>NC_142063.1:225349131-226754131 GCF_059756535.1 Pantherophis guttatus | reverse complement strand
TCATTAGTAGTCCTTAATTAGTAAACTAAGGTTTGTACAGACTTTGTGCGTGCTGCATTCTTTGGAGTCCGTAGCTGGGGCAGAACATATGTATGTATGTATGTATGTATGCAGATAGATAGATAGATAGATAGATAGATAGATAGATAGATAGATAGATAGATAGATAGATAAAGTGTTTTTCTATCGAGACACCTGGTCTGCCCCAGCATGTGGGAGGAGCGTACTGCATCCCTTTTGCCTTTCAGCTCCAATCCAGGAGCCCTCAAGCAGTCGCATTCACGACAAACCATTTTCAATAGAAAAACTCTTAATCTCTCCCCTGGCTCAAACTGATGAAGGGAGGAGAACTTGTGGCTCAGTGGTTAATACAACTGCCTAACATGCAGGCATGAATCCAAGTAAGGGTATGGCTAGTTGATGAGAGCTAAATAGTGTGAAATAGATCTATACTGGTCTCCCTTTATTTCTTTATCAGCAAAATATAAATTATATTTTGCTGATATTCATATGTTTCCTCCCAAACTAATATAGAACACCTGCATTCTGAATTTGGTTCACGGTGGTATTTCAGATTTTCTTTAATATTCTTTTCCATATATTTTTCTCTTTAAAAAAAAAAAGCTGGAAGATTTATGATTGATAATTTCCCCCAACATCCATAGTTTTATATATACAATTGATCTTGCCTTATTAAATAAATAAAAATAATAAGAATAACATGAAAAAAGATGCAAATGTCAATGTTATGTTTTACAAATATAATAATCAACTAGACAACCTGTGACCCATTGGGTCATTCTCAGAAAGATTAACCACAGGCAAATTATTATTTGGTTTAATGACAGCTACTTTGTTGGCAATTTATGCATTTAATCTTCTCTTATGTTAAACTGCTGGTCTCTGGTCAGGATCAATAAAAATAGAAGCTTCTGACATATTTGAATTTGTTCTTTTACAAGTCAAAGAGACACAGTGTTTTGTTATAGTAGTTTCTCCAATAATTCCCCAATCTCATGTTGAATTCCATCCTTAGGTAATAAACCCATTCTCAATTCTTTGAGGATCCATGAAATAAATTCCAATAAATTTGGCTTGCTGGCTAAGATCTGGCATTAAATGTCCCATGTAATGATGGGTGTGCCCTTGAATAACCACAGAAGGATTTCATTTGTTCCTTGGTGGAATTTCTTCTTTGGCACAAAAGAATATCATTTGGAAGATGCAGTTGTACTGTCTGATTTTCTTCCTGAACTTGTTTGCAATCATTTCATCATGGCTATATAAATTGAGGAGTTCATTCAGGTAGAGGTTGCAAAGAGCCTATCCTGATCTTTCCCTTCATACTGCAGAAATTGATGGTTTATCCAGGGAACAGAAACAGGGGTGGTATTCACTTACTTTCGCCATCAGTTTGCAAATGTGAGCACATGCGCCCCGTCTGTACATGCGCACAGCCTTGCGTGCGCTTTGCTCACACATGTAGCTTGCATGCATGCGCACGGCTTGAAAACATGCCTAAATAGGTCGGCATAGCGCCAGGGTAGGTAGGCGGGGGCGGGCCCATCCCATGCACAGGTCGCTACTACGAGTTCAGATGAACCGGTCTGAACCACCTCTGAACGGAAAGGCATGCCAGTGAAAGTATGGCCATGGCACCAACATCAGCAAAAATATTACATCAAACAAGTTGTGCATTTTGCCTCACTCTTTCTCTGTTGAGGTCTTGTTGCTGAAGGCAGGTTTAGTTTAGTTTATTGTCATTTCACCTCATACAATGAAATTAAATGCCATCTTCAGTTGAGTTTGTAATGTTGTATTGTTGTATTGTATTGTTGTGTTGAGGAACAATTAGTAATTAGTATTAGCAAGATATTTTCAAGTTTATCTTCCCTTTTTAGTAATATATAGACAGTATAATTCCATATGCGATATAATTTTTAAGGAAAAATTGTACTTGTCTTGGACATTTAATCAAAGATGAAAGAAGGCTAGAAAATTTGATCAGATTATTCTAAAGTACTCTATCTTTTTCTTCTTTTGAAAAATAACTAATTCAAATACTGACAAATACCCTAGATCAGCAATCCATCTGGACAATTAGTATAGATTTGTTTTTCTTTCTTCTTTCCAAAGCAATATGATAATATTTTTGGTTACTCTGCCATACTCATAGGCCCCATAAATTTTGATGCCTAAATAAATTTCAAACCCTAGGAATATAGCCAAGGAAAAGATTCATGTCTCTGAAAATACCAATTGCTCTGAAGTTACACTGTCTATTTTATGAATTTCAAAATATGATCAAGCAGGAGGAGCCCAAACAATGTTTGCTAAATTTTGAATGCAACTTTCTCTCATGTATATTATGTCAATGACATAGCCCTAATAAATAGCTTTTGTGCACAATTGTGCCAAACAGCTTTTTTTCCTAACACATTTCCAAAATATATGCTCATCTATCAGAAAACAATAGATAATAGCAAAATCTGTCTACCCCATTAAGAAAGGAAGCTTGGGGTGAGAGTGTCTATGGAAATTCTCAATCGTCCAGGTCATAGTTATCCCAAAAGTGCCTTTCCAAAAGGCAACTGGAATTTCTTGTTGTTGTTTTTTCTTTGAAAACATTCCATTTCTGATCTAAGAAGCTTCTTCAGTTCTAAATGAATGGAGGGGAATGGAAGGATTTATAGTGTTTGCAGCAGTGGTGAAATTCAAATTTTTTTACTACCGGTTCTGTGGGTATGGCTTGGTGGGCATGGTGTGGCTTGGTGGGTGTGGCTTAGTGAGCCTGGCAAGGGAAGGATACTGCAAAATCCCCATTCCCTCCCCACTCCTGGGGGAAGGATATTGCAAAATCTCCATTCCTACCCCACTCCAGGGGAAGGATATTACAAAATCCCCACTCCCTCCCCACTCCTGGGAGAAGGATATTGCAAAATATCCATTCCCACACCACTCCAGGGGAAGGATATTACAAAATCCCCACTCCTCCCCACTCCTGGGGAAAGATATTGCAAAATCTCCATTCCCACCCCATTCTGGGGCCAGCCAGAGGTGGTATTTGCTGGTTCTCCAAATTACTCAAAATTTCCGCTACCAGTTCTCCAAAACCTGTCAGAACCTGCTGGATTTCACCCCTGGTTTGTAATCATCTGGTCATTAGCACTCTGAGAGTAGTTGAGGCCACCTGGAGGTTTATCTGTATCATCAGAATCACCTGAATCAGAGTGCAAATGAGTGTGGCATATTCTTGGGATTGCTCTCTGGGTGTGACAGCCACTTCTAGTAAGTTTAGAAGAGGTGGGGGGGGGAACCTGAAAATTGACTTGTGCATTACCATAAGAAGAAAGGGGTAGAAGCCATTCCTTTATTTTTTATGTTATTTATTTTAGGAAATTTATATTGCTGCCTATTTGCACATGGCAACTCAAGGTCGCTTACAAGAATATATATTTTACCTCCCAAAAGAGTGTTCAAGTCTGTTATACCAAGTGGGCAGGAGAAAAGGGTGCAATAGTTTAAGCCTCAATTTCACTCTAAATAGAGCTTCGATTTGAAACATAGCAGCCCCTGAGATCTTTTGTAATGGCTTCATTAGCTTCTGGGCAATAAATATGCTTATTGGAGCCTTGCATTCTTAAATGCCTGTTTCTACTCTACCAACAATTGATGTTCATTTGTGTCTTTTTAAATGTAAACATTTCCTTCTCGATGAAGCCCAAGCATCCATTTTTACCATAACAAAATTAGCACATTGGAAGGAATGCCATGAATCAAACAGTGCAGAACATCTACTGTAGACAAACTATCCTATGTAGTACCTATTAAGGCTGTGCTGAACTCTGTACTGAATGTGGTTTAGCACACACCTGGGCATGCATGTAGCATCTTCCTGGCCACAGTTTAGCACGTATGCATGTTTTCCTATGATATTATTTATTATATATTAAATATGTACTTGTTGCAGCACATTTAGTATAACTAATATCCATTGAAAATTGTATTATAAAACATAAAAATAATTTAATATTTGTTGTTATATTTAATATATTAAATACATACTTATAACATTCTATTATAGATTATTTATTATAGAAACTTACTCTTCTTTGCTGATAGCAACAGAGTCTTGAAAACCAGAAGGCATTTTCCATCCTTCCCCTTATAGCAAAGAGTATTAAGTTGGAATCAGTTTGAGTTTCTTTTTAACATTTCCCAGGCTGAGCTCATGTCTTGCAATCTATCCTGTTTCTTCTCAGGAGAAGACATGCTGGATTTCAGGTATTTCTGATAGATGTTTCATGACTTCCCACGTGCACTCTGAATCATACTTTGCCCCTTGAATCTGGTTCTCTACCATCAACACATTTTGTATATAATTGAAAATGTCTTTGGCTATAAATAGTTAGTTTATAGCAATGCACTTAGACTTATATACCACTTCACATTGCTTTACAGCCCTCTCCAAGCAGTCTCCAGAGTCAGCATATTGCCCCCAACAATTTGGGTCCTCATTTTACCGACCTCAGAAGGATGGAAGGCTGAGTCAACCTTAAGCCTGGTGAGATTCAAACTGCCAAACTGCAGGCAGCCAGCAGAAGTAGCCTGCAGTACTGCATTCTAACCACTGAGCCACCATAGCTCTATGCTAATTATAGCTATTTATAAGTAGTTAACTATTTATAAGTTTACTATAAACTGAAACTTTGCATTAAAACATAAACTTAACTAACAAACTTATAGCTTATTATATAATAAACTTATAGTTTATTAGTTTATCTGTTTATAAACTAGTTTTTCCTAGTTTATAAACAGATTTTTGGAACAATGTATTTGGAGCATATACATGTATAAAATTGTAGCATTTTAAAGAAAATTTCTGGTATAGCATTAAATGTCTATATGGGAGAATGACCTACATAAACATATAAAATGTGGGATTGGTCTAATGCTAATGTGAGATGAAAATGGGGACATTGACTAAATTGAAATCTCTAAGTAGTAAAGTGGGTCCCCCTCAAAAAAAACATTTCAGGTACACAGGTATGACCTCCTGAAAGGGTGAAAGGTGAAATCTGTCCATAAGATTCTGGACCAAAAGGCAAAAGGGATCTGCAGTCAGAAAGTGCCCAGATTCGTTCTTTCATTGGCTTATTGACGAGCTGCATTGGTTACCGGTGATCCTTCGGATTCGCTTCAAGGTGCTGGTACTTACCTATAAAGCCCTACATGGCATGGGCCTGGGGTATTTACAGGACCATCTTCTGCCTGCCTCCCACCATCCTGTGCGCTCACATAGGACTGCCCTCCTCCGGGTGCCATCGACCAGACAATGTCGGCTGGCGGCACCGAGGATGAGGGCATTCTCTGTGGCCGCATCGACCCCCTGGAATGGGTTACCCATGGATCTCCGGACGGCTCCCAACCTCCTCTCTTTCCGCCAAGAGCTGAAGACGTGGCTTTGCTGATCTGATGGGTGGTTTTAATTGGATGGATTTTAAATTGATTGTCTGTGTAGTTAGTTTTACTGTTTTACCGTTTTTATTGTCTTGATTTCTGTAAGCCACCCTGAGTCCCTCGGGAGAAGGGTGGCATATAAGCATAATAAAATAAATAAATAAATATTCCCTAATGCTTTCTTTAGAGCCGCGATGGCGCAATGGTTAGAATGCAGTACTGCAGGCTACTTCTGCTGATCACTGGCTGCCAGAAGTTTGGCCTCACTGGCTCAAGGTTGACTCAGCCTTCCATCCTTCCCAGGTTGGTAAAATGAGGAGCCAGATTGTTGGGGGCAATAGGCTGACTCTGTAAACCGCTTAGAGAGGGCTGTAAAAAGCATTATGAAGCGGTATATAAGTCTAAGTGCTATTGCTATTTAGCAATCCCATTGCTCTCCTAACACCACCAGCCATTTAACAACATGGAACTAAGCGCCTCTCGACAACTGAGGCACAAAGAAAAAGCAAGCAATGTTGTCATTTTCCCCTTGCTTGTCAACTCGCACCCGTGCTAAAAGATAATGGATTTTCAATCCTTTGTAAAGCAAAGATAGTAAGGCAACTTTGAGCACGTACCTCTGACTCTAAAACGATTTAATGGACCAGCCTGCAAATCAATGAGAACTTAAACCCGGTCATCTCCAATGATTCCATTAGGTGTATTGATCCAAATCAAAACTTGTTCTGGTCTATTTATTGCGAGAGCTACTTGTCCTTATTATAAAAATCAAATTGCATAATTACAAGCAGAGCAAACACAAACAAATTCGAAAATTGTAGAAGGCTATTATCAGCCACAGTTAAAAACTAAAAAAAAAACCTTTAAAAAAATACTGCCAAAGATAAAAACTATCTCTAGACCCACCAGGCTTTTTCTCTCTGACTCAGAGGGTGCACTTGACAATCTGCCTTAATTTGGATGGCAATTAAGCATAAATACATTTCAGCTATATATAGTGGCTATTAAGACTGTGATTCTAAGTTAGAATAACATCGTTATGCTGTTTGGGTAGTGGATGACATTTTAGTTAGAAGTTTAGGATTTCCCTTTTAAATTTCTTCACTTTCAAATGTACTTAGTTTCTAATAAATTTTACTGCTGTTTTAGTGACCATTACTTGCCAGGTTTTTTTTTTTTTTTTTTTTACTTTCACCAGCTTTTTTGGGGGGGGGGGGTGTTACTCAATAGCTAACTTAACTAATTCTTGAATTCTCTTAAACTAAAAGTTTAATTTTCTTTTTAACTTTCAACATTTCTTTAGATCTTTGGATGTCCTCTTTTTTTGTTCTTTTTTTTTTTCATTGTCGTGCTTTGTTTATTGTACTTTTCTTTGTCATGATTTGTTAATAAAAGACACTTGGCTGTATCTATATTCTGCAATACATCGCCAACTGCACAACAACAGCTGTGATATTTAACAAAGTACGGTGAAGCTGGTGTCTGATATATTCTGCTGTAAATAAAAAGAAATGTTACCACCCAATCAATGCACCTACTTTGTCAAATATGGATTTTTTTCCCCTATTTCATAACTTCATTTTTCATTATGATGTCATGGATGGTAACCAACTAAGCTGATCTAAGAGTAGAAGAGCACAAGTGATGGAGAAGCTGCCTCCTAATCGTTCAAATCCACACACTCCAAATCTGCAGAATCCTCTAACCTCTAACCCCTAACCCTAATCCTGACCCTGGAACATCCTTCCAGAGTACAGTAAAGGACAGGAGGGTGCAAGTGGGATGATAGGAAAGGAACAGAATATTTGATCCAGAGCAGATCCCATTGTTATATTTTGCTCTTAAAACTTGTGCTTGATGCATTGAATATAGAAAGGCAAGAGGAAAATTGAATAAATGGGACTTAAGGCTAAGTCTTCCAATATTTTGGGGTAGGAAAATCTAACAAGCTTTTAATTTGGTATGAATGCATTGCAGTGGTGAAATCCAAATTATTTTACTACCGGTTCTGTGGGCGTGGTGTGGTGTGGCTTGGTGGGCGTGGCTTGGTGGGCGTGGCAGGGGAAAGATACTGCAAAATCTCCATACCGTCCCCACTCCAGGGGAAGGATACTGCAAAATCCCCATACCCTCCCCACTCCTGGGGGAAGGATACTGCAAAATCGCCATTCCCACCCCACTCTGGGGCCAACCAGAGGTGGTATTTGCCGGTTCTCTGAACTACTCAAAATTTCCGCTATCTGTTCTCCAGAACCTGTCAGAACCTGCTGGACTTCACCCCTGATGCATTGTATATAAAAAGGCAAGAGAAAAATTGAATAAATGGGACTTAGGGCTAAGTCTTCCAGTATTTTGGGGTAGGAAAATCTAACAAGCTTTTAATTTGGAATGGAGCATAGGTGTCAAACTCAGTGTGTCACATTGATGTCACCTGACGTTTCGCAACATTTTTCCCATTCACAGAGCTGGGGTGGGCGTGGCCTACACGTAACGCATCCAACCCGTGGGCTGCCAGTTTGATATCCCTGGTATGGAACAATGGTTCAGCTAATATCTCTAGGGATTTTTTGGCTTGCCTTAGATATTTAAAGGTCTGTTGGATTGTTTTTTGCAGCCCTGAATTGTCTACTTCAGGAAAAAAAAGGTAAAGGGAATTTTTAAAGAAAAATATTACTGAATTCTTGAAGCCATTCAGCTAAATGTTTGCCTTGTAAAAGATCTTTCATCCCTGCTATTTTCTTCCAGTTCTACCCCAAAATAACGTAGTTTCTGAATTTTTCAAGTTTCCCCAGTGTAGCCAATGGACAGTTGGTGTTATTTTAAATGTTAAACCAGGTTGAACCAGATTGCCATATTATCTGAATCACTAGTTCAAATCAGATCAAGCTCTCTTCGCTTTTCAGGCCTTCAGTCCAAATCAAATCACTGGGGATGCACACAAGCCTTTTACACTGTAAATTTGCAGGTACTTTTCCAGTTCAAGTGGAATGATGCGCACTTTCCTCCTTGCTAGTCTGTTTTCATGGACTTTATTTTTTTAAAAAAAGGTAAAGTCATTGCTGTATCTTTCTGTCTTCCTTTAGCCTGTCTGTTGGAAGGGTGAAAATATGCACAGGTGTATGGGAGTATGAAGGGAGAACCTTAAGAGGGTCAAGATTCTATATGATTACAATTGAATGGTTTTCTTTACTTTTTGCATAAACTTCTGTAAGATTGGGAATGTGTGGGAATATCCATGGGAGACAGGAGGAAGAGCCACTGACTAGACAGTTGTCACATAAAAAGTATCTCAGCCCTTGGAAACCAAGGGGAGTGGGAAGCATTTCAGAAGGAACCCTCTCTAATTTTCTGGAGAATAAGGGGAAGGAAGGGAGAATTCTTTTCAGGCTTGCAAGATTCTGTTTATGTAACTTAATGTACTGTAACGATAGAGCCAGTATTCACTGTTGTGCCTCTTCTCTGGACAGCCTCAAAGGGCTGACTTCTTCAATCACAAAAGGGGAATATGAACAGGGGTAAGCTTCAAAAATTTTAGCAAGGGGTTCTCTGCCCGTTTGCTGGGTGGCCGTGGCCAGTGGTGGGATTCAGCCAGTTCGCACCACTTCGGGAGAACTGGTTGTTAACTTTCTGAGCAGTTTGGCAAAGTGGTTGTTGGAAGAAATCATTAGGGCAGAGAACCGGTTGTTAAATTACTTGAATCCCACCACTGGCCGTGGCCATGCTGGGTGTGGCCTAGTCAGCCTCCTGCACTTTTCTCAAGCCTCCGGGAGGGCGAAAATGGCCTCCCCAGGCTCTGGAGGCCCTCTAGAGGCCAGAAACTGGAGCACTTCCAGCCTTCCCGTATTTCCGGTAGGCCCATTTTTCACCCTCACCGAGCCTCCGCGCGCACCCTGCACTTACCTGCGTCCAAAATGGGCTGCACAGGGACTCCTGGGAAGGGCGGGGCGGGGTGTACAGGGCTAGCGAGGAGTACATTTGGGGGGTTCTCTGAACTGCACAGAATCTTAGCTAGAGGTTCTCCCTTAGCTACTGGGTTCTCCCAGTAGTGGTGTTGCTACTGTTCCTATTTTTAATATTACTATGACTACTGTCAATTATTATTGCAAATGAAAGCTGGTTAATATCATTCCTTTCTCTTTTGATTAGCAGGATTTCATCTTCGAGTCTCAATTGGCCTTAGGTACAGAAGGGTAAGGATATCCCAAGGTAACAAATGAAATGATATTATTGCTAGCATGTACAGTCTGCCTCCAATTTAATGCAATGGAGAGAAAGATCTGCTTGAGGTCTGCTGGGTTAGGCATTTGGATTTATAGAAACTGCAGAGAGGGTAACCTCTAGGTAGTATCTTTAGATCTTGGCTCAAGGTAGCACTGTAAGGAAGGCAACATGAAGAACATTACTTCTTCAACTTGATACAAAGCTGTTTATTTTGTGGTGAAGGTTTAGATTAGGCAAATTGTGTGAAAGAAAGGTTAGGACAGGCAAGACACTTATCTTTTTTTGAAAGTTTAAGTACAGGTAGTCCTTGACTTACAACTGTTCATTTAGTGAATGCTCAAAGTTAGAACAGCACTGCAAAAAGTGACTTATGAATGTTTTCCATACTTATGACTGTTGCAGAGTCCCCAGGGTCACGTGATGAAAATTCCAATGCTTGGAAAGTGGTTCATATTTATGACAGTTACAGTGACCTGGGGGGGGGGGTCATGTGATCCCCTTTTGCGACCTTCTGATAAGCAAACTCAATGGGGAAGCCTGATTCACTTAGCAACTGAGTTACAGAACTTAATAATTGCAGGGATTCACTTAATAACTGTGGCAAGAAGGGTCATAAAATGGGGTGGGGTGGGTGGGGGAAGCACTTAACAACTGTCTCGGTTAGCAACAGAAATTTTGGGCTCAATTGTGGTCCGAAGTTTGGGATTACCAGGTGGTCATGTCGTCTTCTAGGTTCACATGACTGTATCAGAAATGGCTCCTGGCTATTCTGTATTTCCATACATTTACAATCCCTTTGTCAGCATTCCAGAAAACCCCAACTCCGAGTAAAGACATGGAAGCAAGCATTTTCCAAAGTTCTATTTACTAGAATAGGTAAACTGGCACATCTGGGAAAACCCGAATCTGAGAGGTCTGGGTTTTCCCTCAGTAAATCAAAATCCCCAAAACCATCCCCTCTCTCCTCAGACGATCACATGCTCCAATCAACGTCCATCCCATCTCGACTCAGCACTCCGACCATTCCTTCTCCAGATGCCAGAATGCCCTGAACTTGACTGACAGGAAGAATGCTATTATGTCTACCAACAACCCCTCTACTAAATCCCCCCTCTTACTTTCCCACACATGAGAAGATGGCAGCATGGAAGCTTCTGGCCTAATATGGCTTCCAAAGCTGACACCCTTTGGTTTTGAGTTTTTGCATGGATATGTCCATGTAATCCCTATTAGTCAAGCGGTACTCAAGATAGACTTTAGCTTAATGCAATATTTTTCAAAAAAAAATTATCGTAAATACACAAGTTGGGAAATATTATATACCAGATAAACATTGGGAAGTGGGAAACCATGATATTTTCTGATACCATCAGGGTATCTATTCCAGAGGTGGGTTTCAGCCGGTTCGGACCGGTCCGCATAAACCAGTTGTTAAGATTCTGTGCAGTTCGGCAAACTGGCAAATCCCACCACTGGCTGGCATCCCGCCCCACCCTGCCCAGTCATGCCTCATCTCACCTGCTTGCCCAGCATAGCTGCTGCTGGCTCCCTTGCTTGCCTCAACCATATGGTCTCTGCAGGCCAGCCAGCTTGCCTGCCTTTGCTGCTGCTGCTGCATCCCACGCAGTGCTCTCCCCGCAGCCCAGCTGAGCATCCCTGATCTTCCTGGCTGAGCCTGCGAGCAAGGCCCAAATCCTGGAGTAGTTGCCTTCCGCATGGGCCAGCCAGCTTGCCTGCCTTCCAGTGGCTGCATCCACACGGTGTTTTCCCAGCAGCCCAGCTGAGTGGCCCTAATCTGCCTGGGTGAGCCTGAGAGCAAGGCCTGAATCCCGGCCTAGCTGCCTCTCACGTGGCCCATCCAGCTTGCCTACCTTTCGCTGTAGCTGCATCCCACGTGGTGGCCACGGCCCAGCTCTCTCTTTTAACTGTTTTCCTTTGCCAATCTCTGCTCCTCCTCACTTGCCTAGACTAGACTCGCCCAGCTGCGTCAGCCTGCTCCCACTCGCTCCAGTAGGAGAAGCCTTGAGGCAGAGGTAAGCATGGCAGAGCGCCCCCTCAGGGAAGCGGAGCTGGGAAAGGTGCTCCAAAGCCTCCCATTTTTCTCATCCTCTGCCTCCTACCACTTCTCTCAACCTCAATCCGTTTCTCTCCCACTGCCTCCTATTGTTTCTCTCCCTGCCACCTACCACTTCTTTCAGCCTCAATCCATTTCTCTCCTCTGCCTCCTATCTTTTCTCTCCAACTACCTCCTATCGTTTCTCTCCCTCTGCCTCCTACCGCTTCTTGAGGCCCAAGACAAATCATCTGGTCTGGGCACACATCCCTCTACAATGGAGCCCTTCCCAGGGAGCAAACCTTGGATGACCTGATCTGTCCCAAAGGCCTTGAGGAGCTCCAGACTTTCTGCACGTGTCTGCCGGCCCAAGTGCCCTGCCCTTCAGATCCCAATGGGGCCAGCACCCGGTGGCACTCAGGAGAGCGGGAACTGCAGTGGAGCAGGAGTCTCAGCCCCAGCACAATGTGTCCCCCAATGGCTGCCCGCCATCAACCTTACCTTCATGGGCAGCCGTGCACTGGTTCCATTGGGATCTGAAAGGCAGGGCACTCGAGCCAGTGGAGGCACATAGAAGCTATGGAAGGTAAGGCCGACACTGAAGGTGGGGGAGGAAGACCTGCTGCGCTCAGCCGAAGAGCCACCTCGGGTGGACATGGTGAGGCTTGTTTGCCTTTTGGACCTTGTGTGATCAGCTTCCATGGGGCCTATGGGCAACTGCCATCCGTTCACCTTCCCCTTCACCTTGGGTCCCACATCCAGCCCATGATGGGGGGGATGCACCACTTCTGGGCTGGGCCGGCCAGTGGGTCGGTGGGTGGCCCTTGGGGGAGATGCCACGCTGGGGCCAAAACTGCTGCTTCACTGTGGTGCGCATGAGTAGCTCCGGGACATCTGCCCACCCTCCTGGAGTGCTGTCACAACCGAATGCTGGCCCCATTGGGATCTGAAGGACAGGACACTTGGGCCAGCAGAGGCATGTGGAAAGTCTGGAGCTTCTCGAGGCCTTTGGTACCGAGCCGGTCTTCCAAGGCTTTGCTCCCCAGGAAGGGCTCCATCATGGTCTGTGTGCCCAGACCAGGTGCTTTCTCTTGGGCCTCCCAAATTGCAATGGGCACCAGGAGGAGGCAGTATGTGGCCGGGAAGTCTGGCTGCAGTTCATGCAGCCAAAGGTAGGATGTCTGTGAACCCGCAAGTATGTATGAGATGTTTTGCCTTGAGCAGAAGGTTCAACTAGAAGACCTCCAAAGTACCTTCTAGCCTGTGATTCTAAAGAGTGTGTGTATATGTGTGTGTGTGTGTGAGAGAGAGAGGGAGAGATGTGGCTTCTTGGGGTGCATTTTGGAGAAGTGTCAAGAGAAATGCTAAAAGGGCAATCATTGTGGGATTAAATTCCAAATGAAATTGGGTCTTCAGGGTAAGGAGACATGAAGAACTTTCAACTGCAGGTTTCTAAAAAATCTTATTAAAATGAATGTCTAGAGGCAGCTAGATTCATTTAACTCATTAGTCCAGAGGGAGCAAAAGAGATAGGATCCCAATGAGGGTCTTAGCTATTTAGCTCAGGAATAACAGAATAACAGAGTTGAAAGGGACTTTGGAGGTCTTCTAGTCCAACCTCCTGCTCAGGCAGGAAAACTGTGGATGCCAAAGTCTGAATGGAGGGCCTGGGAAAGGTGTCAATAACAGAACAACACTTAGATGGGACTTTGGTGGCGGGGGGGACCTTATACCATTTCTGAGAAATGGCTTTTCTGAATGGCTTCCAGTCTTTTCTGAAAAACTTCCAGTGATCAAGCACCCAGAATTTCTGAAGACAAGCAGTTCCACTGGTTAATTGTTCTCATTGTCAGGAAATTTCTCCTTAGTTTTAGGTTGCCTCTCTCTTTGTTCAGTTTCCATCCATTGCTTTTTGTTTTGCCTTCTGCTGCTTTGGAAAATACATTGCGCCCCCATCTTTGTGGCAGCCCCTCAAAAGCCTGTTTTATGACCTGCCTATCACACTCTTGGGCAAAGCATATGAGCCATTTCCTCCTTTCAGTGGTCCATGATCAGTGCATCGATAGTATGTAGATGCAGATAATAAAGTCAAGAAAAGGTGAACAACATTTTTACAGAAGTATAGATATGTTGAAGTTGGGCGTGACAAGGAGTGGCTAGGAGGGGAGGGGCCAGGCAAGGCACCCCTTGATGTGAGTGATGTTGAGTTGGCCATGCCCACCCAGTTAGGGCAGAGGCCCAGTTAAAAAATTTGAATCCCACCACTGACCTATTCACATTTGTTGCAAATATTGATAAGGTATCTATGTACATCAGGGTTTCCAAAATGGTCTCCATACTAAACATTGATAAGGAACAATTCAAGTTTGGACTAGGTTGGATGAACTTTAGAATCATGGCGATGTAGAAATGACTTCTTGGACTCCAAACTTCATTTGGAGTCTCAAAGCTATAGAATTCATTTTGAAAATGTTTCCTAATGAAGCACTTAGCATTCAAAAAGACAAGGATGTTTAGAAGCATCTGTGGACTAGTGGTGGGTTTCCAAAAATTTTACTACTGGTTCTGTGGGTGTGGCTTGGTGGGCATGGCATGGCTTGGTGGGTATGGCTTGGTAGGCATGACAGGGGAAGGATACTGTAAAATCTCCATTCCCAGCCCACTCCAGGGGAAGGATACTGTAAAATCTCCATTCCCAGCCCACTCCAGGGGAAGGATACTGTAAAATCTCCATTCTGTCCCCAATACAGGGAAGGATTCTGCAAAATCCCCATTTCCTCCCAATCAGATGGGACTTGGGAGGCAGAGAATAGATGGCGGTGGGGCCAGTCAGAATTTTTACTACCGGTTCTCCAGACTACTCAAAAGTTCCACTATCGGTTCTCCAGAACGGGTCAGAACCTGCTGAAACCCACCTCTGCTTAGGACCCAGGTAGTCCCTATGGGCTGCTTCTTAAAGCAGCTCCCTCTCTTCCTGGGGCTAAGTCTGCCTGATTGCCTTCTGCAACTGCAGAAGGATCTTTGTGAAGGCCAGTTTTATTAATTAATTAATTAATTAATTAATTAATTAATTAATTAATTATTACATTTATATGCCACCCATCTTGCTATTCAGAATTACAGACGGGTGTGAGGCACACAGCAATGGATCTCTGCTTATTGTACTCATTAATACTATGCAAAGCCTGTGGGGGAAGGACCAGCTTTCCTCTGTGTCTCCCTGTTTCTCCTCCTCTCACTGTCTGATAGAAATAATATTATCCTGAGAGGTCCTTGGTGCTTTCTGAGCTTGCTTGTTTCCTTGCAGACGTTTCATGACTTAAAGTAGGTGACATCATCAGTGCTAGGAAGGAGTGCAGTTTGCTGTTAGCTTTATATTCTGCCTGCCAGTGTTGGTGGTAAACAAATCAAGTAAACAATACCCCAATCAAGAAATTGCCAAAGAAACCAATAGCAAACAGCCCAACCAAAGAACCTCTAAGATCACCTCCACCAACGCTGACAGGCAAGCCACCAGAATATAAAGCTGACTGCAAACTGCTAGCACTGATGATGTTACCTAGTTTGGGTAATGAAACATCTTCAAGAAAACAAGCAATCTTAGAGAGCATCAAGGACCCTTCATGTCAACCCTGAGCTACAAATATTTTCCTTTATAACGTTGCCCACTCAACACCACTCTTCTAGGACAGTTTGATTGGCTTTAATAAAGTTCAGAGGACCTGAAGTGAATCATAAAATGCTCTCAGTATTTAGCTGTAAAACCAAATCCAAGTATTTATCAGTAACCTTTAGTTAAATTCAATGATTAATTAATGCAATGTCACAAATGTCAAAAAATAGGAAAAAGGAAAACAAAAATGGGACTAAATCACACATCATGGGGCGGATTATTCCCCACACAACTTGGAATGCGTAGAACAGTCAACAACTTGTTTCTTAATACTGCTACTGCTACCTTAATACAGACGTTTTCTTTAGAAGAATTCATGTATTTCAATTCATGCTAGCCCTTCTTAGTTTTCTGTCCTTTAGTCTCTGCAGGTTGATGTTGTTCCCTTAGTTATGTCTAGAACTTATGCCCTTTTAGTCTTCTCCTCCGGAAACTTCCTTGACATCATTCGACCATAAGGCATGAATTGGCAAAGGGATGACTGTGTGGCCAATTAATCACATGTGTTGCTTTTGTCCAGCTGTCCTTCTGAACTCACTCTCTTTGGCTGTACTTCTAATGAGCTGCAGTTCTAAACTTTCCACATTGCGCTGTTAAGCTTAAAACAGCCTGCATTTTTGATCATCCCTTGGACTCTTAATCGCTGCCCTCTTGACTTTCAACACAATTCGAAATCACAGAGGGACAATATTTGGAGGATAGGAGAGCAACCTGGCTTCCTGACCTTTCAAAGGGTTGCAAGGGGCTAGCTGATAATGGTATGAGGTCAATGGAAAGAGCAAAATAAGTATTTTTGATCCATTTTCTAATGTTTTCAGGATGCCCTTAGATACTAACCATCCATAACATCCATTTTGAAATAACACTGATTAAATTCACCAACTTTACCACTGATTTTTACCAGCATGATCATGGACACATATTGAGTGGGAGATGGTTGAGATAGCCAACAGACCATAGGTTGCTGAATGAAGTTTTAGAATAGGGTTCTCCAAACTCGGCAATTTTAATGTTGGCTGGGGAATTTTGGGAGTTGAAGTCTACAAATCTTAAAGTTGCCAAACTAATGTTTTAGACCATTAGAATGTCTATTAATTAACAAAAAATAGCAGAAAAGTTAACAGTCCCTCATAAGAAAATAATTCTTTGCTAGCCTCTTGGGAGATGAAGGAATATAACTTAGAATGAAAAGGGCAATTATAAGTAGGTTGGGGATGAGATTTTATTATTTTTATTTTTATTGGGCTAAACCTTCCATTATAATTTGTTTAGAACCACCGTATTTTTTTTTCAAATGTGTGGCACCTGGGAGACAAGCCAAAAGTTTAGGAATGGCATGTGATTTGGGGGTACAAATGTATCTATGCACACCCTAATTCAAAAGAATGCACAAAGCATATTCAAATCATTATCAAAGTTCCTATCAAAACATGTTGCTGATAAAGGCATTCTCCTGGGAGGGTTGTGACTTGGATTTCTTTACCTGATCTGCTTAATGTTTTTGTCAAGAGGAAACTATGACCTCTATGGATGAGCTGAACTCCTCAAAAGATTATGCCAGGTTGAAACCGTGCCTTTTGGAACTGATGGACAAACTCTGCCAGTAAGAGAAAGGGGCTTGGCTGTGAGTGCAAAATTATTTCCTACTAAATGGTGACTCTATTGATGGTGAAGCACCGTTCGTGAATTTGATTTTACCTTTTAGTTTAATGTGTCACACCGTGGCTCAGCTTTTGCTCTTCGATTCTGCTCACAGGAAAGGCAGAATAATTCCCATCGGTGCATTTTAATTCATCAGTATGATGAAGCAACCAGATCAAAGTGGCTTAGAAAAAGCCAGCGACTTAAGAGTTATCTAACCAAGCAAAGGTAGATACAGATGTTGCTCATTGTGCAAAGAGGCCCAACATTTTGTTTCTCTATTTGTTTCTTTCTGCACCGGTAATTTCTACAATGAAAGAAAACGAAGAGGATTTGCAAGAGCCCCCAAGCGTGCTAAATCAAGGAATGGCTGCTACACTGAAGATCTAGGTTTGTTTGGTTGGTTGGTTGGTGTTTTTTTTTTCATCTGGCCTCTCGCCTGGTTTTTCTTTGTACTAAATATGAGCTTTTATTTCTAGGGAAACTCTACTACACTGAAGAGTCAGTCAACTGAATTATTGTAGGGATAGTAAAGGAGGGAGGGAGACTAAGGAGAGAAACCCATTCATGACATTATATCCAAGAATATAAAGAAAGGGAGCATGCTAAGAATCTAAAATGTTGCTGTCTGCAGTCATCTATCATTCCTAAGGAGTTTAGATCCCTTGACAGTAATGCAGCAAAGTAATAAATAATGATGACACCTCTGGCCTAGAAGAGAGGAGAGAAAGAAAAATGCATATTTTTATTTGAAGACTTACTGTATGTATGTGTGCATATGTACCAGTGGTGAAATTCAAATGTTTTTACTACCGGTTCTGTGGGCGTGGCTTGGTGGGCATGGTGTGGCTTGGTGGGTGTGTCAGGGGAAGGATACTATAAAATCTCCATTCCCACCCCACTCCAGGGGAAGGATACTATAAAATCTCCATTCCCACCCCACTCAAGGGAAAGAATATTGCAAAATCTCCATTCCCACCCCACTCCAGAGGAAGGATATTGCAAAATCTCCATTCCCACCCCAGTCTTGGACCAGCCAGAGGTGGTATTTGCCGGTTCTCCGAACTACTCAAAATTTCTGCTACCAGTTCTCCAGAACCTGTCAGAACCTGCTGGATTTCACCCCTGATATGTACTATATACTGTATTATATCACATCATATCACACCACACCATCACATGACACCACTCCATACTGTACTATACACTATGTGAGAGCAGTTTAGTACAGTAGTTAAAGCACGAGGTTAGAAACCAGGAGACTTGAGTTCTAGTTCTGCCTGAAGCACAAAGCCAGCTGGGTGACCTTGGGCAAGTCATTCTCTCTCTCAGTGCTAGGAAGGAACCACTCTAAGATTCTGTTAATGTGACTTTGCAATAAAATAAAGAGAGTTCATCTGGAATTGGTTCCTGTATGGACTATCCTATAAGGTTGATATCAGTCTTGCAAGTCTGAAAGTACATTTGTTTCCTCCCCCCTTTTGCCTTCACAGTCCAAGAAACTAGGGAGGGTCCAAATAGAATAGAATAGAATAGAATAGAATAGAATAGAATAGAATAGAATAGAATAGAATAGAATAGAATAGAATAGAATAGAATAGAATAGAATAGAATAGAATAGAATAGAATTCTTTATTGGCCAAGTGTGATTGGACACACAAGGAATTTGTCTTGGTGGATACGCTCTCAGTGTACATAAAAGAAAAGATAAATTCGTCAAGAATCATAAGGTACAACACTTAATGATAGTCATAGGGAAACAGTCAATATATATCTTAAGTAACAAGGTTACAGTCATACAGTCATAAGTGGGCGGAGATGGGTGATAGGAACGATTAGAAGATTAATAGTAACACAGACTTAGTGAATACGGTAGTTTGACAGTGTTGAGGGAATTATTTGTTTAGCAGAGTGATGGCATTCGAGAAAAAATTGTTCTTGTGTCTAGTTCTTCTGGTGTGAAGTGCTCTATAGTGTCATTTTGAGGGTAGGACTTGAAACAGTTTATGTCCAGGATCCGAGGGGTCTGTAAATATTTTCACAGCCCTCTTTTTGACTTGTGCAGTATATGGTCCTCAATGGAAGGCAGGTTGGTAGTAATTGTTTTCTGAGATGTTTGTCATGCTCACATTCCTGCCAAGGACTAAAGTGATTCTTATCTTACTATTGCCCTGACTGTGGCTCTTCCATCTGTCTCCCAAGGTCATTCCCACATTCCGTTACACTACCCTCATCTTTTTAGGAAAGATTGTTATGTTGCGGTTGCAGAAAACCCTGAAATAAATGCATTACTTGGGCCCTTTTCAGTCAGGATTCCAGCTCTAGAATTCTTGCCAGGGGCCTTTTCATTCCAAGGATTAGAACACCTGTTTCCACCTACTCCAGATACATAATGATCCATGGGGTATTAATCCTAGTCCCAGTTATGGTGGAATAAGCAGTCTACTGACACTGAGATAAAGCCATCATTTTGACCCAAATTGTGCTTTGTCTTCATGGAAATGGTGGAGGATTTTATAATACCAAGTCAAACAACTTTTCAGAAGAAAGATAACATGGTTGGTTTAATCCAGTTTGCAAAGAGGAACATTCTTTATGTTTTTTTTTCCTCTGTGCAAGAACAGTTCTTACAGAATACTGTTACCAAAATACTTCATATTATTTAAAAGGGAAGAATGTTACTCTGCTAAAAGTCCTTTTTTTTGGTCTGTCTACTTAGCCTAGATTTTTTTTCACCATCCGTATCACACTATGTTTTTTATCCTTATCACACAATGCAAATTGTGATGGTGGTTTCTGCTGCTGCTGTTGTTTGAAGACATCTGTTATGAAGCTCTGGGGCTGATGTACAACCATGTAGATCAGGAGCAGGGTGGGTTCTACTTACCTTTACTACCGGTTCGCAATGGGAGCACAT
Source organism: Pantherophis guttatus (assembly GCF_059756535.1). Classification (NCBI taxonomy): domain Eukaryota; kingdom Metazoa; phylum Chordata; class Lepidosauria; order Squamata; family Colubridae; genus Pantherophis; species Pantherophis guttatus. The sequence goes on along the minus strand of NC_142063.1, from coordinate 226,734,166 downwards.
GCAGATCACCCGTGATGACATCATGGTGGGTGGATGGAGCCTTCCGCCAGTTTTACTACCAGTTCTATAGAACCGGACCGAACCAGGGACAACCCACCACTGATCAGGAGTCTTTAAACTTGGCAACTTTAAGACTTGTCGATTTCAATTACCCAGCCAGCAGTATTGGCTGAGGACCTCTAGGTGTTGAAGTCCATAAATCTTAAAATTAACAAGTTTGGAGACTTCTGATGTAGATGATTGGTGAAACCTTCTGCTCTCTCAATGCTTTCTAATTGATCAATACAAATCTCATTTTTCCCTTATCCATAGTACAATTTTCCCATGTCTCAGAAAATCCCAGATGATTGCAGTATAGAAAGAAAGAACTCCAGTGCCGTTTGAGCCCTTCAAAGTCTAGAGCTTTTTTACTTGTCTCGGAGGGAAAGATATGAACGAATCCATATATCTAGAAGTTTCTCCTTAAACGTGTCTTTAAATCTCTAAGAAGACAAAGAAAGTCCAGTTGCCTATTGAAAAAATACCTTCATTACAAACATGACCTGGATGACTGAGAATCTCCATAGACATTTGTCTAAGAAAATACAAAAGTTGATTGTAGTAAAGCAAAAGTTTGTTTTAATAATAAACAAGCACTAAAATTTCAAGTAAGCATGAATGCTATTTTTTTCCCTACTGCTTTGTTGTGTAACACGATATATAATTATACAATTTTACTGGGTACAACTTAATTGTACAAGACAAATGATGAAAAAGCATATGCCCTGCAAATGTATGCCAAATACAGCTTTAATCAATTTTAGAAGCAAAAAGAAAATGAATTATAATGTGGACAATTACTATACAATACCACGGTTCCTGTGATTTCCATGCGAGATATTTCTAAAATTACCTTAAAATGTGCTAAGTAAGATATGAAACAGATTGCACATCAAATCTGCTTGTAGGTAAAATGAATGGGTAACATTTCTGCTAATCCCTTCAGATATTCAAATATAACAGAGCTACCTTCAGGAATTTGGCAAATGTTGGAAGACATGTCATGGATCATATCAGTTCCTGTCCTGATCAGGGGTGAAATCCAGAATGTTTTGACAGATTCTGGAGAACCGGTAGGGGAAATTTTGAGCAGTTCGGAGAACCGGTAGCAGAAAATTTGAGTAATTCAGAGAACCAGCAAATACTACTTCTGGCTGGTCCCAGAGTGGGGTGGGAATGGAGATTTTTGCAATATCCTTCCCCTGGAGTAGGGTTGGAATGGAGTTTTTGCAGTATCCTTCCCCTGCCATGCCCACCAAGCCTTACCCACCAAGCCACACCACACCAGGAGTGAAATGCTCCTGGTTCGGATCGGCTCAGGCGAGTAGGTAGCGATGGCGGCGGGCAGTTCGGAGAACCGGTAGCAAAAATCCCTGCCCCGCTCCTCATGCCCAGCTGAGCCACGCGATCATCAGAGCCACTTTTATATACCATTTCTATATTTTAATATTTTACTGTACACTACCCAGAGTCTCTCTCTGAGGGAGATGAGTGGTTCAAAAATGTGAAAAAAATATATAAAATAATTTTTAAAAAATCGATCTTCCTCAGAAATATGCATCTTAAAATATTAGTCACCGTTATCATTGAGAGAGAGACTTTGGGGCAGTCAAACTGTGCCATGTGAACATTATAAAAATACTTGACCATTATGGTCAGAAGACTGTAGACATCTTAAAAACTTTGCATTAATAGCCACAACATTTGGTATGTTTTTCTCTTGCCCTAACATCTACTTCTTCTGCAACAGCCATCCCCCCTCATAGACAAACAGAAATATAAACACACAGAGATTCACAAACATACACACACAAAAACCCCATATAGATCTTTCTGTTGCTAGATAATGAAAAGAGGCTATCATTGTTTCTTCCTTTGTCCTTCAGATTCAGAAATGTGTCCCGATGACAAACTTCCTACATCTGTGGGAGAATTCTTCAACAAAGTGGGTTTTTGCACAGCCTAATTAGAATAAAACAAGGCTTAGCTCAACTATTTAACTTGTTTATTACTATCCCTAAGTATAGAAGAGTCTTCTCGCTTGCTCGTTTTAACGTCTTGCCTTCAGCATTGCTGGACGGACGATTCAAGGGGCTTCCGAGGGGCGAGGGGCTATGTCCCTGTGGTAGAGCGGAGGCTGAGACTGTGGAGCATGTCCTTTTACACTGCCCCATGTACAACGTAGCCAGGACTAATTTGATGTCTCTCTTAGAGACAGATTTCTGTGGGCCCAATGATAGCGATTTGGCCTTGTATTGTTTAGGGGATGGCTCCTCATACACTACCTCTCAGGTCTCAAAAATTTTTCTAAGAGCCGTAACCATTAGAGGAGAGTGCCGTGGTCCCTCTCGGCCGGGGCTTCCGGTGGCCAGCTGTTCGTGATGTTCTTTTTCCTATGTTTTTCTGTAGCTATGCTTGCATTTTGGTCTGTGACCGTAAATAAATTTATTATTATTATTATTATTAACTTTTTTCTTTTTTTTTCTTTTTTTCCACAAGGGTTTATATTGTCTGACCAAGCGGCCTGATTTCAAGCAGCATGGTAACCATGAGCATCAGAGAATAGCTTTGCTTAAGATGGGCGAGTAAGAAAATACAACTCTTCGGAGACAGTTTTGCTGCTTCATAAAGGCTGATATGGATATCACACTGTAAAAATGCCTCCTAAAAGTGAGCTCGCCACAGTTCATTTTAATTATCTGGCACCTAGCAGAGGTGTGTGATAATGAATAAGAAAAGATCAGTCACACAGTGATATCAACAGGCTTTCTTTCACACTGATTTATGGTAGGGATTTTTTCCCTCCTAGCTATCTCTACGACTCCCAGATGGAATATAACAAGTCCCGAGGTAAAAGTGTGCTATTTTGAAGAACTTTCAAGCCTGTCTATCTGACTATGACTTTGTACCCTGGATAATTTGATCTTTCTTTGAATTCACCTGCCATCTTTCTCTTCTTGCCACTCAATTCTCCTTAGAGACAACCTCTTTTTTTTTTTTTTTTTTACTTTTGAAACTAGCATTCTCGGCAAGCTTCTGTGCTGCTGAGTTATTTTCTTCCTGGGCATTAGCAAATTGACAGTTTTATCATCTTGTGGATGGGGGGAAAATGCAGTTTGGGATTTTAAAGAAAGGAATTGTTTTAATTCAATTTGGCTTTTGGTTTATTTATTTATTCAATTAATCTATTTTATACAGCGGTCCACCTTATATATGAAACTCTAAGTGGCTTACAACAATAAATGCAATAAATCCTGAATAATGATGGAGTATCGTAGCCAAAACAGAAATACATGACTAAATACAGCTGTTTACAAGCTCCATTTATCTTTGTATTTTATTTCTGAATTTCTTTACTTAGTAAAAAATTCCCCTAAAAATGGGATATTCCATTTAATAGGTCCCAATTCATGTTTTGCATTAAAGGTTTTTAGGGTAATAATCAAATTAATTTAAATGCAGCTATTGAAAAATGAATTATTGTGATGTCAGTTCTTTCTTAGAAATGTCCTATTATAAATGCCTATTTTCAGCAGCTATCTTCAGTAACTGAATACAATGTAGAAGAGAATACCTGTCAATGCTATGGCTGCACACTTTTGGAAAACTCTCTCTCAAAGGTCATATAGTGTATGTAGTGAAGATGAGTTGTGTAGCACAAATTTCTTGACTTAAACTACCTCTGCTGAGAATTTTGCAAGTCGAATTCAGCAAGCCATTTGTTACGTTGGTCAATTTTCTTTGTGGTCCCAAGATGGCTCTTCCACTTCTCTTCCATCTCGATTCTAGGAGAGAAGTTGGCCTGAATGTTGCTGAACTTTCATAACTTTATAAGTCTAGGTGGACTTGAACCTAGTTCTTCTTGTTCCTAACTCAAATATTTTGGCCACTGCAGGGCACTGGGTCTCAAACCCAATCACTTAAATATGAGCCAGAAGTGTGCTGCAGCTGCCAAAAGAGCCAATGCAGTCCTAGGCTGCATTAACAGAGGGATAGAATCAAGATCACCTGAAGTGTTAGTACCACTTTATAATGCCTTGGTAAGACCACATTTGGAATATTGTACCCAGTTTTGGCCACAATATAAAAAAGATGTTGAGACGCTAGAAAGATGTAGAGAAAAGCACAGATGAATAGGGAATGGAAGACTAAAACATATGAAGAAGGGTTGCAGGAATTGTGTATGTCCAGTTTAATGAAAAGAAGGAGTGGCATAATAGCAGAGGAGGAGGAGGAGGAGGAGGAGGAGGAGGTGGAGGAGGAGGAGGAGGAGGAGGAGGAGGAGGAGGAGGAGGAGGAGGAGGAGGAGAAGAAGAAGAAGAAGAAGAAGAAGAAGAAGAAGAAGAAGAAGAAGAAGAAGAAGAAGAAGAAGAAGAAGAAGAAGAAGAAGAAGAAGAAGAAAAAAAAAACTATTTGCCATCCTGATATTTTGCTAATAATGCAGTATCAACATTTTGATAACAACTTAAGACTGCACATTGCTTACGTTTCCTATGAAAATAAATAAAGAAATAAATGAAGGCAGTTGGTTTGCTTTAGCAAATCAGCAATTAACTGCTAAAAAAATTCATATACTCATATTTATCAGTTACAATCTAGTTGTTCCTTGTGATACTCCTATTATTAACTCTGCATTCAGGATCTGAATGAATTGTACTCTTTTAGCCTGCAGAGACTTCATTCTGATTAAAGCTGGTCCACAAAAAGTCAAGAGGGAGGGAGGGAGGGAGGGAGGGAGGGAGGAAGGAAGGAAGGAAAAGGGGGAGGAAGGAAGGGAGGGAGGGAGGAAGGAAGGAAGGGAGAAAGAATTGGAATACTCCCTCCAACCCCCAAAAGTATATATAACCATTTTGAACCAATTCTTAGCAAGATGCTTGACAACTTGCAGGCTGCTACAAAATCTCCATAATTTTTTTTTTTTTTTTTTACACTTTCCCAAGTCTAACAGGCTTGTTTGTGGAGTGCTGTCTCTGGGGAACAAGATAGTAGCTGTTCTCCTAAATGCTTAGTATTTGGAAACAAATATCCCTGCTCTCTCACGGAACAATTTACTTGAACAGTTGCCCCCATTAGCCTCTTCTCAGGTGATCTGTTTTAAAGATCCTCAGGAGAGAAAGGGCAGCCAGAAAACAAAAGTCACGAGACATGCAGAAAACAACATGACTGCGTGACCACGTGTGCACATAGACAAGAGCTTCCTGTTTATAAAACACCCATTTTACCTTTATCTTCCTCTTTACTTCTCGGCGCACCTTGAAGACAATTTTTGTACAGCATCTTATACAAGCTTAGGCTCAGCTGAAAGCCAGGCTTATCTTTGAAAATGCTAGAGGAGTGCATGACCTCCTCCGTCTATTCTCTGAGCCCTTTGAAGAGGAAAGCTTCCCTGAGATTATTTATTCTGTACTTTACCACAGATCCCACTTTTCCTTCAAGGACCGGGAGAAAAAGAAAAATTATTTCACTCCAGATAAGCCAAAATCTCTTGAGTTCAGATAAGGAAATAGATCAGACGCTATCATTCTTGGGCACCTGGAATTTTTCTGGTGGATAATCATCTGAGGGTGAAGGTGTTATTAGATCGCTGTAGGTTTGCTTTAAAGCATGTCTAGTCAAAGTCAATGGTTTGATCGGAGTGCTAACGGCTCAATTATATTCTCAGTGTGAACCAGAAGTTTGTAACCGAAAGCAAAGGCATACATTCAGTCTTTTATTCCATTTTTACTTTGCTGACCCTCGCACTTGCAATTAACAACTGAAGCCTTTGTATCTTACCTTTCAGTGAGGGGTGGGCAGATCTCCAGTTTTCAGAATCTAATTTTGTTGCTACAGAAATGTCAAGGTTCCCCAAAGAGATCCACATTCAAAATAACATCTACAGAGTATAAATAAATACCTAGAATGAACAATAGCATTTCTTTGAGCATCTGGCTCAAACTAGGAACTTGTTTTCTGTAACGGAACTGACAAACCCATACAAAATATCCACCGGCATCCCCTTCATTTTCATAAGCTTTGCTTAGCAGCCAAATTCAGAACGATAGGAAAAACCATTTGTCCCACTGTTATAAAAAAATAAGAAGGAAATGAAGGCTTATAGGTGTGTTTAAAATCATATGTATATGTACACTTAAAATTAAGAAAACAGAAAGAAACAGACAGCTCTAGAAAGAGTACAGAGAAGAATATATGATAAAGAGTCTGAAGGCTAAATCAGATGATGAACCTAACAAAGTGAGGACTTAGGGAAGACATGGTAGCAGTCTTTCAATCCATGAAGGTTGGTCACAGGGAAGAGGGGATCAATCTATTCTCCATAGCACCTGAGGGCAGGACAGGAAGCTCATTAAAAAGAGATCCAACCTGTAACTAAAGAAGAATTTCCTGACAGGGAGAACTATTAATTAGTGGAAAAGCTTGCCTTCTGCAGCTATGAATGCTCCATCACTGGAGGTTTTCAAGAAAAGATTGGACAACCATTTGTATGGAATGGAATAAAGACTCCTGCCTTGGGCAGGAAGTTGAACTAGAAATCCCTTCCAGTCCTATAATTCTATGGTTCTTTACCATCAAATAAATCAATCTAGAGTCTTCTCTTGAGGCCCAAATAGCCAGACTCAACTTATCCTACTTTTGACATTTTTACACAAATTCATGAATGTTTTTTGTAAACAAATATAGAGAAAAAAAACTCAAAATTCTTATGTCAGTGTATAAAACTTTAAATCCTTACCTTTAAAATGCCTGAAGTTGAATCCTTTTATATCTGGTTATGCTTCTGGCAACTGAATTATGGTTGCCATGTTTTGTTTTGTTTTTTTTTAAAAAAACTTTGTATTTAACAGCTACATGGAAAATAGTCACAACATGTTTATCTCCTTGCTGGGAATAGCATAGGTCAATTGCAGAGAGTAACATATTCATTTGGTTCTTTTATTTCACCCGGAAAATTTAACAAATGTGTTAATGAATCGAAAACAATGGGTATCTAAGAGAAGCTATATCCACAGATTTTTCTATGCCTTTTTTGAGTCGGATGTCGGATTGCCCTGCAAACAGATTTTTTTCCAGCTTTTTTTTTTTTTGTATCAGTCCCCCCTAGAAATTAGTCTGAACCCCAGCAGATAGGGGGGGAAATCCATAGAGGTTGATTTAGAGGTAGTCCTTGACTTATGACAACAATTGGGAGTGGAATTTCTGTCATATGTTGTTACGGTCATAAGTGGCAGGTTTTGACATCTGGATCAGATTTTGAAATAATTTTGATGGTAGACATTAAGTGAATGACAGTGATTGTTAAGCTTCCCCAATGGGTGTTTTTTTTTTGCCAAAAATTGTCAAAAAGGTAACAAATCATAATGACGTGACCCTAGGATGGTGTGACCAGTCATAAATATGAACTGGTTCGCAAGTGCTTGAATTGTAATCATGTCATTGTGGAGGTGGTGCCATACTCATAAGTGGAAGTACAGGTGGTAAGTCACATTTCCCAAGTTGTAACTTTGAACTATAGCACTTAACAATAGCACTTAGACTTATGTACTGCTTCACAGTGCCTTACAACCCTCTCTAAGCAACAGAGTCCCAACAATCTGGGTTCTCATTTTACTGATCTTGGAAGGATGGAAGGCTGAATCAAACTTGATCCAGTCAGGATCGAACTCCTGGCAATGGACAGAGTTAACCTTCGAACCACTGCACCACTATCATTAAAGAATGGGCAAAAATCAAGAACTACAGTACCTGTATATCAAACTTAGCCCAAAAATTGAGAGTAAGAAGAAAAAATTAGTACCTTCATTCCAGTTATTGCAATAAAATAAGCAGCTACGTATTTTGGCACAAATAAGTTATATCCTATTAGTTTGGAAAGCTCTGGAAGCAATTTTGTGCTTTTAACTATTGTCTTTTATGAAAACATTTATCTACTGCTGAAATAATGTAGAACTGAAATACATTTTCTGGGGAGATTTCGGCATTCTGGGAATTGTCTGTTATTTTCTTCTGAAATGAAATGAGTTGGAATGTTAAGGAAGCAAATCTGTTTAAATAACCATATTTGGGAAGAAATACGTTTAGAAACATGTATTTTGATTAAGTCTGAATAGAATACGTTGAAGAACTGTGTCACGCCTCAGGCCTTCTTCAGATCACAGCAGTATGGATCAGTGGTGAAATCCAAATTTTTTTACTACCGGTTCTGTGGACGTGGCTTGGTGGGCGTGGCAGGGGAAGGATACTGCAAAATCTCCATTCCTACCCCACTCCAGGGGAAGGATACTGCAAAATCCTCATTCCCTCCCCACTCCTGGGGGAAGGATATTGCAAAATCTCCATTCTCACCCCACTCTGGGGCCAGCCCGAGGTGATATTTGCCGGTTCTCTGAACTACTCAAAATTTCTGCTACCGGTTCTCCAGAACCTGTTAGAACCTGCTGGATTTCACCCCTGGTATAGATGATCCTGGGTGGTCCAGCAATTTTCCATAATAAATTTATTGGAATAGAAAATATATAGTAGCCAGTTTGGTCTAGTGGTCAAGGCACCAGGCTATAAAGGAGGAGACCATAAATTCATATCCCACCTTAGCCATGAAAGCCAGATGGGTGACTTTGGACCAGTTACTCTCTCTCTCCTCCCAATTCACCTCACAAGAGTTGTTGTTGTGGAAAAAATAGCAGGGGGAAGGTTTGTTGGTGGGATACAAATAAATAAATACTTTGAATAATCCAATCATTACAGGGCGCTTCCAATATTTTTGGACCACCTTGGAAAATACCAGACTGGCATGGTTTTGCAAAAGGTTTGGAAAATTATGGAGTTCATCAGAATATTTTAACATTCCTCAGAAACTGCAGGTCCCATATAAGGGATTTTTGTGCATTCCTAACTTTTATGCACATTTTAAAAATATGACTTAAAAAGCATATGGAAAAGTAGTATGGGGTTAAATTTGTAATTAAATAGAAGTTTAATGTGAGCATAGGGCCAAATAAATTTACTGATGTACACTTCAAGAACATGATTTGAAACAAAAGCCAAGCAGTAATACAAACTTGGAAAAAATATTTGCCCATTCTTTTTAGTAGCCCATCTTGATTTAGAAAAACACAGTGAGGCCCCAAAGCAGCGAAAACAAAAGAAATAAATTGCATAATCCATTGCGTTAAATGGTTCCTGTCGCTGTCTCTTATTGAAAGCTAGTATCCCATAAGTAAAGACTGTAATTTTCTTTTAAAGGTTTTTTTTTTTAAATATAAAAAATGATGACATTGTAGGAAATATCTTTGGAACAATTTAAAAAGAAAAAGAAAAGAATGTTTTAAGCCAATATATTTCCTTTGCCACCTGCGGGTCTTGGCAGCAACACAAAATATTCTACAAAGAACTTCACTTTCTAAGTTGTCAAGGCAATTCTTGACAAAGCTCTGTTTTTCCAACTCTTTATTGTGCACAAGTGTCTGAGAGCATTATGGAGCATAAGATAGATATTTTTCTTAAGTCTGTCATGCTGCAGACAATGCTAATAAAGAACCCTGAAAACCATAACAGCAGATGCTAGTCTCACACTTGGAAATGCCAACTACTGGGACCCTTCTTTATCATTGCTTCTCAAGTGATATAATTTTGGGGATGAAATCACCACAGAACATTGATGTTGCTCTTTTTAATTAAACTGCACAAGTATATACATTCCGTGACACTAAGGAAATCCTCTGAATACCTTTGCAGACAAATAGTACAGTGCTGTGCTCACATTCCTCACAATGAAAAGAAGAATACTTCCTGGGGCTTCCTGCCAGTCAGCTGCTATGATTTTATAGAGCTGGAAAAAAAACTGGATATGCTGAGCATTTTGTTTGGTTCTTGAAATCTTGAGATGCTTTGTCTCATCTGGCTTCCCCAAGGGATTGTAACTCTCCAGATTCTAGAAATATGGGGGGGGGGATTGGTTATTGCCATGCTTAGTAGAGATTTTGGAAGCTTGTTTATTTTTAATTGATATCCTGCATTTATTATTTTTATAAATAACTCCAAATAACAGAGTTGGAAGGGACCTTGGAGGTCTTCTAGTCCAACCCCTGGCTCAGAGGAAACCCTATTCCATTTCATACAATGGTTGTCTTTTCTTCTTAAAAACCTCCAGTGTTGTGGAGCACCCACAATTTCTGGAAGCAGGTCGATCCATTGATTAATTTCTCCTTAGTTCTAGGTTTCTTCTCTCTTTGTTCAGTTTCCATCCGTTGCTTCTTGTCCTGCCTTCAAGTGCTTTGGAGAATAGTTCGACTCCCTCTTCTTTGTGGCAATCCCCGAGATATTTGGAAGACTGCTATCATGTCACCCCTAGTCCTTCTTTTCATTAAACTAGACATACCCAATTCCAGCAACTGTTCGTTATATGTTCTCAACTGTTCTCAGACATACCTAATACTCCCTCCTCTTATTCTCCTCACAACAACAACCCTGAGAGGTGAGTTGGACTGAGAGAAACTTCCAGCACTTCTAGAAAGTGCTTGGTTGGAGAATGCTCATTGGGAGCTTAATGCACATGTGGAAGACACTGTTGTCATAATCCATTTTTTTACCTTATTGCATTGTACGGAAATTTTCATTATATGAAAAGCAAATGGACTCCTTCCACTGTTGGTTTATCTTTTAGGATATTCTTTTAATTTGTGGCCTAAATATATTAGTTTACTAGTTCACCCTTTTAGAAACTATATATTCTATCCTATATATAAAATCCTACTATAATTAGACTTGATGGTATCTGCCTAGTACTTAGAAGAAAATTTATATCACAGATCTTCTCTATCTAACAGTTTAGCACAGCGAGTATCTTTTGATTAGGCAGCGCTTAGAACTGAGATCTTATAAACAGTGGATTAAATCTCATTCCTCAGGAGGGAGTCCTTTATGTTCAGTGCTTAAGGTTACTTGGCACTGTTTTGCATGGCCCTGGTGTTTAAGAGAAACATCTAATATTGCGTGGCATGCTGGGTTTGTATTTTTTGATGTCTTCATTGTACAATTACACTGAAATACAGTAAAGAAAACCCCTTATACAGTGAAGCCAAAAATCTCTGGTTGCATAATAAGTCACACCACCTCTCACCAGCCATGGACCTTCCAGCAAGTTAAGCTGCCAATTAATCTGCACTGCCAGTTCTTCCTCCAGGTTTGCCGTCACCTCTGAACTTCTTTCTCCCTCTATCCACTACTCCTCAACAAGTCATCGAATTCCATGCATAAGCCCCATTCATTTCACAACGTTCCACAGCTCCGTTGGTCATCCTCTGGACTCTAGAATACAATCCCATCCCCACTATGACTAGACCCCAACTTTGGAAGCAAATTATGTCATTCCCTAGACCCGTGATGGCGAACCTATGACATGCGTGCCAGAGATGGCACACAGTGCCCTCTCTGATGGCACACAAGCCGTTGCCCCAATTCAGCTCCGCTGCATATGTGCGCGTGCCTCCTGCCAGCCAGATGGTCTTCAAGTCTCTTCCGTGCATGCGTGGGGGGGCAGGCACATATAGGGGGCCATGTGTGCATTCTATTTTGGGGGTTCACGCACGTGCGCTTTGGGCACTCGGTCCAGAAAAGGTTAGCCATCACTGCCCTAGACTTTTTGTTTAATTTCTTTAAAAGCTTGTTTTAATGGAAGTACAGGTAGTCTTCCACTTACAGCCACAACTGAGCCCAAAATCTCTTGTTGCTAAGTGAGACAGTTGCTAAATGAGTTTTGCCCCATTTTACAATCTTTCTTGCCAGCGCGGTTAAGCGAATCACTGTACTTGTTCAGTTAGTTAACCAGGGTGGTTGAATGAATCTGACTTCCCCCCACAGACGTTACTTGTCAGAAAGTTGCAAAATTTTGTTCACATAATCATGGGGTGCTGCAACAGTCATAAGTGTGAAAAGGGGTCATAAGTCACTTTTTTTCATTGTCGTTATAACTTTAAATGGTCACTAAATGACCATTTAATCACACTAGAAATCTAAGGTATTGCTAGTCTTGTAAGTCAAAGACTTCTTTTGCTTTCACATGTCAGGCAAATAACTGCTTTTAAGGATGCCATGAGGACTAGTAACACCTTAGCTTCCCAGTCTATCTTGGTGCTATTTCTACCTCCCCAAGTGACACATCATGGATTTATGCTTCAGAACTACAATGAGTAGTACTTAGGAAGCCACTCCAATCAAATCTGATTGTGGTTCCTCCCCCTCAATGCCACAATAGTCAAATCAAAGAGAATAAATGCTATTTTCTTTTTCTTATTAAATGGTTCCCTATACTTCATTAAAAGCTGTTTTCCACCCACCCCACAAGTTATGATTTGCCCTTTTTTTGAAAATTGCCTTCTGATTCTCCGGTGAGAATTCATAAGACCTCCCATCTCACCAGCTACTTCCACTCAGCCCTAAGGAAGTTCAATAAAACAGCAGGAAGGTGTTAGAAATCATACCATTCCTGTGGTGCTGTCTGTAATGAAGCATCTTCTCTTTTACTGTATTTTTAAATCCATAAAAGAAAGGGGAAAACATGGAACACCAAATTCTGAGTGACTAAAAATAAACTCTTTTAATAAAGTAATAATCCAGATCTTGGAGGAGGCCATCCTCCAGGAAGGCTACAAACAGAAACAGAAAGGATCAAATGAAAAAGGTTTTCCCCTTCCATTCATTACCACATTCAATTTTTTTAAATGTAAAGATAGCAGAGATCCCTCTGTAGGATTGACGAACATCACTGGAAGATTGGACCACCATATCCAGAGATGTCTCCAAACACAGCACAATTAGACAGACAGAAAGAGGAACAGATTTAAGACTACTGCCAAGTTAAAGCACAAGGAAAGAAGAAACTGGCAAATAGAAGTGTGTGTGAAGCTTATGATGGAGCATTATGACCAGTGGTGAAATCCTCCGAGGTCTGCTACTGGTTTGCTGTGCGCGTGCATGTGTGGTGCGCACCATAGGTGCAGCGCTGAAAAAGAAGGCTTAAGAAGCCTTTTCTAAGGTAAATAGAACAGCGAGGGGGGGGAACAGCTGTGCCACACGATTTAGATTCGCTAGAAAGCAAGATTTCCTGCTTTCTAGCGAAAATAAATCATGCGGCACAGCTGATCGTCAGAAATACCGATTCATCCAAACCAGTAGCATTTTTTTTTTACTACCAGTCTGCCCAAACTAGTAGCTTTTATTACTACCGGTTTCGGAAAACCGGTCTGAATGGTAGCATTTCACCCGATTATGACCCTCTAAGCCCAAGAAATAGAGAATGCTTCTTTTCAATGAATTCTCTTTGACCAGATCTACCAGGAAATTTGGGCGTGGTGGCCGAGCAGTTAAGATGCTGATCTTGTTGACCAGAAGGTTGGCAGTTGGTCAAAGAGAACCCTCCACCTCCCTCCCTCAACGAACTCTGGGTTGTCACTATCAGATGAAACTTACATGACTCGGCTAAATAGATAAGAAAATGAACTAGAGAAATAGCAATAGCAGTTAGATTTATATACTGCTTCACAATGCTTTACAGCCCTCTCTAAGTGGTTTACAGAGTCAGCATATTGCCCCCAACAATCTGGGTCCTCATTTTTCCGACCTTGGAAGGAAGGAAGGCTGAGTCAACCTTGAGCCTGGTGAGATTTGAACTGCCAAATTGCAGGCAGCCGGCTGTCAGCAGAAGTAACCTGCACTTCTGCATGCTAACCACTGTGCCACCATGGCTCCTAGAAATAGTTAAAGTGAACAAATACATTTAGGATGGTTCAGATAGCCTAAGATCCAAGGATTAAAAACTGTACACGGCACCATCTAATTTTTGCAGCAGAGAGGGCATTTCCTCCCCAGTGCACAAAAGCCAATCAGAATGGAAGGATAGGAGTGATATATGATCAGGAGATATAACTTGATAGGAGTGTGAAACTTTACTGAAGAACCAGGGAGCACCCTCTGAGCTGGCACTCTACTTCTGACACATAGAAGAAGATTAATGTTGCTTTGTTTTCCTGGTGAGCTGGGGACAGGGAGAGGACAATGCCATACATCAGAGGTCTTCAAACTTGGCAGCTTTAAGACTTGTGGACTTCAACTCCCAGAATTCTCCAGCCAGTTATGCTATGCTGGCTGGAGAATTCTGGGAGTTGAAGTCCACAAGTCTTAAAGCTGCCAAGTTTGAAGACCTCTGCCATACATCCACTGTTGCCCTTGAGAAATGGTATGTGATCTATGGTGGCTTTGCCTCAAGAAGAAACTTATGGGTCTGCCCAACGTCTTCAAATTTAATGCAAACCCACTTAAGTGCCATTGGATGATAATGATGAAGTCTCTTAATTACTATTGTGTCTCATCATGCCTTCTCCATGCACTTCTTCCTGAGAACTTTACTAAACTTTTACAAACTTTAAGTATTTGACAAATAGAGTAAATGATTCACTGCAGTTATCAAAAGTTAAGATGCTGGTGGTCTCTGAGTCACTTTTCAAAATCAGAACTTGTTTTTTTTTTACCAGACAATCTCCAATGAAGCAAAGAAGTAGGAAAAGAAAGGAAAACTCAGACAAAAATGATAGTCTGGCATCTTAGAAGAAAATCAGTTCTTTAAGCTTGAAGAAACTGGAAATACCTAGAGGATAGATTATTTCTAGAGCAGTTTTCACAGAGAGGGAGAGAAACAGAATTGCTGCAAGTAAAATGATGCTTCACTTGTTACCATGTAGTCCACTTGTGAAATAATAATCTACAAAATACTTTAGAGTTGTTATTTTTTTTTCAATTTTATAATTAGTTGATTTATGTATATCATTTATATTATGTAAAACAACAGCACCATTTGGGGAAGCCAATAAAACATCATTGCTAAAAAAGAAAGAGAATAAGAAAAACATGTATTACATATGTAATCACAGTGACTGCCAACATTTCTTTTAAAGTTTCTGTAACTTGTTCACAGCCATTTTCACAGAACATCACATTAACTGATAGACTTAGAATAACTTTATTGTCACTTTGAATGTATATTAATTGGCATACATTAAAATGAAATTTCATTGCATACATCTCTCAAAAGGTTTCCACTTCTAACATATACTAAACATGACAAAATACATACATACATACATACATACATACATACATACATACATAATTATGCCTATACCCACATATAAATGTGGGTATAGGCATAAATAAATGACATGGTGAAGCAACACAGTTTAGTTTGGATGTATACATGTACATGGCAAGAGAAACAAATCTTGCGAGTTTAACGGATGGATGGCATAGGGAACAAAGCTGTTACAGACTCTGATAGACCTGCTAGAAATACTTTGAAACCTCTCTCAAAGGGCAGTAACAGAAACGGACCGTGAAGTGGGTATGTGGTGTCTATAACAATGCTTTGAGCTCTAAGCACATAGTGCTTATAAGTGGTATCTTGAATAAAAGGAAGCGAGCTTCCGATAATCTTCTCAGCTGCCCTTACCACTCTCTGAATGGACTTTCTATCTGAGGCACTGCAGCCACCAAACCAAACAGTGATGCAGTTTGTTAAAACGCTCTCAATCATGCCTCTGTAAAAAGTGGCCAGGATAGAAGGAGAAAGATGTGCTCTCCTCATCTGAGGCAGGAAATGCTAGATTTGGATACTGCACAGACTCAGTGAATGGAATAGAGCAACAACAACAACAACAAAAAAAAAACCCTAAACATTATTTTCCCCCATGTATAACTCATCAAGCTTATAGGTTTCCTATTAAAGCTATAATGTTACAACAAAATTTACACGATACAGACAGACCTGGAGACTCTAAGCTCAACCATAAATCAAAGTATTGACCATTTATTGCATTGATGTTCACAAGAATGCTGATATCTATAAGAGTATTAATGTCTATAAGAGATGGGCCATTTTTTATGCTGGGCTTCCCTGCTCCTCCTCCTTCATAAGAAAGCACTCCATGACTATAAGATATTGTCAACAGCATTGTTATAACCAGCAAGTTCATGCATTTCTTAGATTCAAAGCAGAAAAGATACCTGACAAAAAGAGAAGCACATTATCTAGTACTTCAGAGAAATTTCCCCTTATTTTCTCCAAACCATTTTCATCTAAAGTTGCTGTTGTGCATAAAAAGAGAATGTTTAGGATTCATCTCTTGAAGGGAACTTGATGGCCATCAAATACATGGAAGAAAATCAATGGTGCCTATATTATCAGGTAAGTCCTCAAATGCATCCTAAGGGTGAAATGAAATATTTTAGCCAGCTTTGATACTCCTAAATGCATAGAAAAAGGGCTAAGAAAGGAAAAAAGGTACAAGGGAACAATAACGCCCTTTTCCTGAAGAATTGGCTCTTATTTCCAATTTAGTCTTATTGTAACCTGAGTGCAAATAGTACCTACACTCAAGGAACTGCAGTGGTGGCATATTATTACTGGATCATCTTCAAGGATTTGTTGCAACACAAGGCATTTATGCCTAGGAAAATACCTAGTTTAGTGGATTAATTAAGAGAAAGGCTCATGAAGATCTGTCCAATTGCATTTAATGCTAAATACAAAAGAACAGAGTAGATCTTATGCCAGCTGGCATGCAAATAAATCCTATTTTATCCTGAAAAGCAAATAAGGGTCAATAAAGGAAAGAAATCTATCAAGCCACAATAAAGATTCTGAAAGTCTGATGTTCTCAAGTCCTCGAATATCCAGGAAAAAGATAATCTATTTGAAAATTCTGGTAACTTTACCGGGGACTAAAAATTCCTTTTACACTTTGGGGGCCACTTAAGATCTAAAAGAACCTTCTATCAATGTATCCAAATCAACTTTCAATTATTTCAAATATTTACAGGATGTAGATAAATATTGGCAAATGATAGTCCTTTTGTCCACACAGTTAAAGGAAATGCTCTAGAATATGCAGCTTTGTATGAACAAAAATAGTTTTTTCCCCCAGGTTTAAGAATACAAAAAAGTTATGTACGTTCTTCAATTTATTCAACAAATTCAATCAATATATTGATTAATCTGCAATGGAAAAGTTGTATGCTGAAAATGAATTCTCCCACCTCTGCCACATGCTTTTGGTGTAGTAGGCAGGATTTTCCAATACTACCATCTTTCCTAAATTTCCAGTGGAGTCTTTGCAGACTTTACTCTGCTAGTCATTGCCAACTATAGAGACCAGTGCTCATTTCCATTTCAAGGCCACTGAGCCAACACTGTCTGAAGACATTTCCATGGTCAGGTGGCCAGCATGACAGCACAAAGTGCTGTTACTTTCCCACCGTAGCAATGCCTATTTATCTTCTCAAATTTCCATGTTTTCTAGCTGCTAGATTGGCAGGAGCTAGGACAAGGGTGGGAACTCATCCTGTCACATGGAGCTCGGGTCTTGAACCTGGGTTTCCAGCCGACAAGACCAGCATCTTAACCACTGAGCCATATTGAGCCCTATATTGAGCCCTATATTCCCAGTACTTTAGTCATATTCAATGGATTGTAGCAATGTATCAAGTATGTATTTGTGTGTATATAATTTTATTTACACGTTTGCATATCATTTTCATGAAAATTCAGTCTGGCTTTATGCCAGGGTTTGGCACAGAAATCTTTTCAAAGTGAGATGAAAACAGTTTGGCAGGCTTCATTATTGGAAACTGACGTGCAAGATGTATCTTTAGAAAGGGATGACAAGAAGGGATTTATTTAATGATACATGGTTTGTTTTTATCAATCATATGGTTTATATGTGCAATACTTTTCAAAACATCTTGATTTACGTAGGAAAAACCCTGACTAGAAAAGTATTGCACATATAAACCTACAAATAAAAGAACAAAATAAATATTTGACCTTTACAGGGAGGAGTCATAAAATAAGGGTGTGGCTGGCTGAAGAGGCCTTATAAGGCCAAAATAGATCTATCCCAGTCTCTCTTAAGTCTCACAGCAGACAACACAAAATGTCTGTTAAACCCTGAAAATGGTGATTTGAGATATCACCCAACTATGGCAATACAAACATCTTGATTTACGTAGGAAAAACCCTGACTAGAAAAGTATTGCACATATAAACCTACTTTTATTCGTAGGTATATGTTTTCTGTGGTTTTCACGTGTGTTTGTATGTAGGTCTTTGGTTATTCGGGTTTTCTCCCACGTGAAATTGGAGGTTTCTTGGCAACATTTCGACGAAGTCTCATTCATCATCTTCAGGCTGGTGTTCTCGGCTTCGTGCTTCTAGGAGCAATGTGTGTGATCGCAGCTGTTTCTTCCTTTTAACTGCCAGTGGGGGTGTGAACTGATTGGGTGGGAGCTTGTCTGTGTTCTGATTGGGTGGAGGTGTGTTCTGATTGGTTGGGGGTTTGGCTGTGCTCTGATTGGCTGGGTGTGTGTTCTGTTTAGGTGGGGGCTTGGTTGTACTCGGGTTAGTCTGAGTAGCAGGGGGATTTGAGCTGGTGAGCTGTGTTGCTGTTGTTTGGCTTTGTGTTCGTGGCCATGCCACCTTTTCATGGTGGGTGTCAGTCTGCTTCATGTATGGATTGGAGGGGTTTAAAGTGGCTAATGATGCAGCTGTGGTCTGGCTTCTGGCCGGGGGTCGTGCATCATCATCAGTGTGGGTTTGAGTCTGCTTTCTGCGTGGATGTGTGCTGGTTACATCCTGTGTGGCTCTTGTGAGTGTGGGTCTGGTGTCATTCTTTGTGTTAGGGACCCGTTTGTCAATAAGGGCAGGTTTCCAAATGGCTGGTAGGTGGGAAGTATCATCTCATTTATTCATGCTGTGTGGATGTTTTTCTATCTCGATGGCTTCTCTGATTATTCTGTTGTTAAAGTATTCAGTTTTGGCGATAGTTCTGGTCTCTTTAAAGTCAATTTGGTGGTGAGCTGCATTGCTGTTGTTTGGCTTCGCGTTCATGGTCGTGCCACATCTTCATGGTGGGTGTCTGTTTGCTTCATGTATGGATTGGAGGGGTTTAAAGTGGCTAATGATGCAGCTGTGGTCTGGCTTCTGGTTTGTGGTTGTGCCTCATCTGGTTTGTGGTGGTGACATCCTGTGTGATTTTCATGAGCATGGGTCTGGTGTCATTCTTTGTGTTAGGGACTCGTTTGTCAATGAGGACGGGTTTCTAAATGGCTGGTAGGCGGGAGGTATCATCTCGTTTATTCATGCTGTGTTTTTCTATCTCGATGGCTTCTCTGATTATTCTGTTGTCAAAGTGTTCAGTTTGGGCGATAGTTCTGGTCTTTTTAAAGTCAATATCATGTCCTGTGGCTTTAAGGTGTTGGACCAGGGAAGAAGTTGGTTCCTCTTTTCTGACTAAGTTCATGTGTTCTCCAGTGTGTACACTTATTCTTCTGTTGGTTTGTCCAATGTATGTGGTGGGGCAGGCGGTGCATGGGATTTCATATACTCCTTGATTTTCTAACTCAATTTTGTCTTTGGGGTTTCTTAGGATGGTGGATATTTTTTGGTTTGTGCAGAATGCTGTCTTGATGTTGTGTTTGTGGAGGATCTTGCTGATTCTGTCTGTGGTACCTTTTATGTATGGGAGGAGGGCTTTGCCGTTTTCTTGTTCTCTGTCTTGGATTTTGGGTTTCTTTTTGGATTAGGTTGGTAATCTTATTTCTTTGGAATCTGTTGGATGTTAGTACGTTAGTGAGAGTGTGTAGTTTGGTTTTTAGGTGTTGTTCGTCAGCTAAGCATTTTGTTCTGGAGATGAGTGTCTTGGCTACGGAGTTGATCTGTGCTGGGTGGTGGTGTGAGAGTGCGTGCAGATAGCGGTTTGTGTATGTTTTCTTCTGATAGATGGTGTGTCCTAGGGAGCCATTGTATTTCTTGTAGACTAAGACATCCAGGAAGGGAAGTTGGTTGTTCGCTTCTGTTTCCATGGTGAACTGTATTTTGGGGTGTAGGCTGTTGAGGAGTGTGAGGAAGTTGTCCAGTTTTTCTTTCCCGTGTGGCCAGATTATGAAGGTGTCGTCTACGTATCTGAGTCAGAGTTTGGGTTTGTGATCAGATTTTTCTAGAGCTTGGGTTTCAAAGTGTTCCATGTAGAGGTTTGCAATGACAGTGAGAGGGGTGATCCCATGGGTGCTCCTTCTATTTGTTTGTATTTTTGTCTGTTATAAATGAAGTATGTGTTGGATAGGCAGTGGTTGATCAGATCTAGGATGTGCTTGGGGGGTTATATTTGTTTTGGATAGCTGTCAAGGCTTCTTTGATTGGCACTTGGGTGAAGAGGGATATGACATCGAAGCTCACAAGTAGGTCGCTGGGCTGTAAGTTTTGTTTCTTTATGATCTCTATGAACTGGAATGAGTTTTTTACGTGTGAACTGATGGATTCTGCATAGGGCTGTAGTTGTTTGGCAAGAAATTTGGCTATGTTTTGTAGAGGTGAGCCTATGGGGCTGACTATGGGTCTAAGTGGGGTTCCTTCTTTGTGTATCTTGGGGAGACCATAGAGTTTAGGGCATCTGGATGATTTCTCTCTGGGAATATATAAAAGAATGGTTGTTTTGTTCCCAGTGGCAGGAGTGGATAGAGAGATGTGATTTTCTGCATTTCCCTAGACTTTTCTACAGCTTTTGATATTCTTAACTAGGACAATACCTGGATAACCAAAATGAAGCAGGTGAAATAACAGTTTAGCAAAATTTACCTGTTTCTCATATGCAACAGGCTAAAGAGATTCTACAAAATGTGTTTATTCGTTAGACTAAAATCCAGAATTTCTTCCAAAAGCTTGAGCAACCGAGGTTACGTTTGTTCCTCCCCCAACCTACCCAACATAGCAACCCTATAAAATATGATGAACATATAGAGAGACTCACACAAAGTCACACAGTGAATTTCCATGGCTGAGGATAGACTAGATCCTGAGGTATCCTGGTCCAACAACTTAGTCACAACATCATATTGGCATGAAAACAATCCATAATTCAGATCTATATCTAAACGTTATATAGCAGAAATATCCACATTCAAGAGCATAGCACTTTGGCTCCCTTTAATTGCAGAACATGTACCTTGGATGAACCGGCTAGAGTAATTTTTAAAACATCAAATTAAAGTTACTTAAAAGTACTTGGAAGCACTTAAGGCTGAAGGCTGAAGGTAAGCGTAATGCACCTGATACTTATTTGAATGGGAGATCATTAGGAGAATGGGATACATAAGAGCAAATTTTTAAAAAAATGTTCACCATAAAAACTATCAGCGCTGTAAGTACACAGTTCTTCATAAATAGATAATTTCCTCTCCTTTCCTGGGGAATATTATTTAGCCACACATTAATATTTTTGACTTCTTTCCAAGGACCTGACTCACAATATTGGAAATCAACACATCAGAGGCTACCAAAAGACATATGTACCTAAAGCACCTTCAAAATTATTGCACCAACATAAGAAGGCAAATAGCCAGCCTTTTAAAAACATCAATTTAACAGATTCTTTTCTAGCAATAGCAATAGCACTTAGACTTATATGCTGCTCCATGGTGCGTTATAGCCCACTTTAAGCATAACAGAATCAGCATATTGTCCCCAACAATCTGGGTCCTCATTTTACTGGCCTCAGAAGAATGGAAGGCTGAGTCAATCTTGAACCCCATCAGAATCGAACTCCTAGCTGTAGGCAGAGTTACTGCATATTTATTTATTTATTTATTTATTTTATTAAACTTGTATGCCGCCCTCTCTCCCAAAGGACTCAGGGCGGCTCATAACGATAAAAAACACATAAAATTCAGTATTCAAATATAAAAACCAATACAATATACTGTATTCTAACCGCTGTGCTACAACAGCTCTCTTTGTGTTACCCAAGTCAGTGGACTCCAAAACCCAAGGAGCCAACACTACAGAGGCCCCTAGGCAATACAAAAACAAGCACTCAAAGACTAATACTCACTGCTCACTACTTCACTCTTTCTCACTTCTACTACACCGGTGATGAAATCCAATTATTTTTTACTACCAGTTCTGTGGGCGTGGCTTGGTGGGTGTGGCCATAGCAGGGGAAGGATACTGCAAAATCTCCATTCCTACCCCACTCCAGGGGAAGGATACTGCAAAATCCCCATTCCTTCCCCACTCCTGTGGAGAAGGATATTGCAAAATCTCCATTCCCACCTCACTCTGGGGCCAGCCAGAGGTAGTATTTTGTGGTTCTCCGAACTACTCAAAATTTCCGCTACTGGTTCTTCAGAACCTATCAGAACCTACTGGATTTCACCCCTGTACTACACCCCATCCTTCTGCTCCTTGAAGTACTACTCCTTGTGAGTCCTGCTGGGAAACAGTACCTTTTTCTGTTTTAGGCTGCTTCCAGCTACTTTACATACTTCCTTCCATCTCTCCCAAACCAGTGGTGGGTTCCTCCCAGTTTGGCCCGGTTCTCCCGAGCCGGTAGTGGTGACGATATGATGTCACTGAACTGGTTCTGCCCCCCACTCCCCCCTCGCCCCCCCGCATTATTCTTACCTTTTATTTGGCCCCACCCCCAATCTATTGCTGCCTCCTGAGTCCCAGCTGATGGCTAGAGGGGAAAAAACTGTTTAAACTCTTGCTGTGGGGCTTCAAAGGGCCGCCCTACAGCTGATCAGTGTTAAAAGAAAACAAATGAGTAGACCAGTGCCTGCAAAAATACATGAGTAGATCAGTGCCTGCAAAAATAAATGGGTAGACCAGTGCCTGCAAAAATACATTTGTAGATCAGTGCCTGCAAAAATACATGAGTAGATCAGTGCCTGCAAAAATAAATGGGTAGACCAATGCCTGCAAAAATACATTTGTAGATCAGTGCCTGCAAAAATAAATGGGTAGACCAGTGCCTGCAAAAATACATTTGTAGATCAGTGCCTGCAAAAATACATCAGTGCCTGCAAAAATAAATGGGTAGACCAATGCCTGCAAAAATACATGAGTAGATCAGTGCCTGCAAAAATAAATTTGTAGATCAGTGCCTGCAAAAATACATTTGTAGATCAGTGCCTGCAAAAATAAATGGGTAGACCAGTGCCTGCAAAAATACATTTGTAGATCAGTGCCTGCAAAAATACATCAGTGCCTGCAAAAAATAAATGGGTAGACCAATGCCTGCAAAAATACATTTGTAGATCAGTGCCTGCAAAAATAAATGGGTAGACCAGTGCCTGCAAAAATACATGAGTAGACCAGTGCCTGCAAAAATACATTTGTAGATCAGTGCCTGCAAAAATACATGAGTAGATTAGTTCCTGCAAAAATAAATGGATAGACCAATGCCTGCAAAAATACATGAGTAGATCGGTACAGCTCTGCAAGCAGTTAAAAGCCTGGTAGACCAGTACCTCTGCTAAATCCTAAATAATTGTCACATAACCATCAAGCCACGCCCACAAAATAAGCCACACCCACAGAACTGGTAGTAAAAAAAATTAGAACCCACCCCTGTCCCAAACACCAACACTGTCACACCCAGCTGCTTCTCTGCTCAGCTTAAATAACCAAGAGATGCTGTGCTGGCTAGGGAGAGGCCTTAAAGGCTCAGGGCAACAGTGGCACAGATAGCAATGGGACTTAGACTTATATACCGCTCTATGGTACTTTACAGCCCTCTCTAAGTGGTTTACAGAATCAGTATATTGCCCCCAACAATCTGGGTCCTCATTTTACCGACCTTGGAAGGATGGAAGGTGAGTCAACCTTGAGCCTGGTGAGATTTGATCTGCCAAACTGCTGGCAACTGGCAATCAGCAGAAGTAGCCTGCAGTACTGCACTTTAACCACTGTGCCACTGTGGCTTATCAAATTATTTTATTGGAGGCAAGCCAGCAAAATTCATTCAGTGAAGGATAAAGGCTTCTTAAAAATGAAACAACAATTGTTCAAAAGTTAGAAAGTAAGGTGGGGGCTTGTCCTTCTGGTCTAAGGACTGCAGCTGAGAAGGCAAATCAGTTCTGTATTGTGGGCTGAAAAAAAATTAACTCAGAATTCTTTATTTAATGATTAAAGATAGGGCTGTGTTCCTCCCAGGGTCTTCAGTAGGTGAGCAAAATTACTTGGAAATTTGGTTGGAGAGAGTTCTGATGTGGTAAGAAACCAACCATCTCAAGTTTATCTGAAATTTTCTTTTGAATCAAAGCTTACAGTTGGAGGTGTATTATTTAAGGTGTGGAATCGTCAGGCACAAGCAACCAGAACCACTCATGGATAAGCCCACATAGATATTTTATTGTTGATAACCTATATTACAAGAATCTTACCAGACTTCCTTCCCTTGAGAAATGGCAGATTTAGACCTAAGGATGTGATCTCAGATATTTCCTCTCCCGAACTGAGTCCAAGATGGAAAGCAATAGCAATGGGACTTAGAATTATATACCACTTCACAGTGCTTTACAATCTCTCTAAGTGGTTTACAGAGTCAGAGTATTGCCCCCAACAATCTGAGTCCTCATTTTACTGACCTCGGAAGGATGGAAGGCTGAGTCAACCTCAGCCAGTGAGATTTGAACTGCCAAATTGCTGGCAACTAGCAGTCAACAGAAGTAGCCTGTAGTACTGCATTCTAACCACTGCACCATCACGGCTCTCTCCTTACTCCCCTTAGAGGCCTCTCTCCTTCAGCTGGTGACTTTGTTCATTTCTTTTCCATAGTCATAACATCATTTTTAATAAAGGAATGTTTAGAACTAATATGGAGCAATGGAAATAGTAAGAAATCTAACAGTTGAGACTTCACAGCCGTTACAAGATTCTGGTTACAAATGCTTTCCTAATAGAAATTACAATATTTTGGATCCAATGACAAATGTTGTCTATTTTGAACACGAATAATACAATAATATGTTTTTTTTATTTTTATTTTTATTTAAAAAGTTTTAACAATCATTACAACAATTTTCACATTTCTAACCTATATTTGTCCCATGTTTCCATCATTATTGGTTCTTCAATATTTTGTGCCCACTTTATCATACAGTCCTTAACTAACTCCGTTTCTGAATCTATTTCTAGCAACGCATTATACAACCTTTTTATATGCATTTGACTTTGATCTCTAATCTGTTTTACCAAATTCTCCTCATTTTGCAGAAAACCAATTTTCTGATCTTTTCTGATCTAGCTTGCAACTGTACATATTGAAACCATGTTCAAATTGTCCTTTCTTCTCTTAGTTGATTCAGAGATTTTAATTGTAGTATACCTCTTTCCTTGTTAAGAAGCTCTTTATATGTAATCACATCCTGCCTTTGCTCTACACTTATATTCTCTATCACGTGTCTGGGCATTACCCACAATGGTAACTTCTCGTTTAGTTTATACTTGTACTTTTTCCAGACACGCAATAGAGCATTCCTTAATATATGACTTTTAAAAGTCTTGTCCACTTTCTTATCATATAATAAATAAGCATGCCACCCGTAAACCAAATCATATCCCTCAATATTCAATATTCTTTCTTCTGTTAAATTCATCCAATCACTCATTGCTGATAGAACAGCTGCCTCATAATAAAGTCTTAAGTTAGGCATTTTGAGACCTCCTCTTTCACGTGTATCCTGCATTATTTTTTGTTTTATTCTCAGTATCTTCCCTGCCCAAACAAAATTATTAATACCCTTCTGCCATATCTTCAAATTCTCATCTTTTTTAAGTATTGGTATCATTTGAAAAAGAAACAAAAATTTAGGCAAAACATTCATTTTTACTGCTGCTATTCTTCCTAGCAAGGATAATTGTAATTTTTTCCAGTTTTCCATCTCTCTTTGTATTTTTTGCCACAATGGATCATAATTATACTTAAATAATTTCGCATTTGATGTCATAATATAGACCCCTAAATACTTAACCTTTTTTACAATTTCAAATCCTGTTAGTCTTTCTAGTTCTTCTTTTTGCTTTATAGTCATATTTTTAGTTATTATCTTCGTTTTCCCTGCATTTATTTTAAATCCAGATACTTGTCCATATTGATTAACTATATCCATTAGACCTACAACCGACTGTAATGGTTGGGTTAAAGTAACAACCAAGTCATCTGCGAATGCTCGTAATTTATAGTCATACTGCCTAATCTTAATTCCACTTATTTTGTCCGACCCACGTATCTTACTTAACAAAAATTCCAAAGTCAAAATAAACAATAACGGAGACAAAGGACATCCTTGTCTTGTTCCTTTTTCTATATTAAAAGTGTCTGTTAAACTACCATTAATTATTATTTGCGCTGTTTGTTTCTGATATATTGCCTTAATAGATTTGGTGAAATGTTCCCCAAACTGCATCTTTTCTATTATTTTCAATAAAAATTGTCAATTCAATTGATTGAATGCTTTCTCTGCATCAAGAAATATCAGCACTGCAGGGATTTGGTTGCTCTTCCCCAAATACTCCAATAGGTTAACAACTTGCCTTACATTACTCTTCATTTGTCTACCATTTATAAAACCAGTTTGATCATTATGAATCATTTGTTGCATGTCTGTCATTAACCTATTTGCTAATATTTTAGCAAACATCTTGTAATCTGTATTTAAGAGTGATATGGGCCTATAATTTTTTGGCTGGGTATGGTCTTGCTCCTCCTTTGGAATCAAAGAAATATAAGCTGTCCTCCAAGATGGGGGTACATCTCCTCCAGATTGTATATTAGTAAATAATTCTTTAAGTGGTCCCACCATTTCTAACTGCAAATGTTTATAATAAGCAGCTGTCAAGCCATCTGTCCCAGGAGCTTTACCCACTTTCAACTGCTTAATTGCAGACATAATCTCCTCAGTAGTTTAACCCTCCTAGATTTAAACCCTCCCTTTGCTCTTTTGTAATTGTAGGAATATACTCTTTCTGTAGGTATCTATCTATATCTGTACCTTGAATTTTATCACCAGCATACAACCTCGTATAAAATTCTAAAAATGCTTTTTTAATCATATTTGGACTATGATTGGTTAAAACTCTTGGACAAATCTTCGTCTTCTTCACTCTGGAAAAGAAATCATTTATAATTAATATAAAATCAATCCTTGAGAAAAATTGATATCTATCAGAAAAAAAGGTAAAGTCTTTTTCTTTGGGGTTTCTCTCTCACTAGATATCTCTCAGTTCCATATCCTCCATCATTTCAAAAAACGATTTTGGCAATCTGACACGCGTTGAAATGTTCTGCAAGAGCCCCTTCTTATCTTTTTTAGTGTCCAAAACTCCATTCCAATCGCCCAATAAAATACATGATTTATAATCCTATTGTAATAACTTGGAATGTAAAAGCTTATAAAATTTTTCTTGTTGTTGGTTCGGTGCATAGACTCCAATTAAAAGTATTTCTTGTCCTTTTATTAACAGTTCAATTGCTATAAATCTTCCTTGATCATCTGCTTCAATTAATTTGGCAATTAAGTCTTTTTTTAGGTATATAACTATACCATTCTTCTTCTCAGGAGCAGATGCAACAAAATGTATACCTAACCTTGCATTTATTAAATATTTTTGATCTTTACTTCTAATATGAGTCTCTTGTAAACAAATTACATCATTTTTAAACTGTTTCAAATAATGAAATATTTTTCTCCTCTTTTGTGGTGAATTTAGGCCATTAACATTCCAGGTCAAAAATCTAGTTGCCATTCTTGGCTCTCTGAAGCACTTGGAGCATCTGCTGGAAATCTCAATGCATTTTACTTTTTGGCTTTGCTCCTCCCACTGCTTCTGTTTTTGTAGTGTCTTGAATCATTTGAAGTTGCTGCACTCTTAATTCTTCTTGACGCTTGGCTGCCGCTCAAGTCTGTCTTTGATCCTTAGGTTCTTCTATCTCCAAAGCTTGAACAGTAGTCAAAAATTGTATTAATTCTTCTTGAATAATCAAATCACCCTTTTGGGCCTGTGCCAACAATTCTTCTTTCTCCCCCTTTTCTTGCCCCCTCCATTTCCGTCTTCCTTCTAGCTTCCTGGGACCGAGAGCATCCAGCCTTTAATACATTGGTATAGAAATCTCTTGCCTTCCACACTGAATTGAAACGGTATCTTTCTCCTGAATAATTCACCACCAAACCAGCTGGAACTTCCCATCTATACTGTATCTGACGGTATCTCAATTCTTCCACCAGAAAAGCATAATCCTTTCTGGCTCTCAACATTTTGGGGGGAATTTCTTTCAGTGTTAAAACCTCCTGCCCTTGCACTTGAAGTTTGTTTTTAAAAGTGACATGTAGGATTTCATTGCGTAATCTCCTTGTTGTAAAATAAACTACAATGTCTCTTGGTAGATGTTTCTGTCTGGCCACCCATGAATTGACATGATAAATTTTGTCAATTTGCCATTCAAAATTTGGTTTTTGATCTTCCATTAACTGTGCAAATGCTTCTGAAAAGATCTCTCTCAAATTCTCTTGCTTATTTTCCTTGAGGCCTCTTATTCTCAGAGCAAATTCCATGTCTCTATATTGTATCATTATCACATCCGCCTCTGCTCTTTCCATCTTGTCCTGAACCTCCCCCATTTTATTTTCCAAGTTCTCATTAGACTGCTTAATTTCTTCCACTTTTTCATCTATTGCTTCAATGTGTCCTGCCAATCCTTGTACTGCCATAATAATATCTTCTCTAATTTATTGGTTTCATTTTTGAATAGTCTCTTTGACCTGTGCAATTTCTTCAGCAACTTCTCGAGTTTGCTCCTGAAACATTGTTTCTGTAACAGAGCCTTGTGTTTTGAGGGCTTCCTGCAACATTTCAAATGTTAATATTGTTGGTTCTGTTGGAACAGAGAGAGATTGAAATCTGGACGTTTGAGCTGGTGAAGTTCCAGCACTTTTGGGGACAATAGCCTTAATTTGTTTTGAAGCCATTTTTAGTTTCCAATTTAAATTCAGTCAGCTGCCAGAACTGTAAATCCACCAAATCCAGAAATCAGTCTTTAAATAATATCTCTAATTTTGAACAGGGGCTGCCAACACTAAAATAAACTTTCCTTTTTAACTTTCGCTTTCACGCACCATTAAAACACAATCACCATCTTGGTTTCACTTTCTCCCCTTAATAAGTCAGAAGGAAATAATGTACATTTGGAGTTAAAGTTCAGTACTTGCAGATCTCATCTCTCCTGAGTTTGCTCAGCCTGCTTCCGAATGATGTTTATTCAAGCGTTGTTTGCAGGGGTGGTCGTGGTGTCTTCTTTTGCTTGAAGCAGAAACGTCCTGGATCCAGAGCTCTGTCGGGCTTCCAGGGAGCTCTCACCCTTCAAGCCCCAGAATTGTTCCTGGGGCTCCTTGGGGAGCTCTACCTATGCCCGTCTGCTCTATTCCTCCCCTTTTCCCGGGGAGAAAGTTTTCAAGCCACTAGACAGCTGATTTGCGCTGTTCTAACGGCTTTACAAGATCACGGGGCTGGCGCTCAAGGGAAAAGCGTCCTCGGCACCTGCGGTGCCACCGGAAGTCCCAATAATACAATAATATGTTGATATGCTGGGCTTTTATTCTTTTATTAGGAAGCTGTTGGATTTAAAATTCATACTATGGTTTCTTTCAGTGGTGGGAAAGAGGCCTTAATGTTGCACACTAATTACTGTAGTTAAATCAAGCAGAACTCACTTTTTATATACACATTGACTTTATAAAAGTGCCAATTAGTTGAAACTAAATAAGACAAAGATAATTTGATTTGAAAATGTGATCTGTAGAAATGTGAGATGTATGCTTACTTATAATCAACTTTAATGATGGCTATAAATGTTAATTTTGCTAATTCAGCTTCAAGATTAAGTGAAGTGGCAACCTTCTTATTAATTTACTGAGGATTAACAAACACTTTGGAGCATACTTGAAAGAGGAGTTTAATGCTGCAGGAATAAGACAGAGTCAGATAAAGCCAGATGTTCCTTGCAGCAGGAGACAGGTGTTTCAGATGTGTGATGTTTTCTTTACAGGTGAAGTACCATTTACACTGTGGGTGATGCTCAAATAATTGTTTACAACATCAGGGATAGTGTTTGGTGTTTTTAAAAATAAAAAACAGTTTCAAACCTGATTTCAACATTTGTCTGTGTATAGTGTACACAAATCAAATCAAATCAATTTTTTTTGAGGGACGAGAGTAGCTGTGGTGAATTATAAAGAGAATGAAAATAACTACTTTGTCAGCCAAGTTTTTCAGGTGGCATCTAAACCATGTATGATCTGCTGACCTGCTGCTGGCAATGGCAGAAAAAATGGGTAGCAGTACTCAGTACATATTGTGTTGAAGCTTGTTCAGTTATCCTGATATTTGATTCTGAATCTTTCTAAAGTATTGCTTGAAAATTATAGGGATACCTATCCTAAAATAAGAGGCAATCACTGAGATTAGGCATATAGTCCACAATCACCAAAGGGCTAGTGAGAAAAAAAAATGGGATCACATCCACCATCGGGATGCCAACATGAATCAATCAAATTTTGAAACTCAGGCTGAGACCATGTACTGTATACCCTAATGCTAACTTATGTCTCTCCAATTTATTATAGACAAATAAATAAATAAATAAAAACCTCCCCACAAAAATCCTCCATAGTCTCAAAAGGCCAATGATACTGCATTGCTACCAACCCCCTTGCATAATGATAGATCATAGGAAAGAAAGGAAGGAAGGAAGGAAGGAAGGAGAAGAGAGAGAGAGAAAGAGAAAAGGAAGGAGAAGGAGAAGGAGAAGGAGAAGGAGAAAGAGAAAGAGAAAGAGAAGAGGGATAGGCTGGCCATTGGCTATTAAATGATTTCCTGTCCTTTTAGTAGACATTAGTTTAAGGAGTTCATTTCTAGTCATGTAGGGTTTCCCATCAGTGGAGAGGAAAACCTATCGGTCAGCATTCCCATCTTCCTGGAGAAAACAAAACAATATCCTATCCATGTGGAAGCAGTTCCTTTTAGACTGAAACCAGAAACTAGTAAACTGGGAGACACAAATTTCTTCATCTATTTGGTCCCCATGAGTAGCCTTTATTCCATAAACCACTGCTGGCATAGATCTGCTTACACAGTATCAGGGAGATGTCATACAATACTTTTTTAAAAATATACAACGGGGGAATAAAATCACAATATTTTCTTTATCTTGTGGGGAAATTGATCTAAAGTCTATTAAGCACGCAGTCATTTAACCCAATTGAGATGAACACTACAATAGTGACTTTTTCCCATGAAGAATCTTTTCCTGGCAGAAAATCAATGAGACTTATTTGAAATGGAAGACTTTTGTAATTAAATTTCACAAAACCATTGGTTTAATATTACCACAATATTTACTGGAAAGTGACACTTTCACATTGCTACCAAATACTTACGAGAACCAAATTCAGGGTATTGGCTGGCTGATTAGTGGATGGACTTCTAATAATTTCTATACAACAGAGCCACATATTTAAGTGATTTAGTTTTACCTGTTCACATTCTAAAGATGCATTTAATTAAGTGGTGTGAACAATTTTTACTGAATGCCAGACTTCTTTGTGGCAGACTTACCAATAATTGCACAGGAAGACATGCTTCTATTTTCAATCACATGTGAACCATCAGGATGTGCAGAGAGAACAAGGGAATCCTAGAAGTAGCTCAACAATATTGTTCCACATGAAATGATTTTGACTGTTCAAAGTCACTCCACATACTGAACATGAATGCTATGGATGCTACCTGATATGAAGTGCTCTAGTCTTAATTTCTCTATGTTGGCTTTCTCCAACCTGATAACGTCCAGATGTGATGTCCAGCTCTTCAATTAGGCCACGTTGTTAGGAGATTCAACACTTCTTAGCATTGTTGAATGCTAATTTAGGGAATGTGGTAGTATTCTTATTTTGATGGGCTTTAAAAAATGCAACCAACTGATACACAACAAAACAAGCAGTTTTATAGGGCACATAAACTAGTTGATGCTACCCAAGGCACTTGTTGCTAGATATAATAAAGCAGTCTCCATCCACATTCAAATTTCATGTTTCACCCATTTGATTTGCACATGAAATTGATGTTCAGCTTCAGCAAAGAGTTAACTTCTTCAATCTTCAGGGGGTAAGTTTTGGAAGGCTATACAAAACTGAAGTGTCCCAAAGGACATGGTAAAATGAAATCACTATCTTGGTTAACAACACTGGAAACCATAACTCTCCTTAACAGTGATTTGTTCCAGTTCCATGTCCAGCTTCTTCAATTGGCATTTCCAAAATATTTTCTGTCAATGTGTTATAATCAGGTCCCACTGAAAAGGCTTTGAACCAAGCAAGCAGGCAGAGAGAAGTCAACCATTGCTTTTCTAGCAGATATCAAGCATACACTTGGTAACGTTTGTTGATGCTGCTGTCTTGGTTTACAATAGAATTTCTTCAAATTGGCAGTGACAATTTGGCCAAAAGTTTCAGGTGCTCATGGTCCAATCTCTTATTTTATAAAACAAACAAGATTGCCTTGTTTTGAAGGGCATATCTATCGAGAGGATATATATTGCTTATCTCTTAATGCACTTCGATGATTACTGCAAAACTATAAAATCTATCAAAGTAATGGTAATATATGTAAGGGTATAAAAAGCAAATAAACAGCTTCTTATGCAGCACATGTAGATATGTGGCTATGACAGCTGCAGGAATGAGCAATATGCACTCAATGGGTTGCATGCGACCACTAACGCCATTTTACAAAAATGATCATGTTCAACTATATTGCCAACAATCATTGAAGGGGATTTCACCTAGATTCATTCAGAATAAATAAAGATTTAGGATAAAAAAACATAGGATAACTTTTTATCCTAAAAATAAGCTGGGCTAGAAATCACAGTCTCTTAGTGTCTACCATGATTCCTTCACACTATACCAAACTGGCTCAGCCTATTTCTTAATCCAAATAATAACCACTGTTTGCTAACTGTTGAGAAACTGCCAGCCAGGCAAGGAGGAGGACTCGAGAAGGCAATTAGCCTTGAGTCATTGTAGCACAAGAGATTCAGGACTTTTGTGGCCCCACCAAGTTCCATGGGACTTTATCTGTTTGTTCCCAAGAGAAGGGAGCAGTCTGAGGAGATTCTTGTATTATAGGTAGAATACAAATAGGTAGAATAATATAGGTAGAATAGAATACAATAGTGTACTGGAAAATTTTACATGTGGATCTGGTTGCTTGTTCCTGACATTAACACAGACAAGGTCATTCAGGTCCTGCCAAAAATGTTCTTGAATGCTATTGGCCTCCTACTTCCTTCCAAAATTCTGGGCTGCAGTTATAGCATGACATCACATACTCTGCATCATCTGTCTTGCTCACAATGGCTTTTGGGTCCCCCAAAATATAAGTGCTGCCCCAATTGTGCTTGGAATTGTGACAGAGACCTATCTAGACAGTTGTGTGTAGGCTAATAGTTTCCCAATAAAGAAGCTTGACTAAGGGTTGTTCCTCTTCAAGCTGGAGTAGAATTTTAATTCTGTTGTTATTAAATATATGCACACTTAAACAAATCAACTCTTTTTTTAAATAACTGGAAAATGATTTCATTGATTGTCTCCATTATTTACTTCATCAGTTGAACTCCTATTATTTAACAACTTGTAAATTAATGTTAGAGTAGCAAATCAGAATTAATTAAAATGCAGAGAGGATCATAAAAGATGGAAATGAAATCAACTTTCGAGTCCCTGAATCAATGAATGTGTTTCTCCATGCATTCCCACCCCTTTTTCAAATGCTAATGATTTAAAAGCGAGCAGAAATTTAGCGAGGGATAGATGAAACCCAGTCATCTCTACATTAGAGATGAGAAATGAATTCATCAAAGATTTGTATGAGATGAAATCCACCAGAAACTGAACTCAGTGATCTAAAGCAGGGATGTACATCTATTGTGGCAAAGGGTAAAAGTATGCCTGGCTATAGATATCATGATGCATTTGCAGAGGCATAGCAGGGTTCTATCCTGGTAGAGAACTGTGATGGCGACACACAATGGGTGTAATAGTATGTGAGAATAACCTTGGGAGATAAAGCAACAAGACACAACCAAGTGAACAATCAGGTAAGAGGCAGCTTAGTTTAGGAATGAGGGTGGGGAAAGTAGCTCAGGCGAAATCCTCCAAGAGCCTTGATAGTACAGGGGTTTAGTGCACCCTGTAATTAACACAGCTGCCTGCAATTTCTGCTCGTTCAAATCTCTCCAAGGCTCAAGGTTGACTCAGCCTTCCATCCTTTCTAAGGTAGATGAAATGAGGACCCAGTTTGTGGGGGCAATAAGCTGACTTTGTATAAAACATACAAAAGAATGAAGGCTATTGCTTAACGCATTGTAAGCCGCCCTGAGTCTCCGGAGAAGGGCGGCATATAAATCAAATTAAAAAAAAAAAAGTTTAGGGGATGTAAAGAGGACAGGGTGTGTGTGAAAGAAGTACATTCAGGAGAGACAGAGAGACAGAGAGAGAGTCAGAGAGAGAGACACACAGAGAGAGAGAGAGAAAAAAAGAGAGACAGAGAGAAAGAGCGACAGAGCGACAGAGATGGAGAGAGGGAGAGGGGGAGAGAGAGGGAGGAGAGATTTAAAGAAAATTCTGTGTCTGTGTGTATCTATCTGTATGATTTCTTTTAATTTGATTTGGGAATTATTTCATTTTTATTTCATATCACCTAACTTTAAAGAAATGTGGCAGAGATCCATTACTATCTTGCCAATAAGATCTTAAAAAGCATTTTCAAAGTTAGCAACATGATAGACCCTAATGATTCTAGAAAATCTGTCAAAATTTACTTTGAGGACGTTTATTCTTTTCCATTTATAGCCAAAATAACTATATTCTCTCTAAGTATTCCAGATGAAATAGTTAATAAAATGAAATCACCAGGCTGACATGATAGTTTATTTTGTAAATTTAAAAGCTTTCCTTCAACTTAGTGATGGGAAGAAAGCAATTCTTTTCACCCTGACATAGATGATATAGATATAGATTTTATAAATGCCAAATTAGGCTTTACCCAAAATGTAAAGTAAACAGATTGCCTGTCATTTTCATTCCAAGGCTGAAATTTTGCCAGGGTTTTAACTACAGTAGGACAAATGTAAGTCATCAAGTCTGTAAAAGGAATTTTAAAATTATACACTTACAAAACCTAAGGCAATTTGTATAGCACAATGCTTAGTATAGTGAACGCAGAGAAATCTAACAGATTCATGCACTGTGACCAGGTAACAGGAAGAGAAAACAAAAGCCCATGAGGATCAAATATCAAAAGTCAATCAGAAGAGTATGTTTCACATGTCAAGGGGGCTTCTAAAAAGACAAGAGAGAAGGATTAGGGGTGACATAATAGCAGTCTTCCAGTACTTGGGGGGCTGTCACCGAAAAGAAGGGGTAGACCTATTCTCCCAAGCACCTGAGGGTAAGACCAGAAGTAATGGGTGAAAGGCCATTAAAGACAGATCCAACCTAGAACTAAGGAGAAATTTCCTGACAGTGAGAACTTAATTTAACCAGTGGAACAGTTGTAGGTGCTCCATCACTGAGGGTTCTTAAGAAGAGATTGAACAACCATTTGCCAAGAATGGTATAGGGCACGGCTGTCAAATTCACGGCCCGTGGAACGGATGTGTCATCCGCTGGCCACGCCCATGCCCAGTTTAACGAGGGGGAAAAAGTTGTGATATGTCACGACGTGATGCCACGAGTTTGACACCCCTGGTATAGGGTATCCTGCTCGAGTGGGGGTTGGACTAGAAGGTCCCTTCCCACTCTGGTATTCTATGATTTTATTTTCTATTGACTGTTTGTTGATCTGTATTTCCTTTTCTGCAGCAGGCTAAAAGCAAGAAAATGTGAAAGCTTGCAACCACAGCCCTGGATCCAATGATCTCTCTC
The DNA here is from genome assembly GCF_059756535.1 of Pantherophis guttatus. Lineage (NCBI taxonomy): Eukaryota > Metazoa > Chordata > Lepidosauria > Squamata > Colubridae > Pantherophis > Pantherophis guttatus. The sequence goes on along the minus strand of NC_142063.1, from coordinate 226,698,265 downwards.
TCTCTCTCTCTTGTTCTCTCTTCTCTCTCCACCCCCCTATCCATATCTCTATCCATCCATCCATCCATCCATCTCTCTCTCATCTCTATCTATCCATCTCTATCATCTATCTATCATCTATCTATCTATCTATCTATCTATCTATCTATCTATCTATCATCCATCCATCCATCCTTCCATCCATCCATCCATCCATCCATCCATCCATCCATCCATCCATCCATCCATCCAAAGCTATCTATCTATCTATCTATCTATCTATCTATCTATCTATCTATCTATCTTCTATCCATTCATCTATCCATCTATCCATCCATCCATCCATCCATCCATCCATCATCCAAAGCTATCTATCTATCTATCTATCTATCTATCTATCTATCTATCTATCTATCTATCTATCTATCTATCATCTATCTATCTATCATCTGTTATCTATCTATCTATCTATCTATCTATCTATCTATCTATCTATCTATCATCTATTATCTATCTATCTATCTATCATCCATCCTTCCATCCATCCATCCATCCATCCAAAGTTATCTATCTATCTATCTATCTATCTATCTATCTATCTATCTATCTATCTATCTATCTATCTATCATCTATCTATATCTATCATCTATCTATCTATCTATCTATCTATCTATCTATCTATCTATCTATCTATCTATCTATCTATCTATGTCTATCATCTATCTATCATTTATCATCATTGGATCCAGGACTGTGGTTGCAAGCTTTCACATTACGTTGCTTTCAGCCAGTCTCAGAAGTGAAAACACAGATCCCCAAACAATCCATAGAGGATGCCTTCTTCTCTATTATAGACTCTGGTTTTCAAATTCATGAATTAAGACATGTGAATATTTGTGTGGTGTGTGTGTGTGTGTGTGTGTGTGTGCACCCATGAGGGATCCTTGTGCTGTATTTGCATCTAGACCTCAGTTTGTCAGAAATTAAGATCAACCTCTTATTTGCTCAATTTTTTTTCTTTTCAACTTTATACTAAGTCTCTGATCTTGTTGCATATTTTCTTTAAAAAACATTTTTAATGAACCAGTAATGTTCATTCTGGAAAGGGTTGTATGAAGAGATTCCCTTGTGAAAATCAATGGGGATCTACCACCACCCTCCATTCATGAATATGATATGAATATGCATATCCCATTACACTTACTCAGAATTTAATCCTAGGGAGTGAATTGGGGTTTCCTCCAGCTAAGTATGCATATCATTGAAGCTTTTTAGTTCATCACAAAGTAAATCAGATGTTCAGATTGGATTTGATATTTTTATCCACCTATCAAATCCTTTGCAAGGACCTGGGATGGGCAGGTGTGGATGTTGATGGTGTTAAAGGTGTCATCCCAGGATGTAAACTGTTCAAGTAAAGCTGCCTTTTGCAATTGACTGATGGGGATTTTGTCAATGCCAATTGTTATTTTTTTTTTAATTTGATTTATATGCCGCCCTTCTCCGGAGACTCAGGGCGGATTACAATGCGTTAAGCAATAGTCTTCATACTTTTGTATATTTATACAAAGTCATCTTATTGCCCCCACAAACTGGGTCCTCAATTTACCTACCTTAGAAAGGATGGAAGGCTGAGTCAACCTTGAGCCTGGTGAGATTCGAATTTACAGTAATTGCAGACAGCTGGTGTTAATCACAATGCTATCAGTCTGCTGAGCCACCAGGCCCAGCAGTGTTCAAGTGGTGCTCCGGCTGCTTTGGGATTGCATTCAAGGTGCTATTACTATTGGCAATACTTTTGCTTTCTTTTCTCACAGTATTTCTATTTGTGGGTCTTTGTATTTTATTATCTTTCCCAGTTTATTCTCTTCTATTCTGCTATCCCTGGGTTATTGCCACACATTAACTATCCAGACATTTTTTGTCTTTCTTATCAACAACTCTTAAATCTGAGTGATATGCAGCAGGTGGCTGTCTGTTTGAATTATAAAGTCCCAGAGCACTTTAGTTTCTAGCCATGATGATGATGATGGTTTGTCTCACAGCTATTTGAAGAATTATAATTTATTATTATTTGAAGAATTAAATGCAAATAACTGATTTGATTACTATCTCTTTAATGTCCCTCTGCTTGCAAAAATTGTATAGGAGGCTCTGTTTTCTTCTTCATTGGGACTTTTGTCATTACTAAAGGTCAAAATCAGAAATCATTTATAATAGCACAATATAATAAAGAGTTGGGAAGCATTCAACACATAGGATTTTAATTGATAGGAATGTAGTTACAAGTGTGAATGTTACTTCTCTTTTGCTTGCCAACTTCATTTTTCAATAAGACAGGCAATGTAGACAGTTTTATTCTTACTTATTTTGAGGATGTTTTCTTTCAAAATACCTCAAAATGCCATACATTTCTAAAAGACCTTCCTCCTCCTATTTTACCCATAAATTCATCCCAGTGAGGTGAGTTGGGCTGAAAGTGACTGGCCCAAAGTCATCCACCTGGCTTTCATGGCTAAGGCAGGACTTGAATTAATAGTCTCCTGCTTTCCAGTCTGGTGCCTTCATCACTAGGGTTTGGTTTTCGGTTTGCTTTTCCTTAGCTAGAAGAAAACATTTTATATTAAAACATCTTTGTATATGTGTGTTTCAGCATAGATTCAGGGGTGAAATCCAGCAGGTTCTAACAGGTTCTGGAGAACCGGTAGTGGAAATTTTGAGTAGTTCAGAGAACTGGTAAATACCACCTCTGGCTGGCCCAAGAGTAGGGTGGGAATGGAGATTTTGCAATATCCTTCCCCCAAGAGTGGGGAGGGAATGGGGATTTTGCGGTATCCTTCCCCTGTCACGCCCACCAAGCCACACCAAACACACCAACCCACGCCCACAGAAATGGTAGTAAAAAAATTTGGATTTCATCACTGCATAGACTATATACACTATACAATTTGATTCCAGCTTTCATGAAATATTACAATTGGGTGACATTTAATCTTTTTAAAAGAGTCTTGAAATAAAAGAAATACCTCTGCATTGTTAACATACCACATGTTGCCTTGCAACCTCAACCACCACCCAACTTCTGGCAAAAATTTTGTACATGCAGGAATTTTTTTCTATCTGTATAGCTACAATATGTGCAGAAGGAGGTTTCTATGCCTCTATAGCATAGGTGGAGACCTCCCCCCTTCTAACTTTTGGAGGTATTGATGAAAGCTTGGAGGAGACCTTGACACAGTTGTATGACATTTAGACCAGGGATATCTGACCTTAAACAACTTTAAGACTTGTGGACTTCAACTCCCAGAATTCCCCAGCCAGCATGTCAGAATTCTGGGAATTGAAGTCCACAAGTCTTAAAGTTGCCAAGGTTACCCCCCTCCCCAAGTTAGAACTTTGTACAAGCCTGAGAGAGAAGAAAAAGGAGAAGCTCTGCTGTCAACCTTCAAGACTCTACTTTTTTTTTGAAGGAATGGTATTGGGTTGTGAATGTGGGTTAGAATGGTAAAAGGAATTCTGGGGTTGTGGGTCTAGCAGGTATTTTATGATAGGCCATGGTCATTATGTCAGACATATATTCAGTTTTATAGTCCAGCCATTTTATAAGTGGATATATCATATGCTCTCAAAATTCCCAAAAAAATACCTCCCGCTTATGACTATGACCAGCAACAAGGTTACAACAATAACTTTGTTGCTGGTATCCTTATGATTTATATTGACTGTTTCCTAATATTATTTGATTGCTTATTTGTACACTATGACTATCATTAAGTGTTGTACCTTATGATTCTTGATGAACGTATCTTTTCTTTTATGTACACTGAGAGCATATGCACCAAGACAAATTCCTTGTGTGTCCAATCACACTTGGCCAATAAAGAATTCTATTCTATTCTATTCTTCCTTTTTTTAAAAAAGTGGTAGATAAATATGAGTTGTGCGAACAGAGAATAAAATCTGGAGAGTCCGACAAAAACGCACAGATTAGAAGAGTAACAGATGAACACATACTGACAATTTATGGAATAATTATTATATGATCTTTAACAGGACAAAATTCTTGCATGTCTGCCCAAACCACAGGAAAATAACAACACAACACAAAACAAAAGCTTCCATAACTGCAGTATTTTTTCAGATCTGGGGTATGTTTCAGTGTGCCATTTGACAAATTCGTATTTTCACAGACCTAGCTCTCCAAAACAACTAATTAAACATTTTCAAAGTCTTCCAGGAAGTTTTTTTTTTAAAACAATATAATAATTGTGGTTCCATAAAGTATGGCAACCAAATGTTATACTTACATTTAATTTATAAATGACTACATAAAAGAGGTGTTCTGTGAACTCCTAGAAACATTCAAAGGCATTCTTTTATTTATTATTATTTTTTTTTGGTTGTTTAATGATCCCCTTATGCAAATATCTTGCAGCTCTGCATACTAGGAAGGAAGTTATGATGGTGTCCCTTTAAGAAATGCAGGGTGGATGAGCAAGGTGCCTTAATGACCTATCCAATGCGGTGCTGATTTGCTCTCGCGGCATCTTTGAATTAGCGAAATTTTGCTTACAGTCAAGTTCATTCTGAACTCTGGCTTGGGCTAGAGTAGAGAAGTTCAGGCCTGCTGTAAAAATATACCTTTCCTGCCACTGACAAGACATATACATAATATGCATGAATACTTTTCCGGCTCTAGTGGGGTGAAGAAAAGAAAGTGATGCTTCTTTATATAGAAGCAAGTAACTATGGCAACCATGAACTAGAGTTTGGCAGAAGACAATGAATTTTTGTTTATTTAATGGGATTTTTCTCCTGAGTCTCCCTTAAAAAGATTGCCAGTGGTACCTTCCCTTGTCTCCCCTGCCCACCCCACCCTGCAAATCAATTGGCATTGAGATAGTCTTTGTCCTTTGGCTTATAAGCAAAGGGCAATGGGAAGGAGGAGGAAGAAGAATACAAGTGAAACAAGGGTCTTTGGGGTGTTATTTTCTTTTCTTTTTTTAAAAAAAATGATAGCCTGAATGGGACTAACTCTGTGAGAGCTGAAAGTGAAGTAGTGGGGCAGAGAGTTAGTCCTCTGGTTCATGGAGCCATCATGCATATTACTTGAGTCATTTAAAAATAATAAAGACACTTCTTTGACCAGCTCATGGTGTTGTGAAATAAACTATTTCAAGTTGATTAGCCAGCTAGCTAAAATAATTTCATTTTGTAATTTGGTCAACAGAAAAGGATGTTTTAGAATATTTGATAGTTTTTGTGGCCTCCTGGAAATCCTGGCTGAAAGGTAGCTAATGAGTAAATTTTGATATTTTTTTTTATAATCTAAAACCACAGTTCTTTTATTGTTGTATGGACATTCCATCAGTTTAAAATTGATTAATATAACGAATCCTAACTGTTGTGTAATTCTTAATATATATACATATATATACTGTAAGTTAATATCACATACCACAGGCCATCATGAGCTTGGAGACGCCCTATTTTATATTCTAATATAATGAATTGTAATAGATGATTGTATTCATTGTTATTTTAGTTTTAGACCAGATCTAGTTATAAGCCCGTAATAAATAAAGCTACTAAGTATATCAAATGGTTTCAGAGTCTTTTAGGTGTACAGCAGAGGCCTTCAAACTTGGCAGCTGGCTGGAGAATTCTGGGAGTTGAAGTCCACAAGTCTTAAAGCTGCCAAGTTTGGGGACCCCTGGTGTACAGGAACAGCATAAATCTCTAACCATTTCCATCAGAAACTTGCTCATGACTTATTTCCTTAAATGAAGTGATAGACTATCCAAAGAAGAAAGATGTGCTGTAATAATGTTTTGCACAGGAGGCTATTTCGCACACATTAGAATCACATCTTAATGTCTCTCACTTGAAGTCGATATGTATTTAAACTTCCCTGGATTCATAACAAGAATTGTGTCCATGTTTTCAATGACATCATTGTTATTGGCAGTGTGTGTGCTTAGTAATCCATTCAGCTTGTTCCAGATCTGTAGCTTAGATCCCGTCCAGAGGCTTAAAAGGAGCATGTGGTTTCAATTTCCAAGGAAAAAGTCCCCTTTAGAATGCTGTGGATTCAAAGCATTCGTTTCACTATTTATCAGCCAGTTTCTTGGGCCAGGCCCATTCAAGAAATGAAACAATGGAAGGGTGATAATACAATTTCACACAAAATCAACAATAATTCAGCCAGTGATTTTTTTGTTTGTATCAGCCCTGATTCAATCTGAATTGAAGGTTGGAATTTCAAATGTAACTAGATTTGAGCTTGTGATTCGGGGGCAAATTCATTCTGATAGGCTTGATGGGAGGCGGGAGATTTGTTCCTAGGCTAGAAACACAATTTGATTTTAATTCAGCATTTAAAGACATTTGATCTGAATTGATTTGAGATTTAATTCAGTAAAAGCTTTGTCTATATCAGGAGTGTCAAACTGGCAGCCCATGGGCCAGATCCGTCATATCCAAGCCACGCCCATCCCAGCTCCGCAAATGGGAAAAACATCACAGAATGTCATGTGACGGCAATGTGATATGGCGAGTTTGACACCCATGGTCTATATAGAGAATGGGAAAGAATCACAATGACTACAGTTGGTTCAGGTTTGGGTAGAATGATGTGAAAACAGCAGATATTGCAGATCTTTCACTAGAGATTTACTTTGGGAAGTGTCAGTCAGATACCCAAACGGGTTACATTGCAATAAAAATTTAAAATATCCCCCTGTAATCTTTTCAAGCAGAAATAACAGAGATAAAAAAATGACAGTGCAACTATTTCTGAACCATCCAGCAAAGAATCTATAAAACACCTACAAATCAATGCAAGTTTGGTTAGACATCACTTGCAAACGACAACTTTCAAAAATATGTTTAAAATTAAGATCTTCTTTTTGTATTTCCCTTTTTTTTCTTGCTTCCCAGCTGCATGACATTGAAGAGTGCTGGATACCCTAACTCAACTGCATGGAAATTGACTTCTGGACAAATAAAATGGACTTACAATCAAAAGATTTATTATTCATCATCAGAAACATGAACAAATGGCCTCAGTGGTTTCCAGAATTATATAATATATATCAACTATGGATAACTGCAATGAATCATGGCCTCAGTTTATTGATGTTGATAAGTCTGTAAATATGGTTTCTATGTTTGTTTTTGTTTATAATTTTGTATATTTTCCTTTGCTTTTTGTACAATTTTTTTAAAAAAAATTAAGAATAGGTTTTCTGGCATGCCAACTATAGAAGGTTTGTATAGCCAACTGGCAAATTTGAACCTCTTAAGAAACTTTGGTGGAATGCCAAAGTACAACTTTCCTGCTCTGATCTCTGAACTTTGGAAAGTGATCTGGTTGACTAGCCTAGTTCTTTGTGGGGAGATCTTCCTCATCACCAGCATGATTCATTGCCAACAGTTAGTTGATGTAGAAGAAGCAAGCTGACACAGTAAGATTCAGTGCCACAGAGTCCCCAGAACACAGATTGGCACACACTATAAGCACCATTCATAAGTAGTCAGTTCCCAATTCATCATTGGATTGGTCAGCCTTCAAAAGTCATTCAGGTTGCTCAGAGTAGAGTTGACAAGTGAAATTCATTAGCAGAAGAAAGAGAACCAAGTTAAAACTAGTAAATAAGTTGAGAGCTGAAAATTTGTTAGATAGCAGTCTTCCAATACTTGAGGGGCTGCCACAGAGAGGAGGGGATCAAGCTGTTTTCCAAAGCACCTGAAGGCCAGACAAGGAATAATGGATGGAAACTGACCAAGGAGAGATTCAACCTAGAAATGAGGAGGAACTTTCTGACAGTGAGAACAATCAACCAATGGAACAGCTTGCCTTCGGAAGTTGTGGGAGCTTCATCACTTGAGACTTTCAAGAAAAGATTGGACTGCCATTTGTCAGAAATGGTGTAGGGTCTCCTGCTTGAGCAGGGGGTTGGACTAGATGACCTATAAGGGTCCTTCCAACTCTGTTTATCTGTTAAAGACTGTCACTTCAAAAGAGTCCCATAATGTTCTGCATTGTTCACATTCTCTATGCATCTTTTCAGGTAGAACATTTCTTGAGTTTGGATTCCCCTAAATACACACATCTATTATTTTATTTTATTGTTTTGAAAATATATATGATCACCTATCTTACATATTAAGTCTGAATATCTAACTACAAGTATCTACAATAAAATGTCAATAAAGCAAACAAACGAAACAGAATTAAAATAATCAAGTGCCCCAGTAATGCTAAATGTTTTGTATATAAGCTCTGAACCAAGAAATAGTTAACTGCCCATTTATGCTGCAACGAGTTTGTTTGGGTTTGTACTGATTTGCTTGCAAATAAATTCCTGGTGGACTTGTCAGTTAATTGTGATTTAAGAGAAATTTGATCTGAAAACAGGACAATCTGTAATAATGGCAATTGTAGGATATGAATAAACATTAAAATGTCTTCTTTATTCCATTTGAATAAGAATGGCTTTAAAACATCTTGCATCTCCTCGGATGCTTGTTAAATAAGAACATCTTTGCTTTTCATGCATGAACATCTGAATATCGTTGTTGTCAACATCTAAATGGTATAAAAAGAGTTTTATCACATGATTTGGCTTATAAACATTTTTAAAAGTTATAGGTCAACTGAGTTGCCTAGAAAAAATAGCTGTATACCGTATTTCCTCGAAAATAAGATATCTCCTGATAATAAGCCCAATCGAGCTTTTGAGTGTATGCACTAAAATAAACCCTTCCCCAAAATATTTAAACGCATGCGCAGCCAGTCCCCACCATTTCCTCTAGTTAGGGTTAGGGAGACAGAGCTGGAAATCAGGTAAGACAGCAAGAGAAACCCTGTCCAAAATAATAAGACCTCCCTGAAAATAAGGCCAAGCGCTTATTTTGGGGTTCAAAAAAATATAAGACAGGGTCTTATTTTCGGGAAAACATGGTATATGTGGTTGAGATCCTGATATTCTTACGTTTTTACAGTTACCCATGTTTCTACTGTCACCTGGGGTGCCTACACTGCCTTGATCTAAAAATGCCTTTGGACAGAGTAATATCCTGATGTCCTTCTGTGGGGTTTTTATTGAAGTATCAGAAACCTGGGATATTGATCTGGTAAAGATAGGATGGTACAATATGCATATGCATGAAGAAATAAGTAGCAAAAGTGTCATGTTTGTTTCATATTTGTTCTCCCTGCTTTTCTGACTTCCAAACTATTTCACTCAGCTCCTACATCCACACATATATACTGAAATAACCCATTGAAAAATGGTCCTCTTAATATTCAGATTTAATACAAGTGAAAACTCTTCTAATTTTCCTCCAAAGTGCTTCCCTTGTGACAAGGTTTCTATCGCTGTACCTAACACCCATTATTAAAAACGTCTGTCATGTTTTCAATGATACGTTGTCATCGTGAGATGGTTGAGATCCTGATATTCTTGTGTTTTTACAGTTACACATGTTTCCATTATTCTACTGTCATCTGGGGTGCCTACGCTGCCTTGATCTAAAAATGCCTTTGGACAGAGTAACCTCCTGATGTCCTTCTGCTGGGTTTTTATTGAAGTATCAGAAATCTGGGATATTGATCTGGTAAAGATGTGATGGTACAATGAAAGGTAGAACATTTGCTCACTGCCCTTGGCCACATCTTACTAGCTAAGAACCTGACAGCCATCCATGATGTCCGTGATAGGAACAAACAGTTGGAGACAGTTCAAAGATTTTGTTCCAAGCACATTTCTTTAGTTTCAGAATCCTATTGATGTTCAGACAACTAACTTTCCTTTTAATGAATCCCATGATCATTCACATGCCTAAAACATTTTGGAAATCTAAATACTTGAAAATGTTGCAAAACTAAAAGTAACTTCATATTTTTCCAAAAAAGGAAAAAACAATAACAACAACCCTGAATTCTAATTCCAGTAAGCCAAATTTATTTCAAAGGAAATATAAAAAATGGTTGAAGTTAAGAACTTGTTCTGAAAAGGAACTTCACCTAAATGAGAATCTTTACAAATCTCCTTATGGGGAAAAAGCTATGGGCTTAACTTATTAGAATTGATTAATCTTTTAATCAATTATATTAAAATTGATTAATCTATATATGTGAAATGCAGATTCTATAGACTTAGAGCCACTGATTTAATTTGAAATGTTAAGAACTAGAATTGGGAAGACTCAGGTTCATACCCATCTTCAGTTGTGGAAATTCATTTGATCATTTGACTGATCAAATCATTCCATCTCAGTTCGAACTACTTCACAGGATTGCTGTTGTGAGGATAAGGATAAGTGAGATCACCGCGTACAGTGCTGGGAAGAAATTGAGAATACATTTATGTAATTAATTAACTAACTGAATGATTATCACAATCTTCTTCTTTTTCTTTTTCTTCTTCTTCTTCATCTTTCCTCCTCTTCCTCCTCCTCCTCCTCCTCCTCCTCCTCCTCCTCCTCCTCCTCCTCCTCCTCCTCCTCCTCCTCCTCCTCCTCTTCTTCTTCTTCTTCTTCTTCTTCTTCTTCTTCTTCTTCTTCTTCTTCTTCTTCTTCTTCTTCTTCTTCTTCTTCTTCTTCTTCTTCTCTTGATTTCACAAGTGTTTAAAATATTTTTTTTTTTTTGCAAAATCCACCCCCTCCTTGAGCATTCCCTAAGCATCCAATGTACAGTTTTCCTTTCGTTCAACTGAATTTCTTCTTTCTGTTCTTTATGCATTTTCATTCATCCATGAAATCTGGTGTTGGAAACTGGGGGACACTCTGGAGATTTTGAAGACGAATGTGCAGAATCTGGGGAAAGGGAATTCCTTTCTGTTCCAGCAGCTAAAGCTGTTTTCTGTGATGATACATATTCCAGTTTCACGAGCCAATTCTATGAAACTTTTTTATCCAGGCTACAAGAAAGGTTCCACATAGCTCTGGTCAATCAAAGCATCTAGTGAAAGCAAGGATTTTCTTAAAACTATTAAATGAGCATAGATGAGTATCTGGGATATATGATTTGCAATATCATCTGCCTGATGTGCAAACAATATTTGATCAAGAGCAAACTTTTCTGTCTGTTTTAGTAAATCAAAATAAGCATCCATTTCATGTGTGAATGCATCAAGACATATCAAGAAATGGGGATAACTACTCAATTTGCAATAAGCAAAGACAGGAACAAATTATAGAGTAAGGCTTTTCATTAAAAGGTACTTTTCAGAAGCTGAACAGGCTATCTACTCATCTTCATGAAGTATGCAACACTGTAATGGCCCTATTACTGTAGGAAAATAAAAGTAAATTGAGTTGTAAGTGAAATTGCTCTGCTCTTCTACATATAATTGGAAAATGAAAGACTTCCACAATAGGATGGCATTAGATCCAAATCAGAAATTTGCCTTGTTAACATTTAATATTAACATACAGACCATTTTTAAAAATAAGGCTTACATTTGACAAACTTGTATGAAAGCCACACAATTATAAGGAGGTTGTAAACAGAGCACTCTGTTATTTCAGTCTGAACTTGTGAGGGAACTTTCCATGTGGAAAATTCACGATATTATGAAGGGGGAAGGGGAAGGGGAAGGGGAGTGGAGTGGAATGGAGAAGAGAAAAGGAGAGGAGGGGAGGGGAGGGAGAAGGGGAGGGGAGGGGAAGAGAGAAGAGAAGAGAAGAGAAGAGAAGAGAAGAGAAGAGAAGAGAAGAGAAGAGAAGAGAAGAGAAGAGAAGAGAAGAGAAGAGAAGAGAATGCCTTGTTCCCAGGTGTCTGGAAATTGATGTTTGTGAGCAAGGAACACCAACTACACTGTTACAATTCTACATATAAGTCCTGGCAAGGATTATTTACCCAAAGCCCCAGTAAATTCTCCATGCCAAGTCTGCACAGCTGGCAAATGGCATGAGCAAGACAGCACCTGAGCTCTTTTATTTCTAAAGCAATTCTGAATAAAAGTGAAACTTAAAAAAACAAAACAAAAAGCAACCCAGCAACTACAAAGCACTTCACTTATGGTCTGAAAAAAAATGTTTAAAGGGAAATGTGAAACATTAGCCTTGTAAGGCCAATCCCTCAGGAGTTGGAGATTGACATCTTCAGAGCCTGATATTAGACTGGAAGTATTCTACTAAATTTCTTTCATTGGGTAGAGCATCAGAAGTGGCTGCCTGCCAGGACAAGTAATTCAGTAGAAAATAAACTTTTCTTGTTTTCTTTAGACTTATACAGCCTATCTTTTTGTTATTTGATTTATTTAGCGTATGGCATTTGTACATTGAAAGTCAGGCAGTCTACAATGTTATTACAAAGTAATTTGGCTGGCTAAGATTGCTAGTTAATTTGGTTCATGGTCACATGCAATCTGGGGTGCACCACAGGTGGTGAACTAACTCCACTTACAGAATGTTTGTAAAACAACCATTTGTTAAGCGTGGTCTACCTGTAACAGGGATTCTCCTATATGCAGTACTACCTTCAACTTTCAAAAGTTTTGAATTAGAAATATAATAATATAGAATAGACAAATGTCTGAATTTTCCTCACTCTATAGAAGGAGAAGCAATTATCTGATCGTTGAGCAATGAAGAACAGTGGGCAAGCTTGCTGATCCAAAAGAAAGAGATGTTAGGAATTTCTTGCAGTCTTCGTGTTCTAAATGCTTCACATTTGTTGTATCATTTTACTTTTTAAAACAATATTTAAAGAAATATTTAAATACGCAGTGCTGAACAAAACTCAGTAAATAAAAATACAACGACAGAAGAACAAAAGGACATTAATATATTAAAATTTCTTTTTGAAATCTTGTAGCTTCTCCCTATCCCAGTGTACAGCACTGGTAAGAGTTTTGCAAAACATGCTTCCTGTGATAAATGTTTTAGCAGCATTTAAAAATACATACAAGGCACTCAGAGCATAATATCTGACATGAATTTGTGGTTTAAAAACGGTCTCAGAGCTGCTGTATAGATGCCACCATAAGAAAAAACAATGCATGTTAGAAGCATGGTGGGGGGAGACTGACATTTATACTGCTGTGTGCAAAAATTCAAATTAAAACTAGGGCAAGTGGCTAATATTTTACAAGAATGTGGAAAACTAATGTAAAATTAGATCAGTGGCGTTCTTCAATTAATAGGGGTCTGGCTAATAAAACTCTTTGAAGGTGACAAAGGCTGAATGTGGGGCACAATGTAGACAAAATCAAGCTCCATCATTGGACAGTGGTTCCAATACAGATGAAGATGCGCCAAAGTTGTGCCTTCTCTTTCTTTTTTGGTTCTAGAGAAAAGGTAACAAGGCAGAGAAACAAATTTATATCTGACAGGATTATCAGAATGCATTATTACAGGCTGAATCTGCTCACTGTCAGGAATTCGATCTTCAAGGTTGACTCAGCCTTCCATCATTCTGAGGTTGGCAAAATGAGGACCCAGATTATTGGGGGCAATATGAGGATCCTCTAAACTGCTTAGAGAGGGCTGTAAAGCAATGTGAAGGTATATATAATGCTCTCTGCATCTCTCTGATATTTGAGAAATGGTATTGCCTACTAAAGAAACTACAGCATTTACAAATATATAATTAAGTTTAAAATGCTTTCTCTGTAGCCATAAAATAAATTTTATTTATAAAATTTACTTGTAAAGTATTTGCACTCTTTCGTTCTTCTGAAATTGGGAAGTCCCTGGAAAAAATCCTGATCTGTTTATTTATTTATTTTTTATTTTATTTATTTTTATCCCATATTTATTATTATTTTTATAAATCGCTCAAGGCAGCAAGCATACCTAATATTCCTTCCTTCTCTTATTCTTCTCACAACAACCCTGTGAGGTGGGTTATGTTGTGACATAGGCTTACTGAGTCATTACAATACCCAATTAGTCCCCAAAAAAACCTGTTTTATTGTAACAGCTGAGAATTACGTTCATTCCCAGCTGAGTCCCAATTAGTTGCAAAACAAATCCTTCAGAAGAAGTCCTTTGGGATAATCACCAAACTTTATCTTCTTTGACACCCTACCAAAGTCCTTACTTGGCAAAGCCCCACGAAGTTCAGAAACAAACAAGAGATGCTGACTGGAAACAGAGTTAGCAACCTTGCTTTCCTGCAAAAGGTCCAAGTGCCTTTGTTTCTCTTTTAAGCCTTATGGGAGGGGCCAATCATCTCCTGGCCTTACTCCCGAGTCATCCATTTTGCTTTAGCTTCTCTGGCCTTCTGGCAGCTTTGCACATGTGTGCACTAGGAACAGGCTCCTCCTGTTCCTCTGCCTCTCTGCTGTCCGACTCTGTGGGCTCCGGAGTCCGCGCATCCCTCCCAGATGGCCCTGGCCCCATCTCTGCCTCTGACGCAGAGCCCTAGTTGGGGCCTTCCCCAGACTCCAGGACTGGCCCATGTTCCTCCCCAGCCTCCTCACTGTCCGACTCCACTGCCAGCTCCACAGGCTGCTGGAGGACCACAACAGGTTAGGCTGAGAGAGAGTGAATGGCCCAAAGTCACCCAAGCTGGTTTTCATGCCTAAGGCTGATCTAGAACTCACCATCTCCTGGTTTCTAGCCTAGTGTCTTAATCACTACACCAAACTGGCTCCCCAGTTTTGTTAAATATTAATTACAGCATTTTTTTTTAAAAAAAAAAATCCTATGTCAGTAAGAAGCGGAACAGATATTCAAGTTTTGTTTTGTTTCAGATTCAGCCCAGAGTCAGAGCTACCATGTCTAGTCAAGCTGTTGTTGTTTTTTCCATAGAGTGGGCTGACCTCAGCTGCAATTACATGCTGATGGATTATTGATTATATAATTTTATTTTTACTTATATAGAGAGAAGTGGGGAACATGGAATAATTTGAAAATGACACAGGAAAAGGCCAAATGCCACATGATTTACAAGTGACCCTTTGTAAGCAGAAATATCCTCAAACACCTATTTCCAGAGAGGCAAGTTTGACCCAAGACATCCTACCATTTAGTAATATGTTTGCTTTATCAAACCTATCATCCCATCCCCCTAATATTCCAGTTTGACCTGTCAATGTCAGTTACAATGTCCTGTGGAACATTTGAAGCCAATTCTCAGTTAGGCAGAATTGGTGAAACCATTCTGAACAGTCTCAAAATTGAAACGCGCATATTGAATGTTACATAAGAAACTGCCAACCGGACAATTTTGCATTTTGAAATTTTGCATAGGATAGATTTGCAGAGGAAGTCAGTTAAAAAAAATATTGAAATAGAAAATATGATTTTTTTTTTAAAAAAAAATTGATTTATATGCCGCCCTTCTCCGGAGACTCAGGGCGGCTTACAATGCACTAAGCAATAGCCTTCATCCTTTTGTATATTTTATACAAAGTCAGCTTATTGCCCCCACAACTGGGTCCTCAATTTACCTACCTTAGAAAGGATGGAAGGCTGAGTCAACCTTGAGCCTGGCGAGATTCAAACCTGCAGTAATTGCAGGCAGCTGGTCTTAATAACAGGGTGCTTTAGACCACTGTACTACCAAGGCTCTTGGTAGAAAGGCTCTTGATAAAAAGGATGATATCAGAACTTAAAAAACAGGCGATGCATATTTAATGTTTTACTTTCTTATTCCTCCCTATAGTGGCTAGCTAACAGAATTTACATCAGGTTTACAGCTGAAGATAATTAGCAGCTATCAATCATGCAGGGGAACTGATAGGATTTGAATAGGCCTAAAAAGAGCAGCTTTCCAGCTCATGAAAATTGCTTTCTGTTTTATGGCCCTGTAAACACTGTGTCTGCATCTAGAAAAGGTCAGCCAAATTCTCTGCACGGAAAAGTTACAAGACTGAATGGTGGAATTGCTTCATTAAACATGTTTAATGCAACAAGGCCTCCTAGCCTGCTTGTATCTAAGCCACCTGTTTTAGATCAACACACTCTCACCCTGTGAAGTCCAAGGGGGGAAATTGTTGTGCAAACTGAAAGTTACCAGAGATGACCTGAGGGAGTTCTCCACACCTTTTTCAGTCAACATCAACAAAAGCTGATTTTACCCCCAAAAAAGAACATTTCCCTCTCTTCCTTGCTATCCAAGGAGACTGTCTATGTTAAGAAAGCAGTTTTGTGATGTTATAATATGGTACACACACCTAGCTAGCCAAAGTTCTCTCTGTATATATTACATATATCCATTAAGTCTTTATGAAATAAGAAAAGCTACATGAAATGAGAAGATGTCCAGCATGTTTATAGATGACAAAAGATATAGTCTATTTTATTTATTTATTTATTTATTTATTATATTTCTATACTGCCTTTCTCCCGTAGGACTCAAGGCGGTGTACAGTCAAGAAAAATATAGACACACAAACATCATAAAATTACTAATTAAAATTATTACTTAGTTTGGTCAATTAAATAAAACCCAGAATTAGATAACATTTTAAAAAATCATTCACATGTTCGTATGTTTAGCCCCGCCTGTTGGAACATCAGGGTCTTGAGGGCACGGCGGAAAGCACGGAGATCAGGGATATTCCGTATCTCCTGGGGCAGTTCATTCCAAAGGGTTGGAGCCCCCACAGAGAAGGCCCTCCCACTGGGAGTCGCCAGTCGACATAATTTCACTGACAGTACCCTGAGTAGTCCCTCCCTGTGAGAACGAACTGGTCGGTGGGAGGCTATTGGTGGCAAAAGACGGTCTCGTAGGTACCCAGGTCCTAAGCCATGGAGCGCTTTAAAGGTGATAACTAACTATTCATGGACCTCTTGTTCCATTGGTACCCTAAAACAAAATAACAAGATCTACAACACAGTGTGAGAGGAGGAGGAGGAGAAGGAGGAGGAGGAGGAGGAGGAGGAGGAGGAGGAGGAGGAGGAGGAGGAGGAGGAGGAGGAGGAGGAGGAGGAGAGGCTTGTTTGGATATTCCTTCTCTTCTGTTTGAAGGTTAATATGATGAAGTCCTCAGACCAAGCTGATGACTCCTTTATATCAGGGGTGTCAAATTGGTGGCCCACGGGCCGGATGCATCACATGCAGGCCACGCCCACCCCAGCTCCAAAAAGGGGGGGAAATGTCACGATACGTCACGTGACGGCAATGTGACACAGCGAGTTTGACACCTGTGTCTAAAGATAATAGAGATCATTGGCTTGTGTGAGAGATGAATTGTATGGAAACTTCTGCTTTCTTCTGCTTCCTTCTCCATCAGCATCAGGAAAGCTAAAAACATTATCATGCAAAGCTAGCCAGTCCACTTCCTAGGAGTCACTGTCAAATCTCTCCAAAGTGTTCCAATCATCCCATGTGATACTCTGAATGAATTACAAGAGTTGGCTTAAACCAAGGGTGCTATTCAACAGTTTCTGACAGGTTCTGGAGAACCAGTAACGGAAATTTTGAGTAGTTCGGAGAACCAGCAAATACCACCTCTGGCTGGCCCCAGAGTGGGGTGGGAATGGAGATTTTGCAATATCCTTCCCCTGGAGTGGGGTGGGAATGGAGATTTTGCAGTATCCTTCCCCTGCCACGCCTACCAAGCCACACCCACCAAGCCACAGCACGCCCACCAAGCCACACCCACAGAACTGGTAGTAAAAAAAATTGAATTCCACTACTGGTTTAAACGTTTAATATAAAGGTCAAAGGACACTCCACCCTAGGAGATGTGATAGGGTCCACTGCAGATAGGGTCAAAGCAATATTAAAGTCTGGAACTGGGAGAGGCACAGTCTAGGATTCTCCCTTTTTTATTCTGCTACTCCCCGTCATTCTCTTTGTAGCATTTTCATGCACGTTTTTAAGGCATTTATTGTACATAATTAAGTATTTTTCATCAATAAGGCAATACAAACAAAGGAGAGAAAATCATAGCAACAGTGATAGAAAGAACCCCTGATGAACTCTAGCGGTCAGGAGGGTTAGCTACTAACAGCAATTAAGACTAGTGTTGGACCCAAGGATTCACAGAATTTATTGAGTTATAGGTACTTAACAAGAGCCTTGAGAAGTGTAAACAGGAAAAATGTCAAAGCATATAGGCTTGTGGTCAGGTAAAGGTCAATTTTCATTGAGCTGCATCTGAGAGACTTAATGTATTCAGGGGTTGGGGGAAAGATCCACTAATGCTGAATGTGCACTAGAATAACAATAGAAGGGCAAGGAGGAAAATAGAAGGATAAGAGGGAAAAAAAATGAAGCAACGAAGTATGGACACAGGCTTTTCTTTTTCTAAGTCCCAATTTGGCTATGCATGAGTAAAACAAAGGGAAATGAGAAGAAGCTTCTCTCAACACAACACCCAAAATATGTCTTATGTATTTGAATCGGACATTAAGATATGCAAGTATTCAAGAGCACGTGTAATGTTGATACAACTTTGCTGTAGGCCTCTACAACACAGAGATTATTTAATGAAAAATATATGTCAAACTGAATTATCCATTCAAACACAGCTCTGGTTCCTAGCAAAAACCGAACACAGACCCTTTCAGAATGAGTGTTCGTATCCAATTTTGGATGGTGTTTGACTGTCTCTGACAATTAACAACATACGATGTCACTGATGGGGTTGGCCATTGTGATAGGTCCTAGCTTCTTCCTACAGCAGTTTCTTGGCATTTGTCAAATGGAAACTTCCATCTTCAAACAGCAAATATCACTGCACAATCAGCAGGGTTTTGCAAAGTTGTGTTGTGTTAGGCACTCTGCCCAGCCATTGGAGATGACAGCTGCCTTTCTTCCTAGTTGTTCAAACTACGGTTCAATGTCAAGATGGAAATTAGGAGTAAAAAAAAATAGCAGCTTCATGGCTTGTCAACATTTGGAACACACAAAATACCTGCTGCGGTTTTGTTTTACAAACTCTTTTTAAAGACGGGGAAGGATTAAGTATCCCTGTGGGATAACACTGTTTGATTAAGAAACCTTTGTTGCTCATGCAATGGCCAAAAAAGTATGTTCTGCTTAGTTGTTGCTTCTTGTCAATGCTATTACTCACAAAGAAGTGAACATTCCTCTACCTGAGTATCCTAAAATGAAAACGTCAAGCCCTGCTTCACCTAAATTGTGATATCAAAATATTTAAGTGATGGAACAGCTGGTCATCAGGCAAACAAATTAGAATGCTATCACCCCTGAAAGGTTTTTCTGAAAATACATCTGGAGTAGAGAACCAGTTCCAGGATTAAGTTGTCATTCTCACATTGCTCCCAAATAATCCAGTGGAGAGAAGAAGCTCTTTTTTTGAAGCTCTGAAACTGACCTTTTCCTATAAAGGGACATGCTAGCCACTTCCTTTGAGAATGCAGGTTTTCTTTATTCAGGACAGGGATGTCCAACATTGGTCACTTTAAGACTTGTGGACTTCAACTCCCAGAATTCCTCAGCCAGCATGATTGACTGAGGAATTTTGGGAGTTGAAGTCTCCCAGAATTCTGGGAGGTCTTAATGTTGCCAAGCTTAGATACTACTGGTTTAGGAGGATATAAGGAATTCTCATTTCCTATCTTCTTCTGCAGACATAAATATGTCCTTAGTGCTCATTGAGAATATGGACTTTTTTCTAACCATCAGTTGTTGATTCGAGTTCACATTCCTCAATGCTTAGAAACATTCCAGTTCAGTCAATATGGTGTGTGTGTGTGTGTGTGTGTGTGTGTGTGTGTGTGTGTGTGTGAGGGAAATAAGTCATAAACAGGCAAGTGTGAGATGGGGGAGGATGTACCATTTACAGCTTTGGGAAGCTCAGCAAGGCTGGTTTTAGCTCATTAATCAGATAATCCTCCATTTTTAAAATCAAGAATGAAGGTCTGTCTGTTGTGGGAATATGGTAACAGTAAATGCTTTACAAAGAAAACCTAATCTTCTTGTAGGCTCCTGTTGCAGCACAATATGACTGTGTCAATTCACTTTCCAATTGTGCTCTTTTCCCTATAAGTGGATATAGAATTCCAGCTTTAAAACATCTTGCTTTTCAATGCAATATTTATATTTACGGATTTTTTTAGGCGTTTGTAAAGGTCAATAGACCATAGGGGGACCCACTACTTTATAAACATAGTATTGTTTAAAAAACATTTCATTTTAAATGATTTATTTTATTTTTGCTGAATGCTGAGGCACATGCTTATTTTCTTTGTGATTCCCTCTTCCGCTCTTTATTTCCAAACTTCCCACCCAACATCTAAAAATGCTAGGCAAAAATAAATAGGTCAGTGAGGCTTTGTACTATGTTTTTACTACATAGTTTTTCACATATCTGTTCCCTTCAGTTCCTTTACAACTATCATCCACAATGAGCAAGCTGGAGATAATTACTAGAAATTACAGTCAGGACCAGAGCAAAATTACTTTTAAAGTGGGACAAATGCCTATGGAGATGCTCAATCATCCAGGTCACAGTTGTCCCGAAGGTGCTTTTCCAAAAGGCAACTGGACTTTCTTGGCTTTTTCCCTTGAAAATGTTTTGCTTCTCATCAAAGAAGCTTCTTCAGGAACCGTGGTGGCACAGTGGTTAGAATGCAGTATTGCAGGCAATTCTGCCCATAGCCAGGAGTTCAATCCTGATGGATTGACTTAGTTTGACTAAGATCTTCCCTCCTTCTGAGGTCGATAAAATAAGGATCCAGATTGTTGGGGGCAATATGTTGACTCTATAAATTGCTTCAGGGGTGGATTCTACTTACCTTTACTACCAGTTCGCAACGGGACCACGCACGTGCGCATGCACAGATCACCCATGATGATGTTGTGGCAGGTGGGTGGAGCCTCGCGTCGGTTTTACTACTGGTTCTATACAGGGGTGGGTTCTAATTTTTTTTACTACCGGTTCTATGGGCGTGGTTTATTTTGTGGGTGTGGCTTGGAGGTCATGTGACTAGGTGGGCATGGCTAGGTGGTCAGAGTCATTTCTGGAAGGTCCTCACACTTACGACCAGTCCTCACACTTACGACCCAACTCATTTGTTTGCTTTTAACACTGATCAGCTGTAGGACGGCCTTTTGAAGCCCCGCGGCAAGAGTTTAAACAGTTTTTTTCCCTCTAGTCATCAGCTGGGACTCAGGAGGCAGCAATAGATTGGGGGTGGGACCAAATAAAAGGTAAGAATAATGTGGGTGATTGGGAGGGCAGGGGGGAGAACCGGTTTGGTGATGTCATATCGTCACCGCTACCGGCTCGGCCGAACCGGACCGAACCGGGAGGAACCCACCACTGGTTCTATAGAACCAGACCGAAATGGGAGCAACCCACCACTGAACTGTGTTGTGGTCTGCCGCAGCCTGCGGAGCTGGCAGTAGAGTCAGACAGCGATGAGGCTGAGGAAGAACATGGGCCAGTCCTGGAGGCTGGGGAAGGCCCTGATGAGGGCTCTGCGTCAGAGACAGAGATGGGGCCAGGGCCATCGGGGAGTGATGTGCGGACTTCGGAGCCTCCAGAGGCTGACAGTAGAGAGGCAGAGGAACAGGAGGAGCCTGTCCCTAGTGCACATAGGAGAAGAGCTGCCAGAAGGCAGGAGCAGATAAAGCAGAGAGGATGACTTGGGAGTAGGGCCAAGAGATTATTGGCCCCTCCCATAAGGCTTAAAAGACCAGAAGGGCTCTTGGCCTCTTTGCCGGAAAACAATGTTGAAAGATTTGCTTCTTGTTTCACTGTATTCATTTCTTGTCGGCGTCTTCTGCTTCTGAACTTTTGCCAAGAAAAGCCTTTGGCAGGTTGCCTAATTATTCCAAGGTCAGGTGATAAACTGAGGAATGGTGTTTTGAAGAATTTGCTTTAATTTAGTTTGGAATGAGCTGTTCTAATAAAGTCTGTTTGTTTTCGAACTGTTTGTATTTAATACTAACTACTTGGGCCTGGGTCACAACAAACTGCTTAGAGAGGACTGTAAAGCACTATGAAGTGGTATATAAGTCTAAGGGCTAGTGCTATATCAGTGTAAATGCTATTGCGATTGCTATTCAGTGTTAAAATGGACAGAAAGGACAGAAATTCCAAATAGCACAGAAAGGGGCCATTTGGTAGGGTTGGGGCTGCTGTTAAAAAAAAAAAATACTGATGTACTCTTGAAGGCAAAAGGCTATATAAGCTTTCCTAATCAACCTTGCTAGTAAAGGAGTCTCTTTAATTCAGTGGATCTTGTTTCAGGCTCCATATGTATCGTATTGTGCTGCCGGTTCCTCTGTGTGCACCATTTTTGTTTCTCTTGGAAGAGAAAAACTCAAAATAATCAGCCGTCCCTAGGAATTACATTAGAATAATTTAGCCTGATCTTGGCTTGCATCAAGGCAAGTGAGGATTAGGCTTATTGTTTTCTAGCCCAGATCCACATAAGCTTATTAATACAAACCAGTTAGTTCAAATGATTTTTACTTTGCCTTTCCTATTTAGAAATGGGAATGATTGTTGAGAGAAGCTGAATGAAGTGCATGTAATTTTTTTTTTTAAATTTGATTTATATGCCGCCCTTCTCCGGAGACTCAGGGCGGCTTACAATGCGTTAAGCAATAGCCTTCATACTTTTGTATATTTATACAAAGTCAGCTTATTGCCCCCACAAACTGGGTCCTCAATTTACCTACCTTAGAAAGGATGGAAGGCTGAGTCAACCTTGAGCCTGGTGAGATTCAAACTTACAGTAATTGCAGATAGCTGATGTTAATCACAATGCTATCAGTCTGCTGAGCCACCAGGCCCTTCCAACCTAGAAAAGGAATATTCTGTTCTGGAAAGCACAGTTCATGAAAACTAAAACCTCAGTTATAATAATGACAATAATAATAAAAAAACAAGTTGTCAGTAACAAAAGAAGTTTGAGGAAAAAACAAGGGTCTAAAAAGGACATTGCCTACAGCAGGCAGTGAATTCAAAAGAGAGTACACACTGTTTTTCTCTTCACTCTTCAGGAAGTCTAGATGAGGCACAGGCAAGAGCATTAATGCACAAAAAAGATTCCCACCCTAGCTAAGCCTATTCTGCTTTAAATAAATATATCCAAACTTCCAGGGAGTGGATTGATATAATGGTATGTGAGAGTGACCTCAGGGTGTCCTGAGCCCAGGGGTGAAATCCAGCAGGTTCTGACAGGTTCTGGAGAACCGGTAGCGGAAATTTTGAGCAGTTTGGAGAACCGGCAAATACCACCTCTGGCTGGCCCAAGAGTGGGGTGGGAATGGGGATTTTGCAGTATCCTTCCCCTGGAGTGGGGTGGGAATGGGGATTTTGCAGAATCCTTCCCCTGGAGTGGGGTGAGAATGGGGATTTTTGCAGTATCCGTCCCCTGGAGTGGGGTGGAAATGGAGATTTTGCAGTATCCTTTCCCTGCCATGCCTTCCAAGCCACACCCACCAAGCCACACCAAGCCCACCAAGCCATGCCCACAGAACCGGTAGTAAGAAAGAATTGAATTTCACCACTGCCTGAGGCAATGTGGCATGGGACCAGGCTACCTATGGAAACATCTTTATCCGATTACATTGGCCCATCTCATCAAGTCAAGGGAGACAGACCTCATGATGGGGTCCCAGAAGAGAGTGTTTTCTGCCAGAAAATGGCCCGCACTCTCCTGGCCTTCAGAAAAGGAGTCAAAACATGGTTTTGTGGCCTCCTGTGAGCACAGAGCCATGGAGCTCGCTAGTGCCCTGACAGCCTTCCCTTCGCCTTTCAATTAATTTTAACAGTGTTAAATCTTTCCTGTTTCTAAATCTTTATGCTGTTTTTATATTTTAATACTTTATTGTACATCACCCAGAGTTTCTCTTGGAGATAGATGGGCGCTTCAAAAATGAAGATGATAGATAGAGGATGGATGGATGGATGGATGGATGGATGGATGGATGGATGGACGGACGGATGGATAGATGGACGGATAGACAGACAAATAGCCAGATAAGAGGCAGCTTAGGCTGCAGCAGAAATGTGGGTGTGGAAACAACTCAGGAGTGATCCTTTCTAGTTTCTTGGTCTATAATGAGAAAGTACAATGAGAAACAGTTTCTATTTTCAGACTTGCAAGATTTTGTTAATGTAACTTTATAATAAATGGGAATTAGCCTATCTGGGTTGGCTTCCTGTGCAGATTACCTTGCAAGGCTGACACCTAAGTGTTGTCAGTGGAGTGGGGAGGTCCAATCAGCTTTTCCTACTTAGCTTATTTCTGAATGAACGAGCATGGTTTAGGGCCATGGTGGCGAACCTATGGCATGTGTCCCAGAGCCCAGCTCAGCTCCGCTGTGCCTCCCGCCGCCCAGCTGGTCTTCGGGTCTCTGTCACACACGCACAGGGTGCATGCGGGGGCCATGCATATGTGGGGGTGCATGCAGGGGGCCGCACACACACGTGTGTGGGGAGGGGCACATGCAGGGCTATGCATGTATGTGCAGGGGGTGGGGAGAATGCAGAGGGCACATGCACATGTGGGGGGGCGGGGGCCCATACGCCCATGTGTGGGGCCATGTGCACATTGCATTTTGGGGGTTCGCATTTGCACTTTGGGCACTCGGTTCAGAAAAGGTTAGCCATCATTGGTTTAGGGTTAGGGTAAGATCATAATGTGCTATGATTATAAGAGTTATAACTTTCCAGGATAACCCATACCAAGAAAATGAGATATAAGTCATATCCAGAACATTACAAAATGCTGGTTTTTACCACGAAATCCTGGAAGGGATTTTTCAAGCCCTCAAGATCATCTCACTACCGTAGTCAGAACTGGAATCCATCTTAAATCCTTCTCAAAATACGTTTGTGAAGCCTCTGCTTCAACACATCCAGGGAATGGAAACATCCAGGGAGGAGATTATGATGCTCCACTCTGACTTTTTTGACCACGTGGTAAACTGGCTGAAAGATGGGCAAGATGGTACAGGGGAGGAAAGATAGAGAAGGGCCTTTTATCTGGTGCCACTGAAATTCTAATGTTAGCCTGCCTGAAATAGATAAGAGGAAGACGAAAGTAATTTGCTGTCGGAGCCTGAAGGAAAATACATCCTTCATCTCAAACAGAATGTTCAAAATGCAAGGAAACATTTTCTAATGCACAGTCTGGCATCGTCCCTATTGTCTTACTCCCTTTCACTCTGAATGTTATCTTTTGTTGATTTATTTTTATTTCTTTAAAATATTTATACGGCTGTATATCTCATAACAGTGGTTCTAAACAGGGTAAAAGGATTCAATCTTAAACCATAACATCTGTTTCACAATACCCAAGATTAAACAATAATCCCAATTGCAGAAAAATATCTCGGCAGCTGCAGAGTTTACTTAACCTCCTGGTCTAAAAGCCTGGGGAAATCAACCAGATCTTCATTGCCTTGCAAAAAGCTTTCAGGGTTGGGATTCTTCCATAGGGCAGGCACTGCACAGAGAAGGCACAACAAGATAGTGTGAATGTGTTCATGGGCTGTAGAAGCTCAACTTCTCCAGAAGACACTTAGCGCTTCACTTCACTTGCAGCGTTGTCAATACTGGTTATTTCATCAAGGGGGATAACTATTTTTAAACCTATGCCCCAAGCAAAATCTTGCGAGTACATTTTCCTTTTAAAATATAATGGAAGAATTGGCCAACATGTGCTCTAAAGTAAAAGAAAAAAAATCTGATTTAGAAAGAAGGTTGATTTATAGGAGTAACAGCTTTCATGCTAAAAAACAATAGTTTTGTTGGTTTTTAATAGTTATGAGAATAATTTTTTAATGAATTCATTAATGTTGATTTAAAAACAAATCAGAATTCCCTAAAGAGTTTCTTAAGTTGTACAGGTAGTCATCCACTTATAACAATTTGTTTGAAGTTACAATAGTGACTGAAAAAAGTGATTTATGACCACTTTTCACGCTTACTACTGTTGTAGCATCCCCAGGGTCATGTGATCAAAATTCAGAGGCTTGGGCTTGGCAACCGACTCAACCACTTAATGACTGCTATAAAATTTTTGTAAAATCAGACCCAACTCAATTTACAATCACAATTACATGCAACAGAACTTTTGTTCCCAATTGTGGTGTGAAATCAAGGAATATCTCTGCTATCTTTCTTTCAGGATGGCACCATATCTTACTTCATGATTTCCATTTTTAAATAATCCCACTCTAATCACCACTTGTATTATAGATCTGGCTGAAAGAAAGGACCCAAATACTCAAAACTTTCCATGATTGAGGATGAACTAAGAACCTGGGTCAATTCAGTCTTACTTCAAGACATGTATCACATAGCCTTCTGCATTTCTATAGTTATATTGATTTAAGGTTATCCTCCCTTTCACCAGTGCTGGGATTCAAAACTTTTTACTACCGGTTCTGTGGGCGTGGCTTGGTGGGCATGGCAGGGGAAGGATACTGTAAAATCTCCATTCCCACCCCACTCCAGGGGAAGGATACTGCAAAATTTCCATTTCCTCCCAATCAGCTGGGACTCGGGAGGCAGAGAATAGATGGATGTGGAGCCAGTCAGAGGTGGTATTTACCGGTTCTCCAAACTACTCAAAATTTCCACTACTGGTTCTCCAGAACTGGTCAGAACCTGCTGAATACCACCTCTGCCTCCCACCATAGTGTGATGTACTCTGTGGAATGTAATTTGAATTGATGTATCTGCTCTCTAACTTCAACAACAATAATGATTAAGGCAGAGGTATACCCTTTGGACTGGCAGCACCTTATCATCGAACAGGCCTGGTAGCTCAGCAGACTAAAAGCATTGTGATTAACACCAGCTGTCTGCAATTACTTTAAGTTCGAATCTCACCAGGCTCAAGGTTGACTCAGCCTTCCATCCTTTCTAAGGTAGGTTAAATGAGGACCCAGTTTGTGGGGGCAATAAGCTGACTTTGTGTGGTCGACAGGTAAATCCCATTATCGTTTTAAAGAGACAGAGACTAAAATAATCCTGGGACAGAGTTCTTATTTACTTTGCAAAGGGCCTTTCTCTCTGGAGTAGAGAAAGATGGAAATAAAACAATTTACACAAGTTTTTATAGTCTTCAGGAACATCAGAATACACGTCAATAAAGTACCTTGGGAATCAGTTTCAGATCTTACATAACATCTTATATAACATATGCAGTACATAATCCACCCTGGAAATTCCCCAATTCCCAACAGAAATACCCCTCAAAAACATTAATTGCGTACTTCCTTTAATTAATGAGGGCAAGTTAACACAAGAGCATATTTCCTGCAAAATAAACATCCTCTCAAAAACACAGGAATTACACACTTCCTTTCTCATGTTCTTAAATGTCAGCTAAATTATATAATCAGGTTATACAAGGTAAAACAAAGCCTTAACATGATTTTAAAATGGCGTAACTCAGGTTATGCTTTTACAGGAATAATTCTTATTTTTCTCACACTTTGTATAAATATAAAAAAGTATGAAGGCTATTGCTTAACGCATTGTAAGCCGCCCTGAGTCTCCGGAGAAGAGCGGCATATAAATCAAATTAAAATCAATAAAATAAAATAAAACAAATAATTTTTATCTTTTACTGTCCTAAAAAAAAGATGCACAATATTTCCTGGCTCAAGAGCCATGCTAGATTTTTTTTAAAAAGTGGTATCCCAGAAACATAGCTCTAAAATGAATGAGTAAAGCAAGGTCAAAAAATGAATTTTGATTTCATAAATATTTATAGACATTGTAAGAAAAAAGCCATGTTAGTCTTTTATATTTATGATTATATATTTATACATGAATTACCATAACATCTTACATGTTAACTATAACTGTGAAGGAGTATAAATACATATGATTATGAAGTCTTAAATAACACTCCATATTCTTATTATGAAGATTCTCAAGTCCGACATTCAATAATTTCTTTCTTTAAATAATCTAAAAATTATTTGACAGCAGTTGAATATTTGGGAGGCTGGCTTTGACCAAAGTTGTCATGTATGCATTCAAGTTTGGGATTCCAGTTATTTACCTCTATTGTAAAACATGCTGACAGCCATCCTTTGAAATTCAGCCCTTTAATTTTTAAAGACCAAACCAGAAGTAGAATATATAACATGCTTCAATCTGAGTGGCATGGTTGCCTAGAGGTGAAGATCCTCATTTCACATTCGGGAAGTTGGGAGTTCAGTCCTAGGCAGCAACAGATGTTTCTCTATCAGGGCACAAAGAGAAAATATCTGCTGCAAACTCCATGTAGGCATCAGGAAGGGCATCCAGCCAGTAAACTCTCACTCTAATCACCCCAATTCCATACCAATAAAAGGGATTACAGGAAATGGGGAAAAAAACCCAACATGTTTCAATCTCTTATTATGGTCTATTTTGTTTGTAAGGTTCATCCCAATCAAAAAAAAAAAAAAAGCAAACAATTCTAAACATTTAATTATATGATACACATGGGAGTGAGGTGAGTTGAATAGCACATCCAACTGGTCACAATAGCAGTATAATACTTTATTAATTAATCAGTTGACCATAGCAAAGCATGAACAGCCACAATAAGATGCAATGAAATGAGATAAAGCAGCATACAATGAAATAAGATAAAATAAGATACATCCAACTGGTACAAAGTAAGTTTGCCACTTTCCACAGTACAGGTATATCTGTTTAGGTGAAATCTGCACAGTTGTACTAAACATTGCCATAATTCATTAAAGGAAATGGCACCTCTCCCATACACACCTTGACTTAGATTTTCTCCTTGCTTTGACTTAGAATTTCATTTTTCCTCCTTTGAATAAGCTGATCAATCTCAAGCAAAGTATCCCCAACCACATGCATAGTTGTCTACAATCATATCACCCTAACAGAGTGGAAGCTCTCTTCTAAATTCAGTTGGAGGGCCGCTTAACAAGGAAGTGTATTTTGCAATAAGGTGAGAAAACTGCAAAGATATCAGGTTGATTGAGGACAGGCATCTGATCACCTTAATGTTCTATTCCCTAAGAACAGATCTCCCTGGTTGCATTTCAGAGTGTGGCTTTTACCTGTTTGTGGAGACTCAACAGATAAATGGAAATTTGCATCTACCTAGCTCCATAGAACTACAGAGCAAATCAGATCTCTACAATTCCCAGCTTTGTAACCCACAACGTCTACGAAAATCCTTGATTTTCATTTGTTTCAGGTCCCTCTTTTTTATACAATTACAAGCAAAAAAAAAATCTCTTAATTGTTTATACAACATTTTCTATAGGTGATGTGAGGTGTCTTTTTTAAATGAGTAAATGAGGAATGAGTAAAAGAAACTCAGATACAAATTTAAATACTTTAAATAGCTTGGCTTAGCCATGAAATTTTGATTTGTAGTCTATTTTGCCAATCACTTGTGTTTCCAGCTAAAATAGCAGTAGTCTTAAATGGATCAAAATCCCTGCTCCGTTTCTACTTTCTTACAGATGGTGACAAATACAGATGACATCAGTGGGCGATTTCAGAAATCATCAAGCTAAAAATCCTCCTGGATTGCCGGCTACTAGAAGAAGTCTTGGTCTTTTGGAAGAGGAGGATTATGAGTAAGACACCGATTCAATTGGAAAATATTCTCCTGAGAATAATTTCATTTCCTTTTTAGAATCAGTTTCTATGTTTCCTGCTTTGAGGTCAATCTTATAGTAGTTCTTGCATTAGCAATCAGAGACAGTAATCTCTAGAGCTGCATTTTGTGGAAGAAATTGGAGACAAATACAAAACTGGGAGATTAAGTAAATTGGAGTTCTCCAGATATTTTTAAATTTCACCTGCCAATAAACCTCTATAGGAAAAGAATTAAATGAGCAGCAGTCCAAATTATTTCGAAGGTCCTAAATTGCTTTCCAGTTAGTGATAAGAAACTCAAATGTGGCCTCTATGCGAGTGTGCATATAGGCACACGAGAGAATCATAGTTGTATAGTTTGAGTAATTAAATTGGATTTACCCTTCATCCCCATTTTTCTTCCAGACTACAAAAGCTAAATATTTATTTCTACTCTTCCTGGAATTTCCTTTGAGCAAGCAGTCTTTTTTGCCAAAATGGTTCTGTGATAACAATTGGAGTAGTAAAGAAGTAGCATGTTGCATATGTGAGTCGGTAAAATGAAACTTCCGCTCACAAAGAATTCAGATCAACTTTGTAAAAGAGGGTATTATCAAAAAGTATGAATTAATAAAAAAAGCCTTGATAGCATTTTCATTTTATAGTGCCGATTCATTTAATGCTGACTTTTTCACAGTCCTTTTCACCCTCTTACCCACCCGACATATGGGTAAAGAAGAATTCCAAACTGTTAGTAGCAATAGCAATAGCACTTAGACTTATATACCACTTCACAGTGATTTACAGCCTCTCTTAAGTGGTTTACAGAGTTAGCATATTGCCCCCAACAATCTGGCTCCTCATTTTACCCACCTCGGGAAGATGGAAGGCTGAGTCAACCTTGAGCCAATCAGGATCAAACTGCTGGCAGTTGGCAGAGTTAGCCTGCAATACTGCATTCTAACCATTGGGCCACCACATAACAAACAATTGGCCTCTTCCTAGCTAATAGTTGCTAGGATTGATTTTCAAATTGGCTCAGGACATTGCTTCAGAAATCTAGGGGGAAAAAATTAAACTAAGCTAATCCAAAAATATCAGCCTTCGTACACTTCTATTTGTGTGCTTTTTCAACTGTCAGCCACTCTAGGTACACCAAACCAGGAAATTAACTCCACAGGAAGATTATAACTACTTTTTATTACAATTGGCTATAAAAACCAAATCTCCCACAGATGATTATATGGTACCTCCCCAGCTTCCCATTATAGGTCAGTGAATCGAGCAGGTGTCTGCCTGAACCATTGAGGATCATGATGATTATCAACTTGATAATGGCACCAAATGATCTGGGGGGAGAAACATTTGGACATAAAAGGGACAGAATCTCAAAACATCGATTATGAAAAGTTGTATTACTTGGCATAGCACATATTACGATGGTATATTTAGCTATCCTAAGTCCTTAGAAAGAATCCAAAAAGCACCAAATCCCAAAAATTGCTTGTTAATAACAGCAGCAATAATAGCAACAAATAAAAATAAATATTCATCTGCTTGTCACCAGCAGTGTATGCCATTTCACTCCCCCACCCACTCCTACCCTTCACTCCCTCCTCCCAGGTCAGAATACATATTCACCAAAACTCTCCATAAATAGCACATGTAAGCTATAGGAAATAGAATAGAATAGAATAACAGAGTTGGAAGGGACCTTGGAGGTCTTCTAGTCCAACACCCTGCTTAGGCAGGAAATCCTACACCACTTCAGACAAATGGTTATCCAACATCTTCTTAAAAATGTCCAGTGTTAGAGCATTCACTTCTACAGGCAAGTTGTTCCACTGATTAATTGTTCTAACTGTTAGGAAATTTCTCCTTAATTCTAAGTTGCTTCTCTCCTTGATTAGTTTCCACCCATTGCTTCTTGTTCTACCCTCAGGTGCTTTGGAGAATAGTTTAACTTCCTCTTCTTTGTGGCAACCCCTGAGATATTGGAACACTGCTATCATGTCTGCCCTAGTCCTTCTTTTCCAAATAGTAGTGTAGCTCATAACCCAGAATAGCTACATGGGCAAGAAAGATACCATTCCCTAAAACTGGGAGAAGAGTTCAGCAGGACAAAATGGAGAACAATGAATCAAGGCTGTGAGAAAACTCCAGACTGCAGAATTAGACTTTTAAATAAATGCAGTTTCCTGCAGGCTGATGCTACCAAGTACTACTCAATAACTTATTACTCCTATCTAGAATAGTCCTCTAGGATACTTCCCCATGGAGCAAAATTCATTGCAAGTGTCCAGATCGTCATCATCGGAAGGCTCTTACCTAGACATCAGCCACGTTGAAGAAGACCTTAATAGCCTAGCAAGTATGGTGCCCTTTCCCTACTCTGGATTTTATTGGTTTCCCTCTGCTGGCTCTGCTGGGACCTGCCTGAGTTGGGAGCACCATTGGCAAAGCCAATTGAAATCACAGCTTATCATGGATTGGCTCCAGCTTCAAATCCAGTTCCAGGCCCAGATCCATATCTAGTCAATGCTCCAGATGCTTCTAGAGCCTTGTGGCATTCTGGGGTGCTGGTAAGTAAGATGCCAGTCTCCTTCCATCCCCACCAAGGCGCAAAGGGTTAAGTAGCACCACAGCAGTTGCAGAGTGCAAAACTCCTAGAAAACACATATAACACATAACAAGACAAACTGTCAAATTTGAGCTCCCAATAACAACTGACACTTCCAAATGCCATTTTTATTTTTTCCCTCTCTTATGGCAGCTTAAAGTTCAAACAAACAAGATTTCAGAGATTTCTAACAATGGTGATAAACCGAGCATTTCAAATTGCCTTACACAAGAGAGGAAAACCAATTTTAGAACTAGTTCAAAATCAAAGAATAGAAATTATGTTGATTAAGAAAAAAATAAGCATCTATCTATCTATCTTTTATCTCAAACTAAATATCACCAGAGATCTATTGAAATTTGATATATAAAGTCAACTGGAATCTGCTACCATTTCCATTAAATCCTCTTGAGAAATGCTTGGAATCATTATTAAGATTTGTTGCATCTTAGAATATAAACCAGTGTTTCTATCTTACTTGATACTGTAGTATGATCATACATAATCTCTATTCTGACATCAGATTCCAAATTAACAGACTGCAAGATCATAAACAAAGAGTTATGACCTCTTAATATGATAAAACAGCAGGAAGAGAAAATATGAGAGCAAAATTATTTCAAATATGACATCTTTAAAAATTGGCTATTTCAGAGACAGGGAGAACACATAAAACATATGCGACTAATTGACTTCGCTACTATTCATAAAACATTTTAAAAGAGTTTATTGAAATTTAGTTTAAATTAGCATACACACTTTCCTTTTAATAAAGGATTCACGTGGTAAGAGTGGGGAATGATGATAAGATGGAGGGAGGGAGGGAGGACAGAAATACACTATGTATCTTCGGACAATCAAGCCGTTATTAGGAGTTTTCCAAATTATTATAGTATAATTTCTTTATAATTATGCTTCATTCCAGAAACCCACACCCACATACACGCATACATATTAAACTTAACATGCATGAAGAAAACGTAACAAAATGCTTAAGTCCTTTGATCCAAAGGACACATCTGTGCAGCAGGAATTGGCAACTTTTCATAGCTAGAGACCACACGGTATATTTAAAAAGTGACCTCA
Source organism: Pantherophis guttatus (assembly GCF_059756535.1). NCBI lineage: Eukaryota > Metazoa > Chordata > Lepidosauria > Squamata > Colubridae > Pantherophis > Pantherophis guttatus. The sequence goes on along the minus strand of NC_142063.1, from coordinate 226,665,114 downwards.
GGGCATCACAGTAATATCATGATAGGTTTGGTGAACCTATTTCTTTTGTTTATTAAAAAGCAAAAATATACACTGCTAAAGTCCAGCCATTCTGAAGACGATAGAGAATAACAAAAATGGTGCCTGTATATGACATGTAGGTTCTGGAGAACCCACTCTAGAGAACAATAAACTATTTGAACTCACAGGGATTACAGAGTAGATTTTTCACAGCAGAGCATTTTCTGTGTTTCCAATTAGATTTAATTTCTCTGTAGACATCTGTAGAAATAAAAAACATACTACAGTTGACTAGTCATATGGTGCCACCAAGAAAAAAGATAATCCCCTTCACACCTGGGAACATCCATATTTTTTCCATTTAATTATTAAAGAAGGGGCACACATAATGATAAATTGCCATTGCATGGTTCATTTTATAACTTTGGCTGTAGAGTACTTTTGAGTTGCTCTAAGCAAATTGAAATTGTATTTTTTTTAAAAAAGACGGAAGTCTTTGGATAATTAAAGAACACATAAATAAAAATGCTCAGCCACCCACGAAAAGATATTCAATGCATGACACTAATCCTTTGTACTGTTTCATCACAAGTCTAAAGTGGAGATAAGAATCAAGCATGTGAATGAGATTCCTCCAATGAAACTGCTTCTCCAGAAAAGAAAAAGAAACAGAAACAGAAATGAAGGGAAAGAAAAGAAAAGAAAAAAAGAAAAGAAAAGAAAAACAAAACCCTGAAAAATATGACTAGAGTCAGAAGTGGGCTTCAGCCGGTTCAGGCAAACCAGTTGTTAACTTTTTGCCCAGTTCGGTGAACTGGTTAATCCCATCTCTGCTAGCCCCGCCCACCCTGCCCCACCCCTCCCAGGAGTCCCCCCGTGGCCCATTTTGGCTTCCAGGGTGGTACAGAAGGCCTTCCAGGCCCAAAACGGAGTTCGGGGGGCATCTCATGGTCCCTCTGCAGCCCGTTTTGGCTTCCAGGGTGGTCCATGCCCAAAACCCCTGCTCTAGGGTGAGTTGGGAATGGGGATTTTGCATTATGATTGCTCATAAGTAAGTAGGAACCAGTAAAAGAGGAATGGAAAAATCCCTATCTGTAGATCAGGGTTTTTCAGTCTTGGCAAGTTTAAGATGGGCGAACTTCATGCTGCCTGGGGGATTCTGGGAATTGAAGTCCATGCACCTTAAAGTTGAGAAGCATGGGTTACACTAGAGCAGGGGTCAGCAACCTGCGGCTCTGGAGCCGCATGTGGCTCTTTCATCCCTCTGCTGCAGCTCCCTGTCGCTCAAAATATGCATCACCATCACCAATGTGCGACACCCGCTGGCATGCAATTTATTGAGCTTTTTGATCCCCAGTAGGCCAACCATGAATAAATCCAAGAAGAAACATTTCAGAAGAAAAGAGAACATTAAATTCAACTACATATGCTAGTTTTGTGGTTGCTCAGGAAATAGTCAGCACAGGAAGGGTTTTGTGGCTCCCTGTGTTTTCTTTTCTTTGGGAAACGGGTCCAAGTGGCTCTTTGAGTGTTTATGGTTGCTGATCCCTGCACTAGAGCTTAGGCTTTTCCATTCCTGTTTTATTTAGAGTTTGGTGCAATTAGCAATAGCAATGGGACTTAGACTTATATACCGCTTCATTGTGCTTTATAGCCCTCTCCAAGTGGTTTACAGAGTTAGCATATTGCCCCCAACAGTCTGGTCCTCATTTTACCGACCTTGGAAGGATGGAAGGCTGAGTCAGCCTAGAGCCTGGTGAAATTTGATCTGCCAAACTGCTGGCAGCCGGTGATTAGCAGAAGTAGCCTGCAATACTACAGTCTCACCACTGTGCCACCACGGCTCTATTAAATAAATCAGTTGTGGTTTTCGTTAACAAATAGTGATTAAAGCGATATGAACCATTACTGGACTTTTTGTGACAAACTGAAATTAAAAGTTTATCTGGGCTTTGATCATTAAATAAGGGATTATGAAAATAATGTAGACAAATGTTAATCTTAGAGTAAGAGTTTGATATATTTTTTAACTTATATCTGTATCAAAAACTTGGAAGTCATCCTTTTTCAGTTTTCCTTCTTTTCCTCTTTCTTTCTTATACTTTCACTCTTTTTCTTTCCTGAGCCTTTTCTTTTTTTCAAATCTGTTTTTTATTTGTTTATCTCTTAGCTTTGTATTTTTTTTTTTTATGTATGAAGGATCAAATACTCAGCCATTATAATTCTACATTCCTTATTTACAGAAATCATATCAAAATTTAGAATGAAATCCACTAGGAGCGATCTCATATAATGCAGGTTCTGAGTCCCTCTAATCAAAAAGTGTTTATCGATAGAAGAGAATATTTGTAGCTTAGGGATGAACTGTGGGTTCCTTGATGCTCTCTGAGCTTGATGGTTTTCTTGCAGATGTTTCATTACCAAAGTAGGTAACATCATCAGTATTAGAAGAGAGTGGAATTTGCTCTTATTTTCATACACCAGTGACTTACCCTGTCAGTGTTGATCAGTTGCTTCACAAAAAATGTTTTGATTCATGCTGGATCTCTACAGCCTCAGGCAGAGAAGGGCTATTCTACATCCCTCCCTCAAATGTTCTTTAAAATACAGAGTTTTCCAGCATTCCTTTAGGAACTTCCAACATGCAAACTGTGGTTACTCATCCTAAAATGAATTCTCTTTACCTGGAGCTTCATAATTTGCTGTTTGCTGGGGAGGTGTGTAGCTAAAAGTCAGTCTACATTTAGTGTAGCTCTGACTTTGGGGATATTTCTTCATAACCAAACAAAAGTATTTTCTGTGCAGTTCACACCCCTTGCTTGTTGGATCTGCATGTCACAAAGCAAAGTCTACATTGCAGATTAATTGTAATTAACTCCCGCACCCCATTTTGACTGGCAGAGTGCTGCAGGAGGCTGAGTGCTGTCCTGCCCTCTGGCCACGCCCACCTTGCCACGCCCACCCAGCCGGTCATTAGGGCAGAGAACCGGTTGTTAAATTATTTAAATCTCACCACTGACTAGAGTAGTTATTATGAAATCATCACTACTTGGTCGGTGGCTTAATAAAATGTGTACAGTAAAATTGGTATAAAACAGCAGGATTAAAGAAATTGTGATTCTCTATCATATATTGCTATGCAAATTACATTTCTTGCTGAGTAACGGCATTCATAAATCTGTGGATTAAAAGCCAAAAAAACAAAACAGAAAGGAAGTGGCAAGGAGTTATGCAACTACAATTCATTGCACTTACAAGTAAGAGTAAATGCTCCTGATATAATTCATTTTTTTAAGAAAGACATTGAATTATTTGCAGCAGCACTGCTTACATTAGAACAAAGATCATAATGCAATCTTCTACACAGTTCTTTAGAAGTAAATTACCGTCTAAAGTATATATCAGCTTTAATTTTACCTAAATGAGAAATCTTTTTACTAAGCACCCTTACTGATGTTTTTAAATATAATTTTAGAGAGATATAATAATAATAGAAGTTTTCCCTGATTAGTCAATATCTGTACATACAGTTATATGGTATACATACATATGAAACCCCTACCTCCAAAGAGATGTGATGAATAAAATAACGATGAAATGGGAAAATACAGTTTTCAAGTTTATTGCTTTGAATCTTTTTCAAGCCCACAGAGCTTCCAATAAATTGAAAATGTTAACAGAATACCAAGATCTTCAATGAGAAGAGTAATATTTTCTTTAAAGTCATAAAGTGCATAGGTTACCCAAGCTCTTGAAAGAGTCACAGGAAAGCAAAATTCTGAAATTGCTCAAAAGGAGTTTTTGCCCGTTTAATGTATAAAGCATATAAATATTCATAAAATCAATCATTTCTTAGAAAGTGTAGAAATTAGCTTCTTGTTGATTATGCCTAGTTATCTGTTAGCTTTGCGACAACACAAAAATGAATAAAAGCTTGCTTCCATTGATTTACTGTCCAATAAATAATTCTTGGTCATTCATTATTGATTATAAAACTTTTATAACCATTTCATTTTCTTCCTTTCAGGTTATCAGCAGCAGCTTCAAAGGGAGAACAATTTACCGTATCAATTTCCAGCTGACTTACTACATGCAGGTTACAAGACTGGAAGAACAAAGAGCTTTCCTAAAAGACCAACTCATGGTGTAAAATGCATGCTATCACAATACACAGAGCACCAAAGTATTTGTGCCTTCACTGTTAATTTACATTCATAATATATTCTAGCTCTTCCAGGGGGCAGAGAACATTGGTAGGGAAAGTCAACTCATCTCCTTCCTATTTTCCTTGTGGACAATCAGGGGGCAACAAGGGAAGGAAGTGGCAGTGTGCAGGGTGGCCAAAAGGACAGAGATGGGGGAAGATAGGTGGATAGGGAGAGGTTGAAGTAGAGACAAATACAGCAGGGTAGGAGAAGTGGGAGATCCTCACCTACAGTAGTGGCCAAAATTGTGGAAACCTTCTGGGAAAAGTATATTTTCTAAAACTAGCTAATAACACCACCTTTTTTTGGAGTAGTACCATAAAATTATATATCAATGGAAATACAATTTAATCAAGAATGTAATGCAATAACTTTTATGAAGGATTTGCTATTAGAATAACAGTTACAGTATAAAGAAGAAAAGTGAAACACGTTAAAAAAAACGAGATATACAAAAAATATCACTATAGAAAAAATGAGATATACAAAAATTATCACCATAGAAAAAATGAGATATACAAAAATTATCACCATGTCAGTTAATACTTAGTTGGGTAACCTTTAGCATGAATTACGGCTTTATAATGTCTTCCCATGGAGTGAACCAAGTCTTTTAGTTCTGCAGCTGTTATAATGTGAAACCAAGATTGAATGATTTGTTGTTGTTGTTACTTGCGAAGTCATGTCTGACCCATCACGACCCCATGGACAGTGTTCCTCCTGGCCTTCCTGTTCTCTATCATCCCCTGGAGTCCATTTAAGCTCACTCCGACTGCTTCAGTGACTCCATCCAGCCACCTCATTCTCTGTTGTCCCGTTCTTCTTTTGCCCTCAATCGTTCCCAGCATTAGGTTCTTCTCCAGTGAGTCCTTCCTTCTCATTAGGTGGCCAAAATATTTGAGTTATTGAATGATTAACTGGGTTTTGTTGCTGGGTTGCTTCTGACTAACAAGTTTCTTTAGTTGGCTCCATAGATTTTTAATTGGGTTAAGGTGTGGGCTATTCCCAGGCCATTCCAGCAGTGGAATATGATTATCTTGAAACTCCAAAAAAAAAGTGGTGTTATTAGCCATCAAACCTCAAAAATACACTTTTCCCAAATTTTGACCTAACAAATCTAGAGCCAGTTTGGTCTAAGGTTAAGGTTAATGGTTAAGGCACCAGGCTAGAAACCAGGACACTGTGAGTTCTAGTCCTGCCTTAGATATGAAAGCCAGCTGGGTAACTTTGGGCCAGTCACTCTCTATCACCCCAACTCACTCTAAGGTTGTTGGGGACAAGAGGACAGGGAAGGAATATTAGGTAGTTTCACTGCTTGAATTATTTATAGAAATAATAAAGTTGGGATAAAAATAAATCATTTTTTTAAAAAATAAACAACTGCAACTAGGGCTACCGGAACTGCCATTGGTAAATAGTGTGGTCATGTGATGTTTCATTTAACAATTGCTTCATTTAGTGATGGAATGGAAATTCTGGCCCCAATTAGGATTGTTAAGCAAGGACTATCTGTAATCTTATAATTAAGTACTTTAGCCTCAAATATTTAACTTTTAATCTAATTGGTTATACTTTATTGTGCTGTTTTATTTTCCCCCAAATTCAATCAGAAATGTCCACATCTTTTTCATCTGACCCTCTGGAAATCCTATTTCAAAAGTGACCAGTGACCTTAATAAAGAAGATATGAAAAATGCCTGTACATGTCAACAAAGCAAAGAAAGGTTACACACACACACACAAACACACATATTTGATATATATATATATATATTTGATATATATATATATTTGAGATATATATACATATATAAAATGCACCTTCCATCTGATCAGCAGTCTAATAAAAACACTGCCACATCATGTCGACATATTGCTAGCAACAGTGACCGTGGTCAAATTTAAGCAAAACTAGTCAACTCATGCATCACTGCGTCATCATTTTTCACTGGGAATAGAAGCTACTTCTGACTTCCTACCAGCTTTGCCATTGCTTGTAGAAAGTTTGCAGTGAATGTTGGAAATGTTCCTTCCTCTTTCCCTCCCTTTCTCTTCGTTCTTTCCTTACCTTTGCCTTCCTTCCTTTCTTCCTCCCTGTCCCTTCCTTCCTGTTCATTCCTCTCTCCCTTCCTCTCCTTCCTTCCTTCCACCCTCTTCTTTTTTGCTTCTTTCTTTCCTCCCTCCCTCCCTTTCTCTTCCTCCCTTCCCCTTCCCCTTTCCTTTCCCCTTTCCTTCCCAGCAGGGAGATAAATGGCTGCTGCTGGGTAGGGAATGGAATCAGAGTATGCATTAATGGTTGGAGTGGTAGAAATACAGAGGGACTGGCAGAAGAATATATTTGTCTGAGCTAATTGCAACCTTTCCTTGCAGGATTGGGAAGTTGGTAAGGACCATCTGCAATACATCAATTCCTTCCAGCTTCTCCATTGACTTGTGGGCTATTGTCAGGGAATTTTGGAAAGAAAGATCATATGATAGGGGCTGACCATGGCAGCAGTACTAAAGTGGCAACAACTTTCCCAAATTTCATTCCCTTGGAGTCTTAGACTTTCAGTAGTGTTTAGATTTGTCCATTAAAACTAACCTTCTCTATGCATAACCTACATTAGGCATTGAAAGGATGGGAATCACAGATAACAGCAGAGATGATGATGGTGATGATACAATGCAGTTTAAAATCTAACAAAGGCTCAAGTTAAGTGATAACAGTGATATGTCACAAGATAAACATCAATCTGGAAATATCAAATTACTATCAATTAGAATTTCTGAATAGCTATGATAACAAAGAAAAAATCGTCCATCATTTGCCTCCTCTACATAGTCATTATTAAGCAGGGCTAGACCAACATATTCTGCTCATTTTATTGTTTGGGAGTCAAGTGTGGATAGTGGTGGAAATTAGAGACAAATGATAAGTAGAAAACTATTTCAATACCCTCAAAACAACGCTATACTGCACACCAGAACTAGACACAAGAACAGTTTTTTCCCAAACTCCATCACTGCTAAACAAATAATTCCCTCAACACTGTCAAACTATCTGCTAAATCTGCACTACAATTTTCTCATCATTCCCACCACCATCTCCTTCCACTTATGACTGTATGACTGTAACTTTGTTGCTTGTATCCTTACAAGCATCCTTTATATTGATATTGTTTCCTGATTGCTTATTTGTACCCTAGGACTATCATTAAGTGTTGTACCTTATGATTCTTGATGAACGCATCTTTTCTTTTATGTACACTGAGAGCATATGCACCAAAGACAAATTCCTTGTGTGTCCAATCACACTTGGCCAATAAAAAATTCAATTCGATTCAATTCGATTCGATTCGATTCTATTCTAGTCTATTCTATTCTATTCTAGTCTAGTCTAGTCTAGTCTAGTCTAGTCTAGTCTAGTCTAGTCTAGTCTAGTCTAGTCTAGTCTATTCCATTAACTGCAGTTTCATAAAATAGAATACCTGAGTGCCATTTTCTTAAAGTTAAAACAAAAACAAAAACAAATCAAGCAACACTTGCTGCAGTGGGTTGGCTGAACTCAATCTTTGTTCTTTAAAAATGGCTTCAAGTAACAAGAGACCAGTCCTAAGGTTTTCTTTTCTTCTCAGCTCCTTTTTCAGGTGGTGGCAACCTGAAACTTTTTTTAAAGCTTAAGAAGAAAGAAAATATGCTTTGCACTTTGTGAAACTGCACCCAACGGCAAATCAATTTCACCTACTGTGAATGTCCTGAAGAATTACTGTTTACCTTTAAAAAAAAAATTAAAAATACATATATGAAAATAACAATAACAGAGTTGGAAAGGACCTTTGGAGGTCTTCTAGTCCAACCTCCTATACTATTTCAGACAAATGGCTGTCCAATCTCTTCTTAAAAACCTCCAGGGATGGAACACCTATAACTTCTGAAGACAAATCATTCCACTCATTGATTGTTCTCATTGTGTCAGGTAATTTCTCCTTAGTTCTAGGTTGGTTCTCTCCTTGATTAGTTTCCATAATTTCCAGATATGCATAGAAGGGCTGGTTTTGGTATTTCTAGACCATGAGGGGGATTTAAAATGCATACCTCAACAATAACAAATCTTAGCAAATCTCTGTTATTCTGGGAACCCCAGCCCTGGAAGCAGGGGTGAAAGTTCTGACAGGTTCTGGAGAACCGGCCATGGAAATTTTGAGCAGTTCAGAGAGCTGGAAAATGCCACCTCTGGCTGGCCCCAGAGTGGGGTGGAATGGAGATTTAGCAATATCCTTCCCCTAGAAGTGAGGAGGGAATGGGGATTTTGCAGTATCCTTCCCCTGGAGTGGGGTGGGAATGGAGATTTTGCCTTATCCTACCATGCCCACCAAGCCACGCCCACCAAGCAACACCATGCCCACCAAGCCATGCCCACAGAACTGGTAGTAAAAAAAAAATTGGATTTTACCATTGCTTGGAAGCCCTATGTAACTGGGCCTTGAGAGTCTTTCAGAATATCAAAATGGGTGCCACAGCAGAGAAGGCACAGGATCCACCAACTAGATCCCCAGCTACTAGAATCTACAACATATGCTCTCTGACAGATTTAATGGGGTGCTATAATTGATACACCTGGGAAAAGGTGGAAAAGATAAGCTTGTTCCCTGCTTTGAAGGGTTTTAAAAATTAAAGCCAGCATCCTGAATTGACCAGAAAGCAAATGCAGCTTGGAGCACACATAACTGCCCATGTTGTTGCATTCTATACCAGCTGAAGCTTTCTGATACTCTTCAAGGACTGCTTCAAGTAGAGCACATAGTAGTAATCAGGGGTGGGTTCTACATACCTTTACTACCGGTTCGCAATGGGGCCGCACATGCGCAGAAGCATTTTGATGACGTCAGGGTCAGTGGGCAGAGCCGGTGTGAACCGGGGGCAACCCACCACAGGTAGTAATCCAATTTGGGGGTGAGTAGGGCATAAGTGACTGTAAGCAGGGCCTGCCAATTTAAGAAGGGGTGCAACTGTCACACAAGATGAAGTTGAGCAGAGGCCCTCCTAGCCATCACCACCTCCACCTGTTCATTGGGCAAGAGTCATGAATCCAGGAGGGACCCCCAGTTTGTTCTGCCCCAGCTACGGACCCCAAAGAATGCAGCACACACAAAGTCTGTACAAACCTTAGTTTACTAAATTAAATAAGTCTTTTTCAAACAAAGGTTGTTAATTAACTTTCTTAACAGCCTACAAGAATCCAAAGAATAAATAATCGTAATCTTACTATGGTTGGCAGAAAGCCCAGAAGCAATTTGCAGGAAACTGATAAGAGCACTAAAATCAAGATGCGAAGGAGAGTGGTTTGTCGCTGCCAGACGTTCCTTTGGGATCGTCAGCTTCCATCGCCTGTTAGAGCCGCCTTCACAACGGAATGGCGGCTCGGAAAAACTCTGTTTCCATGAGGAAACGGAGATAGAGCCGGCAGGGGTGGGTAGAACTCTCTGCGGAGTCCCAAAAGTTTTTCCTTTACTTTTGGGACGGAGCGGATGAGATGCCCCGTATCCCCAGCCGCCGCTCCGGGCTTTGGGAGACCTCTGCTGATGCAGAGCCAGGCGTCAAAAGCAAGCCTGTAAATTTAACAGACTACTCAAAGAAAATGTGAGCTGGACCTGTAATACTGAACCGCAAGTATTTTACTGACTTTTTAAAAAAATTACTTAAGAGAAAGGAGGAAAAGAAAGAGGGGGAAAAAAAGCCTTTTAAAATGGCGTCGGCTGGAGGAGAGGCTGAAAGGGAAAGTCCTTCCGTTTTCTATTAATACAATGTAGCGGAATAAATACCACTGGCTACATTTGTAGACAAAACTTCGCTCCTGTGTCTTTTTCTCTTTTTTTTCCCTTGGAGACCTGATATTGTTGTTGATTGGAAAGAAGTCCTTTTTTTTTTTCCTTGCTTTTTTTTTAACAAAGCCTGCCTGGGCGGAAACATGGCACTGAGACTCATAAAGTCAGATAAACAAGAAGGGGGGGGATTCCCCCACCAACAACTTAAAGGAACAAGTCTTAATTCTTCAGTCTCAGAAACCTGATTTTAATATAATAGAATTTTTTATAGAGGAGATTGAAAGAAGGGAGGAGATTGTGAATCAGCAATTTGAAAAATTTAAGCAGGAAATTAAAGAATTGGTGAAATCTAAGTTTGATTCTTTGGAGAAAAAATTCTCAAAAGTGGTTAATGGTTTTACAGGATTTATGATACAGTTGGACACAAATACTAATGTACTAGAGTCTAAAATGGAAGAAATTCAAGATAAATTGGACAATAGAATTCAAAAAATTGAAAATGATTTGACAAACACTCAGGATAATAGCTTAGAAGAAAAACCTAAAATGGATGCTGATCAAAAGTATGGTAATGCAGAAAATCTGCAACAGAAGATTGAAAAAGAGATTTTAATGGTACAATATAATTTCACAGAATATGCGATAAGATTAAGAGGTTTGCAGGAAAATAATAGAGATGATTTAAGGAAAATATCTTCTGAATTTCTAGCTGGGATTCTAAAGGTTCAACCTGACGAAGTGTTTTGTAGGATCGACAGAGTTTATCGAATCAACTCCTGGATTGCCAAGCAAAGGCAATTGCCTAGAGATGTGGTGATTTATTTTACAGATAAAGAAATTAGGAATAATATCGTACAAAATTCCTTCAATTCTAATTTGCAATTGTATGGAAGAAAGATTTGGATTTACAAGGAACTCCCACCTAAGATATTGATGGAAAGGAAGAAATTTGGTTTTCTGGTGAATGAGTTAAAAAAGAGAAATATCTCATTCAGGTGGGACGCCCCAGTTGGTATTATATTTAGATACCAAGGAGAAAGATATCAGCTAAATACTGTTGAAAGAGTGGAAGAATTTTATCAAAATAGGTTGAAAATGAACTTAACATCTTCAGGTATAATACAGGATAAGCAGAAGGAGCCGGAAATAAAGGTAAAATATCGAATTACAGAGACTGTACCAGATGAATTGCCTTTGGATTTATTGGATACCCCAGCTGGACTATCTACAAATTTGAGAGAAGTGGCATATAATCTTAATGTGATGACTTATCAAGGCAAGGATAAGCATGGAAACCAATTAGGGGATATACAAGGGATAAAAAAGAAACATGAGATACAAAAGCAAAACCAACAAGACCAATCTACAAAGCAGAATAAAAACCGACCAGATGATATACATTTTGTAGAAAGGAAACCAGGATGGAAACCAAACCCACAAAAAGAAAAGAAAAAAAGAAATAGGTGGCATAAAAATAGAAATTTCTAAATCAGGCAACAGTGAAGCCAGTGATTTTAAAATATGAATGATTATGTGTAAACACAGAAGAGGCGACGTATTGGTTAATATCATCCTGAGGATTGTGGCAGATCTCTGCATGGCCGTAATCTGGGGACGTGAAACGAGCCTTAAACTGATGGATTTGAATTATCTATTTTGGAATTTCTTTTTGTGTTGATAAACATATTATATTATCTTGAATCACAAGGCAAGAGAATTATGCTGGGGCATGCAGAAGATCGGGTTGTTACCCACTGCGATGATGGGAATTAATAATCCTGATGAAACCCACAATTATTACCATATGGAATATAATTATAATGTCACTCGGGTGGTTGTTTTTACTTTTATACATATAAGAAGATATTTACTACTGACGGGGGCAAATATGATTGAAGATCCTGAATAAACTGTTGCATCAGTAAGCTATGTTACCCGATTATGGATGTTGGTTCTACCACTCCAGTGGAAAGACCTCAAAGAAGATACTATATGGATTATAAATTTAAAGTCATTGTCTTTTCTTTTTTTTTATTTAGATATAATAGAAAATATAGACATATATTTTTAAGTAGTGTGGGCAGTGAATCAAAGATGTTAAGAAATGTTGTGTATGGCAATTTTGCATGATAGTGGGTGAATAAGCTAGTTAGTAGATTGATTAGTCTAAGAAAAGGGATTTTTAAGTGATATATTTAGGGGAGTGGAGGAAATGGATAGAGTGGAATAAATGTTAAACTAGATTTTATGGGGAAGGCCGCTTTGAAATGTTATAGTAATATATATAGAAGATTAAATGTTAAAGTAGGACTTATCGTATAGTTTTAAAGTGGAGAAGTTATTCTATAATGTCATAGTATAATGTCTTTTTTTTTTCCTTTCTTTTCTCTTTTCTGATATGTATGGATAAAGGGGGATGTTATAATATTAATAATATTTTTAGTAAGTAAAGGTCAATATCTAGAGGAGGGAGTAAGTAATCTGTTATGAATTAGGTTTTTTTTTTTTGTTATGAAGAAGTCACAGGGGGGGATGGGTGGGGAGGGGGGGTTAGGGAGGGGGAGGGAGAGGGGGAAAAAAAGGGGGAAAAATTTGTATTTGAAAACTTTTTCAATAAAAAGCAAAGTCAATTGGGAAGCCAGATTCACTTAACAACCGGGTTACTAAATTATCAAGTGCAGTGATTCCGTTAACAACTAAGGCAAGAAAGGTTGTAAAATGGGGCAAAACTCACTTAACAAAGGTCTCATTAACAACATAGGGCTCAATTGTGGTCGTAAGTCGAGGACTACCTGTATTCAGTTTTTCATTCCTGCTCTCAAACGTTTACCAGAACTATCTTTAGGAAGATGGGATTAGTTTAGCAGTCAAGTGCGCACTCCAAACACACATAGATTATTTTTCTTTGAAGTGAATTCTCAAACACCAGGATTGCCACAATGATGTTCTGGAAATATCTGTGTTAAAATTGAACAGGACGGTTCTATGCCGTAAATCAGCTCTTTTTCAGGCTTAAGCAACAAAAAGAAAACATTTAAGGTTGGGTTCCTACCATATTGGAAATAAAATGCTTATTCATGCTGTTTTTATGGGAGAGCTCCTCTTTGAATGCTACAAAAGCCACCAGCAATGATTCTTCTAATAGTTGCCCAAAGATTTGGAAAGGATATTGAGACTGTTTATTTTACTCTAAAGAGATCAATTGCCACTTGACGATGGCACCCAATTTTCCAAAACAGAGTCCTCAGTGACCAGCTACAGCAACCCAATGGGTTAGATGGTGGTTGTTTCAGAGGTGGGATTCACTTACCTTCCCTACTGGTTTGTAAATGTGAGCATGCGCAGTAGTCGCGCATTATGTCTGGTCGGATGGGCAGAGCCTCCCACAGTCGCTGCTACCGGTTTGCGCGATCTGGAGAGAAGCGGCTGAATCCCACCACTGGGTTGCTTTGATTTGGCTTTTAAAAGGAACATCAGCTGTAAATGATTTATGTATCTATTGCTTTTTATTTATCTATTGTCATTATTTATCTTTACAAAACAAACAAATGTAGATGTATATGCATATATGTGTAGTCTGCATGTGTGTGTGTGTGTGTGTGTGTGTGTGTGTGTGTGTGTGTGTGTTTTTAATTTGATTTATATGCCGCCCTTCTCCGGAGACTCAGGGCAGCTTACAATGCGTTAAGCAATAGCCTTCATTCTTTTGTATATTTTATACAAAGTCAGCTTATTGCCCCCACAAACTGGGTCCTCATTTCACCTACCTTAGAAAGGATGGAAGGCTGAGTCAACCTTGAGCCTTGGAGAGATTCGAACCAGCAGAAATTGCAGGCAGCTGTGTTAATAACAGGGTGCACTAAACCACTGTACTATCAAGACTCAGTGTGTGTGTTTGTTATATTTTTAAAATGTGTCAGAGGTGCCATTAAATAATAGGTGCAATATATAAACCTGAGAAGGAACTTTTGCAGGAAAAAATAATATCTTGGTAAGAAACGCAAGTATCTTATGGTCCAGAAGTCATTTGGATCTGCCAATCCTTCACCCCTCAGAATGCCAATATATTTCCTTAGTGCTTAGTTTTTTTGTCCATATCAAATGATGTCTGATAGCTCACCCCCCCCCCTCTGGATTTCAGACAGCTTTGATGTCATTTCTTGGCATGCCATACCTCAGCCTTAGTTGAGGCAGATCCAGTTATTAGCACAATTATGTTCAGAGGAAGAGAGGCAGACATTCCATTATTTGTGGGATTTACAGATGTCTTTGTGGAATCAGCCTCATTCACCATATGGATCAATGGTAAGTCAACCACCTTAACTCGCTAGTTCTAAATACCGTAGTAAGCTTTCTCTGGATGAGCAGAAAATTGCAGCAAATCCTAGGAAGAAAGAAGAAGAAAAGAAAAGAAAAGAAAAGAAAAGAAAGAAAAGAAAGAAAGAGAGAGAGTGTGTGGGGGAAGGAAGAAAGAAAGAAAGCAGGGAAGGAAAGAAGGAAGGAAGGAAAGAAAGAAGGAAGGAAGGAGGTTTTCGCCTCAACAGTAAAGGACAAAAGAATACACACTTCAGACTGCATGAAATTGGCATGCATGCAGTGGTCATGACAACATCCATAAGTACAAAAAAAATGAATGTACCACATTGGGTAATTCAGACCTTCCCAATTCCAGGAAGAAAGGTGTGTTTGGCAAATTGAGAAAACTAAGTTTAAATACTTTGATTCTATAATGAACTTAGTATGTAAATGGATCTTTCAAGGAAGTTATTGACAAGATAAAATAAATGTGGACATGAAAAATGCCCAGATGGCACTTGTTGAGCCAAAAAGTGGATCCTGCACCTGCGGGAAAAATACTAGGATGATGATAATAATGATAATGATGATGATAGCACAGAATTTCAAAGCCTTCCAGGGATTCTCTCTGCCTCTGTTAAACAGTATCAAGGCAGGGTCATTTTGAGTTTACTTCTCATGGCTTCCTCTTTCCCAGTCATGAGTAGTCATTTGATTTGTCCCAAAATTTCTTCGATTCCTTCAACAACGTTGTCTACATACTATTTGGTTTCCACGCAACAGATCATTGATCTCAACCCAGAAGGCAGGAAAGAATCAGATGTACCCACGTGCCCTGTTAGGCCCATCCTTATTTATTAGTCATATTTCTATGCCGCCCACTCTCCGAGGACTCTGGGCGGCTTACACCAAAGACAGTATACTAAATAGCATATTGCCCCCAACAATCTGGGTCCTCATTTTACCCACCTCGGAAGGATGGAAGGCTGAGTCAATCTTAAGACGGTGAAATTTGATCCACTGTTCTGCTGAACTAGCAGTCAGCTGAAGTAGCTGCAGTACTGCACTCTAACCACTGCGCCACCTCAGCTCATCCTTCTACCAACCTAGCATTCAGACTGTCCATGTGGGCCCCACAAAGTGGAAGCATAGAATGCAACCCAACACGCTTAAGAAAGACAGTGAAGACCAGCTTTTCTTCAGGTGCACAGGTCAGAATGAACAGAGTTCTTATTTGATAGAATATAACAAATGTTAGCCTTTGATGCCTTTTTAATTACTTTTGTTGTATGTACTTTTTTTGTTTTGTATTTTATTTACTGATTTTTGAACACTAGAATCCAGAGTCTAGTGAGAAGAGCACATCTTCCTTCCTTCCTTCCTTCCTTCCTTCCCACTTTCTATAGAGGTACGATTGAAAGCATTCTGTCATATTGTATTACTGTCCTGTTTGGAAATATTACTGTTTCAGACAGGAAGCCTGTGCAGAGAATGGTGAGGATGGCACAAAAGATTTTTGGAAGTTCGCTTCCTTCTATCCAGGACATATTATATAAGCGCTGCTTGACCAGGGTCCCATATAGTCAGGGACACTGAACATCCTCTCCATGACTGGTTTTCTTTGTTACCTTCTGGGAGGAGTCTTTGCAGTATCTGAAGCAGAACAACTAGATTCTGTAACAGCTTTGTACCATATAGTATCAAACTTGTTAACTCTCAAGACTTTTTTTTCTGCTAATGTAGTCACAATGGTCTGTGATTACACACACACACACACACACAGAGAGAGAGAGAGAGAGAGAGAGAGAGAGAGAGAGAGAGAGAGAGAGAGAGAGAGAGAGAGAGAGAGAGAGAGAGAACGTGAATGTATGAACAGTGAATTCAGAAAGTATTCAAACCCCTTCACTTTTGTCAATTTTGTTATGCTGCAGACTGATTCTACAGTTGTTGAAATTCATTTTTTCCAATTAATCTAGTCTCAGTACCCCATAATGACAAACAGAATTTTAGAAATGTCTGTAAATTTATTGAAAAGGAAAAACTGAAATATCACATTGGCATAAGTATTCAGATCCTTCACTCAGTACTTTGTTGAAGCACCTTTGGCAGCAATTACAACCTCGAGTCTTTTTGGGTATAACGTGTCAAGCTTTGGACACCTGGATTGAGGGATTTTATGCCCTTTTTCTTTGCCAAACCTCTCAAACTCAGTCAGGTTGGATGGTAACCATTGGTGGACAGCCATTTTTAGGTCCCTCCAGAGATGTTCAATAGGGTTCTGGCGAGCCACTCTAGGACATTCAGAATGTTGTCCCTAAGCCACTCTTGTGATGTCTTGGCTGTGTGCTTAGGATTGTTGTAATGTTGGAAAACAAACCTTCAACCCAATCTGAGATCATGAGCAATGTGGAACAGGTTTTCATTGAAGATATCCCCTGTACTTTGCTCCATTCAGCTTTCCCTCAACCCTGATCAGTCTCCCAGTCTCTGCTGTTGAAACATACCCCCACAGCATGATGAACACCATACTTTGCTGTTGGGCTGATATTAGGCAGGCGATGAGCAGTGCCTGTTTTCTTCCAGACACAACATTTAGAATTGAGGCCAAACAATTCAATCTTGGTTTCTTGGTCACCTCTCTTACTAAGGCCCTTCTTCCCCAGTTGCTCAGATTGACTGGGTAACCAGTTTTTGGAAGAGTCCTGCTTGTGCCAAACTTCTTCCAAAAACTTATTCCAGAAACTTCTTCTCAAAATTCTTTGAGAATTATGGAGGCCATTTCAGCACAGCAGAAATTTTATCATAGCCTTCCCCAGATCTGTGCCTTGCAATAATCTTAACTCTGACCTCTGCAGGCAGTTCCTTTGACCTCATGGCTTTTGCTCTGCTACAATATGCATTGTCAGCTATGAGGCCTTCTATAGAGAAGTGTCTCCCTTTCCAAAATCATGTCCAATCAATTTAACTTACAACAGGTTGATTCCAATCAAGGTGTAGAAACATGTCAGCAACAATCAGAAGAAATGGGAGGCCCCTGAGCAAAATTTCAAGTGTTGTTGCAAAAGGTCCGAATACTTATGCCAATGTGATATTTCAGAGTTTTTTTTTCTTTTTAATAAATTTACAGACATTTCTAAAATTCTGTTTCACTTTGTCATTATAAGGTACTGTAGAATCAGGCTGCAGCATAACAAAACTGACAAAAGTAAAGGGAGCTGAATACTTTCTGAATACAATGTGTGTGAGTGTGTGTGTGTGTGTGTGTATATATGTTTTTCCTCTAGCCAGGTTTTTCCTACATAACCAAGGTTTTTCTGCAGCCCTAGCTCAGTAGAATCACATCCACTCGATTCTGGGCTTTTTTCCTTTCTGGCAGCCAGCAAGTTCTTGCTGCTAGGTGAGAGACTTACCTAGCAGCAAGAACTTGCTCTCTCATCTAGCAGCAAGAACTTGCTGGCTGCCAGAAAGGAAAAAAGCCCAGAATCGAGTGAATGTGATTCTACTGAGCTAGGGCTGCAGAAAAACCTTGGTTACGTAGGAAAAACCTGGCTAGAGGAAAAACACACATAAATCCTACGAAGAAGTAAGAATGTATATATTCCACTCGATTCTGAGCTTTTTTCCTTCTGGCAGCCAGCAGGCCTTAGCTGCCTGGTGAGAGACTTATATAGATCTATTTCTGGCTCGTTAGCCATCATCAGTAAGCCACACCCACATCTCATGTATCATCCCTGGCTAAAAACCTGGCTAAAAGAAAAACACACATAAATCCTACGAAGAAGTAAGAAAATAGATATTGTACCTTTACAGGGAGGATACATGAGATGTGGGTGTGACTTACTGATGATGGCTAACGAGCCAGAAATAGATCTATATAAGTCTCTCAACAGGCAGCTAAGGCCTGCTGGCTGCCAGAAGGAAAAAAGCCCAGAATCGAGTGGATGTGACTCCACTGAGCTAGGGCTGCAGAAAAACCTTGGTTACGTAGGAAAAACCTGGCTAAAAGAAACACACACACACACACACACACACACACACACACACATATATATATACACACACACTTGTGTGTGTGTATATAATAGCATATGTATATGTGTGTATGTATGTATGTGTGATGCGTGATTCTGTTGCGAACTGGTAGTAAAGGTAAGTAGAACCCACCCCTGCTTTGAACTCTTCAAACTTCTTCCTGAACTACTTGCCTCTTAACATATACATAACTGCTGAAACATTTTTTTTACTTAGCAGCATCATTAAATTGTTTGGCACCCATCTAAGGACTGAACAGCATAATACCAATTGGACAAGTATTGACTCTCAAACAACTTGTATTTGCTGAACTTCTAATGTTTCATGTACGTTCAAAGTCTGTATCTTCATGTTTTTCCTAACCCATCCGATTATATTTATCTTAGCATTTAAAGAAATGTATGGTCAAAAATTTACACCATTGAATCATCTTTAGATCAGGAAAATAGAGGCAACCTGGGAAATAATAAACGCTTGAAATTCTCTAGGTCAATAACCTAGAGAATAACCTAACCTCCCTGTAGCCCAAGGCAACATGTAAATTAAGAAGCAAGACAGACTAGATGTAATGGAGCATGTGCTTATATGTTTACAATTCCATTTATCTTATATAAGCAGCTCAAGCTTTGTACCTCACAGGAATAATTAAAGGCAAAACCATACTGTGGTCTGTCCGATGCTATAAATATGTAGACAGGAAGAAAAAAGTTTCTGCAAAAAATAATGTTGAAAAGAAGGTGGTAGGGCCTAGGAAAGGTTCAGCTTTAATTGCTATATTGCTTTCTAATTGTTCTCATAGAAAAGGATGGAAAGTCAAAAGAATGGAAAATGCTCTCAATTGAAAATGAAATGCTAACTAACTGGTTGGCATGGCAGCCATTCTCCATGCTGCCAAGTGAGCTATTAATATTCAGGACAGAGAGCAGAGATTCTGTCATTTGAAGTATGCAGGACTGGATGAATTTATATCAAAACCATTTGATTTTTTTTTTAAAGTAAAGAACAAGTGCATCCAAGTAAACGAAGATGGCTCCAGTGGTTTGGTGCTGCACCAGGAACCATACAAAATAGTCTAATCTTGTCAAGTAATAGAAATGGAGAAAACTGACAGCATTCAGAAACACATGTCTACTTCCCATAGATCAACAAGTCAGAACATATTGTTTTCAATTAGATAGATACTGATAGAAATTATTATCCATGTGCATGCATAAGAGATCAGGGGTGAAATCCACTTACCTTCGCTACTGGTTCGCAAATGGGAGTGCGTGCTCGCTCGCGTGCAACACCTCTGTGCATGCCCAGGACCTTCTGCGCATGCACAGAGTGTCAAAAACAGGATGTGATGACATCCAGGCAGGTGGGCGGAGCTTCCCGCTGCCGGTGCTACCGGTTCGCCCGAGCCGGATAGAACCGGCTGCATTTCACCACTGATACAGATTATAAGAACCATTCACTGAAAACTAGGAAATTCATTAGGACGATCAAACTAGGTGGTATAACATTACTTCAAACCCTCCAGGTATATTTATTTATTTATTGCATTTTATCCACACTTTATTACTTTACAAATACATAATACTCTTACTTTCTCCTATTTTCCCCACAACAATCACCCTATGAGGTTGGTTTGGGGAACCTAATCTGAGAGAGATGACTGGTCCAAAGTCACCCAGTCAGCTTTTGTGCTTAAGGTGGGACTAGAATTCATGGTCTCCTAGTTTCTAGGCCAGCATCTTAACCATTACACTAAACTGGCTTTCTGATAGGTTGCTATCAGAGGCAATCAAAATAAAACGTCTTTGGATTATCCTGGAAAAACTCATCTGTATTCTTATGGGTAATTATATAAAATATTTTTTCAGTGTGTGATGGCAATAAAAAAAAATACAAATACCATGGTAGCAATTATTAAGAAAGAGACTGAAGATGAATTAGAAACTGATTATTGAAAATAAAGTGTGCAAGAAGGCTTCTCATGTAACAAGAATTCTCCCTTTGCATTTTTTGACTTGCCTCTATCTTTGGACGGTCCCTCAACTTTATATTGCTGACATTAAGAATATGAAAGGCCGCAGTGGGGTGGATTGAATAACTTTATTTTTCCATTTTGAATCAAATTCCATGTATATAATTCCTATGCCCTGGCTTCATGCAGAATAAATGTACATTTCTGGAGATGTTCTGTGATACTAGAACTAGAGGCACTCAATGAAATTGATTAGCAGAAGACTGAAGACTAACGTAGATACTACATCTTCACATAATGCATAATTAACTTGCTAAATCTACTGACACAATTTGCAATGATAGCATTGGTATAGATATTTTTAATTGGGACTTACACATAAAGGGTAGGTCCACTGAGACAGTATAGCTAATTGGAATTTATGTGTTTAGAATCAATATACCACTAGATAATCAGATGCTGGGGATAAACAATAGGGAAGATCTACTGGCTTCAATTTCTGCAAGAAAAACCTATCTGGCCACTGTTGGAAACTGGAAGTTAAATCCAATGCACTTTTCATCTTCTCAACATATTTAACAATGACCGGTTTTCCCCCCGCTCCCAATTAGCCTAAAATCATAGTCCAGTTTTTTTTAGTGTGTATTTGACTCTCAAATATATTCTTCCATGGCAGAATATTTGTTTGCAGACCGAGCTGCTACTTTTGTTTGAAAGGCTCTCAATTCAATCACCTAAATTTACTACATCAATTACATTCAAACAAAAAACATCTCTTTCCAAATATCGGTGGTGTCCATTTTACAAAAAGAAATTTGAGAAACTGTGTTCTTGATATATGATGCTACTTTTAAGTCCTAAATTATTTCTGCTTATATTCCTGACAAAGCAAGATTAAAGTGCTTTGTTAAAAAAAAAAAGAAGAAGAAGGGGGGAATAAATTTTTGAGAGCTCGTATGACTTATATGTATAATATACACTGTACATCTGGGAAAGTGATTATAGCTGAAATTCAGTGGGTTCTTTCCAGGAATAAGCCCCACTAATTGCAGTGCATTCATCTCCAAGTACACAATGTGGCACCATGTCAAGTGCAGGTCCTCACTTAACAATGGCAATTGGAACTGCCATTCCTGTTGTAAAAAAATAAGGTCACATGATTGCATTGCTTAGTTGTGCAATTTTCCATTGTTAAGTAAGGATTGCATGTCATTAAGTGACCTCACAGGACTGTGGCTTGCAACTTTCTGCCAGCTTCTAACAAGCAGTATCAGTAGGGAAGCTGACAGGAAGTTGCAAGCCTGATCAGAGCAGGCATTTCTGTAGGTAATTTGTAAGCAAAGTGGACAGTTAGGTGAGTGTTACAGAGTGCAATTGGGTGGGAAGGAAGTTGCTGCATCATGAAGCAACTGCTGGTAGGTAGGACATGGGTGCTGTGGCCTGGCCCAACATGACCCCGTGGGTAGGATGAACACTATGCGGTGCCAGCAGGAGCACAGATGCAAAAGGGCAGGACTGCTACACTGGCATGACCTTGGCCGGGTGGGCAGGCACTACAAAGCATTGTGAGTCATTCTGCAAGCATGCGCACACTACAGAATAAGATATTACTGGGATTTCTCAGGAGAAAAAAGCAATATGAGCAGGACCAACTTGAAATCTTACTTGGTAGCTCCCCCTTTGCCATTGTTTGTGGGAAGCCAATTACCAGTCCTCCCAAGTCAGGAAAGTCAAATCTCTGGATGGCCTCCTGCAGCCCTCTGTCAGTGAAAACGGAGCCCAGGGGACCATGCACACACACACCACGGGGCCCTGTTTTCTCTGGCAGAGGGCTGCAGGAGGCCATCCAGACTGAAAATGGGCCCATCCCAAGCTACATTTTTGCTGGGAGAGGCACCATGGACCGGGCAGCCCAGTAGGCCAGATCTAAGCACCCCGCAGGCTGCATCCAGCCTACAGGCCTTGAGTTTGACACCCCCGTTCCAGGTAAACTTGACCAGATGAGCTAATTCTACTTTATGGTAAGGTTACATTAACAGAATCTTGCAAGTCTGAATGTACAAATCTCCCGCCAACACTTTTAACCAACTGACCAATTAGGGCAGTCAGTTCCAGAGGTTTTTTTTTTTTTTTTTTACTGTCGATTAAATCATTGGGGTTCCCTCCTCTCGTGTCTGTTTCCTAGGCAGAATTTTCCCCTTCATTCCTCAAGGTCATTCTTACATACCATTACCTTGGCAGGAAACATCACAAATAGTAATGACATGACCATGGGATGCTGCAACCATTGTAAGTGTGTGAGCTGATTGCCAATCAAGATCATGTGCAGGAGAAAGAGTAGCAGAGCAAGGAGAAGGGATAAAGAGAGAAATCAGCCTAGAATTGTGACATAGCCAGAAATGAACAAAGTCCAACCCTCCATTATTGCCATTGACCCTTATCTAACTCTAACCAGGTGCTTATTGTTAGTTGAGAATATTCCTGTACATAGACATTTAATAATAAATCAATTAAACTGAATGTAACTTTTGTAAGCTACCTAGAACCATTTGGATAGGCTGCATACAAATAACTGTAAAAAAATGAATGAATAAATAAAGCACTAATTGTATTTAAAAAGAATGATCATTAAAACTAAGAGGTATGCATTACAACTTTTTACGTTTGCCTTTTATTATTTAGGAGTTTTGTCTTAGCTCTTTCTCTACTTGCACTAGCATCCCAGATGTCAAATGTCTTGCTATTCTGTTAGTCTTTTGTGCTTTCAGAGTCATGGAGGAGATATGGCCACTTGGTGCTTATTTGGTGGTACTATGATGCAGGAAGTAATAATAGGCTACATTGGTAAGCATCAGAAGGATGATGTATGCAAACCCTCGCTGGCTGGCTTGAGGACCCTGCTCTTCAGTTTGGTTCCTCTTTCAGGTTCTGAATGATATTCCAGCAGAAATGGCTTTAAGGCCACTTTGCCTTATCTTGATGGGAGGCAGGTGATCAAAAAAATAAAATAAAAAAAAATCAAAGATCAAAATGTTTAGATTGCCAAAATAAAAGATTTTTTTAAAAAATAAAAATAAATCCAGCATAGAAAAGATTGGATAATGAAAAAATAGCTAAAATGTGTTCTGCAACAGGATATGTGGCAGCACTAAATAAAAATAAATAAATAAAAATAAAAAATCTGCACAAAATTCCTACAAAATTGGGTGGAATCTATTAAGGAGATTAATTGTATTCTCCTGGATACTAACACATCCACAATTTTACACACGGTCCCCAAAGGGATCTGTTTTGGAGTAGTGCAGAAGCATATGCTTGTATACAATGGAATGATGCATTGGTAGCAATGGTGGTATTCAGTTGCTTCGGACTGGTTTGGGCGAACCGGTAGTGTTGACCGTGGGTGAGGCCCCCCACCCTCCTTGGCGCTATGCCGTCCTATTTAGCTGCGTTTTTGAGGCTGGGTGCATGCATGTGCAAGCAAAGCGCATGTGCAGAAGGCTGGTTTCATGTGTGGAAGGTGCACGCCAGTGGTGGGTTGCCCCCGGTTCGTACCGGTTCTATAGAACTGGTAGTAAAACCGGTGGAAGGCTCTGCCCATTGACCCTGACATCATCAAAATGCTTCTGCGCATGTGCGGAAGGCTGGGTTCATACGTGGAAGACGCATGCCAGTGGTGGGTTGCCCCCAGTTCGTACCGGTTCTATAGAACCGGTAGTAAAACCGGCGGGAGGCTCCGCCCATTGACCCTGATGTCATCAAAACACTTCTGCGCATGCGCAGAAGAGCGTGCGTGCGCATGGCCCCATTGCGAACTGGTAGTAAAGGTAAGTAGAACCCATCCCTGGCTCATGCGCAGTGAACCGGTGGTAAAAATATGTGAAACCCACTTCTGATTGACAGGAGCGCGTCCTACTTAGAAGGCTATCCAGTTTTCACTGCTTCTCAAGTTTATCATGACTGGAACAGTTTGGGGACCTCAACAATGCACAATTGTTTTTCACAGAAGCAAATCAATAATATTTACTATGTGCCTGACTGTTCTGAATTCAGAGCACAATATTGACAATGATCAAACAACTCTCTTAGAACTTTCTAGCGAATTATTCTTCTCTTTGAAGCCTACAGACAATCGTTTCCTATTGATTAACTTAATGACAAACTCCACAGATGAGTCAACTTGTTAATTTTAATAGTTAGTGCTTTTTTTGGAGAATATTTTCCCAACTTGAAATAAAATAATGGTCTAAATAGAATTGCTGCTAGACAAAACAAGCAAACTTGCAAACAAATGCCATTTTATAATTGTATATTATATTAGGGGAAAAGTGCTAATTGAGAAATATAAGTAACTGTATGTGAGACTATTTTCTTGAACTCTAAATCTTCAATTTCCAAAAATGTCTAAAACTCCCAAAGACTCAATTCCCATCTTTAAAAACAACTTACACACAATATGAGTCTGAGATTCTTTTAAAAAGAACCACTTAAATCTTATATTGAAAATATTGATCAGCCAAATTCTATATAATCTCCTTTGTGCTCCACAGAGCTTGATTTTCAGGCTTCATAGTGGGGTAGGGAAGGTCAATGTATGGCTATTAGCTGATTGTGTCAATACACTAGGTGGTAAAAGGAAAAAGGGTTACAGAGATGAATTATGGGTTTATTATTATAGTAGAAGAAATTACTAGTGTCTTGTAGCTTGCCAAAAGTATATCATTAGTGCTGGAAATGACTTTCAGAAGTATCCAGAGCCAATGCATTATAGATTAATGTCTTAAATAATTCCAGACGGCTAGCCTTGGAAAGCTGTAGTTGTAGCAAAAACAACCAAGTCTTCAAGCATTTTCAGGACTTTACAGTTTATGCAAGCAAATGCCTCCTTAGACCACGAATCAACCTGACACAGATAAAGCGAAGGAGAAAAGAGAAGCCATCATCTGATACAGAATGGAAAAGTCTGAATTAATCTTGGGTTCATGAGATTGAAAAATAGATATTTTGAAGGGTGGGAACTCTGTGATTTAAATTCAACCCCCCCCAGGGGTGGGTTCTACTTACCTTTACTACTGGTTCGCAATGGGAGCGCGCACGCTTGCTCACTTTGCTTGTGCATGCATGTTTCTGCGCATGTGCAGATCGTACCTTATGATGTCTGGGCAGGTAGGCAGAGCCTCTCACCGCTTTTACTACCGATTCTCAAGAACTGGACAGAACCGGGAGCAACCCACCACTGAAACACCCCCCCTCCCATGATGTAAGATGGAACCCTCTATGTTAGTGGCTAGCACTTTTTCTACAAAGGGTCAGATCCAATCTTTAATCTGCCACCAGATCTGCAGATCACGGAGTGTGGCAGCCATTGGATAGCACTAGCCCACCAGCATGGGGACCTATGATATGACATCCTATCCCTATCCCTATTTAAGCTTGGCAATCTGTTATCCTCCCAGTCATCCATTCTCAACTTGCAGGCTGTACAAAAACAAGTAGTGGGATAGATTTGGCCCATAGATTTGTCAACCTTATCAGATAAATCAACCTGATAAGCTAATTCTACTTTATTGTAAGATACATTAAAGGAAGCTTGCAAGTCTGAAAGTAAAAATCTCCTGAGATACTAGGGAGGGTCCTTTCTGAGCTTCTTGCTCCTCCCATTATCCCACTGCATGCTATGTCTTCTCTTATCTAACTGTTCCCTAGGGGGACATCTGTTTGCCCCATCTCCCAAGGTCTTTCCACATACCATTATACCTGCTCTATTATATAAGATAGTTATATGTTCACTATTGCAATAAATATCTTAAATAGTTCCTTATAATTATCTAAGCAGTGTTTTTCATGCTAAGAAACTCAATATCTGAATGTATACTGGTATCCAGACATTTACTTAATGTAAGATCCACAATGAAAATGTGTGTCACTCATTTAAAAAAAAAGATATGTTCTTAACTTAGTAGAGGAGCTGTTTTGTTTCCTTACTATTACTTTGGTTTCTCTTATCATATTTGTACACTCTGTTTTTGAATAATATATAAAAACCTATAGTAAAGTATTTTATAGCGGTTACTCTATAAATTCAAATAACTTTTGCAGCAACCTGTTCCCATAATTAAAGTTTTAAACAGCTTGTTCATACCCACCCAGCCACTCTGTCTCAAACGAACATCCCTGGAATATATATGAATATATTTTGTCTATGGACATATTACACTACAAAGGTGGCTTGTTTGAATTGTTGTTTATTACTTACGTTTTCATGAGTTGAGAAAGAATAAGTTGTTTCTGGATTTTTATAATTTCTATTCAATTGAATATTTGAAACCTATTTTGGCAGCATATGGATATATTACAGTTATGGATTTGGTATCCATGTGTGTCTGTGTTTAATCAGAATAAAAAATTATGTTGTTTCACACTTCATTTCTAAAGACTTTGTAATAGTAACCTTATCATAGAATTTAACATGTCTTCCAGATCCACAGCATCAAAGGAGCAAACATTCTTAGCTTGGAAATAGTATGCTTCCTGTTAACACAAAGTGTTAGTCCCCTGCTCCAAGACCTAGGAATGTAATGTAAAGTAGGGAATGTAATTTCCTACTTTCCTTAATTATTTCTAGTTTGTAATCTGAATTCATAACAATTTCCTGTTCCAACTTCTTTATTGTGCTCTCCACCATCACTCTAAGAGCTGTTTCCCAGTTATTCTCTGTTAGTTCAAACCTTTGAAAACTTAAAATAGAATAGAATGAATGAGCTGGAAAGGATCTTGGAGGTCTTCTAGTCCAGCCCCTTGCTCAAGCAGGACAGTAATGGCGCACCTATGAAACGCATCCTGGAAGAGGCACACAGAGCCATCTCTCTGGGCATGTGAGCTGTCGCCCATTGCTCTTCTGAGTTCTGGCGCACTGGCCAGCTGGTCTTCACGCTTACGGGAGCACCGAAACCGGAAGAGCAGCCACCCAGTGTGCATGTGTGCGCCAGGAAGACGATCTTCTGGCTTCCAGCATGCACATGCATGCCGGCCACCTGGTCTTCTGGTTTCTGGCGCACATGAGTGCGCAAAGATCAGCTGGCCGGTGCATATGCACATGCCGGAAACCAGAAGATCATCTTCCCGAGGGCTGCTCTTCTGATGGCTGGCACTCCGGAACTCAAAAGAGCAACGGGCGATGGCTCGTGTGCCCAAAGACATGGAGAGATGTTTTTAAGAAGAGTCTAGACAGTCACTTATCTGAAATAGTATAGGTCAGTGTTAGTGAACCTTTTCAGCACCACATGCATCTTCTAAGATCTACATAGTCAAGAGGGAGCAGGTAGTGTTCTGACCTAGGCTTCCTGAGACATTAAAAAGCATACAATTAGTCCCCAAAACCCTTTTTATATTTCAACGCCTGTGAATTCTGTTCATTCACAGTCCGTGATGCGTCACAAATAGTTCGTAAAGAGTCTGTCAGAAATCTGCCACAGTCCTTCGGGATAAGGCTGATAAGAACCCACCTTTATCTCCCTTGACACGCTGCCAAAGACCTAATTGGCAATTAGCTATGCAAGGCCACACAGAGCACAGAGTCAAAACAGAGCTTCAGAATTTAAACTGACCAACATGAACAAAGTTGCTTCCTGCAAAGGCTCATGTGCCTTTGCTCCTCCTTTATGTCTTATGGGAGGGGCCAATCATCTCCAGGCCTTACTCCAGAGTTGCCCCTTTTGTCTTAACTGTCCTTGTCTTCTGTGCATGCATGCACTGGGAACAGTCTCCCCCTGTTCCTCTGCCTCACTGACGTCAGACTCTGGAGGCTCCAGAGTCAGCACATAACTCCCAGATGGCCCTGGCCCCATCTCTGCCTCTGACGCAGAGCCCTCGTCCGAGCCTTCCCCAGACTCCAGGACTTGCCCATGTTCCTCCCCAGCCTCCTCACTGTCTGACTCTGCTGCCAGCTCCGCAGGCTGCCAGTGGGCCACAACAGGTAGAAGAATCCTAACTTGTAAAGACATCAACAGGATTAAACCATTGAAAGAATTAAAGACTGCTTAACACATTGTAAGCCGCCCTGAGTTTCCAGAGAAGGGCGCATATAAATCAAATTAAAAAAAAAAAACCTGTAGAGATGACTGAGTGACTTCATAAGAATCAGCCTTGAAACACTCTTAAGATACTGTAGACAGAAAATGTCAGTGTCTGTTTTACATAGTTAAGATTGCAGAAAAAATAATTGCAACTAGCCTGTCTTCCATAAAAGATCTGTATACTGCAGGGGTCAGCAGGAGGGCTGAGAAAATATCTACAACACTTCACACCCTGGATATAAACTGTTTTATCTCCTTCCCTTGGGATGCCACTATAGGGCATTGCATACCAAAACAACTAGACATAGGAATAGTTTTTTTCCCCTCTCATGTCATCACTTTGCTCTTTAATTGTCAACAAATTCTCAAGTTGACAAAATGCAGTGACTTCTAAGTTTTTTGTCTAATGTGTATGTATATTAAGCTATAGGGTGCGGTTGCAGTATTATTATTTATCCCTTTCATTATTTTTTTTACTTCCTCTTTTTATTGGCTGTACACTTTGGTATTATTATTATATTCTGTTGTTTTGCATGCACGCTGAGTGCTTTTGTACTAGAGACCAATTCCTTGTGGGTGTAACCACACTTGGCCAAGTAAATAAAGGTAGTAAGTTGTAAATACATTGAATAAATGCATTAATTGGTCAGATACTCATTCAGTTTGTACAAATGTGGAATCTCTCCACCAACAATACTGCATATGCATGGGATATTTGCTATTATGCATTTGCTATAGATGCCATGCTTCACGAACAGAAATAGTTCAAGTTGATGGCCTGAAGCCTGTCCTTCTGGAAAAGCTGTACTGCATTATTCTTCCTTAGCGGCAATATTTTATAGCACCACTAATGCTTTCAGAATTCATATTATGTAGAGTGCATTGCAATAACCTGTAATTATATTATAACACTCTTAATTTGAGGTGTCAAAAGAAAAAACAGATCCAACCTGATATCTGGAAAGATTTTATTGGGTATAAGAGATTCAATATGCATGCTAATCAGAAACCTTGGCCATGAACAAGGGCTATGTCTTTTGATATTGTTCCAACCCTACGTGCTATAAAGTTTTTGTTTTCCTTCAGCTTTTAATACTTTAATAGATCATGATTATTTTAAAGCACTTTACTTTTAGTCCAGCACCTCTTCACATACCTCAGATCCCACATCCTCATGGAATTGGCAAGCCTCACTCTTACCACTGGAGTTGAATGCCATCCTGTTTTCCTACAAAGGTAAAATCCATTTTCCTTGCTCCAGTGAGTCTGGAAGGTTAGAGGAAGATCTCCTTAGGGGGATTGTGACAGTAATGGATAATCCTTGACTCATTAATACTCAGCGGTGACTATAAATAATTGAACATATGTATTCCTTGACTTCACCATTACCAACACACACAAAACAAGGAATCTTGCCAGAGAGGAAACACTTCAATTCTCTTTTTGTTGGAATGTAATTCTTTCCCAATTTCCTATTCTAGAGAACTGATTTTCTACCCACAGTAATTCCCTTTTGCTCAGGTTGGATTTCATCTTGTTCACCTTCATCCAACCTGTTAGCAAATTGGTCCTTATTATTAGCATTTCCGAACTGTGTAAGGGTTGAGGTGTCATCCCTGTGCAGTAGTTGAAACAGTTTTATCCGAGGGCTTTTACAGAGCAATGCGAAAGAAGACACACAGATGACTTGTTTTTCGTAATACCGCAATTCTGCTGAAAGATGTGACTCATCCGCTTTAAGGTTTAACAGACTGTATAATCAAGAAAGAGAGATCCAGTTACAACAGGAAGTGAGGGTTAATTCCATTTATGAAGCAGTAAGTAACCTGCACATTCCAACCACAATTGGGATAATGATCAAAGAGCAGAGGCTTTCTCTTGTGTCTATATAATGAGGACAGTCAACCTTATGCTTCTTTAATGTATCAGACTAAAATCCTTCAATCCTTTGTTCTCTGCTATGCCAGATGCAAAATCCAGAAATAGGAAGGATGCCCTTTTTAAAAGCATCACTCTGAATGATAGTTGATCTTCACGTAGACCATTGATATTTTCCAAACAGAGCTTCCTTGATAGATGGAACAAACTATTCCTGATCAAGGATTTTTTTTTTTTTATTAAATAACTTACACAACAGGGCTTATTTTCCTCAGACAATTAGGACTGTTGGTGGTAAACAGTTAACATTTGGTGACAGGGTTGTTCCTATTACACTATTTTCAGCAAAGCTGCCATACAGAGAATTAAGTCCTTCCTATGCTATCTTGCAATATCAAGGAAATTCATACTACACAATTAGTGTCAGCAGCTGATCCAACAGAATTAGAAAATAGAATTTAGATAATACATCATCCTAATAAATTTGCATCCCCAGGATGCGTTTTACATATCACTAAACTTTCAAGAATGTATTAATTACTGAGTAAAATCTTAGTTAGACCTTTTGCTATACCTTAAATAAATTCTAATTTCCTAGTAATTCCATTTCTCTTGACATTCTATATTCCTTAGTTTCTTCAATTCCATAAAGGTCCATTGCTGCCTATCAATGACAATAGTGGTAATCTCTCTTTATACAATATGTCTATGAAGTGGATACCGATATTGTCAAAGTTTTGGGCATTCAGCATTTTAATTCCATTACTATTTGTGATTTTATACCAATTTTCTGCTTCTGTGGTACATTTCTCTAAGTCTAAGTCCATTGCTATATCTGTATTAAGAATTGTTACAGTTTTTTTTTAATGAGTGGAATTCAATTTCTGATTTTCCATAAAGCTTCAGATTATCCAATTAAAACAAATGTGAGATTTTATTAACATTTTTTTTGCTGTTCTGCTTTCCAAAACTGGATTGTTTCCTTTTTGTTTTGTTTTCCATTTTCAGAATATCTATTGCAAATTATACTTCGATAGAATTGCCTATTATTACAATTACTACTACTACTACTACTACTACTACTACTACTACTACTACTATTATTATTATTATTATTATTATTATTATTATTATTATTATTATTTAATCTTTAGTGAGATTCACAGCCTTTGAGGCTGGTTAATAGCTTAGCAGCTCGAGTCCTAACCAAGGACCTAGGAACTGTTAAGGTATCATCGGAGGATGTAAGCTGTTCCGAGTAAGGTGGTTTTTTGTAGAGTCAAAATGTTCAAGTCCGGCAATTTTAGAATTTCTAAATAGCGGGGTAGCCCTTTGGATATTGCTCCAAGGGCTCCAATTACAATCGGGACAACACACGATTTCTTTTTCCACAGTCGCTCAACTTCAATTTGTAAGTCCCGGTACTTTGTGATTTTTTCTTGCTGCTTATCTTCAATTCGTGCATCACCAGGTATTGCAATGTCAATGAACCATACTTTTTTCTTTTCAACTATTGTTATGTCAGGTGTGTTGTGGACCAAGTGCCTGTCAGTCTGAATCCTAAAGTCCCACAAGATCTTGAGTTTCTCATTCTCTAAAACTTTCTCAATCTGATGTTCCCAGTGGTTTTTGCTGTACTCAAATCCAAACTTCTGGCACAATTTCCAGTGAATGATCTTAGCAACACGGTCATGGCATTGTAGGTAGTCAGTTTGTGAAATTTTGCTGCACCCACTGATCAGGTGGTCGACTGTCTCATCTTTCTCAATGCATAGGCGGCATTTGCTGTTGGTGGTAACATGTTGAATTTTTGCCTTCATGTAGTTTGTGGCTAGGGCTTGTTCTTGAGCTGCCAAAATAAAGCTTTCTGTTTCTTTTTTCAGTACTCCTGATCTTAACCAGTTCCAGGTTAGTTTCTGGTCAGCTTTGCCTTCAATATTTTTCAAGTATTGGCCATGCAGAGCTTTGTGTTTCCAATTTTCAGCTCGCTGCTCAATTACTTCTTTCTTATATTCTGCTTTTGTTTTAGTTGTCTTTAAAAGGCCTCCTTTATTTACTTCCTTAATCATTGGTTCTTCACTTTTCTGGATGTAATCATTCAAGCTGCATTTTTCTTCTTCCACAGTCTGCTTTACTTGTAGGAGTCCTCAACCACCCTCTGCTCTTGGTAAATATAATCGGTCAACATCACTTTTAGGGTGCAAGGCATGATTCTTTTTTTTTTTGCCTATTATTACAACTACTACTACTACTACTACTACTACTACTACTATTATTATTATTATTATTATTATTATTATTATTATTATTATTATTATTATTATTATTTGCAAAGGTTAGAAGAACTTTCTGTTTTGTGGAAAATGTGGCCTCCAAATATGCAATTTTTTTTCCTTGGAAGAATAAATATTCTCCCAGTCTGCTACTTATACTTTTCTTCATGTCTAGAGATGAACATATATTCATCTTTTTCTTACTTAAATGTATTTTATCTCATTTACATGTTTGAGGTATTTCAAAGATGGCATACAAAAAAAATCATATTAATTTTAGTGCATATTTTTCCTCATATACACATTTCATTTGTTCTTTTTCTAATATAGCAGTTTTCCATAATGCAAGGCATCTGAGTACATTATTTTCCCTAATATATTCATTTTTAATATAGTGTTTCAGTTGCACAGAGCATTGAAAATGCAGAGATAGCTGCCAGTTGGATAAATTTTCATCTGGTGGTGGCATGCAAGGTCTCCTTCTATCATTACATACCATAATGAAAACACACGAATGGAAGCATGATTAATTACTGGGCAAAAAGTAGTAAATTAATCATCCAAAAGTGTATATTTAAAGACAATTTCCCCTAAACGATTATTCATGCTTTCTAGAGTTATTGTTGTTTGGTTTTGCCGTTTAAAAAAACAGTTCTGAGCTCATCCTAAATTAAATCTCTTGTGAGTAGCAAAGGCTTAATTGCTCAATAAATGCCAGAGAAAAAACGAACAAAAGAGACCTTTGGTGATGTTTCATGACTCCATTTTCTCCATTACTGCACTGCTATGCAATATTATTTTATACATACCATTATATTAGAGAAAGTATGTTCTGTACGTATATGTGTGTAGTCACAGACACATATACAGAGCTTTCAGCTGACTTCATTGTAGTCTTCCAGTCCCCCTGAGTTCTTGAATTCTTAGTGGCCTATTGACTTCGTATATGGCCAGGCATTTACAGTTCCATGAGTATGACCTTGAATTGTTGGCTTTCCTGTAGTATGTGTCTGGCACACACACTACAGGAAAGCCTACAATTCAAGGTCACACCTATGTATCTGTAAACACCTGACACTATATAATATTGCCATTAAGAACTCAAGAACTCAGGGGGACTGGAAGACTACAATAGAAGTCAACTCAAGGCAGCTTACACAACTGGCCATCAAGTGCAGCATAATGTGGACTGTCGCCAATGCTGTTCTACAAAGACTTGAACCCTGAACCCTGCCAGATAATCACAAAGACTGGTTATGGATATAGGTTCAAGACTTCAGCTACCTTCATCCATCTTCTCTACATGGATGACATCAAGC
The DNA here is from genome assembly GCF_059756535.1 of Pantherophis guttatus. NCBI lineage: Eukaryota > Metazoa > Chordata > Lepidosauria > Squamata > Colubridae > Pantherophis > Pantherophis guttatus. The sequence goes on along the minus strand of NC_142063.1, from coordinate 226,631,260 downwards.
TGTATGCTGAGAGTGGATCCATTGACTAGCTGATCCATAATGAGGACATTGGGACATTTTTTAAAAAAATGCATTGTAAGCCGCCCTGAGTCTCCGGAGAAAGGCGGCATATAAATTGAACAAATAATACAAATAATAAATAAATAAATAAATAAATAAATAAATAAATAAATAAATAAATAATAAATAAATAAATAAATAAATAAATAAATAAATAAATGTCATTCAAACTAGAGAAGGATGGCTACATGGTAGCGAATAGAGGAAATATACATATATATACAATATATAGTTAAGACTGATGAACTACCAGCAGGCCACATGGAAGAGATACAGACCACCTACAAGGACCTTGGTATCTCATAGACCCACGAGAACCACGTTGATGAGGCAGGGAAAGCAACAACATCTAAGTACCATCAAAGGATAAGGAATTATTTTTAGGTTTGTAACCTTTGCAAATCAAGAAATATTCTGTGGGATGGTAAAAGACAAGCTAAAAGATGTCCAATGTACTGGCAAAATTGATAAAAGTAAATCTAAATCAAGAAAGTTTGATAAAAGTTATATATGATTTGGTTTCACAAGTATTTTTGTTACTGAAACAGAACATCCTTAGTCTGTTATTCTTTTGGGGGTGGGGGGCAAAAACCCTATCTCCTGAGGGCATGAAGTCAACCCAACTTAAAAAGGCATTTGCAAACAAATCATGCACATTTTGTTAACAAACTGCAAGATTTTATCATCTAAAGAATAAATGACGATTAAAGAAAGAGAAGATTCAGAATATTTTAAGATATGGAATCAATTTTACTATTGGTTAGAAAAGAGCTACAAATAAGTAAATTAATAGTTATATATAAAAATGCCACAATCAGAATATTTTGTTAGTGATGAATTGTTGTAATTGATTCGATGAGAACGAAGACAGAAGAAATAACAAAAAGAAGAATGATTGGAGACAACACCGAGATGTCACACGGAAGAAATGACTGATGTATTAAATGTTTGTTTGTTTTAAAAAATAAAAAAACTTTTTTTAAAAAAAGAATGAAGTTAAGCAACAAAACATGAAGCTATTTAAATATGACTATTCTTCAAAATAATCTTATCTGTTTGCCCTGCCCGCCCTGTCCTGCCCTGCCCTGCACAAACAAACAAATAAGCAAAGCAATTTGAGAAAAAAATATTTTTTCTGGCAGTTACTGATATGACTACAATATGTTGGAGGTATCTCATGCCAAACAGCTTTTATACACTGATTTTGCTTTCTGTACAATCAAATACATATTTGAAGAATTAAAAGATCAACTAACTGAAATGCTAAGGAACAAACTATGTGCCATTTGAAAAGATGAAGCAACAGATCATGTTAAAGAATTCATTTAAAAACAACCTGCTAAATCTGCTGATGAGGGTAGAATAAATGAGGGTTTATTCTACAAAAAATAAAATGTCTATTTTTATAGAAAATAAAAATAAACATTTTATTTTTTGTAGAATAAACCCTCATTTATTCTACCCTCATCAGCAGATTTAGCAGGTTGTTTATAGAAAATAAAAATAAACATTACATGAATAATGATCAATAATAAGAATATTCTTTTCTGTTTCAAGTTTTCTGGAGAACCGGTAGTAAGAAATGCTTTTAAAAAATTAAAAAAAACTTTCGAAGATCAGCTGAGTGACACGCAATCGTCAGAACATTTTTTTTTTACTTTTTAAGCATTTTTTTACTACCAGTTCTCCAGAACCGGTAGTTAAAAATGCTTTAAAAAGTTTTTAAGAAGTTCCAATGATCATGCGTCGCTCAGCTGATCTTCGGAACTTTTTTTTTTTAAAAAAATTTACTACCGGTTCAGTGAACCAATAGCATTTTTTACTACCAGTTCAGGCGAACCGGCCCAAACTGGTAGCGTTTCACTCCTGGCCCAAAACCCTATCTCCTTTTCATTATTCTTGATAGATACAATGGTCCCTATCCAACAACATTTAATTTAGAGAAAAGCAAGGTTTTACACTTAGGCAGGAGAAACCAAAGTACAGATTATGCACTTGGCTCAAAAACAGTAACTGTGAGATAGTGGATGATCACTTAAACATGAGCCAGCAATGTGCGGCAGCAGCGTTTTTTGGCAGCAGCAAAAAAACTCTCATGTGTGAATCTCAATTATAATGTCACCTACATGCCCCTTCCCGTCCCCCCACTGGGCGGGGCTACCAAGGTGGAAAGTTTGAGGAACATTTCTCTATAATGCAGCTAAGCTCTTCCTCTGAAAAAGTTGAACCCAATGATAAATATTTAGAACTATGCAAAAATCAGATCCAGAACAAAAAGATATTTGCAAGGTTTTGTGAAAAGATGAACAACTTCCTTTATTATTAAATTAGGAGTGAAGATTGCTGTCTGAGAGCAACATTTTGACTAGCGTTTTAAAACTGAGAAATGAACTTTCTCACCATTTAAAGATAGGTGAAGTTTTACACATCAAGTGTAATTTCAATATGCAGTTAGAATATTTAGGTGATGGTTTTGATAAGCTGAACATTCACAATACCTCACTACAAGGAGGTGAAAATAATATTTTAATTCAGTGATAAATTAAAATATTTTTTAATTTTTTTAGAAAAATGGAACTGTGGAAAATGGAAATGGAAATGTAAAACATATAAACAACAACCTGAGACAACAGCAAACCAATTACTGAAGACATGAAGATCTATATTTTAAGTCACTTTCTGTGAAATATACTTTCACAAAACCATTTAATGCTGATTCGATAACTGATACACAGATCCCTACCAATAAGGTGCAGTTCACTGAAACATCTTCCGATTTTTTAAAAATTAAAATTCCCAATGAAATATTTCCTTGAATTTTGGATCAGTGGGAAGAGCAGGTAGAAATAATTAAGAGACATTGCTTCCACTTGCAGGGGTGAAATGCTCTCGGTTCAGACCAGATCGCCATCCAGTAGCGATGGCGGTGAGTGGTTTGGAGAACCGGTAGCAGAAATCCTTCCTCTCCCCCCGCCCCCCCAATGCCCAGCTGAGCCACACAATCATCAGAGGCTTTTTTTTTCTTTACTTTTAAAAGCATTTTTTCTATAAATGCTTTTAAAAGAAAAAAAAAGTCTCTGATGATCATGCGGCTCAGCTGGGATCATCAGAGCCTTTTAAAAGCATTTTTTCTACAACCTCTTCGGCCGAAGAGGTTGTAGAAAAAATGCTTTTAAAAGTAAAAAAAAAAAAAAGTTGGCTACACCCAACCAGTCACATTACCCCACCCCCCAACCAAGCCAGGCCTACAGAATCGGTAGTAACAAATTTTACATTTCACCACTGATTTGCAGCATTCTATTTCCGTACCTCAAAATGTTTTTTACAGTTGCTGCTCTAAGCAGCAAATATTTCCCCAAAGTAAATGTGGAATGAGAAATGGAAGTGGCTGTAAAGAATTTTTGGTATATAGATTGGGATTTAATTATTAAAGGAAAATGGTGTGTTTATCTTTTCCCAACCCTAACTTCAACCTCAACTTGGATTCACCTATAAGTGTAAGTTGTGCAGCCATATAAATTTGTTTAATAAATAGTAAATAAATAAACTCTGATGAGGGTGGGAGGTTGGTGTCATACTGTTTGTATGTTTGTTTGTTTATTTTGCTGCCTATTTTGCCACAAGGCAACTTTTGATTTCAAATAGTTGCTGTGCGCAAACTTTGAGAACCTATAATTTCAGGCATCGCTTGTTATTACCAATACTTGTGATGCTGCTTTTAGTGATATTTAATTATTAGTAGATTTCTCTCATATTAATGTTTGATGATTCAGAGCATGAAAATCAACAGGGATGGGGATTTTAAGAAATGTCAGTTGAATATAAGAGAATTTTAAAATTGCTTTTCAATTATATTAGTGATATATTAGAGATATAATGCAAAGTCCTTTGAATCCAGAAATATATAAATAGTTTGGAGCATTTTATGTGTGCATGCAAGCAGTTCTAAGAGCATGAATCTGAGCCAAACAAGGATTAGTGAAGCGGGTTTAACAGCTACAGTGTACCTATATAGCAGGATATTTATTTACACGGATGCATTATATGTATGGACAAATCCTAGCAGATAGCTAATTGAATTCTACCTTCATGTTTTCCTTTTATGTATACCTGGCCTGAGAAGAAAGTAGCAATCTATTAAATGAAGAACTGATAGATTGACAAAGAGGAGACATACATTCTGCTACTGTCTTGTGGTCAGTAGGTCATAAGGTGCTGAAGAACAGACACCTAATCAGTGTTATATTTTTAAATAAAACCATGGTTGCATATTTCCAGTTGAATTTGAGTCAGCCCCCAAAAGTATACTCTTTAGTGCAGGCATCCTCAGAGGGTGGTTCCTGTGTCCAAGCTATCATACTAGGTTAGAATTGGTAAAGAGTTGGTCATGATCAGTGGTGGGATTCAGCCAGTTCGCACCACTTCAGGAGAACTTTCTGAGCAGTTTAGCAAACTGGTTGTTGGAAGAAATCATTTGGGCAGAGAACCGATTGTTAAATTACTTGAATCCCACCACTGGTCATGATCCATTTCTTTTGACAGTCTGGACCACTTCTGAGCCACAGGATTCATTCTGCATCATGAGTAATCCACTTCTGCATACCACCACCCACATAATAGGGAACATGTATTTTACAATTGGTGGATACACAGTTAGAAAAGAATCATTCGAAGATTATTTCAGTATATGATTACTGTAGCAAGCTTATTACATGCTCAAAGATAGAAATATTCAACACTACCCATCATGGTTAGTGAAACTGACTGAACTTGCAGAGATGGTCGAATTAACTTCTTTGATTAGAGAAACATCATTATTGATGTTTCATCAATGGATGGAAATTCCTTATGGACTTTATTCTGCATAAAAAAGAAAATGATTTCGTGACTTATGGGTTCGATGATGAGAAAAAATATATTATGGAAAGAAGTGAATTAAGGAAATTAATCTTAAAGAGAAAGGGTTGGTTAGAATTGTATGTATAATTGTCAAAAAAAAAGATTGGAAGACATTTCTTATTTTTTAATGTTTTTTTCTATCTCCTTTTTTGTCTCTTCCTTTCTTTTTTCTTTTCCACATTCATTTGTCTCTTCCTTTTCTTTCTTTCTTTTTTCTTTCACATTGATTATCCTTTTTTCAAATGTATGTTATTATATATGAAGATTAGAAGACCTCTAAGGTCCATTCCAATTTTGTTATTCTGTTTTAATAATAAAGCATTTTTTTTTAATAAAAAGAAAGGGATTTCTTCAAATGGTTTCAAACTCAGCCAATTTATGTATGAGAGATCAGCATCTTAAGACTACAGTGCAGGAAAAAACCTTAGTCTGGCAGAAGACACGTTTTTATCGCTTCAGTACAAATTAGCGAAGTCCAAATATGCAAGAGACAAGTTTCATGTATGTAGAAAACGCATCTGTAAGGTGAATAAGAAATTGGATTGGAGCTTTCACAGAGGAGAGCATTATATTTTTTTTCCACATTGTTAAACCCATAGAAAGTGAAATACAATTATCCTGCAAATGCACACTTTCCTCAGTTTTGCACTATGCTCTTGCTAATAATAGAAACTTTATCAAAATGCTAATACCGGTGAAAATTGTGTACAAATGCAGTATATGCAATATATTGTAGAATCCAGACTTTTCAAAATGTTCACGTATGAGTGGCCCTTATTATCCAGGAAGCTTCTGCCAGTGTTCAGCTGAACATTTTCAGAAATCTCAGCTCTTCATACTCATCAAAAGGAAATCTGCCTGGCCCTCCCTCATAGAAGCTCCACTGTCATCATCGTATATATCTTAATGTGGAATACCCAAAACGGTTTTATTTACTGAAAGAAAGAAAAAAAGCACCTCCAATTTGTACTGCTGCAAATGGAGGTCCGCAGGAGTGCCTGAATTAAAAACAAGCAAACAATGTATATATAAATTAATAAATGAACGTAGCTCAACAGAGATAATTAGATGTCAGGGGATGGATTCTGCCACAGCCTTTGCGTTTTCTATGGAGAAGCTCTGTTTATTCTGTGCAACGAGCATTTCCTGTGATTCTTCCATGCACATTCTCAAGTGATAGAGTCCATGTAGCTTTATTGCCTCAGTGGAATAGTTTGCTCTTCATATCATCTTTAAATGGCCTTCTGTTCCTAACCCTGCTGTCTCCTGCTGCTAGCAAAAGCATGAAGCCAATGAAAGAAAAGTCTCCCTCCTGGCAGGCAGGCCTTGTTTGAAAAACTGCAGAAGCATTAGGACAAGCAGGCCTTCTGAGAAGCAAGAAAAAGAGCTTAGTTTACCAATAGGCAGAGCAGTTTGTGACAGATTTGTCATACTTGTAAGAAACAAAAAAACCTTATTGATTTTGACTTGGCTAGATGCTAGGAGATTCCGCCCCCCCTTCACATTTAAGCCACCAATCTATTTTCTCCACCTCTTCCTTTTGAGGTGGGGATGGAGAAACTGCAACTTCATAGTTATGTTTGTTTCCCAGTTTTATGACTAGCACAGGGCCAGAATAATTTAGGAACCTAGGCATGGATATATATTATGGAAAGAGGTGAAAAAGAGAAAGAGAAAAACAAATTTAAAAGAAATAATTTTATTTTGCACACGTGGCGGTGATGCCTGTTGTCCACAAAATTGAAATTTACTATCAGGAAAAATCAATGAAAAGTAAACCATGATTTTCCTGCTAAATGCAACAGAAGCCAAATCTAGGGCTCATTCTCAAGTCTCCCTAGACATGGCATGTACATTTTATTTTTATTTATTTTATTTAGTTTGTCAAACATGTACGTGATAACATGTATAAGTATAAACATTGACATGAACACAGGAAATGAGTACAAATAAGTGGAGACAGTAGGACAGGGATGGTAGGCACGCTGGTGCGCTTATGCATGCCCCCTTATAGGCCTCTTAGGAATGGGGTGAAGTCCACGGTAGACAGTTTAAGGTTGAAGCTGTGAGGGTTTGAGGAAGTAACAACAGAGTCAGGTAGAACATTCCAGGCATTGACCACTCTATTGCTGAAGTTGTATTTTCTGCAATCGAGTTTGGAGCGGTTTACCTTGAGTTTTTATCTATTGTTTGCCCATGTATTATTGCGGTTGAAGCTGAAGTAGTCGTTGACAGGTAGGACATTGTAGCAGACAATTTTGTGTTCTATGCTTAGGTCAGACCGAAGGTGGCGTAGTTCAAGATTGTCCAAGCCCAAACTTTCAAGACTGGTGGCATAAGGTATTCTATTGTGAGCAGAGGAGTGGAGAACTCTTCTCGTGAAATACCTCTGGCCCTGCTCAATTGTATTAATGTCCAATATACAGTGTGGATTCCAGGCAGACGAGCTGTATTCAAGGATTGGTCTGGCAAAGGTTTTGTATGCCCTAGTTAGCAGTACAGTGTTACCAGAGAAGAAGCTTCGCAAAATTAGGTTAACAACTCTTAATGCCTTTTTGGCAATGTCGTTACAGTGAGCTCTGCGGCTTAGATCGTTTGAGATGAGTACTCCTAGGTGTTTACATTCTTGTGTTGTTACCCTTACATTGATGGGTGAGCCATCTTTGTCCCTCAGGTGGGGAGCTTAGAGGAGATGCTAGGATGGGAAGCAGGGGTGCAGTTCTTCTTGCGGTCTGCAATTTCCTTTGTTCCCCCTCCCTCCAGCAATGTAGCAAGCATTCCATTGGGGAGGAGGAGGTGGTCATCCAGCAGGATTATGTTGAAGGTTGTGAGGGGAGGGAAAATGATGTCAGCCTACATTATATAATTGTATGGAAACAAGAATGACCCAATGGGTCATGGGCTGTCTAGTATTATTTAAAGTCATTTTTGGAATGATGGAATCTCCCTCTCAGGAAAGAAGAATGCATGGCTTTTAGATAATTGGCCCTTTTACATTAAGTGAGGTTAAAAACAGATCTCGCAGCAATCTGAACCAATCCTTGACTATCCACTGGGACTTTTTCAGCATTAGTGGTGGAAGCAACAGTGAGGACCTGTAGGAACAGGGACCTCAGACCTCATTACCCAACCCATCTTGGATGCATGAGGGTTCATCTAGCCAACGTAACATAATGAATTTGGATGTAGAAAAATCATACAGCTAGGGAATATGACCATCTACACTATTCAGATTTAAGCTCAATGCTGCATCAAAACCCTTAAGTTAGCTGTAACCAATAATTTGTAGGCAATGTTTTCCCACTTTCTGAAATCAGCTGCCAATTGTCATATTTGTAACTTCTTAACTCCTCTCATGTTTATTACATTGGCCATTGCCAAGAAAAAAAAAATAGTAGAAGCATCAGGATGAGGAAGTTTGCCGAAAATAAAGATTTGTTCTGAAGCTTAATTAAAAAATAATAAAAACGGACAAATGGAGACGAGGATTAATCACTATAGATACGAGCTGGATTCCTTAAACTCTCAATTAAAAAAATATAAACAAATGCATTCTTCAAGAAAAGTAGTTTTAAAGAATATGCATCAGGATTTATAAGCATTAAAACTCTAATGGAGAGCATGCAGGAAATCAATGGAATTGATGGGTGAGAGGTACACAGCAAAATAGCTGAGTTAAAGAATCAATAGAGGCAATAAAAATGCAAGGTCTCTAAAAAAGAGAGATATTTACTGATGTAATAGTAATACACTGGCAAAAAACAAAGGAAAAAAAAGGACTTTGATGAAGTGTGTTAGCAGGAGAAGAAAAGAATATTTGCAGTTGCACAGCACTGTTTAGCACAAAGTGTTGCAAGCTAAATGAGATAGAAACCCCACTTCATTTTAAATTTGCAACCAAATTGCTGATTTTTAACCCCCAGATTAGAGTTTGGTCTGCTCTATCACCTAAGCTTCCATAACTGACAATCTAGCCCCTGCCCTTTATTTACCTTTTGGAGGTGGTTCTTTGTATTGGTGTTTCAAAACAGCTAGGCAATTGGGGTGATTAACTCATTTTTTTTATTTCCGACTAAATTAAACATTGTGATTGTTATGATCAACAGTCTAAACCGACAGTATCCTATGACCTCTCTGATTTTCCAAATACTTGTGACTATGAAAAAGTCCTTAGAATTCCCTTACTCTGAAAGTATCTGTCTGTCTGTCTACCTACCTACCTACCTACCTTCCTACGTATTGTCTGTCTTTCTGTCTGTCTGTCCATGTATCTTCATCTTCACCTTATCCACTCATGCCTACTTTTATGTATGATGCACTCACTCATTTCTTACAGCCGCAATTCCAATTCCTGTACTGCAATTCCTGCAGTGATCAGGCCATAAATTCAAGCAGTTACTCAATGATTTCATGTCTTCGAAGTGCAGATATAGGAAATAGAAGAGCCCTATACATTGATATGTATATGCCAGAACCTTTGCACTAAAAGGGGAGTAAATAAATAATAGAGACCACCCCTTGGCCACCTTCTGCATATAAGAAGGCCAACCCTTCTGCCTCCCTCCCAGTAATTTTCTATAAAAAGTATTTCCTATGAAACAGGCAAAACAAAGAATTTTGCATGGATTGGAGCATTTCCCAGATTCAAGGAACGTGTTTTTGCATGTGAGTATGAAGTAAAAGCTTCTTTGTTAGACTGCTGATAACTAGAGAGATATATGTATGTATGTTTGTTGGTGATAACACAAGGGTATTCTTTGTGGATTGCCCCTGCCTTTCCTTGGGAGATTTTTCCAACTTCCCAGTCTGGCCTACCACCCTAGGACCCCTTCCCCATTCAATAGTTAAACAATTCTGACTTTGTATAGCCTTTTTCAACATCGGGTTTTTGCTTTCTGCTTAAGCACAGCATTAAGCATCAAATTAAACATCTTTTAGCTTTTTCTCTTGGATAATAAATTAATTTTGCAATGTCAATATCCCTCTATTTAGTAAGGTAGTTTTAGTTATAGGTCATCAATAATTTCCTGGTTTTAGCTTAGCATTATGTGATTACCTAGCATTATGCTCTATAAACCGTCACTTATGGTTTTGCATTATGTAAGAGTCCCGGCAGTGTTGTGTGGTTAGAAGAAATTATACCCTAGGGTGAGCTCAGACAATAAGTCTTTTGATTCAGATCTCATTTCAGCCAGAAATGTGGACTAATTTTGCATAAAAGGAAAATGGGATTGGTATTTCAGGAACTGTAAAGTTGAGAATTGGTCCATGTCACATAGCAAACTGCAAAGCAGGCGAATCAATATTACCCTGACAAGCATAAGCCATTACAGTTTCATTAATATTTGCAAAAATTTCCACATACGTCTTTGTCTTTGGGCAGAACAGAATATGAGAAGACAAAAGTGGACTCGGAAGGGTTGAGCAGGAAAGCCAGCCTAAAACATTCAGGATCAGAAAAAACAGCAACCACAGGAGCTGTCTGCCAGGAAAAAGTATTCCATGTGTGTTCTTAGAGAAGGAAACTCTAACCTGAACAATTATTTGTGAGGCAGATCTTTGGAGCTTAAACAGAAATAGGTCTTACAAGGATCATGTAGTGGTTGGGATAAGAATGAGAGAAATCTAAACCCTAGCTGATAGAATCATAGAATTAAAGAATCATAGAACCATAGAAATGGAAGGGACCTTGAAGGTCTTCTAACATAACCCCCTGCCCAAATCAGGAGTCCATCCCAGACATACTTAACTACATTCTATTATGTAGAGTCAGAGAACAAGTGCCCAGGAAAGGAAAAGGTAGGAGAAAGACTCTCGGATTAGTAAATCTCAGGAAAATAGGCAGAAAGACAAATAAAGCAGAATCACAGAATAAATTCCTAATCATCTCTTCAAAACTGTCCCTTGTAATCACTAGATGGTAAAATGCTTAAGCAACAGATAAACTAAAGTTGTATACTCATAAGAATTGGTTGGTGAGTGAATAAAGTACTTGCAGCAAGGTCTTAAAATGGGATTGAAACAAGTATGTGATGCAGGGATGGGTTCTACTTACCTTTACTACAGGTTTGCAGCGTGGCTGCGCGCATACTCTCGCTTCGCTCTCGCGCACTCTTCTGTGTAAGTGCAGAAGCTTCTGCATATGCGCAGAAGTGTTTTGATGACATCCGGGTCAGTGGGTGGAGCCTCCCGCTGGTTTTACTACCGGGGGCAACCCACCACTGATGTGGTGAAAGATTTAAGATTGGATTTTGGAAGAGAGGTTAAATCTCTTTCTTGAATATTTCTGAAGGCTCCTGTGTCCAGCAAACAATGTGATATCTTGAACTTAACAGGAAGGCTCTACAGGCAATAGCATTGTATAAGGAGTGAAAATCAGATTTTATTATGATAAGACATTCTGAAATAAACAAATTATCTCTGCTTCAAAGTCACCACCCAGTTGTAGCCTCAAGAAACAGTCTCCAATCTAGCACCAATTTTTCATACATGTTCCAGAGATGGTCCAGGATCACATTTATTGTTTTTATGTAGAAAGAAACTGACCAGATGTTTTTTTCCTCTCTCTCATTGCTATTTGGAAATAACAGTTTAGGAGGGGTTGAACAACTGCTGTAGCTTGCTCTTAATTCTGGAGCATGAAATTATAATAAACTATAATAAGGATCTATTAGAAGAGATCTATGTTACTTATTTTGTAGAATTAATCTGCTGCAGATTAAGGGACAAATTGGCTTGAGAAACTCAAGTCACTCAATGCCTACTTTTCTGCATCAATGCTCCTCATACTTTTGATTATACTTTAAAAGTATAGGGGATTTACTCCGTAAATGCAAAATCACTGTTATTAATGCCAAGCATACACATTGTATTGTTAGGACCTATTGAGAGCTTGGGGAAACACCACTGGGACAAAATAAGGTGGCTCATTATAACTACTTCCTTCTCAAGCTAAATGATCTTAGCTTCTGCCTGACAGCTGGCATCAAATTAGAGAGTTCTTGGTATAAAAGTAGAAAAGTGAGAAAAGGTAGAAAAGTAGAATTCTTGGAGATTGAGAGGGGAGAGATTTTAATGCAATTATAAGGCAGACTTTCTAGAATCATGTAAGAGTAGGAGATGATTTATATCTAACCCAGGTCATGCTCACATAGATCTAGTTATTAACTTGTTCCATCAGACAGTTGCCTTATAGAAAAAGCAAGAAAATTCACATTCATTTACACATACCTTTTCCTTGTACATAAGCCTGCAGAAATATACACATTTTGTATAAACTTTTTCAAAGACACATGTTTGTAGAATTTCTGAGGTGAAAAATATTTAAAGTCAGATGGCAATAGACTCTGAGTTACATTTGCTTTGAGGGGAACCTGGCTTCAAAAGGAACTAAGTCCTTAAACTCTGGAGTTTCTATGTCAAGGCCTTTCCAACATAACTAGAACCCAAGGCTAGTGCTACAGAAAATAGCCTTACATCATTGGATTTCAACATAAATATTGTAACATTTATGCTTATACAGTGCAACTGAAATCAACAGTTAACTGAAGATCTCATAATATATGGTATTGCTGTCAGAATGGAGTTTGAGTTTCATAAATTAGAGTAGTAGTTTTATTATTTTTCATTCTTTCTTTTGTAAACTTGCTCATTCTGCCAAAATATATATTAGAACAGTGAGATTATTAGTACTAGAATGGAAGCGCAATGAGATGGTTGTGTATATTTGCCTAGAACATGGCTTTTTCATGGGCAAGGCTTAACACTGTGTGCAGTATTACACTAATAAGACACTTTACAGATATTACATTATTGCAAAGATTTTACCTATATAGTTCTGGCAATGCTAATGCGATATCATTTTGATTTTTGGTAAAGTAATTACTATATGAATCTGATTATCTGTTTTTGTTTCTCTGACTAATTCAAATATTATTGAACCTTTTTCCAAGTTTTTAAATGTGGCCATCACTACAAAATCAATTTTGTTTATTTTGTATCCAGGTTGACTAATAGAGACTGAATCGTTTGAATAGCATTTAACAAAATAGACTTGCTTGAGGAAAAAATAGTTTTACAAATTCCAGTGCAAACTGACTTGATCCATAATTTCCAGTATAGATCAAAATATAATTATCCTTTGAGTTCCATAATTCTCAAACAATATCCTTCTTCTACCATCTCCTACCCTTGTTTTCCAACAATGAAGTCTAAGAAACTGTTAAGGATATTGTTGTGTTACCAACCAGCAGAGTAAGTGCACAGAGAAACGGTACTGAGAGCAATGAATACAATACATACAAACTGGTTTAACAAAGCTTTTACTTTGTAGTGAAAAAACAATTGCATAGTCTTTTAGTCAATCCAAGTCTTTAGCCATTTAAATCAGTCCAAAGTTACAGATATCTTCTTACCAGACAAACAGCAGTCCAACGCTAGTAACAAATCACGATGTTACAGCATTACATAAAGTTACAGAATACATTTAAAGTTATAGAACACATATATTGCCTGGACAACTTGTTAGACTTATACCATATCCTAACAGAAACTATTCTTGAAAGAATAAATAAAACAAAAATCTACTATTCTATTGTAAAGACATTACAAATATTTTCCTCCTCAAAGGAAAAGCTATCAAAATGCACTGAGAACACTATTGTGGCATTTTGTTATGTTTATAGAAAAAGTTGATAAATTTATCCTGAAGTCCACATTTTTTAGCATTTAGTGCTTATTTCTTTACCCAGATTCTGTGGTATGTGATATTCATTCATGCTTTGATGACTCCACATAACTAGTTTATTAAAATTGCAGGTGAGTGAAGTCATAAATTCCAGCACGTTCCTATTCTGAACAATCTATGGAGCAGGAGATTGGAAACATAAAATCAAGTCAGGAAAATCATGTTGTATTCTACTGGGAAACATATTTTATCCTTTAGAGGAATATTAGAAATGCACGTTTTAGAAAACAAAATGAGGCATGTTGAACTATCCTCCCAAGCGTTATTCCTCAGTCTCAAGCACACTTTTCTCTTAACAGTGGTGTCACTGAACCAGGAGTTCAATGCGCTAATCTATTTACATTTGCATTGCATTTCCCATCATTACTTAATTCCAATATGTTTCCACAATACTAACAGGTTATTTTTCCCAAACATATTTCTAATGCATCACCAAGATTTGCAACTCCATTTCCCAAAGGTTTTCTTGAATCATCGCTTTTTTTTCTTTTTGCATCTGTTCACAGTAATGCTCTCATTGCTCTAATTTCTGTCTGAAATCATAATTTCACTTTGCTCTGCTTTCAGTTTTTATTAACCATGTTCACGGCCCAGTGTGCAAACTGGGTAAACATCTGTCATAAATGCAAATGATTCATGGCTTAGACTTAAAGTTTGTTACTTCGTGTATTACAGCTTGGAATAAGGTTTACCAACTGCTGAGGAGGTGGTGGTGGTGGCTGCTGCTGCTGCTGCTGCTGCTAATTGCAAGCAAGGAGAGGAATAAAAACCCTCACACATATGCTAGGTAAAAGAAAATTTTGAAAAATAAGAATAGATCCTGTTCTTCTTGTTGTTGTTCAGCTCTGTAACTAACCCTGTACTTTCCAAAGCCATTTAGTGTGAAGACAATTTCATTAAAGAGACGGACAGTATTTCAGGCTGCTTCATGCAATGTTTCTCCATCCAATGAAGAAACTTCAGTATAAATAGGTGACCAAAAACAAAATCCCACAAAAATATAAATGCAATTTTCAGAAGCATAACAAGTGTATGGAGACACCTGTTCATTTCATTAAAAGAAACTGTTTTGCAATACGTGAACGCAGAAGAAATTCATTGACCTTAATTTATAGAGCAGGGGTGTCAAACTGACAGCCTGTGGGCCGGATGCGTCATGCAAAGGCCACGGCCACCCCAGCTCCGCGAAAAAAATGTTCTGAGCTGTCACATGACGGCAATGTGACAAAGCGAGTTTGACACCCGTGTTATAGAGGATACAAGCAGCTATAATTTAAAAATGAAGCGATATATACCTTCTTATTGTTAACACATGCCTTCTTCAAGAAGATATTTGTTGCCCATTACATGCAACTATTAGATTAAAACTGTACATATATGGAAAAAAAATATGTCATGGAATCTACAGTTGGAAGGAGTCACGAAGTTAATCTAGTATAACTCCCTGCAATATGTGGAAAACTGATTAAACCAGTAACCACCCAACTCACTTAAAAATTGACAGAGATAAGAAATCCCCCACATTCCACACAGTACAGAGGACTGTAATGTTGCAGATTTTATTCTCTTTATTCTCTTTTTTTTCTTTTAATAACCCTGTAATCCCCTGTAGAGTTGGGGTCACTGAATGGGAGTTGAGCGTTTACTGACCAGGATGCCCTTCCAAATGCCCATGCAGAGTTCACAACAGATATTTACTCTTTGCACCCAGAAAGAAGTATCTGCCGCTACCTCAGATCAAACTCAGTCTCCTGATTGTGAGGTGAGAAGTCTACCACTAGGCCACTACGCTGTTCTTTGCAGGAAGTTTATCTTTATCTTTAAATGAAATCTAGGTAAATCCACTTACTTTAATACTTCTTCATCTCCCTCTTTTTTTTTTTGCATAAATTTTTTTATTTTTATTTCTCATAAACATATTTAAATGTACAGTCTCTTATCCATCATTAATCATTGATCATTCATTTTATCCTTTAACTTTCATTTTTATTGGTTCGAGGCTGCTCTTTTACCATTTCCTCCTTTGTTTTACCACCTTTCCTCTTCTTCTTCCCTCCTCTTTCTTCTTCTGTCCCTTTCTATTTTCTTCATTCCTCTTCTCCCTTTCTACTTCTGCTCCCCTTCCCCCACTCCTCTCTTCTTCCTCGCTTTCTAACCCTCTCTCCTACTCTTCTTTTCCCTCCATTTTCTTCCTCTACTTTTCCCTCTCTTCTATCCCTCTCACTCCTTTCCTCTCTTCTCCCCTCCTTCCCTCTCTCTATTCCTTTCTCCTTTCCCACTCCTTTGTTGTATCCATTTTCAATTTAATCTAGAATGGTATTCGAGCAGCCCCTATTTTCTATTTACACATATCTTCATTTCAAATTCTTTTTTGTTTAATAATTACATCTGTTTTATCATTCATGCACACTTTTATAGTAACACTTCTTCTCTTCCCCCCCCTTTCCCTTTTTCCATTTACCTAGGCGTCATCTGAGTTTCTATCCTTTTTATTGTCTTTTCTCTTATTTGTCTTTTCTCTATCCACTTCCTTTCTCTACCTTTATTTATATTTCTTTTCTAACCAATCATAAAAACTTTCCCCATGTCTTGAAATACATCAATTCCTCTTTATCTTTTATTCTCAATGTTCATCTATTCATTTCTGCACATTCTAAAATTTTCTTTATTATCTCTCCTTCCAACGGGATTTTTCTGCTTTCCAGATTTTTTGCAAGTACTATTCTAGCTGCTGTTATTATATGAATTATCAAATATATATCTTCTTTGCTATATTTTTCTAGTAGTATTCCCAATAAGTATATCTCTGGTCTTAGCTCTATTCGTTGTTGTAGTATTTCCTCTAACCATATCTGTATTTTAACCCAATAGTTCTTATCTTCATCTTCCTCTTGATTGGTTTTTGCTTTGTAGCAGACCCCTCATAAGACATTTCCTTTATTAGGTCACCATTTTATATTACCTAAATGCAAACCCATTTGTTACCATTGTATCAGTGGACCTCTATATGCGCTGATTCCTAACATACAACACTACTCTCTTTTCTCTGTTATGTCTCCTGTTCCTTTGAAACAAGATTTAACCATCAAGCCCAATGTTCCACTGGTTGGCTTTTCCCATTGTGTTTATAATTTCTGTTATGTCATGTTTGTTTTGATGTCTTAGGACATCTAGTTCATTTTGTTTATGTCCTGAAGTTTGTGCATTAAAGCACCTTCATTTTTATTTTATTATTTGTTTCTTACTTAAACTAGTAATTTCCACTACATTTTGCTTCCCAGCTGAATTTAATCCATTAGTATTTGCTGGTAGTCTTACAATCATCCATTTGCTACTCATTGATGGTTTTACAACTCCTGCACTTTGTATTATAGTTTAAAGCAATCCTGCCCATTTTAACTAGCCATCATCTGAAGATGTATTTTCTTCCTTAATGAGATGAATTCTATCAATGTTTCCTTCCTGAACTTTGTACCATTGTTGAAAAATCTAAAGTTCGGTTGGTTGCACCAATCTTGCAACAAGGAATTCACTTGGGGGGAAAAAAAGTTATCTTTCTTATTGGTCTTTTTGAGATTTAATTTTTTAGATTTTTTTTCTGATATTTTTTCTTTTCAACCATTGAATTCATCTACTAATTCTGTCATTCTTTCCAATAATCTTACACAGTAATGTCATTTTGTCATTGCATCTGTTTGGTCTATGAAATACAATCACAAAGAAATATCAGGAGTATGAGTTTAGCTGCCATTAAATCTCAGTTTACATAAGCATGGGACAAAATGAGGATGAAGTGAGATGGATTGGGTAGATTTTGTCAATCAAAACTGTAACATTTACAGTTGCTTAGCATAAAATGAACTGTTTGTTTTTATATGTGGAATATTTCAAATTCTTACCCTTGGTACAATGCATTCAAGAGTCTTGTATTGCATGCAAAATGTTTTTTGAGTTCCTGAACTGAACTTTTTACTCTGGAAATTTGCCTTTACTTTATATACAGAAAAACAGTTTATAAAACACAGTAAGACAGAATTTACAGGGAGCAAATCAGAGAAACATGTGGGACACATCAATAAAATGTGAGGCCAAGAAAGTAGTTATAAACTGAAGTAGAAACATGGAAGAGTCTAGATAGCTTGAAGGAATGATATCAAGATTAGAGGTCAAGGAAAAGTTAGCAAATAGAGGACAAACCTGAGTATTCATGAGACTTGAAAAGCCTAAGGAGGAAATCCATTGACTAGAGTGAGGAAATCAAACAGACATTGGGGAAAAGACTGTAGAAGCTATCAGAGGGAACGCAGAGTGCAATTTCAAAGAAGCCACAAGTGATTGATATAGTTGTGGAATTAATGACAAATGGGAGAGATCTGAGAACTAAGATCTGGCAAGGTTCTCAGATTGCCAGGGGTTTGTATTAGATGGAACAGTCCTGGTTTTTGCCCTGACTAATTTTGCAATAGTCTGTCAGATGAATATAGAGGATTATTTATGAGCAGAGAAGTAGTTGTTTAACTGAGCTTGCCAAAGGGGTAAACAACTATCTGAAGCTCTGATCTAGCCCTTTTATTTCATTTTGCAAAAAAATAAAAATCTGGGATTATAACTCCTCCTGTTCCTAGAATTGTTAACAGCTTTAAATCCTGTTATTAATAGTTTAAAATTCTGTTCTAAAGAATTGAAATATAACATAATTTACTGAATAAGAGGAATTCACTTCCATAAATGTCAACAAGATCATTTTATTTGCGGTTTAATTCTAGGGATGTATAATATAAATATACAGTTTATATATTTACCATTAATTTTTTACCATTTTATTATTTGTACAGTGTTCCAGATAATTTCCCCAACCAGACAGCTAAACAATATTACCTAACCACCCCCACCCCCCCCCCAAAAAGGCAAGTTAAGAACAGTATAAAAATGCTGGAGAACAAAGTAATTATTGTACAAATTATTTATTATCACACTCTTAGTATGACAGTTTCTTCTGTGGCATATAATAATGGCAGAGAACATACTTGCACAAATACACTTTTATAAAAGCAGAAAATAGATTAATGACACTGAACTAAGAGACTAATGACACTTAAGATCAAAGATGCAGGGAGGGGGAAAAACTTTTATGTCCATGAGTTCAGAAATAAAGATTAACAGTTCCAATAAATTATTGGATAAAAACACATCTGTGCTATACTTTTAAAATGTTCCTATTCTGTGATGCTGTGGGCTGAATTGTAAAACAGCTTTAAAAATGTCTGTTGGCTTGAGACATGTTGGTCACAAGTTTAAACAGAGAAAATCCCAGTGTTTCAGTGGTGCTCTTGGGAGGTATTTAGAGAAGTTAGGGGAAAATTAGATAGCTCAAGGAAAGTGGGGGGGGGGGGGAACAATGTTAAAAAAGAAAGGTTTCTGTTAGGTTTTGATTTGTGACCCTCTGTATATCAAGCAAACATTATAACCACTGTGCTACTGGAACAATGCATTGGTAACAGTATCTGCAACAGAAATGCAGGATAGTAACCCTTGACTATAAGGGGCACATCTCACCTCCTTTTTTCTTCTTAGTAAAAAATAAAACACAACAGGCAAAAAGGACAGCAAACCCGAATCTACAAAAACTGGAAAACAATACTTTTAATGCAGAACAGAAACATGTGCACAGTGGTTACATCCATAGTGAATTGGGCATGAGTAGAAAATAGTGAAGTCTGTTCCTGCCCTCTAGAAACTGTTGATAGCCCACACTGATGATGGGGCAATATGGCAGTGCTGTTATTTATTTGTTTTTGTTTGTTTGTTTTGAAATTTATTTGCCGCTCATCTCATTTCAAAGAGACTCTGTGTTGCTTACAACATAACAACAATCAAATCTAAATATACTCAATAAAATTACGAACATTACAATCAGAATAAAATCATTGACATAAGATGGAGAAGGAGGCAGCTGGATGCATGGGGAGAGAGGGGGTTAGCTTTACTTAATCAAGAGTTCCAGGTTGAAGCTCCCCCAGTGGGGTTCCAAATCATCTGGCAGAGCCGGATCTTCAGGCTCTTACAGAAAGTCAGAAGGGTGGGAATTGATCTCATCTCAAGGAGTAAGATACAGGGGTGGGCTGCTGGGGGTTCGCAGGGATTTGGGAGAACCTCTAGCTAAGATTCAGAGAACCCCCAAATCCCATTCCTGGCTAGCCCCACCCCACCCCATCCCTTCCAGAAGCTCCCACGCGGCCTGTTTTGGATGCAGGTAAGTGCAGGGCATGTGTAGAGGCTCGGGGAGGGTGGAAAAGGGCCTACCAGAAGTTTGAGAAGGACCTCTGGAACCTGGGGAGGCCATTTTTGCCCTCCTGGAGGCTCGAGGAAAGCCTCCAGAGCCTGGGGAAGGCAAAAACGCCCCCCTCCCCATCATAGTGCAGGAGGCTGACTAGGCCATGCCCACCATGGCCATGCCCACCCAGAAACTGGGCAGAGAACCCCTTGCTAAAATTTTTGAAGCCCACCCCTGGTAAGATATTCTACAAGGCAGGAGTTACAGTATGTCTTAAATGTAAATAGGACTGTTTCTTTAAGATGGGCTTTTAGTATTTTTTGTACATATGTACTTTTGGACAACATTTTGTGAAAGCTAAAAATAAACTTGAGGTGACAATCCAAATAATTTAAAAGCTGGAAATACTGTATTTTTCTCTTAAATTCCACAGTATTTCAACCTCGACCTACTAGGTTTACACTTCCAACCAGGGGTGAAATCCAGCAGGTTCTAACTGGTTCTGGAGAAGTGGTAGTGGAAATTTTGACTGGTTGGGAGAACTGGCAAATACCACCTCTGGCTGGCCCCAGGGTGGGGTGGGAATGGTTTGCAATATCCTTCCCCCAGGAGGGGAGGGAATGGAGATTTTGCAATATCCTTCCCCTGGAGTGGGGTGGAAATGGAGATTTTGCAATATCCTTCCCCTGCCCTGCCCACCAAGCCACACCCACAGAACCGGTAGGGAAAAATTTTGGATTTCACCCCTGCTTCCAACCCATGTCTAACCATAATTCAAAGTGTTAACAATGTAATAGTTACTTATATCCATGTTTGTTTGTTTGTTCGTGTCAGAAATATCACAATTAAAATAAGGCATACTGTATGACATTAATTTAAAATAAACAAGATTAAAATATGTACAAATGAAACAGACCTTGCCTAGAAACTAGCAATATTAATTGTGTTGTCGTGCTGCCATGAGGTCCTCAAGTCTACACAGATCAGGACACAAAGGGCAGGTATACATATGTGTTGTTGTCTGCATATCACCACAATTGCAAAGAGCAGAAGCCACCGGGGACATGAAAGGAGCCTCCCCAAAGAATGAATGCTGTTAACACATTTGGATGTCCCCCGGGCAAGAGTTTATAGTTGACTAATCTTTTCAATCCAGAATGATCCAAAGCATAGTGAGGTGCTCATTCCCAGAAATGATGCATCTCTACTATATAATGAAGAAAAGAATAGATATAATCCCAACTTGTGTAAAGCTTTCCTTTTTAGTTTTGTAACAGCAGGACAAGTTGAGTAAGTAATAACACAAATATGGATTTGAGAATTGAAGAAACAGCTCTTGGGAAGAATCTGAAGATCCACATTTAAGTTTGGAGGATTGAAACTAGCCTAATTGCATTGCTTCTTTGAAAGGTAACCCTGATTTAAGTTTAGTCTTTATTGAGTGATTTTCTTTTAAGAATCTCGTCGTCATTTTATCATGGGTCAAGTCTCTTTTCTATGTCCCATTTGAAGTAATCTGAACACTTACAGCTCTTTATTTTTAAGGAGGCCACAGGAGAGACATTTGCCGTATTGTATGGGGCAGATTTAAGAAATAAGTCATTAGCTTTCTTTATCCAGGCTATTAATTAGGGACAGTGAATAGTGGCATTTATAACTATTAAAGAATTCAGAGGAGTGTTGTGACAATTAATTACTACTTGCAAAGTGTTTCATTGATATAATGCATTATTTTACTCTTAATAACATCAAAATTATGAAGCTTTAAGGGCATCAGATTCTGAGCTCTCTTGTTTACTACAGGGGTCTCATTAATCCTGTCCAGTTTAACTCAGAGATGAATAAATAAAACTACAATTATTTATATCCATCTTTGGTGATGTGGTAATTTACCACATGAGGTATCCCACAAGGGACATAGATAAGCAGTAAAATTAGAAGGGATTGAAAATAAAAGATTCTGGTTAGATAAATGGCAGAAATTGTGGGATAGAAATAATAAACTAATAATGTCAATTGCTTATAAGGAAAATCTATATAAAATGTTTTATAGGTGGCACTTACCACCAGCATGACTAGCAAAGATGTTTGAAAACATGTCCGCCAAATGTTGGAAATGTAATCAGATACTGGGTTCGTACTATTGTATGTAGTGGACATGCCCAAAGGCAAAAAAAATATTGGACTAAAATGCACACATGGTTAGAAAAAATGATATTCAACATATTGATTTTAAACTAGAAATATTTTTGGGGTATTTTACCAGAACAGTGTAATAAAGGGAATACATATCTAATCTTACATGTGATGACAGTTGCAAGAATTGTGTTTGACAACAGTGGAAAAATGAAGAGATCCCTTCAAATGGAAGTGTTATAAAAAATATTAGAATGTGCAGAGATGGATAGATTAACACTTAAAATAAAGGAGAAGGAAGAAACAGAATACCTTTTAACATGGGACTTGTTTTACTAATGGCTAACTAACAGAAACGGAGGTTAGAATCTAAAGAGAAATAAGAGAATTATTAGTTACTGTATTTTTTGCTCCATAAAATGCACTTTTTTCCTCAAAAATGGGTGGAAATGTCTGTGCATCTTATGGAGCGAATATTGCGTCACAGACCATGAAGTGTATCATCTCAGGGTCCCCAACAGTGGACTGGTGCCGGTCCTTTAGTGAATAGCAGCCAGGCTGAACCCTGCCTCTTCTATCTCTTTTCCACAGTCCAGGAGTCAATAGGCAGAGTTGGCACATGAGAGGACACCTATCTGTAGACCTCTCAGGCTCTGCCTCCTGCCCTCACTACACTGCTGCTCCATATTCAGCGCTCCATATTCACAGTGAGACGGCACTCCTTATTCACAGTACTCTGATGAGGACACCCAATGTAAGGGGGCATTCTGATGAGGATGGGGATGTAAGGGGGCACTGCGGAAACAAAATACAGTTGTATGAATAGTGCCTAAGAAAGTGTCCTCTAACAAAGTGTTCTCTTTATACACTGTCTCCTATAAAGGTAAAATCTTAAATGTGTGGCCCCCATAAGAGTGGATCAGCAGCAGATCCACCTGCATAACAGTATGTCTGCAGCAGATCCCCTATAGTAGTGTGTCATTCCTTGATGTTCTCAGCTACAGTGCTCTCATAACAATAAAGGACACATTACTGACAGTTCTTTCACTACTGTATTTTCTTGCAGAAAAATACTATGGTACCTCCTCATGCTATGTACAAGGATGTCAAAGCAGAAGAGACTAGCGTATAAAATTCCTTTTAAACTGGAAGTAGTAAAATATGCTGAGGAACATGGAAACAGAACAGAGACATTTTGGGCCATCTCCAACTGAAAAAATAATAAGAGAGTGGAGGGAACAGGAGGATCAGCTGCAAAAAGTAGATAAAAGTAAGCACACTTTTTGTGGGCATGCTGCAAAGTGACCACATGTCCACATGGACATGAAAGAATGGATCACACATCACCGGAATAATGGCTTCTCAGTTTCTACAAAAATGATAATATATGAAGCCAAACACATTGCTGTAGAGAAAGGCATTCAGGATTTTACTGGATCACCATCATGGTGCTACAGATTTATGAGGTGATGTGGTCTTGTTATGTGCACCAAAACTAGAATTGTGCAAAAAATGCCAAAAGAATATGAATCTAAGATTCTATCTTTTCATAAATTTGTAATTGATGCGAGGAAGAAAAATGATTTTGAAATTGGCCAGATTGGGAATATGGATGAAGTCCTGCTAACCTTTGATATGCCATCTAATAAGATTGTTGATCTGAAAGGTGCCAAAAGCATAACCGTGAAAACCTCAGGACATGAGAAAACACATTACACAGTTGTATTGTCCTGCTGTGCAGACGGCACCAAATTGCTACCAATGTTAATTTTCAAAAGGAAAAACTTTCCAAAAGAAGTGATTCCACAAGGAAGAGTTGTGTATGTTCATGAGAAAGGATGGATGGACGAAAATGGAATGAGAGTATGGGTTGAAAAAGTGTGGTCCAAATGTCCAAATGACTTCTGAAAAAAAACCTGCTTTATTAGTGCTCGACCAGTTAGAGCACATATTAGCGAAACTATAAAAAAGAGCTTTAAAAAAGTGAAGACTCATCTAGCTGTAATTCCTGGGGGCCTTACCAGCCAGTTGCAACCTCTTGACGTTTCCATCAACAAACCATTTAAAGCCTTTATATGAGAAGAGTGGAACAAATGGACGGCTGCTGGTAATCATGATCTGACACCTACTGGAAGAATGAAAAGGCCTACTATCACTCAAGTTTGTGAATGGGTTAAAACATCATGGCACTCAGTGAAGGACAAAATCGTTGCATGGTCATTCAAAAAATGTGGCATTAGCAACGCTTTAGATGGAACTGAAGATAGTATCACATATGAAGATAGCGAAGAAAGTGATATCAGTGAGGGGCAGAGCTGACGTCGCAGCAAGAATGGTGAGCTTTCACAGGGCTCTGTGTTAAGCCGCCATATTCTACCTGACAGGAGGTCCAATTGGACCCAAGCTGCCTTGGAGAGGTGGTGGAGGCAGAGGGGGAATTTTCGCTGATCACAGGGAGTCTGCAAACTCAGTTTGATCCTGGAAAACCTCTCATCCTGACGGGGGGGAAAAGATGACCATTAAGCTGGACAGACCAAGGCTGTGACAGCTCCTATGAAAGAGCAATAAAGGAGATGAATGGAAAATAGTATGTGTGATCTGGGTGAGCTACTCTTAATTTCTAACTCCTGTTGAGGAATTTACTCCAGAAATTAACAACTTTCTGAGAACGAGCCTCTAAAAGAGAGGAGGTGGTCTTTATTCACCTCTCTGGAATGGTGGCAACTAAATACATGAGCTGCTGACAGACCCGAGTGCCTCATCATCTGCCCCATCATCAGCAACGTCAAGCTTTTCAAGCTAAAGGTCAATAGAAAGCTTAATTCAACAGGAAAAAATGAATACGATTCAAAAAGATATGCAAACATTGTTCTCCATTGTGGGTGGAGACAGCAGCCAGGAATGGGTGTTCTCGCCTGTTCAGCTTAAAGGACTGAGTCTATAGAAAAATTAAGCTCCACCCTTGTTACTAGGAATATCCAGCTTTTTTCTCAGTCTTTCAGACTGGACAGACATCTCAGGTTGGGTCTCTTACCCACCTTCCTTTCTACTTTCCAGGTTGCTGTTTTTTTGACAATTTGGACTTACTAGTATTCTTATCGAACTGTGAATTATAGAGAACTTGTCCTTGTGGGACTTGTTCTTTTAATAATAATAATAATAATAAACTTTATTGTCATTGTATGTGTATGCACAGTATACACATACAACGAAATTCATTTAACACCCAAAGACCAGGTCCAACACATAATCCCCAAACACACTCCCACCCACCACAATTCCCCACCCCTAAACCACCCAAACATCCACACAACAGACCAAGTAATACTGTCCAACAGCTCACTGATGGTGGCCCTTTAGTTCATTTTTGAGTGCAATTATAGCTCTGGGATAAAAACTATTCAGAAAATGGGTGGTCCGAGTTTTAATTGTTCTGTATCTTCTGCCAGAAGGCAACAGTACAAAAAGATTTTAAGTAGGATGGGAAGAGTCTCTGAGAATGATATGCAACTTCCTCAAACAGCGAGATTCGAAGATGTTGTTCAGGGCTGATAGCTGGAGTCCGATCATATTCTGGCCAGTTTTAATGATTCTCTGTAGAGCTTTTTTGTCCGCTACAGAGCTGCTCCCATACCATGCAAGAATGCCGTATGTTAGGACACTCTCAATGGTGCTGCGATAGTAGGACAGAAGTAGATGCTGAGATAGATTTATCTTCCTGAGCATTCTCAGGAAGTACAGCCTCTTCTGTGCCTTCTTCACAAGTATGTTAGCATTCATAGTCCATGAGAGGTTCTCTGAGATATAAGTGCCCAGAAATTTAAAACTACCCACCCTCTCCACCTCCTCACCATTTATGTACAATGGTAGATGTACATCTCTCCTCCTCCTGAAGTCAATTATAAATTCTTCAGTTTTTGTTAAATTCAGTTCAGTTAAATGTGAGATTATTTTCATTACACCACAATGTCAGCCCTTGTACTTCCTTCCTGTAAGCAGACTCATTGTTCTTATTAATGAGCCCCACCACTGTTGTGTCATCCACAAATTTAATAATTGTGCTGGTTTTATACAATGGGGTGCAGTCATGCGTGTACAAGGAATAAAGGAAAGGGCTTAGCACACAACCCTGGGGGCTCCTGTGCTTAGTATCGGAGTAGAGGAATGGTGGGATCCCATCCTTACTGATTGTGGCCTACCTGTCAGAAAATCCCTTATCCACAAACAAATCCTCTGATTTATACCCAAATTGGACATTTTAAAAAACAACCTGTTGGGTAAAATGGTGTTAAAGGCAGAGCTATAATCCACAAATAACAGCCTTGTATATGTCCCCTGTTGTTCCAAGTGATTCAATACAGTATGGACAACAAAAGGCATAGCATCATCAGTTGATCTCCCTATATGCAAATTGGTATGGGTCCAAAGTAGATGAAAGATTAGCCTTAATATAGTTCCAGCCTCTCAAAACATTTCATGACAACAGATGTTAAAGCTACTGGTCTATAATCATTAAGGGATACCACTACTGTCTGCTTAGGGACTGGCACAATAATAGATGTCTTCAGATGCATGCAGGCTTGCCTGCCTGGGAGGCCTCCTTCCCCTCTTGACTCTGGCCATTGCTCCGTTGAACTAGCAGGTGTTCCGGAGTGCTGGACAGGCCTTTCCTCCTGGGAGATTGGAGTGGCCATACTAGCCAGCCAGTGACCTAGTGAGGAGCTTCGGGCTCCGTTGAGGGCTGCACAGACGGCCATTAATATTTTCATCTTCGGAGGCCATCCGACACGACGATCAGCTGCTGGTCACATTGCTTCTGCCTACTTGTCCCCGGAGCCAGCCCCCCGTGGCGTGCTATCCTGGCTCAAAGACAGGGTTTCTAGCACGGCTCGCTGTTGGATGCCTCAGGAGCTTTGCACTCCGTTTGCTTTGGTCCCGGCTGCGGTTGGATTGCCAGGAGCTTCGCACTCCCCTAACTAGCTGTGGGAATGATTTGGCTGTCAGGAGCTTTGCGCTCCATTGCCTGAGCACTGGGAACCCATTTTGGCGTCAGGAGCTTCGCACTCCATTGCCTGGCCGCTTGAAGCCATTTTTCGCTGTGAGGAGCTTTGCACTCCATTGGCTATTGTTGGGAGCCATTTTTGCCTGTGAGGAGCTTCGTGTTCCATTGTTGGACCATTGGCCGCCATTTTGTTGTTTGGGCTTCATTGCCTGGCCGTTGGGCGCCATTTTGGGACCTTCAGCAGCTTCGTGCTCCCTGGTCTGTGCCAAGACTTCATTGCGCTTTGTGAGCATTTTCTAATAGCGCGTTTGCGCTTGGCAGCTGGCCTTTGTGCCTGGGCAGGAAACTTTTGTTTCTGCTGCCTATCTGGGCTGGGGGTCCTTTCCCTCTAATTATCTATACAGCAATAACTGCCCTGAGTACTTTTTTAATCTGAGGTGGCATTTGTAATTTGCTGTCTGTCGGGTGGCCATTTTAGGGAGCCAGTTTACCATTGCATTGTCAAGCCTCGACCCTAGAGGGCGCAAAGCCTTCATATTGCCATAAAGATGCCTCAGGCACTTTCCAAATCTAAGCATGGCCGGAAGACTGGGTCTCCTGACCAGACTGATAGGGTGTCTTTGAGCACAGACTCAGATACTTCTCAGGCACCTGCTGCCATGGATGTGTCCTTAAGGATCAAAGGCTGTCATTATCATCAGGCCCCTCGCAGCCACAGCTCAGCTGTATCCAGGGTCGAGAGGCGCAGGGAGCAGGCCTTGCAGAAAATCTGCAATAAGGCCAGCAAATGTAAGACCCTTCCTCGCAAGGGCTTCCCCAGGTTCTTCCCTCTGTGGTGACACCTGACCAGGTCTCTCTTCGGGACTGTCCCATTTCTGTGTTCACTGCAGGTTTATGGGGACCTTCTATGGCCGCAGCTCCACCTTCTCTCCCTCCAGTGGAGACTACGGAGACTGCTCCAAGCCAAATTCCAGTGGTGTCTGAAGCATCTCTCACACGCAATAGAGACTATGTGCTCCCTGATAATCTCCAACTGGTTTTTTCCAGGGCTCTACACATGTCATTGGAAGCCGGCTACCTACATCCGGGCGAGGTTCCTTCTGTGAAATCCGTGGCTTCTGTTTCTCCTGTGAGGGACATCCAAGATGATCTGCTCTCCTGTCCGGAATCAGTGTTGTCGGCGCTTTCACACACGTCCCGTCCAGTGAAACTTGATGAGGTCAACCACCCGGAACCGGACCTGTCTGATGACAAGGGACTCGAGACAGAACAGCCAGCCTTTACCAGTCTTTCTCTCCAGCAGTTTTTAAATCTTTACTCTTTAAAGCGGCTCAACTGGGCCTGCCGGTTACTGGAGAGGTCCCTTCAAGCCCAAAGGTTTAATCCCCTTTTCTCTGAGCCAACTAAATCTGTCGATTCTATTCCAGCTCCTTCACCTTTCCTGGATGTTATTCAATGCCAGTGGTCATTGCCTGACTCTGCTCCGGCTCCTTCTTCCCTGGACGAGAGTTTCTTTAATGTGGCTCCTGACATGGCTATTCTGCTCTGCCTACCCTTGGTGGATGCCCCTGTTGCAGCCTTACTGCCTCACACAGCCATCCCACACGAACCTGATGAAGGTCTTCATCTGGAGGAATGCTAATTCGACCAAACTCTCCAACTGTGAACAGAGGTGGAGCTGGAATCACTTCAGCCTCTCCCTTGGGCTCGGAAAACAGAGAGCCACTATGCTGTCCAGAATCAGGAACTGGATCCACTGCTGGCAAGTGCCCAGCCAGTCTGACTGTGCTGGAAGCCTTGTATAACAATGACTTAAACAGTTGAGGCCTGAAAAGGCCAACAAGGGGAGGCTGCTCAGTAGCTAAGCCCTAATCCTCTGAGAGGTCAAGCTCCCTGTCCATGTCCTCATGTGAACCCTCCTGATCTGAAGACTCAGTGGAGTAAGAATGTATCACCTCAGCTGAGGCCAGGCCCCTTACAGGCGCCTGTGAAGATGGTGAATAATCTGAGTGAAGAGAGGCCTCACGGTGACTGTGGCTGCACTGTAACTCAGCTGCGATTCCCCTCTCAATAGCCTGAGAAATAATGGCCTCCATATTAGATGAAAACTGGCCTGTCTGTTACTCCCCTGAACTCATTCCTTGTGAAACAGGGTTGCAGGCAGCCTCTGTAATAGAGGATCTGTGCCTGATAGGCTGTTGCCATGACCCTTGGGCAGAATGGGAGGCAGGGAGGGAGCCAAATAGAGCTGGTCTGTTGTCAGGCAGAATTTGAGGCAAAAATTGCTCAGGAGCGCCATCTGGTGACAAGGGCTGACCTAGACTCTGAGGCCAGGGTCCCCTTGGCTACATTCCTGGGCTCCTCATTAGTCTCCAGCGATGATCTCTGCAAGGTCCGCCTGATACGCCAGTTGCGCCCCTTTCTAGATCGGGACTCCCTACGCACAGTCACTCAGGCACTCGTCACTTCCCGCCTGGACTACTGCAACGCTCTCTACATGGGGCTCCCCCTGGGGTGCACCCGGAGGCTCCAGCTGGTCCAGAACGCGGCCGTGTGGGGGATTATGGGGGCGACGAGGCGCTCCCATGTAACACCTCTCCTGCGCGAGCTGCACTGGCTCCCGGTGGTCTTCTGGGTGCGCTTCAAGGTGTTGGTGACCACCTTTAAAGCGCTCCATGGCTTAGGGCCGGGGTACTTACGAGACCGCCTTCTGCCACCAATAGCCTCCCACCGGCCAGTACGCTCGCACGGAGTGGGCCTCCTCAGGGTGCCGTCCGCCAGACAATGTCGGCTGACGACTCTCAGGGGGAGAGCCTTCTCTGTGGCGGCACCCACCCTCTGGAACAACCTCCCCCCAGAGATACGTACAATAACAGACCTCCGGATTTTTCGTCGGGCCCTGAAAACCCATTTATTTCAACTAGCGGGGCTGGCTTGAGTTAATTTTAAATTGATTTTAAATTGGGTTATTTTAATTTACGGCCAATAATATTTAATTATTTTAAATTGTTTTTAAATTTTGTATGTATTGTTTTTTACTCTGGCTGTTCACCGCCCTGAGTCCTATTCTGGAGAAGGGCGGTATAGAAATTTAAATAATAATAATAATTTAAATAATAAGGCAGCCTCTCCGATGACTCCAGGAGTCGCGCCTGCCATTTTGCGATCCACCGCTGAACAGCTGGGATCAAAGGTGGCCTCGCCGCCACGGCTTCCAAGCGTGCTTGAGCAGAGGCTTGGGAATCAGGCCCTCCAATGACCAAAGACGGGGCAAAGGGAGCGTGTCCGAAGTGGACAGAGATTTCTCCTTCCGGCAGCAGCTGTCCTCTGACAGCCCAGGCTTGCTGACAGCCCAGCCGTCCTTCAGCTCAAAAGCGGAGCGTGAAGCTTTCTGCTGAGCCAGAATCAAAGCGAGCCGATGTCCAGGCTCTGGGTCAGCACTCCGAGAAAACTCGATCTGGCTGCCCGGTCAGGACCACCAGCCGGTGGCCTGACTTGCCGCAATGCGGCCCTCAGCAGGCTCATGCTAAAAGCAGTTCACACTGGCACCTAATCGAAGAAAACAGTAAAGACAGGAAAAAACAAAAAAACTAAAACCTAACAATGCCAAACAAACAGCAAGCATTCAGGAATGGTTGACCAAGCAAAGACACATCTGTCCACAGCCAGGACTGAGACAGAAGCTGGGGACCGTTGGTGTAGGCGTGTCCTTGCAGCTTTGACAGTCTCAGTCCCATTGGCTAGTGGATGAGGAAAACCCATTCCTGGATGCTGCCCCCACTACAATGGAGAAATTGGGGACTTTTCAACAAAAGTTAACCAAAAATGAGGAAAAGATTAAAATAATTGAAGAAAAATCAGAACAAGCAGGAGAAAAAAATGGAGGAAATGAATCAGAGACTAACACAATAAAGAACTCAAAGGAACGGTAATCCAGTTGCAAATGGAAAAGGATGAACACTTCTTGAGGTTTCAGAATATTGAGGAAGGAAAAGAAGAAAACATAGCTGAGTTGATGGTAGACCTCTTGGCTCAAACATTACAAATAGCAGCACATGAGATGAAGGCAGAGATAGACGGAGTGTTCAGAATCCACACTAGCTATGCTAAAAAGAACAAACTCCCAAGGGAGATACATGTAAGATTTATGAAAACAACAACAACAATAAGAGCAGAAATTCTTTAAAAAATAAAAGAAGAAACCCTGAAATATAAAGGAAGAGAGGTTGTGGTGCTAAAACAATTACCCAGAAGAGTTAGAGATCTGCAGAAGCAGTATCAGTTTCTGACAGGACAGTTGATCAAACACCAAGCAAACTTTAGATGGTTGATACCAGAGGGAATTTTGGTTACCTAGAATGATAGAAGAGACAGACTGGATTCCCTAGATAGTGGATATGAATTCTACAACTATTACTTTACACCACAGAAGCAACAAAAAAGAAAAGAGAAAGTAGAAAATAGAGGACAAGAGGAATTAATGACAGATGAAACTATGACTAAGCAACAAGAAGGATGCAGAGATAGAAAGCAAAGAAATAACAAGTTGTTATTACAACAAGTAGGTGATATTTGAAATGCATCAATTCTGATACATCACATCTCTTGATCCAGGTCTCTTTCTGGGAAAACTCTGTGTTGCCCAAACTCTCCCCGTTCCATCACACTTGGACCTGGTCACCTCATCAGTTCTTAAGGGCTTTTTGGAAAATGAAAAGAGATGAGGCTGATTTAATTTGGAAAGATTATTGCATAAGGCAGACACCACAACAGAGAAGACATGTGTCCTGGGACCCATCAAATGTAGATCTGTAGCTGAAATTACCCACAGCACACCTTCTCTGTGAGAATGATGAGGTGGGCTGCTCTAAGGAGAAAAAGGCAGAAAAATATCACAAATAGCCCAGTCCCATGACATGAATTTATGCTTTCTGTTTAAATGTTCAATACACGCATGCTTCCTGAAAGTAGTAGATTTTCTGTCATTTATTCTGGACATTACAAAGGCTCTGCTGTAGAAAAAAAAATACTAAGAAAAAGTACACTGTATCCAAATAATAATGGTCATGCAACATATTGCAGTATGTATACCAACAGCTCAGGACAGAAAATAAAGAGCTGTTGGTTAAATTCAAATACTGCGTTTGTCTAGAAGTTTGGTGGAGCAAGAGCCATACTGCAATTTAATCTCCCAAGTACAGAGATCTCTCCAGTTCTGCTCATTCACCAATGCACCACTCTCAATTATCCATATTTCTCCAGACATCTTCCTGCTTTCTTCAGTGGCACTAATTTTTCTGTGGCATTTTTCTTGTTAGCTCATCCTCTGATTCCATCAAGCGCATCAGCAGGATAAAACTCTAAGTATCATTCATTCAGCCACTGAGTTTGCTTTGCTTTTCCTTCGTGTCATGTCTCCTAATAGTGTTGACAGGTGCACGAGCTCACAAAGAAGGTTTTTTTTTTTTTTTGTGGACTATTCACTCAGAGCTTTTATCTCTATGTGGGCGCATCACTCCTTACTCAGGATTGATTGGTTAGATTTGTTTTTGTTTTTATTTAACTGTATCTACATAGTTTAGGTTTGCTTTACTTTACAGTAATTGTTTGTTTATTAATTTATTTACTTAATATCACACCTATTTACAAATACTATTTATTTATCATATTTAATATAGTTGTTTATTTAGTTAGGATTAGTTTAGTTTATCTTAGTTAGGGTTTAGTTTATTTCCATCATGGAGACATTCCTGTATTATGCAGGGAAAGCTCGCTTTGAGGTAAGAGATCTTCAATTTTATTTATTTATTTGTCAACTTGCATGTCTTACTCTAGGATTTGGGATTCAAAGAGGTAACATGACAGGAAACATGATATAAAAATAATGATGAAACAAAACAGGAATCAAAAGAGTCTAGGAACAAGCAAAAATTGTTTTAGAATAATTTTTCAGAATAAATTTTGAACCTGAATATTTTCAAAATATTTGTACATCTTCTTTCAGACCCTTTCTTGATGAGTTGTATTAATATCTTCAGTTTAAACACATTCACAGGACAGCCTTCCAGAAAGACTGGGAAACATGGCTCTGTGGCTTTGCTTCGGGTACCCAGAAAAGCACACAGTCATGGGGCTGATTAGAGCCCTCAAATCCTCTTCCTAATTAATTTTTAACATTGCTTCCCTCTCTAGGAGTTTCTGGAGGCTGGGGACAGCAAAAAACGTCACTTCCTGTCCAACCGGAAGTTGGGAAACGGGCCGTTTTGGTGCTCCGAGGGGGTGGAGAAGGCTGTTTTCGCTCTCCTCAGATGCATAGAGAGGATCTGGAGCCAGGTGAGAAAGAAAAATGGGCCTACTGGGCCATCGCGTGCCAGAAGCGGGGGGGAGGGGGTGCGTGCACGCATGCATGGGGTGGGCACATAGAATTATGGGTGTGGGCATGCGTGTACATGAACCTCCACCACCCCACCCCTTCCTGGCACGTGATGGCAAAAAGGTTAGCCATCACTGTTCTAAGTGAACAAGCTGAGATTGAATCCTATGTTGTCTGTAAAAAAAAAATCACCCTGTTTAACACCACTACACACAATAGTGGAACCAGAACAGCGCATGTCTTCTATTCCCAGAATCATATCAAAGGAAAGATGAGTAGAAGCTGGTACAGACTGACTGATTTAATAATATTTTTGTACTGCTGACTCCATATAAATTCTTGACAATTTACAAACAGCTGCCTAAAATCCAGGCAATCAGTAGTCAGGAGGCTCGGAATCACCTTACATTAAACTAGAGATGGGAGGATTTGAGCCTCCGACCATGCTGTCATCAACACTATCTCGGAAGCACTATCAATTCTTCATATGGCAAGGTTGATATTGGAAGAAGAGGGCCATTATAACATCACTTTAACATCAGATGTCATGACTCCCCTGGATGCTTCCCCCATTATAACATCACTTTAACATCAGATGTCATGACTCCCCTGGATGCTTCCCCAGACGCTCCTCCAGATGCCAGTTCAGAGGAGGATGTGCTGGCAGCTGAGGGCTACGAGCCAGGACTGGAGGGGCTGAACATAGGGGAGGAATTAGATGAGAAATCAGATGAACCAGAGAGAGAAGAGGCTTCCTGCACCCAGGATGTCCAGAGGCTTTGAGTGGAGAAGACACATACCTGCAGCTGGCCAGTGGAGACCAAGAAGAACTACCTCCTCCTCCACATAGGGCTGAGAAAAGGCAGGCTACTGATTAGGAGGTAATCATGCATTAATGAGCTTCACCAGGAAACAGTTATTTAGTTCAGCAAGTGAAGTGAAATGATGCTGGAAACAACCTGTCTGTTTCCTTGCTGTGTGCTCTTGCCTTGAACTTTGGATCATATCTCTTCAACTGTGGCTTTGCCTTTGCCTTTGCCTTTGCCTTGGGGACTTGCTTTTGCCTAGTGGACTGGACTTGCTTTGCCTTGAAGACTAGTGTTGGTTTCATTTGAGTAGCCTATGGAACTCATTGAGGTTGAGCTGGTACAGGCATAGAGGATTGCTGAGGAATACTATTTCAGGCTTGGAAGCCTTAATAAAGACTTCTAACATCTGTGGTGTGTGTGTGTGTGTGCAGGTGAGCAGGAAAGTACAGCAGAACAACTAAAACTGTGTAGATAGCTAGCTAAAGGCAAAATTCAGGTGATGTCATGAGGATTGTTGCTTAAGAGTAATTAACAGTGGTTACTGAGGGTCTTCATGCTATTTTTTTAAAAAAATATGGTTACAATCTACCAAATTGTGTAGCCTATGTAAATCTGCTATTTTTTTCTCTCACACCAACTTCAACATAGATACCCCCTCCAATAAATAAACAAATAAATAAATAAAATCCCAGGCAAATTTAATTTCACCTCCTATCGTATCAGCCTGATTTAACTTTACAGAAAACAACCTATTATGTGCTGCTATGTGCTATGTGTTTTTAATGGCCAGTTATTCCATTAATCAAATTTAAAGCATTAGCCCAGAATGGGTGTATTGTTTGAAAGAACCCAAAATACGTAGAAAATTTGTTATAGTCATGGTTAGAATATACACCATAATATGCACTTATGAGTATATTTAAATATAAACCACGTGTGGTCTATATGTCTGGAAATTTCCAAGTCTGGAAATTATGCTTTCCATAGATATTAATATTTATACTATTTAAGCCTAAATTAATAACAAAATATTAGAGAAAATAATACTGTATCATAGCCCTTTTAAAGGAAACTGTTCTGAAATCATTCATCAAGGCTTACAGTACTCTTGATATCATGATTTTTATATGCCAAATGTTTAATATTTGCTGTTGTTAAATGGTCTAAAGTATAAATCCTGATATTCATTTGCCATTTTAAAATAGTTATTGATTTCAGCATGAATAGGCTTCAGCAGTCATATGATAAGATATGCACATCCTCAGTAAGTTTTCTCTGCTGTTTGGGGGCTGGGGGAAAATCTATTCAACTGACAGATATACTGTCAGAAAGCTTTAAAAATCAAATCAAAGAGTACAACTGAAATTCATATTTAAAGTCCAAGATGAATCTACTGAATTCAATGGAAACACTTCTAGAAATTTTGCTAAGATTTCATGTTTGACAATTTCATGGTTAACTTACATTGTTACATATCGGCATTTTTGCTACATAGCGAAATCATCATCAAAATGCAACACAGTGAGAAGCTGAGTTTCAAACAAATTCCAAGGTTATTCCCAAGAATTCTCAGGTGTATCTATTAAAAAATGTTTTATCAAATATAACATATACAAAGATGGGATGCCATGTTTATTGAACAAACATGAAATAATCATACTGAGAGGCAGTTAGTTCCTAGAGTTGCATAGGAGTCATGCAAAAAAGCGAAGAAAAAAATTTATCTGAACGTTTCCA
Source organism: Pantherophis guttatus (assembly GCF_059756535.1). NCBI lineage: Eukaryota > Metazoa > Chordata > Lepidosauria > Squamata > Colubridae > Pantherophis > Pantherophis guttatus. Next base: position 226,595,224 of record NC_142063.1, on the reverse strand, counting down.
TAAGTATTTCTGAGATTTTCAAATTCTGCAGAATTCTATACCAGGGACATGAAACAGCCAAGATGTCTCATAATTAGGGTCTATCATTCAGCCATAAAATAAGAGATTTTAGATAGAATGCATTCTCTTGTGGCATTAGAAATAAAATTTAGATAGCTTTTCTTGATATGCTTGACTAAATTGTTCCAAAGGCAAATGTGTTGAAAAATCTTGCTAATATTCTGCCTGCTAATTTCTGCTGAGAAGCTATTCATCAGCTTAAATTATTGTCTGTTTCAACTTGGTTAGTTTTGGTTGGACAAAATGCTATTGGATATATAATTTAAGAAGCACTGGTTTCTTTTCAAATACTATCTTCAAATACAGGATAGTACTAATGTGATTCTATTCTACTTGTTTTTAATCTATTTCAGTGAATTATGACATCTCAGCTTCAAAGACACCTGTGCTCTATTTTTGGTACTCCCTCTGCTTCCTGCTTAATCCAACCAGGGTTGGATTGATGTGACTAAGAGATGCAGTCATGTGACATCACATTTTACAACTCTTCAATTAACAACAACAATGGTATCAAATATAGATCAAGAAATATCACCTAGACACAAGGAAGATTAAGGAAGCATTAGAAATAATAAAGCAGCAAATAATAGCTGTAGCCAAGAATATAAACAGACATGAAGTAAAAATTCCACACTACAAGCAGACTCTCCAATTTCAATCCAATCAGAAACATTCCTACAATCCATTAATAGAGAGATTGCAATGAATCAGTCAACACTTGACAAGGAAGACACGGTGCAGTTCTGACAAACGCATGTCATGGCCCAACTTATGATCTTTACAGTTGTGGCCAAAATTGTGGAAACCTTTTGGGAAAAGAGTATTTTTGAGGTTTGATGGCTAAAAACAGCACTTCTATTTTTTTTGAGTAGTACCATAAAATTATATATCAATGGAAAGATAATTGGTGGAAACTTAACCAAAGGTGGCATTTCTAAGTTTTTGAAGAGGTATAAAGAGACTCAGTCAGTACAAAACCACACTGGTAAAGGCAGGAAAAGGTGTACAACAGCAAGGGATGATAGAAGAATTAAGAGACTGTGCCTACATGACAGAAGAAAATCATCTGGGTGTATACAAGATGAAATGGTGCAATGCAATGTGAAGTTGAGTGAAAGGACTATTCAGTATTTCTAGGCTTTATCAGACATTTAAGCAGCATTATGCTGTCTGTATTATGCTAGAACAGTAATGCAAATATAGACCTACGGAAAAAAAAAAGAACAAAATAAATATTTGACCGTTACAGGGAGGAGTCATAAAATGAGGGTGTGGCTAACTGATGAAGGCAAATAAGCCAGAAATAAATCTATTTTAGTCTTTCTTAAGTCTTGCAGCAGACAGCATAATGCTGCTTAAATGTCTGATAAAGCCTAGAAAATAGTGATTTGGGATGTCACTTAACTATGGCTATACAAACATCTTGATTTACGTAGGAAAAACCCTGGCTAGAACAGTAATGCACATACAGACCTACGAAAAAAAAAAAGAACAATAGATAGATAGATAGATAGATAGACAGACAGACAGACAGACAGACAGACAGACAGACAGACAGATAGATAGATAGATAGATATAATGGGTTCTGTAGAAATAAAATCATCAGTATGATCCAGCATGCAACACCCAGACAGAAGAGAAATCAACAAGAAGAACAAAACAATGGGAAAGCCATCTTACCCTATATAAAAGGAACAACGGATAAAATTAGCAAAGTACTGCATAGACACAACATCAAAACCATATTTTGCACAGATAGAAAGATATTGTCTATTCTGAGAAACCCTAAAGACAAAATAGAATTAGAAGATCAAGGCATATACGAAATCACGTGTGCTTCCTGCCCCTCAATATATATTGGACAGACCAACAGAAGAATGAGTGTGCGCATCGAGGAACATAAAAACTCAGTACAAAAGAAAGAACACACATCATCATTAGTACAACACATAAATGCCACAGGACATAATATTAATTTTAATAACACAAAAACAGTTGCAAAAATAGAAAATCTCAATGGCAGAATAATCAGAGAGGCCATTGAAATAGAGAAAAGACCATATTGTATGAATAAACGTGATGACACTTCCCGTCTACCTACTATTTGGAAACCTGCTCTCATAGACAGACGAATCTTAACACAAAATATAAACCATAGATCAAAGGTTCATCAAAATGCCTGTGTTGCCACCTGTTCCAGCATAACTTATCCATTGACCCACAACCAAGCAACAGCGCTTCCACCCAATCAAAATACAGCTACGTCATCAGCCAATCAGAATAAAACAACACTGTCGACCAATCAGAATACACCTTTGTCTCTTTTCATAGAAAAACGTCAGTTACGATCACACAGTTTGCCCATAAGCACCAAACCGAGAACATCAACCAGAAGATGATGAATGCGATTTCGTCGAAACATCGCTACTACCCTTTTAAGGATATGTTTACAATTACATGGGAAGAAACTCAAGATATTAACTGTACACACATATATACCCGTGAAAACTTACATAGACAAATATCACACCTCTACGGGGAGGAGATGTATAAATTTACCAGAACTTATGAGAAGTTAGAGATAAAAAGAACTTGAATACTGTGTGATTTAACATTTTTATGTCACTGTCGTGACCAAAATATAATACCTACTTGCTTTAAATTGAAATTCCATACCTACACAACATCTATCCAACGCATTCTGAGAAGAACTGAAATGGCATTACTTAGAAATGAAATCCATAGCAAAAGATTCCTATTGGATCAAGTAAACAAAGATCTATTAGCTTTATACCTGAAGATAAGCAATATTATTCACCCCATATTATGGGACAAAATAAAACAACTTGTCATCTGGAGATCTGAAATAGAAACCACTCATAAAACTTACAGACATTTAAAGAAACTTAAGAAATTAGAACATAAAAAACCTCTAACCACAGCACAGCATCATTTAAAACAAGTAGTATACAATGTTTCCAATAAAGAGCTAACAACAGCAGAAACAAAAGTCTTAGCAAAGGGCTTTAACTTTGCAGTGGCACCTAAGAAAATCCCGATAGAAACCATCATATGCGAAATTGAAACCAGCTTAAAGAAACTCAGTGCTGATGATGCTGATAAAGTTAGACATGATGTCACCAACATTCTACGCACTAGTAAACCACCTAAAAGCAACTTATCGAAAGAAGAACAAAAAGCACTGCAAGTTTTAAAAAACGATAATAGCATAATGATATTACCAGCAGATAAAGGCAATGCAACGGTAGTAATGAACACAGTGGACTATGAAAACAAACTGTCTGATTTACTTCAAGATGCCACATATAAACCCATAAACACAGACCCAACAACATATCTAGAAAAAACCATGAGGATAAAGATAAAATCAAGTACTATAAATAAAGAAATCCAACAAACAATTATTTCCAGAGAAAAATCATCAAAATGTCCAAAACTGTATGGCCTCCCAAAAATACACAAAGATGGAATACCTCTTAGACCCATAGTAAGTTCCATAGGCTCACCATCACAAAATCTAGCCAAATATCTAGCAAAACATCTACAACCTTATGCAGAATCTGCTGCTTCATATGTACAGAACTCATACCATTTCATACAAATAATGAAAAAGCAACACATAAAAGAAAATGACTTACTTGTAAGCTTCGATGTTGTATCACTATTCACGCAAATACCTGTCAAAGAAGCCCTGTCATCAATTAAAAACAAATATCAACTACCGAAACATATCGCAGATTTAACAGAACATTGTTTATCCAACACATATTTCATACAGAGAGGACAGAGATATAAACAAATAGAAGGTGCACCAATGGGATCACCATTATCACCGGTCATCGCTAATCTTTTCATGGAAGAATTTGAAACCAATGCTTTAGAAAAAACTGTTAACAAGCCAAAATTGTGGCTTAGATATGTTAATAACACTTTTGTGATCTGGCCGCATGGAACAGATAAACTGGAAATCTTCTTAGTATATTTGAACAGCCTCCATCCCAAAATAAAGTTCACCATGGAGATAGAATCAGAAAATCAGTTGCCTTTCCTCGATGTATTAATTTATAAAAAATCTGATGGCACCTTACGACATACCATCTATCAAAAGAAGACACATATGAACCGCTATCTCAACGCTAAATCACATCACCATCCAGCACAAATAAACTCTGTTGCCAAAACATTAACCACAAGAACTAAATGTCTGGCTGATGAAGCACATTTACAAACAGAATTATATACATTAACTAACGTACTGACATCAAATGGGTTCTGTAGAAATAAAATCATCAGTATGATCCAGCATGCAACACCCAGACAGAAGAGAAATCAACAAGAAGAACAAAACAATGGGAAAGCCATCTTGCCCTATATAAAAGGAACAACGGATAAAATTAGCAAAGTACTGCATAGACACAACATCAAAACCATATTTTGCACAGATAGAAAGATATCGTCTATTCTGAGAAACCCTAAAGACAAAATAGAATTAGAAGATCAAGGCATATACGAAATCTCGTGTGCTTCCTGCCCCTCAACATATATTGGACAGGCCAACAGAAGAATGAGTGTACGCATCGAGGAACATAAAAACTCAGTACAAAAGAAAGAACACACATCATCATTAGTACAACACATAAATGCCACAGGACATAATATTAATTTTAATAACACAAAAACAGTTGCAAAAATAGAAAATCTCAATGGCAGAATAATCAGAGAGGCCATTGAAATAGAGAAAAGACCATATTGTATGAATAAACGTGATGACACTTCCCGTCTGCCTACTATTTGGAAACCTGCTCTCATAGACAGACGAATCTTAACACAAAATATAAACCATAGATCAAAGGTTCATCAAAATGCCTGTGTTGCCACCAGTTCCAGCATAATTTATCCATTGACCCACAACCAAGCAACAGCGCTTCCACCCAATCAAAATACAGCTACATCATCAGCCAATCAGAATAAAACAACACTGTCAACCAATCAGAATACACCTTTGCTTCTTTTCATAGAAAAACGTCAGTTACGATCACACAGTTTGCCCATAAGCACCAAACCGAGAACATCAGCCAGAAGATGATGAATGCGATTTCGTCGAAACATCGCTACTACCCTTTTAAGGATATGTTTACAATTACACGGGAAGAAATCCAAGATATTAACTGTACACACACATATATATATATATGCTTCAGAGGCTCATTTGTTAAAGTAGATCTTAATAGAGATAAAGGTTTATGGTACATTGATTTATTTCCTCCACGACAATTGGTAGCAGAGGATGGTTGTTTAAACCTTATCTCTATCTACTTAACAAATATGCCCACACTAAAGTCTACGAGGAATGCAAAGAACGCAACCCGAGCCTTCACCAGGCGCATGGCAACCCAATGCCGAATAACAGAACCAGGGGCCAGGACAACTTTGTCTGAAGCGCTCAATGCTTCAATAACACAGGAAGCTAGAATAATGACAGGTCCCAAGGAAAGTATGCCGGTTCTAGAAATCCTCACTGCTGCGAGTGACAGCCCTCCGCCTGCAGATGTCGAGAGCAGAAGGACGCCCCTTCTAGCCTCAACTTTGAATTAAGCAGAGAGGGATGAGGTGAGGTCTGCAATACTCCAAGCATTCGGCTTGCAGGCAGCAAGCGAAGACCCGGTTGCTGATCTCACTGCTCTACTCCAAATTACAAAAATGGCGCCAAATGAAATAGACAGGACTGATGTCCAGAACGGTACCAGATCGGTAAGAGCCAACCAATCCTGTCAAGAAAATATCTGTATCGGTAGTCAGGCGAAGGCAGGAAAATTCAAAATGCCTTCCTCAGGTTTCCCGCTCGAAAATATGGCGCCCAGCCAGTTCCCAATTCAAAGTGGCCAGATTAAAATGGCGTCAACTGTCAAAATGTCAGCTACCGGCGACCCGCAATAGCAAGCGGGCACCAGCATCGAAGCCACCCACTTGGCAGTGCATAATGCTGTGGTGGCTCAAAGCGACCAGCCAACTGAAGAGCTAGCTCTGCCAGCATTAGCGGCACCGCTGGTCCCAGCTGTGCCGAACATGACACCGGCACTGGCCGAATGGGCCCGCTCCCATGCGACCAGCCCGGTCACAGTGACCCAAGCAACAAAAACAAGAAGCTCGCCTACCGAGCTTGAAATAGAAAATGCTGTCAAAATATTGACAGAGGCTTTCATGGCCATCTTCCAGTTCCCTCAAAACTACATTGCAAAAGCAATCCACTCCAACACCCTTCCAACGACTGCAGCCCGCTCCTTACATATTTACATAATGGCGGATTCTCCTGCGGCTTCTCCAGTCTTCGGGGCCATTTCTGGGACTACTCCAGCTGAGGCTGAGGTCCCAGAGGCAGGCACAAGGCCTTCTGCAGAGGAGCCAACGAAGAGAACCTCACTTCCAGATGAAAATGAACTTCACGCCTGCGCAGTTCAGTGTCTCAACCCCTCCCACAAGGGCGGAGCAACTGTCAAACAGCTGGCCAATGGGATTCACGCCAGCTGCTTCTATACCCATGCCGTTCTGTTCTTTTCAAAAATTGCAGCACCATGGACAGCAACAGCTGGTTTTAAAACGTTAAGTTTAAACGAAAAAAATTTAAAGGAGTGGGTGAAAGGGGTTCAGGTGATTCTAATCAAAGAGAATGTGCTGTCATTATTATTAGAACCTCTCTCTAAACCATGGACTCTGGAAATTGATTTGTTGCATCATAAAGCTTTTTGTATTTTATTATTAACAATTGACCCAGCATTGTATCCTAGTATTCCACATAATTTGACTATATGTGAATTATGGGAAAAATTGTTTAATTTGTTTTATTGTAAGAATTCTAATACAACTAACAGGATTCCATTCCAGATAATTCCATTCTGCTAAATTGAGGGCAGGGGTGGATATGAATGAGCATCTTTGTGAGCTCAACAAAATGAGGGAGGAATTAATTTTAAGAGGGGAGCCTGTGTCAGAGCAGAGCTTAATAAGCATAAAAATTAATTTGTTAGACTCTAGCTGGAATAATTTTATTTCCCAATTGGATAATACCAGCTATGAGGGTATGTCCCTGGAAGTCTTGTCTGGTAAACTTATTTCAGAGGACAATCTGAGGAAAGACAGAGCAGCCTTCCACAGGAAGGAGAGATCACCAAGGAGATCTAATAGCCCTGAAAGGGTCAACATTGTTGGGGAGTGTTTTAACTATGGGTCCAGGGACCATTACAAAAGAGACTGCCCGCGTAATGCCAACGCAAGGGCATGTCAAAGGGCATCTTCTGATGACAGGTACAGAAGGAGATCAACTACACCAAATAGAAAGCCACAAAGCAATCCTGCAAGCCAGAGAAGGGGCAGATGGCCAAAGAAAGGTGACAAAAAGGATAAATTTAATTTCACAAATAATTTTGCTACTGTGGTCGAGACTGCTGAGTCAAAAATATCAAAAAGGCAACGTGAGCAACTGTGGCTGTTAGACAGTGGGGGGAGTAAACATATTGTTAGTGACCGAAAATTGTTTTCTGAGTTAAAAGAACATAATTCTATGGTTAAAGTTGCCAATGGCATAAGGGCTAAGCTCACTGGAATTGGAAAAGTATTCATCGCCGGGATTGGGGAGGTTAGTGGTGTTCTATATGTACCTGAGATTGATTATAATTTACTTAGCACCATAAAAATAAGCGAAAACTCTAAGATAGAGGTGTTGTTTACAAAAGCTACTGCCATTGTCACCAATGATAAACGTAAAGTTGGGGAAGTTTTAAAAATTAATGGTCTGTCCTACTATTCTCCCATTGTGAGAGCTGATGAATATGAAGTCAGCAACCAGGTCATTGATTCTGACAGTGATGATGGATCTCAGCCAGAATCAGAGGATGAGACTGAGGGTCCACAAGTAAAGAGGGGTTACAATTACAGTTGTAAATATACTTCAAAATGTAAAAAGTGTGTGAGATTCAATGTGGAGCAAGGCAATGAAAGGCCCGAGGATGCAAATGCAATTTCTATTGGCAAGCCACTCCATGATGTGTGTGCTCACCTCATGCATCACAGGATGGGTCATATGAGTTTCCCTGTGGTGCAGAAAGCACCTGAGTGGTCCAAGGGGATAAGAATTGAAGAATGTAATATTTTTTTGGATTGTTCCATTTGCAGGAGTGCAAACTCCAAAGTGAAGCCAGCACCCAGGAAATCAGAGAGGCATTCTGAGCACATATTCCAGTTGGTGCATATGGATTTGGTGGGTCCTTTGAAACCCTCCATTGGTAAGAATCATTACTTCTTGACCATTGTTGATGACCATAGCAGGTTCAGATTTGTATATCTCCTCAAACCCCAAAATCAGACCTTATCCAAATTTAAGGAGTTCTGCAGTCTAGTTGAGAATCAGCACAAGGTCAACATCCAGATCTTGACCTACAGAAGTACTGAGTTCAACTCAGCTTAGTTCTCTGATTGGCTGAAGGAGAAGGGCATAGTACATTTACATACAGCTCCTTACTCTGCTTTTCAGAATGGAGTGGTAGAGAGGAGAAATGGTGTACTGCAGGCGATGATGAGATGCGCCCTTGAGGATGCTGACCTAGATTTTTCATATTGGACGGAAGCTGCTTTGATTGTAAATTACACTCTCAACCTTGTATGGTCAAGTGTGGTGCAAAAGATCCCATATGAGGTAATGTATGGCCATAAGCCAAAATTAACACATCTCCATGTATTTGGAGTGATGGGCGATGTCCATATCCCCAAAGAACTAAGAAAGAAGGGGGATAAAGTCTCAATTAAATTAAGGTTCGTTGGATACGAACCTGGCTCTAAAGCTTTTAGGTTTGTGGATTCAAACAGAAAAATTGTGATATCAAGGTCAGCTAATTTTCACGAGAGTACAAATTGGAGCAGGATTCATGCCAATGAGATCCTAGCTACCAATACTAATCATAATTTGAAAAAACAGATAATAGATGTGTCAGAAAATCCATCTAGTGATGGTGAAACATCTGGATCTGAGGATGAGGGAGAGCACATGCCCTCAAGCCCTTAAAGGAAATCCTCAAGAAAAGGCAGGGAGTAGCCTGGTCAAAGGGGCAATCCACACTAAAAGTTAAGAGTAGCAATGATAAGGAGGATAGCTCATCAGATAGCTATGATACAGATGAGGAAACAACTAAAAAGCCAATTCGATCCAATAGGAGAAAGAAGCCCAAGAGATACGAAAATTATGTTATTTCTGTTAATCAAATATCGATATCACCTCAAAGATATGAGGATGTGTTAAAGCTACCTAAAAAAGAGCAGGAGAATTGGCGTACTGCAATGGTTAAAGAATTGGAAAGTCTAAAGAAATTAGAGGTATTCACACCCACAAAATTACCAAAAGGTAAAAAGGTAATTGGCACTAGATGGGTATTCAAGAAGAAGCCAGTTGAAAAAAGTAAATTTATTTATAAGGCAAGGTTGGTTGCACAAGGTTTCTCACAGGGATTCCTGGATGACTATGTTGATACCTTCTCGCCTACAGTGCGTCCTGAGAGCATTAAGACTGCACTCACCATAGCTGCCATAAAAGGGGAGAGTGTATACCAATTTGATATACAAACTATGTATTTACACTCTAAATTAGACAAAGAATTATATGTCAAACCTCCTCAGGGTGTAGATCATAAGAAAGGTGATGTTTGGCTCTTAAATAAAAGCCTCTATGGTCTCAAACAATTGGGAAGAAGGTGGTACGAATGTCTTACCAAACGTCTAAAGCAGATGGGTTTTTCTGCTTCATCAGCTGATGAATGTGTGTTCATCAGAAGTCACCAGGGCACTAAAGAAACAGTTTTGGTTTATGTAGATGACATTTTGTACGTATGCAAATCAGAGAGCAGATGTAAAATATTCTCTGACGAATTAGGCAAGAATTTTGCCCTAAAGCCTCTAGGCTGAATTGACAAATTTTTGGGGGGTTCAATTCGTAAAGACTGAGAAGGGGTTTAAACTTTCTCAGTGGGATAAAATTTTAGAATTAATTGATAGATGCAGCATGGCAGAGGCCAAGCCCTGTGATACTCCCAGGCAAATGGACTTTCTTAAAAATATGTATACTGAAAGTGTAGAATTTGAACAGAAGATATTCTACAAATCTGTAATAGGTTCACTATTGTACATTGCAGGATGAACAAGACCAGATATTAGTCTAGCTGTCAATGTCTTGTCCAGGCATTCTGAAAACCCCACCAATTTCATTGGAATGGGATCAAGAGGGTTCTTAGGTATCTGAAGAGTACTGCAAATTATTCACTTCTTTTAGAAGCTTATGTATCAGAAAAACCTAATTTATATTGTTATTCAGATGCAGATTGGGCAGGGGACATCAAGTCCAGAAAGAGTACTTCGGGGTATATAATATTACTGAATGGAAGCTCAGTCCACTGGTATTCAGGGAAACAGAAGTTGATTGCCACTTCTACTGCTGAGGCAGAATATGTATGTCTATCCAAGGCTTCAAACAATTTAGTCTGGTTTGATGACCTTTTAATGAATCTGTGGGAAGAACCTGTGTATCCTGTAAGAATTCACAAGGATAATATGGCAGCAATCAACATATCAAAGGCTGACGCTGTGGGGCAAAGGTCATGCCATATTGATATAAAATACAAGCATGTAAAACAGCTATCAAAATTGGATTTTATTGAAACTACCTTTTGTGAGACTAAAGAACAGATAGCAGATATACTCACTAAACCATTGCCACGGGAACAACACAAATACCTCTTAGGTAAAATACATTTAGTAATGTAAAGGATGTACTTTTGTATCTGTATGTGATGGATGTATAATTGGCATCAATAGACACAGAGAAGGGGATTGTGAGAGAAAAGTTATTTCTCAATTGCTGTGCCTATTAATGGCTTTTGGAATGAACAAGTGGATGAGCCAATCAGAAGGTGGCTGAAGGGTTTGAATCTCCAGGGCTTTTATGTTCCCTCCCCTAACTGTCACAGTTGACAATATAAAAGGAGATTCTTGACAGAAAACCATTGGCAGTCCAGAAGGCAGTCCAGAAAGCAGTTCAGAAGGCAGCTCTTCTGTTAGAAAACAGTGGGCTGTTCGGAAGTCAGTTAGAAGGCAGTTCTGATGGTTTACAAGACTATTTCTTCTGAGGAAGAATAGCCAGAACTAACATCGCCAGAACTAACATTACGTATATATATAATTCATTTGAGCCTATGAATTAAAAAGAATAAATATTTGACCTTTACAGGGAGGAGTCATAAAATATGGGTGTGGCTGGCCGATGAGGTCCAAAAAGACCAAAATAGTGCTATCCCAGTCTCCCATAAGTCTCAGAATAAACAACACAAAATGTCTGACAGGCCTGAAAGTGATGATTGGAGATATCATCCCACTATGGCCATTTAACAACTTTATCTACATAGGAAAAAACCCTGACTACAAAAATATCATACATTTGAGCCTATGAATTAAAAAGAATAAATATTTGACTTTTACAGGGAGGAGTCATAAAATATGGGTGTGGCTGGCCGATGAGGTCCAAAAAGACCGAAATAGTGCTATCCCAGTCTCCCATAAGTCTCAGAATAAACACAATAGAGATAAAGGTTTACGGTACATTGATTTATTTCCTCCATGACAAAGCAGCTAGAGGAAAGGGCCTTGCGCCCTCAATTGACTGTGTAGCCCTTACTCAGGAGCAGCCATTTTAGTAGGCTCAATTGTCTGCCAAACGTGTTCTGAGGTCCATTGTCCTAGGACAGTCTATTAATGCAGGACTCTAGATCATGTGAGGTGCTGGCAGTTCCTTGGCAGCGCCATTAAAAAAAACCCTTATAAAAAATATAAGCTTCAGTTATTATCAAAAGTCAGTGCGCAGCTATGCCTAAGGCATTGAGGAAGTCTAAGAATGGCCGCAAGGCTGAAGCAGTCAAAATGGCTGCCTTGGTTGCAATGGACACATGTCCAGGGACGTCTAAGGCCAGCACTCTAATGAATGAGGCCAAGGACAAAAATGGCTCCCGCTCTCACCACAGGGCTGGTCGTCATAGTAATGCATCCCTCCGGAATGAGAGGTGCAGGGACCAGGCCCTGCAAAAGATCTGCAGCAGGACCAATAAAAATGTGACCTCTACCTCGATAACCAGAGATTATCCCTGTACGTTGGTTGAGCCTCTTTCCCACGAATGGTCCCCAGGGGCTACTCCAGACCAGGTCTCTCTCTGAGACTGCCCCTTGATGATTTTAATGGCTGGATTATGGGGACCTGCAATTCCACCGTTGCAAGAGCCTGCTGAAGGTGCGGCCCCTGTCCAGAACCCCGCTATGGACCCTTATTCTACAGACATCCCAGCGGATGCTGGAGCCTATTCTGCACAGGATCGGGGATTTATCTTTCCGACCAATATTCAGGACATTATTTCCAGAGCCATACAGCATTCTCTCTCGGCTGGTTTTCAGAAGCCCAGCAGAGCATTCTCTGAGATGTCACTCCCATCTCATTCACCTGTCGATCATTGTCCGGAGGACCTTCAATCCTTTTGGGATCCGGGTTCCCCGGCTCCTTCCCACGGGAGCCATCCATCGCTCCTCGAGGAGGTAGAGCACTGGGACCCAGATCTTTTGGACAATGAGAACTTGCTACCCGAGCAGCTGGCATTTACTGATCTATTTCCACCTACCATTTTTAAATCGTTGCTATTCAAATCAACCAATGCAGCACACCTTGGCTCCCCTTCTGCAGGGGATATACCTCCACCTTCCAGTGAGGTGTTGGATCCCCTATTCTTGGAATAAAGCAAAGCTATGAACGCCGTTCCTGCGCCTCAATGTCATTCAATGACAGTGGACAACTCCTGGGTTGGCCTCAATCCCTTCTTCCACAGACAGGTGGTTCTTCAATGTAGCCCCGGAGTTGGCAGCATTGCTCCAGGTTCCATCGGTGGACACCCCAATAGCAGCCTTATTACATAACACCTCCAGTCCGAGTGAACCGGACAAAGGATTACACCCAGAAGAACGACGGTCAGACCAGTCCCTTCAATGAATGCACTAGGGGGCAGCCTGGGCAATTCGATCAGCCACCACGGCATTGTTCTTTAATAGGGCAACCTTACTTTGGCTGTGACAGCTACAAGACAAATTGCCAGCAGATGACACCAGACTGCAGCAGGATCTTAATAAGATCATCACTGCAGTTCAATTCTCAGCTGACGCTACACTAAATTCTGCCCGTTTTGCCTCCAAGTACATGGCTTCCACGGTGGTGCGCGGTGTCTGCTCTGACTCAGGCATTGACAGGCAGACACCCGTCACAAGTGGCACCTCGCTTCTGCGAGGTGGACAAGTTGGGGGACAAGTTGTTTGGATCGGCATTGGACCCATTGCTGGTGGAGATGAAGGACAAGCATAAGATGCTACCTACATCTCAGGGAAGGGGTGATTTCCGCTACTCTCCATTTTTCCGCAGGCCTCCTTTTCAGGGCTCCGATTGGGGTGCTGGAACCTCCCGTTCCTAAGGGTCTTTCGGGCCTAGACAGAGGGGACACCAGGACAGGCCACCTCGAGGTAGAACTTTCCCAGGTAAACAGCCATTTCAAGGGGGAGAAAGTCATTCGTTCTGATGCCACAGATAATTGCATGTCCAACCTTCCCATTGGGGGCAGGCTAGCTCTCTTTGCCGACTGATGGGATGAACTTATGTCGGACGCCTTGGTCAGGGATACTGTAAGATCTTGTCTATCCCTTGAATTCCTCTCCACCCCACCCCCCAAAGTTCTTTATCTGCTGCCTTGTATCTAAAGGTAGAAACAAAAAGGTCCTCATGGATTTGGCTGTGCAACACCTTCTAGACATTAGAACTACCCAGAAGGTACCAGAGGATCAGGCAGGCAGGGGTTCTACTCTCTCTTATTTCTCGTTCTTAAATCCTCGGGGGGTGGAGATCTATTCTGGACCTTAAAAGGCTGAACTGATACCTTGTGTATAAACAGTTCAAAATGCAGTCACTTCAATCAATTCTGGCTGGCGACTGGAAGGGCAACTTCCTCACCTCTATTGACCTCACTGAGGCATATTTGCACATTCCAATTTTTCCCCACATTGCAGATTTCTTAGATTTTATTATGCCCGTACTCACTATCAGTAGCAAGTGTTACCCTTTGGGCTTTATTCTGCACCCCCTACCTTTACTAAGGTATTAGCGCTTTGGCGGCCCACCTTAGTGTCATATCCGTCCTTGTCCAATGTTACTTGGATGATATTTTAATTCAGTCCTCTTCTAGGCAACTTTCCATAGAGGATCTCCAAGTAACTATTCATTGTCTCAAACATCATAATAGCTTCTCTATTAATATGGAGAAACGCCACTTGACCCCTTCAACCCGCTTGCTCCATCCTGGGGCAGTGATAGATTCACTAGAGGGCAAGGTATACTTGTCTCAGGAGCGGCAGGCCAGCCTCAAAGATCTAGCTGGTAAGTACCGTGGTGTACCCTTGGTCCTGCTACAAAGCTCATAGGCAAAATGGTGTCTGTCATTCACATCACCCCGTGGGCACATCTTCATACAAGAGAACTTCAAAGATTTCTTTTGCCTTTTCAGGCGGGCAGAGGCAATTCGCCAGCCAGGGTCCAGGTTCCCCTTAGTGTCAGCAGATCTCTCAACTGGTGGAGATCACCGGCCATTTCAAGGGGGCGGCTGTTCCACAAGCCTCACCATCTGGTGCTGACAATGGATGCAGCCTCTTCGGTTGGGGGGCATCTCCAGTCACTGGTGGCTCAGGGAAGATGGTCAGGCCGCAATCTGCAGCAAAACATCAATTGGCTGGAACTCTGAGCAGTTTATGTAGTCCCCTTGCACTTAGCAACTATGTGGCCACGAAGGCGCACATAAACCACCAGGAGGGCACCAGATCCACTAGTCTGATGTTGGAGGCCAAGACACTAGGCCTTTGGGCGGAGCGTCATCTGCACTCCTTGACAGCGGAGCACATCTCTGGGGTGTCCAACGTGCAGGCAGACTGGCTCAGCCGAACAGTCATCGACCACACAAAGTGGTGCCTGCACCAGTCTCTCTTCTGGGAACTGACAGACCGTTTTGGCATCCCAGAGGTGGACTTGTTTGTTACCCCAGAAAATGCACAACTCCCACAATTTTATTCAAGATTTCCAGCTCCAAGGGTGGAGGGAGTAGATGCTCTCCGCAGCCCATGCCCACAGGGATTCCTTTACGCATTTCCCCCTCTTCCCCTCCTTCCGAAGGTGATGCGGAAAATTCTGGAGGAGCGGGCAGAGATCCTGCTTCTTGCACCTCATTGGCCCAGGAGGCCTTGGTTTGCCAACCTCAAGACCTTGTCAGTGGCTCCACCCTGGAGGATCCCTCAGGACGTAGCTTCACTCAGCCAGGGGGCATTGGCCGACCCGGACCCACAGTGGCTCCAACTGAACGCCTGGCACTTGAGCGGCACGCTCTGAGTGGGGACAACTTCTCCTCCAGGATCATCAGAACTATTCAGGCTTCTTGGAGGACGTCCATGGAGCGTATTTATTCAGCCACTTGGCGGGCCTTTTGTACTTGATGTGACCATGCACTTATCTCTCCCCTCCAGGCCTCAATAGCCTAGATCCTGGAATTTCTCCAGAATGGATTAGATAGTAGGCTATCGCCTAACACCATTCAGAGGCAAGTGGCGGCTCCGTCATCTGTACTGACTTGTGGGTCCCTTACTTCTCTATCTCAGAATCCCACCATACGGAGATTCCTGAAAGGTGCCACTAATTTATGTCCTCCGTGGTACACAGGTACCCTACTTGGGACCTGTCTATTGTGCTGAGATCCCTCACGGGGGCCCCATACAAGCCCTTACGGACTGCCAGCCTCCGCTTTTTGTCCTGTAAAGTTGCCTTTTTGGTGGCAATTACCTCCGCCAGGCGAATTTCTGAAATTGCCGCTCTCTCAGTGCGAAGTGACCTTTGTGTGTTTCACGCTAATTGTGTGGTGCTTCAGCTGGATCCCTCCTTTATTCCAAAGATCAACACACCCTTTCATAGAATGCAGGAACTGATCTTACCCAATTTCTGTCCTCACCCCGCCCACCCCTTAGAACGGTGTTGGCATATCTTGGACATT
The DNA here is from genome assembly GCF_059756535.1 of Pantherophis guttatus. NCBI lineage: Eukaryota > Metazoa > Chordata > Lepidosauria > Squamata > Colubridae > Pantherophis > Pantherophis guttatus. The sequence continues at coordinate 226,578,997 of NC_142063.1, read as the reverse complement.
TGGAGGGCCCTCCGTATATACCTTAAGAGGATTGCTGATTTGAGAAAGATGGAGTCGTTGTTTATCTCTTTTATCCCAGCTTCTTTAGGTTGCAGAGTAACACCTTCCACCATTGGCAGATGGATTCGTCAAACTATTGCCAAAGCGTATGAACTGCATTCCCTACTGAAGCACGCACATGTGATGGCACATTCAACCTGCAGTGTGGCCACGTCGGCAGCGGGGCCACTGACTGAAATTTGCAGAGCGGCTACTTGGATTTCCCCTTTGCCATTTTTTAAACATTATATGTTAGACAGATTCACCTTGGCTAAGGCGGCATTTGGCCACAGGGTCTTGCAGTGGGTTCATACTGAAGGGGAGTCTTCTGACCAGACCGGGGCCCGCACGTAGTTTCAGGGACAGTCAGCTTTGGTATGTCCCATTCCTGGCTGCTGTCTCCACCACTATGGAGAAGGTGCATTGGTCTTACCTGAGATGCACCTTCTCGTTGGGTGGACACAGCAGCCAGCCCCACCCTTGGGTCCATCTGGTGTTCTTTAGGCAGGGCAACCTTTTCTTCTGACACATTGAGTCTGTTTCTTTGTCTTCACCAAAAGCTGGAGACCCTAGCAACAAGGGCAGGACTTGCAACTTTGACAGACTCAGTCCTTCAACTGAACAGACGAGTACAACCCATTCCTGGCTGCTGTCTCCACTCAATGAGAAGGTGCAGCTCAGGTAAGACCAAAGCCCTTTCTCTTATATCATTTAAGCCAAAGAAGGGAAGTCAAAGGAGGGGTATGTCTTAACATAAAAATGTAAGCCTACATATATTTTCTTTTCCCCAAGTTTGTTCTGATTCATGACTTGCATTTGCCACTTGATACCATTTGGTTTAAGCTTCAAGGAAGGGACAGAGAACATTTATATACTTGGGTCATCTTGTGAAAAGATGGGCAGCAAACAAATTTAATAAACAAACAAACAAATAAACAAATGCTCTAGAAAAGACTAACTTGGAATGTGGGGCTGTGGTCAGGAGGACCAACTGGGAGGATAGAATTTACAAAAATTAAGATGGCAAGTAAAACTACATAAGTGAGGTGCATGTCTTTTTAGGTGCATCACAGGCACATAAAAAGAGGCAGAGTTTCAATTACACAGTTGTACTCACTTTTTGCCATCCATCTCTCAGATGCTTCTGCCCACGAACCCAGTTTGTTGCTTGGTTTGATGTTTATTTGGCAACTGTTGATCTCAGCCTACCCTATCTCATGAGGATGTGATAAAAGGAACTACCCCTTGTATGCTACTCTGCATTCTGTGAAGAAGGACAAGAAGCAAACCTTATAAAAAACAAGTTTACACCTCCAGTACTTATTAATATACACCATTTCTATCAAATCTTACACACGATACTGTTCACTGTTAGTCATCCACATATTTGGTTGTTCTGTGAAGATGTGCTATTCTCATTTACCAAATATAAGTGCTGCTTATGGCTTATCCCTCTAACATATAGAAGTAGATTTGGAGTCTCCTGGTAAAAAATAAGGCAATCCTGTTTACAGCAGTGTTGTTCTAGCTCGCTTGCTGCACTTTTCTTTTCTTCTTTTGCTTTCCTGCAGCTGAATGATGATGCTTGCCCAAGGAAGATTCACAAAGGAAAGAACCAGTGTGCCGAGGCTTCAAATTTTGGGGGATGTCTCTCCACTCATTACTCTCTTTAGAAGGGAATGGAGCAGGACTGAGGGAAAAGTTGAACTGAATTTAGTTGGAAGGCGATTAAGTGGATGCCTTTATTAGACTTCTATAATTCAAGAATTACAACCGTTGGACCAGTCCAACATGCCATTTCACTTCAGATCTATTATGAATGCTCTTTCTTTTAAAAAAAGAACTGTTTGAAAGATCAGACACTGCAATTTGGTCTTTCAACCTTCCAGAAGATGCTAGAAAAACATGTGATATCACCAGAAACTATACAGACAAAATCATTTGGTCCTGAGGTTTTAAGGTAGGGAATAGAAGTAAAATGTCTCTGAGATGCAAAGTACTTCCATTCCCAGCTTAAACTTTCTCCCAAGATCTGTTGTTTGGCATTATTTTAAACAATTTTCCAATTTTTGGTAATATATGATAATAGAATGGTTTGCTTCCTAGACGCTTTCTGCTCCCATTCTTACCATTAACTTGAAAGAGGAAGAACAAAATATGTCAGTGAATTTTGTTCTGAATTTGAGCCCCATGATCTTAGGGTACTGGGAAATTACATACAGCCCAGAGACTGAGGATTACCTGCCTGAGATCTAAACATTCCTTCTAAACAGGAAGTTAGCTTTAGTGGACTAAAATATGTATTCCAATAAAGTTTGTTTCACCTTGTGGGATGAAAATGGACATATGGAGAAGAAACCAAAACTGGAAAACCTCATTACAGTGTGAAGGGGTGAGGTCCATTTGTTCACATCAGTATCCCTATCAAAGCATCCCAGACATGTATATAGAAAGTTCTCTCTTCCCCCCCACCCGCCAAATACATAGACACACATATATATCTGTGGTTTCTTAGCCAGGGTTCTTAATATTTACTCTCTTGTTTGTCATATGCTGTGGCAGAACATGTCTCATGATCCAAACCTCTCCACAATTTTCCATCATTGTTTCCATCGTTGTTTTCGTTGCAGGCTAGTTATAACTATTTTTCATTCTTCTGTTTCATTTATGCATTAGGATGAGAGGTTTCTGAACATTTATCCTAAAAAAGAAAAAGAAAAAAAATATGATGGTATCTGCTGGTCTAGTGGCATTTCTCATATGACATAGCTGACAAAAGTCCTCTGCAATCCTATTATTAGCCTTGCTGTGATAAAACACTCAACTAAATTTATAGTTGGGTGAAAAGATAACATTAGTGTGATCTCTGCTTCTAATTAAATTAATGACTAGACATCTCAGCTTCTTCCTTAAATGACATCACAGGCATCTGGCAAAAAAAGAGGAAAAAAACTATAAATAAATAAAAGGAAATAAAAAGGAAAAGACACTTCCTCTAGTGTTTTACTATCACAAGATTTTTTTAAGGAAAATGTGTGCAAGAAAAGTCACCATGGTTTCTTATTTCCACAATTTACTAAGGGTGAGTTCTATGAATTAGTCCAGAAGCTTTCAGTGTCAACAGTTTCTGAGATAGTGCATCAAAAACTGAAACTGATTAGCATGTTGGTTTGATACAAACACATATTGCATATTATTTTTTACCATTCTACATTCTGTAAAACAATATCCAATTGCTATTTCTCCGTAGCTTTAGATACATGATAAAGATTAGTGTGAAGCACCTGTTCAAACCTCTTGCTGAAACAAAAGAAAATTTGTTTTGATCTGCATCACTCTTACCAGTGTCAACCTTTCAAGGTGGATCAGACTAGGAAAGCAATGCCACATTGGTTTGTATTGTTTTTACTATGGAGGATTGATAACAGAATCTTGCAAATCTGAATGTTCTTCCCTCCCAGCCTTCCTTCCTCTCATGTGTGCCAGGGAGGAGCTTGTCTGAAATGTTTATCACATTACATTCTTGTCCCAGTCTCAGGCACTTATCTGACCATTTTCTTGGTCAGTACCTTTTTGTCCCAACCCTCAAGGCCATTGCCTCTGTCCAACATAATTTAGAGTCTACCTCCCTCATCCCAAGATTGTATGGATGTATGATCAGGCCAGAGAGGGCTTCTATTGATGTTCTCTGCACGTGCAAAGTTCTTTCTGGTTCTTTTATCTATTGCTGAAGCTGTCAGAAGATATCTCAAGACAATACAAAATTCTGGAATGTTAAGATTGGAAAGGGCTTCTGGATTTTGCAAAAATTTAGTACAAAACACCATATCAGATTTTTTCCCACCTTTATTAAATAAATATCATTTAATTTTGATTTCCTGGCCAAGCTTTGCAAGCTTAATTTACAACCAGAACAGAATTATTTTCCCATGCCTGCTACCCATTTTGAGATAAGAGCAGCCACTTCAGATTCTAAATTGCAATGACTGAGCTTTCTTCTCTCTATTTAATATTAATGTGTTGTAAATGTTTTGCGGTTAAATATGTATGCATTCTACAATTTATATGTGCATTACTCTACATGCTACCTATTTCCTAATTTAGTTAAGTAAGAGCTTACAGATACTGGTGGCAATTTTCCCTTTGTTGATTCAGATTGGAAGCTGGTTTTTCTCTGACTGGTAAAATCTTTCGTCTATAAAGTTCTAACTCCAAAAATGCTTTCTGGCTGGAATAGATAGGTCCCATGATGCCACCCCCTCTTCATCCATAATCACCTGGATCGTGTCTTCATGTTCTGGTCTGAAGGTCATTCACCAACTAAAATACCTTCAGCAGTCTAAACATTATCTAACCCAATTCAGATTTAACACCCCACATTTTTTCTTTATTAAAACAATAAATCTTCAACAGGCAGGACTGTCTACATCTGTCCAAAGTCACTAGCCATTACCTACATTTTCCAGTTCTCATTTCAATCTCTTCCCCAGAGATCCTCTGGTAATTTTGATCTCTTTCTCTAATGCCAACTCAGCATCTACAATCCTTCTGTCTATCTCCTATGGGGATGATTGCTTTGAGAAATTAAACTATATTCTATCTCCAGCTTCTTATCAAATAACTAACATGACATATTTGCCTAGCTTTCTGCTTCGGTGTATGAGATTACTGAGAATACTTCTGTAATCACCTCCAGTAATTCCTTCCCTTCTCTTGGGTTGCACATCTGGTCTCATAGATTTGAATTTGTTTAAACTGGCTCTTATTCCCCTCCTTGCCTATATCAAGCTATAGTTCTGTTTCCTCCACTAGCATAATAATCTATATGACTCCATTTCCCCTTTTACACAAGACAGATGCAGACATTATTTCTAGGGAATCCCATTCAATGTATCTTATTTCTTTGGGTTTTTCTGCACTGTGCACTTAGCTTCTGTTCATGTATTGGTTGGAAATGAAGTTGACTTTAAGAATTTCAGTTTAGATTTTAAATATTTTCTCTTCTTTGGCCATAGTGATGGCCAAGTGGTCTTTCTGGGACCAGTTAACACAGCTAGCTTTGGTGGATTGTCCTATTGCTTTTTTCCCTGCCACCCATGCCAAGAAAACAACTGCTTTCCTTTCTATAGGCATCTCTTTTGCGAACAGGTTAAAAAAAAAAGGGAGGGGGAGGTTTGAAATTCTTCTAACTTGTCACCTATTTAAGGGAGAGGTGGGGCCAAAGTCTACTCAACCTGCTTAAAAAAGGGAATTCACCATTCCATTATAAGAACAAAGAAGAGATGCTGCAGTCTTCAAAGGGAATTCACCATTCTATTATAGGAGGAGAAGGAGATGCATATAGCCCAGCAACCCAGAATGAGATGGCTCTTGACAGCAAAGAGCAAGACTGGAATTTCATACTCAAGGCAATAGGAATGGAGGCATTTGTATAATATGAATTAAAGCATTGCAGCAGGACAAGGCTGCCCTGCTTAAACCAGCAGAAGAGGAAAAATATTGTTTTGGATTCAGAACAAGAAAATTTGGAGGGGGAGTTGTTTTCCTTCTCAGAAATTGAGATGCAGGCTGAGAATGAAGTCATCCAGTCCTGTCCTCTCAAAACAGTAGGTGGCCTTGGAGCGAGCAGGAAATCCAGGTCGATTATTAGCATCACTATTATTAAATTCTATCACAGTCCCATTGTTGCCTAGATGGCATTATGAACATGACAAATTGTTCATAATTTGTTCATGTTATCTAGCTGTCATCATGTAGACAAATCACATGTTTAGAGCTTTCTGTATTTCTTATTATACTGATCTTAGTAATATCCCCATCTTTGACTGTTTCAGAAATTGGCTTTTATTCAACCTTCACTTGACTAGGAGAAACCTTCTTTAACTATGCTCATCCTTGCCAGCCCAACCCTATAATTTCCCTTAGTTGAGCTAAGATCTGAAAAACAAATCTATTTGCCTTCATCCCTGCTGAATTCAGTTTCCCTATTAGATGAAGGAAAGAAGTAGTTTACCATAATTTAATTATTAAATTAAGTTTAATAAAATAAATAAAATAAATAAATAATTGACCACCACAAAGCCCATAAATGACTAAATGAAAGTGCACATAATTAGTACCTGATTAGTTTCCCAATTTAGATTTCCCACTCTATGTATGAAAGTCTGTATGTGGAGCCAACATGGATGCGGAACAGATGGAGACGCAATCTATCCAGATTGGGAATAAAATCTAGGCATGCACAGAAATGTAGTGTGACTGAATCATCCCTGAGGACATCTAGAATTTCAGACCTCTGGTTTAAGCTTCTACACTGAAGTCAGGGAATGTTCCCATTCATTTTCCATGCTGTTCTCTAAACATGTTTTCATCAATGAAACAGCAATCTTAGTTAGATTGACTCAGTGCACCACTCCAGAATTTATTTCTTTATTCCAACAGTGCTATTAAATTTCAACAAAGAACAAAAAAAAGAAAAAAAAGAAAAAAGAAAAGAAAACATAAATGTTTGATTTCAGAGAATTTTTAATAGCAATAGCACTTACTTAAATATTGCTTTACAGTGCTTTACAGCCCTCTCTAAGGGGTTTACAGAGTCAGTATATTTTCCCCAACAATCTGGGTCCTCATTTTACCCACCTCGGAAGGATGGAAGGATGAGTCAACCTTGAGCCTGGTGAGATTCGATCTGCCAAATTGTAGGCAGCCGGCAATCAGCAGAAGTAGCCTGCAGTACTGCACTCTAACCACTGCGTCACCATGGTTCATATAATCAACTATCTTATTTAATTGGTATCAATAGGTGAAACAAATTGGAGGAGGAGGAGGAGGAGGAAGAGGAGGAGGGTTCAAAAGGGGCATCTATGCCCAGCCTTCTTCTGGCTCAGATGCCCAACAGGTAGTTCAGAAACCACCACAAAATTGAAATTGTGGGTCCTCAACTTTGCCATCCAGAGAATTCCATTGTTTTCTGAATTAATAAATTGCCCTCAAGCGAAGCGAAGCGAAGCGAAGCGAAGCGAAGCAAAGCAAAGCAAAGCAAAGCAAAGCAAAGCAAAGCAAAGCAAAGCAAAGCAAAGCAAAGCAAAGCAAAGATGCTTTTTCAGCAAGCTTTGTGAATTGTCTCAGCTCAGTAGTTCCTGCAAGGCAGCAGGCCTGATTTTTTTCCTTCTTTTTAACTCACACGAGTATGAAGAGAGGATACTAGTTTAAATCGGCGTACAGGCAGTCTGTTAGGTGAAAATGCACATTGCCCTGTTCCCCCAACACAAGACAGCATTGTTTTCACCCATCTCTGAAGAGGGAGGGAGGAAGGGCGATCTTAAAAAGGTGATAAGAAAACACCATTTGGGATATTTTGCAGCATGTGGTAGAGCTCATTAATTTTTACTTACTAGATGCTTTGTGAGAGAATGAAAAAAAAATAAAAAGGGCATGGGACTCCTATTTTCAGAGGCAGCTGTTTAATAGTTCTCTAAATTCATGCCTTAGATACTCCACATGAAATATGGTCTCTAGAATCTTGTCACTAGAGAAGTCAACCTAATATCTCATTCATGAAGTTCTGTACATAAAATATAAAATAATGTGTTTTATTTCCCAGGACGTTGCCTTCTTTAATGCCTGAAATGGACTGGTCATTGAAAGTTGAGGTTGTTGAGTCCAGAATGGATCTAGATGCTTAAGTGTTCATTTTTAAACATTTAGGTAGTAAAACCAAGTAGTTTATTCTAAATTTACAACTACTAAATATAAACAGATGAATGGTAGATAGGAATAAAGGCAGTGAATGTTGAGCACGTATATAGAAAATGAATAAAGGATTTTTTGGACAGAATTAGAAAGAGAACATTTCTAAGAATTCCTGAAGGAAAGTAACTCTCTCTTTTTGAATTACATAAGCAAATATTTTGGAAAAATCCAATGGGATTTAATTGAAATGTAAGAAATCATAAGGTTTGCAGACAATTTGAGAGACTGCTATGCTAAAGAGACTCGTAATTTAAATTAATTGGAACAATGCAGAATAGTCAAATCTATGGCATCTTTTGAAAGGGATTTAAGGGCTACTCAGACACCACATTAACACTAATAGGATTACACTATTTTATTGTTATAACAGAGATAGAAAATTGCTTGATATGCAGTTACTTAACTCAACATTGACATACTGTATTATAAAAAGATTCAATATGTAAAAGTTTTATTGTTGTTTCTATTTATAATTTTCCTCATTGCTGCAAATGCTTGGAGTAAGTAACTCACTCTGCATATTGTATTATATTTTTATACTGTTGTAAATTACTGCAAAACAGAAATATGCAAAAAAATATTTTATACTATAGTTGGTTGCACAGTCAGCCAGATGTTTAGACTGGATTTAGAATTTTATCCACTTATCGAGTCCTTTCCAAGAACCTGGGATAGGCAGATGTTGTTTGATGATGTTAAAGGATGTTATAGGATGCAAAGTGTTCTAAGAAAAGCTGCCTTTTGCATTTGATTGATATTGATTTTGATTTTCCCGCCCACTGGAATATTGATCTCACTTCGAGGTGAGATCCACACCAACCATTTTGGCCTTCCAAAATGGCCTGGCTCTGCCAATTCGCAAGAGCTTCAGTGGAGGCCTGTCACAAAGGAGATGGTTAGTGGACTGACTGTCATTACCACCCCATGTTCATCTTTTCCCTTCCCTAATCTCTTTATTAATTTTAAGTAAATTTTAATGTAAATATTTATTATTTTAATATTCTAATGTTTTATCTTGTTGTTTTTACCTAGAGTTGCCTCTAGACAAGATGGGTGTCAAATAAATTTAATAAAGGATAGCTAGAGATAGATAGACAGACAGACAGACAGATGCAGACAGACAGACAGACAGACAGACAGATAAGGCAGGCAGGCAGGCCAATAGAAATACAAACCAATAGATATCATGGAGGATGATGGATAAATGTTCCCCATAAGCAAAATGGAACAGTAATCTTGGACTTTCTGAACTGAACTATGATCATCAAAACTTCTCAAGAACATTACAAAACCCCTCATGACTCTGCATAACAATAACTGTATTATTCAAACATTTCTGGTTTTATTCTGATTTCAGTACTCCATATCATCAGGCATGTCCTTTGTAATGATCTTAGGACAGTAACCAGTACCAAACTAAAGTCTGTGAAAGTAATTTTTGTATTATGTTCTGTTTCAGTAGGTGGAAGAAAAGTCAGATTATAAAATGTGAACTATTTCTCTCTTTCTTTGTGTAGTTTAGTCAAGTATGAAAGGAAGACATTAGGCATGCTCTTTGTAAGACAGTTTTGATAACCAGTCCGTGATATGAAAATCCTGCCAATTTCTATGTCTGCTTGAGCACATTGTTTCTGTTCTGAAATATAATAGATACATTTGTTTGCAATATGGACCATACATCTATTTTATGCTAGATAATTAACTGTGAAATAAAAAGACAAAGAAAGAGTGGTTTTAGAATCAAGAAAATTGCAGCCTGCTTTTTTCTTTCCTAATGCCAAATTGATGCCTACAAACCAGTGTCATTTCTATTAAAATAAAAATACGGTGTAATTTTCTATTAGATAAAACTGAGGTTATCTGGAAAGTCAGCTCTACAGCAGAACAATATTCAGTTTGGTGGCAATCTCAGGCCTAGATACATGGAAGTAAACCAGATTCATTTCATAAAAATATCTAATTTTAATATGGTCCCAGGCCTGGCCATAAAGTAGAGTTGTTTTATCATCATAACTGATGATCTTCTGTGAAAACATATATATATATCTCTCTCTCTCTCCCCCCCCCCTCTTTGCAGCTATTGGTATCATTCCCCTTTAGAATTGCCTGACTGAGGTTGTATTTAGACACAGTATTAGGGATAGAGTAGCTGCAATATATCTAGAAAGGTGATTTCAGAAGATGGGAATGAGGATATCTAATTGTCTCTATAGCCATTAGATTATAGCTATGTAAGCAGTATTATTTTGTTCTGTGGAAATATGTCCAGAGTTTTGAGGTACAGTGTTATCAGCATATTGAAGTTACCCAATGAGCTTTCTCCTTTCTCTTTAAATACATAAAAACTATTCAGGTGGTCTGCTGTTGGGAAGAGGCTGGACAAAGCAAACCAACTCCAGTTAGATTTAAAGAAGACAATGCAGAAAGCTATAAAAGCCAGAACCAGGTCATTTCCTATGACCCATAGCTCTGACCTGTAACTGCACTAGCAACTGTAACAAGAGGATTTTAATTTTGATTGAAAATAAAGGGCAAAACATAACAGTTTCAAGATTCTTGGCCATCTCTAGCTCTCTGTCCCTGCTGTCAACAAAAAGTTAATAATGCATGCTAATAAATATTCTATGATGCACGTTCTCATTTGAACTAACAAGGAAAGAATACAAAATGTTTAAAACCAGTTACTACATCAATTCTGTCTTACAAGACAGGTATATGATCATATTTCTGACTAATATATATTGTGCACTGGCAAAGCAATTGCTGATTATTTTTAATACAAAAAAGTTGTAACAACATATTGAAATGCACACTGATTTATAAAACTACAGTGATTGACTGGCTGGCAGAGAAAGCATTTACAAGTAAAGAAATGAGGAAAACTCAGTATCAGTTCTGGACTTCAGTATTCAAAACAAAGCAAGAACAGAACAATCAAGACTTTACATGCAGGAGAAAAAAAATCTATCTTACAAAAACGGAAGCATGTGTTTATGATGACCAATGCTTGTTATGATAAGCAAAGGTGGGGGGACTTCAAATATAGGAAGATTGCTGATAGTAATCAAAATGGAAATGTGATTTTGTAAAAGCAAGTAATATCCCTGCTTGTCCTGTTCACAGAATCTCAGTGAATGTGCCAGCACCAAGAATCAACATTTTAAAAATTTATCTCTACACATTTTACAGCTGTATAACTTTCTAAATGATTGGGAAACAAAAGATGTTCAGTAAGGAAGAAGATCCAGTTAAAGGGTCTTCAGAAATAAAAGACATGAAATAAAGCCTTTTCTATGCCCCAGAATTGTTTCATTTGATTACTGAAGGGGTCTTTGGTGTTCACTAAGCTTGGTTGTTTTGTTGCAGACATTTCATTATCCAATTAGATAACATCATCAGTGCTAGTACAATGCTAGAATACTGATGATGTTGCCTAGTTTGGGTAATGAAACATATTCATGAAAACATTCAAGCTCTGAGAACACCAAAGACCTCTTATTTCAAACTTAAGCTACAAATAGTCTTCTTTATCAATACTTAAATCACTATTTGGCTTAAATGGTATTTCAGAAATATGGAGACTCAATATTCCTCATATTTCTTGTTCTGCTATAATGGGAATAGTGTGCAAATAAAGTACTAGATGTTCAACTAATTAATACATTTAATATATCTGAATTATAATGTTTCCTGAGATATTCAAGTTATCATCCATATTCCTTTAAGAAACTGACCATTTTTATTGGATTTTAAACTAATTAGGAGTAAGCGCAGATACTTTTTACTCTAGAAACTAAAATATATTTGACACTTGGCAGATTGTTAGGGATGACTTCATATCTGCTTTGGTGCATATTTTTAAAAAAGGAATCTAATTCTTTTTCCTTCTTTGTACAATTTGGAGAAGGAAACCTCCAATGATACTGATTATGAGCCTGTTTGCAAGATGGCATGAGGTAGCCTCAATAGGAAGACCAAGCCTTGCATCGGCTGAACATGCTTGCAGCTGAAGAAAATGGCCAAGGTAGGTGGATCTATGTTGAGGATACTGGGGTATGAAGAGGGCAGGGCCTGGGCATTCTGGGCTTGGTTAAGAGGGCAGAGTACCCAGGTACCGAGAACACCCAGGCTGGGCATGGTGGGGCAGGGGAAGGGTTGTCTCCCCAGAACTCCATTTAATGACCTCATGATTACTGAATAATCACAACTTGGACAGCTGGGATTGGGGTCATTTAGCACAGCAGTTACATAAGTGTCTTGCTTAATGACAGCTTCACTCAATGGCCTAGTTTCTGGTCCAACTTGTTGTAAGTTGACATTACATGTTAAAGTCCTCCTTCTCCTCTTCTTCTTCCTCCTCCTCCTCCTCATCTTGAAATGAGAGTTTCATGAGCAAATTTGGCCTTTAGTTATAGTAGAGAGTAACAAAAGAACATCAGCTGTAAAGCATATGCTTGTCTGTCAGCGCAGAACACCCCCAATCTTCTGAAGAAGTTTGAACATGAACAATTTAGCAATTGATCGGGTTTTTTTTTATTGATGTAGCTGCCCATCTCATTATTCTGAGTAACTTACAATAAAATACATGAAATGCATAATATAAAAAATAGAACACACACTAGCTGAGCAGGGACAGGGCTAACCTAATCTCAGAGAGGACATTGTTCTAAATGATGGGTGCCATGGCAAAAAAAGAATGACCTTCGGGACCGCATCATCCACCCACCACTCCTTATCCAATGTGACCCAAGCATGCCTTCTTGCTGGATATCAGGTAGCACAGCAGAGACAATTGGGATGGTCTTATTAAGCATTTTAAGGATAATATTCACATAAATACCTCCAATCAATCCAAATAATTGATCATGGCAATTGAAAAATCTAATAAATAACTAAATACATGTATTTTTCTTACATCAAACAAATGAATATAAGAAGGGTTTTTTTAAGTTTATGATTATTTTAAATATTATTAGACAATGCTTTTTTATGTGGCCAGTGAAGTACCCTGTTTCCCCCAAAATAAGACATCCCCTGATAATAAGCCCAATCAGGCTTTTGAGCGCATGGCAATAAGGCCAAGTACTTATTTCAGGGTTCAAAAAATATAAGATAGGGTCTTATTTTCAGGGAAACATGCTAATAAATACTTAAAATGAAAGGGGCAGAGAGAAAAGTAGAAATAAATGGCCAATGTCTTATAGGAATACTTCTTTGGGGGTACATCATGCATATTGTCAAGGCTGCAGAATGATATTTTTCTTTTTGTCAGAAATAGTCTAATATCTCATTAATATATTGTTTTTCTTTTTCCAAAACATAAAAAAAAATAGGCATGGCAAGCTTCAAAGTAAATTAGTTTCTAAAAGGCTGCCCAGTACAAAGGCTGTCTTCTTCATCTGCCCGGAATGTTTATTGTGTTCAGATGTAACATAGTCACACATCTGTGAACTCACACTATTCTAATCAAAAGACAAATGTTGGGATTACGAAAAATGCAGGAACTAGTCAAAATCCTGCAAAATGCTTCAGCAGCAATGACATTTGTTGCAATTATGAGTTACCAGTGGCTGCAAATAGAGAAGATGAAGTGTCCACTTAGCCAGGAAATTCTCTGGTCTCACCAGGCCAAAATCTAGCATATGCCACTTTAATCTACCAAGGGCGCACCAATTATGAGACAGAGTGCTGATTATGTTCCCATTAGCCACGCATGATTGAAATCAAAACAAAAACATCAGTGTGTGCGCTGGGTAGGAATGGAATACCAAAACCTTCTGAAACTTCCTTCTTTCCTCTTCTGCACAAGGCACGACCACCAGAGAACGGACATCATAATATGCTCTGAAATTGTAAATGCTCCATTTAACTCAAAAAAGTCTTGGATTACTGCCCAAGGGACTTTACAAACCTTTCATACATTAAGTCTGCCAACAACATGTATTGATGCTGCATACCAATCACATGGTTCAGTTCAAGCACACAGCTCAAGTATTTGTGGAAGGAACACATGACTTGACTTTGAACATTTTTGTATTGCCCTCCCATAATCCTACAAATGCAGTTGCAGCTAAGACAACATCATTTTCCCTATTGTAAAACATTCAGTTTGTCTTCCAGCTAAGGGGCTCCACTCCTCACACCCCACACCTCATTAACAGAGCTGGCAAACACAGAAAATGGCATGAGGTTCATGGGTCTGGAGCCATAAGGCAGAAAGTGGAAGTGCTCTGAGATGCTGCTCAAACTGACTTGGCAATATTGTTCAGCTATGAAATATGAGAACCCGAAGCATTCTTCTTTCCTTTTGGACTGCATAGGAGTTCAAAATCTGATCTGTCACTTTTTAAAAATGGCTTTTAAAGGAATTGGCTGGAATTTACAGACAGATAAACTTTTCTGATGGGATCAAAGAAAAAAAGATGCCCAAGCTTTAAAATTAGACTCCTATAAATGTATTTCTTAAAAAAAATTCTCTCTCTCTCTCTCACCCTCCCTCTCTCTTTTTCTCATTTAGATTGTCATTATTTATTTATTAGATTTCTCCTGGAGCTCAAGGCAGATTTAGAGAGATAAATACAAAATCTTTCTACTATTTGGCAAGCAGAGTATACTGAGACAGCAGGTGTGGCAAAGTTACCTCTTAATAAACCTGCCAAATTTGAAAGAAATAGTTGAAGGAATTTTGGCATAAGGAAAATACCTATTTTTCTTCTTGGGCAGAATTCTATGACATTTAATTAATTCAAAATCTCCTCCTAAAACCTATTTTTCTGTAATTGGAAATTCCTAATGGGAGACATTTTATTTGTAAGATCTGTCATCTACTTTTTATCATTACCTGTAGAAAAGGAAGGAAGGAAAGTAGGGAGGGAGGGAAAGGGGATATAAAAGAGGCTTTCCCTCCCCTCTAAAACAAAATTCATTACTTTTTGCAGTGATTAAAAGATTCCCTACAATGGATCTAGTACGATCTGCCCTATAGTGATAAATCTTGTAGGATCTTGGCCTACTGTGAAGAATCATGAACAAATTAATTCTGAATAAAACTACTACATATTAGGAAGTCACTTATTTTGTTTCAATTGACTTAATAATTCAGGATTTGGTTCACTCTGATGGCACTATTTTGAATAAGCAACAAGCAATACGCCATATTCTGGTATATCTGGTTAGACATCTTGGCTGGGAAAAGGTGTACCAAAAAGCACACAAATATCCCTTGGCAAGCACTTAGTGCTTGATAGCAGAACAATCTTCACCTGAGCGAAAACAGTTGTCAATGGAGTAACTAGGAGAAGCACCAGGGCAAGCACATCTATGTCCTCGCAAGAGAAATGCTGCTTATATACTGAAAAGAGCTCCAAGGAAGATATTCATCAGGTATATTACTGTTCCCCCTAAGGGAACAGTAATACAAAATCCAACCTTCCTTTCTGCATACCTGGATGATCTTTCAAATAAAATGGACTTTCTTCTTCATAATATCTCCAATGCTATTTGTGGCTGTTTAAGCTGTTCTGACTTGTAAACAATTCCTGGACTCTTTTTGAAAAATAATCATGTGTTTGTGAATATTTATAAGTTAAAACATACCTAGACCTTATTGAAAATCAAATGAAGCTTAGTTTCCAGAGAGGAAAGAAACCTGGGACAATACAGGAGATTAGAGAAAAAAGGAAGCCAAGAGTAAGGGAAATTGGATTTTCAGTGCAGTATGTAAACCAGACTTCAGGTAAAATTGCACATCCCATTGCCTGCTATACTACTGGTGTTGCTTGCAGGTTTACATTGCTATAGTTTTAGCCCTCTGGTGGTCAAGGCACTACTACCACCATTCTCACAGATGCAGAATGCTCAAGAGAGTCTTAGCCTGGATCTTGACCTGCAGAAATCTATCCAGAGTTTTTCTTGGCTCCTTCCACTTTGTATATGAGTCCCAAATTCTGGACAATTTCTAGATGAGAGCAAAGATTTATAGAAATCTAAATCTTTATTTCCATCTAAAATATAGTAATCTGTATTTTTGCAGACCAGATCTGCTTGCTCCATAAGACTGGCCATTGGCAGTAGTCACATTAATCATAAAAGTTATCAGCCAGAACACAAGATAAATTAATCTAAGATTTTTAAAAGTATGTAATAACCATGGTTGTGAATCAGGGGTGAAATCTAAAATTTGTTACTACCAGGTCTGTGGCCATGACTTGGTGGGGGTGGGGTAATGTGACTGGGTGGGCGTGGCCAACTTTTTTTCCTTTTTTTCCTTTAAAAGCATTTTTTCTACAACTTTAAGAGGTTGCAGAAAAAAATGCTTTTAGAAGCCACTGATGATCAGGCAAGTCAGCTGGAATCGCCAGAGGCTTTTAAAGGCATTTTTTTCCTTACAACCTCTTCAGCCGAAGGGGTTGCAGAAAAAAATGCTTTGAAAAGCCTCTGATGATTTCAGCTGAGTCGCACGATCATCAGAGACTTTTTTTTTACTGTTAAAAGCATTTTTTCAGCCAAAGAGGTTGTAGAAAAAATGCTTTTAAAAGTAAAAAAAAACAAAAACAGCCTCTGATGATCGCGCAGCTCAGCTGGGCATGGGGGGGGGCAGGGATTTTTGCTATCGGTTCTCCGAACCACCTGCCGCCATCACTACCAGATCAGGCAATCCGGCCAAACCGGGAGCATTTCACCCCTGTTGTGAATGCTTCAGGCCTAGCATGGTATTGGCGTGAACTATACCACCTGTCTGCTACTCAATAACTATCTCAACCTTCCCAGACTTCTACATGAGCCACCTCCCAAAATAAGCCATACATTCAAGAGATGCATTAACTTCACTAATGTCTAAAATCAAAAGTACATTTTCCCCCCATGCTGGCACTGAGAGCAGCTGTATTCACACTTGCATGGTGGTTGAAGCACTTCTTCCCAAACATTTTCAAAGTATGTTCAGCCTCCTAATAATCAAATCCAAGCTGAAGCCCAGGAGCACACGAAATATCTAAGAATTGCTGAGTTCTATGTATATTCTGTAATGATTAAGCTACATAAATCCATTTGTTACTTTTGACTGAGCTGCAATCTGAACAAAACAGACTGGCTCCAGGTCAGCCAGAGTGGAACGAAACTGTATGCTCATGTTTCCTCATTTATTCAAGCTGCATGCTGAAAATAAATCGAGAGAGGCTGAATTGAGAAGAAGAAAAATGTACTTTTAACAGAGAGAAATAAATATTGGTAGCTTACATCTATGCTGATGATATTACTCTGTTAACTGGAAATACTGTACAAATTATCTGCAAGCTTTAGTCATAAAAATCAAGGAGCACAGCGAAAAGTAGAATTAAGTTGAAATATAAAGAAGACCAAACTAATCATAACAGGTAGACCACCAGACTTCACAACTATCATTATCAAAGGAAATATGCCAGAGACCAGCACTTAGAAGAGTAGCCCTGGAGCACTTGGAAAAGATAGTCAGATGCAAAGATACAGTATCTAGAAAGAATCATGTAGGCCAGGGATATTCAACCTTGGCAACCTAAAGAATTGTGGACTTCAACTCCCAGAATTTTTCAGCCAGCATGGTTGGGTGAGGTATTCTGGGAATTGAAATCCACAAGTCTAAAGTTGAATATTAGAAAAGCAAAAACTGAACAGCATTAATACTTTTGAAATTTGGTGTTAAGTGTTGGAGAAGACTTCTGAGAATACCATGAGTAGCCCCCAAAATAAATGGGTAAGAAAGCAAATTAACTCACAGTTCTTACTTGAGACTCAGTGATCAGGCTCAAATTACACATTTTAGATATATTATGCAAAGACCTGTTTTCTTTGGAGACATTTATAATGCTGAAAAAGTTGGAAGGACTGAGAAGAGCATCAAAGTGGATGGACTCAGTTCCAGTGGTGATGGATGCAAAGCTGGAAGAGTTGAAAAGTCAAGTTGTGGACAGGTCATCCTGGACAAAAACTATCTATATTGATCTCAACTTGATGGCACATAATCAATCAATAAATCAATGGATTCAAAAGAATGTTTCCTGATGTTATAAAAAGAAGATATGCAATACAACAAAAATAAATATTATCCAAAGAATATATTTGAAAGAAATTAATGACACTGTAAAGATAAGTTTATTTTTCTCTTTTATTATTGAAATTACTTAAATGAAGAAAATTGGAGAATTAAGGCTACCAGACTATTACATAATCATGCTGCCTACCTACAAATATTCCCCAAATTACACAAGATTTGAATGACATGACCTTGTCCTTATGCAAGGAAAATAAATCATATAGATGCCATTTTTGTCCCTGTGACAAACAACAGCTGGCTTTTTGTGTATATGTGTAACCTTTCAAGCATGTCCCAATCAGAAAACAGACTCCACAAGAAGACCAAAGCTAAGCTTCATTGAGATAAGCTACATTAACATAATTGCAAATCCAATTTTGCTTTTCCTCCTCTCTCTTATATTCAATGAGCCAGGAAAGAGACAGTCTGAGTCTGTCCTATCTCCTTTCCCAGAACTTCTGAATTGCTAACTTCCCTGAGGGTTTGTGGAAGTGATTTTGGTCACTTTCTTTCATCAACCATTCTTTTCAGCCCTACAGTCATTTTCTAGGTCAGAGCAAATCATATCAGAAATTATCAAGGACTGGGCCACAGTGATTCACATGAAAATGTTCTTCATGCAGATGCCTTTTGCCTCATTGTATATTCAGAAACTGAGCTTCACAAAGTAGGGAACTTTGGGAAAAAGATGTTCTTCGTCTTTTGTTGCCCCATTCAATGACAGTAAAGAAACTCATTAGCATGGGTTGAATGCAAATTTTCAAAAGATCCCACTTCTGACCCACATTTCCCAGCAGCCGGACTGATGCTTTGAAATGTAACATAAATTACTTGGAAGGCAAGGATAAAATTATACGCTGTGCTGAAATATTCTACTCCTCTCCTTTTTTAAAAAAGTGATTTTGAACATATAGACGAAAGGGATACTAAGAAACAACGTTTTACAGGTAGATTTTTGACAAGGAGCTCCCAAGAGCTGACTTTCTACTCAAAACTTTTTCAGATTTTACACAGAGATTTTACACACACAAAAAGACTGTAGAATAAGACTTCATCCTGAGCCTCTTGAAATTTTAACTAAGCATTATATATTCTAAGAATAGTGTGGAAGTGTTTTCCCAAAGAGAAATTTGGGAAACCAATTTAGCCGAATTTTTCATTTCTATTTTTAATGATAAACAATGAAATACTAGATTGTTAGCTTTTTTCTTATGGTTATATAAAGATTCATTCTCCAAAATATGGATACAAAATATGGATACAGATTTGGAGTTTCATAAAAGGAAAACAAATTGTTACTGATTTGGCATCATTCTATTTTGCCATATCCCAGACAATGAGGCAAAATGGGCTGTTTGAACTAAATTTGTGGACATATAATATGAAATAGAATCAGTCCAGAATGAGACAAACTGATTGGTCCTTCAGAGGACTACAGAAAAACAACATGTCTGCAAAAAGTGCTGCATCATTTTCATTGCTTCATAAAAGAAGAGAGAGAAAAAAAAAATTGAAGGAAGACTGACAAAACTGTCAGGTATATGCTATAATCATAGTGACTATTTTCTTGGGTCCTTCTAATCACTGTGCATTGGAAGAATCATTTTTGGCCTTTTTTAAAAAAATCATAATATATATTTGTTTAATTATTTAAATTTAATATAGCTGCCTAACTGCAATGGACTCTGGAAGGACTTGCTAGAGGATAAGAGGCATCTTCTGCAAATTAAAAATATTTTCTATAATGAATATTAGGGTTTTTGTTTCCTTTTGGAACAACTGTCAAACCAAAACACTTGCTTAAACTACTATTTGTAAATAACAGGAAATGCTGAAATCCACAAAGTCCCTCCATCTGTCATTGTTTAATGTGGCAAGAACCTTGCTGGGAAAAAAAACATTTAGCAAAGTATTACGTCAGAGTCTCTGCAATTTTAACAGACATTGCCCATTAAAGAATACTAATAAAGGAGAATATTTGTAGCTCAGGGTTGACATGAGAAAACACCAAAAAGCACCAAAGACCCCCCATTAAAGAGTATTCCAAGTGCCCTGTCCATTAATCTAGGAAGATACCAGACAGTTTTGGAAGATGGAAAAAAATATGTAGGAGAGAAGCATACATTCTTCATTGGTGTTACCATTTCTGCATTATCACCCAGTAAGATCCTGTTAATTACAGCATCTCCTGCTATAAATCTCTGAAGAAACCACAACGATGACACATGGATCATGACACATTTGCCCAAAGGACACCTACTATTGTAATTTGTGTTCATCATTAATTCCCATACAAGCAAAGTTTTGCTTGAGATTGAACAAATGAATACAGCCGTATGTGGAAAAAAAGAACTGTCAAATGAACAACAGGTTTCAGAAAAGACAGAGAAGATGTAATGTTGGATAGATAACCACAAATGGTTGTGAAGAAATGAAGAGAATTTGAAATCAGATCTTTGTTGACCACAATAGGATTTTTCATACAGATCATGTCACAATCTACAAAGTGTTACAGGTAATAGGTATGTCAAAACATCTGATTTTTCAAAGAGAAATTTCATAGTAAAAAGATGCTGTAAGGATTAAATTTAGAAAAACAAAGTGATTCAGAATAGAAAAGGAATGAGATAATAATGTATATGTTCCTCATAGCACTTTAATTTACACAACAAATGTAAGAATAGCAAAATTAGAAGATATAACAGCTGGGATCAATTTGGAGATTGGAAACGTAAGAATATGAAATAGGCAAACAATGTCCCTTTACTACAGTAGATGAAAGGAAAGACTTAGAAGAGCTTATTAGGAAAGTGAAATGAAAATTAGCAAAGTAAAAATGTTGTATTGATGGTTAAATATTAAGGAGAAAAAGCTAATGACAATCACAAAACACAGAAAAGGATAGGAAAGATACAACAGCAGAGAGCTGATAGTTATAAGAAGCAATACATGGCTCTGAAATCTGGATAAGGAGTAAGTGAGAGAAAGCAAAAACCTTTGAATTATGGCTTGGGAGAACCTTACTATCACCTAGAAGAAGAAATAAATAAATAAATAAAGCTAAGAAATTTTCCTAGTTTTGGCATGTGATGGATTTTGAATGATGGGTAAGAAAAAACAACAATGCTTGGCAGGGTTGAGGGACAGAGAAGACAACAGATGATATGTTTAGTGGGATCAGGAATATCATGAAAGCTTTATCAAAGACTGAAATGGGAAGCATTTATCCTTACAGTCACCAAGAATTGGACCTGACTTGATGGCACCTGATTGCCTGTCTCTCTCTCTTCATTGTGTGTTTAGAATCTCAGCTGCAAATTTGTTATTTTGCTATAAATTTGGAAATAGAATAAAATGCAATCAAAATAAGGCAAAACTGAGATCTGTTGACAGATTGTCTGCAAAACTACATTTGTCAGGAAACCAGAATTAAAAGTGGAGTTATTTTAGCTAGACAGAATCTTGGAAATGGGTGAGATGGTATTAGTCTTAACACTGCATAAATATATTAATACAATTTTATGGAAGTGAAAAGAAAATGGATTACCTTGTTCTTGGGGATTCATAGAATTGAGAGATTGAATAGACTTCATTTTTCTTATTACTGTCCTGAAGTGATGGAAAAAGTTATAATGCATATATTGAAGTCAAACTTTCTGGAGACACTGTGCAAAGTTTGGACAATTCTCTTGCAAAACAGGTGATCTTAGTTTCAGTTGCACCAATTTGGGTGAAACTCAAGAGTCAACTTCAACAGGGAAGAAAATAGAATATTTCCTAAGGAACCATAGATTTACCAGGGGTGAAATTCACTTACCTTCCCTACCAGTTCGCAAATGTGTGTGTGCCGAGGCTGAAAAAGGGACATCATGACATCCGTGTGGGTGGGCGGGGCTTTGCATAGTCGGCCCTACCATATCGCGCAATCCAGTAGCAACCAGCTGAATTTCACCCCTGGATGTTACAAATATAACTCAAATGGAGCTCCAGGGTCTATCCTACCATTGAGAATGAATGAATTATCTCAGGTAATAGTTGCTGGAGATTACACAAGTGCCATTTGGCCAGAAATCCATCTTCTAAGCCAGTGATGGCTAACCTTTTTGCCATTGTGTGCCAAAAGCAGGGGGAATGCGAAGGGGGTCATGCGCACATGTGCCCACACCCATAATGCAATGCGCCCCATCCCCCCCGTGCATGCACTTGCTCCCCCCGCTTTTGGCACATGATGGCCCAATGAGCCCGGTAGGCCTGTTTTTCACCCTCCCCAGGCTCCAGAGGCTTTCTTGGTGCCTGGGGAGGGCAAAAACGGCCTTCCCCAACCCCCCAGAGGCCCTCCAAAGGCTGGAAACAGCCTGTTTCCCAACTTCCGGTGGGCCCGGAAGGCCCAAAAATCAGCTGGCCGGCGCGCACAGGTGCACTGCAGCTGAACTAGGACAACGCTCACGTGCCCACCGATATGGCTCCGCATGCCACCTGTGGCACGCGTGCCATAGGTTCGCCATCACGGTTCTAGGCCAACCTTTACCTTCAGATTCAGAGATTATATTGCTTTATCAAGTGTTCAGCTGCCAGCCTGCTTAACGTCTATATCTAAAATGAAAGGAGAAAATGATCTCTTTCTTTGCAACAAGGAGGAAATTATTTGAGGCCCTCTGGTCAAGTACAGTACAGGAGCTATTCTTCCAACTGTCTTTCCTATCACCTTAAAAAAACAAACAAACAAGCAAACAAAAAAAAACCCCAAAACTATCCACTTTTACCATCAAAGTAATGATCATTCACTAAGAACTTTCCATTCCCTTTGATGAAATCTGAGGTAAAGTGGAAAGAACTAAAACTGTTCCCTTTGTGCACCATAAAACTGAGAATGCATAGACTCTGGGGAATAAAGCAGAATGTATTTTTTCTTAATCACCTGCAATTTCTCAGGGTTCAAAGAATGATGGAAAGGCTATAATAATTGTTCTTTTTATTCCTTCATGAACTGTGATCTGATTCTTTGAGATAGAGCAAAAGTACATAATCTGGCTACCACTTTTTGTAAAGAAAGATAGGATAAACCTCTGCAAGGTGGTCAGCCTCCCTGCATTTATTATATTGCATCCCAATGTAAGAATGACACAGGAAAAGCTTGAGTTTTAGGGCCCATTGAGCAAAGGATTTTCCCCAATATATCTCAATTATAGAAACACAAGTGCTAAATAACTTTGCAGAAAGGTTACAGGAAAAGCACAAAGTGTTCAGTAGCCCTCAAAATTTCTATTTGCTGCCTAGTATAAACTAATGGCTGTACATTGAGTGAGAACACAAAGGTTATAACACATATAAAGGCCATTTGTTCAGCCTTCTTTAAAAGGTTTCTTTTACCGGCTTCTGCTCCGGCATTAATGTGTGCTTTTATGTTATGTAACATTTTTCAAAGGCAAGAAAACACATTTTGAAATTATACTTGTCCTAAATAGACCCTTCCAATTTTTTGATTCTATTTTATTGTGGGAAGGATAAGTCATTTTTAACTGCTTGTGGGGTTCTTTCCCCTCATTACATATCTTTCCATTCCTAAGAACCTGCCAGTCATACCCACTCTTCCCAGTCAAGTAGGACAATGGTCTTTTATGGTATTATGTCTTCTTCTTGGATTTAATGAATTGTGGGACATCAAGGAAGCTACATGGAGATAGAGAGATGGTGCACTGAACAGAGTAATTGAAAGAATTCAGAATTGATTCCAGACCCATGCGGTTATATAGGTTTGCAACTAGCTTATTAGAAGACGGTCATTTTTTTTTCTAGTTACCCAGCAGATTAGTTGAGAACAGAGTCAAGCTTCTCTGTATGATACATTTTCCCATTGGGATAATTCTTGACTCATTTCTGACCAACTTCTAGAACCTCTCCTCTTACGTTTAAATTCATTTATTTGTCAAGCATATATAAGATTACAGGTAAAAAGTATAAACATAATTTGAATAAATGAAAAGAGTAAGTAAAAAGGAATATTAGAACAGGAATGGTAGGCAGGGTGGTGCACTTATGCACGCCCCTTACAGACCTCTTAGGAATGAGTGAGGTCAACAGTAGACAGTTTAAGGTTAAAGTTTTGAGGGTTTGGGGAAGAAACTACCTGTCATATCACCTTCAGAAGCTTTGAAATGCAGGAACCATGGCAAAGATGCTTATAAATGATCTCTCAGATTGCTTCACTTTGTATCCAATAGTGATTGTGTTGAATTTATCAGTAGTTTTCAGTATTAGGGTGTTAGTAATACATGAATGATACCCAAATTCTCCCCTTGAAAGAAATAGTAGCAGACAGGATGTTGCTAAGAAACTGAAACTAAAACTATAACAGCTCTTGTAGAATTGGAATTAACATGCATTGACTGGGGATACATATTTCTTTGAATACCTAGATTTATAGAATGATAGACCTTTTCAACCCAACTTTGAATTTGGGAAGATCTTTCCTTTAGGAAAGTCTTCAGTATGTAAACCAAGATGTTAGGCGTTTTAAAAAAATAAATAAAAATAAGCATTGTTTATTATTAGAAAATATGGGTTTTTTGGGGATTTCTGGGGAAGAAATGGTGGATCAAAGAACCTCTGCAAAGGCAGAGCCAATAAGTAAATTGGCTCGTTCAACCTTTCTGGAGAAAGAGGATGTGAGATTGCTGATATTGCATGGGACGGGCAGGGGGTAGGGGTGCAAAAGAAAGGTAGAAGATGAAACCAATGGTTTATCCATCAGACAATTACCAGATTAATTCATCGGTGATCATCTTCATTCATTAATTCGAGAGAGATAAAAATGGTGAGTTCTGTAAGCCTTTTCCTTAAATTTAGATAGGATATTAGTATATATGCAATTAAAATCTATCCTTTAAAGGATTATGAGAACATGGAATCATTTTTGTGAGATTTGAAAGAACTAGCCAAGTTCATAGATGGCCAGAATATCAATGGCCAGGATTGCTGATGTCCTTACTGGCAAAGGTTTCAGAGTGTGTAGTAACCTTTGCACTATGTTCTTTAGGATTATAAAATCAAAAATGCAATACTATCAGGAAAGAAAAGGTTGAAGATGGATGCTCTAAAGCAGTATTTTTCAATATCAATAACTTTAAAGAGGTGTAGAATTTCACTTCCAGAATTCTGGGAGTTGAAGTTTACACCTCTCAAAATTACTGAAGTGGAGAAACACAGCTGTAAGAAGACTGTCTCATGGAGAATTGGTATGTTATGATATATGACTACACTCTGTTTTAAGACTACAGGAAGTATATTGCTTTGTTTCTCTGGAGCCCAAACATAGATTTTAACATTGTTGTAAGGAATAAATAATTAACATCATGATACTGAGGGTTTCTACACCAGGAAAGACATTAGGGATGTTAAAAAAAAAAAAAGAATCTATTTCCAGATTCTGGAACTTTTGTATATTTGCTTTTACATCTATTCCATTGTTAATATGCTGCACAAAATGTTATTTTACATTCTCTCTCTCTCCCCCTCCCCCTCTCTCTGTGTAATGATGTAAGATATGCATTTTCTGTATATTGAATTTTCTGTGTCAAGAAGTAAATTTGATATTTAGAAAAAATGAGATTCTCATTTTTAAAAAAATATTATTTATTTAAATTTATTAGTCACCCAACTCCATTATCTTATTACTTCAGTAACCAAGATCCTTAACTAGGACTAAAGTGGTATAATGGCTGATCTTAAGTTATTTTATATATTAGCTTTGTTCTAGAAGACTAATTAAGCTTTGTATATACTTATATTTTTACTTTGGAAATTATAAGGAATAACAAAATTGTATATTGTGTGCTTTCTTGGTTGCAAATAATAATAATGCTATAAGATTAGAAGGATACCATTCTCTGTCATGTAAGGAAGAACTAGTTTCTCTTTATATATGTGAAGAAGTATTCTATTGTTTGGGATGTCTATGTATTTGTTTAAATTCCATAAAATAGTTTATATATGTAATGTTTTGTTAAACGTATTATATTAAGAATTAAGGATTTAAAGGAATATGATAAGATGATATCCTTAAAATAATTTTGATTAGTATGTGAGAGTTGCAACTCTCAGTGGTTTTCTTTCCTTAATTCTAATCTTTGTGCAAATAAAATATTTTCTAAAAAAATAATTAAAAGGTTAAGTTTCATACAAATTGAGAATGAATCATCCCTTGAAATGATGCATAAAACACAAGGCAGCTGCATACCAGTCTTTCCAATCAATAATGCATGGAACATGAATATAATAAATATACTTTTCTATTAGTAAACAGAGCTTAGATAAAAACAATACGAGGAACTTTTTGCACACATAAACACACAGCAACAGGGGTCAGTAACCAGACAGCCTGGAGATGTCTAATTTTAACAACCTATTAAAATTTGCATTAATCAGGAGCACAGGTGCAAAACACCATGTTTTTCCTCTTCACTAACATAGCTGTGCCAAACTGCAGATTCAATGATGTTGAGTACCAAAATTACTCATAACAACCAATATAAATTATTATGTTTGAGCAAATTAACATTTCTGCAGTAATAGCCCACATTTAGCAGGTGCACTCAACTTACACAAAACAAGTACAAATTCTTCTTTTATCCCTTATTATCCATATTGCACAGTAGGTTCTCTCTGATTTGACAAATTATGGTGTCTGCTAGTGGGAAAAGTATGGGTTTTCGGGAGTTATTTGTTTTAAAGCAATGATGATTATAATTCTGGGTAGCTGAGACACTGGTACCTTCCTAAGACAGCTCGCTGAACTTAAGCCAATTGTTTCAATATAGGTGAGTCACTAGTAACCTTCTGAAAGTTTCCTGTACTTAAAACAATTGTATTAATATGACTGACAACTATTTGTGCATATAAAGACAACATGCTGAGCTGCAAGTTTTGATTCTGATCAGCAGTGACTACGACAACATTTCCAAGTCATATTACCTATGTTGCCTTAAAGAGGTTAAAAATTCCAGATAATGAATATATTTTTCTGATCTTAGTATTTCCTATTTTGAAGAGTACACTCTCATTAAAACTTACTTTTAAAAGGAAGCAGAAGCTGAGAATGGTCAGATTTCTTCATTCAAAGCCTCAACAACTTGATAATGTTTCTGATTTACATCAGTGGACACTTTTAAAATGGTCACATATTTATTTTATACATATAATAAAAATCTGTTATCAATGACTCCAAATCAAACTTCCTTGCTCTACTTTCATTTGGGTAGAAGCGGCAGTAGTCTACTAATATCAAGACAATCCACAAAACATATGGTATTGTATATTATATATGCTTTACCTTTCTATGATGAAATAAAGTGCATGACATGGATGGTGTTATGTAGATAAACAGTTCTGTGTATTAGAACTATGTAAAGAAGTTGCACTTTGCCTCAAGGCACTTTGTGATACAGAGATGGTGAGATGCTCTTCATTGATGAAGCAATTAAGTTCTTCTGCTTCAGCTGTTATATTTTTTTAAAAAAATATTTAAAATTAAGTGGAAGCTGACATGCTAACAAACAAAGCTTGCCTTTAGCATTACCTGTATACACAAAAACAGCACTCATGAGCATTTTTAGTATTTTATAAATTACAGATGTGTATGGCTTGGTTTGGAACTATATCTGATGATATAAAAAGGTAAAAAAATGAAAGATGTATATTTATTTGTTTATTTGATTGATTTGCCACCGATCTCACGTCGAAACAATTCAAAGATAAACTGAGATAAAGTACTACTGGTACTCAAACAGCCCTCTTCAGCTGGGGTTCCACAGAAACCTAACCAGTGGAGGGATTCAAGTCATTTAGCAACTGATTCTCTGCCCTAATGATTTCTTCCAAAAACCAGTTTGCCAAACTGCTCAAAAAGTTAACAACTGGTTCTCCTGAAGTGATGTGAATTGGCTGAATCCCACCACTGGACCTAACGTTCTATGAGATATCATCATTAAAAAAATAAATATGCTTTATGCTAGCAATTTAAGTGATGGGAAATGTTATGTGCTGTATCTCTGTTGATAGCCCTCTGCTTTGCTGTTGTAAAATGTGGATTGAGTAGGTTAGAAGTGAATTGTATGAAGTTTTCCTCTCTTTTTCCCTATTTTTAGGTAGGTCTCCCCTGAGACCTGAATATTATTTCAAGGGTTCTCTGAGGAAATAAAGATTGAGAAAGGCATCACCTAGAAAGTGATAAGGCATAAACTCACATTTTGCTTTCTGGGTGAATCCCATGACAGATGATTTTGGAGACTCTCAAAATTCTACTTGTACTCATTGGTCCTAAAAAAAGTGCTTTCCCTTGTATTATATAAACATGTGAGGGCCTAGTGAGACACAAAATCTTCTTCAGAAAATGATCAAGCGGATGAATGTAGCATTTCAAATGCTGAGGAATCAGCAGTGAGAAAACAAGACACAGAGCCCATTTCTCCTGATTATCATAGACTATTCAGATCTGGAACTGGAGGAAAGGTGCCTCAAAACATGAGGAAATAGGTGCCAATTGAAGGAAAGCAGAAGTTAGAAAATTAGTTACTGCTTAGAGGAAAAGGCTTCCGATGATGCAGGAGTGGGTCCTAGCTAGAGCAAGTCTTCCTAATTTTAGCTACACCCACATAAAAAACATGGAAATCTTGAGCCACCTCTGAAAACAAATTCCTTGCTGGTGCAGCTTTGCCTTGAAGTTGTGACTCTTATGCTTGCCTGTGTGGAACAGACAGCTTTTTGGACCCTGATGTTTGATGTGGGCTTCTTGCTGAAAATTTGGGCACTGAGATGTCTATAGTTCCTTGTAACTCTAATGAAGACTGCTTCAGAAATAGGTGTTTTCAAATCAGACTGAACAGCTGAACTGCTTTAACACAGTCTGAATATCCAGTTTGTACTGCGTAATATATAACATAATATAAAATGCATTACCAACGTCAGTTGCAAAGGACTGTGGGCAGTTTACAAAATATTAAACATGACTAATAATAGTAGATATGATAATGATAGAACAGTTGCAGTAATATTAATTCAGAATTATTTCCCGAATTCTGCAGATCTGAATTTTGTTTTGTTCAAACAACTTCTCCAGTATTGAAAAGGTATAAGGCTATCTGATCTATTATTTTGCACATAACTGAACAATAAGTTATTTATACTGAGATATCTTATAATGAAAATGATGGAGTATAGACCTTAATTTTGTTGCTTGATAACTTTACTTCTAATAAGAATGACTTCTCTTTCATTTATCATGAAACAGACTATGGGTTTCTTAACTGCAGGGATACAACTTCCATTGGGAAAGAAATGTTAAGAATTCATTGAGCCAAATTAGGAAGGAGAATTTTATATACTAAAGTTCATTGCCTTAAAACAAAAACCTATTAAAAGTGTGTTTATGCTTTTTAAATGAAATACACACACTCAGTTTAGAAATAAGGGCGAGGCATAAAAACCTGTTTGGTATACAAAAGTCTCCAGGGTGTTGGCATTATTCTTTAAGCTAATTCATCCATACAAAATCTTATACAATGTCTTTCAATCACATTCAGAAGACGACGAGGGGATTGTATCATTGCTTCAGGCAACATCAAAGAATTTATACAATGGCAAAGAGAAGTTGTATTACAAACTTGATCTACAATTCTCAGCTACATTATATCAGCTTTCTTTTAGATATTTTAATTGCCAAACTTTGTCTCAATCAAATAAAGTCATAATGTACTCAGCAAATATATATTTCTGGAGTTCTTTACATACTTGTCAAACCTTTGTTTGCCAGAAGGCCTGTAATGAAGAATTCACTTTTGGCTTGTCAAGACAGCTTGTATCTGGAGTGAAAGTTCTTGGCTTTGGAAACCGCCTGAAACATTTTTATGGTTTCACTGTAGTCTGGTTTATACTTGAAGGAGATTTGCACTCAAGTCTCTTTATAAATATTTAGGAGGCTATTCACCCATGATTTTAACAAGTTCAGTTCTCCTGCAGGGGAAGTGAGATAAAGCAATGATACCTAACATTACTTGCTGATCCAGATGAAAAAAGTGTGAAAAGCTTTAAAGAAGGAGGAACATGTGACTTGTGAATGGAAAAAGCTGGTGAGAAAGTATATTTTATATTTCTATAGAAACACAGACTGTTTTATCTGACAGAATCACAACAGAGATGGAAAGTGTCTGTCTGAGTAGAAAAGGAGTAATGATTTATTTAACCAACTGAAGGCATGTTTACACTATCACCAATTCTACTACCCAAAAGCAGTCTAAATGTGATCCATGACTTCCCAAATCTGTAATTTTTTTCCTTCTTAAGAAACTGCAGTTTGCTCATTTTTTTTATTGCATGCACATTTTGTTTTTGCTAATTAGATAGGTTTATTGGTATAGAAATGGCTTGTACATACTGTTGTGTAAAAGTAAAAAGTTGCCATTGTAATGTTGTTATCTTCTACTGTGCTAAAGTTAGTTGAAAATTGGTACCTTTTTCTTTCCTTTTCCCTCTTTACACCATTTTTTTTTCTTTTCCCTATCCCTCCCCCTAGTTTTCTATTACTTTTTTGAATTTCTCTTTGTATTTTTTATTTTGATAACCAATAAAAAGTTTTATTGGAAAAGTTTGTTCCTGTATTTAAAAAAATGAAATAAAGGGTTCTAACATAAAGGGTTCTTATTCTAAAATCCAATAAATTCTTATCAAGGAGAATTACAAAGCAGTCAATCCACCCCCTTCTTTGAAAGACCTGTTTGAATAGTTGAAAGTCAGGAATTGAAAAAGAGTGAAGCAAGAGTCTTGGAAATAGATAAATAGATTGCTCATAAGGTCAGTAGAGCCACCATGTTGCCAAAAAAGTATCAGTTTTGCTCCATTTTCAAGAGAGACAGACAAGGTTGATTCAGGTCTTGAAACCAACTACTTCATATAAATCACACAGGTTTAAGATGGTACCAGTTTGGAAGGTTTCTAGTTGAAAGGATCTTAACTGGGAAAGGTGATAAGAATTTAGAAAAATTGGGAATTTATTTCTACCTCAGATTTCCACCCAGGACTTTGAGGAACTTTCAAAACTGATTAAGATAGCAATCCTTCCTTAATTCTAAGGTTAAATGTGTTTATCAGCATTGTTTTTCAACCAGAGGATCATATTTATGCTTATTCATCTATAAATGCATCACATGTATAAATGTGATGGTGAAAGTGAAAAATATTTATTATTTTTAAATCCATAATTTTCTTTGTGGGTTCTTTTCTGGCTATCAAATATCCAAAAAGGTAATTGAAAGTTTCCAAGTAAAGGCTCTCACTTCCGAAAGTCTGAGTAGAGCCGTCCCTGCAATTAGTAAGAAGCATCTGAGCTATTCTTACTGAGGTAGCCAATCACACTGAGCTGGTCATGCATTAACCCTGATAGGAAAATCCCTCACTTCATCATTGGAATGACTTTCATGAGGCAAATAGGGTACAGTTTGCAAAGGGTTCAAATATTCCTTGTGTATTCCTATCACCACACAAATCACAGTGCTCTTTTACATGTTAAACTGGCAACCTAGAGTAGGAGTTGAGGAATCATGTGGGGAAGCACACTTTGTTTTTCAGAAAAAGAGCCTGCCAGGAAGTTGTTATGGCAAACTAAAGATAGCTTTGTGAAAGTGAAGTTCATGACTGTAGCAAAGAATAACAGAATAACTTGAAAGGGACCTTTCTGCCCAATCCCCTGCTCAAGCAGGAAATCCTATACCATTTCAGACAAAAGGTTGCCCAATCTTTTCTTAAAAATCTCCAGTATTGGAGCACCCACAACTTATGAAACAATTGTTCTAACTGTCAGTAAATTTCTCCTTAGTTCTAGGTTGGTTCTAACCTTGATTAATTTTTATCCATTGTTTCTTGTCCTGCCTTTAGTTGCTTTGGACCCCCTCTTTCTTGTGGTAGCCCCTCAATGACCAAGGGACCAGTGAGTAGACTGCTTACTGGGAATCTCTCTGGATAAGGAGATGAGAGATAACCTACATGTGTTCTGGGTGGTTGCTCCTTATGAGGACATTGCAGGACTTTCAATGGGCTTTCTATGGGTTTGAGTGCAGAGTGATGAAAGAATTAATAATCTTGCTCACAACTATGGTGGGGCCCTTTAGAGAACACTAGGTTTGCAACCTCACTTTCTAATCACTTCAGAAATTGCCTATTAATCATTTTAAAAATAATGAAGATCTTCAGAATGACAGGTTTGAAAGTATTTATGTTCCACTCTGAATAAAAAAAAATTATAACATAACTTAAAGATTCTGAAATAACAGCAAAAAGCTGAATAAATGTTGGTCTAAAAGAGTTATAAACAGGCTAAGGGTTCAGCTAAATTTGGAATATTGAAAGTTGTATGGCAAAATTTTGGAATTAAGCATAAAGAATAAACAAATTATCTTGAGAAATAGATCTCTCTTGGGTGGAAGACATAAAAAGAGAACTAATTTCATGATGATGTGATGAAGAAGCAATTGTTTTGCAATTGTCTGTAATCTTTACTATGCAGAGAGTGAAGAATCATTAAATTTATTAATGCTTGTTGTGATGAAGGTTGGAAGTCACTCTTTTATAATTTTTTTTATTATATTCTTAATTTTTCTTCTTTTTCCTTGCAACTTTATTTCTCTTCTCTTTAGTTTGTATTAGATTTTACCATTATAATCAACATTCCCAATAAATTTATATATTAAACAAGAAAAAGAAAAGAAAAAAATAACCTGCCAGCTCTTTCTTTCAATTATCTGCATGAAAGCATGCCTTCTCACTCAAGAATTTCTACTGATACAAGCACTTTCCTCATCCTCAGATCTCCCTTGAAACAGATTGTATCTTTGAGCCACTGACTGAGGTGCTTCCTCATAATCCCACCCTAGCAGTCGTTTATTACAGCAGTGCTCATTTAAAATTCACTCCGTATCACCGATCAGCTGATTTTGCATTAAAATAAACCTCCTCCATAGCATCCTGCACTTTATCTCAAGGACAAAGATTGGATTTACTTAATCAAATCTGTTTCTGGGATAAAGTCACTAAGAACAAATACAGCAAATATAGAGGAGTGGCAAGGAACTCTGAATAATGATTGGCTTCATTCTGAATTGGCTTCATTTGTCTTTATTGCATGGAAGCCACAGGCAGTAAAATGAGGTGACATCATCCTCTTGTGAGAATCAACTTCCCTAAAAGAAAAGGAGCAGCCAATAGTGTGAAAGGTTATTTTGCCACCTGTTTAAAAAGCCCTCAGGCACTTTCTATTTGTTAAACAGGTTAACTGTTTTTATTGTTTGAATATAAATCATTCTGAGCCGTGGCATTCACAAGTTCGGGTCAAGGCAATGGAGCAAGTCCAACCCCTTTGGTATATGTGTGCCACATCCACAAGTGTACAAAACAAAAGGGACTTTTATTGTGATCCTGTGTCTGCCATCTTTCTCATTTTAATACCCATCCCATGTGAAGTAAAACACAGTTATAAGGACATATCATTGTTAATGAGGAAGAAGTATAAAATGAAAGTGCCCCTTACCCTGAAAGCCTGAGTCTGGTATAGAGTATGTCAAGTTTTTTTTTCTCACTCTCAGATTTTTTTTGTCATGATGATGAACACTTTCATTTAATGAAGTGGATATTTTCTGCAATTAGGTGCTGCATCATTATGTCAATCACCAAACAAGATGCTTTGCTTTCTGAGATAACAGTGTTTGCTCACAGCCACTGTAAAGTAAGATGAAGTGTTTTCCTGCTCTGTGCATAAACAGAAGGGGATAATTAAAGAGACCTTAAGATAAAACACATAGAGGATCTTTATAATTAAAGACCCCCATTTTAATGCATCAGTCACCTAGTAATTAGTTATTTAATAGCAGCTGTCTAAAAGTTTAGCAAGGTATCTTTATGAGCTAATGTCTTTCTCTGTCAAATTCCAGGCTCTGTTTATTTAAAATTATGTTTACAAACATGGTTAGTTTTATCTGGTCAAATTAAAGCAGGGTGCATGGCTTTTGACCATACCATCTTTTGATGTCTTTTGATGTTTTAGTTTCTCCTATTTTGTTTTTGAATATTCTTTATCCTTGTAAAGCTCTTTGTGAAGTGATTTTCTACCCCCTCCACCCCATATGATACTCCTGAAAGATTAAACAGGGCCTAATCAAGTTTTGGTCTTTTTTTAAATGGGTAATGCTTTTAGTTCGATGTGGGAAATAAAAGAGGGAAATCTGTTTTGAGAAAGTTATAGAAGTTAGAGTGGATTATTGCATATGTCAAGTAAATTCTAAGTTCTACTTTAAAATGGAAGTAGGGTTGCAAACCTAAAGAGCCAATAACCAATAATAAATGTCAACTGTGCTGTGAAATCTCACGAAATGTATAGTCTAATATTTCTGTTGTTATGTAATAAACGATCGGCTAAAGTCTTTGAATTTCTTCATATTCTCTGCTTAGTATATACTTCATATATCAGTTAAAGAGATGAAGATAGGATGGTGTGAATTTTTGTTTTGACTCTGTATCCATGTTGAAGGTAATTTTGTTTAACCTCTGAATTCTGGTTCCTGAAGTTCAAAATGTAGTTGACAAGTCTGCAGTTTTTCAACAGTAAACCAAACAAATGGAATAGTAGTGAAACTGACAAGAGTTTGGTCCATTTTTCTTTTTTCTTTAAAGGAACCAGCTTCAAATAATCAAGGCAGAATAAATTCAGGTTTTCTTGTGAGGCTTTTTTTTTGGGGGGGGAGGATAGTTCTATTGTTATTTTGTTTATTGCACTTTATGCCCACAGCTGAGGCTTAAGAATCATCTTTAGCTATTCCAATTGTAATATTTACCACTTCTCTTTACTGCCTTTCTATTTTTCCATAGCTATGATCTAGTCAGTTTCTACTGACCACTTGGAGCGGCCACAGGTACCTTGATACCTGGTCATTGCTCTCTGTGGCCAATTTTGATGTGGGCTGTAGGACAACTGGACACTTTGCAAAATATAAATTATTCTGCTTTCCATAATGGGCAATATGCAGACACAAGTTTAGTGCTTTGTTGAAGGATCACAAGTCTGTGATCAAGCTGAACTGGGAAAAGAGTTTTGTTGTTGTTGTTATTAGTTGTGAAGTCGTGTCCGACCCATCGCGACCCCATGGCAACTTTCCTCCAGGCCTTCCTGTCCTCTACCATCCCCCAGAGACCATGTACTCTCACGCCGACTGCTTCAGTGACTCCATCCAGCCATCTCATTCTCTGCCGTCCCCTTCTTCTTCTTCTTCTTTTTTTTTTTTTTAATTTGATTTATATGCCGCCCTTCTCCGGAGACTCAGGGCGGCTTACAATGCGCTAAGCATTTCGCCCTCAATTCTTCCCAGTATTAGGCTCTTCTCCACTGAGTCCTTCCTTCTCATTAAGTGGCCAAAGTATTTCAGTTTCATCTTCAGGATCTGGCCTTCTAAAGAGCAGTCAGGGTTGATCTCCTCTAGGACTGACTGGTTTGATCACCTTGCAGTCCAAGGGACTCACAGGAGTCTTCTCCAGCACCATAGTTCAAAGGCCTCAATTCTTTGACGGTCAGCCTTCCTTATGGTCCAAGTTTCACAACCATACATTGCAACTTGACTATACGCACTTTTGTTGGCAGGGTGATGTCTCTGCTTTTTAGTATGCTGTCTAAAGTTGCCATAGCTGTCCTCCCCAGGAGCAAGCGTCTTTTAATTTCTTGGCTGTAGTCCCCATGTGCAGTGACCTTGGAGCCCAGGAAAATTAAATCTGTCACTACTTCTGTCCATTTCTTCCCCGTCTATTTGCCAGGAATTGAGAGGGCTAGAAGCCATGATCTTAGCTTTCTTAATTTTGAGTTTCAAGACAACTTCTGCACTCTCCTCTTTCACCTGCATCAGAAGGCTCTTTAGTTCCTCTTGACTTTCTGCCATTAGAGTGGTATCAACTGCAGAGCTAGGTTCTGCCAATTATGTAGTGTGGAAAACTACATGTTTTCTGTTGCTTCTGCAAATAAGGGATTTCACACATTTTATTATTTTGATGGAGAAGAAATGCTGCCATGTTGCCTTTTCCATTCCAGCTCCAACCCTATCTATGGGAGCACATCTCAAGGACAAAACTATTCTCCCCGCCAGCCCTACTATTCCTTTATAGCATTAGTAAAGAATGGAATTTGTCATCAGCAAACACCATCTCATTTCACCTCACTTCTGTCAGTAAAGCTAATTTGGGGACAAGTTTAGGTCTCTTTCCCAGAATGCTGGACCCATGTTCAGAAATAGCTTGATTAACAGATCAGAGAAACAGAGCATTTCTGTGTTTGTATCCTATTAGTCAGGAAACTTGACAAGTAGCTAAATACTCCAATCAAGCATGCACCTACACCTTCTCAATCCTTCTCCACTCCTTATTATCACAAGAATGAAGAGTGGTTGTTTTCTTACCAGAAAGTGATCCTTGATGCAGGGGAACTGAAACTGGGGGAGTTTACCAATTATTTTCCTTAACTATTCCACATTAAAATAGTATTTATCCTCAGCCTTGTTACTATAGCAAAATCAGGATCCACAATATGGGTAATAAATTTCATACTGATATATTTTTACGACAGCTCAAAAACTCCTAGATAGCACTTTAATGTAAGCCATCTGGCTGTCTCTTATATCATTCAAGATTTAATGTACGGTACCTTCTTCATGTCTTCCTTTACCCTCTTTAATTCCATAATTAAGAGCCCTAATTGCTGCAGTATTCTTATTTATTTAGTTTGACTTAGGTGCCGCCCAATTCCAATTTATTCTTTTTATTAACTTAAAAAAATCCCCACTCCATCTGCTCCAATTCCCTTCCCATTTTGGCTCCCCTTTTTACACCTTCTTCAGTTCTAGAATATCCTTAAGGTGTGATAGCCAAAATTATCAAAATCCCTTTCCTGCCAACTCCAAAAGATGAACAACGGAATGTTTCATCTTGTAATGCATTACTTTATACTTGATTACACTGAACTGGATGTGTCACTGAAGTTCACTCACTGAGTTTGGAGAGATAATTCTGGAACTCTCCACAATCCTGTTTTGAATTTATTTATGGATGGTTTGCTGTTATTAGGGATCATGGCTACTTTATTACTCAGTTCAAACTCCACATCATTGGTATAATATTTAAAAAGCAACAGTCTGAATTAGTGGTGAGGTGGGACATCATACATATCTTCTCTTTTTCATAATTGCTCATTTATTTCTATGCTTATTTTCTAGTTTTTAACCAGTTGCCAAAGCATAAAGGATTCTGTCCTCTAAGCCCAGCAATTCAGTTTGCTCAAGTTTGCCTTTATTGTGGCTGAAGTATTTTTGAAATGACAGTTGGATTCATTCTTGTTGAAACCTTCCAAAAGGTGTGTGGATGACCTTGGGGATGGAGGGAAAGGGGTACTGCCTATGAAAAAGAAACTCTGAAATAATACAGATAGTAAGATGATGCTTTTCAGGACAAAAGAAATAAATAAGTTATTACTTATGTTCCCATAGCCTCCTTTTTGCCATCCAGTGTTTCACCAGCTTTTAATAGTTGTTTAGACTTTATCTTTTATAAAATTCTATGTAGCCCTTGTAAAGGTGTAGAAATCAGCAAGGTCATTCTTGGATGGGCCATTTGCGTCATGTCAGAAACCCAAGGTTTATAATTGCCTTACAACATTGTGTCCCTGTGAATACTGGGGTGAAACATGGGGAGAATCCACTGCATAGGTTCCTCCAACATGACTTATGTGTTTTATGTTTTCCGGTTGCAAGGGGCAAAGCTCTTTTTGCAGCAATTCCAATTTCACCACTGTATGGAGCAGAAGCACCTACACTAATATTATATACTGTAGCTCTCTATGTGTAGTAGAAGTCTGAATCTTAGGCAAATAAATTATTGTTTAATATTTGTAAAAATATTTGATTTTTTAATATTTGTATTATCTGTATTTTATCTTGGCTGTTCACCGCCCTGAGTCCTTCGGGAGTAGGGCGGTATAGAAATTTGATTATTATTATTATTATTATTATTATTATTATTATTATTATTATTAATAATAATAATAATAATAATAATAATAATAATAATAATAATAATAATAATAATTGTAGTGGTTTTTCAAACCTCTCCTCACCCCCCTCCTACACCTCCTATTCTGTTTTCTTAAATTAAGATACATTCTTTCTCAAAGATTTCTTTATAGAGTTATCCTGATATGCAGAGCCTCTTTCCCCCAGTCCTTCCTATTGTTGCTTGCAGTGTTTCAGAATGCCTGCACAGAGAAGAATTTTAAAATATTTATCAGCTCAGGCCCTGTCAGTTTTCTCTGGAGACTGTCACCTAGAGAAGTGATGTGGATGTAATATCTTTTATTGGTATTGTTCCCATTAAATCAATTGCAGCTGACAGGGCTTGTTCACAGAGCCATTGTGCCATTGGTATTCTTTGCAGAAAAGAATGACAATAATTATTGTTCTTGATAGGACCATTGCTTTCCAGTGGTATGTAGCTTTAGGCTGGATGTTTCATTTTCTCAAAATGCTTCTTAAATGCTTCCGTTTCTTTTAAAGGTATATTTTCTCCCTGAAGTACTTTTTTTTAACATTGCTTTTCAACAACTATCTTATTTGACTTTTCATTTGCTATATTTTCTCTTTTTTTTCTGGTTAAATTTCTATAGCATAACATTGATCTTCCTCAGAGGGTATAAGGTTATCTATAGCAGCCATGTCCAAACTAAGCCAAGTTTGGCTGATTTGGCAGCTCATTAGTCTTCATAGCAATTTTCTTTAAAAAAAAAAAGTTAGGTCAATTGATCAATTTATTCAGTGAAAGATCCCCCAGATTAGAGTGGAATCAGAGAAGATTTGCTGCGATTGGCTGGGTTGGCTATGCTGAACAACAGTGGAGAACTTAAATCAAAGTTTTAAGAATGTGTCATTCTTTTCATTCTTTTGTTTATTTATATCCTGCCTTTATTATTTTTAGAAATAACTTAAGGCAGTGAACATATCTAGTACTACTTCTTCCTCCTATTTCCCCCATAACAATAACCTTATGAGGTCAGTTGAGAGACTGTGACTGACCCAAAAATCACCTAGCTGGCTTCTGCAAAGGAGAAAACATATGCATATGGGGGGCGGGGGGGACGAGAGAATATAGTAGATGAAGCCCTTTGTTTCCAGAAGGAAAAAATGGAGGAAAGGGTTTGAGCACAGAGGAATAAAAAGGGCTTACTGCTAGATCTAGTTTGACAAAGGAGGTATCTTCACTGCTAAATAGAAGTTTGCAGCCACAGTAAAGGAACATATTTTTCCTGTAGCTTTCCTTAGCATCCCTGTGGCTGGCTGGCTGGCTGGTTTTGTTATGGGTTCCAGCCAAAAAATGTGTAGAGGATAGAGAGAATGGCCTTTCCGAACAGGAGAAAGGGCTGCTAGAAAGGCAATGGTCAGATAAAAGAGATCTGACTCCAAGAAAAGAATGTAATATGAGTTAATGTTTCATACAACCCCTTCCCTAGTTCACATAAAGATAAAGGGAGGGAGGGGGAAAGCGCACATTCAGATTTCCAATATGTTCCATATATATTATCATAAATATATATGAGGATAACTCTGGCATGGTAGGCAAATATAGGAAAGCAACTGTGCAGATATGCCGTAGTACACAAATGTATAACATTCCTAATGCATAACAGTAGACACAATCAAGAAGTAAACAATGCTCCAATCAAGGAATTGCTAAACAAGCTAACAGTAAACAGCCAGCCAAAGAACCACTAAGATCAGTCCAACCAATGCTGAGAGAGCAAGCCTAAAGAATACAAAATAAGAGCAAACCCTACTCCCTGCTAGCACTGATGATTTTGCCTACTTTGATAATGAAACATCTGCAAGAAAACTACCAAATTCAGACAGCACCAAAAATGCAAAGGAATAAATTTCTATCTTACAAGAGTGACATTCTATGGACCTAGATACAAATGCAGTAGTCAGTTAGCCTTTATATGACCTTCAGTCTAATTTGAAATATATTTTAGAAGAAATCAACTGTTGAATCAAGAAAATCTGATCTCTCTCTTCACTTTCTTCACTTTCTTCTTCACAGGGGGAAAAGGATGCTAGAGTGAAGTAGTAAGGATAACAGAAAAAAATGTCAGATACAATAATGCCCCAGCCACCCAACTTGTAGTCTGATTCTCAACAGATTCATCATCCTCTTTTAACGACCCCATAATCCCTTGCAGGGTGGAGTCTAAGCAACTGAATGGAGATGAGTGTTTACTGGCTGGATGCCCTTCCTTCTTGCCAATGCGGAGTTTTTTTTCAGCAGATATATTCTCAGTGTGCTCAAAGAGAGAGAAATATCTGTCTCTTCCTAGGATTGAACTCACAGCCTCCTGATTGTGAGGCGACAGCTCCACCTCTAGGCCAGTGTTTCCCAAACTTGACCCTTTGAAGATGTATGGACTTTAACTCCCAGAATTCCTCAACCAGGCATACTGGTTGGGGAATTCTGGGAATTGAAGTCCATGCATCTTAAAATAGCCAAGTTTGGGAAACACTGCTCTAGGCCACCGCATTACTTGATTCTCAACAGATTATTCCTGTAAAAATATGGACCTTGATCAAAATAAAACATCCTTATTATGTGGAACATCTACTGGATTCAAAACTTGAAGTAATTAGTGATGTGAACAAGTGGAGGGGACTTTCACATTAATAAGATACAATTAGAAGATATGCCAACACTAGGAAAAGACATTCAGACATTTTCTTAAATGGTAAATATGCCACACACCTGTAAGCATTGTACAAGTCACAAAAAATGAAAGTCACTTTTGCTGGAAATCAATGTCCATTATGAGAGAATATGGCGTTCTCCACAGACATAAAATAAAGAGAAGGGACTTGAATGGTGAAGCAGCTGACTGTATGAAGTGGCTGTACAAAATGATAATCCAAGTAAATCAAATTTAAATTGCTTCAAAAAAAATGGATGAGTGAAGATGACAGTGTATCTAAGGAGGACCAAGTTGAAGAATCTTGCTTTTTTGCAAAGCTATTTATCGAATTCCTTTATATGCCCAGCAATGAGAAAGCTTTAATATAGTAAGAATATCAATTCTTCCATCTTTCCTCTCCAAGCATGAGCTGTGTGTGCTTTCAAGATTAAACTTTACCAAGCAGAAACTTAGATTATGAATATATCCTTCTCTAGCTTTACCTATTATAGATGATTTTTTTTTTATTAGCAAAGAATATGTCTAGTGGATTAAGATTTAAGATTTAAGATTAGATAACATTTCTTGTCATTTTTTTACTGTGAGCACACTGGCCCACATTAAAAATGAAATTCTGTTGCCTGCTTTCAAGAGAAAGTATATATATCTGCCCATACACAAACATAACATACATATACACATGCTATATAAATACATATATACCTGCACCCATATACATACATACATACATATTAATCACTGTCCATTTTGAATACATAGTGGAAAGAGGAAATACATAGTGAAGAGTTGATGCTATATGAAATTAAACTGACTGAACCTAGATTAACAAAGCACGTTACAATAGACCTGTATTCATAGTTCTATTCATGTCAGTTGATTCATTGAATCATAACAATGCTCTCTAGTATGTCCCATCAGCTATAATATTTTCCCCTTTGATGTCTTTGTTATTCTGCGAAACACCATTTTTTCTAAACTCATTTTGTAAGAAAAGACTTACTTGGTTTATTGATGTTGCTATCCTTCATCCTATCAGAGATTACTGGGAGCTTTACACAGCTTCAGTCATGCATATCTTCCTTCTGCAGACTTCAAAATAGGGGTCACTTTCCCTGGCTTTACGCTTCTCATTACTGCAAGAATGTGAAGAAATAATGCGTATAAAATCAGACCAAATCTACTTATAACTCAATGAAACATGGTTCCATGTATGACACATGCAGAATTGCCCTCTAAGATCTTTGGAATTTTAGACACAGCATTTAGTCTCACAGGCCAAAAAAGTAATGTGTTCAATTCATCTATAGAAAATAAGTCAGTATGTCTTTTTTTAACAAACACATCATTACTTTCTCATAGCAAGAGAAGGTAGAAGCCAGTTCTAGGGTAATGTTACCTTTACCTGAAAAAATTGAGGCTGCCTAGAATTGCTTAATGGCAGTGTATTTGATTATAACATTTTTTGGCTGCAATGTGTAAGTAACATCTTAAGTAGTTATAAACATCATAACTAATTATGTACAAATTAATTGTATTATTAAAAACATGTTGGCGAAGATTTTCATGGTTTATTTTTTATGGATAGCAGAAATGTTATCCATATTGAAATTCCAAGAACTTTATAATATTATTTTAGCAAATCAAGAACCTTGGGTCTTAAATTAAGTATCTTTTGATTTTAAGGTGAACAATTTCAACTATCCTGGAAACGAAACTTCTTGTTTTTCCTCCAAAAAAACCAGTCCCATTGCCTTTTCAAAATAAAAACCACTTTTGATATATGTTCAGAAGTTAGATGTCAAGTCCTTTAGGGGCAAGTAGTATAATGTATTGGAAATTTTCACACAGATAATTTGTGTTTCTTCTGTGATTGCCTCATTTAGTTTAATATTCATACTGTTGGTAAAATGATTTGGGGAAAACAAGGCTTAAACATTGGTGTAATATTGAATCTTGGAATGTATGGATTTATGAGGCTCTTTAGAAAGAGCGCACCTGAAAAAATTGTTCAATATTTGACAGATATTGCTACTCTATATGTAAAATCTTGAACTGAAGATCATATTACTCTCTGCTTTTGAAATGTATCTTTATTGACAAAAAGACTGAATAATATTATTCCATATAATCAATGTTCAATTGCTTAGTTGCTATGTATATCTATTTCAAATTGCTTTCTATTGCTTGTACA
This sequence comes from Pantherophis guttatus, assembly GCF_059756535.1. Taxonomy (NCBI): domain Eukaryota; kingdom Metazoa; phylum Chordata; class Lepidosauria; order Squamata; family Colubridae; genus Pantherophis; species Pantherophis guttatus. Next base: position 226,536,151 of record NC_142063.1, on the reverse strand, counting down.
CATTTTCTTTCTTTTTGTACTGTATTCTATTTTTCTTTTTTAAAAAAACCAAAAACCCTGCTAAATGAGGACTTCTTTTTCCTTTGGAGAATACATCAAATATTTAAAACTGAAGAGGACAGATCATGAAACTATATAGGACTATAACACAGAAATCATTCTCAAGATTTGAAATGAGAAATAGGGAAGAATGTTATATTCACAAACACTAAAGAATTATATCCAGTTTTACTTTGTATTTAGAAATCCTAACCTACTTTTCATAATTTATCCTATAAATGTACAAGTGGTTCCCTTTGTGAATATGATTTGTGGACCTGTACAGAATATTGGATCTAAGTGCAAGGTTTGGTTTAAATTAACCTGTTTAATGAAGGCTTCCTTTTCTTTTGGAGTATACTTCAAATATTTAGAAAAATTAACAGAACAGGACTCTGGAAATACAAGTCTATGGTCACTCTGACTGCATCGTATTAGCTCAGAAATACACCTTGCATAAAAGGATCTTACTCTACTAATCATGATTTGTAACATATAAGTACCATATAAATAAATTGTATTTATTTCTGAGATGAACAACAAAAGAATGAGATTGTGGGTTAGCATAATCCTAACTCTGTTTGAGCAACACTTTCTTCCTTGCTAAGGTGACTATCCCAGAATTCAGTAGATCTGTCCTTTCCCCAAATTTCAGCAGGGAAATACAAAGGAATTCTAACACATCTAGTAAGGGAGCTAAGAGGAAGCCACACACAAAGCTATATAGAACTTCCCAAGGTTAGAGCAATAAGAAAACTTCAAAATAGATAGAACACTATTTTTAGTTGGGGTTCTCATAATGCAGGATGATTGAAAACACTGGACAATGAAGTGTGATAGGGGAAGACTAGACATTATCTTTCAAAGGTAGGAATATGTGGTTTTTATTTTCTGCTTCATGCTAGAGTTGTGGATTTAAGATAGGGGCCCAAATATTATTATTTTTTGATTGGCATTAAAAAGATTCTCATTCAGACCCTATGAAGATTTCTTCAGTTAATAAACTGAGAAGAAATGCATTTGGTTTATATTTTAAAGTAAATTTACCTAATTTGCACTTCTCGGATTTACAGACTAATATCGATATTTTTCTGAACTCTTGTACTACAGTTCAGAATTCATGAGATGTAGATATTAAAAGAACAACTATACCAAAATCATGTTTTAGAATAAGAATCTTTGTACTATAGGCAGTGTGAGGGTACCTTCATGCTGGGGTTTTTGGAATGTCAGATAACTCACTTCATTGGGGTCCAATGCTGACTCTATAATCATCTAATTTCTGGAACTATACTATCTAGAAACCCTCCATAAATAAAGCAACCTTCCCAATTCTGCAGAATTATAGCATTACAGACCAATCAGTCTGACATCAATACCTGGGAAGATCTTGGAAAAGATAATCAAGCAACAACTCTGTGAACACCTAGAAGCAAATAAGGTTATAACCAGTAGCCAACATGTGTTCGTCAAAAACAGATTGTGCCAAACAAATCTTATTTAATTCTTCAACAAAGTGACCAAATTAGTAGATCAACTAAATGCTGTGGACATAGTACACTTAGGTTTCAGTAAAACATTTAATAAAGTAGACCACAACCTACTTCTTGGCAAGCTAGTAAAATGTGGGACAGACAGCACCATCACCAGGTGGGTTTGTAACTGGCTGACTCAATGTGTAATGCTCAATAGAACTATATCCACATGGAGGGAAGCAAACAGTGGGATACCTCAAGGTTCCGCTTTAGTCCCAGTACTCTTCAATATTTTCATAAATGATTTAGATGAGAGAATTGAAGGGGAACTCATCAAATTTGTAGATGACACTAAGCTGGCAGCCAACACCCCAGAAGACAAGCTCAAGTTTGAAAAAAATCTTGACAGACTTGAACACTGGGCCCTAGCTAAGAAATTCAGTGTAGATAAAAGTAAGGTTCTACACTTAAGTCAGAAAAACCAACTGTATAGGTAAAATGTGGCTTAACGCCAGTAACTGCAAAAATGATCTTGGAGTCCTAGTGGACAATCTCTTAAATTTGAGCCAACAGTGTGTGGCATCAGCCAAAAAAGCCAATGCAATCCTGGGCTGCATTAATAGAGGGATAGAATCAAGATCATGTAAAGTTCTAGTACCACTTTACCAATAATAAACAGTTCTGCTCACCACAATTCAAAAAATATGTTGAAAGTCTGGAAGGAGTGCAAAGGAGAACAAGAATGATTAGAGGACTGGAGGCTAAAACATACAAAGAATGATTACAAGAATTGGGTATGTCTAGTCTAATGAAAAGAAGGACTGGGGGGACATGATAGGACTATTCCAATATTTGAGGGGCTCCTACAAAGACCAAGGGGTCAAACTTTTTTCCAAAGCAAGACAAGAAACAATGGTGGAAACTAAACAAGGAGAGAAGCAATCTAGACCTAAGGAGAAAATTTCTAATGATAAGAGCAATTAACCAACGCAATAGCTTGCATTCAGAAGTTGTGGGTGCTCCATCACTGAATGTTTTCAAAAAGAAACTGGACAGTCATTTGTCTGCAATGATATCTCCTGCTTAAGCAGGAGGTTGGACTGGAAGACCTCTAAGGTTTCTTCCAACTCCATTATTCTAGTTCTATGCTTTTTAGAAATGGGACTGTGGGATAGGAAGCAATTTCAAAAGGATGCTTGGTTTAAAAAAAGGTTTGCACATCTCGGTTATGGATTTATAGGGTTAGGAACTTGGAAAACATATTTATATGAGAAAAATGCATATGTGGATAGAAATGTTTATGAAGACATTATTCATATTTTTTCAATGCATTCTCTTAAAAAAATAAATAAAAATATGGGAGGAAATTGTTGCATAAATGGAACAGAATAAATTTAAGAAATATGGAGAAAAAAATTGAGTGGAATCAAATCTGACAGATTTGCTCATCTTTCCCATTCATCCTTAAACTACCATGAACAATGAAAGGACTGAGTGATGCCTATAATAATAATAATAAACATCCTCCTATCCCAGGTCCTTGCGAAGGATCTGATAGGTAGATAAAATGCCAAATCCAGTACAAACATCTGGCTTACTGTGCAACCAACATAATAACAATAAATTAAACTTGTATGCTACCCAACTCCTCATTTTTCCCCATATGATAAATCAAAACAGAGGATTGATTAAAGTCTGATTTACAATTTTCATCATCCTATCTACAAATAATATTTGATCTAACTTCACAGTGATGAATCAAGCTATCAGTTAAGCCGTCAATAATGTGCCCACAATACTGCTGGGAAGGAGTTAAAGAAAAAACTGGCTACAATAGTATTAACCTTAGTAGTATGAGAGATGCAAGCAGTGTGCATTCTCTCTAATAGTTAGTTGTCCTGCTGAGATGCAGCTTATACAATCAGTGCCTGCAATGCTGAATATCTTTTGTTTTATAACTCTTAATACTATGGAGCGGCTCAAGGAGTAATATTTTATTCTTCTTTTAAGATCAGAGAAGATGGTTTCCATTAAGATAGCAAAATTGATTCTGGCACTAAATATTGAATATGTTTAGTATGTTGTTCAGTTCCCTAAAGAAAAGCATAATGATTGATGAAAAAAAATTGGAGATTGGACAAAAATAAATAGAAGGGTAAGTAATGATTGATGAACGCAAGGCAGTTATATAAAATAATGTAAATGGCTTTTTTTCACATAAATCATATCTGAAACATTTTGCTTTCTAAAGTAAAGGTCTTATTCCACAAATAAAAACCTGAACAGAATCTTCAAGGGACACAGTACAATATGACAAGCCAAAGTGGCCTCTCCATGGTGAATTATTTCCACTTATGTCAAATAGACAGGACTAACTTTTTGCCTACCAAACTTCATATATCTCATAAATGCAGCACAGACTCTGGAGATTGATAGCACTCCTGATTTTGTAGCCTGACTGTGTCTGCAAAAGTAACGTTCAAACATCAAACCAACAGGATTAATGTTTGGATGAGTTAAGTTTTCTTGTTTACTAACTTTGCAGGCCAAAAGAAGATAGATTTCCCCCCATGGAGATCTATTACTAAGTCCAGACCTTAATGCTTCTGCAGCCCAGCTGGTTGAGAAAAGAAATTGAAGGAATTTAGTCTGGTGTAAATAGAATGGACTTTGCTTGGGGAAAAGGTGATACAGAAAAATCTCATTCTAAAAGTCTTTACCTGGGAAGTCAAAATCAAAGGAAATTGGGTCCTTAGAGATGCTCAGTAAATACAGGTGTGTTGGGGGAGGTGGTGGAGATACAGAAACTGCAAGTAGGCAATGTGTAGTCAGTTAGAGTTGGGAAATGAGAAATAGGAACTTTGGGCAACAGAGGTCTCTATTTTCTCTCCCAAGCTACAGAAAAGCAGGAAAGCAAACTCAGAAAAATTAGGAAAGAAAGAAAAAGATGCGAGCTATCAGTGAATACACAGAGAGACACATAGGAAAGAGGAGTGGGAATTGGTTGAGAGTTATAATTAGGAAAAAGAAGAAAGTGAAAAGACTGGCCTAGAAAGGAATTCTACTCCCTACAACTAACAGGAGAAGTGCAGCTTGGATGTAAAAGACTGAAGGGAAAATCTTGGGCAAGATGTGAGGAGAGAAAGAGCCTTGCCATTTCACCACAGAAGAAACTCCCCGGTAGATTAACTACTGGGACAATCAAGGATTAAAGAACCAAGAGGAGAAGTGATTGGGTCCAGACAAGCCAGTCTGAAGGTGGTTCAGTCCAAGAGAAGGAATCAGTGAGTCAAGCAGAAGCTTCTTTGACCCAATGCTCATTTGATGGTGACTCTGCTTCATTTTCAAATAGTCCTAATTCAGTGCAATAAACAGCAGAAACTTTCACCATTTTGCATCAATTTCAACAACCTAAAAAGAACTATATCCAGAAAAAAGGGAAAAAATTAGAAATTAATATTAGTCAGGGCTATATGCAGACACATATGCATAAAGATGTCACTCATACCTTAATCACTTCCCAAACTATATTACTGCCACATATGGATATGGGGTTGTCTTTAAGACAGGGGTGGAATTCAACCGGTGCGGACTGGTTAGGCCTAACCGGTAGGGATGATTTGAATCGGTTCGCCAAACCGGTAAAAAGCACCCCTGGTTGGCTCCGTCCACCCCCTGCGAGTTGCAGCAGGGAATGGGGTGTGCTAGCATGGCTTGCGCATAGAAAAGGGCGCCAGCAGTGGCACATTCAAGAAGTGGAGCGGATGGAGGTCAGAATTTTTTTTTCGCTGCAAGAAGCCTGCAGCAACCATCTCTTTTTTGGTGCAAGAAGCATCCAGCTGCACCAAAAAAGAGGAGGTGGCTACAGATGCGACAAGGGGGGCAAGATGCGGGCTGGCGGAGAGCACAATGGCAATGGCTCAGCCTTGGCTTGCCTTCCCCTCTGCCTGCCACCTGCTGCCATGGGAGGAAGGTAAGCCCAAAGAAAGAGGTAGTCGTGGGGGAAGAAGCGGGGCTAGGGCCAGGTCCTCTGGAGGAAGGGAAACAGGACTGGCGAAGGGAGAGTGGAAGGCCTTTGAGAGATTAGGCCACGTCTGGGCAGAAAATAGGTAGGTAAAAATTCAAAAAAAAATTCTACCAGGTTCTGTGGGTGTGGCTTGATGGTGGGGGGGTCATGTGACTGAGTGGGTGTGGCCTTGAGTGACATCAAGTTGGTCATGCCCACTCAGTTACAAGCCACGCCCACAGAACCAATAGGGCAAAAATTTGAATGTCACCACTGCTTTAAGACAACCCAGAAGCTACAACTCAGCCCAAATGCTGTAGCACATGCAGTTCTTTGCACCCGAGAGCTTGTCCATGTTAAACAGTCTGCTGTGTCATTCCAATTTCCATCTAGATGTGATTCAAAATATTGGTTCTCACCTTTAAAGCAGGACCACTTCTCCCTCATGGTATCCCACCAGGTCAGATAAGGGGGTTTGTTCCAAGTCCTGACAGTTAGAACAATTAATCAATGGAATGACTTGTTACTAGAAGTTGTGAATGCTCCAAAATTGGAAGTTTTAAAGAAGAGATTATCTGAAATGATAGTGTTTCCTGCCTGAGAAGGGGTTAGACTAGAAAACCTCCAAGTCCCTTCCAACTCTCCTATTCCATTATTCTATTAAGACAGGCAGCCATATCAGTTTTATAAATAAATAAAATAAATGTGAGGAAGTACAAGATTAACAATTGAATTTTGCAAATATTCTAGACTTTAGTATTATAGTATTTTTCTAGTTGCAGCACATCATTCAGTAAAATGTGATATTAAACCTGAAGCAGAATAAAGCTTTTTCAAGTGACAAATGGAAAAAAAACCCCTTTGGAGTTGAAAAAAAGGGATTGACAAACTCATTTTGTTTGCAAAAATAAGCAAACAGCACAGTGGTTATTTATTAAAGGGGAAAATTCACAAAGAGGAGTACTATTAATAGCTACATGAATATTTTTGAGCCACCATGTTAATCTAAATTGCTAGTTGAGGGCAGGTGGATGCAAGACACTTACAAACCAGCAATTTTTCAAATCTCTTAGGGTTCAGAAACTGCAACTCACATTGAGGAAGTAATTAAGAGAACAAAACTAGCTTGTTACCTTATGTTACTTTAAATCAACTTGAGGATAAATCAACGTTCTCAAATCCAGTGCTCACTAGATGTGTTAGGCTTTCATGATTCCCAAATCAACTCAAGTCAAGCATCCTCTCTCTGTTATTATGGATGGTTCTAAGGGACAGATTTATGAGTTACTGTAAAATGTAAGGTCATAACATTTCTCTGGGGCATTTTGCTTTGTTTATTTTCTAGTTAATTGCTTGTTGAGGGAGCATAAATATATGTATCAACCTAATTCTTCCAAACTTTATTATATTTGGGGGAAAATCTTTCTAATGGATTGTCGGTTCTTTCTTTGGTAGAATAAAGTAACCACTTTATAATAAATTACTCATGTGTGGAGGAAATATAGCAAAATGATTTAATTGACAAGCCAAGAACTCTGATGCTTCTTTATATGCTTGTAGGTAAAATGAATCACTCTCTATTCTTAGTATTTATCACTTCATTTATTTATTTGTCATTAGTTTAAGTCATCTTCCACTTTTTCCCATTTTTCTACTCTCTCTTTCTCAGTATGAAAGCAAAAGATCAATCTTAACTCCTTTGTAATATCCAGTCATCATCCAGAAATCATTCTTAATGATCTTCTCCAACCTGAAGCTTTCCAAGGCGTCAGGATGGGGATAGAGCTGATTTGGGAATCATAGATAATGAAGGACAACTCCATCCAAGAGGCATCAAATTGTAAAAGGCTGATTTATAAGACTGTGCTCAAAAGTTCCAACCACATAAATATTGAAGGCTATGCTTATTGATTTTCTGCCTCATTTATTTAATACCAATGCAATTCTATGTGTTAGAAATGCACATAGATGTTTGGATAGATGCTTCACTTCAAATAAAGTACCCTTTCAAAGATGCTTCAAAAAGCAGACATGGTCCCCTCATTTCTATCAGTGAAATGAACCATGTTGCTTTGTTTCAGGCTGACCTGGAGTCTCCCTCAGCCTTCTCTTCAAAGCTGACACTGTAAAACAAGACCGAGAGGAGCATTTCTTCAAGAAGTGATTCAAGAGAAAGCTAAGTAGAACCGTTCCCTGCAACATTAGCCTTAGATTTCCTAAGCTGACTGGCTAGAGCAGGTTGTAGGCACAACTGTCAAAATTACCAACCTTGCTCAGTCAATCAGTCTCTGAGACGCCATTGTGAGCCAAGGCACTTGTCGGCTGGCAAGTGGTTGGGAAAGCCCATCAGCTCTAAGAGTTTTGTACACCTCCTGGTTCTCTAAATTGCTTGTCAACAAATGGAGAGAAACAAGCAGCTGTCTAGCTTTGGAATCCTCATAGTACATGCTGAGAAAACTTCAGGTTGGATATCTTTCATATACAGAAGGAAGAACCTTCTCCTTCAGTGACAGTATTGAAGGTCTTAAAGGGTAGACGGTTCCAGGATGATTTGCTGAAGCCATCCAGCATAGAAAATCTTTAGTATGGATAGGCCAGCACTGCAGAAAGAGTCCTCTAAGCATCTTTCTCAGATTGATGAAGGGCTTTAAACCTAAGAGCATTTGTTGAAACATTCTAACTTGGAAGACAGTGCCTTCTCTAACTGCACACAGAAGATCTTGATAATCAGTCAGCATGAGCATCACTCACACCATCCAGCACAAAAAGAAAGATCCAATACCAACTAATTAGTATGTTATTGTATTAATGCACATATTTTAACATAGGAGGGGGAAACACAATTCCATCGGATATAAATAGTTTAAGAGCATACAGCCATTTACAAAATGACAAGAAATTATAGTATAATGATCTTTCAGTAAGCAAAATCTCACTTAAAAGTAATTACATGCAAGTCTCATGAAGAAAATTTTAATATATCAGTCAAACTTTGAATTAATCAATGCTATTTAATAGACCCCCATCTTTTATTTGCCAACAATGGGTAGCATATATTTTGCAGCTAATTATAACATAGCACAACTCTGGAGCTTTAGAATGGATTCTGTTTTCCTTTTTATTAATTTTAATTAAGTAAGCAGCTTAGAACAGATCACAACTTTGTGGAAAAGGAACTCAAAAGGTCTAGAAAATATAGCTTCATGTGATATGATTAAGAAAGATCTCAGAATGACTTTTGCCACCAAGAAGCCTATAAGAAGAGGCAGTTATTATTAAATTATCATTCCTGAAAAGGTCAGGAAAATATCTGCTATAGTACTAAGAATTATTTTTAAACATCATGATAATAATTACATATAATACCAATGTTTTCCTGCACCAACAACTCATTAACTCTTTCAATAAATTAACTCTCTGTGTTGTGCACACCAGTTACCTCTGGGGTTAGTCAAAGTATTTGTTTATGAGTACAATGGGCTTTTTATTATATGGAAAAGATGGGCCTAACACAATATTTTGGCTCTAGGTGTGCATTTGGGCGAAGAACCAGATAAAGTTTTTTTCTTGTCCAAAACTGCCAAGAACAGAAGAATACATTTCATGTCCTATTCTCGGGTACTATCAAATAATGTCTACATTATGAATGTCACAGAAAAAAGCACTTATTGTGGGACTTATGGGTTAATGCACTATATATGTGGAAAATGCACTATATATGTGGAAAAGTAAGCTTGTATTAGACAAAAATGCTATGAGAAAAAAAGCAAATATTGGAGGAATTTATATAATAAAAATACTAAAAATATACTTATAAATATACTTAGTATAGTTGAATAAAATCCAGTATTAATGCAAATTTAATTTAATGGGCCATTTGGGAAAGGGGTATCATTTGTATATTTCTATAATTATGCAAATGTTATTATCTGCATCATTTTAATCTATTTAATTGCAAAATGATACAAATCTTGTAAATCAGTGCCCATTATGTTATTTTATGTGACTTAAGATGACATTGGATACAAATTTTGTTTGTTGCATCTGAAATCTATTAAATTGGACTTTGTTAAATGGAAATTTTACCAGTCTTTAAAAAAAAAAAAAGCAGGAGGAAAGTAAACCATAGGACTGGATAATGCTCCAAATTGATGCTTTAATTAACAAGATTTTGGTCAAAATACATCTTTAAACAAAGTATGAAACTGAAGTCCTGCTTTGAGCTGGATACCAAAAAGGCTTTTTTCCATGTCTTGTCTTCGGGTCTCCAGTACTCCGGTGCATGTGAAGACCAGCTGGCAGACGTGCATGCATATGCCAGAAATCCGAAGATCAGCTGGCTAGCGCGTATGTACACCAGCCAGCTGATCTTCAGGTTTCCAGTGCTCCGGCACACACACATGCACATTCCAATTTGGGCACTCTGTGTCAAAAAGGTTCGCCATCACTGCACTATACTATACTATACTATACTATACCTGTCAGGGTTTTGATCGATCCCATCCTGGCTATGAGATAATCACCCTGATTAATTAGAGGATGGACCGTGGCTTTCTCCAAGTTGCAATATTCTGAAAATAAAACCAGAAGAAGTATTCTCTAATAAAACTTTTTTATTTGTAAAAAGTAACAAAACATCTATCTATCTAATTAGCTACATTTTGGCAGTATTCCTCTGCTGGATCATTCCTGGCAGAGAGAACAAAGGAAAAAGTAGTAATGAAGGAATGGAATGTAGGACATGCGCAGTAAAAATACTGATAAGGAACTTGACAAACTACAGTAAGTCTATTAGTCCAAAAATATGAAGCTCAGCTGGGAAATACAAGAACTCAGTGACAATACCCATACCCATACCCATACCCATACCATGCTTACCATACTAACTAGTATGTCCATACTAGATTTTGCAGTCCAAAGGATTCTGGTTTTAAATTATTTAGCCTTTTCTTTTACCTATGGCTCAATTCCCATTTTTCTCTGGTGGAGGTTGTTTGCCATTGACAATAAGGACTCTTAGTTACTCACCAGTATTTAATACCTTTCATAGTAGATCACTGCTATAAGAAACATGGTGTACAGGAAAGATGTGGATTATTGCACTGACTTTGAGTGGCCTCAAAAGAGTTTGAAGAAAGTTCTTGCAGTAAAGTATATACATGAAGACTCACTTTCCCCGTAGATTATTCTTTCACTGAATGGCTGAAGCCCTTCCGTTAAGCCCTTCCATACCTTTCCATTTACATTAATTTAAGAACCAGTTTTGGTGTTCTGTAGTTGTTAAGGTGCTAGCCTAGAAACAAGGAGATGGAGTTTTAATCCCTATTTTAAGCATGAAAGCTGGCTGGTTGACCTTGAGCCAATGATTATATCTCAGCCCAACCCACTTCACAGGGTTGTTGTTGTGGGGAAAATAGTGGAAGGAAAATATACTAGGAATGTTAAATAAAAAAGTGGGATAAAATAAGATAGATAGATAGATAGATAGATAGATAGATAGATAGATAGATAGATAGATGATGGGTGGATGGATGGATAGAGTACTGTATTTTACTCATTAAAGAAGGTTTTTGGTAATGTGTAAGTGTGTGGTTTTTGCTTTGTGTATGAAGCTTTTTTAAAAAATTAAGATGAGCCTTTTTTTCATGAAGCTTCTACAAAATCTATTTTATAAGCAGACAAGAATCTTTTGCATATGAGTATATGATCTGAGCTACATACAATTCTCAGCATCTCTGCTGCTGTCCAGCAATCATCCACATATTTGCAGCTAAAATATAGCAGTCTCTTTTGAACTCTCTCTGTAACATCACCTTCAATGTAATACACTGAATTGCTTCAAGATGATCAAGTATGACACTAATGAAAATTACTTATGTTTCTAATTTGAAAAGGTTCATTTTGCAACAAGAAAAAGAACCATTAGTTGAATAAAATTTCTAGTTTAAATTAAGTTAGACTTAAAATATATGACTACATATTAAGTTCTCTTTTTTTAATAGAGATTTTTCACTCCAACTGTTCACTGTCCCTCAGAAAAGGGATGAAAAAAATAACATCAAAATGGATAAGTTATATGGGAAGCAGGGGAGAAGAGGTCACATTTGGTGTGTAAAAATGTGTGAATATTTCAGGCATTTCAGACTTCTACAGTAACATTATACTCATTTTGTAGTTATCAAAAGATAAGTTCAGGGCAGCAAGTTCAGTGGTTTTATTTTAGCCCATCTATACGATGCTGCCCAAAGGGATCCTTAAACTTTTCTTTCAAATTGATATTAAATAAGCCCTTGCAAGCATATCTCAAGGAAATCTTTAACCTGAATTTGCATACGTTCTTTAAAAAGGGTTTCAGTGTGATTAATTTCAGTATAAAATGAGAAGCTATTGTCTATAATCCAACTTGCAAAGTCTGAATTGGCTTCAAATAAATCTATAGTTCTTGAAAGCTTTAGCTGGCCTTCAGGATAGCGGCCTTTTTTCCCCCTGCCTGTATGTATAAGAACCTACTCAGATATTACAGTAGCAAAAGCACTCTACAGCAGGAAACAGGTGTTTTCAATTGCACTATGCATGATCTGAACATTATGCAGAAGAAATGCTTTGGAAATTGCTGGAATTTAAGTGTGATACCTCTTTAAGATAGCCTTGTCTTTTTTTCAGACCTCCATTCAAGACCTGAGGAAAAGATTCAGCTCTTTTAAGAATCTGCAGTTAGAATCTGTTTCTTCACTGACATGGAATACTTCCTGAAATGTATTCAGAACGAAGTTAGAATGTAAACTAGGTGCAGATTCTAGAGTTGCTTTCAAAAGTATTATTTTTAATTCTCCAAAATAAGAATTGTTTAATGATGTCATCTTTGAAAGTCGTTTTATTTTTTATTTTCAAACTAATTTTGCTGAAATGTGGGAAGTCACAGAGCTCACAAGTTAACGAAAGACATGAATTTCTCTTGCACACATATACACACACCCCATTTCAACTTGGAAATTAAATAAGAACATCACACTTCACATATGAGGATTTCATTACAATTTTCTTGTTTAAAATGATCTCTAAAACGGAATCTCTCTCTCTCTGAGGAGATGCTTGTTTTGGGATTGCTTGCTACCTGACTTTGGTGGCAAGTCACACTTGGCTTGTGAGCTGTACATTGTTGATCCCTGTCCTAGTTCAACTACTATAGCATCAGAAAAGGGAGGACAGAGAAAAACACAGAGAGATTCCTTTCTCCTGTGAAGTACTTATCACATTGATAAGTCAAGATCCAAGTTATCAGAAAACTTAGAATATCCAATGGACAATCATGACTGGTATGAATGTTGAATATTAACTTCTGATTGCAGAGGAAAAAAGAGGAGGATTTGGGGATGATTCATTGGTTTCAGAAAAATTTGTATAGAATTTTCATCCATTTCATTTCAACTAGGGGATGCACCGATGACTTCAAAATCCATGCAGATTGTATATTCTGATTTCACCTCTGGCTTGCTAGAGCAATTTCTCTGGTGAACCTCATGCTATTTAATAAAACCCAGGACTTAAATATGGTTGCATTTGCTGAAAGTGTTCTGCCTGTATATTTTTATTTGAGGCAATTTATTATTTTTGCTTGCATGCATTCCAAGTAAGGGACCAGTGATCTCTTTGGTAATGTTTTGTCATCGTATAAAAAGCATGTATCTTTATAGTCCTCTATAAATGCTTCATAACAGTTGTTAAACAGGGAATTAAGAAAGCAGTTGCACACAAAATGTGTTCTGGATGTTGACTTAGAAAATTTGAAAAGCCCATTTCTCTTTCACATGAGAATGTGCACTTGTATATTCACAGCCTCATGCATTTTTTACTCTTCTCCCAACCTGATTCCATGTAGATAGTTTGGAATTACCAGAATCATTGGTCAGCACAACTAAATAGAAAAAAAAAACTGCTTTAAAAGATTTGTGTAATAACAATAATAAGGTAAGAACTCTAATTAGAAAAATGAAAAACTGTAGGAGCAATAGGATTCCCTTGCTGGAATGAAATGGTCTCTTCAATGATGAAGAATTAATTTTATGTTGATAGCCATGTGAGCTTTTCAGTTCATAGACCAGGGCCTTCTTCGCTTTTTATCAAAACACTTGCATTAAAATAACTGTCTTTTCCTGCTAAATAAACAAACACTGGAAGTGATGATGTAAAATTCCATTCATTACCGTGTTTCCCCAAAAATAAGATCCTGTCTTATATTTTTCTGAACCCTGAAATAAGCACTTGGCCTTATTTTCAGGGAGGTCTTATTATTTTGGGGTGCATGGAGCAAGATGGGGCTCCTCTTGCCATCTTACCTGATTTCCAGCTCTGTCTCCCTAACCCTAACCAGAGGAAATAGCCAGGATCAGCTGTGCATGCATTTAAATATTTTCAGGGAGAGCTTATTTTCAGGGAGGGCTTATTTTCGGGGGGGCTTATTTTAGTGAATGCATTCAAAGCCCGATTGGGCTTATTATCCAGGGAAGTCTTATTTTCAGGGAAACAGGGTATAATAATAAAAAAACTTGGAATTATTAAAGGAATAACTTTATCAAATTTGTGCAATATAAATAAATTTGGCTGAAATTCCATACACACTTCAGTGGAAGTTAATATCACTGGATTCATTCAGTATATCGTGGTGTATGTGATACTCAATGTATTTACTCATCTAAAGAATCTTTGACCAAAAACTCTTCCAGAGCCATATCCATTCAATTAAAAAAAGGGAAGTTCCATATTCTGCAGCAGTAATGATTAAAAGATTTAAGAAAGAGAAGAAAAAGTTGGGAGAAAAAAAAAAACAGGTTTTGGCACCAGATCCCAAAATTAAATGAGATATGAAATAAGGACCATTAGGATGCTTTCAAATTAATATGATATCCCTTAGTTTTAATGAGACAAAATATATAAAATTCTTCATATATCAGAAAGAGCAAAAATAATACTTGTATATCTGGGGTTTACAGCTATATCTGATATTTAATCAAATCATTAAATTTAAAAAAGTATCAATTATTTTACCTCCTATACTGTCTTTCATCTATACAGAGGACCTGTCTTCATTGAAAAGTCTTCTGTCAATGCAATAATTTTCCACAGGACCAAGAAGCCTGAAATCAGGATTCTACTGAACATTTTTTTTTTTAAAAAAAAATTGATTTATATTCCGCCCTTCTCTGGAGACTCAGGGCGGCTTACAGTGCGTTAAGCAATAGCCTTCATACTTTTGTATATTTTATACAAAGTCAGCTTATTGCCCCCACAAACTGGGTCCTCAATTTACCTACCTTAGAAAGAATGGAAGGCTGAGTCAAATTTCATGATTTTTTACAGATTTTATTTATTCATAGTTTATGGCATGTGACTGGGTGGTTTAACTACGGGTGAAAGGCCTTGACTGATAAAGGGACTCTCAACTGGAGACTATGGTTCTCTGTACTTAAAGGAAAAGACAGTGTGGGCAAAGATAGTGCACCTATTACAAGTCTGTCTCTTCAGGATGGAATTACATGCTATTAAAATGCCTGAGGAAAGCCAGTGAAGTCTTACAGTACACCTGCTCAGCTGTCACTTTGCCTTCACATATATTTCTGAAATCACACAACCGAGTCAAAGAGTATAGAACCGTGATGGCTCACCTTTTTGATATTGCGTGCCAAAAGCGGGGGTAGCGCAGGGGGGGGTATGCGCACATGTGCCCACACCCATAATTCAATGCCCCTGCCCCCTGTGCATGCACATGCAATCCGCCCCGTGTAACCCCCACTTTTGTCACACAATGGCATGGTGGGCCCAGTAGACCCGTTTTTCACCCTCCCCAGACTCTAGAGGCTTTCTTGGAGCCTGGGGAGGGTGAAAAGAAGCCTTCCCCACCTCCCCGGAGGCCCTCTGAGGCCGGAAATGGCCCATTTCCCAACTTCTGGTGGGCCCGGGAGGCTCGAATGCTCACGTGCCCACAGATATGGCTCCGCGTGCCACCCGTGGCACGCGTGCCATAGGTTCTCCATCACGGGTATAGAAGGATCATTGCAAAGTGTTTAAATGGTGTAGCATGGGATGAAAGAAATGTCTTCTTTTCAAGGCTTTAAAATAAAAAAATAGACTCTGACAATGATAGTTGCACATCAGCAGTTAATTAGATTAGATTAGATTAGATTAGATTAGATTAGATTAGATTAGATTAGATTAGATTAGATTAGATTAGATTAGATTAGATTAGATTAGATTAGATTAGATTAGATTTATTGGACTTCTATACCACCCTTCTCCCGAAGGACTCAGGGTGGTATACAGCCATATTAAAACACATATAGATTTACAAAATTTAAAAACAATTTAAAACCGAATATGGCCCACAAAATTAAAAAACTAACATACACCCATTATAAAATTCATATTAGGCCAGCCCGGCTTGTTGGAACAAAAGGGTCTTCAGGGCGCGGTGAAAGGAATGCGGGTCGGGGATCATACAAACTTCTAGGGGCAGCTCATTCCAGAGGGCTGGTGCCCCCACAGAGAAGGCACCAGCCCTCTGGAATGAGCTGCCCCCTGGGTGTCGCCAGTCGGCATTGTTTGGCCGATGGCACCCTGAGGAGCCTCTCTCTGTGGGAGTGTATTGGCCGGTGGGAGGCTGTCGGTGGCAGAAGGTGGTCTCGTATATACCCCGGTCCTAAGCCATGGAGCGCTTTAAAGGTGGTGACCAACACCTTGAATCGCACCCAGAAGACCACCGGGAGCCAGTGCAGCTTGCGCAGGAGAGGTGTTACATGGGTGCACCGAGTCGCCCCCATAATCACCCACGCGGCCGCATTCTGGACCAGTTGGAGCCTCCGAGTGCTCTTCAAGGGGAGCCCCAAGTAGAGAGCATTACAGTAGTCCAGATGGGACGTGACGAGGGCATGAGTGACCGTGTGCAGGGCATCCCGGTCCAGAAAGGCAACTGGCGTATCAGGCAAGCCTGATAAAAAGCTCCCCTGGCCAAGGCCATCATATGATCTTCCAAAGACAGCCGTGCATCCAGGAGAACACCCAAGTTGCGAACTCTCTCTGAAGTGGCCAAGATCTCGCCCCCAATAGTCAACGATGGAACCAGCTGACTATACCGGGACACCGGGAACCACAGCCACTCGGTCTTGGAAGGGTTGAGTCTAAGTCTGTTCCTCCCCATCCAGATCCACATGGCCTCCAGGCACCGGGACATCACGTCAAGGGCATCATTGGGATGGTCCGGGGTGGAGATGTACAACTGAGTGTCGTCAGCGTACTGGTGGAACTTCACCCCAAAACCACGGATGATCTCGCCCAGCAGCTTCACGTAAATGTTGAACAGAAGGGGTGAGAGGACTGACCCTTGCGGCACCCCACAAACAAGGCGCCTCGAGGTCGACCTCTGTCCCTCTGCCAACACAAACTGTGTATGGTCGGAGAGGAAGGAGAACCACTGCAACACGGAGTCCCCCACTCCCAACCCCTCCAATCGTCGCAGCATGATACCATGGTCGATGGTATCAAAAGCCGCCTAATAGGACCAGGACAGAGGAACAACCGCTGTCCCAAGCCCTCCAGAGATCATCAACCAATGCGACCAATGCCGTTTCTGTGCTGTACCCCAGCCTGAAGCCCAACTGGAACGGATCTAGATAGTCAGCTTCATCCAGGTACTGGGGAAGTTGTCGCGCCACCACACTCTCAACAACCTTCACAACAAAGCGAAGGTTGGAGACTGGATGATAGTTCGCTAATACAGGGAAGGCTTCTTGAGGAGGGGCTTCACCACCACCTCTTTCAGAGAGGGAGAGAAGAAACCCTCACTCAAAGAATTAATAATCCCCTGGAGCCAGCCTCGTGTAACCGCCCAGGAGGCCAGCACCAAACCAGGAGGGACACAGGTCCAATAAACATGTGGCAGTGCTAAGCCTACCCAGAATTCTGTCCACGTCCTTGGGAGTCACAAGGTCAAACCCCACCCAGATAACATTTTCAAGACCCACCTCCGTCACCCCATCCGAATCTACCCAATCAGAATCCAGACCTTCCCGAATCTGAGTAACTTTTTCATGCAGGAATTGCACAAAATCCTCAGCCCTGCCCTGCAAGGGGTCTTCCCTCGCTCCCAGATGAAGGAGGGAGTGGGTCACCCTAAACAGGGCTACTGGGCGGTTCTCTGCAGACCCGATAAGAGCAGAAAAATAATTAGATTTTGCTGCTTTTATCGCCACTAGGTAGATCTTAATATGAGACCTCACCAGTGTTCGGTCAGATTCGGAGTGGCTGGCCCTCCAGTTGCTCTCCAGGTGTCTTTTCCGGTGCTTCATCTCTCTCAGCTCCTCGAAGAACCAGGGAGCCAATTGAGATCGGCACCGGGTCAGAGGCTGCAAAGGCACGACGCGGTCCAGAGCTCCAGTGGCTGCCCTATCCCAGGCGGCCACCAGTTCTTCAGTTGCGCTGTGAGCCAGAGCCTCAGGGAATGGCTCAAGCTCCATCAAGAACCTATCAGGGTCCATCAGGCACCTGGGACGGAACCATCTAGTCGGTTCCGTCTCCCTGCAGCAAGGGGTAGCGGTGCGGAAGTCCATGCAAAGGAGAGAGTGATCAGACCATGACAAGGGTTTGATGACTAAATCCCCTATTTCCAGATCGCTCTGCCACTGACCAGAGACAAAAATCAAATCCAGAGTGTGTCCCCCCATGTGAGTAGGGCCTTGAACTAACTGGGTCAGGTCCAAGGCCATCATGGAAGCCATGAACTCCTGAGCCGCCATAGACGTTTCACTGACAGATGGCAGGTTGAAATCCCCCATAACCATAAGCCTGGGGGTATCAACCGCCACCCCGGCTATCACGTCAGGCAGTTCGGGCAGGGCCGCTGCCACGCAGCAAGGAGCCAAGTATATAATCAGCAGGCCCATCTGCACCCCACGACCCCACTTCACAAGGAAGGACTCACATCTGGCTATCTGAGGTACAATGGCCTCCCTTGGACATAGACTTTCTTTAATAATGACCGCCACCCCCCCGCCCCTACACTGGGCCCTCAGCTGATGGAATGCCCAGAAATCTGGTGGGCACATTTCAACAAGGGGCACCTCCCCTTCCAGACCCAGCCAGGTCTCCGTAATACCTTCCATGTCCGCTCCCCCCTCCTGAATAAGTTCGTAAATGAGGGGGGCCTTATTTATCATGGACCTGGCATTGCACAACATCAGCCGATCGCCCAGGCCCTGAGGATCTGTGCTACCTGGGGAACGAGAGAAGCATTGGGGACCGGAGTGCGCAATCGCTTGAAGATAGCGAGTGCGCACTCCCATAACATGATATGGCCCCCTGCTTCCACCATACCTGACCCTCCCACCCACGGTACAAATCAAGCAGCCCTCATTAGATCGAGCTTTAGCCCCCTCCCTGGTGTCCAACCCTGCACCCCTTATGCCGCTGCCTCCCACCGGACCCGGCCTCGACCCTCGTGGGTTCTCCCCCAATCCCACTCTGATCGTCCCTGAACCCCTTAAAATTTTGGTTAAAAATACATTTAAAGAAACCCTCAATCTCCTCTTTGCTGCATGCCATCTCTTGGGGTTCCAAAACCCGTCATCAAGATAGGCCCTTGATACCGTGGAGGGCCAAACCTGTGAGAGGGGGGAATATCGCAGTACAAGAAGCTTGGCCTTTGATCATGAATCATGGGCAGTCCTCCTATAAGTACAAGTAAGTCTCTATCCTGGAACAGGTTGGAGATAACCATTAAATCATACAGCTCATCCGCCTGGAACCCACACTGTATTTCAGACATTAACATGATTGAGTGGGTTCAGAGGTATTTCACGAGAAGAGTATTCCACTCTACTCACAACAGAATTCCTTATGCCACCAGGCTTAAAATTTTGGGCTTGGACAATCTGGAATTGCGCCGCCTGTGGTCTGATTTAAGAATAGTACACAAAATTGTCTGCTACAACATCTTGCCTGTCAACGACTTCTTCAGTTTCAACCACAATAGTACACAGGCAAACAATCGATACAAACTCAAGGTAAACTGCTTCAAACTCAATTGCAGGAAATACTATTTCAGCAACAGAGTGTCAACACCTGGAATGTTCTACCCGATTCCATTGTTACAGCCTCAAACCCTCACAGTTTCAACCTCAAACTGTTTACCGTGGACCTCACTCTATCCTTAAGAGGTCCATAAAGGGGGCGTGGATAAGCACACCAGCGTGCCTACTGTCCCTGTCTTACTGTCCCCATTTATTTGTATTTACGTCCTTTGTTTATGTTCATACCTACACTTGTTATCTTGTACATGTTTGATAAATAAATAAATAAATAAATAAATAAATAAATAAATAAATAACAGCTGACTGTCAAATGCTTAACTTTGCATTGCTATATTTGTCAGACAAAGATAATATGAAGATACGGTTCTAGCAAACTAAATTGTTTTGAAGTGGATTAGGATAGGAAAGGTAGGCAGTAAGGCATATTAATGAGGCAGAAGAGAAGATTTGGTGTAGAAACATAGTGGAGAAAGATGAAAGAATGTGGAGATTACTGAACAGGATTCCTGACTTTCAGAGGTTCAGAGTCATAACTGAAACTTAAGTGACATGCTAGGAATCCCCTCGTTAGTGAGTCTAAGGCAGTGTGGCTAACCTTTTCTGGACTGAGTGCCCAAAGTTCCCGTGCATGCACGTGAATGTGTGCATGTGCCCAAACCCCCAAAATGCAATGTGTGTGCAGCCCTGCGCATGTGTCCCGCCTCCACACATGCATGCACACGCAACCCCACACATGCGCAGCAGAGACCCGAAGACTAGTTGGGAGGCGCGCAGGCATGTGCAGCAGAGCTGAACTGGGGAGATGGCTCATGTGCCCACAGAGGGCGCTGTGTGCCACCTCTGGCACAGGTGCCATAGGTTCGCCATCACGGGTCTCAGGTGTTTACATTAAGTAGCTCATTGAATATGTAGCACCATGTATTTCAACATTTCTCCTATGGGTTATACCGAAAGTTGATAAGAAGGATTCAGGGACTGTCTTTATTTACAGTTTGGCCTTAATACTCTGTTCATGTTATAAAAAAGATTTTAATCTTTTTTTTAATCTTCTGAGAAGCCTCTCTGGACATATTAAAAGTAAGCTGCCCATAGCAGTTTTTGAAATTGTTATTGTACCTACAGTATGGTGTGGTTAGTTCATTTTCTTTTAATGTATTTGTATTTGTTGACTGTAATTCTTCTTGATAGGAGGGAGAAGTTTCACTGTGGAGAGCTCCTTCTCCACCCCCGTTATATTTTGGAACCAAAATTGGGGGAAAAAAAACCCTTTAAAGTCTACCTTCCATCCCCAAAATTCACAGTGTACAGGTTGTATTTCACAATAATGTGCAACAACAATAATGACAACAAAGAACACATAAAGGAAGGAAACCACAAAATAAAGCTTTCTATATTTCACCCCTGACAGGCAATTCTAATTGCTTTCATGAGAGACACTAATTAAAAATGAGCTCTTCCCCCCTCCCCATCTGATATGAGCTTGTAGCTTCCTTGTTTTTAAGACTGTAATGGATTACTGTTTCCCTCTAGCCAGCCCCCACCCCCTGCTTTGAGCTGACATTTAAAGCAGAGGCAATTTCCATTTATGCCAATTATCACTGCCAACCGTGTAGGGAATAAATTAGAGATATTGTTATTATTAGGCAGAGTGAGTATATTCACGTTAATGCTTAAGAGCCATAGTTCATAAGACTGCTAGTTTCTTGCAAGTAAATGGAGAACATAATCTTGGGCCAGGCTGTGCAGGATTTTGGAGAGGAAGCAAGCTGGTCTGTTTCCAACTGTGAAACTTAATTGTCAGATCTACAGACATGGACTAGGTTTACCTGTAAGGAATATAATATCAATAACAATAATAGACTAGAATTCTCAAAAGGGCAATGCCTACAATTTACCCAGAATAAAATGAATTTCAACATTAGTGGTGTCAGCATCAGTTATGCACTAAAAATAGATTTGATTATTCCTTTTATATTTTCTATTAAAACATTCATTTATCATTCTGTTATTCATTCACTTGAACTAAATTCACAGTGTTATAAATTTCATTTGGGTTCATTATATCCATCAATTCTTATTTCTCATTAGTTTGGTGAAAATGAGACTCAGCTGGTCTGCTGCCTGTTATTTCAGTATTTTTCATTCTGATCACATGGCATAGTCAAGTAGTCTACTACCATGTCATGATAAATTTTAGAAAGACAGGAGATAAGGTATTTCATATGTTCACCCAGTGCAGAATAGTCAATGCTACATAAAGAGACAGAACTCAATGTCATGAAACATATGAGCTCATGTATGGAATATGGTGGTTTAGGGACCCATTAATTTCCATGAAAATTCCCTAAATCCTTTTCTTACAACCTTGTTACACCCTTCCAAAAGCTCCCAAGTTATCTAGGTATCCTGCCATTAACCACCTTATTCCAATGTAATGGTCTGAGAGAATAACCTTGGAAGGTAAGAGGAGGAAGAGAAGCCACAGCCTAGAGCAAGAGATATCTCATGTCCACAGAAGGAATAGAGGTTTGGGAAGCATCCCAGAAAGGACCATCTCTAGTTCTCTGGAAAGTGACACAAAGGAAGAGGAGAAATGCTTACAGACTTGCAGAACACTGGAATTATAATCTCAAATAAATGGTAGCACTAATGCTCATGGTTTTGGTTTCTGGACTGGATTACCTTAAAGGGCTGACTGACATCCAGAGAAATTCCCTTTGCCCCCAGTGTATCAGGGAGGAGGTAAATAGCAAATCCACTTTTCCATCTAATCTGGTAAGAAGACAGATAAACCAGGTGGTTTTTTGAGCATGAGTACCATCTATTTATTAAGAATGCTATTTATTTATTTTTCGTACAGCAAGACCAGAAATCTAGAAGAAAGCTTAGAAAAAAGGAGAAGGAAAAATGCATCCCACCCCTTTCATTTTATGATCAGTAACAGTGGTATCAGCAGTCAATCGATCAATATCTCATATGATTCAACCCAATGTGCATGAGATGAAGAGTGAAGTTTGCAGTGTTTGATAACCCCCCTTCTTCTTATTCCCCAACAAGCTAACTTTGCTGTAGTTCACCTCTTTGATACAGACTTCTTTGATTTCTTAATATATACGTTGATGCTGGCAACACAACTATTTAACTATCAATGCGTTTCTCTACTTTTCAATTCTATAGTGAAAGGCAATATGACATAATCCAATAGGCTGCTATAATAACTCTCTCTTTATTACATACTTCAATTTCTTTCCTTGATTCAACTGTTTGAACTTCCTTTTGCATGATGAATTCTTAGTTATAAAAATGGACTAAGAATCACTGACACAATACACAAGTTCTTTTACCTTTTTAAAGTATTTTTTAAAATACCCTTCTATTTCACATAGTGAGTGATAACATTTTTTGGATATTATTGCAGCAACTAGGAACTGTCAATCCATAAAGACACAGAAAGATCAAAATGATAAACAAAAGGTGGGAAGTGCCACCTTTTGGCAGCTTCTCACCAAATCCTTGAGTGTTCAGTGAGACAGAAATGAACAGGAAGAAAGTTGAAGTTTGGCCTATTGATGCTTCATGTACTAGAAACAGAGAGAAAAAAAATCAGTCTGTATATTTTACAGAAATTTACTTTGCCCTAACCAAAATGAAATACATTTGCATACCAAGAGTACTTTTGAAATTTTATTATGTGTTTTATAATTTCGACTGCATTTTTTGCACTCCTATACAAATGTTCATGACAAGTTTTACTGTTATTACTGTGGATGAATACCCAGACTGGTGCAAGAAGGAACTAAAAGGAATGCTCAGAAGCTGAACAAAATGCCCTTCACTAGGTTAAATACTCAATGGTGCTCATTAACAAATAATATTCTTTCTAGGCTCCTTTGTAACTGAAAAGGCTGAGTTTAACTCAGTTCTGATGGGTTTGTTTGTGCACTGACACAGGCACACACACATTATGATGGTTGTATTTATATTTTAGGACTTGTGTTTAGTTTCAATCTGGTTGAGACTTCCAAGGAGGATGCAAAGGACCACTGACTGATTTAGTAGACTAATATTTTTCAACTTCACCAAGAGCCTCGGTGGTGCAGCAGACTAAAGTGCTGTTAAGTGCTAGAACTTAGCTGCCAGCTGCCTGCAATTAGTGCAAGTTCAAATCTTACCAGGCTCAAGGTTGACTCAGCCTTCCATCCTTTCGAGGTAGGTAAATTGACGACCCAGATTGTGGGGGCAATAAGCCAACTTTGTATAAAACAACACCGCTGGGGGGGGGGGCGAAAGCCCTAATAAGCAAGTATATACAAAAAAGTATGCAAGCTATTGCTATAATGCATTGTAAGCTGCCCTGAGTTTACGGAGAAGGGCGGCATATAAATTGGATTAATAAATAAATAAACTTTAGCAACTTTAAGATGTGTGGACTTCAATTTGCAGAATTCCCAGCCAGTAAGCTGTAACTGAAGGCAACTGTGGGCAAAATATGAGGAAAATTTGTTAGTTTAAGTTTCTACCACACTGTGGATGGGATGGGGGTGGGGGTGGGGGTGGGGGTTTACAACAGCAACTGCAAATGGAAGAAAAATTAGGAAAGGCGACCTTCTACATTTCTCTGCCTATGGAATGAACACTGAAATGGAACATCACTCAGGAAAAAGAAATTGAATCTATAGCATGCCACTTTTAGGTATAAGTGCAATCAGAGTGATATATGTATCACTTTACGCAAAGTAATTTGCAAACTTGAGGCCACAGGGGTTTCTTATATTAATACTAACACTAATGTTAATACTGATACTAACAGAATAGTCCGACAGGCAATATAAATGAACCAGAAACTAGGAAACCTGAAGTGAAAAACCAATCTTTTATATTTCATTTTTAAAAATCTGCATAGAATAATTCTTCATCTGATGTGGGTTCACACATTAAGCTTATTAAATTGGTCTCTCCAAGAGATTTGATTTTTTTAAAAATGTAAAACTAGAATATATTTGCTATGCATCAGAGTCTGTTGCTCATTTTCACATAACACTCACTCAAGTGAACAATGTCTGAAATACCTTGATCCAGATATACAAGGCAAACAGTAATTGCTCTGCTTATTCTACGTAGAGAGATGCAAGTTTATAGTTGCTTCTTGGATGACATACATAATTCACAAGGCCAGGAGCCCTGTGCATTCAGAGCTCCACACTGTGTGGATCACAGCAACTGCACTCAGATGAATGTACTTCCTGTTTCCAAGTAAATCTTCCCATCAGCACAGAGAGATTAATTACCGGTATCTCTTTCATGAATAATTTTTGTTTTAAATCTGAAGAGGCTTGTATGTTTTCATGTCTGCATTTCTAATGTGTGGTTGTGTATGTACATATTTAAAACATTCACTTATCTCTCAGAAAATAAACTGGCACCATAGTCAGGCATGTTTGTACTGGTTAGGAGAGGATTTTAGAAAAAAAACATATTTGTTACATAAGGAAGGAAATAAGTTCAGAAATATAAAATGGGATTTGTTGAATAGTTGAGGCTTTCCAGAATGCCACCACGAATATTTAAAACTAGGGAAAAGTGCTCAGAGAACAGACTGGAGTTCTTGCTTCATGAACTATTCAGTATAAATTAATGTATATTAATTCATACCAATATGTTAATACAGTAAGATGGTACAAAAGTTAAAATGCCAAGTGTGACAACATCTAGGCAAAGCTTTCCATCTAAATTAGGGTCTTCTTTCCCTCTCTTCAAAAAAAAACCCTTGTAACAACAAATTTGTAACACCCTCATCATGCTCACCATAAGATGAATCACTGCTGTACACATAACAAGTTGAAATGAAGCAAACAGCTGTTTAATGAAGTTTGTTTTGGAGCATCTGTCACAGGAACCTGAAAGTAAATGACAAAATTGGCTTAATGGTTTTGTTTATCACCTATTTTTCAACTGTTTATACCTGCCTTAAAGATAATGAACAAACAACTGGCAATTGGGACAGGATGCAATGGGAGTCCAGCTAGCAAGACATTAATATTAAGAGGCAAGATCTGGGAATAGAAGAATTTGATTGTATTCCTGGGCTCATGGAGTCAGCTCAGCTTTGTACCACTCATGTACAGACAATCCCCACCCAATATATATATATATATATATATTGCACTGAAATTAGCAATATTGAATTTTTAATCAGATGTTAAGAAAAGCTATTGTGATTATCCAAAGTTCGGGAAGATGTTAAGATAGTGGAATATTGGTTTGCAACAAAGAAAATATATCTTATTTTGCATTGTGCTGATTTATACATTGTCTGTAGTTTATTTAATTTAACATTATTATGGGAAATAATCACCCAACTCACCAAGAACATTTTAATCATGTTTCCCTAGGTCTGAAAAGGAATTTACTGACTTCAATCAACTAAGGGTTTCAATTAGAAAAGCAGTGGAGATGGGAAATCATCTGACAATGCACTCAGAGAAGGTCCAATAGAATCAAGCAACAAAGAATCAGAAAGAAGAAAATAAAAATACTTATTATTGCTCTGTCATTTTAAAGATGGAACAAGGACACATAACACTATTCACTTGAAGTTCTTTATACTCCAGGTCTTCAATATTACAATGATTACAATATTAGAGCTTTAGAAACACTAGATTCTTAATTCTAAGCATCCATGGGTAAAAGAGAGAACAAATCTCCCAAAAAGCAGAATGGATGGCATTTAGCTAGAAATATTTCCCTTATATGGGTCCTTGAAACAAACAGTGTCTCCTTCTCCTTCTTCTTTTGCTCCCCTTTCCCCTCCTTCTTTCTCCTTCTCCTCCTATTCCTTCCCCTTCCCCTTTGTCAGTCCCTCAAGGTAGACCAGACTAGGAAACAAAAATCATCTACGTATACTAATTTCTATGTTTATTATAAGGCTTTGCTAACAGAATCTTACAAGTGTCAATGTGCTCTCCCACTCTTCATGAAAACTAAGGAAAACTTATGTGTTTACTCAGGTTACAGTTCAGGCCCAGACTCAGATTTCTTTTTATCTATTGTCCTGGTTATAGCTCTTCTTTCTGTGCCTCAAGGTTATTCTTTCTGTTGATTACATCCTGATTTCAGGAACAATCTATTGATAATGCAAATTACTGACCAAGCAATTTTGCACTATCACCAGTCTTCAATTAATATTAGTTTTCTGAATGAATGGGAGCTTGTGTACTTTTCATTTTAAACAAGGAAAAAAATAGGCTTCATCTAGTTACTCAAACATTTAGCTATTACACGCTCAGTCTTTGTCTTTAGAGTTCTTTTCTGCAGCCACCAGAGATTGAATTTTACTGCTTCTTTACATGCACTTTCAAATTATCCCTATTCTGGGAGATTCAACAATTCAAGCAATATTGTATAGCTAGCATTACATCCTTGAACATTCATCCATCATCAGCTACATTAGAAGCTTAAGCAAAATACTTAAATTGTAGGTATCTACACAATATTTCTTTTATTTCTGTTGGCCTATTAATCCCTCATTTTAATATGGAAAAATATGGTTTGGTCCTAAGGTCCTATTTAAAATAGATGTTTTGACATTATTGATGTACAGTACATTTAAACAAAAGTTGAAGGGAGCTTTTTCTTAAAAATGTCAGCCACATAATGAGTCATTTCCCCCCCTAAACTACAGGCCTGGTCAGAGTATTAGTTTATCCCTCTCTTCCCATAAATAATAATTCCAATCTGGAGTAAGTGAGTACATATAGAAAAATAAATTTTCCTTCAAGTTGAGCTTGTCTCCTGGTATTTTATAGACATAACTTCCTTATCAATAATATAGAAGTGATTTGCCACTATCTTCTTTCCATTTTTAACACTTCCCAGTTTAGAACATGCATGTATTTGTGTGTATACATGCACACACAGAGAGAGACTTATTTATTTATTTTTCTAATTTATATGGTCACTCTTTTTACAAGAACTGACTCTGGATGTAAACAGCAAAATAAAGAATAAAAACAATAAAGATGTCAAATGCAGTCATATTTTAAAACACACAAAATTTGATCAGCAACAGAGCCCCAGGCCTGAAGACAAAGCCAGATATTAAGGGACTTCTAGAAGTTTAGAAGGTGTGGAGTTGACCTCAAATCATAAGGCCCACCTCCTTGACCCTGACAAGTACAATTTGAACTGGAGATGGGAAGCAGCGCATGTTTTTCTTGCCAGATCTGGTAGAAGGAGCATATATAATTGGGGAGAATATAAATGCATAAACATATGGATACATACATACATACATACATACCGAGGATTTTGTAATATCCTCCCATCTAAATACTAACCAGGTCCAAACTTGTTTAGCTTTCTGAGATCACACCAGATCACTTTGATGGTGGCTTTCTGTAAATAAAAACAGGAGTGCTATTGCATGATATATAGATTTCTATATTGTCGACTTGGCCATCATTACCTAGGATCTGATTTTATAACTATATCTTGCTTGAAAATGGGAAAAAACACAATTATTGTACATGTCATAAAATTATTGGATGAAAATGTTGATGGTATAATCGAGAGTGCTGTACCTACACATTCCTTATAAGGGCTTTGACATTAAGAGATTTTATTCTGTAGGGCATTCAGTTAGGGATTGCAGAAAATACCTGCTTAACGAGAGGAATGTGTTGCAAAATTAGAATACATTTACAAGAACTTAGAGGAGGGGATACACCAATATTTTTTTTCCAAACTTGTTCTCATTTTGTTATGCATGAAGTGAATGTATTTAGAAATAAAGAGGATTTAAACAGGTATGGAATGAATGATCAGATCAGCTAATAGCCTTTTTGCTGAAAAGGAACATGTGTAAGATTTATCACCAGGCAAGTTTACTAATTTATCATTTTGAATAAAATCAATAAACATTAACAACTGACTAGTTCCCATTAAGACACTAATGGGTCGGGGAGAATATCGTCATGCAAAATGTTTCCACATTTTAGCATTAAAAGGTCAAAACCAATAAATCATGTCACTTTAGTAAATATATTTTCTTTTTAACTAGTTTTGAGTATTTCTGCTATCTAATTGGTTCTCATGAAGGGGTTCATTCACTCTCAGTTACTATGTTCTCTTTATGGTTTCTTTTATTACATTTTTGTATGGAGAAGATGAGTCACTCGCATTAAGAGTGAACAAACCATGCATGACATCTGAAACCTATACGTTTTTGTGACCATATACCACTATTTCCCATCTTGGATAATTTCTAAATGTGTGAATTTCAGTTTCCAGATTTCCCTAGCCAACGTGCCCATTGCTGAGGACCTTGGGAGATGAAGTTCACTGTTTCAGGATCATTTTACACTAAGAATACACAATATGAGGCCATCCAGCTTACACACATTAAAGTATTTTAAAACAAATAATAGAAACACACACACACATTTGTATGCATATACATACAAATAGCAGAAGACAAAAGAACAAACCTCTTTTAGAAATAAAATGTTGAACTTATTCCTAGATGATTGTTCCCATTGCACAGCTTTGTAAGGTCTTCCCTATGTCACCTATGATGTAAGATTTCTAGAGTTTACTTATGGTATTTTCTGGGCACGAACAACATTAGTTTTCTAATACTGATCAAAATGGGCAAGGTTCATGTCTTTAACTTTTTCAGCATCAGAAAATCCTAAAAGTCAATATCCATGGGGTTGATGAAATTATTTATAATCAGTTTTCCTACATTCTTTTCCAAGGTGCTAATGACCTTTTTCCCCTTTCTTTTTGCAACCATTGATTGTGTTGGAAATCAAATATGAGTTCATTACTGAGGCAGTT
This sequence comes from Pantherophis guttatus, assembly GCF_059756535.1. Taxonomy (NCBI): domain Eukaryota; kingdom Metazoa; phylum Chordata; class Lepidosauria; order Squamata; family Colubridae; genus Pantherophis; species Pantherophis guttatus. Next base: position 226,506,716 of record NC_142063.1, on the reverse strand, counting down.
TTATACATGCCACCTTTCTCTTAACCCTCCCACAAAGTAAGTGGTAAGCCTTTTCACCAAACATATTTAGTGGCCAGTCTGTTTGAAAAACAACAAATGTTATGTTCAACCTATACTTTTGAGAAACTGGAAAATAATGATGTCTTCACTAGGTCTTCTACCAAGCCACTTTTTAAGGAAAAAAGACATAAAACTTGGGGAAACTAAAATATTCTAGTACTTATAATAAGAATTGCAAAAAAGTAAGGAATATCTTCTGAGCCAGAGTACTAATAGGACCATTTTTTCCCTTCATTAGTCCAGTCGTTGAAATTACTATTTGTTGCCTTCTTAACTAATGATCTCTTAAGCAGCTGAAGGAAGAGAAGGAGAAATTTTGTAGTTACTCTCTCTTATTTTCCTTTCCAGCAATTAATTTTACACTTTTACACTTTCTCTCAGGCCTTTTGTTTGAAGTATCTTGATAAAGGAAACTCTTCCTCTGTCTTCCTCTGACTCTTGAAGAACCGAGACATGTTTTTGCCCAGCTCCACCATGCAATTTCTGAAAGGTTTTCTTCCCTTATGGAAAAGTGTTTGTTTTTCTATGAATCCTCAAGTGTAGGAAATGATCAAGCTGAGAAGAGTCAAATGTGTCATCAGTTTGCAGTTGCTATGCTCCCACAAGAAACCTAAGTCCAGCCCCCCCCCCCCCCCCCATGAATTCCACTAACTCTTATCTGACACCAATTTGCCTTGACTGTTAGTAGACCAGATTCTTGTATATAGTTGCATGGAATAACGTCATAATACTTTTGAACTCTATTCCGGCTCCTGGTTTCTTGTGCCTGAGACAAGAAATTTAAGAAATTCTGTTGATGGTGCTTTTGAACTTACTATAAGAGATGGTGGAAAGATCTACAGTTGATGTTATTTTCTATGAAACATCTTTCAATCACTCTAAAACCTGCCTGACTGTTCATATATCCCAATTTTAAAAAGTCAAAAGGAAGAATTCCTCATACTTTATCATGGAATTTATCTGTGGGAAGCAAGGGAGGTAGTAAATTTCTACAGTAATGATTTTGCAATGAAAGGCAGATACCTATGCACATAGTATTTAATTAAACAAATATAAGAATAATCTATTCCATTCATGATTTATTACTAAAAACCCCTTCTTGCTTGAAATAAATTATAAAAATAAATTTTCTTTCATCAAATTAAAATTACTATAGGGTATTAAATTAAGATCAAAATGAATTTCTAATATTTCAGAAGTTCAAGTTATCCACATGGAGAAATCATGTAGTCAAAATTTGAATATTTTATAAGATTTTTTTTTTTACTAGTATGAAACTCCTCTTCTCTTTCTTGATTTATCCTGAGAAAATTCCTGTTTAGTGGAGCCTTTCTCTCCCTTAGTCACTTTTTCCTTTCCCAACATCCTCTCCTTTTGTATATATATTGAGATCCCATTTTCTTGGATAATCACATCATCACCCAGCACTGCTGGAAAATGTGATCATGTCTCCTTTCAGAAATCTTTTTCTGCTCCATCATCTTCCCAATATGCAACCTTCCTTCTCTTTTCTCTAATGGTCTTTTTCTCTCTGTGCTTTTCTCCTTAGCTAGAAATCCTTTTCTCTCCTTTTTACAAAGTTGCTCTCTATTCCCACATTAAACCATGCCCCGCAATATGCTCAAGTGCATTCTTTAGCATGTGATTATGTGTATCAATGAATGCAACATTATATGACATTATATGTCTCTTGCATTCTTTGTTCTAGCAAGAAATTGAATATGTCATCTGAAAATCTCTTCCATTTTTGCTATAGCCAGAAGTCTTAAGACTTCTCTCTCTCTCCCCTTCCCTCTCTCTCTCCTTTTGTTGAACTCCGTCTATGTGCCATTAAAAGGAAACATTTCTTGAAATCTTGTCCTAGCTTTTCATTTCTTGGACTCACCCTCTGTCTTTCTCTTGCAAAATGTATTAAATTCCCCACAGATTATTAATTGCTTCAGATCTGTGTTCACCTTTTGTTAGTCATTATTAATTCAGATCACTGTGTTACTCTTAGATTCTCAGCTGCTTAAGCTAGAAATGACTAGCTACAAATGACTAATTATAACTATTGATTACCAAATAATTATTTGATTACCCCAAATGTCAGTTAATTTAGTTTCATTTTTGGACTTCCAGAACTCATGTGCCTGTTTATCAAAGTATAATACTCAGTTCCTGACAGAATATTTTCTGAGGAAGACCCCAGTTTATTGCACCTTGATCTGTAGATCACAACTGACAAGTTACCACCAGTCAGTTTCTCACTGATGGAAGTGCCATAGCAGTCTCAGACCTAGTGATGAATGGCATAGCATCTCAGCTTAAAAGGGAGCATGATCCCAAATTTAAACCTTTAAGAGTTTCTGTGGGAATGACTCTGTCCTGCTCCTGATCAAAGTAGACTTGGGAATGTAATCAACTATCTGTCCTTGTTCTCAAAAATTGATTTCTTAGGCTGAAATAATAAAAAAGCATTATAAGTTTACCAGACAAGCAGAGCAAAGTACCAAAACTGTCAATCTTAATCTTAACCAACAGCCATTTAATAGGAGGATGTATTGTGGGAGAAAGTTGAAGAAATAAGTCACACAAAGGTTAAGAGAGTTAGACCTCCTTCTGGTCCCTTGGAATCTGAGAGTTGAAGCTCTCTTTGTCGTTGCTTCCTTACAACAGCCATCTATTTCTCAGTCTTACTTGCCAAAAGCTAGGCAAATTAACAGACTGCATGTCCCTGGTTGCAAAATGAGGATATTACTTCTATTTTAAAAAGATATGTTTTGGATTGTTCTGGAAATGCAAGTGAAGAAACCCACCTCCAAGAAGTACCATGCATATCAAGTGAGCCCAGTCTTGAACAGCTGCCATTAGCCTTTTCCACAGTAACTGTGACTCTTGTAAGTCCTTGTGTACCTTAAACGTAAATGGATTGATAGGCTTAAATATTGCAAATCATCCCACCAGATGATTTGACATGTTCTTTCCCAAGTGACAAGTGTAATCACAGTTAGACTGTACTTACCTAAATGTTCACAACCAGAGAGAGGCCTCAAATAATAAAGCAGAATATCCATGCATCAGTGTCAAAGAATGATTATTTGGAATTATGTAAGGATGAGTTATTCAACATATTATTTTGGACAGCTTTGCATTTTTTCAGAAAGAAACAGCGTAATTGTTGGCAGCGTGGGATTCAGAAAACAACACTGATTCAAAATGCAACACTAGGCTCAGTCCTGGACCACTAACATTGTTCTTTGTAGGTATCTAAATTGGAAATTTGCAGAAAAGTTTGATATCACACACACACACAAAACTTTGTTATTAGTATAATATGAATGCACTTTATGCATTAATTATTGCCCAAAGATTCTACCTCTATATATTTGAACATTGCTGGAAGTTCAGGTTCATTAGAAATCTGAACTATATATACAGTATTTTGTTATTGTTTTCCTATTGTTAACTGCCAGTTTATAAAACACGAGGTAAAAATGACCCAAGAACCAACCACAATAATGTTGGATTTATCTAAAGAGACTAGTTTCTTTTAAAAGGAACTATTACACTGGACAAAGTGTTCCATCTATCACAAAGTCTCCTCACTCTGTAGTTTTATTTTAAGATTTTATCTTACTTGGAGGCCACTATATCTTCCAACTGTATGGCTTTGTTACTGAACCGCAAGCCATTTCATTCTCCAAAACTCACATTTAACCTTCATGATTCCATAGTAAAATATTAATATTGTCAGATCCCGCTCATCTCTGATATCATTATTGTAGCTAGAGATAAGGATGCCTGACTATCTCCTAGAAATCTCAGCAAAGCATCCCAGAGATGAAGCTTAGCTTGTTTGAAAAAGGAGAAAATAAGCCAAATGTAAGTTTTTAAAGCAAAACGCATATGAGCTTTTTATATCACATGTAACTAGAAAATGACAGAACGGTTTATTATTATTATTCTTGAAAAACTCCAATGAATGCCATTAGTTTGATTGCCCCTCACTTTTAAAAATGACTGTCAGTCGTAAATCCTCCAGACAAAACTAGAAGTTTACACAAGGTTTTTTCCCTCTTTTCTCTTGTGGAAAAGGTTCAGAGAATACAAGTAATTCTCAGTTTACAACCCTTCATTTAGTGACCGTTCAAAGTTACAACGGCACTAAAATCAGTGACCTATGACCATTTTCACACTTACGACTGTTGCAGCATCCCCATGGTCATGTGTTCAGAATTCAAGTGCTTAGCAACTGGCATGTATTTATGACAGTTGCACGCCCAGTGGCCATGTGATCACCATTTGTTACCTTCCCAGCCAGCTTCTGAGAAGCAGAGTAAATGGGGGAAGCCAGATTTTCTTAATGATCACATGATTCACTTAACTGCAGTTATTCAGTTAACAACTGTGGCAAAAAGAGTTGTAAAATGGGGGAAAACTCGCTTAGCAACTGCCTTGCTTAGTAATGGAAATTTGGGGCTCAGTTGTGGTTGTGGTTGTGGTTGTAAATTGAGGACTGTAACATGAACCTGTACTTCAACCTGTACTTGAAACAATGTAGAGATGTTTTATAGGCAATGTCAAAAAAGATCTGTATATGTAGATATAAAAAGCTCGTCCCTACTACAAATTCATTTTTTCTTCATCTATTCCCAGAGATTTAATACTTGGGGATGGTGAGAATGATACAAGTGAACTTAACTCAATATGATAAAAGACTTTTAGCCCTTCTGAACAGTATTCATTGGTACAAAAGTGAAATATAAAGTTGATATATAAACAAACATAGACCGGCAGTACCTTGCTTTTGCCTCAGGCTATAGGCAGCCTTATTTTCAGACAAATTGGATGGTTATAGAGGTAGCTTGATCAGGAGTGTTGGGGATCCTCTTTATTAATTTAACATTGCAATTCTAACCCAATATTTAAACATAAGTCCTTGCTCTTTCACAATGTAGGTATAACTGGAAAACCATAGACTGTCAATCTAGAGAGGGGGAAAAGAGAAGTACATTTGAAATTATCTTTATTTAATTTAATGTACTGCCATAGTTTATTATAAAAGCCTTATCAGACCAGATATTAATATCTATATCTAATTTGAGATAGATACATATATTCTGTATCTATGTCAAATTATGGTTTGATATAAAAGTGGGTATGGTTAGGAATCAATCCAGACACAGAGACAGCTGAGATGTTACTTAAAGTGAAATGCATTTCTATTTACAAAGGGTTACTTTAAAAAAACTGGTACAATTTGTGTTCAAGCTCAATGTTTTGTTCCCATACTAAGTAGTATTCCTCTTGGCACACACATGCACACATACACAACACTTTAAAGTTTTATAGTCCAATAAAGCAATGAAAATTAAAACCTGATTTTGATTGAAGTGAATCTGACATAACTGATCAAATACATTAAGTACTTTGATATCAATTGTAGGAACGGAACAAAATAATATCTTATGTAAACATGTATAGGTCAAAAATCAGCACTTTGGCCAAGCTGAGAATTGTTCTAAATCATGAAGATTATCCCAATGCAAGAGCTAATAAAACTGTTTAAAGCTTCTTGGCTGCACTTGAATATACAAACCCCAATATGGTTTGATAGGAGCTGAAAATAGAATATCTCTGCATTGAATTCTTTTAGTTTTAATTCTTCTGAGCAATTTCTGATTTCTTCTGTTTGTCTTCCAAATTGCACTAGCCCAGATCAAGAAGGGAGACTCCTATCATTTATTAATTTTCACTAGGAGAACTACAACGCATAACTTAGAATATTTCATTGGAGTGTAGAGTGAAAATCTCATTATCTTCAAGGAAAACAAGTAATGGAAGGTGAATGAACACCATCACACTTACAGTATTCAATGCAACTACAGCTTTTTCCCAATGTCATGGTGGAATAACGAAGTCAATATGACACTATAAACACTATCCAATAAATTACAGCATAATCAGTCATAAATGATTATGTAACCTGTCATATGCCATTGGCAGAACTATAGAATGGGAGGTAGAGCAGGCACAATTGGCTATGGTTTATATAAATGCTCTGCATTTCTCCCTCAGATGACTGTCCTTTTTCTCCCCTTTTGCGATCAGAAAAGTTCATAATAAAATTTGTACATTTGAAGCATCCAAGTCACATCTTCAATTAGCCATGTTTAAGGTCTTCAGCACTCAATTTAAAAAAATAAATTGTGCTAATCCCTGTTCCATTGCAGACTGCTAGTTCCTCTTATAATGGATCTTTCCAAATTCCAATTTGGTACAGGGAATTGGTGCTATATAACACTCTATGAACCATCAGCTGTATAATAATAATAAGAAAACCTTGAACTGGATTAAGTTACAAGCTACCATTAGGAGAGATTTAACATATAAAATGCCTTGCTTGATTTACTTGTTACTTTTTGTACTGCTTAAATACTTTTCATATTCCAGCAGTCCTATTAGGGGAATTGCATTTTATAGTTCAAAGAAAAGGTTGAGGAAGAAGAGTTATGAGCAGCTAGTAAAGAAAATTGTTTTAATTTACATGAAATTCTATTTCTATTTTAAAACATCCCATTGAAAATAAAATGGAATAAGTATTGCTTTCATATTTTTGTTTCTGCTGAGAAACCACAATATATTCACAGTTTCTATGTTCTTAAAAATATTTATTGGTGTATTTCTTTTTATAACCTTATTGTACAACATGAAAATGTTAAAAACATGGGTTTTTTTTCCTCCCCAGAGGAAAATCGCCATACAACTTTATTCTATATATCATAAAAATAATTAACTTGGCCAAATCTGCTCTTGTGTATTTTACATGAATTACAATACATGTGGAAGAATCAGAATATCAATAAATTCCCCTAGTATAAAGAAATGAAGAAAAAGAGGGGAGAGGGACCATTAGTTGATAGTATTTGCTTTTGATTGTACTTTAGGAAAATGAAATCGAAACTGCTTCCTTGAGGAAATAAAAAGGTAGAGAATGAATTCACTGATGGAAGCAGTAAAGATTTCAGAAAAGGGAATATCAGTGGCTAGAATACTGTAATACACATACAACTTCTATCCCCTACCTAGTAATGTAAGAATATGCAAGCAGTAAAAACATTATCCTGATCTTCTCTACCATCATAGCAACCATTATTCTGTCCTTGCAAATTCACTAGACATCTCAAAACCCTCAGAGGAGATTCCTATATTTTACTGTACAGTATCATCAATTGAAGATGGTACATAGCCCTGTGCACATTTATGGATTTCTCCTATGAATTCAGTCACAGAATTCAAAAGCCTTTTGGATGAAGTGAAAATGTAAAAATTTAAGAAATAAACTGCAGTGGCATGCATATGAAATGACTATGCATCTACAATCTGTCTGGAATTCATCACTCGCACAAGCAGAAGACCATCTGTATAATGGGATCTTCAACTTCTCTCTCTCTGTTCCTCTTTGAGCAGACCTAGATGATCCTTCTGTTGAATAGGAAATATGTTAAGAAGGCGGTGGGTTGTTTGTCTGGTTTTTTGGGGAAGTTTAAGAGCTGCAATTGGGAGGCCTACATCAAACATCTTAACTTTCTAGGTATTTTAAAAAATGGGAAAAGATTCAGGATTTTATTTGTTAAAATCTATGTTAAATATGATAAATAAATAATAATTCCACCTCCCTTGGGCATTTTCTACTTCAAGGTGAAGAGATATTACCCTGAAAAAAATGGCATGACACTGCCAAAATTCATTGTGTAGAAAGAATTCCCAGGCCACTAAAAAGAAATTCAGATTCTATGGGTGTTAAAATTGTGTCTGTTTATACAAATTCTCATATTCACTTCCATTTCATCAGCAATAATGCTCAAATGCATGTGCAGGTTCTCATTGTACCAATTTACGCTAATGTATTTCCCACTTTTAAGAGTGCTTTTCTTAAAAACAAGTAGACTTGTGTTCCAGATTTTTCAGGATTTTCATCTTGTCATCTTTGACCCTGCAGAAATATCACTTCTGTAACAAACAGGGAAGTTTGTTATTGCAGTAACAGTATAGTATAGTCAGGTCCTTGTGCATGTTCTGAAGGATCCTTAAATACTGGAGAAATATCTAAAGGGAGAGTGCTATCCATTTATCTACTGGGTATCTGTCTAAGCTCACTGCTGGGGTAACAACAATTGTATAAGTAATAATAACAGTAATAGTAGTTTCAAGGAGTAGAATTGTAGGACTTAAAGAATATATACAATTCTAAGTATAACACTTAAATTAAAATTAAACAAATCTTACCTAAAAGCGCATCTTAAAAGACATGTTTCAAGGCAGGAAAGATAGAAGTGGAAAATTTGAGCCACACCATGGTTGCTTAGCAGCTGGAAACATGTCATTTCCACACATTCTCCTTTCTGTTCTTTCCAGCTTAAGCCTGGTTAGATGAACAAAAACCAGCTGTATCTCTAGTGCTATCATGCCTTCCTTTTTCAAAGGGCAGCAAAGACATTAGCATTTCTCAGCTCCTTCAAACCAAGTAAGTAGCCTTAGGGCTTTTCTGCACTACAGTCTTCAGCTGCTTGACTACTCTGCACTAACTGGCTGGAAGTTTATGGAAGTTATTCCAAATTTCAACCCCTTTCTCTTTTTTTTGGCAACAATGATGGGCAGACATTGGTTGACTTTCCTGCTTCTTTTCCCTGTGTGGATCAAATGTCTGAATTTTAGACCGTCTTTGAATACTGCCATGAAAGCAGAATATAGCGCTTTGTAAATTCCATTAATTCAGTGGAGAGTTAAGCATATGCTTAAATCTTTCACAGATATATCAGTGGGCAATTTCAGTTTTATCATACTCAGACACTAGACTACCTTGCTTTAAAAAGCCTGCTATTACAATATCTTTTGGAACATCATTTGCATTATGTAAGGAGTGATATCTAAAATCTGCTAAGAAATTTCTCAAAAACTATTGAAATTCTTACTAACACGTCAAAAACAATACTGTGAGCAAATAATTATAGATTAATTTCAAATTGAGAAGTGAGGAACCTCAGGGACAAATATTTCTACATGTTGCTACCAGACCATGATGGCAGAGATCCTATGTTTTAAGTATTATGAAAATCCTATCGCTGCTTTTGGGTTTTGTTTTTTTCACTGCAAAATGAATCAGCTTCTTTATTCATATTACACCCTAATTTTTTTACAAATAACTGTGTTATGTGGTCTCGGGCCTTATCCAGTTTAAGGAAGGAGAAAAACTGTTTAGTTCACTTTTTTATAGTAAATCAAGCTTTTTAAACTAGTACGTGAGTCAGAAAACTATGATCTTTTAAGTCTCACAGTTCTCCTCATGTTGCAATATCATTTCAGCCAAAAACATGTGTAAAACAACCAGTTTGGTTTAACAGTTAAGGTCCCGGCCTAGAAACCAAGAGATGGTGAGTTCTAGTCCCACCTTCGCCATGAAAGCCAGCTGGGGGACCTGAAGTCATTCACTCTCTCTCAGCCCAACTCACCTCACAGAGTTGTTGTGGGGAAAATAGGAAAAGGAAGGAAGCATGCTCACCTCTGAGGTTTTTCTAAATAAAAAATAAAAGTGGGATATGAATTTAAAAGAACAATCAATAATAATAAGGTTTAGGTCCCTAAGCCACTTGAAACCAGACCTCCTAGCCATTCTGACTAGGAGTTCCAGAAACTTCTCTTCCTTCTCATTCAGGCTTCCTTCCCCAGCATGAATTGTGTTTGGCCTAGTAGTGGGAAGGGCCAAGATCAAGTCCCCACCCACCCCTCTCAGTCATGGAAACTCATTGGGTAACTGCCCCTGTCACTCTGTGTCACAAGACAGTTGTGAGGGAAAAATGGAAGCAAGAGTACTGTATATGCTGAATGAAAGGCAGGGTATAAGTCTATAATAGATAAAAATATAAATATTTTGCATATGTGTGTGTGTGTTTGTAAAATCTTTGTTTTTATCCATTATTATAGGCTTATACTCTGCCTTTCATTCAGCATATGAATATACATATACATATACATATCATACATTCATAGATAGATAGATAGATAGATAGATAGATAGATAGATAGATAGATAGATAGATGATAGATAGATAGATAGGCAGACAGATAGATAGATAGACAGATAGACAAACAGATACAGACAGATTACAGATCTGAAAATATTCAAACCTTTCAAAAGTGCTTTTTATTTTGAAAAGGCAACTGGACTGATTTTCTTGAGGAAAAACAATATATTTCGCTTCCTATTCTGGAAGCTTCATCATTTGTATTGGATGCTGTGGGAGATGGAAGGACAGTTATTGACAGTTGAGATTAGTTGGTGGGAGGGGGGAATGATAGGTTCTGACAGGACTGGTGGGGAGGGGGTGGAATGGAAAGATGGTGTTTTCTTTTGCAGTCAACTCTGAGAGCCATTGTGGTTACTTGAGGTTTTATCTGTGACTTCACGGTCATCTGAGTCAGAGATGTGGAATCTTCTTGGAACAACCAAAAGGACTGTGTTGTAAATTGGGGATAGGTGGTGTTTTATCCCTCATTCTCTGCTGAGAGAGGGCTGCTCAATGTTAATATAAGTGGCCTCTTTTACCCCTCTTTCAAACAATGGTCCTTGCTATCCAAAATGATCTCCTATGTTCAAGTCTTTCCTATATTGAGAGGGTAGAGGGAATTTGGGTTCTTTCTTCTCATTCTTTCAGTTTGGTTGTAAATGAGAGAAATAGTTGGAGAAATTTGCTAACTCTTCTAGAGAAATCTTCTATGAGAAATCTTCTAGAGAAATCTTCTATGCTAGAAAAAAAAAAGGATTCATATTCATCCCATAGTTTATGTTGTTGGGAATTCTTCTGATACCGGTGTAATTCTATTCAGCTATTTGTAAAAGAAAGAAAGGAGGGAGGGAGGGAGGGAAGGAAGGAAGGAAGGAAGGAAGGAAGGAAGGAAGGAAGGAAGGAAGGAAGGAAGGAAGGAAGGAAGGAAGGAAGGAAGGAAGGAAGATAGATTACTACCAACCTGCCTTCCATTGAGGACCTGTATATTGCATGTGTCAAAAAGAGGGCTGTGAAAATATTTACAGACCTTTCGCATCCTGGACATAACTTGTTTCAACTCCTACCCTCAAAACAATGCTATAAAGCACTGCACATCAGAACAACTAGACACAAGAATAGTTTTTTTCCCCGAATGCCATACCTCTACTAAACAAATTCTCTCAACATTACTATTAATCTTCTCATCATTCCTATCACCAATCTCCTCCGACTTATGACTGTACGACTGTAACTTGTTGCTGTATCCTTATGATTTATATTGATTGTTTCCTAGTATGATTTGATTGCTTATTTGTACCCTGACTGTCATTGTGTTGTACCTTATGATTCTTAATGAATGTATCTTTTCTTTTTATGTACGCTGAGAGCATACTGTATGCACCAAAGACAAATTCCTTGTGTGTCCAATCATACTTAGCCAATAAACAATTGTATTGTATTGTATTGTATTGTATTGTATTGTATTGTATTGTATTGTATTGTATTGAAAGAAAGAAAGAAAGAAAGAAAGAGAAAGAAAGAAAGAAAGAAAGAAAGAAAGAAAGAAAGAAAGAAAGAAAGAAAAAGAAAAAGAAAAAGAAAGTGCATTTGTGACTTTTTGTTGATGAAACTGTTACTGTTCACAAGGGTTTTTATTGGGTTTCCCAAAAGACAGGGTGAATAGTGGTTTGGAAGAGGAATGGATTAGAACTGATTATTAATTAACAATAGAAGCATGAAGGAACTAGATCTAGAAATAGGACATAATCCGATGGGGATGATGGGGACAGAAGTGACTGACTTGATCCCAGGTCCAAGAGTTCTCATCAGAGAGAAAAAAAACCCACAAGGTGTGGAGGGCCATAGGTTTCAAAGCAAAATAGTTCAGCAGTCCTTTACTTACAACCATTTGTTTAGTGACCATTTGAAGTTACAATGGCACAAAAAAAGATGACTTATGACCATTTTTTCATACTTACAACCGTTGCAGAATTCCCATGGTCACATAATCAAAATTCAAATGTTCGGCACCTGGCTGTATTTATGATGGTTGCAGTCTCCCAGGGCCATGTGATCATCTTTTGCGACCTTCTGACAAAGTCAACCAGGAAGCCAGATTTATTAACAGCTGTGTTATTAACAACTGCAGTGATTTATTTAATATCTGTAGCAAGATAGATTGTAAAATGGGGCAAAACTCACTTAACAACTGTCTGACTCAGCAATGGAAACTTTGGGCTCCGTTGGGGTTGTAAATCGAGGACAACCTGTAGTGCTGTTGAAGTTTTTAAAAAAATCAGAGACAAATAAATCAATATTGCTCCCTCAAACAATATCATGCTATAAGTCAGGTCCAAAATGATGGGAAAGGGCTCTAAAATTTAATTTAACTGAGGAGAATTTCTGAATGACTTATTGCACAAAAGCATCACATACATGCATACAACTATTTAATTATTAAGCAAAATGGCATTTGATGACATACTCACCTTCAACTAAAATTAATATTATTTTGACATGCAAGAATCTAAATAATAGTGATATGTCCTCAGATGTTTTAGGGAATAGAAAAGCAAGGTTGCATTAGCTTGCCATATGGCAAGTTTGAATATACTGAATTTAAAACACTACAAAATCCACTATTTCCTCAGGAAAAGAGAGAGAGAGATAGAGAGATAGATACATACATGGTCCCAAAATCCCAACATCAATTATCCTGTTTGTTCATTGCCATTAGCAAATATTTTATATTCTGTAATTTCCATTATAATCATAATATATGTTAGTTATAAAAATTGGATATGAGATATCTGCTAATGCAAATATTACTGATAATATTTTACCATAATTGTCTTGCATTTTGTACTTGAATTACAGGTAGTTCTTGCTTCCTGACTGCCTACTTTAGTGACTGTTCAAAGTTACAATGGTGTAAAATATTAGATTTGCAACCAATTCTTATATTTATGACCGTTGCCATGTTCTGTGGTAACATGATTACCATTGATATGCTTCACAACTGATTTGCAACAAGTAGCGTTGATAGAGAAGGTGGAAATAAAATCATAGGTTGTGGTCACATGATGTTTCTTTTAATGACCAAAGGAGAAATAAGGTCGTCATGTTCACATGCTTTTCCAGTCAAAAACCATAGCTCTTAGTAACCAAGTTGCCAGTCCCAATTGTTGTTGCTAAGTGAGGAGTACCCATATTTGCAATACACAATTGGAAAAAAGTGCCATTTTAAACATTTGGTATTCTATATATTTAAAGTTTAGAATTTCAATCTATCAATTTATGAAACAAATTTTCATTATCAAGTTTTCTTTTCACTATAATGGACAATGCAACGGTCATAAATATATGCCAGTTGCCAAGCACTCAAATTTTGATCACGTGATCATGGGGATGCTGCAATGATCATAAGTGTGAAAAATGGTCATGTCATTTTTTTCACTGCTGTTGTAATTTTGAATGGTCACTAAACAAACTGTTGTAAGTGGAGGACTACCTGTACAGGAATCATTGTATCATTCACCATACCTGTTGGGGAACAAGATGTGCTGTCATTGTACTTAATATTAATAGGTAAGATTGGGGAGTTATGGAATTTTGAATGAGACACATGGATTTTTCAGTGTCCTTCAATGGATGTGATACCATCCGAAATTCTTTAGGTGCCAAAAAACCTCCACATTGGTTTGAAATGTGTCTACCTTCACCACTGCCCTCCTATTGTAAAAGCTCTGGTAGGTTTTGAGATGCGCAGCAATTTAGGTGGGTTACTTTTGCAGGTTGGCTACTCAGAATAGTATCAAAGTCCAGGAGATATAGTGTCAAGCATAAGTAACCAAGAATAGTTTAGTTCAAAGTACTTCAAGTTTATCCCATGCAACCTGTACACAAGAATCTGATCTACTAATGGTCAAGGCAAATTGGCACTAGATAAAAATGAACGGTATTTAAGTGGGGTGGACTTAGGTCTCTTGTGAGAGCAAAGGAACTGAAAACTGATGATGCATTTGACGAGAAATCATTTGCAAAAGTTTTCCATTGCTCTTCTTCAATATAGAATGTAAAAGGGTATAAGAACACTTTCCTTTATAATTCTCATTCTTCTCAAATACATTTCATTCTTTTATATGTTTGTTATTGCCTTTAGATTCTGCTTTTTCTAGAGAACTAAAACTGTGTATTCTTTTTATACGTGCAATATTTTAGATACAGGGTACTGATATTTCTGGAGCAATCATATGCATTGTATTAAATTAAATAAAAATATACCTTACCTTACCTCCCCTTCTCCACATCTAAAGTTTGATGCATGGTCCCTGGATATTATTAAAATATGTGGGACGAATGATGTAGGAACTGAGTTTTTTATAGGGAACTTGACTGGTTTCTTTTTGGTTTTAATGGATTGTTCAGTTTTACACTGCCCAGAGTTTCACTGGACAGATGGGCAGTCAATCATTAAAAGCCATTTATGGCCCTCATCCTTAAATTGTGCATTCCTTCTCTGAATTGTGCAGATTAATGGGGATGGCAAGAAGGATGGTGGTCTCCATTTGGACATACATTCTGCTCATGAAGAGTATTAGAATATTCCATTAATGTGATTTAATTTTTCTCAAAAAATATGTTCAAAGCAAAATAAAACATTTCTCCATGAGATAAGAGCAGCATTTCCCCCCATTCATGCAAGAGAATTGGAAACCAGTCAGATCTGTCTGCCACCAGGCTGACAAAAAGCAGGGCTTGAGAGCTGAAGACTTGGCCTCTAGTTCCCTGCATTAATCCTTATATTTTCTATATTTTAAAGGGATCCTTTCATACCAAGTCTTTGATAAAAGGCTAGCTCATGTCTGTAGGCAAAGGAAGCTACAGTATAAACCCAGTTTCCTAAAATGTCAAGGCTATTAGACATTCATTAAAATATTCATGTGGCAGGCAAGAATACTTGCTAATTTATGTTCCATTTGTCAGCAGTGACCTCTAGGTAATACTGTGCTGCCAGAATAACATTGTATTTCCCGTGGTGACTTCTTACACACAAGAGACAGAGGAAATGGATATACTAGCCATTATTCATTAAACAGATGACTTACCAAAGTGAAAACCTGAAATACGGTATACTACTGAAAGCTGAAGACAGGGAACACTCTCTTTTTACAGAGAGTGAGTCCACGTATTGTTTGAAAAAGATATAAGGTTGTAATCTTGGTATTTATATGGGGATGCAGCTGATTATAAATCTATTCTGAAGTATGATTCAAGTTTAGGGAGAAGTTTCCTGAACCTTCCTCCCTTTTCCTTTCCTTTCCTTTCCTTTCCTTTCCTTTCCTTTCCTTTCCTTTCCTTTCCTTTCCTTTCCTTTCCTTTCCTTTCCTTTCCTTTCCTTTCCTTTCCTTCTCTTACCTTACCTTACCTTACCTTTCTTTCCCTTTCCCTTTCCCTTTCCCTTCCCTTCCCTTCCCTTTCCTTTTGGACTTTTTTAAAAGTCTGCATGTTTTTTCATTTGTAACTTTTGCTAACTGATTTGGAATATATATAAGGCTTTCCCCACAAGATCACTTTTTCTCTTACATAAGTAAAATACCTTATAAATCAGTTCATGTAATTTTCCCAGAAGGCCTTTTCAAAAATCATAAATTTTATTAAGGCATATTTTTAAAGTTAACTTTCCCAGGTGTACCTTCGCTTTTTAAGCAATATGAAGTCCTGTAACAAGCCAATAAAGAAAAAAAAATCTTAACAGATTAATTCTCACTTCAAATACTGTATATATATAAAAAAACAAATAGATTTTATTTTTTAAAAATTCCCTTTAATTTACAATGGGTTACTTAGATTACAAAATTTGTGCTTGGCATTCATTGGCAACAAAGGTGAGTCTGATCATCCCGTATATGTGATTAGTTTTTTACATGTTAGACATATTAAAATGATGTGAGCAGCACCATGATTCTCTTGCAATTTCTATTTAAAATTTAATATCCTCCAATTTATACATATAAATCCAGCTATGATTATTCATTTCTTTCAAAGATATTTGAACTTCCTACTTCCATTCACACTAGTCATTTTTCCTTCCCAATAATGAAATTAAACTGCCCTTTAAAACATTTTAATAATACAATCAAGATCACTACCTGCTTTTTGCATGGCAAAAAACAAATGGAAAATTCCTTCTCTTACAAGGCCCTAACCATTTTTTCCCCAATCCAAGTCAATATCTGAAAGAAATACCATGGGGGAAGAAAGACTGAATTAAAAAATAATAATAATAGGCCAAGTTTTTATGAAAAACATCTTCAAGAAAAAAAATAAAAATCCCAAACCCAGACGCAATTAAACAATGGCCCAGAATTCTATAGATTGCTCCATCCTAAGCTCATTCCTTTCTGATCACATGATCCAGATCACAGTCTATGCAATTTGACCTGTGCTCCCCATGCACAGAAGTATGAGCAGATGCTACGGGAGGGGAGAACAGAGATGCCTACACAAAACACAGGAGAAAAAATGTACTTGAAGCTTTGCAAGCTTCCCACTTTTTTCCCTGCAACATTCCAGCTGTACATTTTCTTTTACCAAAATCTAGGTTTCATCTGGATCTTGTGTAAATGCATATTGTCTCATGAAGATTTTGACCAGGTGTGATATATATTTATTGCTACCATCTATACCATAACAAAGTCTGTTTCAGTGGACCATATCCGTTCACTCTTAAATGAAATACATTTTTTAAAAAGCTTCATTACCTGTACACCCAGAGATTTTTAAAAAATCCAGACAAGAGTAAAGAAATGAGATTTAATAAGCCACAGCCATGAAGATCTTGTCAGAAGAAATATCCAGGTATAAATAATCTGCTTTCTCAGCTGCAGCCACCCAACACATTGTGGCAAAGGGCCTTTTGGTTTTTCCTCTTCCATGTTTCTTTCTGTTTTGACTGTCACCATAGCATATCAAGCAGGCCGGTTCACTTATTCATTCCAGTTATTAGAATCAGATCTCAAGCAGCTGATGTGAAAACCCCTTGCCAGAAAATACTGGACAAATATTTTCAATAAACAGTTTATCTTGGTGTAAAACAGCTTCTCGTAGTTTAGCCTTTGCTTCAAATCTGCACATTCAGTTTGGAAAATGTTGTTCCGATCATAATGCTACACGGGATGGATCTCTCACTAAGGCAGCAGATAGGTCCTTGATTTTAATCAAACGTTCACTCCCATTAGAGTTCTGCATTTCAATTAATTTTAAATGTGCAAACTATGTAGTGATTTTTTTTTAGAAATATGACTGGATACAAATTTCAATTATGTTATTTTTCTCGTTCCCTTTCTCTTGTCTCATTGAATATAAATTAATGAATCCTGTGAAAGTATAATTTCAAGTATACAATGTAGTGAAGATAAAGAATTAAAGGCAGCAGTAGAAATGTGGTATAAGCTATTAGATAAATGGTAATTAAATAATATATTCTAATCTTCTTAAATTAATGAAAATTAAAATAATATTTTGTTTACCCTTTTTGCTCTTTTGTCTCTTAATTTTGAACATGATGCATTTTTGTTCTTAGCATATAGTATCTTTTATAGTAAATGTGCAAAAGGTATGAACAATAAATTATCAGAAAGGAGAACTGTCAGTTCATAAATTCAGAGTATCTATCTATAACTATCTATCATCTATCTATCTATCTATCTATCTATCTATCTATCTATCTATCTATCTATCATCTATCATCCGTCCATTTATCTGTTATCTATGAGAGACTGACTGGGACAATGTCACCAAGATGCCTTTCTCCCTACTTTGGGACTAGAATTCATAGTTTCCAGGTTTCTAGTCCAGTGCTTTTAATCATTGCATTAAACCAGCTTTCATGTTCTACATAACATCAGAAATTGAATATACAGTAGGTGCTTTTAACTTTATTATGAAAAGTAGTTTTCCCAGATCACCAAAATTGCTATTTCTATTAATATAATTTAAGTTCCCATTTAAAACTTAATACCCTGGCACGCAGTTAAGGAATGAAGTACATGGCAAAAATAGGCTTGGAGATACATTTAAAAGTTAAATATGTTTACTGGTTCAAGAAAATGCAGCTGTGTATGTGTGTATATACAGATACACACAGAGAGAGTATATATGTATACACACATACACACACACACACACACACACACACACACACACACACACACACACTTATTCCAGATTGGACTGATGACTCAATTGGCCATTGACAGTTTGAATTGGATTGGAGTGAAATCACACTGCCTAATAAGTAAATTGCCAAAATTAACTATAAACTAATATTTTCTTTGGGAATGCAACAATGACAGTTTTAATGGAAGTTGGTATACAGCCAAGAGAAAGCTTTGGTAATAAAGTAATTGTTTCATTTAGACTTCATATGTACTGTGTAGTTATACATCCATCAGCAATCATAGCTCTGACAAACATTTCCCCAGGATCACTTAACAGTCTAAAACCCCTGCAAGGGAAGGGGTGTTTGGCACTTACCATTTTTCCTTTTGTACAGGGGAACAGTAAAAGCAATCTCACAGTTGTCGGGCATACATGCAGTCTTCACACACACACTAACAAGTTGCATATAATTTGATAAACAAATCACATCTATATTTTAATATGCTTCTAGTTAATGGCATCTACATCTATATCATTGTCATTTTTCAACATTCTTACAATATTCATGGTTTCCTTTTTCCATATCTCTTTGCTACTATCTAGTGGTCATGCAGGTTTTTAGAATGGAGAATCCTCATATCTGTAGTGTTTCTAATAATGGCTCTGTGAAATTTGAATGAAGATTCAGACTAAGCACCCCTTGAAGCTCCTGAAGTTCACAAAGTAACATGGTCCTCTCTTTTTCTAAGAGCAATCTGATTATTTACCTTTCTCTTTCAGAAATACTCTCAGCCTTTTCCTGAAGAATTTACTGGAGATTGAGAGAATCCTTCTTTAGTGACTGCTATGGAAAAGAAAAGTGAGAGAGTTTGTGGTTTTTAAATTTGTATTGCCAGATGAAATACTTCTAAGAAGTGTTTTGTCAAATACTGGAAAATGACCTGCATTGTGCACCAAAGAAAGTTAGCCTGTGTGCACTGAAGTATTTCTAGGCTGGATGACTTGAATATGGCAAATTACATAGTATTGTGAAGATAGCCAGCTTGGAGCCCCTTGATGTACCCCAGGAATATACCAGTCTCAGCAGCTAAAGTACTGATGGGCACTACCAGTTTGTGACTGCATGTTTGGCTGAAAGTATCATAATTGTCCATATAATTATCTTTTTATCTCTAGCTATGAATTTCTGTATTCAAGCTGTATTATGTTTTACTGAGCTTTATCTTAATCCCTTGGCATGAGAAGGTGTTCAACAAAACTGCATTTCGTTTACTAAAGAATAAGCAGAGATTGAATTATTATTCATTGTTCACAATAATATAAATTTCCAGCTGCCAGTTCTTTAGCTGCTGCTGCTGTTTGTTGTTGTTGTTGTTGTTATTCACACAATCAGCCATATGTTCAGACTGGATTTGGCATTTTTATCTTCTTATTGAATCCTTCCTAAGGACCTGGGATCGGCAGAAGTTATTGTATGATGGTGTTCAAGTTGTTTTGGGATTATACCCAAGGAATCTAGTACTATTGGCATTATTTATTGTATTTTTGTTTATTTATTTATTAAATGTATATGCTACTTACTGAAGTGACTCTGGGCAGCTTGCAATATAGTAAAACACAAATACAAAAACATTAAAACAACAAGAATTAGGGAAAACTAAGAGCCAAGTACAGGAGGTGGGATCTTCTTCCTTACTTCACCAGCCACCTCCAGCATAAAGTGCCCCAGTTGGGACCCCAAGTCCCAACTGACAGAGTCAGGTTTTGAGGCCCTTCTGGGAGGCCAAAGAAATGGGGGCAGATCTCACCTCCAGCACCAAGATTTTCCAAAGGATGGAGGCCACAGCAAAAAAGGCTTTTCCCCTAGATCTTATCAGCTTGAATTCCTTGACGGATTCGGTTCATAGCAAGTCCTTTCTCCTGGAGTGAATGGGGCAGGCCAATTTCCTTGGGGAGAGATGGTTCCTCAGGTAACCTGGGGAACTATCTTTGCTCTATTTTGCCATAGTCATTCTACTTCTATTGCAGATATGTATTGTAACTTTCTAAAGTTCTTTCTCTTCTGTTGTCTCCAGGTACTGCCACGTTCTTATCGACAATTGTTAAGTATGCGACAAGTGCTTTCATGTTTGCAGTCTAAAATCTCAGAGCACTTTGCTTTTTCAATTGCTTTCTCTATGTTGTAGGCCAACCAGTTTTTGCTTGCAGGCAAATGGTATTTCTGGCACATATTCCACTGCACCATTGTTGCTATTTTGTCATGCCGTTGTTCGTAGTCAGTCTGTGTAAGCTTCATGCAGCATATTCATAATAATTTATATTAATTATTTGTGATTATTGTTTCATTATCTATAGCCTCTATATGTCAAACACCATTACATAGATTTCTAAAGCCAGAATTAAAACATGCTGCTGAAATGAAAACATACAAGGTATTATTATAATTTTAATAATTCTTTAATGGTGCTTTCTAAAGATATACCAATTTTAATGCAAATGTGAATAGGGTACTGCGCAAGTCTTTCTGACTTTTCCTTAGAAATAGACCTTTTTTGCTCTAAGTAGTGAAAAATATTTAACAGAACCCATTTTAAAAATAGCAGTCATAAATGTGATATTTTTATATAAACAGTGAAGTGTGAGCATATGGTTGAATAACCTTAGATCAGCAGGTGGTAGTTTTCAAAGGCATTTGTCAGAAGAATAATAGAATCTGTTTTTCAAATCTTTGGAGATAAAAAGCGAATATCTGAATACATATATTGGGGCATTCAACAGAACCAGATTTCAAGGTTAATTAGACCAGGTAAAGCTGAAGCCATCTACATCAATTATTTTGAATTAGCTCAGTCAAAGTGAATTCAAGTTAGTCCCTAGATCCAAATCTGATTATTTTCTTAGCTGCCCGCATCCATACCATTTTTCTCTTCCGACGCGTGAAACATTTTTTTTAAAGGAACTAATGGCCGTGAGGTGTAAGACCTTCACAAATATGTCACAATAAAAAGACCCCCTGGGATCAACAATACTGGCAGGACTCTTGTATATCAAGCTAAGTGTCACAGCAGGTGTGACATTGGGGAGCATCATTAGTGTTTCTATGACACCAATGACTGTACAGTTGACAACAAACATTCCCCTAGTACATGCTTTGAAAGAATTTTCACATCAAAACATGCGTCTCCCAATTTCTCAGAATGTTTCTCTCCCCGTGGAAATATTTTCCATCTTAATCTCAGGCTGCTTTCAAATTTCTCTTGATGGGGTTTTTGAGCCTTTTTTTTTTTTTTTTTTTTTTTGTGGCAAAGTGGTAAAACTCCTCTCTCAGGTAGTATCTTCTTTCCCATTTCAAAACTATAACAACGTTATTACTGGAAGCATGAGAGTGCCACTCTGTGTGCTGATGTTTTTTGTTATATGTAATATGGTTGTTGTGTGCTTCCCAGTGTGAAAACGCTCCTTAAAAGAAGTTCCTGCATTGGACGCTCCCTCCTTCTCTCTCTCTCTCTCTCTCTCTCTCTCTCTCTCTCTCTCTCTCTCTCTCTCTGTGTGTGTGTGTGTGTGTGTGTGTGTATGTGTGTGTGTGTCTGCGTGTTTTGATCGGAAAAGCCAGAAAGGATTCAATTATTCAAGGAAAAGAAAGACACTAACAAACTCCTCTGGCTGCCTTCTAATGAACATTGATTTAGGTAGCACAAAGGTAGTAAGTTGTTTTTTGAAAGCCAAACAGAATCCTCTCCAACAAATAATGGACCTCTTAAGCAAAAGTTTAACTTTGATAGTCCCATTATTTGTATAATTACTCTTGATAAATAAAGAGCTCCTTTTATCTCTTAAGCTAGGGGTTGATAATGTGATATAAAACTACAGAATTGAGAAGAAGAACAGAAAGAGAAGTATCTGCTGAAATAAATACCATAATGTATGTCTTCGGTAATTTTATTCTTTGCTGGTATTCAGAATTCATATCTGAAATAGAGAGATGTTTATTACTCATAAAATTGTTTATATAAAACCTGGGCCAAGCAGGCAGGATCTGCCTTGATTCTTTGGTTCAAGAATCAGAGATACACAATCCAATCTGATCTTGGAAATGAAGAACTGTTACTGATACCCACAATTTTGCATAGCACAAAGACCAGCTCCCTCTCAAAGCACATAAGCAAAGATGCCCTGAGAAATCAAAGAAACAGCGGAAGCAATAATTAATCTTCACGTTGATGCCATTGAATCGCTCACTGTAGCCCTGCTGACCTCCTTACCTACATTACTTGATTTGCCCGGGGTCAAGATATACAACTGGGTGTCATCAGCCTGACCTGTGTCACACAATGGCATGCCAAAGTAGCAACAATAGTGCATAGGAATATTTGTAAGAAATTCCATTTGCTTGCAAGGAAGAACTGGTGAGAACACAAAATAAACAAAGTAATTGGGAAAAAGAAAAAAGAAAACTGCTGTGACACTTTAGAATGCAATCAGACAAACACCTGCCACATACTTAACAACTGTTGATATGAAAAACAAAAAAAGTCTGGATGTGGCAGTACCTGGGGATAGCAGACTAGAAGAGAAAGGACTGGAGAAGATAACAAAATACATCGTACATCGTACTGCACTACTTGGGACATCGTACATCGTACATCTTAAGGTATATACATTGTACATACCTAGAACGCTGGCAGCAACCCGTATCAACCATTAGCACCAGTCAATGGTATTTGTGACACATTGTTGAATGTTCAGTTGACTGAGTTTCATATTTAATAAAGATAATAATAATAATAATAATAATAATAATAATAATAATAATAATAATGTGGATCGTCAACATTGCCATACCTGGTGGCAGCAGAATCGACAAGAAACAACTTGAAAAAGTCACCAGGTATCAGGACTTGAGAATAGAACTGCAGAGACTCTGGCATAAACCAGTGCAGGTGGTCCCAGTGGTACTTGGCACATTGGGTGCTGTGCCTAAAGACCTAGGCAAACACTTAAAAACAATTGGCGCTGACAAGATCACCATTGGTCAGCTGCAGAAGGCTACCTTACTGGGATCTGCTCGCATAATCCGCCGATACATCATGCAGTCCTAAATGCTTGGAAAGTGTTCGACTAGTGATTTGTGATACGAAATCCAGCATGGTTATCTCGTTTGCTGCGTATACTGTCATTTTTGTGTAAATAATAATAATAATAATAATAATAATAATAATAATAATAATAATAATAATAATAGTAGTAGTAGTAGTAGTAGTAGTAGTAGTAGTAGTAGTAATAGTAATAGTAGAAGAGAACCATTGTGATATGATAGTTCCCATTCCAGACCCCATAGTTTGTCCAGAAAGCAATAGAGGGCTCAAGAAGAAGGAGGTTAATTCTTGGGTCAAAATTTCTCCAATGTTCTCCTTAGAAAGATTAGGCTTTATAAAGTGAAACTTTTTAGTACCATTGGACTTTTTTTCTTCTTTGGGAAAAGAAAAAAGTTTTATTTTGCAATCCCATATCTTAAAATCCATCTCACTTATTTTTACACTGAGAAGTTTTTTCTAGTATCAGAGAGACAGATCCATACTACTTCAAAGATGGAACATCCTAGGGCTTATTTCAGGCTAAAATAAGGTCAGTATTAGCAAGAAAATCCCTTCAGGAGTGTGTGTGCTGCAGACAGTACCATAATGACTTAGCCTGAATGATTGTAACCTTGCATCCAGGAGTGCCCTAAAGAGCTATTCATAGAAGAGGGACTCTTCACAGGAACACAAAGCTGTTTCTCTCAGACTAGAATTCACCCTGTGTCTGAATCATAACTTTTTACTGAAGGAAGAAAGGAAAAGACTTCTCAAGGACACTTGGAGAGATCAAAATTCTGAACTTCCAGGAGGGAAGTCTAAGTGTTAGGAGTTGAAATATATAGAAAATAAATGAATCTAAGTTCCAATATATCTGGTTCAAGGTCAGTCATGGTATTTTCTCAGGCATTAAGCCAGAGTACTCACATAATACTATGCTACTTTTTTGATTCTTGTTTGTTTGTTTGTTTGCTTGTTTGTTTGTACACAGTTAATTTTGGAGTGGAAAAGATGTATTTTTCCAAAATACATACAAAGGGAAACATCCTAAACTAGCATTTTGATTATGAAATAAGTATTGCCCACTCCTCTTCTCTCCCTCCCATTTTAGGCAGGTGATTCTGTTCTCAAGCCTATGACATGTATCCACACCAGTGGTGGGTTGCCCCCGATTCAGACCGGTTCACAAGAGCCGGTAGTAAAACTGGAGGGAGGCTCTGCCCACCGACCCAGATGTTGTCATAGGTGATCTGCGCATGCGCAGAAGCTGGGCGCGCATGTGAATGAAGCGAGCGCATGTGTGCAACCCCGTTGCAAACCGGTAGTAAAGGTAAGTAGAACCCACCCCTGATCCACACATATCTTCATTTCAGTTTCCTTGCTAGACTATTAGTTGTGTGTCTTCTATATCTCATTTTGCTTTTTTGCTGAACCTATAAATTCTTCAGCATTGATAAATGTGGAATAATTACTACATCTATACAGGAACCGTAGAGCTGCAGGAAAATACATCTTCCTTGTGTTCGTAAGAGAGAAAGAGACAAAGAGGGAGAAAGAGGGAGAAAAAATACTAAACATATTGGTTTAGATAAAAGTGCAACAAATATTATAAATGGTTATTATAGAGATGGAAGCTATTCTAGGATTGTTATATTTATCTTGATTAACCTTTACCCATTTAAGTCTTTTTCCACTTACCTGAAAAGTAGTGATGTTAGAAGAAATAGAGATCTGAAACTTTGTCTACTCCTTCAGTCTGTTTATCTATCTGTCCACATGCAGGCCCACATATGAATAAATATGAGATAGAAGTAGAGATAGAGATAGAAGAAGAGGTAGAGGTAGAGAGGATCTTCTACCTATGCAGGTTAGTGTGGAAGCTACTATGGGACTTTCAGTTTCTCATGGCAATAATATCAGTTGTTTCAACAACCAACAATCATATAACACAAGAGCTTAAAAGCACAAAGCTAAATTGTTGTTAAACAAACAAAGAACAAAGATCAGCCCGCACCAGCCTCCATAAATCAGAAGCCAGCTTGACTAAAGGCCAATCAGAAGTCAGGACCTGACTATAAAGACAGAAACCCATTCAGTCCTGCTCAGTTGTCTCTGGTCTGTATAATCTCTGAAATGCTACTCACAGCTGCTGGCAAAGATCAGGAAATCTGAGGTCTATACCATTGTCTCTAAACTCTAAACTGAACTTACTCCCCTCTTTGGCCTTTCTCTTATTTCTATTATGCCCAAATAACTTTTTAAAATCTCTCACAAATTTCTATTCACTCTGAACAGTAGCCAGTCTGACACAAGAAAGAAATTATTTCTTTATTATATTTCATGTTGTCAATCACTATGTCATGTCTGACTCTTCACAACCACATGGACCGTAGCATGTCAGGCCCCCTGTTTTCCACTATGTCTCAGAGTTTGCCCAAATTCATATTCATTGCATCAATGACACTATCTAACAATCTTGTCCTCTTCTGCCCCTTCTTCTTTTGTCCTCAATCTTTCCCAACATCCTTTCCAAAGAGTCCTCTCCTCATTTGGTGGCCAAAGTATTTGAGATTCAGAATTGTATACAAGATACAATATCAGTGTTCACAGTATTTCTCTGGTGCTGCAGAGGTAAGAGCTCTGGTGGCGCTGTGGTTAGAATGCAGTACTGCAGGCTACTTCTGCTGACTGCTGGCTGCCTGCAATTTGGAATTCAAATCTCACCAGGCTCAAGGTTGACTCAGCCTTCCATCCAACATCAGTAAAATGAGGACCCAGATTGTTGGGGGCAATATGCTGACTCTGTAAACCGCTTAGAGAGGGCTATAAAGCACTGTGAAGAGGAATATAAGTCTAAGTGCTATTGCTATTTCCACAGGTAAGAGAATGAGCAAAATATTTACATCTAGACATACCGTACTTTAAAACCTTTGTGCTCTTTTACAATCCTGCCTTCTATGAAGTCTTTGGCTTTTTTGTCACATTTTCCCATTGTTCAAGATAGTTCCATATTTGCATTCTCTGCATATCTGCTCTCTTGACTAGAGAACTCCCTCCAGTTAGAGTTTCTTGCCACTAATGGAGCCCTGGTAATTATCCTATCACCTTTATCACTCACAGATCATTACTAAATTAGCTGCAAGACAAGGGAGGATCCTCAGGACTGATAGTGTCAACAAGCCAGGTTGTCTCCATATTTTACCATTCATCAAGGGCTTTAATAGTATTACTAGCAGACAAGGTAGAAAACTCCACAAGGTCATACAGAAAACCAACTGGTTCCCTTAAGGAGCCTGAGAATAACCATTTTAACCATTCCACCACACCAGCAGAATTTCACACTAGCTGTCAGTATAGAACTGAGAAGAAAGTTTATGAACATTTCCTGTTCAGTAAATGTGATGGAATGAACTTGCATTCTTGTGGTCCCCCAGGCAATAGGACAAGGATATTGACAGAGCTGACTTAGCATGGCTGGTGGATGGTTGTGAGTTTGTAACAATGCCTTATCTATAGTTTGTTGGTTTAAATGTTTTTTTTTTTAATTATTGTATTGGGTTTCTGTTTTGTTCACCACCCGGAATTTCTCTTGGTAGATGATTGGCTATATAAATTTGATTATACCGAAGATTACAGAATAACAGAGTTGGAAGTGACCTTGGAAGTCTTCTAGCTTTTTTAGGTCTTCATTTGTACAATAAATAAAATAAATAAACACTCCTAAAAACTGGCAAATATTCTAAGCAGAAAAAAATAGCAACATGTTCAATGTTGGGTTGTTATAAGAGTTTGCATGAAAGCCCCTTATCCAACAATTCTAATTAAATACTTTGTTTATCTTATGCCTAGGGCAAAGATGTTGTATGTGGAAGCTAAATTGTGGGTTAATGCTGTAAAGAGATGAAAACTGGCTCTGTTGATGATGGTGAGAAAATAATTATGAAATGAAAAAAGAATGGGAAAATGGCTTGTCAAAACTTTTTGTCTACACATTTCTTATGTTTTCGTATCTACCATATAATTGGCCAACCAACTATATAATCATGCCAGAGAGCATTAGCATTAGCATTAGAGGGCTTGAGTGAAGAGTGTGATTTTTATATACTATCTGCTTCAATACATTGGGTTCTCGATGTATGAAATTGAAAAGGTGCTATATAATTTTACTTTCAGTTATATCAGCAGCAAAGTAGAACATGCCACTGAAATAAATGTTGTTTTTCTGAATTCACACTGATTTAATTTGAGGCCCTTTCTTGCTTGGTTTTCTTTTGTCCTTTATCCCTAGTAATACAAGAGTTGCTGTTCTAACAGTTCTGTTTTGAGAAAAGCATGACCAAGCCTGCGGGGATCGTAATTCAATTAAATCAATGGCAAAATTGTCCCAGCTTCAAATGGACCTGCCTTTCTCAGTTGCTTTCTGATATGCCAAGATAGATTCTTTCTTATTTGATTATAAAATATGGATAGAAATGTTTAAAAAGCTGAAAGGCAATAAATTCTAGGCTCATCTGTTGTATGCTATCAAGCAATTTAATTATTATATGCTTTTCCATTCGAGCAATCTTTGGGAGAATATTGGGGCAACTGAAATTGTCTCAAACATCCACTAAATTCCACATTCCACTAAACTCTAACTAAATGCAGACTCATGACTGATTTGTTTGCACTCTTTCAGATTATGAGTTCTTAGAATTTTCCTGCCTGCCTGCCTGCCTAGCTAGCTGGTATAATGGTACAATAGTGGTACAATGATATATTGTATAATGGTACAATAAAGAAGATAGCTATTCCCAAGCCATTAAGTGAAAGTTACTTTCAAGAGATTGGATTGAGTCTTGCCTTTAAAAAAGGGTTTTGCAGTTCAGTAGCAGTAGTTTTCCGTGCAAAGTATGAACTGTGTAGTATAACAAGAGTGTCATGAAAGGCAGATATGCCACACAGTATTCTCTCCCCTATCCTGGTCCAAAAATAAACTTCATAGGGTCGTGTAGCACTTTGAATTCAATTCCAAAAATTGCTTTGGAATCCGCAGTTTCATGAACAGTACTTTAAGCAGTACTAGGTTAGCTGTGAAAACAGGCATTGTTTTCTCATTCTTGAGAGGACCTTTTCTAATCAAAATCCTGACCTTTAATAGATTATGGGACACTAACAGAAATCATAGTGTCACACACACACACACAAAAAATCAGTGAATGCAGCCCATTATTCCTATCCACTCCTTCTGCAGAATAGTTTAGACCCACAGATTTATAGATTTACTGTAAGCAAAGAGATCCTTATCCTCATTCCTCCTTATGATCTTACTATTGCAGACCTGCTCTTAGTGAATAAGGACAGAGTGTTCAACTATGAGCACATGTGCAAAGTTTTTACTGTGATTTGAACTAGAGTCTATCAGTGATAACAGGCTGATCTTTTGTGGACCAATATTGCTCTGTTCCGTGCATCTCATTATTGTGCTAAGATAACCAGACAATTTCAGTTCAGTTCAGAGATTTATCAAAGGCAGGACAATTATAACAACGTCAATCTCTACCAATAAAGAGGTTCTACATCCTTTAACTCAGTGGTGGAATTCAATTTTTTTTATTATCGGTTCTGTGGGCATGGCTTGGTGGGTGTGGCAGGGGAAGGATACTGCAAAATCCCCATTTCTTCCTCACTCCTGGGGGAAGGATATTGCAAAATCTCCATTCCCACCCCACTCTGGGGCCAGCCAGAGATAGTATTTGTCAGTTCTCCCAACTAGTCAAAATTTCCGCTACCGGTTCTCCAGAACCTGTCAGGACCTGCTGAATAGCACCCCTGCTTTAACTGAAGGAAACCTGAGTTTATAGCAAAAACTTAGACACAGACTTCATTCATAGCCCTGTTCTTAGGTGAAAATATGTATGCCAAACACCCCTTTAGCTAGTTTTCTTTCTAATTGTTTTGGCTGGAAACACTGAAGGGATGTATCCTTATATCATGTTGATCAATACTAACAACAACCAAGTAAATTTGCCTTTAGAATAGAGTGAACATGGGATCCTGCAAAGCTTGGGAGACTGCCAGTAAAGAAAGCATGGGTCAATATCAATCTGTTTCATTTTATCCATTTTGGCAGATTTCCAGTTCAGAGAAAAAATAAATGAAAAATTACAAAAAAAAAAAATGGTATTAGACCTATTTTACTCATCATGTAATGGCTCTGTTTCAGGAATCGCTGGAAATAAAAGCCTAGCACTTCTATAAAAAAAACAAGATTTTTTTTTAAAAAAAAATATAAGGTAGGAAAGATAGAAGAGACTTCTTGACTCCTCTACATAGCCGCAGTATTAAGCCACATTTATAATATTGCTACACTATGAATATGTAACAAGCTTACAGGTCTCAGTAATTGCTGCCTTGGAATATCCATATTTCAAAACATGTGCAGAAATGCTATAAAAGAGAAATTCCATTTTTGAAGATTTTTGTAGCCATAAATTTCAAGGTTGTTCCTAGCCCTTCAATATATTTCTGTCCCAGGGTAGATGTCTTCATATGATTATGACTTTGAAATGCTAACCTTAGGTTTCAAAGTTTCCAATAGAAACTATAACGGGCATTTTTAGCCTTATGAAGGTAGCAAATAACTACCAATTGTGATGAAATAAAAGCCTGTATTGATTTCTGCTGGTATTAACAGCTTAACTGGAAAAATACTTCTTAATATATTCCAAAAAACCCTTTTTGTTTTCATAACATCTGTGATAAAATGGAAAACTTCCAGTTCAATAGAATACATTCTTGTTTTCTTCCCGTTCTGCCTGGAATTCAGATAATACCTTCAATTCTTTTTGTCTCGTGTAATTGCAGAATACAATATTGTCTCTTTGCAAAAGCTTTTTGGAAAGATTTTGAGAATGTAGCATCAGCGGCAGAACAATATGAGATACCCAACAGAATTCTCAGTTATTCCTTTCACACACCATACTCCAGCACCATAATATCAAATATCACTCTTGATGATTTTTTTCAAAACCTTTGTTGTTTTTTTATGTAAAGAAAAACAGCTACTATTTTGTGCTTCAATGCACAAATTTCGGGATACTTCAGTGGTCTCTAATCTATGTGACAGTAAAGGGCTTTTGCTCTCTGTAAAAGGGCTTTTTGCTATTAAAAATTAGTAGCAATCATCTTCTCATCAAAGGACAAATTCTCCATTATTGAGAATGGAGCCGCAGTGGTGCAGTGGTTAGAATGCAGTACTGCTGGCTACTTCTGCTGACTACCAGACACCTGCAATTTGGCACTTCAAATCTCACCAGGCTCAAGGTTGACTCAGCCTTCTATCCTTCCCAGGCTGTTAAAATGAGGACCGAGATTGTTGGGGGAATATGCTGACTCTGTAAAACTGATTAGAGAGGGCTGTAAAGCACTGTGAAGTGGTATATAAGTCTAACTTCTAGCGCTATTATTTTAGATGGGTCCAACTGCTATTTGGTGTTTCGCTCAAAATTCTTTTCTTTTTTTTCTCAATGGCCTTTCTGGGGAACAATTCCCTTCGCCTCTTATTTCTAGAAATGCCTTCTGCAGTGAACATATGCAAGTGTTATGTACTGTATCTTGACTATGGATTCCAATGATTTCTTTTTAAAATTCTGCTGTGACCTGAATATGTCATTTCAGCAGATCCATGGAAGGATAAACACTAGCCAGTATGATTTGCAGATGGACTACAGGTAGTCCTCGACTTATAACCACAATTGAGCCCAAAATTTCTGTTGCTAAGTAAGACAGTTGTTAAGTGAATTTTGCCCCATTTTACAACCTTCCCTGCCACAGTTGTTAAGTGAATCACTGCAGTTGTTAAATTAGTAACATGGTTGTAAAGTGAATCTGGCTTCCCCATTGACTTTGCTTGTTAGAAGGTCACAAAAGTCAATCACATAACCTGGGGACACTACAACCATCATAAATATGAATCAGTTGACAAGCACACAAATTTTGATCATGTGGCCATGGGGATGCTGCAATGGTTGAAAGTATGAAAAACAGTCAAAAGTCACTTTTTCAATGCTGTTGTAACTTTGAACAGTCACTAAATTAACTCTTGTAAATTGAGGACTATCTGTACCATCCTTCTCCAGAAAAAGTGCAGTGAAAATAGATGGGAGTGGCATCTATTTTAAGAGATGGTTGAGTGGTTTGTGTGTGTGTGCGTGCGCGTGCGTGCATGAGCACATTTTAATTTAAAAAAAAAAAACATGCTCGTGGTACTATGATGTTCTTTAAAGAATGCAAGTTTCTCTTCTAGTCCTAGAATAGACCCAGCATCCTATCCTAAATAAAATAAATTTAATGTCCAAACAGGTTAATAATGTTACTAGCATAAATTAATTCATGTTTCCTTGACTTAAAAAAGAAATTTAATATTGAGAAAGAAGCTGTAAGTGAATCAAATATTGAAGTTGCTATGTTCCATTTCTAAAATATCATGTTTCAGTTGGAACAGATTGAACCTTGCCAGAAGTCTCTTTCAGATGTCTGAAATTGTTTCATAACATACTAGCTGCATGCTCGTGCTTCGCTATGAAACTATGTGATTGGGCGTGATAACTTGACACTTAAAGCCTGAAATTTAATGTAGAATGTGTAACTCCGTAGCATCAGAGCATGTTCATATAAGATAACTGGCAGTTGGAACAGACGGGAAGGAGGAATAGAATGCCTAGACTGCAGGCTGGATGAGTCATGCGCTGGCCATGCCCATGCCCGGTTTAGCGAAGGGGTAGCATCAGAGCTTGTTAATATAAGGCAACTGGCAGTTGGGACAGAGTTCCTTTCAGGTGGGGAGGGGGACTAGAACGTCTAACGCCTTATCAGAGTGTGTGAATATAATACTGTATATGAAATATTAATCATCTGATGGTGATTTCGAAAAATCCTTTCTTAGCAAGCACCTAGAAGCCAAGAGGAACATAGGTGCCAAATTTCAAGTTTGTAGGCTTTATCTTTCTGGAGATTTCGTGGTGAGTGAGTGGTATTTGGCTTTTATATATATAGATTTTGATCTTGAAGCAGACAATTGAAATAGAGATCAGAATGATCTCTTCCAATGTTGGAACACTTCTTCTGAGGTCAAAATCATTCAAGCCAGATTCTGAGTGAGAGTTACCAGGATTGGAACAATTCAGTCTCATTTCAATCTTTTGCATACTTTTTATGTACAATCTATCTGAGTCCAATCTAGGATGGCTTTTAAAATAGATTTTTAATTAAAAGAACAGAATGAAAATTTGCTGGATCTATCTATCCCTAAAAATAGGGAAAGCTGATATGCCAATCTCTGTACTTTAATTTGTGGTGAAGAGTTATTACCTTATGCCATGCTTTGTTTGTTGACTTTCCAGAAATATCTGACTGCATTCCGAATAGCAAAATGTTGGACAAGCTAGATCTTTTGTCTAATTCATATAGAATCTTTTTACACATACAGTACATACAGAGATAGAGGACCTGAATAATAATTGAAATAAACAAGAATCAGGCCAGTAGACAAGTGGGGTGGGGGCTGGGGGGAAATGATGCTTGATTATTTGAATAAGTAACGTATATGAATCACAATAGAATACTCTTTTTATTTTGGATATCTTTTCCAAGAACAGCACCTACCAATAAATCAAGACATTAAAAATTAGTTATTTCTTGAAATACAGTTGTATTTTTTAAAAGCTAAATTTAATTCCCTTTTAGATCTCATACATGTCTAAAATGGGAAACAATTATAATAATGCATGTATCCCACTGCTAAAATAAACAGGTTAATAAATCTTTTAAACTTCTACACTGGAGTTAAGTTCTTTTTTCTTTTCTTTCTTTCTTTTTTTTTGAAGGGGAAAAAAGTCAGAATAGGAAACTCTAGAAACTGCCTATACAGCACATAAAAATTACCAGTCTTTTATAGTAAGTTATATTTACAGTACTTCTATCAGACTGTTGATCGTTTTCTTTATAATGTTCCCTTCAACCCACTCCTGAGAAGCCTGAACACGGCTCCGAAAACTCAGTAGAGAGCTCTGTTGTCAATAAACCATAATGAATGCAAACTATAGCTATGCATCTCTGCTTGATCTTAAGCAGCACACAAAAGTGAAACTTCAGCTTAACTAAAACATAAATCTACTACAGAGCAATCATCTTGGTTTTATGCAAGTGACAAGATAGGAAAATGCATTTGCTACAAGCAATCTCTCTCTCTCTCTCTCTCTCTCTCTCTCTCTCTCTCTCTCTCTCTCTCTCTCTCTCTCTCTCTCTTTGCTTTATGTTAATACGATCTAGTGATATATATTTTCCTCCAGCTGCCAGAAAGATGGTTGGGTTGAGAATGAAAAAAAAAATGGATGAACCTAGGCACAGAAAAATGATGGCATATTACTAATTTTAAATTATACTCCAGCCAAAGTTGATGCAAGTTGAAATTCACAGTGCAACAATATCAATATATACCTCATTCTTAAAACAGCATATGCATGAGCAGGTAAGATCTGTGCTGAAGCTGGATTGGTATTTCAATTGGAAGAGGAATCATGTAGCATTTTATGGACAATATGATCCCTGCTTCACT
This sequence comes from Pantherophis guttatus, assembly GCF_059756535.1. Classification (NCBI taxonomy): domain Eukaryota; kingdom Metazoa; phylum Chordata; class Lepidosauria; order Squamata; family Colubridae; genus Pantherophis; species Pantherophis guttatus. The sequence continues at coordinate 226,472,793 of NC_142063.1, read as the reverse complement.
TTTCCTAGCATGCTCAAAAATGCCTTCATTTACTCCAAACATAAAAATAATTATTATGCTATTCCATAAGTTGCTGTTCTGGCATTTAATATATTAGCCAATTTTTTCCTCCCGGATCACTTGCATCATAATCAACACAGACAAGGTGAATCTTCCAGGTTATCACAGCACTGTAACTTTTACTGTATTATTGGGAAGGTCACTGGAAGAATTAAATAAAAATTAAATAAAAATGGTGATTAAATAAAAATTTGATAGGAAAATGATATTTTCATATTTGTACTATAGAATGTTAGCTTCATTTGAACTGTTATTTGTGAATCATAGAAAAACACTGAATATCTTGCCAATTTAGATCAGATTTAAGAAGGAAAATAATAAGTCCATCATGTTAAATTAACATGTATTGAATACTTTGAAATTTATATTCTGTTTTTTGCAGATTATCCTGTTTCTCTGAAAAGAAGACATCCCCTGATAAAAAGCCCAATTGGGCTTTTGAGCTCATGTGCTAAAATAAGCCTCCCCCTGAAAATAAGCCCTCCCCGAAAATATTTAAATGCTGAGCTGGAAAGAGGAGCCCCATCTTGCTCCACACACCCCAAAATAATAAGACCTCCCCAAAAATAAGGCCAAGCACTTATTTCGGGGTTCAAAAAATATAAGACAGGGTCTTATTTTCGGGAAAACATGGTATGTTAGGGGGTTGTAAGCAAGTTGCTAGTCAGCTTGTTTAGTTGAAAATTTCTGAAAAAAATAGGGAAAACACCTAATAAATCCTGCTATTGATTTATTTTGCATCTTTTCTAAGACTTATAAATAAATGCAGCATGACTAATGGATTAAAATAGTTGCCTTTTTTTTGCAAAAGAAAGATGCCCTTTAATTTCCCATAATGCATTCTTCACTGGATCAGTGGGATTTAAAAGCATGGAAAATGTTTGTGGCTGAAAATAATAATAATACAATAATAGATTTTTGAGAAATCCTGCAATGAAGACTCAATAACTCAAAATTACTCACTATTTATTAGCTGCACAAACTATGATTTTCCTAATAAACTGCCCTTTCTATAAATATAAATCTCTTTTTGAGATGCATTTGATTTCAGTCTTATTATTCGCTCTTTTTTCTTCTCCTCCTGCTTTGCCCTACAATCTAGTAAAATAAAACAAACAAGCATTTAGATTTTGACAAAGACATATATCTATTGCACACATAAACAGACACGTATACATAAGTTCAAAAAAAAAACCATCCTAGTGAGTCACACCAAATTCACTAAAGGAGCATTGTTTGCAAAAAAACATATAAATCAACAGGAACTAAAAAGCTCAAATTAATAAGTTCACTAATAGATCTTTAGGTAAAGGTAAAGGTTCCCCTCGCACATATGTGCTAATCATTCCCGACTCTAGGGGCGGTGCTCATCTCCGTTTCAAAGCCAAAGAGCCAGCGCTGTCCAAAGATGTCTCCATGGTCATGTGGCCGGCATGACTAAATGCCAAAGGTGCACGGAATGCTGTTACCTTCCCACCAAAGGTGGTCCCTATTTTTCTACTTGCATTTTTTATGTGCTTTCGAATTGCTAGGTTGGCAGAAGATGGGACAAATCACGGGAGCTCACACCGTTACGTGGCACTAGGGATTTGAACTGCCGACCTTTCAATCAACAAGCTCAGCATCTTAACCACTGAGCCACCGCATCCCTAGTAGACCTTTATCTACTGCCAAATATCTTTATCTTTGCTGTTTTTATCTAAAATTACTCAGTGTTCATTAAATGTTAATGAATGTACTTAAGATTAGCAAATAAGTTATGGTTGATAAAGTAGAAAGCAATATTTGTACATTTCAAGCTCATTTAAGTTTTGTCATTAGTTGATTGCAAATTGGTAAAGAAATGTATTGAACATGCAACTGGAAAGGATGCTGAGATTGAAGACCAAAGACAACAAATTCAAACTCTTCCTTCTAACCTGTGTGGAAGAGGTTATGTATTATTAAAAAAAAAAAAAAATCAGGGGACATGGTGATTTGCACACATCTCTTAGTTTTCCAGGACTTCAAATAAAGTAATGATATTGTTTGCTTCTGCTTACAAGTTAACCTGCTATATCTCACATGCCTACATTTCACACTGCTTCATAGGATGTGGAAATTGATATGAATAAAAAGCTGTATTTTATTATTTGTGGATAGTGGTTGTGTTATGTTCACAAAAGATAAAAAGTGAACAATAACACCAGAAAGCCAAAAAGCCAGAAATGTATCACTAATTTCTTCAACTAGTCCCGATTTGTATAATGTAAATTGATATATGTTGTATTAAAACAGAATAGAACAGAACAGAACAGAACAGAACAGAATAGAATAGAATAATTAATTTGAAATACTGAAAATTGTTAGCACAATGTATAAGATGGTACAGAATTCTGATTCAGTTCATGCTAATTCAGAATCATCAGGGATGGCTATAAATAAATAGGAGAGTCGCAACCTGTCATTTTGTGCCTCTGCCTGTTCTGTTTTTCTCTCTTGACTTGAATACTGATTGAATGCAATCAATACTATTGGCATAAGGGAAAATACGAAAAGAGATAGCATTATAGAATCATCTCTGGAGTCCCATGCGCAATATATTGTGTGAGTCAGTATGATCATATTTATTTATTTGATTGTTTGATTAATTGATTTAGGACCATTCGAGTCCAGAGTGACTTTGGCTGACTTAAAGAAGCAATAAACAGAGAAAATAAACCAACCCTTTATTTAATGCTCCAACTGTGAGGTAACAAAGGACATCTGAAGGATGTTCTGATCCAGGAACAGGACAATTGGTGCCTAAGGTGGAACTTTGGAAAGGACCTCATGGCCACAGATACCATCTGCTCTTTGAGCAGGAGTTGTGGATCCAAGATGACTTCCTTTTTGCATACCAATTTTAAATGAAGAAATGCAGCCCCATCCAAGTCTAAAAATGTAAGGTTGCTAGATCCAGAGGACTCTAATATCCAGAGACACTTGGTTTTGGCACGATTGAGCCTCCTCATCCAAATTTATGCAGCCTCTAGACGCTAGGAGAGGACATTGACTGTATCACTTACCTGCTCAGGGCCAATATGTTTGTTTGTTTGTTTGTTTGTTTGTTTGTTTGTTTATTTATTTATTTATTTATTTATTTATTTATTTATTTCATGTATTTATATGTCTCCCTTCTCCAGAAGGGAGGCGAACACAAGTTAAAAACATGTACAACAAAATCCCATTTTAAACCAAATTAACTAATAAATAATAAATAATAAAACCCAGAATCAGAGACAGCCTATTTGCTTGAACAGCCAAGTCTTCAGGTCCCGACGGAAGGAGTGGAGATCAGGAGCCGTCCGGAGCTCAGTAGGCAACTCATTCCAGAGGGTGGGAGCACCCACAGAGAATGCCCTACCCCTGGGTGCTGCCAGACGACATTGGCTCGCCGTTGGAACCCTGAGGAGAGCAGCCCTATGTGAGCGAACAGGACGGTGAGAGGCAGGCAGGAGAAGGTCCTGAAAATATCCTGGACCTAAGTCATGTAGGGCCAGCACCTTGAAGCGGACCCGGAGAACCACTGGTAACCAGTACAGCTCACGCAGGAGAGGTGTTATATAGGAGTAACGAGGGGCTCCCGTAACAACCTGTGTGGCTGCATTCTGGATCAGCTGGAGTCTCTGTATCATATATATATATAATACCATATATATATATATATATGTATAACTGGTATCATCAGTACATTGAATTTATCTGTGACCTGAGACAGACCTTATCTCTTCTCCACTTTTACCCATGATGCATCGAGATCATTTGCCACAAGTGGTGCAAGTTCCTTAATTGTCTAAAACAGTATCAATTTATATGTTGTCTTGTTTGTGCAGTCCTTTTTCTCCTGGATTATTTTACAGCATATGACATAGAATGTTGTAGACTAGGGGTGTCAAACTCGATTTCATTGAGGGCTGCATCAGGCTTGTGTTTGACCCCGTGGGGGGGGGGGCTGGGCATGGCCAAGGTGCGCTTGGCCAGGGCATGGACAGCTTGATGTCACTCATATCGGGGGGGGGGCACCTGTGGTGGCTAAGTGCTAAGGCAGGACTTCCCTGAGACTCTCTCTCACTCTCATAATCTCCTTCCTTCCTTCCTTCCTTCCTTCCTTCCTTCCTTCCTTCCTTCCTTCCTTCCTTCCTTCCTTCCTTCCTTCCCTCCCTCCCTCCCTCCCTCCCTCCCTTCTTTTCCCTTCCCTCTTCATTCTCCTTTCTTCTTCCTTCCCCTCTTTCCTTCTTTTTCTTTTTCTTCCTCTTTCCCTTTCTCCTTTCCTGTCCCTTCTTGCATGCTTAAATGCAAAAGGGGAAATGTTCTGACCTAGGCTCCCTTAAAAAGCCTGAAGCAAAGTCTTTGTCCCGGCAAAACCTCTTTTATTTACACAACTGTGAATTCCTTTCATTCACAGTCAGCAAAGCCTGTCTAAACAGTTTTTCAAAGGAATATTTATCAACACAGACCTTATCTCACTTGGAAGGCTGCCAGGTAACTAGTTTCCAACCACAGTACAAGGCAAAACTTGGAACAGAGTCTTTCAGAGTCACGGAATGAACGAATTATTTCCTACAAAAGCCCACTCCCTGTTCGCTCCTCTTTTGTTTCTTATGGGAGGGGCCAATCACATCCAAGATGTGGCTTTGCTCCCAAGTTGACCCTGCTTTCTTAGTTGTTCTTGTCTTCTGGCAGCTCTGCACATGAGCACACTTGGAACAGGCTACAGCTGTTCCTCTGCCTCACTGCTGTCTAGCTCCCTCTCCGCCTCCGCCTCACGGGCTGCATCCGGCCCACGGGCCTTGAGTCTGACACCCTGGTTGTAGATGATAAGATCACTTAAAATAAACTTTCTATAGTTCTTTTCTTTAAAAATAGAGCTAAGAATTTGTGCATAACTCCTCACACTTATTTCTCATGAACAATTTCCCTAATTAACTTTTAGAAGATGTTGAGCAGAAAAAAACTTTTTGACTCATTCATTATTAATTTTGCCTGTGAAAAGGATTTAAGTTATTACAATGTGTCCTATTAATCAGAGTTAGATATAACCATAGGCCACATTGTTAAGAAGTTATTTTTGTTGCCTAGACTGTGATCTAGATGGTGAATATTTAGACAGTGATTTCAAGGTGCTAGGTAATGTGCAAACATCAATTAATTGATCACAAGTGTATAGCAGTGGTGGGTTTGATTCATACCCTGAAAGTTTTCCTTCTGTCTTTTAATTAATGTTTAACATTGCTTGCCTTTTATATTTTATATACTATTTTTATATTTTTAATATTTTTGTACAGCACACATAATCTCTCTGTGAGGCACTTTTAAAATTTGATGAACAAATGAACAACAAATTAATACCAAGTTTCCTTGATGGTGTCCAGCATCTTCAAAACAATTTTGAACAAATGGGCAGTATCATTTGCTTCCATGGAAATTTGAATAACAGAAGCTTTGTTGGTACTAAAAAGGTTGGTCCAGCTTAATTCCAAATTGTTGATATAGTATTTTGTGAATATTTTTTACCCCAAGTACAGCAGCATAATGAGGGATTGATATCTTCCATTTACAGAATTATGATGTCATATAAAATGGATATTAGACATGATGGTTAGATGCCACCTTTTGGTTCAGAGGCCAGAAAAGAGATTGTGAATTTTGGGGAAAAGCAGCAGGGAAGACAAATATCTTCATTTGTCCTGTAGATGAAAAATCGAAAATAAGAATATATGGGCTTAGTCCTTCTCTGGTTCTCTCTGTCATTTTTATCTTTCTGTCTGTCTTTCTGTCTGTCTATCTGTCTCTCTCTCTCTCTTTCATCCATTCAACTACCTACCTACCTACCACCTACCAAGCTACCTATCCAGTAGTGCGTTTCAATTTAGTTTGCTACCAGTTTGCTCGTGCACTTACGATGCTTCTGCACATGCGCAGAAGTGTCCGGGTGGATGGCAGAGCCTCCCGCCGCCACCCCTATTGGTTTGCCCAATCCAGGGTGAACCGATAGCAACCCACCACTGTACCTATCTGTTTATTTACATAGTTACATTATTGTCTCCAGACCACTGAAGATGTACAGCAGCTGGAAAGGAATTATGTTCAGGCATCTCTAATGGATCCTACTGGATCTCTAGTGGATCCTACTGGATAATGACCACAGCTTTCAAAGGCCATTAAAGGGTATAGTCTAATTCACTTCATGGAAAAGGGGAAGAAGATATTTTATTTTATTTTATTTTATTTATTATTTTATTTTATTTTATTTTATTTTATTTTATTTTATTTTATTTTATTTTATTTATTTTATTTTATTTTATTTTATTTTATTTTATTATTTTATTTTATTTTATTTTATTTTATTTTATTTATTTTATTATTTTGTTTATTTTGTTTTATTTATTTTGTTTTTATTTTTCTGAATCTTAAATTGAAAGGCATTAAGGAAGGTTATTCTTGAATTAGTGTAACATGGATAATGGACTCTAACCCTCTTCAAGGTGAATGGGACAAATATATCCCTTGGATTGGGATCCTACACAATCTGTGCGGCTATTTAAAAAAAATAGTATACTGAATCTGGCCTTTGGCCCAAGGTATCAGGATCTTTTTTTCTCCTTTTAGGAGTTTCCATAAGGTTCATAACATGCCTACAGCCACAAAATCGGAATGGTGGCATTGTTATGTGAATATATCAATTGATAATACAGTAGATGAGACAATAAAAAGTAAAGTTGATGTATTTTACTGTGGTTCAGAATATTAAATATTTTGGGCTACTGTTTTGTATCAGTATTGGATTTTATTTATTTTAATAACTTGGCATACATGCCACTATATTAGGATGACAAACAGAGACAAGGTTTATTGAATATTCTCCATGTAGCATATTGTCCAAATCCCATTTATTTTTCCTTCTCCCAATAAGGATCTGTCTCTGAAGGTATAAAAGGATTGATCCAACAGAACAAAACATTTGTAAATGAGGCTGAAACAGTATTTCCAGTGTGGAATCAGTGTTTCCTCAACCTAAACCCAAAATGCATCTGAATAATGAAAGTGAATTGCCAATCTCTTTGCTGAAATTGTCATTCCTCACAAACAGCAAATGATTCTGCTATTTATTTGGTTCTGGTTTGTTTGTTCTTTAAAACAAACTGAGAAGCCAATTCTGCATTCCCTGTCATCGGACTGTGGGGATTAGACCAAGAGCTCATCAATTCTTTGGAGAATTTGAATCTTTCAACTTTCTGCCTTCACCCAATGCTTGACTGTAGATCTGTGCTGCTTTATTTTGTCAATCTCACCTTTATTCTTGTTTGTCTATCTGTTAAGAAATAGGGAAACAATAAAATTTTGAAAATGAAGTGGGTTTTTTTTTTCTTCTTGATAAGAAAACACTTGAGCAGGTATTGAAAATAAAATACTGCTCTGGATAGAAAAATCTCAACTTCAGTTCTGCAGCAGTTTTTTGGAAATAAAACTTTGTTCTGGATCTGAAAGGCTCTTGAATAGAGCAATGGTTTTCAACCTGTGGTCTGTGGACCCCGGGGAAGCCGTGATGACATCCCAGGGGGTCTGTGAAGGCTTGAAAAAATGTTATGATTTAAATGATTGAGTTAGATGATTGAGTTAAGTCTTGATGGTCCTTGGCCCCAAAAGGTATTTAAAGGGGGTCCATGATAAAGAAGAGATTGAGAACCATTGGACTACAATACTTAAGGAGATTTTGAAACACTTTTTAAAAAAATTTGGGATCAGTTGTGTCTCTTAAAAAATTGCCAAATTTATTGTTGGCGAAATAAACTTTATATTAGAAAAGTTTTTCTCCATATTATTATTATTTTACTTACTGCTGGCTACCTCCTGCTCCTTCCTTCCTTCCTTCCTTCCTTCCTTCCTTCCTTCCTTCCTTCCTTCCTTCCTTCCCTCCCTCCTTCCTTCCTTCCATTCTTTCCTTCCTTCCTTCCTCGTCCCCTCTCCTCATCCCCCCTCCTCCCCCCCCCCTCCTCCTCCTCCTCCTCCTCCTCCTCCTCCTCCTCCTCCTCCTCCTCTTCTTCTTCTTCTTCTTCTTCTTCTTCTTCTTCTTCTTCTTCTTCTTCTTCTTCTTCTTCTTCTTTTTCTTCCCTCTTTTCTTTCTCCTTCCCTTTCTCCTTCCTGGTCTCCTTCTGTGGCTTGCACTTCCTGCTCAGCTATGTTTCCCTCCTTGCAGAGTTCTGAACTGGTTCAATTCATGAACAGTGTCCTTAAAAAACTAGCTAGGATAAGGAATGAATTACAAAAGTCATTCTGGAGAGCACCTTATTCTTTAAATGAAAGCCAAGTACTCCAACTAGAACAGTGATGGCTAACCTTTTTCTTTCATGTGCCAAAACTGCTCATGCTTGTTCGTGGCAGCATGCGTGCGTGCCGGCACCATAATGGAATGTTTGCTCCCCCTGCGCATGCATGCATGAACTCCCTGCGCATGCCCTCCGGAGGCCAGAGATGGGCCCATTTCTGGACTTCTGGGAGGCCCATTTTTCACCCTCCCCAGGCCCTGCACTTACCTGGCATCCAAAATGGGCCATGTGGGGGGACGCCAAGGGCCACCTGGGAGCCTCCTGGGGCCAAAAATGGGCCATGGGGGGACACCAAGCTCCTCCCACCTCCCTGCGCATGCGCACATGACCCCCACCCCTTCCCGCATGAGCACATGACCCCCCCACGGATGCAGCCTGCCCCCTGCACATCCCGAAAATCAGCTGGCTGGCGGGAGGTGCATGTACATGGGCAGTGGAGCTGAGCTTGGTGACAGCTCGCATGTCCACAGCCATCACAGAACTAGAATAAGAGACATAGATTGGATTATATAACCAATCGTTCTTATTTCTTTTTTAAAAATTCACATTTGTTTGATATCTTTTTAAAAGTGAAAAAAAACTCTCAAAAAGTAAGGCTTTCCTTTCCTGAATGATGGCTAAGGTTTATTTCCTTTAGGCAGTAAATATTGGCCCTGAAAACAAACCATTTTATCCCATATGAGATACAGTGTCTTCATGAAAAACATTCCTCATTACATTAGAGTAAAATCCTTAACATCTTTATTCCTAAGGACAGAAAACCTAACCAGATATTTCTGAGATGTCTGGGAAGAATTTAATGTGGTACACAAGATGCAAAGTACATAGGGTGAAGAATGTGAAGTAATAATGTAAAGTCAGATGCGTTGTTGGAAATAGTTGTCATGAACATTGCAGGCACATTTGTAAAAGAATAAGGGATGTAAAGAATTCAAATTTGACTGAAATTTCTCTTTTGGAGAAAGAATGAAAAAAGTCCCTACATTCAATCTTTTTACATTAGCAGTATTAAATTGTTGCTTTTTCAGCATGAACTTTTAGTTATATAGAGAATGTTTTAGTTCTTTTGAAGGACACAGTGAATGCATTTCTCTGCCATCGTTATTATATATATAACAAAATATACAGATAAAAAGTAGTGCTTGACTTAAAATGCCAGCCTCTTCCTTCTTTAATTTTTTTTTTATTTATTAAATTTATATGCCATCCATGTTGCTGTTGGCGAATGGCTTATAAACTTGCCATTAGGACTATAAGCCATATGAAATTGAAACATCTGTGGGTATAATAGACACTTTAATAAAACAGATTTGTTAGAGAATGAAATGCATATATTTTAGAGAAACATAGGAATGAACCTAAAAACTGAAATAGGTTTTTCTAAAATACATTTTCTTAGAAAATGAGAGGAATAGATCTCCAATCTGAGATAGGCAGGACAATCTAGGTACAAAATATACTCAATAATGGATCAGCAACCATTTTTAAGTATTTTTTTTTAATAAAATAAAATACAGCTACTCTTTTGGAGGTCTAATAGTTGTCTTTTCCCAGTGAACACACATTACCTTAAGTCGTCTTTCAAAGAAAAATGGGGGAAAGAATGTGGTTATGTTCATTAGTCCACATGCTAGGTCCTTCCTTGCTAACTAGTTAGAGATCTTCAAATATTTGTAACAGAATCTGAAGGAACATTTTCAAGACTCCTCCTCAACTGTTCCATAGAGTCATTTGCTGAGATATGTGGTTATAGAAATCAATCAAACAAGCAAGCAAACAAACACATAAAGTAGGTTCTTGACTACATGGAAAATTCTAATTATAACAAAACCAATGCATTTTTCTGCTAAAGGCAAAGTGGTGCAAAAAACCTGTATAGAGATAGCATGTCTTTATCATGGTTTTCGACCAGCATTACAAATAAGGAAAAGGAAATATATTTCTTCAGAAAACTCATTACTCAGCATTTTGACTAATATTAAGTAGTATTAATAGATACGTTGTGGAGATAAATTTGTTTGCTAGGAAATGTAGAATGGGTGGAGAGTTTGGTACAAAAACTTGACAAATAAGAAAGGAACAGAATTACATGAAGAAAAAAAATCACAAAATATTAAGATCTGCAAATAGAAGTAAAATGATTGTGGCAAAAGGAAGCAAATATAATACCAAACCTAGTAGGTGCTTTGGGTGCAATCCCAAACAACTGGAATATCTTGAACACCATTGGCATTGATACATTCTCCATCAGTCAATTGCAAAAGGCAGCTTTGCTCGAATAGCTTACATCCTGCAACAATACCTTTAACACCATCAAACAACAACATCTGCCTATCTCAGGAACTTAAATGTATTTTTGAATTGTGAGACATTCCTGTGCCTCACTATATCATCAACTCCAATCCTCCGTTTCTCCATTCTTACATAATAACTCATGTCCTTTAAAGCTTGCCAGTAATAACCTATAGTGGAATCAGGGTTACAGAGTTAGACTGGAGACAACCAAGTTCAAATCTATCCTGAGCCATGGGAATTCACTGAGTCATTTTGGGCCAGCCATTCACAGACACTCCAACCTGAAAGGAGTTGCCACCGTGAATAAAAATGGAAGGGAAAATACTATGAAATACCTGCAATGCCTGGAAAAATAAAGACTGAGAAATAAAGAATAATATGTATAATTTTAATTTATTAAGAAAAAAATAACCTAGTGAAAGGTCCTTGGTCTTCAGTCAAAACCTTTCTGTTGAGAAATTGAGAAAAATTTGAGAAAATTTTGCTAAAATCAATCTGAAAATGTGTTACATTAATTTATTTTTAATATTCATCCATAAATAAGTTATTTATTTAATATGCAATCTCTTTTTCTGCCCCCAAATGTCTTAGTTAAAATTTCAATCATTTGTTTAAAAATACCCAAAGCTCTCTTTTGATTTTAGGATTATGGATATAGAATTTTTGGCAATTTATTATTCTATTTCTCTGTCCATAGAATTTAAGAGAAATCCTATTAGCCAGACATTATGCTGGTAGAGAGAAAGAAAAAAATACCATAGTTATTATTGTTTGTTACCGCTAGTGATTGATTGACTGTATTTTCCAATGTGCTTGATTTTGACTTATTTTCTGATAGTTCCAGCCTTTCAAGGTAATCTAGACAGGATACCAAAACCGTGAGTACAATACTACATTTATTGTATGGTTACAGTAACAGAAACCTGTAAGTCTGAAAGCATTTTTCCCTACCTTTACTCTATGTTCCTGGGAACTAGAGAGAGTCAATTTTGAGACACATCCTCCATCCTGACCCCTGTTTTGGACTCAGATTTCTCTTATCAAATCATTGCCTAGACTGAGGGTCTTACTTATGTCTCACAGCCCATTACATATACCCAACTTTTATAGTTTGAAACCAGGGCCCATGGTCTAGCATAATGCAAACATAATTAATTTTAGTTTATCAATAAAGTATGGCTAAGCAAATCATGATTTTAAAGTTCCAAAGATCTGTGATCAAGCTCACAAAATTTACAAGATCAAAAGATCTGTGATCAAGCTGATAAGGGAGCCCTTACCCTTTTTGAGAAGGAGCAAGGTCCTTCTTTAAATGAGCTGCTGCTTTACCAAAAATAAATAAATAAATAAATAAATAAATAAATAAATAAATAAATAAATAAATAAATATCTAAGACTCATTAGAGATTATTTCACTTGATATTATTTACTGATTTGTTTCTGTACCCTAACCCAACCCAAAATATTTTTTCTCCCCAAAACCTCTGTGCCAAACACAAAACCAAAGTATTTATGACTCTTTAAATGCTTTTACACATTTCATCAAAAGAATAGGTGTTCGATCCTGACTGGCTCCAGGTTGACTCAGCCTTCCAGCCTTCCAAGGACAGTAAAATGACAAGCCAGATTGTTTGGGGCAATATGCTGACTCTATAAACTTCTTAGAGAGGGCTGTAAAGCACTGTGAAGCAGAATATACATGCTATTGTTATTACTAATAACTGTGACAATTTATCATAATGACAGAGTTACAAAGAGGACACCTAAGAAACTGTATTTTACCATTTACCTATAAGAAAGTGAAGTACATTAAGAGATGGCTTTTGTTTTTACCATAATAAAGACAACTCTCAAAATGTTCAGTAACAATTGTCCATGGATCAAAAATGTCTTGTTTCTGTTGCTATCCTATATTGCCCTACAGTAAGTATGGGGGCATTTTGGCAAATTTTCAAAGTGAGATTAAACAAATTGTTTCAAAATATGGTGGCGGATAAAACCAGTTATCTGCATTTTTGTTTAAAAGTAACCAGTTGCCATGGGTTCCTAAAATGATTTGATTTAGCCATCTGTTTTATCATTCAAATACCTAAGTGTGAACACTATCCAGATGGCTTTCATGCATGTTCCACAAAAATATGGAAAACAGTTGCTGTAAAAGTGAATTATGATAGGGACGTCCACTCCCCCAGATATTGTTGGACTGCAATTCACATAATTTATTAACCTTGTTGGCAAGATGTTCAATCTAGAACACACAAGGCTATTGAACGAGCAAGCTGATAAATGTACCTCACAGCAAGTTAGATGTAAGATTAAGCTTCATGCAGAAGTAACACATTACATAAGGCCAAGTCCAGAACCAATATGAGAATCAGCTTCTTACTAAACTACAGAAATCAAAATGTAATGAACTTTTCAATTTGATCACAAGAAAAGGTCCCTCCTTCGCCTTGTCCTGAGAGACTTTGATCTCTGAAACCCCAAAATTCCATCACTCTAAGCATATACAAAGAGCCTTTACAACATGGCAGATATTAGAGGAGTCACAATTATTGCAGGGCAAGTCTTAGAAGGAATCCTCCTTCCCTTTCTTTCTCCTTTTCCTCCATCACTTATATATAAGTGACTTTTTGCATTTTACATATATGACTTTTTAATTCCAGTGCTGACTATGGCGATAAAACTTCCATTGTGAGAACATGCAGCAAACAGAGAGGCATCCATTGGTAAAGTTGACTGGATTACAAATCCATCAGGGCTTCACTTTGAATCAAAAAGAAAAGGATAGCACACAGAAGAATCCAGGATCCAGATTGTGGGGGCAATAAGCTGACTTTGTATAAATATACAAAAGTATGAAGGCTATTGCTTAACGCATTGTAAACCGCCCTGAGTCTCCGGAGAAGGGCGGCATATAAATTAAAGCAAAACACACACACACACACACACACACACACACACACACAAAAGAATCAATGCCTTTGGATGAGGCAATGATTCAGCAGAATTTCTGAATAAATTATATTGGGCTGTCACAATATAAAATTGGGAGGGAAAGTTGCCCTACCGGAGAAACAATCCCCCTCATTTTGAATTCTTCTATCTCAAAGGGAAATGGATCACTAAGGCAGCGGCTCTGAACATTTTGTCCCCTTGCAAGCTTTGTTTCTCTGAGGCAACTTCTCTGAGTGATCTGAGTCCAGGGTTCCTTAATGCCCTTGTGCTAAACTTGAGCCTAGTCAGTATAGCCCAGGGGTGAAATCCAGTAGGTTCTGACAGGTTCTGGAGAACCGGTAGTGGAAATTTTGAGTAGTTTGGAGAACTGGCAAATACCACATCCGGCTGGCCCCAGAGTGGGGTGGGAATGGAGATTTTGCAATATCCTTCCCCCAGGAGTAGGGAGGGAATGGGGATTTTGCCGTATCCTTCCCTTGCCGTGCCCACAAGCCATGCCCACCAAGCCATGCCATGCCACGCCCACCAAGCCACGCCCACAGAACCGGTAGTAAAATCATTTGGATTTCATCACTGGTACAGCCTCAAAGCAGACAGAAGATCATTGGGATCGTCTATTGACAAAGACTTGCAGTCTCAGTCCCAAGAAGGTTGCTGGGCCTTCCAGTGTCTCACCTTAGTTCCCCTAATTCATTTCATTGGTAGTCTATGTCAAGCGGAATCCTGCCAAATGCGACATAGTAAGCTGTCAAAACAACAGTTTTTAAAAAGTATTGCTAACCACAGAAGTGTCAGAAAGACTAAAGTAAGTCAAATTATTCATGGCACAGAGGGAAAAATGCATAAAATAAGGTCTTCTATATTTATATATAATATTCTCCTACAGAAAAATTGCAGACAAGCTTTCCCTTCAGTTCAATTTTGGAAAGGAAAATGTTTAGCTCCCTGTCTAATACTGGGAAGCAAAGATTAAGAAAGAACAGAACCATCTCAGCTAAATACAGGTTTGGCTTAGCAATGAAAACCAATCTCAATGAGCGTTCAGAACTACTTTCTCTGTTTCTGAGAGTTCTTTCCAATACAAAGTAAAGATGGTTTGGTGGGCAAGAGCTTTATTCCATTGCATTCTGGGATTTAAAGTTTTCAGCACAAGTTTGCGGGAGGCGGGGAGCTGTAATTCTATCAATATCTCCTTTCTGGAGTGGGAAAGTGAGGAGGAGGAGGCCAAGGAAATGAAATAAGGAAAGCAAGATGATATTTAGACATGGTAAGTACCGGTAATCACTTAAAATATATGTATTTTTAAAAAATGACCCAAAAAAGCTCACAATGCCTTTACAATCGTAAAGTGGCAAGTTTGATCTAAAAGTTGAATCTATGGAACAGATTTTTCAAACATAAACAAAATGGCCTGAGGATGACACATGGATCACAAGAAAATTTAGCATCTTGAACCTCTGGTTAATAATTTCAGGTTAATTTCATGTTAACAGTGTTGTTAGAACTGACAAATAATAAAAGAAATGACATGCTACAAATAAAATTATAGATTAGCATGTTATAATAACATTGACATTACAGATGTAAATCTTAAAGCATCAACTTTCATGTTCCTATATCTCACCATCCAGTTCTTTTAAGTTCTTCATAAATATTCCTATTATTCACAGCCTAAGGGCTGTGAAATATTTACAGACCCTTCACATTCTAGACATAAACTATTTCAACTCCTACCCTCAAAACGACGCTATAGAGCACTGCACACTAGAAGAACTAGACACAAGAACAGTTTTTTCCTGAATGCCTTCACTCTGCTAAACAAATAATTCCCTCAAGACTGTCAAACTATTTACTAAGTCTGCACTACTATTAATCTTCTCATCGTTCTCACCACCCATCTCCTTCCACTTATGACTGTACGACTGTAACTTTGTTGCTTGTATCCTTACGATTTATATTGATATTGTTTCCTGATTGCTTATTTGTACCCTGTGACTATCATTAAGTGTTGTACCTTTTGATTCTTGATGAACACGTCTTTTCTTTTATGTACACTGAGAGCATACGCACCAAAACAAATTCCTTGTGTGTCCAATCACACTTGGCCAATTAAAAAATTCTATTCTATTCTATTCTATTCTATTCTATTCTATTCTATTCTATTCTATTCTATTCTATTCTATTCTATTCTATTCTATTCTATTCTATTCTATTCTATTCTTGTAAATAAGAAAGGGGATATATAAAAGTTATGCTTTCTTCTATTTCCAAAAATGGCATTGGATATATCAATGGCTTTGTTGTTCTTATCTGCAAGGTCTCTTATATCCTAGTTGCTTCTTTATTCAGCATATCACCTTCTGATCCCATCGCTAAAGCCTCAGTGTCAGATTTCCTTAGTGATCCGGACCTTCTTTCTACATAACTCACTGAGGCTGAAATTCAGACTGAAAACAGTTAATTTGTCATGAATCCAGAAGGACAAGGAAACATCCCTTGCCGATGATATAAAATGGTAAGTTGCATTTGAGTTTTTAAATGATTAAATTACATGGCAGTATTTTATCTATGGTGTACATGAAGAACAGATGGTGGCCTGTCGTATTCATCCTGAGATTAGATAGATAAAGTCTAGGCCTTATGTTAGCCTCCACCTGTTCTAGGATTTATTTATCAGTAAAGAATAACAGGTTACAGAATTTAGACAAATATGTTTCTTTTTTAAAAAATTAACGTATATCTTAAAAACTCTATATTTAATGCACTCGGGAAAGGTTTCTACAAACTATTTCAACTAATGGCAGCTAAAGGAATATAAAGGAATATAAGGTTCATTGGCTAAAAAGAGAATTAATCATCTCTGCTCTCATTATAAATATTAGCACTAACTGCTAATAAATAACAGCAGGTGGTTTACACAGGACAAGCAGCAAAATAAAAGGAAATTTGAAATAGTGGTTTGGCTTGTTTGTTTGTTTTTATAGTAGGCAATGGCAAAGTTATATTCTGCATTTTATATGAAAGTAGTTTATTATGCACACTGGCAAGGTGTTTATTTTGAAACAATCAAAAAGTCAGTTAAAAGAGAATTTACAGTTAGAAAAAGATAACACAAATCCTTTATTTCCAATGCATTCATGATTACTTGTTTTATTTGAAACAAAACAATGTTTATGTCTATATTAATTTTAATGAAAAGCTAGAATTCATTTTCCATTTTTTGGGCAGGGTCTTATACAACTTCCAATGATTTTCATTTTATTTTATTGTGCTACCTATTTGGGAAAAAATTGAAGAATAGGTCCACTGGACTGTATATCTTTTCTATTTCATTTCAAAAAGGACATGTTTTGTTTTTTTTTAATAAAAACACATTTCCTATTTCAAACTTTACTAACATGTAAAGATTTAAGGTAACAATTTCCATAATTTTCCTCCATACTTTCCTTCATGGCTATACCATTAGAGAACAGAATGCTATGGGCATTCTACTGAGGAAATTATATGCACTGTGTATCTTCCTTGTTTTTAATTAACTCTAAACATTGCATACAGTAATTACTCATAGTATCTAATTATATTTTTGAGTGATTTGTTTATTGCTATTGTTAATGAGGATGAAGATTTCAAGGATCTTGATACACAGTATGTCCATTTAATTATAGGTTAAAACCTTATTCCAAAGTAATCAGGGAGGATTATTAAAACTATTGTGGGGAAGCAGAGGGGCTGCTAAGAATAATTATACTCCAGCTTATACTGGGAAAAAAATGTCGAAGTTGTATCCTGGTTGGTATAATTTTATTTTATATATTGATTTAAAATTTATAATATACTTTTTGGACATTGCTTAGAAAAGCCCATACCGTACCTATAAATTAGTTTTAATTTTGTTCCTTCTTTCTTTCAAAAATTCAGAGGAGCATCTTCATTTTCCTCCTGTCCTCCATTTTATGCATATTGACACTGAAATATAAGCTGTGCTTGCTTCATCCTGAGTGTTTCCTCGAAACCTGGGATTTAAATGATTTGAGTATTTATCTACCATTTCAGAATATCATGCCAAATAATACTGCTGTGTCACTCTGAAACAGATAGTTATCTTGGGAACTTACTTATTAATGTGAAAGTTTGCACATGGTTTTGAAAGTCTCTAGTCCTTTTGCATGATTAACAATAAAATAAATTGCAAAAAAGCCATTGGATTTATCTCCAGGGTTTTTTGCCCATCCAGTAAGATCACACAAAATGGAAGTGTTCTGGGTCCCCTCAACTAAATACTGTCACATGATGGGACCAAAGAAGTGGTCCTTCTTTGTCCCAGTGCCTAGCCTTCAGAATAGCATTTTCCCCCCGCCCCCCATAGATCCACACAGCTTCCATCTTCCAAGAGTGAGGAATGTGGCCTGTAATCCACGGGTGCAGTATTTTGTAGCTGGGTCAGACATGTGAATTTAGTTTTGCCATTTCTGGCTATATGACTGAGAGCACTGCAATGAAAGCATATATTTTGTTCTCTCCTTCTCTCTTTCTCTCCTGATGATAGGGATTTTTTGATTGTGCAACTTCATATGACTTGTCTGGTTCTGGACTCCAAGGAAACCACTGAGTGAAGATAGGGTGTAAATGCCTTTCTACTTGCTATTTCTCCCCTGGCTCAACTCTTTCAGGTGGTCATCTATTACAATGCAATATTAGAACAGCTCTTTCAAATTATCTGGGCTGCCTTGTCTTACTAGTTCATCTCTTAGTTCCTCAGGAAGCCCTTCTTTAAATTGGTCAGTCAGAACCAGCTCATTCCATCCCATATCTAATAATTTAAGATCCAACATTCTTTTGCTGATTCTTTTGCCTGAGTTGGCAAATTTCATGATTTCAAACATCGAATTGTGAAAGCAGTTTCTAAATCTTTGCATGAAATTTTGATAATTATCCAGACCAAGGTTATCCAACTCAGCTATAGGTATGGCCCATCTGGCTGCCCCTTTTTCAAGAAATTCAGTGTGAAAGTTACTTTAAAGTGATCTGTGGAAACCCCTTTGGGCAACCCACCATAAACAATTCACCGTGAGTTATGAATGTTTGGGATTGGTCTTGAGCTGCTCAAATTTCTCTGGTAACAGAAAAACCAGCATTGCTACAGACTACTGTACTGATGCTGGCTGAGATAGATTCCATTCCAACTGCTATGATAGTTACATCATGGCATATTGAAAGTTAGCTATTTGTAAATCTATCTGTTGTTGATATTGCAACAAAACTTGAGCAAGGTGTTCTGAGGATAGTTGAGTACCCTGAGGATTGGAGGCCATCTCCATTAACAAAGACTTTCAGTCTTGTTTGAAAGAGACCATGAGACTTGAAAGTCTAATGCCAGTCCTACTAGGCATACAAGACCATGAGATCAACTTCACATGAAAGCTAAAACTATTTTTTATTGAAATTGGCTATAGTATCAAAATCTTGAAAGTTTGATTGTACAGTATGTGCTCTTTATTTCAATAGTTCAGTGAATTAGATAGATGTCTGATCCAAATGTTATTTGGTCATTCTAGTCTTTAAAAAAGCTTTGCCTAAATAACAGCTTCTGTATATCTCCAAAGCCATCTTCTTTATCTTCACAATAGGCTGGAAATAACAGAAACTTCTTACTCTGCTTATATTATACTTCCCCTCCCTCTTATATTCAATGAATCAGGGAGGTGTTTGCAAATATTTGCAAGTCCCTGCAAATATTATCTTGCTTCCCAAGACTTAAATATTTTTTCAGTTTTTTGCAGATAACAATGTGTGTATATTATTGTGAAAGTTAAACATGCAAAATTCTGTTATTGTTATCTCAAAGTGTAGTTCTAATCTTCCTGTAGAGTTGAAGTTTTGGTTTGGTCTACCTAATGGTGTTGATTCCTATATTGTAGTAGGAAGACTTGATGTAGCCTGTCCAGGTCAGAATTCTTCATTGTTAAGAGTTACTATTTTAATTAGGAAATGATTTCCTTGAGCGTTTGAGTGCCTTGCTGTCAATAGGGCTAGGATATGATGTATAATTTCATGTATCTACATTACAGTGAAATTCTAAAATGCAAAGTGAATTGCCTGTGCCTGATCTGTTTATCTTTATATATGGACTCTTTTGGTGTTTTGCAGAAAAGCTTAAAATGACCTTCTTAACAAATACACTTCAACCCTGATACAATACTCCAAAATCTCAAATAACATAATTTGATCTAATTGTTTCAAAATTTGCTAAATTAGAAGCACAGATTTTAAGCAATATTCTTGGAGAGATTTGGTTTTGGGATTCCCTCATTTTTCAAATAATGCCCTCTACATTTCCTTCCTTTTCCTTTTCCTTTTCTCATGGCATCGTATATGTGTGGGGATAGAAAAATACCTAAAATAAGGTTTCTGAGTTTTGACCGTAAGCTCAGATTGATATTAATGGAGCTATAGACCAGAAGCTAGTTTATGCTTCCAGGTTTGTTTGTTTTTTAAGCAGTGTCAATTATGTCTACATCCTAAGTCTTTTAAGAGAAATACAACAACTTTGATTTGTAGATCTTGGAATCATTGTTTTCCTACATAATCACAGTTGGTAGGGAAAGATTTATTATGTGGTATATATGTCACCATGCACTCAGGAGATAGGCAAAGGCATGATGATTTCATTTCTGCCATGATATATAAGTGTTTCCATCGCACAGAGACTTACTGATTATAAACCAGTTGTATTTTGCCATTCAAATGATCGGCATCAGGCCTCCAAAACTGGAGGCTAACTTGATTTTGGCTTCAGAGAATACTCAGTACGCATACACAGAGTTAGATACACAAACAAACAATCCCATCAACCAAATCTTTCTTGATTTGTCAATCCTAAACATTCTGTAGAGAAGGGGAAAGAAAGAAACAACTATTTATGATACCCTCTCCACCCGAAAGTAAAATTTGTAATGGCATTGTGTTTTACACTGCAAGCCTTCAGTCATTTTGTATAAAATCACTTTTATAAGGTTAACAAATCAAATGGACAGATGATCAATGTCAGACCTATTGAGAAACTGCCTGTGCAAACAGAATACAAGATTAGCTTCAAGTCTATCACTCAAGGCATTGATTTCCATGTGTATATTAATGCACAACTTGGATATGTCTTGTAAAAGTGACCTTGATCTTAAAATGCATTTAAACACGAGTCTCACATTAAACTCTGAAAGATATTTAAGGTTCATAACTATTCATATATCATGAACATTTTCAATATTAACCCAATTTATTGGAGCAAGTTTAAAACAAAATATTTATTTAAAGCTAAATTTAGTGAAAAAGAAAAATAACACAGATACATGCACAGGCATATAATGTGTGTTTGTATGTGTATAATATGCAATGTAAGAAAAATTAAAATAACAAAACATTTCAAAGATGTGTAGAAAAAGAAAAATATATAATGAGGACTATCATATAAATTGGGTTATTATATTAATACATATGTTCTTAACCAAGAATGCAAAGATTTTTGTCAAATCCAAATCCAAAATGGTTTTTGTTCTGTAGGGGATAATATGCATAGGTAGTACATACTTATTAGATTTTCTTAAATTTATCCTTCATTTATTGAATTTTTATATTTCTTGTTGGTTGTATGTGGAGTCCATTTTCAGTGAGAAAACAGTCATGTTGTTAACTTTAATTCTACACAAATCTCTTTCTTTCTATACATTGTTATTATGTACACTGAAATGTGAAATCATAGCTATCAATTCTTTAGCTGGTGGTAGTTTATGGATCAGAGGTTCTTCCCAAAACCTAGGATGTTGTAATGTATTTGTGTGCATATCCAAGCAGTTTGTAATTGATAGATGGAATTTTTTTCAATTGTTTTAAACAAACTTTAAAATTATTAAATACAGAAAAGTAAAGCAAAATAAGAAAGACATTGGGCCAAGAGCAGATGTTAATTGCACTGGAGCCATCTAAATGTTTTGACAATCCTTTGGGATCTCCAGGCCTGATATCACAATCAACTCTTGAGGGACTCCAGAAAGTTAAAAGGGATGAAGTCAGCCTCACTATGGGGTGCAAGGATGTTCCACAAATTAGGGGACACAGCAGAAAGTCCACTTATGACATGTCAAATGAATCTCCCTATTGGACCTGTAGCATGCCTCTGCTGGATCTGGTGGGAGAGGCAGATGTAATGGGGGAAAGGCAGTCCCTTAAATAATCTCATACTCCTTCTCTAAAATTATTAATATTAAAATAAATAAGGCAGATGTGTAGAGTTTTCTTTTCTAATTTTTGTAGTCTCTCTTTTTGTGTGTTACATTTTAATTTTTTTAAGTACAGTTGCTATATTTATAAACCGGTGTTCGATATAACATCAAGCTGAAGTTCCGCTTGATTTTTATCTTGAAAGTACTTTTTAATTCTTCTGAAATTTTATCCTTGGCCTAACTATTACACAGTATCAAAGGATTCAGTCCCCATTTAAACTGTAATGAGGTGAAGAAAGTGGGCTATAGAGATGTAATAAAAATGGAGTATGATTAGAAGTTGTCATTCTCCCAACTGAAGATATAGTTATCTATGCTCATCACTCTATTCACTTTCAAGGCGAGGAACATTATGCAGCAATCTTAAAAGGAATAAAAATATTTAATTGACCAATTAAAATAAACAAACAAATGATCTAAGAAATAAGAGCAGGGAATCTTAACTAAATATAATTCACGATTCTATGTATCACTCCATATCTTTCTTTGTGAACCTTCTTTGTTTCTACCATATCTGTTTATCAATTCATATACTATCATTTATTCTTTGTTATATAACAAATGAATAGTACATTTATTATCTGCTTGAGTAGGTATTTTAATAGGCTGAGTAAGATGCAGTCTTTAATAGTTGAAGTACTTGTGCAACATCAATAAGCTGAGGAGTTTTAAGCAATTATAACTTTTACAAATTGAGGGTTTCTAGCTTTAAATTTGCTTATGTCTAAATGTCCAGTTTTGTTTTTTTAATGGCACATTGTTTTTGTTAATGTTTTTTATAAAAGCACACATTTCAATATTTTACCAGATTTGAGGCTGTAAAATATCTATAGGCTTGGTTCCCTTTTCCTTTTCCTTTTCCTTTATCTTAGTGATTCAAAGCCAAGGTCCAGGTGAAATATTTTCTAATTTTGCTTGCCTATAGTCTTCAATATATAACGACCTTCAGTATATATCCATTCGTTTTATCTAAATCTATTTTTGGCACTGCCATCAGACATTTTATAATTTATTCATTTTTTACTAGTATTATTATTAAGGTTTTCATCTAAATTGGATATCAGTGTTAGAACTTTAGTTGCCATCATTTCTATTATGATATGTTAAAAAAAAATAGGTCAGATGCTTCTCATTTTAATAATACTAGCTTAATTTCCTTGTTTTGTATTGCCTATTTAGGAATTAATGAGACATAGTATCTTTTTACAATTGAGTCTAAATTTCAGTGGGTTGTCTCTTCTCTGTCATTATCCCTTGTGCCATATTATAAGTTATATTTTGAACAGTTAGGCATTATCACTGCAGAGACCTTCCCAGACTATGATATCATTTAAAAGTAGGACAACTGAAACTCTTGAAGAAAAGTCAATTAAGAGAGTAGAAGGGAACTGTGAAAAAAAAACAAAGTGCTATTATGTACATCACTATTATATTTGCCTTTGAAAAGAACCCTTTTGAGGGAACTTCAAAAGCTCAGCTTGTACTAACTCTTCATGCTGAGTTCTTTAGAACCCCTGGCTGAAGCAATATAATGTGAGCAACTATATATCACTATCCAATCTTATTTTAGGTTTGGTGTCTGCAAATGGTGCCTCAAGTTTTAAATAACGGAGGACAGTTATTTGAATTAATGGAAAGGAAGAAAGGGAATCTCCACATGCTTCATTAAATGTGTATTCTTATCCCTGTGAAAGTATATGGTCAAATCCCTCAAGCATATCTATATTAGTTCACACCATTGTCCTAAATTCAGATTGACCCATTTTGTATTTGTGAGATGCAATTTACAGACTGATTTATGTCATGGATGTTGTAACCTCAGTATATATTTGCTTTGTTAGATTGAAAGATTTTAAGTGCATATTTGAGGGGTGTCAATGGTTTGGTCTAATGTAAATAATTTACGCTGTATATGTCATAGTAAGATTAAAATGGCACTTGCTATACTTGTGGAATTTTAAACTATATATTAATATTATAATAAAGGAGGACACATTTTCCTTTGTACATTGCAAATAGTTGACCACCATGCTTGCTATAACGTATTTTCTAAGTGTAATATGTGGAATATAAACCTGTGGTTTTCTTCAGGGGAAGAACACATTATATTATACCCTCATATAGCTTGCTCGCAATACCACAGGTATTCATATCCTATTTCATTACTTTACTTTTTTATTATATATTTTGTTTAATTATTTTTCACATTTCTGAACCACCCATCTTTCTCCCCCCATACACATACAGACAAACACAGTACAGATCCAGAGAGAAAGTTTGATCTATAACCATGTCCATTTTAAAATCTTACTACAGCTATCATTATCCCATATACTTGTATATTTGTTACAGTATCCCCAAATACTGTATATCTTCTTTTTTTTGCTTCATCCTACTCACGTTTGCTTTTTGGCACAGATTTTTATAGAAAAATATTTAGCTTGACAGACGAGATAAGTAAGAATAAGTTGTAAAATCACCCCTGCAATCAAAAGAGAACAGGTGACGAAGGCACTTTAAAACAGAATAAAACATTACGAGGTTTCTATGCTTGAAGGCAACAGCAGCAAATATAACAACTATTCGCCTCTGTTCATTTAAATAAAGGAAGTGAGGATTTGCACCAGATGTGTCAGCTTTATCAAGTTAGGCTTTTCATCTCTTATCTCACGTTATGCTAAACTAAATTAAACAGCTTCATCCACAGCTACCCCTTCTTGTCCAATTTGCATAAGTAGCAGTCTTTATCACTTTCACTACAATTCCTTTCAATGTACCATAATTCACTGAGCTGAAGCCAAATCTTTTCCCTGTGATTGATACGATATTTCCAAATAGTCACTTTCCTTATGGCATTTAAAAAGGACAGCGGATGACGGTATCAAGATTATTAGGAGAGGAAGTTTAATTTTGTACCATGTCAAAACCCTCGCTGTAATTTCCATCACAAAAAGGATGCATGTGGTGTGATTGCCTTTTCTCATTACAGTCATTGTCAAAAGAATAAGATTCCAAATTTAATTGGCTAAAGTAGTTTATGGAGTAGAATTCTATAATAAGCAACCATTATCAGCATTCGCAGTCATTCTGTAAATATTTTAATATTTCAATCTGCCACTGTGTCTGAGAAACATCGTACGTGCAGAAATCATAAGATAAAAGCAAGAAAGATAATATAATATTGTTCAGGTAATGCAAACACAACCCATTTTTTTTCTTGTAATGAGAAAATCAACTTCACACTGAAAACATGTCCTTATGATTCCAGCAATCATTGGAATAAGTGCTGAGTCAGAAATGAAAAGTCATAGAAGGATTTCTACCCACTAGGCTCTGCTGCTGGTTGACTGTTACTAACGCCTGTTCTCTGCACATTCCCTCTCATTTTCTTCTAGAAGGTCTTCTAACCTCCTCATCAAGTGGGTGAAACAGGGATTCTTAGAAGAAAGGGAAAATCAACAAACATCACTTCCTATTCTTCATCCAGTGGGAGCATCCTTTAAAACTCATTCCACTCATGAGAACCTCTCATACAAGCTGTTTGCTTTCAATTGGAACCCAATTCCATTGCAGATAAATGACAAGAATATGAAAGAGACAAAAATACGATATCACTATAGAGGTTGCAACTAAGCCAGTTTAGTCTAATAGTTAAGGCAACAGGTTAAAAAATGGGAGAACATAAGTTCTAGTTCTGCCTTAGCCATGAAAGCCAGCTGGGTGACCTTGGGCCAGTCATTCTCTCTCACCCCAACTCCCCTCATAGGGTTGTTGTTGTGGGGAAAATAAGAAGAGGAAAGTGTGTTGGATATGTTCACCTCATTGAGTTATTTATAAAAATAATAAAGTTGGGATACAAGTAAGTAATTAAAAAAAATAGATAAAGGAGTTGTTGCTGACTATAGGGGGAGGTGTTTATCTCCATTTCAAGGCCATTGAGCCAGGGCTGTCTGAAGACATTTCACGTCATGTGGCCAGCATAACATCCCAGAGCACTGTTATCTTCCCTCTGAAGTGGTACCTATTTATCTACTCACTTTTGCATGCTTTCAAAATGCTAGATTGTCAGGAACTGGGGCTAGGACAGGAAATCACCTCTTGGGTCTCAAACTTGGGCTACCGGCTTTCCCGTTTACAAGCTCAGCACCTTTAACCAATGAGCCACCATGCTGCCCCAAGTAAGTAAATAAATAAATAAGCAAGCAAGTTTACTGTCTAATTTAGCCATATTTTAATAATGTTTCAATGGTGTATTTTTGTCTAGTGAATATTTCAAAAGCCATGTGCATGTAAATGTAAATTTTGTGTTGCTGTTCTTCATATACAATGGTGCTTAAAAGTCTGTGAACCTTTTTGGATTTTCAATATTTCTCCATAAATGTGACCTAAAGTGTGTTCTATTCTTTGCACAAGACTTAAAACTAAATAAAGAGAACCCAATTCAACAAATAAGTCAAGTATGCAGATACATTAAACATTCTGAAACGTTCACAAACTTTTAAGTTCCACTGTACCTATAGTGAATCAAAACAGTCTCTCTTCAGCAGCACCATACCAGAATTATTTTTTAATCACTGTTATTTGCCTAAAGGAAATAAAGGGACGCAGTGGCTCAGTGTCTAAGATGCTGAGCTTGTCAATCAAAAGGTCAGCAGTTCAGTGGTTCAAATCCCTAGTGCCGTGTAATGGGGTGAGCTCCTGTTACTTGTCCCAGCTTCTGCCAACCTAACAGTTTGAAAGCACGTAAAAAATGCAGTAGAAAAATAGGGACCACCTTTGGTGGGAAGGTAACAGCGTTCCGTGTGCCTTTGGCCACATGACGGCCACATGACGGCCACATGACCACGGAGACATCTTCAGACAGCGCTGGCTCTTTGGCTTTGAAACGGAGATGAGCACCGCCCCCTAGAGTCGGGAACGACTAGCACATATGTGTAAGGGGACCGTTACCTTTATCTTTATTTTCCTAAATGCTGAAATAAGTACAATCCACTAACTATTGTTAGTGCTATTGCTTTCTTGTTATGGTAAAGCAGTGTGGCAATACACATCTTTCTTCAGATACCTTGATTTGCCGCAAAGTACCAGTAGTTCAGCAACAATATCTACATTTAAAAGAAGTTCATAGATTGAAGTAACACAAAGGTGAAATTTTTAAAAAACCTAAAAAAAATCCAAATGGGAATTAGAATTACTCCACCACAAGAGACCTTTACTTCATATCACAGTCCTTAGTTTCAGTGGGTGAGGCAGAGTGAGGAGGAAACCACACAATTAGTCAAACCAGTGTGGCAGCAAACCTTTCGGTGTTACTGCAGTGCTTAGGAAGAACCTATGGAAAAATGTCTCTTATGATGAGTTCTGGCATCAGCATATATCATTTTCTGGCAACTGATAGAGCCCCAGCAGGTTAGCAGTGTCTACTGCTGACCCCTTTCCTTGCATTCCAGAACAGTTTAATGAATCACCTTCAAACGAACAGCAGTATCCCAAGAGCTGTTTCTTACTCGGTGTGCCTATGTAATAATGCACTTTCTCCCCAGCAAATAATGCATCAATTTAAGTGGATGCCCTGACAGACAGTTAATCATTCCTTGCTCTGTATTCATTTAGCAGTGAACAATCCATTCTAATTGTTATCTTAATTTGTAGAACTGGCTACTTAAAAAGAGTCTTCCAAAAATGATGTTCACCATTGAAGGAATGTATCATAAACCATCAATCCAAATTTGCTATCAGAATGTAAGCATGTTCACTTTTCAGTCTTTCTATCTTTTGAAAGAGTGCTGAAACCAAAGATTAATGAGAAGTTAGAGGAGACAAGGTATGTTTTTCTTTTGATTTTTTTTTCTAATTTACTACAGATCCTGACAATTGTTTGTCGATATCTTTTTGTTGTTGTCAATATCTGTTTGATATAGATGTTCTGAAGTGGTGTAGTTGTACACATTCAACAGTAACTTCATGTTCCAAAGTTTTTAAATAATGCCAGTAGATAGAGTGACCATATACAGAAAGTGAAGGTCATAGATTTTTGAAAGCATTTTTTCCCTATACAGAATCTGAAAATACTTTCTAAGGAAACAGGAAGGATATATCAAAAGTTGCTGATAAAATCCTTGGTATCTCTAGCTAGAAAAACCACAGCCAAATATTCCTGCTGTCAATCAAACTAGATAATACTGGATTAGTGAGACAGACCATCTGCTTACCATAAAGATATTTTCTATGATAATTTCTTTGGGGGAGTCTTAATAATCTGAAATTTTAGAAATCTGAAAATAGCAAATCTCTGCAGTAGTAAATGACACAGTGCAATGGTTGTTACAACCTATGGGAAAGGGTATCGGTTCTTCTGGAAGATCAGATACATGATATGAACAGCTCTGCAGAAGTGATTAACTGTGCAAAACCAGAAGAGGGAGTTTCACTTCAGATAAGGTTCTATTGAAGTAAAACTTCAAACTAAGAAATCTGCACCCTTGTTTCTAATAATAAACTAAGGGATCAATTTGTTTCATTTTACTCATAGAACATAGAATAATAGAGTTGGAAATGACCTTGGAGGTCTTCTAGCCCAACCCTCTGCTTCAAGCAAGAGACGCTATACCATTTCAGATAAATGTTTGCCCAATTCCATTTTGAAAACCTCCAGTGATGGAACATTTACAGCTTCTGAAGGCAAGCTGTTCCATTGGTTGATTGCTCTCACCATTAGAAAATTTCTCCTTAGTTCTAAGTTGCTTCTCTCCTTGGTTAGTTTCCATCCATTGTTTCTCATCTTGCCTTTTGCGGCTTTGGAAAATAGTTTCACTCTCTTGTCTTTGTAGGAGATTCTCAAATATTGGAACTTTACAAATACTTGTGCTCAACTTTACAATCTCTCTCAGTCTTCTACTGAAGAAGACGTACGGAAACCTCTTTGATGAGTGCGATGGAAGAAGACTGAGATATGTTTCTAGGATAGATAGCTCTGGCAAATACTGCAGAGGTCCCTTCAGATTAAAACAAAACTCTTTATTCCAGAGTTTCTATCCTAAAACTCTTCCAAGCTAGAGTTACCAGATGTCCGGCAGAAAGAGAACATGTCCTCCTTTTTCTCCTCATGTCCTCTATCCAGCAGGCATAGCTTTACTATCAAATATTGTCCAACTTTTTGAGTAGCTCTTCCTGAACAGCTTTTCTCCAATTCCCCAATAAGTGCTCTTTGCAAGTTAATTAGTTGATTAGTACTGCTGTTGCCTGAAATTGACAAGACCTTAATCAGACACTGAAAGCTTTTTTTGCTTCTCAACTGTCTCTAGCAATTTCCTGCAACTGAAAAAAAGATATTTCTGGTGCAGGAAAAAGTACTTTCATATACATATACATAAACTTTCATATAAAACAAATAAGAACTTTTTGTTGTTATTGTGGATGTGAAGAAATTTAAACATACATTCTCTTTTCCCCCAAGTGACTTCCTTTCCAATTTTCCACAACCTTGTTTGCCGGTTCAGATATCTGGAAACCTTATTCTATTTATTTATTGGTTTGATTTATATGCCGCCCTTCTCTGGAGACTCAGGGCGGCTTACAATGCATTAAGCAATAGCCTTCATACTTTTGTATATACTTGCTTTAGTAGGGTTTTCGGAGACCCTAAGCGGTGTTCTTTTTTATACAAAGTCAGCTTATTGCCCCCACAATCCGGGTCCCCATTTTACCTACCTCAAAAGAATGGAAGGCTGAGTCAATCTTGAGCCTGGTAAGATTTGAACTTGCAGTAATTGCAGGCAGCTGGTGTTACTTAACAGTGCTTTAGTCTGCAGCACCACCAAGGCTTATTCTAGACTGAGGTGCTTCAATAAACACCATGGGTAACCCTGTCTACATAGCTGGCCATATAGAGGGAGTTAGTACATGCTAAAGGTTTTCTAGACTGGGTGTTTTGGGTGCAAGTGCTAGCACAAGTGACCCAACCTGAAGCAAATATAGCAAAGACTTTACAGATTAAAAAAAAACTTCTGTGAACACTGTAAGCAATCTCATAGCTCCAGTTTAGAGCATAAAGTCCAAGGTCTTCTAAACTGGGCAGCTTCAGGGAATCCTACAGGCAATCCCTTCAACTACTGAAACTTCTCTGATTAAAGACTTTGGCCAGGTTTGGTGGACAGATAAGTTGAAAGGTCCTTCTGTAACTGTGGCCTGAAGTAGTTCAAGGTAGTACAGAATTCTGGGATTCAAGCAAATCACATCATTGGTTCATTCTCTACAATGCAAATGTCTTTGTTGAAGTTGAAACTATGCTTTTTGCACCGGTTCAGTAAGGACAAAATTTATGCTTAGTAGCTTCTATTAGGATCTCTAGGGGAAAGTACTTTTAAATTAGATAAAATTTGTGGCAAAAGCAATAGAAGGTTTCAGACACTGTGATAACTAGCAGGAAAAAACAAATTTGTACTTTGCCAACTGCACCTTTTCATTTTTCCTTAATAATTTTTTGTTAACTGATTGTAGTTGAATATATTTGATTATTTGAACTGCAGCGTGAGGAAGTTGTACAAGTGATATGTGCGTATGACATTCATCTCATCCCGAAATGGAGTAGCTGAGTTATCATCTACTCAAAATGTTCAAACAAGCTGTCAGGAGCCCATCAGCCTAATTATATTCATGATCCAAACACGGTGTTATTTTAAACATGCTTGCTTCAAAGGAATCCCATCAATTTTCATAGGACATATTCTGAAATAATTGTAAATTGTGAAAAATTCTGAAGGGAATGCATGTTATAAAGAAGTTGCAAAAATAAAAATAAATGTTGACACATAGGATTATAGGCTAATAACTTATCTCAAACATTTTTCAAATATGTAAACACATTAATATTTATGTCAGCAGAAGTAGAAATAGTTTTGGAGTAGCAAAGACATACATTCAAATACACAATCGAACTTTAGCAAACTTTCCTAATCTTTATATGTCTAAACAAATTGCTTTTGATGATATAAATGCTTTGTTCCTCATTCAGTTATTATATATTTCTTGCATGTATCTCCCAAAATATGACCTAGACAATCCGTCCAGTGTTGTGGAGCAGACTGGATACACAACGAAGGAAGAATCAAAGATAAAATGTTCCCGTGTTAAGGGGGGTAGACCTTTTTCTTTTAATTTTGTAGCTCAGCTAAGCTTCAAAAGAGTTTGCCAAGCTCTTAGAACCAAGCAGCTTTAAAGCAGAAAACAAATCCCTATTACTTAACAACACTTTAATTGCCATGATTTGGGATAGTGCCAAAATGTATGTGTATTAAAAAAATAAATGCATTGATGTAGATGAGATTACTTTAGGAAAAAAAAATACAATGGGCAATGTTGTCAATTAATAGCAATGCTGCATAAAACCTTGAATTATTAAACCAAAAGAATTCTTAGTCCATAATGAATGATCAAATTAAATGACAGCATACTTCAAAAAAAAAAAAAGAGTGAAAGTATCTAGTACAAAAATGAAAAGGCACATGCCAGATGAGCTTTTAAAATTACTCATCTCCAAGGACAGTAAATAATTTAATTTTGTAAATGTACAGGAAGTCGAAATCTAAAGTCATGGTTTAGCAACACCTATTATAAGAAAAAGTCAAAATGTCGCAAAATGAACAGTAATAATACTTTTAAATTCTTCACAATAGTTCACTGGGCTGAGTGTTAAACTTGATGGTCGAAGTTTAACACTCAGTTATTGAATAACTTATTGAATAACTTATAAGTTATCAAAAGTTATCGAATAACTTTCAAGTATGAAGTGTCTGACATTGGAGTCCCCATTATATCCAAATTCTAGCAGATCTTTGCCAATAAAACATATTATGAAGAACTAACACCATAACCTGCTCTGTTTAGCTTGTCTGACTATCCTTTTTTCCCAATTTCCATGCAGAATAGTATGAATTTATCACAACTCCAAGGATAGTGAAATTTCTATTCCGACTTAATGTCAGATAGAAAAATAGAGAAGTTTGGAATCTAGAACAGAGATGTAGTAATTGTGCTTCTGAAATACCTTGGAATAGATCCCTGGAAGTTGTGACTGTACCATATTTTTAGCGTGAGAGAAGGGAAAAGAAGATAATGTGACTTCATAATAATCACATTAAATATGTTTATACTTAATTAAATGGAATGAGAATGTAATCTCTGATACTCTCAAAGGCCTCTGGCCTTGTAAATGTTATGCACCAGTCATCCCTTAAACCAGGGGTGTCAAACTGGCGGCCCGCAGTTTGGCCTGCACATAATGCATTATGTGCAGGCCATACCCACCCTGGCTCTGCAAAGGTAAAAAAGTTGTGATATGTCATGTGACATCATGTGACGCAATCAAGTTTGACACCAGTGTCATAAACTCACAGTTTATCTCACCCTATTTTCTGAGTAATCCTTCTTTTTTCCCTTTTCTAACATTAGTCTTTCCATAATATCTTCAAGACAAAAAGGCTACTGTAAACTTTGTGAGAAAAAGCCAAACAGTTTTATGGCCTCTTAGATTCCCATCCAGAAATCATTGGCTTGTAGTTTAATGTCTTAGCTATGGAAGCTCAGTTCATGTTTAAAATTCCCAAGATACAAACACATAAAGGCTGATCCTCCATGTTTGAAAATATAATATTCAGTAGTTAATCAGATCTTTCTATGGACTCAAGTAAATTTCACAGGTGTCTTTTTCAATTAGAGAACACATTGAGAGAGTTTTTATAGTTGGAGAGAGAAATTGGTGTCACTGGTGCTTTGTCAGTGTTGATGGGGTGTGCTTAAAGCAGAAAAAAAAATACTCTAATCAAATAACTGTCAAAGAAAAAGCCACATCCCTACCAACACTGGCAGGACAAGCTACTGTATTTAAGGGGGGAATAAACCCCACACCTATTAGCATTCCATTGCTATACATAGAGATAAAGGTATCAATAAAGAAGAATATTTGTACCTCAGGGTTGAAAGGAAGAGTTCTTGGTGCTCTTTGAGCTTGTTTGTTTTCTTGTAGACATTTCATTACCCTAACTAAGTAACATCATCAGTGCAGTGATGATGTTACCTAGTTAGGGTAATAAAATGTCTACAAGAAAACAAACAAGCTCAAAGAGCACCAAGGACCTCTCAGATAAAGATATGGAAATACCGTGTTTTTCAGAGTATAAGACGCACTCCCCCCCGCAAAAGTGGGTGAAAATTTTGGTGTGTCTTATACAGTGAATGTTGTGGTGGGGTAGGGGGGTTGGTGCAGAGCCGATCATCTGTTCTAGAATTGGCGGTGGCGAATGGGCCACACCGAACGGGGGATGGCAAACAGGTTGCACCAAACAGGCTGCGCCGGTGGTGAACGGGTTGTACTAAATGGGCCGCAGTGGCAAACAGGCCATGCTGAACGGACCACAGCAGCGGCAAACAAACTGTGGTGGCGGCAAAGGGGCTGCAGTGGCAACGAATGGGCTGCGGCAAAGGGGCTGCAGCAAAGGGGCTGCAACAGCGAAGGGGCCACAGTGAATGGGCAACAGCGAATGGGCCAGATGAATACTGGATGGATGCTGGAAGGCAGAGGCAGATTTTTTTTTTCTTGTTTTCCTCCCCAAAAAAGGTAGGTGCATCTTATAGTCCGGAGCGTCTTATACTCTGAAAAATACAGTATGTTTGTGTGTATATAGATGTGTTCATTTTTGGAACTAATTCAAAAATATTTGTAAAGAGAAGCACAAATTAACTCACAAACTGTCAGCCTCACTATGTAGACTAGCCCATGAAATTCATACCATAGGAAGGTTAAAACTACTTTTATTGAGACTGGCTATAATAACAGGACCTTGCAAGTCTGTGCTGCAACTCCTCTTCCTTCTTCATTGAATTTGGGAGGTGTCTGTCTGAGCCACTTCCATATGTAATCTGGATGTTCTGTATTTAAAACATATTTCACCCTTTATTGCCTTGGTAATAGAGCATATGTCAGGCCTGGAAGCCATCTTTTGCATATCTCTGTCAAGGTCATCTCCCTTATTTGCTACATAAATGCTGGTTCCTGAATGTTTAGAAGCATATACAAATTTGGGGGTGCTTGCCTATATGAATTAACCATGGTACTGTTCCTGCATACCTCTGTAGTAAGAAAATAGTGTTACAGTGATTTATGAAAGCCTAATAGTTAAGTTACAGGCTGGAGTCATTTTCAAAATGATCACATATTTCTTTTTCAGGACAAAATGAGCATTAGATGTAATGTATTCTCTATAGTCAGCTAATTGGAGCACATTTAAATATTAGAAATTATTGCTAACTGCTCTAATATTTCCTCCTTTAGAGAAATGAGAGTGCTTCAGGGTTTATGTTGTTTTTCAGGTTCCTATTGAAATTCTATTGGTGCTAGTCAAATGCTTTGTTTTAATTTTTATATATTTAATGTTATTAGCAGCTTTGTTGCACAAACATTTAGGACACAGGTGCGTGTCAGCTACTATAAATCGAAGCTCAGAAAAGAAAATCATCTGTCTGTCTGTGTATCTAATCTAATATATCTACTGTTGTCATCCATCCATCCATCCATCCACCCATCCATCCATCCATCCATCCATCCATCCATCCAATCTTTCGGTACCTAATGGTACTGCTTTCCTATTGTTCCATCATAAACACTGCATGTCCCATTCTTCTTTTCAGCTTAATATCCAAAATCCAATTCTGTCCCACAACATTCACTGTTAATATATCAGAAATATAAGCTTTCTTCAGTGAGGCACTCATAGCCTTCTTTGAAATGTGGTGTTTTGCCCCATGTGGAACAGTGCCCTTTGTGCGGATGAGGCAAGCACTTCCTATCTGTGTCTGATGTCACACTACCTCATCAAAAAGAGCTCCATTCACTTCACCTGCCACCTTGCCTCAATGAGCAAGACTTCTGGATAGCCCCATTTGTCCCTCAGTCAAAATGGTATCGCCCTTTCTCCTCCCATTTTTGGAAATAAGAGGGAAAAAAGCACTTCAATGAGTCACTTTCATCAAAGGTTTATTGTACCAAATA
This sequence comes from Pantherophis guttatus, assembly GCF_059756535.1. Classification (NCBI taxonomy): domain Eukaryota; kingdom Metazoa; phylum Chordata; class Lepidosauria; order Squamata; family Colubridae; genus Pantherophis; species Pantherophis guttatus. Next base: position 226,437,811 of record NC_142063.1, on the reverse strand, counting down.
CCCCTTTCAAAACTCCTAATTACTCCTAAGGGTCTGCTATTTATTCATTTTCTCAGATATCGTACTTATGACTTACACATGGTTAGGTTAGGTTAGGTTTATTAAATTTGTATACCGCCCTTCTCCCGAAGGACTCAGGGTGGTGAACAGCCAAAATTAAAAAAATTAATTTCTATTTATTAAGCTTCAAGGGATAACCCCTACAACCTCACCCCCTCAAAACAACAACAACAACAACAACAATAACAACAACCTATTAACACAGGTTTAGTCACAATATGAACAAGTAGAAAAGGTAAAGGTTCCCTTGGCACATTATGTGCTAGTTGTTCCCGACTCTAGGGGGTGGTGCTCATCTCCGTTTCAAAGCTGAAGAGCCAGCGCTGTCCGAAGACAACTCCGTGGTCATGTGGCCAGCATGACTAAATGCCAAAGGCGCACGGTACGCTGTTACCTTCTCACCAAAGATGGTACCTATTTTTCTACTTGCATTTTTTTTTTGTGCTTTCGAACTGCTAGGTTGCCAGAAGCTGGGACAAGTAATGGGAGCTCACCCCATTATGCCGCACTAGGGATTCAAATTGCTGAACTGCCAACCTTTCAATTGACAAGCTCAGTGTCTTAGCCACTGAGCCACTTATGAGCATCCCTTATGAACAACTATAATGTCGCTATTCTCAGATTTGTATAAGGCGTTGATATCATTCCATTGGCAACTGTAATTATGTAAGTTAATTATCATCTTTTTTTTGCTAAATATAAATAATAATGCCTACTGGATATAAAAATCAAGAACAATTAATAAAGCAACTGTTCCCATATAGATAATAGTATTACCTTCCAAAAGTAAGCACTTGGTTTCTTCTGACTTGCTAACCTAGTAAATATGGAATTGACTTGTACAGTAAATTTACTTATTAGTAAAGTGTCATATACAATATAATTCTTACTTGTTCACAGCCGTCTTTGAGATGTGGTGTGACATCTACTATGCCAACTAGTCTAAATATCTGCAGGAAAAAAAATGTTCTATTGTACAACCATATGCATGTTGATACAAATCAGGCACTGTTATTTTCACCTGGGAACCCAGAGTCATCGTTTATTTATTTTGTAACTATCCCTCCTCTTCCTCTCCCCCTCCAAAATAATCTTTCAACTCAGGCTGGTAAACAACAATGAAAATACCCAAAAAATAAAAAAAAAATAAAAGTAAGTTATACAGTTAATACAAATTGCCCAGTTGTCCACCAGAAACACTCAGAGCTGATCAAATGAGTGAATCTTAAGTCCAATTCAAGAAGCTAACTTGAAAAAAAGGCCTCAAGACAAATCTATCCTTAATTCACTGGATGATTCAATGAGAAAGAAGGGACACATTCAGACTTGCAATTTGTGGTTACTGTAGCTGTTTTTAGTTTTAGATTGTTTTAGACTGAATGACATTGGTTTCTTAGTCTGATCAACTATATGCAGTTGTGTTTTTCAACCTTAGCAACTGTGTGGTCTTCAGCTCCCCAGCCATCTGGGGGATTATGGGGAATTTTGGGACGTTAGCAGAACATACCTACACTTGTTAGATTTCCACAATATAACTCCTGAAGGTAATGGGCAGTATAGAAACACAAAACACACACACACACACACACACACACATTTCAAAAGGGAAGTGTTGGAAGAAATATCCATCTGGGTTCATTTCCAAGTAGGGAAAAAGACACTGGAAACATGGAGACTGCTTGAAAAGATGGTTTAATGGTGAATAGGACCACATGCTTTTGAGGTCCTGGGCAAAAAGAGTACGAGAGAGAGAGAGAGAGAGAGAGAGAGAGAGAGAGAGAGAGAGAGAGAGAGAGAGAGAGAGATTTATACCCTCTGTTGGGCTTTGAATTTGAGCTTGTCTTCTGATTGGTTGTCAGACTCCCATGGGGCCATGCAGGGGTAACTTTGTAAGTTATCTGTGTCCCAGGCTTGGTTGAGCCTTGCTAGGTGATGATGTAATGAAGGGGCTTTGAGCAATTCCTATTATGGCTCTGCTTGAAGGAGGTAGATCTTTGTTATGTAGAATAGACTGGCCCAGGCCTTAATGGCCCATTGACAAGGGGGGGGGGGCTGAGTTTCTGCCTCCCTTTTAGAGGAAATATTCTGCCCTTTTAATATTTCCTAAAATATCTCATTTCCCTAGAGAGTGATGGGTGCTAACTTCCTACAGAAGGATTGCAACAGTGTAAGAATGCAGCTTACATGCTTGCACATGTTCCATTGCCGTTTACTTATTTTTTATTTTTTATTTATTGAATTTGTATACCGCCCTACTCCCGAAGGACTCAGGGCGGTGAACAGCCAAATAAAATACATATAATACAAATGTTAAAAAACCATTAAAATACAATTAAATAATTGGCCCGTAATTGTCACATGATCAGGTGAATCACAGTAACAGTTTTTCAGTAAGGGATGAAAACTACGAGCACAATCTCACATTGTGATACTGAGAGTTGGGGGAGAAATCAATTATATTTAATAGCACATATTTTAAATATACTGTATGTTGACTTTAAATATCCTAATAAATATTACTCTTTTTTTAAAAAAGGCCAAATATTGCCAAGTCTTCCATGGTGAAATGATCACATCATTGAACATGGCCCTGTGATCAGAGAGGACAAGAATATATAAACTTAAATCTGAGTCTGTGCTGGTAAATGGATTCCCAAAAGCCTTTTTAAAAGTAGCTTGCTATCTGCTGCTAATGATTTCTGCACACTAGAGTTTTTGCAGTAAGTTTTGTTCTGTTTTGTCTTCATTTTTGTCTTCAAAAATTGATTTATTTTTTCCTTGCTGGGAAAAAAAAAGCACTTTTACTAAATTGCTGGGCAGGCTGTGGCTTATTAAGAATAGATCCATTGTAACAATAAGTCATCAGTTAAAAAAATTAATCTTGTATATTGATAGTGAAGGCTTGATGATTAGAAAATTAAGTTGAAGTTAAAACAGATGTGCCTATACAAAGAATGCAAATACAAAGTGTAATATTAAGGACAGAAATGTAGGTGTGTGCAGTTAATTAAATATTCACTTTATCTTCCACTCTTCTACCCATAAGAGATTTAAGGAAACAGAGTACTGTACAATACTTATAAAAAATTCTCACTCAAAAGGACTTCAGTTTGTTTTTAGACTAGAATATAGGAATCCTGTGATAAGTCTTAGTCTGTCCACATGTTGTAAAATTAAGAAGTGTCTGTTCAAGGTGTCTTCTGATTGCTGGTTGGTGCTCACAGTACATTCCACTAGTCTTCTGCCTATATAATGGCTTTAACAGTCCTTACACCCTATATTATTAGAGAGCCGTGTTGGCATAGTGCTGAGAATGCAGTATTGTGGGCTAATTCTGCTGACTGCCAGCAGTTCGAATCTCACCAGGCTCAAGTTTGACTGAGCCTTCCATCCTTCCAAGGTCAGTAAAATGAGGACCCAAATTGTTGGGAGAAATATGCTGACTCTGTAAAGCACTTAGAGAGGACTGCAAAGCACTGTGAAGTGGTATATAAGTCTAAGTGCTATTATTGATAGTGTTACGGTATTATAGATGACTCCTGGGTTTGGGTTTTTTTTTCCATCTTGGGCTATTGGGTCCTTTGGCTTATTTAATATGTTTTGGAGGGCTTTAGTTGGTTTTGTATGCTACGGTAATGCTGTGGGGTTATAATAGTCTATCAATGATATCTGAGATGTTTTTGATATATGACAGTGATATCCTTTTCATAGCTTGTATTGGTTATGCTGTAGTGGGTTGAGTGGACAGGCACTTTGTTTCAGCCTCCACTTCTATATTGCTTGCTTGCTATGGCTGCCATTGTAATGGGGGGAGGAGGGAGCTGTCTGGGTAGTTGAGAAGGGGGAAGCGAGCTGGTGGAGATATCTCGTAATAGGGAGTGAATTGGAGAAAGTTTTCCTCAGCGTTTCTCTGCAGCTGGGAGATGCGCTGATAACCAGTCAAGGTCAACCGTCCTGGCATACCAGAAGGATGGAGCCATCTGAAGCTGCATCCACATGACACCTTGGGGGGAATGTGGATTGGATAATCCTGACTGGACCCTTGTGGGGAGGGTTTTGGGGATGCTTTCTATATGTGATTTTCGTGCCTATTGCCTCAGACCTTGCTTTTCTTTGGTTGCATTCAGTTCATACTCAGTAAAAGTACCTTTCTCTATAACAATGGAGTCAGGGTTTTTCTTTCTTGAGTACTGAAAGGAGGCATACCTGACACTTTGGGATAAAAGTGTGTGGATATCCATTTTATTGGAAAATGTTGTGTAAGTGTTCGGTTTCTTTTTGTTGGTGTTCTGGCTTGCTGCAGTGCATATATGCTTCTCTGAATAATGTTCTTACATAGCTCCTCTTTTGGGAGTTATTACTTTGGTATTGGAATATTTGATTAATATGGGTAGTTTTTCAATAGACTTGTGTTTCTAATTTGCAGCAATTTCTTCTGCTGATGAGGATATCCAGGAAGGACAATGTATTGTCGTTTTCTTCTTCCCTTATGAATTTTTGTTTCTGTAATGGGAAATTGATAGAATATTCACTCTATTCTATTTAATGTCTAATTTTTTTTAATAGGGTCTTTAGGTATGTTTTGGTGTCCCTGGTAATGATACAATTAGATTAGACTATTTCAGGCTTGTGTATTTTGGGAACTGAGAACTGTGAAAACTATTTCAATGAACAGATTGTTTCTCTTATTACTTAATAAATATATTAATACAACTTTGTGTACAGAGATATAAAAAGCACACACAATAGATCACAAAGATTAAAAATACCTAAACTTTTGTCTCAAAGATGAAGGAGGGAAAATGCTCCCACTTTCAAGAAGAGTAGGCTTTGGGTGAAGAGAGAAGTCTTCAAAAGGGATTTAAAAGTTATGTGACAATAGGTTGCCCTCAAAAAATTGGATGTCTGTCACCACAGAGAAAGTGTATCCCAGGGCAACCCCAAAATGGCACTCTGTACTTCTTAGAACAGCAAAACTTCTCCAACATTCTCAGTGATCAAACAGCTGAATGAGTGGCTTATGGAAAAAATTAAAAGAGTAGGCCTTGAATACTCAAGCTACAATTCATACAGCCTATTCAACCAATAGTAGATCCCAGAACTCTAAAATGAATGAAAGTTTTTGTCCAATTTTGCACTCCTTTATTGTAGGTAGGATACATAATTCATTGGTATAGTGATGTTGATGTAATCCATTTAGTCTTGTTCGACTCTTAGTGGTTTTATGGGCCAGGCCTCTCAACATCTTCCATTTACACTGGTAAAGTATGGGCAAGCAACAAGAAAGAAGAAAGAAAGAAAAAAAAACATTACAAGCATCAGTCTCTTTCTGAAATGCCAACATTTGTGTTGTTAATAAGAACCATGCTGGCTAGGGATTCTGGAAGCTGAACCATCATTGTGCTAAAATAATGGTAATGGAAACAGGTATTAATATTGCCTGAATCATAACTGATTGGTGCTATAAATGGGGAAACAGCCAATGCCTGGTCATATGTACACACATATGACATATCCACACTTTTGCAAACACCTTAACTTTTTGTACCGCTTGCTCTTCCACAAAATATCCTTAAAACTAGTAGCTCAATGTTAAATATTTGCAAGGTGAGTGACACCAGTTCCATTATAATTAAATCATATTAGAATCACTGAACTGAATCATTTTATAGCTTTACAATTATCTTGCAGACAATGTACTTGGTAATTTTTGCTAAATGCTTAAGTATCCAATTTGACCCGAAGGGTGCTACTTTCGACTTGCATGACGGCTAAATATATTAATGTCCCAGAAAATGTTTCATACTTCATTTATTGTAAAATATTCCATTTTTAATAGATGGTAATGTAAAACTAATACTAAGATGTATTCAGCTCTAATTGCATTTAAAGAAAGTTCAGGCATGGATTTTTTCCCCCAAAGTTTTCTTTATATGTCCAGCCTTCATAATTCTGCAATTCTGAATATTAATACACATTAATTTAGTTTAAACATACTAAACGTTAAGCTTCCAAATTTAAAATGAGAATCCTTTTCCTATTGAATTACTATCTTCTGTTGCGAATTCAACTGTAGTGTTTATTTGTACTTTATTTATCAATTCATATGCTGCTTCAGTCACAAAGTGACTCTAGACATCTTATAGACTAAAACTATATATTTTTTCAAAAAAAATTAAAATAAGAACAAGTAAAAATTAACAAAAGTAAAAGAGGCTGTGGAATTTTTCAATCTGTTCAGCTATTTATGATTCATTACAAAACTGTATCTGTGAAGCAAAATAAAGAAAATTAATGTAAACAATATTAAGAAAATATCAACCACACATCTTGACTAAATAAAATGGCTACATACTATAAATAAAATTTTAAAATCTCAATTTGTGTTAGCAGATGTCTGCTCAACGGATGCAAATTCTGTGTTTCCTTCCAATACACCCTTTCTCTAAATTTGCTGAGAAGGATATCCACAGTCTATAGAAAAGTTGAGGGGAGCATACATAGCTGGGGAAAGAAAATAAAAGTCATTCTTCCAATATTGATTTTTCTGGCAAGTGCACAGCTGGAGAAAGTTCAGAGGATCACTTTGGGGAAATTATTGATTATGATTGGCTTTCCCTGTTTTTAATCCTTGAGCATTAGATACAACATTCTATTCCTAGGATATGATCGTATGAGTGATCAAGGCTATTCAATTCTGAGCAATGATCTTTATTCAAAATTTATCCATGAGGCCTTCCTGAGTTCCTGATATAAACACTCTAATGCAACATTTCTTCTCAAATCAAGTCAAGGAGATTTTTATTAGCAGTTCTTGAGTTGAATATTATTTTTCTCTTCTGCCTGGAATTAGAAAGTAAAAGATTCCATATCTGAGTGCTTCTTACAAATATTTTGAAATTACATCCAATGTAACAAATTTACCATATTTTTCAGACTATAAGACACACCTTTTTCCCCCCTAAAAGGGGGTGAAAATTTGGGTGCGTCTTATACACCAAATGTAGCCCCGCTCACCCAATGGCCCTATGGCCTCTGCCTCCTAGCAATTTACCTCCTTGCAGCAAGCAGGAAGAAGAAACAGCCCGTTTCAGCTTCAGCACACTCTAATTAGCACACGTTGATTGTCCATTGGATCGGCCTCCCGACTCTCAGCTGTTTCAGGCTGCAGGGATTGTCATTGCCTATTGCTGCGCAGGCAATATATATGTAGGTCTTTGGTTATTTGGGTTTTCTCCTGTGTAAAATTGGAAGTGTCTTGGCGACGTTTCAACAAAGTCTCATTCATCATCTTCAGACTGGTGTTTTCGGCTTCGTGCTTCTAGGAGCAATGTGTGATCGCAGCTGTTTCTTCCTTTTAACTTCCAGTGGGGGTGTGAACTGATTGGGTGGGAGCTTGGCTGTGTTCTGATTGGGTGGAGATGTGTTCTGATTGTTTGGGGGCTTGACCTTAGAAAACACACACACACACACATACACACACACACACACACACATATGTAAATACTAATTAGGTAACAGTATATATGTGTTGATATTTGTTTAATAAATCAAAGAATAACCATCCGGCATGATTTACAAAACTAAGTCAAAGAATTATTTTTCCTCATTTCTCAGTTTTGAAAATGAAAATAACAATTTCCTTGCCTTTCTCAATTTACAAAGGCTGCACATTACAATTGATATGGTAATTTGAACAAAAGATTGTTGGTCTACCATAATGAATAAGACCCAGTTAACTGCTATTTGTCTGAAATAAATATAATTTATGAATCTAACTCACCCTAAGGATTGTTCATTTTGCCAACTCAAAAACCTACTGCTAAATGGTACATTATACTGTAGTACAATTAATTGAACAAGCATGTTTGAACACATACTGCTCCATAGATGCTATAAATCAAACTAATCCTAGTTTGCTAAAAGCAAACTAATTTTACTGCCTTAGATGAATTTTAATGAGTTTTTTTTTTCAAATTCTGTAGTTCAATTACTCTGAACTGCTCTGAACTACAAACAACAAGAAGCTATTTTCCTGAAAACCATTTTTTTTCTTTATTTCATTTTTTTAACATTAGAATTATATATTTTATCAGGTGTATATTTATCTGTATTATTCATTTAGGAAAAGACAATCATTACTAATAGAACTCCTGATGAGTCTCTTGTGATAAATTCTAATGATAACGTACAACCCATTTGCACGTGTTAACATTGCACCTCTATATGGAGGCAGGTGAGAGATTTGATAGTTGTGACTTCCATGTGTTGCTTTGTGAGATCCCTTGAGGTGCCTCTGCTATTTTTCCCATTTGCCCTGGATTTTTAGACATAGTAATTAAATAGGAGATTTTTTCCAGTAGGTTCAGAGCAGCTGCAATTCTAAGGCTTTCCTTGCTGCCATCTAAGGGACAGGAGGAGGAAATGGAAGATAAAAACTCCCTTTAGAAAGCAAAGAGTAAAAATCAGAGCTCATTTGAGGAAAAGAGGGCAAATTTCTCACCTAACTTTTGGTTGAACCACCAGTAGGCAAATAAAGACTGATTCTTTTATTCTGGAAAGGACAGTGTAGGTATCTCATTGTCTTTTGTTTGTTTCTTTTCTTGAAATCAGCATATGTGAACTGCAAGAAGAAATTAAAAGCAACATGGTAATTAATTATTTACCGATGCATTACTACTGTATCATACAATAAACACCTAGAGTCAAAACATTCACTATCAGCAACGACAAGACTAAATAGTTACAAAACAGCAACAAATCATTGGGCTGTGATCTTAATTTGTCTAAATCTGACTGCTAAATCACTAAGGCCATCTTGAAATGCCTATTGTTACTTTGCAGTCTGAACAGCGTGATGCTGGATGTGGTTTGCAGGCACATTTCATTTCAATAACTATTCAATGTATACCACCTCTAATGTATAAAATCCATTACAGCTTATTTACTTTCAGACATTTAAACTGTTGTTCAGTTAGATGCTTATTTATCTTTAGGAAAGATTCCTCCAATTATATTTTGTCCATAACAATGGTGAAGTAAAACAGCTGCTGATGCTCCTGTCTCCATACAGTATGTAATGATTGACTTGATAAATAATAATCCCAAAGGGGATTGTAATTTGGAAGACATTATTTGTGGCAAGAGTTTAACTTGCTTTGCTTTTGTAATTAAAGCAGGCTACTCTTATGCTACAAATTCCTTTCACCATTCTCAAAGAGGATAGGAAAGCTGTCTGTTTTAAGAAATTAGTGCAGACTTTAACAGAGAAAGACATATGAATACTGAGACAACTGAACCCGTAGGGGATTTGGTGACCAAAGCAGGAACCAATAAGGTTAATTTCTAAACTTGTATACAATTTCCACTCCTGCACTGAAAAGAATTGGAGCTCTCATCGAGGTAATTTCTCTTCTAAAATGAAGAATTCATAATCACCACCACTGCTTTGCTGTGAACTTGTTAAGTCACTAATAGAATAGAACTACACTTTTAAAAGGGGATAGGTTATTAATAATGCTTATTTAACTGTTCAAGAGCTGAAAGGAAGCCTATGCTTCAATTCCGTATGTTAACTGGGGATACTGTACTTTCTATAATATTTGTTTTAAAGCTATCTGTTTCTATGTCTAAAACATGAGTTGGGTAAATCCTGAGCATTCCATTTCCCCCCCCTATAAAGCTACAAACAGCTGCTCTTCTTTTCCTTCCCAATATAAGGTTCAGTTGGGTCATGAATACAGTGTTTAACATTATTGTACACAGTTCTCCAGAGTTAAAATTAGTCTCTTTGGAGGCCTTCTTCAGAGTCAGTAGATACGACAAGCTCTGATGATCAGAGTAAGCTAGAAATTGGCATTATGATCCCTGTGGGCATATCAAATTCATTGGATCCCCAGAGGGTGCCCTTGGCAGTTTGCAGAAAAGGTTCTTCAAAAATGCCCTAAGCCTGCAGTCTCACCCAAGAATTTGGCATCCTTGTTTGAGAACTTGCAAAGTTACCATCTCATGGGCATCAAAGGGCATCAAAATTTCAAAATGCTATTTCTTTCTTTCTTTCTTTCTTTCTTTCTTTCTTTCTTTCTTTCTTTCTTTCTTTCATGCTTTTATCACCATTTGGTTATTTGACTCTAAATTTAAGCTGCTTGTATATTATTAGCCATATGACATAGCAATAAAGTACAATCCTTATTGTTTGCTTGCTCTTTTTTTTTTTTTTGGGTGAGTACTGTAAGTCACCCAAAGTTTTTGGAAGTTAGGTGAATTAATAAATAAATCAACAGTTAGCATTAAACCCCAACAATTTACATAATAAAGTAACAGAAAATAATCACACATGCTGATCTCGATACTCACTCTTGCTTCAGTTCTCATATTTAAAACCTTCATAAATATAAAAACTAAAATCTGGTCATATATTTGTTGGGAAGGCATTTAACAAAAAGAGTGTCTGTAGGATTCTGACTATTTTTGAGGTGGGAAAAGTAATAAAGTGATTGTGAGAGATAAAAACAATAGTGTCCAGAAGCAGAAAAGATTCCTGACCTGATCACTGGAACAGATGATATAAACTGGAAATGAAAATCCTTATTTTCTTTTACTTAGAAGCTCAGATTTGCCCGGAGTTGAATTCCAATAAGGAAAGGTCCAGATATGGTCCTTTGGTCCAGATATGGTCCAGATATGGCGAGATATGGTCTAGATATGGCGAGATATGGTCCAGATATGGCCTGAGGTAAACTTATAGGGTTATCTGGAGCCAATTTAACTCTGTTGAAATAGACAGAACCCTCCAACCTGTGAGCTTGGCTACCTCATAGCCTCTTTTAAGGCTGTGGGGCCAATCCCATCCTGCAGAAAAACAGGCACCACTTCATTGGCCCTATCAACTTTTTTTAACCATCTAGAAGGGGTTTTGTTCCCTTTTTGGGAGAAGTGACAAAGAGGGTTATTGGGCTTCAGCTCCAGAAGAACCTGGGATGATTTTTTTTTTTTTTTTTACTTCGACCAGTTTCAGTCAGCATTCAGGCCAGTTTGTCTCAGTATGGAAATGGCATTGGTTATGTTTGTCAATGACCTGCAATGGAGCTGGGCTGCAAGTTAGTCCATTAGTCCTCGTGTTTCTTGATCTCTCAGGAGTTTTGATACCATCCACCACAGTATCCTATTGGGTTGATTTTATAGATTGGGAATAGGAGGCAAAGTTTTGCAGTGGTTCTCCTGTTTACTCTGTGACTGGTTTCAACTGGTGTTGGAAAAGATGAGACCAAGTGAGTTTTCATTCCTGTAACCCTTCACTTGTGCACTTTTGTTTAGCATCTATATGAAATGGCTAGGTAATGTCATCAGTTTGGATTGGGGTTGATCATACCCAGTTATATGTCTTGACCTCAAGATGACCAAATGATTCTGTTGAGGTCCTAACCCAGTCTGGACCATCTAGGTCCATTTAGGAAGTTGTCAGTCCTGGAAGCCATCTTTTATTTTGGATCTTCAGGGCTGCCACATTTAGTGCTGTGGGAAACTGGGAGGAGGGATTGTATGGAGCGGCTTTTGATACCATTGACCATGGTATCATGCTGTGCCGGCTGGAGGGGTTGGGAGTGGGAGGCACCGTCTTACGGTGGTTCTCCTCCTATCTCTCCAACCGGTCGCAGTCCGTGTTGGCAGGGGGGCAGAGGTCGACCTTGAGGCACCTTGTTTGTGGGGTGCCGCAAGGGTCGGTCCTCTCGCCTCTCCTGTTCAACATTTATGTGAAGCCGCTGGGTGAGATCATCCGTGGATTTGGGGTGCGGTGCCATCTGTACGCTGATGACACTCAGCTGTACATCTCCACCCCAGACCACCCCAACGATGCCCTTGAAGTGATGTCCTGGTGCCCGGAGGCCGAGCGGGTCTGGATGGGGAGGAACAGGCTCTGACTCAACCCCTCCAAGACCGAGTGGCTGTGGTTGCCGGCGTCCCGATATAGCCAGCTGGTGCCATTGCTGGCTATTGGGGGCGAGTCATTGGCCCCCACGGAGAGGGCTCGTAACTTGGGTGTCCTCCTGGATGCACGTCTGTCTTTAGAAGAGCATATGGCGACCGTGGCCGGGGGGGGCTTTTTATCAGGTTCGCCTGATATGCCAGTTGCGGCCCTTTCTGGATCGGGACTCCTTATGCACGGTCACTCACACCCTCGTCACTTCTCACCTGGACTACTGCAATGCTCTCTACATGGGGCTTCCCTTGAGGAGCACCCGGAGGCTCCAGCTGGTCCAGAATGCGGCCGCACAGGTAATTATGGGGGTGACATGGCGCTCCCATGTAACACCTCTCCTGCGTGAGCTGCACTGGCTCCCGGTGGTCTTCCGGGTGCGCTTCAAGGTATTGGTTCTCATCTTTAAAGCGCTCCATGGCTTAGGGCCCGGGTACTTACGAGACCACCTTCTGCCACCAATAACCTCCCACCGGCCAATTCACTCCCACAGAGAGGGTCTCCTCAGGGTGCCATTGGTCAAGCAATGTTGACTGACGACCCCCAGGGGGAGAGCCTTCTCTGTGGGGGCACCTGCCCTCTGGAACGAGCTACCCCCAGGAATACGACTGATCCCGGACCTCCGTACTTTCTGCCGAGCGTTAAAAACCTTCTTATTCCAGCAAGCCGGGCTGGCTTAAAATTTTAAATGGGTTATTTTATGGGGAAAGGGTTTAGGGAAGCCAAATTGATTTAATTCTGTTTTAATTCTTTTTAATTTTTATATTGTATGTGTTTTAAATTTTGGCTGTTCACCGCCCTGAGTCCTTTGGGAGAAGGGCAGTATACAAATTTAAATAATAAACAAACAAACAAATAAATAAATAAATAAATAAATAAATAAATAAATAAATAAATGGATTTGGGGAGATATCTAGCCATAATAACATTCTTTTCACTGAGAGTCAAGGACATCCTGCCCTGCACCTGGAGTGGTGGGAGGCATCTCCAGTTGGGACAGTGCATTGATTGGACCATATGATGGACATGCGGGTGCTGGGGCAGGGACTTGGAGTTTCTTTTTGGTGGGGAAAACCTGGAAGCTTTCAGATTCGGGTTTTCCCAGATGTGCCAATATGACATTTCTAATAAAATGGAACTTTGAGGAACTTCTTGCCTTGGAACCTTCTTTCATTGGGGTGTTACTTGGAACCCTGACAGAAGTATCATAGTTCCTGCCTTGGAGATTTGTCCTGTTCTTATCCTTCTCATCTTTCGTAAACTGCTTAGACCTGGTTGTTTTCCCAAGCCATGGGCTAGAATGGTGATCAATCCACTTTGGTTGGTTATAAGTTGTTTGACATTCAGGGGTCTGTTCCCATTTATCACCCTTCTTTTTCTTCTTGAAGTATTTTGTTTTAATTTTTATCTTTAAGCCATCCAGATTTGTTATGGTATAGGTACGCTTGAAATTGAAATAATAAATACACTAATAAATAAATAAAAGTTTGAACCTCTGCAAGTACACAGAGTCACCCTCTTCCATTTGGGAAGAAAATCATTAACAGTAAAGCCTACAGAGAAACTGGTTAATAAAGGGAAGAAACTATAGCAACAATTCTTAGTTCTGTCTGTAAGAAACACAGAGTGAAAGAAAGAGTTATTTGAAGACTTTCATCTTTATGAATTTTAAGGCTTACTGAATGGATCCAGAACTCCCACAGTAATATAGACACTGGAACCAAAATCATTTTTAAAAATGACACTACTATTAATGCAGAAACAAGATAGAAAAGATTTAGGAAATTGCACATATGCTATTCACAAAGAAAGACAGGTTGTTTCATACCACTTAAAACAGGGGTGATTTTTATAGTTCTTTCTGTTTTCTGACTATTTCCAAGACCCAAACTAAGGAAAAGAAACTATCTACACATTTTCTTTCAAGAGAGTTGATAAACTCAAAAGGCTATTTGGTGAAATAAAATTGGCTTTGAATCATGTCTCTTTTTAAAGAAGATCCCTCAGTTGTTCTGAACACTAAAAATAATAGCACACCCACAGGCAAATCATTGTTGACTGCTGGGAAGTATACATAACATTGTCTAAATGACTTTGTCAATGGGAAACGCACACATGGACATGCTTGTTACAATATAGTGCATTGAATTTGGGGAATTCATTTTAAAATGCCCGTGCTAAGAAAATTCTGCAGAGAAACATACATGGAGGCCAAGTGTTTAAAATGAAGGAAAAATGCACAGAAAAATGCATAAAGATTTTAAGGCTTTCTTAAAATACTTTTTGCAAACTAATGCAGAAATGGGCCAAATTAAATTTATATTGGCTCATTTGAAAAATCAGTCCTGTCAGACATAGTTTAAGATTACAGATAACCAAGGAATGTAAAGTCTGTATTTGGAAGTTATAGCTGGTGCAAAATGCAGCTGAATTGAGAGTTCTAGGGGCTTCTAGGCTGGCCCATATAACACTGCTGTTATGTGAGCTACTCTGGTTGCTGGTCTGCTTCCAGGTCCAATTAAAAATGTCAGTTATCACTCTTAAAGCCCTTCATGGCATTTGTCCAGGCTACCTGACAAACCATACCTCACCCCAATAGGATTGGCCCACCCTACTCACTTCAGCAGAAGGGGCACAGTGCAGGCCCAATTGGTCAAGGATTTCCAGATGGCAATGTCCTGGAGAAGAGCCTTTTCTGCTATGGCTGTCGTCTTCTGGAACATCATACCCCTCAAAGTGAGATCACCCTCTTAGCTTCTGAAAGGGTCTCAACAATCTGGCTTTGCCAATTTGCCTGGAGTCTCCATGGGATATTCCACATTGGAGATGGCTAGCAGATTAGGAAAAAGATCCCACCTTTACCCCACTGTATTCTGGTTCATAATTTTTATTCAATGTTAATATGTAATGCTCTAATGTTTTAATGTTTCATATTTGCATTTTATCATGTTGTAAGCTGCCCAGAGTCACCTGAAAGAGAGATGGGCAACATATAAATGTAATAACTAAAACGATAAATTAAAACAATAAAATTATACAAGAAAGAATCATCCTCAGTCACTTCATCATGGGTCACAGACTGATCAAGGATGGACCAATAGTGGACTTATCTGTATGGGAAACAACTAATTGGTAGATTCCACAATATATGTTTAATGTCTGAAATAACAGAATATTTATGGTTATCTTCAAGGTGGCTATGAATCATAGGTGAAATTCAGCCGGTTTTCACTGATTCACCCGAACCGTTAGTAAATTGCTTAGGCAGTTCGGAGAACCTGTTAAAAAGAAAGTGCAAGAGAGGTTTTTTCTCTCTCTCTCCCTTCAGTTAATAGTTCCACTTAACAGTTGCAGCTGGAATGTAGCCGATACACGCTGAATCAAGTCAATAAACTGACAGGATTAGGGCAGGGAAACCCATCAATCACCCATCTAGGAATGGGATTAACCTCTTCCTTTCAGGAAGAAGGATAAGATTACAAACATTTTCCTTATAAAGAATATTAAGTAATACTTGTGTGATCAGCTGATACTCCCTGGAGTTTCCCAAGACCTTTTATAGCTGCTACAGTGTTGTCTACTTCTTGTTTCTTCCTGGGGGAAAAGATACAGGAGGGGACAAAGGTGCAGCTTGATCATACAGGCCGAGAATTTAATGCATGTTTGGTCCAGACAGCTGTATTGCTTCTGCTGTGAAGCACCCAATTTAGAACATAGAGAACATAGAATAATAGAGTTAGAAGGGTTAATGGCTTTTGGCAGCACTCCCAGGCTTTCAATTAGCCTGAGCAGCTGCTCTTAGTTTCCCTCTCACTTGCTGTGTTTGCTTTGGGATTGACCTTTTTTTAAAAGGGGAATGGCTGTTTTAAGTTTTCTGCATTGTTTTAGTGGCTCCTGGCACTGTCCTTTTGGGGTGTACTTCCTTCACTCTTTTTGAAAGCCTCTAGTGATGGAGCGCCCACAACTTCTGAAGGCAAGCTATTCCATTGGTTAATTGGTCTCACCCATAGAAAATTTCTCCTTAGTCCTAGGTTGCTTCTCTCTTTGGTTAGTTTCCATCCATTGTTTCTTGTTGTGCCTTTTGGTGCTTTGGAAAATAGATTAACTGCCTCAGTTTTGTAGGAGCCCCTCAAATTTTCTGACAGGACAATTAATCAGTGGAACATCTTGCCTCCAGAACTTGTAAATGCTCCAACACTGGAAGTTTTTAAGAAGAGATTGGATAATCATTTGTCTGAAGTGGTGTAGGGTTTCCTGCCTAAGCAGGGGGTTGGACTAGAAGACCTCCAAGGTCCTTTGCAACTCTGTTATTCTATTCTATTCTAAATATTGGAACAGTGCTATTTTATTGTGCTATTTTATTGTGAGTTGGACTAAGGAGAAATTTCCTAAGGGTAAGACCAATCAAGTTGGCCACGCCTACTCAGTCACATGACCCATTTCCCACAGAAAACACCGGGAGCCACAGAACCTGGGTAGGTGTGGCTGGGTGGGGGGTTCATGTGACTGGGTGGGAGTGACATTGAGTCCAGCCACTCACATGACCACCAAGCCACACCCACCAAGCCACGGCCACAGAACCGGTAGTAATTTTTTAAAAAATTTCACCACTGCTATGAATACAAGCAGAACTTTTGTTTTGTTCATTAGTCCTGAATATGTGATCAATAGTCCCAAAGATGTTTTTTTGGGAGGCAAATGAACTTTTTGATTTTTCTTTGAAGACATTTTGCTTCTCATCCAAGAAGCTTCTTGGGTGAGAAGCAAAATGTCTTCAAAGAAAACCCCAGAAAGTCCAGTTGCCTCTTGAAAAAGCACCTTGTGACAACCACCTGGATGACTGTGAATCTCCATAGACATGTGATCTATATCATGCACAGGATAAACCTAGTTCCCTCCAGTGTACTGATGCAAGTTTTTATATATTTCTCATGAAATATATATGCATGAATCAATAGGACAATTCAAATAACGGAGAGACATCATCATCATAGAAACAATGGCAGAGGGTATATTCTGATGAGATTTTAGCGGGGGGGGGCGGGGGAGAGAGCTACTAGCAGTAATCAGGGATAGGGCTAAATGCAACGTTGTACAGTACTTACCGAGATACAGGCACTTAATAAAAAACCTTGAGGATGTAAACAAGAAGTATTTTAATGAATGTATGCTTTGGGATAGGTAAAGACTGGTGTTAGTGGAATTCCACCTGAGAGACTTAATCTCTTCAGCAGAAGAGAGGGGATTTTAACAGCAGAGGAACAAGAAGGAAGAAAATATGGAGTCAGACTTTTATTTTCTAAAATTCAAAATGGCCATGAGTAAAATGAGAGGAAATGAGAAGAGGCTTTTCTGCTTAAAACTACAGTAGTATAAAATCTAACAAAATTAATGGAGAAGTGATACAAGAATATAAAACATCCACAATGGTGCCTATTTACAGCAGCCTATGCAAGCCGACAAACCTACAATGGATACACACTTCTAAAGGCTGGATGTTTCTGAAGATAGTCCACAAAGCTGTCATTGCTGTAAAAATAAAGGATTAACTTACTTTGACAGAAAATTAAATATGAATTGCTATTCTGGTATAGCCAAAGACCACATTTAAAGTGTGTGTGACTTCCTTTTTTTTCCTTTCTTTTCTTTCCTCTTCCCTTGCTCTCAGCTATTTAATTGTCTCCAGCATGGCTGGCCTTTGTCATGGAGCTCAAACCTAATTAAGCTTGAGAACTACACACAAGGCCTGGAGCAAGGATCATCGGTTGCCTGTGCTGCATGTCCTCAAAACATTCTGGCAGATAGCAAAGCGCCTTTGGTTATTCAGATGAAGTTGAAAAAAAGTTCCTTTTAAAGCCCCCTTCACTCTAACCTTTTTAGCCATTAGGACGATGAACATAGTGCTTCTGCAGTGTATTGCTTTAAGTAAAGGAGCAGTCTTGAATGCAGAGATTTTCTTTCTTTGAAGAGGAATTTTGTGCTGTGTGAATCTGTGTGTGTGCATGGGTATTTCAGCTGGAATTTCCAGCTGCGCCATGCTACTGTGGTTCAAATGGCTTGTCACATTTTAAATGCATTTTCTCGTATGTCATCTGAGGAAACCAAAAACGTAGCTCATACCGGTTACTCACAAGGTCTTCTGCATGTTTAATAGAATTAAGACATGTCAGACTGTTTTGATTGAAGCTAGGACCCAGTTTTCAGAGACCAAAATCACTGAACATCTGTTTCTGGAAAAAGAGAATAAAAACTGTGGGCATCAAATAACCAGGTCCACTACAGTCATGTCCATGAAGAAGCTAAATTTCAGAGTTTTATACTTTACTTTAAACCAGTGGTGGGTTGCCCCCAGTTCAGTCCAGTTCTATAGAACCGGTAGTAAAATCGACAGGAGGCTCCGCCCACCAACCCCGACGTCATCAGGAATCTTCTGCGCATGTGCAGAAGTGGGTGCGCGCGGCCTCGTTGCGAACCGGTAGTAAAGGTAAGTAGAATCCACCCCTGCTTTAAATGGTCTCTCTCTCTCTCTCTCTCTCTCTCCCTCCCTCCCTCCCTCCCTCCCTCCCTCCCTCCCTCTCTCTCTCTCTCACACACACACACACTTAGACATATGACTCATTTATGCCATGTTTGAAGAGTAGGACGGTCTCACAAGCTGGGGGACAAAACATATTTTACAAATGGTTCTTTCAACAGCCATTTTGAAAGATCAAACAGTGTGTAATGGGATAGAATCAGAGAATCGTAAAATGTAAAAGTTGGAAGATATTTCATTCAACCTGCAGTCCACTGCAGAATCCACTTTTGCTGAAGTTCTGAAAAACTACACTTGTCAGAGGAAACAAGGTTAGGAATAGATAATTATCCTACTAATACTAATTATCAAATAATTTGATTTAGTACAGGCAATTTCCTGATTTCTTATCATGTCTTTTTTGCTTTAAAACAAGTCCCTTTCATTGTATAATGCATATGCAAATACATCTAATAAATTTCTCCATACAAACTTTTTTCCATTAATTTTTATTAACAAATTATAAATTGTTAATAATTAAATGTATATAGTTTCATTGCTTATTTGCACCATTGTAACTATTTCTAATTGTATATCATCATATACAAACCTTATTCAGCAGATGGAAATGTCATATTCTACTTAGCATATACACCTTATCCTACATTATTTTATATAGGTACCTCAATATTGCCATATAAATCTTACTCATCGACCTGAGTAAGTTTGAATACTGTGCTGAATTTATGAATACAGGGCTAGAAATGTATTTTTTCTTTGGCAGCAGTTATTTTCATTGATTTATTTTTTATTGTTTGCTTCTTGGAAATTAGCAATAAAAGGAAGGAAAGGAACAATGCGTTATTGAAGAAAGGCTACTGTAAGAAGTTTCATTAGAATAGCCGCTTGCCTAACTTTAAAACTGACATTTGAAATGTACCAAACATGTTTTTGCAAATACATTCCTCACTCTCCTCAGTTATTACCTTGAGATCAAGGCCATTGTTTCCAGTATTTAGATAATGAAAAGGAAACCTGTTAGAAGGCTCTCTCTATTGATTAATTATGTGCCATCAAGTCATTGTTGATGCTTAAAAACCACATAGATAGATTTTTCTCCAAGACACTCTGTCCCTGACCTGGTCTTTCAGACCTTTCAACACTGCAATCATTATCATTGTAACTGAGTCCATTCACCTTGCTGATGGTCATCCTCTTCTTCTTTTTCCTTCTACCTTTTCCAGCTTTAGAGCCTTCTCCAGGGAGCTCAGTAATTACATAATGTGTCTGAAGTAGGATAATTTGAGCCTGGTCATTTGTACTTTGACTGAGAATTCTGGGTTAATTTGTTCCATGATTCATTTGTTTTCTTGGCTGTCCACGGTCTTCTCAGTCTTTTCCAGCACCAAACTTCAAAACCACCAGTAATCTTCTTCAAAGTCCATCTTTTACTTTTACTAAGCAAAATGAGAATATCATGGCTTGTAGGTACTTTTCAGGAGGTAACTGGACTTTCTTGTTTTTCTTTGAAGACATTTCGCTTGTCATCCAAGAAATTTCTTCAGCTCTCATTTGCATTCTTTTAGAGAGTCATTGAGGCCACTTGGGGGTTTATCTGTGTCCTCAGGGTCACTTGAGTAGTGCAAATGTGTGTGGAGCCTTCTTGGATGCAGGATATTTTCTGTCCTGTGTCCCTTCACTGTTGAAGACAGGCACAGGCTGTTGGGGATGAGTCTGTGTTGGTCTACTCAGGAGACCCTGAGGACACAGATAAACCTCCAAGTGGCCTCAATGACTCTCTAAAATGATGCAAATGACCAGTTGTCTGCAAGGAATATAAATCCTTCTATTCTCCATCATCCAGTCAGAGCTGAAGAAGCAAAACATCTTCAAAGAAAGACAAGGAAGTCCAGTTGCCTCCTGAAAAAGCACTTTTGGGAAGACCTTGGAAAAGATATTAATCAAGTGCTTTTTGATTAATGCCTTTTTGATTGTTCAAATCACCAAATTGAACTGTCCCAAATATCACTTGACATACCAAATGAGGATATATTTTCCTTCTGTACAAGAAAATCAAATCAAGAGGTCTAGTTTGCTATTTTTCTGAAATGGTGGAGGAAAAAAAATGTTCCTTTTCTCTTTAGTTTTTAATACCTTCTTTCACCTAAACATAACTCATTGGGAGAATAAATATTTTGCATTTGATCTCTTTTATCTTCAGAAGCAAGAAATCCTGGTAGCATGACTAGAGTAGACTATTCTGGATTAGATAAAAATACAATATACACTCAATTTGTGGGCCCATTTCCTTAGTCTTCCATGTTAAGTGGAAGACTTAACATGGAAGTCTTGATATACTATAGATCAATTCTTATCTACATCAAAGCAGAGAGGGAAATACGATTTTATCTCCCTTGATTCTGTAATTCTTCAATGTCTTTTTTTCAAGAGCAATGTTTGACAGAATGCATGCAATTAAAATCCAATTGCCAGTTTCCCAATTCCAGGAGCCAACCATGCAGTTTGTGACCTTGTGCAGATTTACTGTGTGTATGCCTTACATGATTAGTATTCCTTCAGACAAGACAATTACAGTCAATGGGTAGATTACTGAAGTTTGTTTGTTTATTTGTGCCAGAAGCATCACAATTAAAATAAGGCATATTGGTGGCTTCCGGTTGGCACCGCCTGGCGTCGCGGATGGTCTTTTTGGACCGCCAGCCCCGCGATTCCGTTTGAGCGCTAATCAGCTGTCAGATGGCTTAAAAACCTCTTCTTCAGGAGAAGGAGAGGAGAGCCGGTGGGCGAGGGTAGAGCTCCCCGGAGCCCCTGGAGCAATTCCAGGGGCTTGGAGGGTGAGAGCTCCCCGTTCAGCCCACTGAAGCTCCGAATCCGTGGCAACTCCGTTTAAACGGAGCCACCGACTCTGCTGCCAAGAAGAAGATCAACTGATTTCAAAAAGCAGACAGAACGGAAGCAGGAGAACAAGCTTTTGCAAGTATATGCTTAACTCCTGGGATACATTGTTTCTATTTGATTTTGCTGAGCTGGAGCTGGAAATGGCGTCTTTGTTGTGGGAGTGAAAGTGAAAGTAGGAAATGAAAGTGCTTGTTAATAGACTTGTGCTCAGAGACTGGATTTAAACTGCTGGATTTGAGAGCTGGGTCCAGAAAAGACTATCTTGCTTGATAAACTACAAATAAATGTTCTATGAACTGACTGTCTATACAAGCAAGAAGAGTATGGGGGCTCTAAACCAGAGGAAATGATTTTGAGAAAGGGACAAGCCTTAAAGATACATCAACCCCCAGTTAAAATTCAAAACCTCCTCAATAAAAGAAGGAGGGAGGAAGAAAGATTGGAAAAAATATAGAAAGAAAGGAAGAATGGAAGATTATTTTTTTCTGGTCTAATTATTGATGTATTAATGATTAATTACAATGATTAACTAAATGAATTGAGAGTTCAATTAATGATTAATTAAGGTTTAGTTATTGTTAAAAATATTTGAATATTGAGAACAAAAGCAGGAGGAATAGCCAAATGATTAAGTATGTATTATCTACTAGTGTTTGTTATTGGGTTTTTTTTTAAAAAAAAAAATCTTAGGGCTAAAGGATTATATGTTATTTTGTGTTTAAAGGGAGGTTGATGAATAATCTGTGGAAGGGGAGTTAAGGGGTCTAGGGAGTTTTAATGTCTTGCATTAATTTAGCATATTTTAGCATATGTTTGGTAAAACCTATACCCTGTTTTTCTTCTGGGAAGTCGGGGGAGGGGGGAGGGAAGGGGGGGTTGTACAAATGTTTAATTAGATAAGTGATTTGTTTGATTTGTTTGAATTTTAAAAACAATAAAAAAATTTGTTTAAAATAAGGCATATTTATATAACATAACATTTAAAATATAAAATACAAGATTAAAATCTTTACAAATTAAACACATTTTACCCAGAAACAATTAATGTTGCAATAATTACAACATTCCATGACACAACCGTGAGGTTCTCAAGTGTACACTGAAGGCAGGTATACATATGGGTTGTTGTCTGCATGTCATCACAATTGTAAAGAGTAGAAGCAACTGGATAGCTGCATTTGTTCAAAGTGTCTCTGGATCTTGTTGTACCTGGGCACAGACTATTCAATGATTTTCATTCTTCCCAGTTTTTGTCAATCCCAGGTCTCAACTCCTCCCTCCGTTGTTTCCATCCAGTGTTGGTTCTTTGTAGATTTCCATAGATCTATTCTGTTTTCAAATTCTTCAAAGACTTCTGTTGACCTAAAATCCTGGATTTTAGTCTCTGCTGAGATGGTTGGTTCACTTTGGTTACCAAAGTGAAACATCATTTTTCCATGATCACCACGTTTTGAGACTTGGGAACCAAAGACAGATTATCAGTGAAACTATATCAGTTTCACATGTCACCAAATACTTGTCATATTATTCTTGGCCAATAACTGCCAACCTCTTGTGAAATCAGAAGCAGGACAAATCTCCCACCTTCTGATCTTGTTTGGTCCTTGGTTATAACAGATGAATACCTTTTGAATCAGTAAGGGCAAATACAGGATTTTATTTGAAAATGAAGTGCTATGTCTGTTGATTCCAAAAACAAAGTTTTTGTGACAGAAATGAAAAACTATTTCACTTGGCCCTAGATTGGATCCTCTATCACTGCCTTTGTTCTACACAATCCTTCGTCACCTCTGAGACCTTTATTTGTTTTTGGTTTTTTCCCCCCTCCTTGAATCCAGTTTAAGTTTGCAGATCCATTTTACGCTGAAAAGAAATCTGAAGCTCACTAAATTTGTTCTCAAGAAAGAGTATATACGGGAGATCCAAATCTGTTTTTTGTTTAAAGGTAGTACCTGTCACCTTTCAAAATGAACTCTACAAATTATAATTTCCCAGATTGCCGGGGGGGGCGGGCGGGGAGGAGAGGTTAGGACCAACAGAACTGAAAAATCTAAGCTGTACAACTATAACATTTGTTGTTTTCCTGTCTGAGCCCTTTATTGCTTTGTTAATTTGATAAATATTTCCCTGTGGGAATGAGAAGTCTAACAAGTAAGGAAATCCAATAAGAGGCAAGACAATAAAAGTGTTCAGGAAGGTAACAGCACAAAATGTCAACACTTTCTTACAAGCCAGGGTAGACAATTCCCTTTCATCTATTTTCTCTTCTTAATCTTTCATCAGCTTTTTTTTTTAAAGAAGTTCTCATCTAAGTATCTTACAGTGACAACTCAATTTTTCTCAGAATAAAACCTTCTTCATACTTAGATCCATTTAGAAACTTTCTATTCTATTTAAAACGTTGGTTTTTTTTTTTTTAATACATCCCGCCTACACAAATTTTGTAAAGTGTGACCTCAGGCTATTTTAGATAATTAAAGAAGTGAGACATTTAGAAAATTGTTAAGTCAAGCTTAAGGCACCATAGAGAAATGCATGGTAGGCAAGATGGACAATATTTTTAAAGCACTTTGCATAATTAATAATAATGAAAAGAATGTTATAAGTTCAATGCAAATTTATTTTTTTTTAAAAAAGAAAATGATAAGGCAGAGACTTTAATATTATTCTCCTGTACTAATAAATGATGCATTCATGTCAGAATAATATGATGAAGGTCTGCAGTTGTTCAAGAAGTAGCATGTTGATACATTATAATATGCTTTAAGTTGTAATAACTTTCTATATTATCTCCTATTCTGTAAAATACAATTTTATTCACTGAGATAAGCCACTACAGGTATTCCTCATTTAGCAACCCCAATGGAGACTGGTAATTTGGTTGTTAAGTGATGCAGTCACTAAGTGAAACCACACATGTGTTTATCATTTTAGTTCAGCTCTCCTTTGCTTTACAGACCTGTAAAAATTATAAAAGTGAGGACTAGTCTTGAAGTTCCTTTATAATCATCTTCGTATGTGAACAATGTGAACAACTGTGAAAGATGGTTAAATGCTGCAGCCATTACCTGTGGTACCCGAAAAATACCACTTGTTTTCTGAAGGTGTTATGATTATGTGAGCCAGCATGATCATGGATAGGAATGTTTAAAGGCACTTCACCTTTCAAACTAAAATAAAATTACTCTTTACCAAAATATTGAAGATCCAATGCTTTGACTCTTTAGCATTGTTGCATTGACGTATAGTTAGAACACAGTGGATGAATAGACATGTACACAGAGAGAGGGAGAGGGAGGGAGGGAGGGAGGGAGGGAGGGAGGGAGAGAGAGAGAGAGAGAGAGAGAGAGAGAGAGAGAGAGAGAGAGAGAGAGAGAGAGAGAGAGACCATTCACACACACACACACTTAAGTTATGACCAAATTTGACATGGCAGATCTGCCAGGGCTGCTGGAGTCAGGCAGTATATTCATTTGAAAGAAAATAAACTGCTTATTTATTTTATTTTATTTATTTATTTTAATTGTCAAGAACGTATTTGGTAATAAGTATAAGCATGGATTGGATACATAAAATAGGTACAAATAGAAGAATAATTATATATTTATAATAAATAACAAATTTATAATTTATAATTATAGGATAATTTATGGTGTAATTCGTGACAGTAAGGGTGAGCAAATGTAATATTTTTCTGCCTTTATTATATCTGCAGGTAGCCACCCAGGGGCCTATTTCCAACCTTTCTAGGCGGGAGTAATGCTGGGTTAGATCTTCAGGGTCACTGTGAAGAATATGCTAAGCATCTGGTGGATAAAGTGGCCCAGATGTGCTCTGCATTGAATGCTAGCCTTGATGCAGGACCAGTGGAGGTTGTAGGAGCTGATCCTGCATTGTTCTCTTGGCCCTTTTGTTCAACATTTATGTGAAGCCACTGGGTGAGATCATCCGTGGTTTCTGGGTGAAGTGTTACCTGTATGCTGATGATACTCAGCTGTACATTTCCACCCCGGACCACCCCAACGATGCCCTTGATGTGATGTCCCGGTGCCTGGAGGCTGTGCGGATCTGGATGGGGAGAAACAGGCTCAGGCTCAACCCGTCCAAGACCGAATGGCTGTGGCTTCTGGCATCCCAATATAGTCAGTTGGTACCATCGCTGACTTTTGGGGGTGAGTCGTTGGCCCCCACAGAGAGGGCTCGCAACTTGGGTGTCCTCCTGGATACACGGCTGTCTTTGGAAGAGCATATGACGGCTGTGGCCAGGGGGGCCTTTTATCAGGTTTGCCTGATCCACCGGTTGTGTCCCTTTCTGGATCTCGATGCCTTACGCACGGTCACTCATGCCCTCGTCACGTCCCGCTTGGACTACTGTAATGCTCTCTACATGGGGCTTCCCTTGAGGAGCACCCGGAGGCTCCAACTGGTCCAGAATGTGGCCGTGTGGATGGTTATGGGGGCGACTTGGCGCTCCCATGTAACACCTCTCCTGCGCGAGCTGCACTGGCTCCCAGTGGTCTTCCGGGTGCGCTTCAAGGTATTGGTTACCACCTTTAGAGTGCCCCATGGCTTAGGACCTGGGTATTTATGAGACCGCCTTCTGCTGCTGGTAGCCTCCAACCGACAGTATGCTCCCACAGAGAGGGGCTCCTCAGGGTGCTGTCGGCCAAACAATGCCGGTTGGCGGCCCCCAGGGGGAGAGCCTTCTCTGTGGGGGCACCTACCCTCTGGAACGAGCTGCCCCCGGAGATACGGCGGATCCCAGACCTGCGCACTTTCCACCGTGCCCTAAAGACGTTTCTGTTTCATCAAGCCGGGCTGACCTGACCTAACTTTTTTAAATTGTTTTAATTTTAAATTGTTAAATTATGGGTTTTAATATAGGGGTGTTTTAACTGTGGGCCAAATTAATTTAATTGGATTTTAATATTGTTTTAAATTTTGTATTTTTTGTATTTTATCTGCTGGCTGTTCACTGCCCCGAGTCCTTCGGGAGAAGGGCGGTATACAAATATAATAAACATAACATAACATAACATAACATAACATAACATAACATAACATAACATAACATAACATAACATAACATAACATAACATAACATAACATAACATAACATAACATAACATAACATAACATAACATGGTTACCAGGGAAGAGTTTGAACCTGTTGAACCTGTGGAAGTGAACAGGGTTCTTGTACATGTTAGCTTGGCCACTTCTATGTTCAAACTGTGCCAGTCCTAGCTGGTCAAGACTGCCTGGGAGAGGGCACATGATTGAGTCTGGGCAGTGGTTAATTCCTTTTTGAGGTTGGCATTTACTGGTTCTATGAACTACTCAAAATTTTCTTATTGGCTCATCATCAGATCTTTTTGCATTGTCAGACTGGAAAGAAATCTTAAGAACCAGTCCTTCTTGCATGGCTGTTTTTCATGTGTGGAGGTAGTTTTGTTCATTCAATTTCTGATTTGTGTTGGCAGGAACTGTTAGAGCACTACCTGCCACTGCTGAAATGAAATTAAATCCAAAACATAATCTGCAGTGAGCGGATTTGGGAATACAGGAAGCTGTTTTATAGTCCATCAAACAGTTGGTCCATGTAACTCAATAGTATTAATGCTGAATGATGGTTGTCTTACAGAATTTCAGAGATAAGCGTTTCCTAGGACTGATTCTTGGACCCTTTGTATCAGTGGTGAAATCCAATTTTTTTTACTACCGGTTCTGTGGGCGCAGCTTGGTGGGCGTGGTGTGGTTTGGTGGGCATGGCTTGGTGGGCGTGGCAGGGGAAGGATAGTGCAAAATCTCCATTCCCTCCCCACTCCTGGGGGAAGGATATTGCAAAATCTCCATTCCCATCCCACTCTAGGGCGAGCCAGAGGTTGGCATTTACCAGTTCTATGAACTACTCAAAATTTCCACTACCAGTTCTCCAGAACCTGCTGGATTTCACCCCTGCTTTGTAAGCAAAAATTACTGTAGTCTGAGTCAATCCCAACCTAAGAAAGTATCATGTTTATACCTTAATTCTTAACTTTGTCCCAGGCATTCTACATCCTGATATATCTGAGTTCTGCTGGTCTATAAAGCCGTTAGAAGTCTGGCGATAGCTATTGGATCATTATTGGACACCTGTCTGGATGCTCATGTCAAGCAGCCAATCTTTAGGAAGAAATGATGTCATCCTAATAATGTTTACTGCTTTGAAATTGATTGGCTTGATATTGATTATGCCCTCAGTAATGACTCTGGAAATCAACACAACAATGTCCGTGTATTTATAGCACCACATTTCCATTCAGCAAATAATCCTGTTGGAAAAGCTGTGAAGTTTGCAGACGTGTAGTCTGATTAATTATCAATAATCACCAACCAAGTGAATTGTATTTGAATTAGCAAGAGGACAATAAGAGCTGGAGCCTTACTTGAGATTCAGCTATGAGATAGAGTTGCTTAATTAACTATTGCTATTACTTCTGGCATGACATTTTCTCTGGCTGAGACAACTGCCTACTTAAATTATAAACTCATGCAAGGCTTGAACTAATATTCAAGCCTTGGACAAATATTGTCAATTTACTTTATAAACTTTTTCATGGTGTATGATGCTTGTGCACTTATTTCTCTTTATAGTATTAACAAAAGTGATGTAAAATAATAAAGATTTAAAAACCAATCAAACTAAAGCATACAAGGGCAAAATCCAATCAAAATGAAACACTAATAAGCACAATAATGCAAATAATATAGTCAGATGTGAATGATCTTCCCTGAAATTATCCATTGTATATTATCTCTATTTTAAATACATTTTGCCAGCTCATCTTGTTCAAATGGGGAAAAGTAATATTGTATTATTTAACTTAAATAATGCTTACTATTTATAATCTGCTCATAAATGTCAAGATAACATAGCATCTGTGTCCATATATCTCTTGGACACAGAGTTTCTCTTGGTGATTGGTAGTACTGTCTGCACTTCAGTTCCTGCCTAGACCTCTGCTTCTGTGGATCTGGTGTTTAGTATCTGTTCTTGTGCTGCTATGGTCATTACCTTAGTGCTATCTTTTAGTCTAATCCGAGTACTCTGCCAGTGAAAACGGGCTCCCGAGTTCCGTTTTTGGCAGTGACAGCCTCCTGCAACCCTCTGTCAGCAAAAACGGAGCATTTGTGTATGTGTGTGTCAGGGGTGGGTTCTACTTACCTTTACTACCAGTTTGCTTTGCTTGGGTACATGCATGCACAGATAACCCATGATGACATCGTGGTGGGTGGGCGGAGCATCCCGCTGGTTTTACTATCGGTTCTATAGAACCAGACCAAATCGGAGGCAACCCACCACTGGTGTGTGTGTGTATATATGACTGTCTGTCTGTCTGTCTGTCTGTCTGTGTGCCTGTGTGCCTGTGTGTCTATATATATATATATATGTAGGTCTTTGGTTATTTGGGTTTTCTCCCGTGTAAAATTGGAAGTGTCTTGGTGACGTTTCGACGAAATCTCATTTGTCATCTTCAGGCTGGTGTTTTCGGCTTCGTGCTTCTAGGAGCAATGTGTGATCGCAGCTGTTTCTTCCTTTTAACTGCCAGGGGGTGTGAACTGATTGGGTGGGAGCTTGGCTGTGTTCTGATAGGGTGGAGGTGTGTTCTGATTGGTTGGGGGCTTGGCTGTGCTCTGATTGGATGGGGGTGTGTTCTGTTTGGGTGGGGGCTTGGTTGTGCTCGGGTTAGTCTGAGTTGCAGGGGGATTTGAGCTGGTGAGCTGCATTGCTGTTGTTTGGCTTCGCGTTTGTGGTCGTGCCACATCTTCATGGTGGGTGTCAGTTTGCTTCATGTATGGATTTTTCTTTATCAGCAAAATATAAATTTGGTATAAAATGGTTTGTTGTGAATGCGACTGCTTGAGGGCTCCTGGATTGGAGCTGAAAGGCAAAAGGAAAGCAGTATGCTCCCTTCCATATTGGGGTAGACTAGGTACTTTGACAGAAAAACACTTAATATATATAAATATATATTATGGTAGTAAAATTGTGTTTGTTTGTTTATTCCTGTTTCCATTAATGTTTTACTACCTCTTTTCATTCTCAGCCTGGCAGACAATTATTCGGTTTACACACATATATTTATGTTTTTCTATCTCCTATCTTACTTTATTTCTCCATTCTAAAATAGTTTATTCAAGAAAATCATTGAAGCAATTCCTTAACTCCTAAGCTCTTTTATCTGTTCATGCATGCAGTATATGAGGCAATTTGTTTCATTCCAGGTGCACTTATAGAAATAATTATATTTTGTTAGTAAGAAATGCATTATAAGTGATTGATTTAAAAGAGCTGTTAGTCTGAATAAAGAATGGAATATAAATTATTTCTGTTCACATATTTACAAATGTTTTGTGTTGTACCATCTTTTAAAATAAAAAAGGATACTATACAGTACTTTATCTTAAATTCTGTGAATGTGTGGATATATGTACATATCAGTGGTGAACTGTAAAATTTGTTACTACCGGTTCTGTGGGCATGGCTTGGTGGTGGTGGTGGTGGTAATATGACTGAGTGGGCGTGGCCAACTTTTTTTTTTAACTTTTAAAATCATTTTTTATACACCCTCTTCCACTGAAGAGGTTGTAGAAAAAATGCTTTTAAAAGCGCACAATCATCAGAGGCTTATTTTTTACTTTTAAAAGCATTTTTTTGGCCAAAGAGGTTGTAGAAAAAATGCTTTTTTTAAAAAAAAAAAGCCTCTGATGATTGTGCGGCTCAGCTGGGCAATGGGGGGGGGCAGGGATTTTTGCTACTGGTTCTCCGAACCACCTGCCTCCATCGCGACCGGATCGGGTGATCTGGTCCGAACCGAGAGCATTTCACCCCTGGTATATATATATTGTTTTCAACATTCTGCACATTTCATGTAGCATCCAATGCTGACATTTTTGGTAGAGAGAAAATACCTAGTAGATTTTCTACTATTTATATCTTTCTGGTCATAACCCAATTCTTCTGAGTAAATCAAGGTGATCTAATTCAGTTAATGGAGTCACTTCTTCAAAATTTCTGCTTCGTAGTTTTTAAGAGGATTTAGCTCGGAGCATTAAAAATTTAAAGATTCCTGGGATTAGTAAAGGATGCTAGAATGCTTACAAATCAATAATATATTAATTCATAAACATGCCACCCAGCAAGACTATTTTATGCAGAGAAATGGAAGGCCACCTCGATCCCCACAATGGATGAATGGCTACAAAAACTGATGGAGTTAGCAGAGATGGCTAAGTCGACTGTTTTGATCAAAGAAAAAAATAATACAAATACTTTTATTTCTACTTGGAAACCACTTCTGTACTTTGTGCTTGAGGTGGGAAAAAATGAAATTTTGATTTTGGGTTTTACCGAGAAATGTAAAAGTAAAAAGTTGAGGTTTGATGTTAATTCTACTGCACCAAAGGGAGTTGGAAGTCAATGCCTTATTTTTCCTTTCCCCTCCTTGTTTTACTTTTACTTTTATATTTTGTTTGTATGCTATATTATAAACTAATAAAATTGTTTCAACCTTAAAAAAAGAAGAAAAAATAATGAAAAAGTATAAAGATAAACATGTCACCCCTCTAACTCTGCATGTCTTACTGAGAAATATGATTTGTTTCTAAGGACTTAGCTGCGGTGGCACAGAGGTTAGAATGGAGTACTGCAGCTAATTCTGCTGACTGCTGGCTGTCAGCAGTTTGGCAGTTCGAGTCACACCACCTCAAGGTTGACTCAGCCTTCCATCCTTCCAAGGTCGGTAAAATGAGGACCCAGACTGTTGTGGGCAATACGCTGGCTCTGTAAACTGTTTAGAAAGGGCTGGAAAGCACTGTGAAGCAGTATATAAGTCAAAGTGGTATTGTTATTGCTTTTAAAAAGAGACATTTAAAAGCTTATTGATATAATGCAAATGTCTCATTTATTCCATTCCCTCTTCTGAGGATTCAGCGAGATACCTTCTGAACTATTTATTCATGCATTAGTTAACTTCATTACACAGCACTTGACATCTGGTTGTCAGATGCGTGAATTATATTGCAAAGCATTGCAATATTGGGACTGATAGGACATAATGTGAGGTTTCACATAATTCACACATTACCACCATGACCTGAAGCTGAAGTACAAATAGAAAATCCAAAAAACAAGGCAAAATTATTGCTTGAAGTATTTAATAGATTCATCACAAAATAACAAAAATAATTGGCATGAAAGAAATAAATTCACTTGCAGGACACAGACAAAAGCAACTTTTGTGTATGCTTGCAGTTGTTACAAACTGATTGATGTGAAGACTGTGTTGGTTACATCTGTGATATCTGTCAAAAGCTTTAAGAGTGTTTTAAAAAAATGCAATACAACTGAACTGCATTTTAGATAGCCAGCCCATCAAGCTGCCACCTTAATTTTTTCACATTTAATTCCGTAAAACCAATTATGTAAAGGCATATTGCCTTTCAATGATAGAGACACATTGTGATTTAAGATGGCCTCAACAAATATGATTTTGTTTGTCAACTAATATAAGGTGACCAGACGTCCCGCTTTTGGCGGGACAGTCCCGCTTTTGAACAATTTGTCCCGCGTCCCGCGGCGTTTTAAAAAAGTCCCGATTTTTCATTCTGCTCCTGACTCCCAGCTGCCTCCTGAATCCCCGCTGATGGCTAGAGGGAAAAAAAAGTCTTTAAACTCTTGCCGCGGGGCTTCAAAGGGCCGACCTACAGCTGATCAGTGTTAAAAAAAAAATGAATAGACCCATGTCTGCAAAAATAGAAAAAACAGCCCCTGTTAACAGCTTCCGCTAGGTTAATTAGCTGCAAAAAGCTGCAAAAAGTTCCTGGAGCAGATTTCCCCCCCCCCCTAGCTATACTGAAAACAAAGGCGAAAGCGAAACTAAACCTGCAAGGTGACAAAATGAGGCAGAGAGAGATTTCTTTCTTTTCCTTTTTCTTTTTCCTCACCAAAAAAGGTAGGTACAAAACTGCAAACAATGGGAAATTTTGGGCAAAAGAGGAGAGTTCAAGATTTTAAAACACAAAAGAAAAAAAGCTCTATTTAACTAGGGAATTGTAATAATTGAGATACTATTAATAATTGTATATTGTGTTGAAAGCAGAAATGGTTAAGTTGTGGTTTGGAGGAATATATGGGGGAAATTATTTGGTTTATTATTATTGGTAAATATAATTAATTGATTTGTAAGAAATTGGATTGCATGGAAATAATTGGAATATTCATGTTCATATTGATTAATATACAAAAAAGATAGTTATATAACTAATTGATTTATATTAAAATGTTGAATTTGTATTAAACAACTGTATTACATAATTACATAATTAACCAATGTGAGGATGGATATAAAAATAGATGACAATGGGAAGGGGTATAATATAGAATAGAAGGGAAAAATTGAATTTGATTAAGATTAGAGATGAGGATGAAGGGTAATATTGTTTTTTTAAAAAAATAGATGAGGAATAAATATGGCAAAAAGGAAATATAGAAATTGTAAATTTAATTGAAATGACTAAACGCTGTTTAAATTTGTGAACCAGCCAAATATTCTGTTCAAAGAAAATACATTGTATGTTTGTATGTGTGTTTCTAATTATTGCTATTTATTCATATTTGTTCTCTTTTATTCTTTAAAGTTTAACAATTCATTCTTAATCTTAATATCTTTATATTTGCTTGGGGTTGGCTTTCTTCCCTTTCATCTTTTTTATTGTACAGCAATCTTTCTCCTCAAACCTACCACCACTCTCTTTTCTTTCCTTCTTACTTTCTCTTCCCCCCACCCTCTTTTTCTCCTCCCTACTTCCTCTTCCTTTCTCCTTCTCCTCCTCTCTTCTTCCCTCTCTTACCCTCACTCCTACTCTAATTTCCATTCCTTCATCCCTCTCTATTGCTGTATCCTTTAATGCATATGGACTACTCAGAGGGCTGAAAAAGTTATTTTTGACTGGTCCTCACACTTTTGACCAGTCCTTGAACTTATGACTGTCCTCACATTTTACATTTTTGCCCTATCTTGTCATCATGGTGAAGAGAAGCAGTTGTGAAATGAGTGACATTGTTGTTAAGAATGCTGCATGGGCATAAATATGAGGATGGTCATAAGTGTGAGGACCAGTCAAAAGTGCGAGGACCTGTCAGAAATGACTTTTTTCAGCCCTCTGGTTAGTCCTTTTGTGCATATGGACTACTCAGAGGGCTGAAAAAGTTATTTTTGACTGGTCCTCACACTTTTGACCAGTCCTCGAACTTACGACTGTCCTCACATTTTACATTTTTGCCCTATCTTGTCACCATGGTGAAGAGAAGCAGTTGTGAAATGAGTGACATGGTTGTTAAGAATACTGCACGGGCATAAATATGAGGATGGTCATAAGTGTGAGGACCAGTCAAAAGTGCGAGGACCTGTCAGAAATGACTTTTCAGCCCTCTGAGTAGTCCCTATACACATAGCCATGGCCACCCGGTCACATGACCAGCTAGCCATGCCCACCCAGTCACATGACCAGCTAGCCACGCCCACCCAGTCATATGACCAGATATCCACGCCCACAAAATAAGCCACGCCCACAATGTCCCTCTTTACCAATGTTAAAATCTGGTCACCTTAAACTAATAAGAATTCAGAACTCTGAGTCTAATTATATGTGCCTCTTAACTAATTTGGTGTGAACAATAGAATATCCCAAAAGCGCTGTGTGAAGAGTTGTATTACAGTGGATCATATTCTGTCTGTTTGTCCAATCTGTGTAGAAATTTTGTTTCTTGTTTATGTTTAAAAATATATATATAAGCAGGAATAATGTTCAAAGTATCTTGAAACCTAAGTGAGATTCATGGAAACAAAACAAAAATAACTTTTTCTGAAGAATTGCACAATGCAGTAGTTCACAGAAATAGATGGATGAAGTCTTGTTCTCCTACCTTTGGTCCTCGGCACAGGACCAATTGATTGATTGCAATCAATCAATCCTCTGCACAGTTTTATTAGTAAATAATTTGTTGGCATATTTACCCTGATGGTTCAAATGGCAGCTTGAGATTGGGGATATGAAATATGAAAAAAAAAAAAAATGGAAGTAGATCTTTAATTTTGATCCAGGATCACCCTACTAAAAATTAATACTCATTATGACAGAATCAGTCCTACAATTTAAGTAAGACTAACTGTAGCATAGGGCCTTAGTGGAGACAGGACAAATATAGTAAGAAGGGGAAGCAATGCTCAGTAGCAGAAAAGCTCAAGTTCAATAAGTGGCATTTCTAGAACTGGAAAAGCTGCTCCTTGTTGATGGTGACACTACTGATAAATTCAACAACTCTCTCTTAAGAGTGACACAATCTCATATATTTCTCTTAGGAAGTGAAACTTTCTCTGTTATGGATAGATTTCTGAGTCATTCATTGACATGGATGATGAGCACCATTATTCCATTCCCATCATATTTTCAAATGCAACTGTAGAATGTTACATCTTACAGGCTTTCCAAAACATTTCTTAACAGCAACTTAAGAAGTGTATTTTAATTTATTTTCAGAATGAGCCACAAATAGTGATTAAAACCCACTATATTATTTCATCTCCTTTTCATAGGCGAGGTCAAAGAACAACAGTCATAAAGTGAATCAGAAATCCTGGAGATTTCCTAGACTAGCTTTCTTCAGTATAGGCACTTTCCAGATCTGTAGACTTCAGCAACCTGAGTTCTCAAATAGTATAACCATTGATGAAAATTTCAGGGAGTTGAAGTCTTTAATCAAGAGGGCTTCCTATCAAATCAGCCAGACAGTCAATTGATGAAAACATCAAATGTTTGCTGTTATGTCCATTTAAAAAAGCAAAAACAAGGAAGGTTGGAGTCTTTCTTTCCAAACATCTGCCAGTTATGATCTCAATTGTTATGATAATCAAGAAAGAAAATGTGTGATATAAAGAAACAAACAAACAAAAAAAAAGATAGGGGTTATAATCCACACACCTGAACAGTGAATAATAGTAAGTGCACATTACCTTCCCATTAACATCAGAAAAGTTTTCACGCACCAAGCAATGACCCTAGTCTTCTGCTAAACTTCAGAATTATGTGATCTGTCCTCTTATTCACACAATTCCGTTGACCCTAAACTTTGTCAACTAAATCTATATTACATCTAGATCGCAGCCACAATATTATTGGGAATTTTGCTTTAATCATAGGAGCACGTTGACCATGAAATGTTCCCACATAAGGACTATAGTATTATTTTGTTTTTATAGCAGATGCTATTAGACACATTTACTGTTTCAATCACACCCATTATTCTTTGTGCTCTCTCTTAGGCTTTCTATGAGATTGCCATCTACTGATCAATAGTTACTGAGTTTTATTTCAGAAGTAATTCCCGTAAAAGAGATTAAAAATACCTTTCCCAAGCCTATAGAAAGCAGAGATGCTCCAGAAATGAGTATATATTTTGCAACCAGACAGTTTCATTGTTTTCTTCCCCACTTCATGCAAGCAGTTATCCTATATTAAAATGAGCTTCATATAGCTTTCAATAACCTGGCCTCAAATAATTACTTGACATTTCTTTGTGCTCTAATTCTGATTCTGCTATTTGCTTCTGCTTGATATTTCTTCTTCACTTTGGGCAACCAAGAATATGCTCAATATGTCCACATAAAAATGTTTTTGTGTTATGGACAAAAATAAGATCTGGTAGATGGGTACATGCATACATGACCACCTTTTATCAAATAGTTACATAGACGTTCAGAGAGAAGAGAAGTGCATTATGGAAAACAGTTCATTTTTGTATTATTATGGTTCATCACACAGACAGCAGGATGTTTAGACTGGATTTGGCATTTTTGTCCACCTATCAAGTCCTTTTCAAGGATCTGGGACAGGTAGATTTTTTTGGTGGTGTTAGAGGTATCATTGCAGGATGTATGATGCTCCAAGCAAAATTGCCTTTTGTAATTGACTGATGGTGAATTTGTCAATGCCAATGGTCCAGTTGTTTTGGAATTCCACCCAAGGCACCTATTATTATTGATACTATCTTTGTTTTCTTTTGCCATGGTCATTGTAATTCTATTTGCAGGTTTTGTATTTTGTGATTTTCTCCTTTTTTTTCTCTTCTACTCTGCTATATCATCATCATCATCATCATCATCATCATCATCATTATTATTATTATTATTATTATTATTATTATTATTATATTTTATTCATTAAACTTGAAACTCAGTCAACTGAACATTTAAAAATGTATCATAAATACCATTGGCTGGTGCTAATAGTTGATACAGGTTGCTGCCAACATCCTAGGTATCAAGCAAGTACCTTCTTAAAATATACGATGTTCCAAGTAGTACAGTTTTTTGCAATTTCACTGGTGTTATTGCAGGAAGCTGCAATTTCTTGATGTGGTTTGTAAAATTTTTGGACATGGTACCAAGTGCCCCGATGACAATGGGTATCACCGTTACATGTTTCATCCATAACCGTGTAGTTTCAATGGCCAGATCACAATATTTCATGATTTTTTCCAGTTCTTTTTCTTCAACTCTGGCATCTCCTGGTACAGTGATATCAATAACTTGCCCGCGACAACAGTGATATCTGGTGTGTTGTGTTCCAAATGACGATCTATCTGTATTCAAAACTCCCACAAGATCTTCACCATCTCAGTTTCAACATTTTTTTCCATTTTATGTTCCCATGACTTCTTGGATACAGGTAGGGCGTATTTTTTACATAATGACCAGTGGATTAATTTATTATTATTATTTACTTTATTCATTAAACATGAAACTCAGTCAACTGAACATTCAAAAATGCATCACAAATACCATTGACTGGTGCTAATGGTATTATTATTATTATTATTATTATTATTATTATTATTATTATTATTATTATTATTATTATTATTATTATTATTTTATCATCATCATCATCATCATCATCAGTAGTAGTAGTATTTATTAAATTTGTATGTTGCCCCCTTGACTGTCAGGTATTGAAGATGCTGAGACTTCTACTACCCTGAGGAGGATCTTTGAGGCTCTATCGTAAGTACCATTCATTCAAGTGCTGTTGTAACTTTGAATGGTCACTGAATGAATGGGTTTAACTCATGGGGAACCTATACTGTGGTTTTTATGGGACTTCTATGCTACTCCAATTTAGTAGGACTTGAATGGCTTTCATTCTCTTTTTACAGTAAAAATAAAATAATAAAACAATACAACAAAATAATAAAAAGAAAACTAACGATAACAGAAAAAGCAGCAAAAAAACCCACAAAAAAAGGCTATGAAATGATGAAAAGCCTTTCAGTGTGGTACAGTGACAATTTGGAGCATACATACATATATACATACATACATACATACATCTATCTATATATATATAAAAGCGAAAACCACTCACGCCATAATCACGAAATCTCCAGAATTGTAAAGCCTGCAAACTTGAAATTTGCTACGTATGTTCCTCTTGGCTTCTAGGTGCTCACTAAGAAAGGATTATTCAAAATGACCATCAGAGCATTAGTATTTCCTATATTATAATTAACATCATACTATACCAATCTAGGGATGCTTTTTCCATGATGTCAAAGTGCCTGGAGGCGGTGCAGGTCTGGATGGGTAGGAACAGGCTCAGACTCAACCCCTCCAAGACGGAGTGGCTGTGGATGCCGGCATCCTCTGATCTAGTGGCCACATCACTTGTGATGGGAGGGGAGTTGCTTACTCCCTCAGAAAGGATTTGCAATCTTGGTGTCCTCCTGGATTCACGGCTGTCGCTAGCTGACCATCTGACTGCCGTGACCAGGGGGGCCTTTGCGCAGGTTCGCCTTGTGCGCCAATTGCACCCTTTCCTAGACAGAGACTGACTTCATACAGTCATCCATGCTCTTGTCATCTCTCGCCTGGATTACTGCAATGCCCTCTACATGGGGCTGTCCTTAGGGTGCACCCGGAGGCTCCAGCTGGTCCAAAATGCAGCCACGCTGGTTGTTACGGGAGCTGCCCGTTACTCCCGTGTTACACCTCTCCTGCGCAAGCTCCACTGGTTACCAGTAATCCTCCAGATCCGCTTCAAGGTGCTGGTGCTTACCTATAAAGCCCTTCATGGCATGGGCCCGGGGTACTTGACGGAGCACCTACTGCCTGCCTCTAACCGACCAGCGCACTCACATAGGGCAGCCCTCCTTGGGTGCCATTGACCAAGCAATGTCAGCTGATGGTGCCCAGGATGAGGGCATTCTTGGTGAGCATGCCAACCCTCTGGAATGCCTTACCCACCAAGCTCTGAACGGCTCCTGACCTCCGCTCCTTCTGCAAGGACCTAAAGACGTGGCTTTTTAAGCAACTCAGCTGATCTGCGGGGTGTTTTTAGTTGGTTTTAATATGGGTTTTAAATTGTGGGATTTTAATTATGCTAAATTAATTATATTTTTTATTGTTCTTCGGTTTTTAACCTTTTGTGAGCCACCCCAAGTCCTTTGGGAAAAGGGTGGCATATAAATTTAACCAAATAAATAAATAAATAAATAAATAAACATGCTCTGATGCTAAGGAGTTCTACTCCCCCTCCCCACCTGAAAAGAAATCTGTTCCAAATGCAAAGCACAAGCAGAGGAGAGGAGTTTCACTTTCAGTTTTACTTTCACAGCAGGAAGCAGCTTTAATACAGAACACTTGAGCTAAGCCATGGCCAGGCTCCTTCCTGTCTCCTTCTTGCTCACACAGCAAATACTGTTTCACTTTCCAAAGAGCCCTCTGATGCTAAGGAATTCTACTCCCCCTCCTCACCTGAAAAGAAATCTGTTCCAAATGCAAAACACAAGCAGAGGAGAGGAGTTTCACTTTCATTTTTACTTTCACAGTAGCAACCAGGGGATAGGATAGGGAAGGCTTCGATCAGGCAAGGCTGAGGGAGAGAAGGGGATAGGATAGGGGAGGCTTCTGTGGGGCAAGGCTGAGGGAGAGAAGGAGAGAAGAGAGGCCAATTGTAACTACTCATTAATTTTCAAGCTGTAAGTGTCGATTTATGAAGCCCAATCATATAGTTTTGTAGCGAAGCATGGGTATCCAGCTAGTGGATGGATGGATGGATGGATGGATGGATGGATGGATGGATGTGTGTGTGTGTGTGTGTGTGTGTGTGCGTGTGTGTGTGTGTGTGTGTGTGCGTGTGTGTGTGTATAAAATTGGATTAAGATGGGATATCATAATCCATCAGTCAGGGTGATGATAATTATAAATACATTACAAATAGACTTAACACCTTATCACTTTAATAGTCTCATGGAACTTAACAAATATGACCATTATCACCTACTTTCAAATTTTGGTTATCCACAGCCTTTCTGCCATTTTTAAAATATAGATAGATAGTGTAGAGAAATGCAGAGATAATCTTTGAAGAAGTTACACAGGAACAGTTGAGGGAAAATATGATACAATTTTAGGCAGGTTGTAGCATAGCAAACTTCAAGAATCCCTGCTGTAATAATATTCACTTCTAAGCTTAATAGAGGCTTTTAATTAATTAACAAAAAGGCTCCCCCCCCCAAAAAAAACAAGTAGTTGACATAATCAATTCATAACTGGAAGTGGGAAATTAGAAAGTCATCCCAAGATTTTCTGTTTGATAGAGAAGAACAGATTATTTTGGCAATGGAGGTTGCAAACCCTCCTTCAAAATAAAAATATATTTTTTTAAAAAATAAAGGGATAGACAACTAGGAAACTTTTAAATAGTTTTCATGATTTAATAGATAAAATTAAACCAATTACAATTTCCATTGTCCTTTGCTATTGGTTACACAGGCTGAGATTCCTAGGAGTGAAATTGCTTAATAAAGTATGAGTGATTCCTGAAAGCCAAAATTAATCCTAATTAATTAATAACTAATTAATTTTGCCTAATTAACTGCTTCATTCTGTCCTTTGATCCTTACAATGAATATAATGACTAGGTTCTCAGCATTAGAGTCCTATGGTGTATATATAATCATGACAGATTTTTCTCATGGTTTTATTAAGCCAGGATTATATTACAATCTCATTATGGAGGTTTCACATAGTACTTGCAAGGGTCCTAGCCATACCCATAGATCCACACAATTCTCAACTCACAACTGAAAGAAGGAAAATGAGTCTGTGAACTCATCGTTATTGCAGGATGAGTTGATAGATGGCAGGACACTTGTAAAACAGATTGTATTTGTAGTATGCACTTGGCAAGAAATTAAAAGACGCTTGCTCCTGAGGAGGAAAGCAATGGCAAATCAAATAAAAATCAGAGACATCACCGTGCCAACAAAAGTGCATATAGTCAAGGCTATGGTTTTTGTTGTGACTCCGACCCCCCGAGCCCGTCTTATCGGAGGGAGAAGACTCCAAAAGTGAAGGAGAGGAGTTGGCAAGGCCTCCTTGTCCAGGACCCTCCTCTTTGGCAATGCCTCTGGTGTCTTCCGAAGGAGAAGAGATAGGCCAGGAGCCAGGCACTTCTAAGCAGCCGCAGTTAGACAGCGACGGAGATAAGTATGGGCTGGATCCCCGACAGCGTTGGAAAGACAAGCGTGCACAGCAGGAAAGGAGGCATGCCAGAGATTAAGCTGAGTCACTGGACCACACCCCACAGGGGATAAAAGGGGGTGTGGTGGCCATTCAGGCTTTGTGACAGAGAAAATGGAAAGCTAGCAAGTCATTCTGCATTTCTGGAACTTTGTTATACACTCTGCTTGGACTGATTTTTTGGACTGGACTTGACTATTCTTTGGCTTTTGTGGACTTTGATGTTTTCGGTTGGAGGAGATTGTAAGTAAACTGTTTACTTACAAACTCCCTTTGTAAGTAAACACTGTTGGCAAGCAGCCACTGGATTGCTGCCAATTCTGTTATCAAAGGAAATTCTTGTCTGCTGGTTTATTTTAACTCTTGGTCAACTGCTGGTGTGCATGTGTGAGACAGGGACAGAACAGTTTTCTCAGTTGCAATGTATGGCTGTGAAAGTTGGATCATAAGAAAGGGTGAGTGCCAAAGAATTGAGGCCTTTGAACTATGGTGCTGGTAAAGACTC
Organism: Pantherophis guttatus; assembly: GCF_059756535.1. NCBI lineage: Eukaryota > Metazoa > Chordata > Lepidosauria > Squamata > Colubridae > Pantherophis > Pantherophis guttatus. The sequence goes on along the minus strand of NC_142063.1, from coordinate 226,396,211 downwards.
CTGTGAGTCCCTTGGACTGCAAGGCAATCAAACTGGTCAGTCCTAGAGGAGATCAACCCTGACTGCTCTTTAGAAGGCCAGGTCCTGAAGAAGAAACTCAAATACTTTGGCCACCTAATGAGAAGGAAGGACTCACTGGAGAAGAGCCTAAAGCTGGGAAAGATTGAGGGCAAAAGAAGAACAGGATGACAGAGAATGAGGTGGCTGGATGGAGTCATGAAGCAGTAGGCGTGAGCTTAAATGGACTCCAAAGGATGATATAGGACAGGAAAGCCTGGAGGAACATTGTCCATGGGGTCGCAATGGGTCAGACGCGACTTCGCGACAACAACAACAGCAACAACAACATGCACTTGGCTGAATTGCCTAGAGAGATGGACTTGGCCACTAGGGTTATACAGTAGACCTATATCACCACCAGATTCATAGACCCCATGCCTTAAATCCTGGTTTCTAATCAGGAGACCTCCTTTCGCATGATCTGTAATGGTCTGTGACAAAGTTCTTGATAGACAGAAACAGCAGGAGGGTGAACTGTGGAATAGACTGCCAGATAAGAGGCAATTTAGCCTGCAGAAGCACTGGGTGCCTGGCAACTTCTCAAAAGAGACTCTCTCTTGAGCTGTAAACGTGAGAGGGAAAGATGTACTTTCAGACTTTCAAGATTCAATTACGGTAACCTTACAATGAAAATAATATTAGTACTCATGGTTGATGCTTCTTGTCTGGACTATCCCTAATGGCTAATAGGAGCTTACATGAAAATCTCTCCAGATATATCTGATTGGCCACAGGATACTGAACTGCTTTGATCTGGCCCTGAAAAGCTATTCTTACTGTAGGCTTTTCAGATATTATTACTTTAACATCTCCCCTATGGTTTGAAGTACAGGTTTTTTTCAGTTGGAAAATGTTTTGCACTAGAACATGCCTTGGGGAGGAGATGGGGATGGGGACTATTTCTTTTCCCAAATCCAAAATAAGTAGAATACCAAATGCCTGTAAATCTTCAGAGTTAATAAAATCCATGTAATACTGTATTTTCCCCCATTCCTTCAATTACATCATAAATTTTCTGCATCTGTTTCAACAAACTGGTGAGGCATTCCATTTCTCTTCAGTTGGGTATGTCGTCCAAATATGTAACATGTAAATTTGTAATAGTAAGGAATTACAATTGAGTTTATTGGATAGATGGATGGATGGATGAAGAGCCCTTCTTTGAAGGAGATGGGTGGTTAAGAATTATGAAATAGAAATACATACATACATACGGAAGAGATCTTCCTATTGCCAATTGCAGCCATTACCATTAAATAATAAGTGATTCTTAAATAATATAGAAGGATAGTATTTTGAACAAGACTGTTCCAAAATTCCCTAAGCTCTCCATGTTAAAAATGAATTAGTACTCATCTTTTCAGTATGTGTTAACAAATGCGAGCCACAATTCAGAAAGAAATTGACTTGATTCTCCACTATTGCATTATTTTATAATCCTGGCCTGAATTGTTATGAATATTTTAATATACAAGAAATAGTTCACAACAAGTAGTGTGACAAATGGGTCTAATTTTCAAATTCTAATTGTACAGGGAGATATCATTGGCTTTTTTTAAAAAAACTGACACATTTTACTTTCCATGCTTTTCTTTCATATTCACAGTAATTATATTTTTCCCCACTAGGTTATTATATACTTGATAAAGAATTAGTTACCTGTTTATTGTCTGACTTCTATATGTGTGGCACAGATAAACACAAAGTTATAGGATTTCATTCCTGAATGGTTGTACAGTTTCTAGAGAATAATTACTATCCACTAAAGAGTACAAATTTTGGAGCTGGTTCACATTAGAGTAAAGAAAGGTGATATAAATTAGAGCCATGCAAAACATTTGAGAGGTAACTCAAAAAGTATGTTTTGCAAGTATGAACAAATTACACATACTATTCACTTGACCTGTTTAGCAATCATTCAAAGCAATCAGTATGGTGGCCCTTAAAAAAAACTTTACAATCAGTCCTTGCGCTTACAATTGTTACAATTGTGGCCATATGATCAAGGTTCAAACTCTTTGCAACTAGTGGGTGTTTACAACCATTACGGTACCCCGCAGTCAGATGGTGGCCATTTGCACACGTCACAGAAGCTTGCCACAAGCTGAATCAATAGAGAAGCTAATAGTGAAATTGCAAGTCAACAACATAAGATGTCTCACTTAATATCCACAGGGATTCATTTAATGACCATGATGGAAATGTGGTTGTAAATCATCACAGAGTTGTCAATCCCAATTATGGGTTGTTAAGATAGAGCTGCCTGGATACTATGAATGTAGTTTTGTTGTTGTGTTCGTGATAGTGACAGGGGCAGGTCTTAATCCTATTGTGTGGGATGAATTTGAGCCTGTGACTCCTGAGGAAGTGGACAAGGCTGTAGGAGCGATGAGTTCCTCCACTTGTTTGTTGGACCAGTGCCCCTTCTGGCTGGTTTTGGCCAGCAGGGAGGTGACACGAGGCTGGCTCCAGGCTTTAGTTAACGCGTTCTTGAGGAGGGGCCTTACAACCGCTTCCTTTAATGGTTGTGGGACGCCTTCCCTGGATCCAGCAGAATTAAAGAACTTTTGTCCAGTCTCCAACCTACCCTTTGTGGGAAAGCTTGTAGAGAAAGTGGTGGCACTTCAGCTCCTGCGGTCATTGGAGGAAATGAATTATCTAGACCCTTTTTAGTCTGGCTTCAGGCCTGGCTACAGCACAGAAACTGCCTTGGTCATACTGATGGATGATCTCTGGCGAGCCCGAGATGGGGGTCATTCCTCCATCTTGGTGCTTCTTGACCTCTCAGCGGCTTTTGATACCATTGACCATGGTATCCTTCTGGGACAACTAAGAGAATTAAGAGTGGGAGGCACAGTGTTACGGTGGTTCTCTTCCTATCTCTCTGGTCAGTCACAGTCGGTGTTGGTAGGAGGACAGAGGTCAACCCCTAGGCCCCTTATTTGCAGGGTGCCTCAGGGCTCGGTCCTCTCTCCCCTCCTTTTTAACATTTACATGAAGCTGCTGGGTGAGATCATCCGACGATACGGGGTGAGGTATCAGCAATACGCTGATGATACTGTATCATCAGCTGTATATCTCTACCCCGCATCAATTCAGTGAGGCGGTGGATGTGATGTGCCGGTGCCTGGAGGCCGTGAGGGTCTGAATGGGAGTCAACAGACTCAGACTTAACCCAGACAAGACCAAGTGGTTGTGGGTATTGCCTCCTAAAGACCATGCTGATTGTCCATCCTTGGTTCTGGGGGAGAAATTGTCCCCCTCAGAATGGGCTCACAATTTGGGTGTCCTCCTAGACTCACAGCTAAGATTAGAGCAACATCTGTCAGCTGTGGCTAGGGGGACCTTTGCACAGGTTTGCCTGGTGCACCAATTGTGACCCTACTTGGATCAGGAGGCTCTCCTTACAGTCACTCATGGCCTTGCCACCTCATGGTTAGATTATTGCAATGTGCTCTACATGGGGCTACCCTTGAAAAGTGTTCAGAAACTACAGTTAGTCCAGAATGCAGCCGTGAAAGCTGTCGTGGGTGCACCTAGGTACACCCACATTACACCAATTTTCCGTGAGCTGCACTGGCTCCCTATTGGTCTCCGGTCACAATTCAAGGTGTTGGTTATTACCTTTAAAGCCCTACATGGCTCAGGGCCAGGGTATCTTCAAGACCGCCTTCTACTGCATAGCTCCCAGTGACCGGCAAGATCCCACAGAGTTGGTCTCCTCAGGGTCCCATCAGCTAAAGAATGCTGGCTGGCGGGCCCATGGGGGAGGGCCTTCTCTGTGGCTGCCCCAGCTCTCTGGAACCAGTTACCTCCTGAGGTCCGGACCATCCCCACCCTATTGGCCTTCTGAAAAGCGGTGAAGACCTGGCTCTTCCAGCAGGCCTGGGGCCGTTGATCTCGCTGTTGCGATCTGGAGAGATCCGGCCATGAATGATGTGAATGGGTTTTAATTGTTTTTAATGGTTTAACTTTTAATGTTTTATATATGGTTTTTAAATGCATTGTAAGCCACCTTGAGTCTTTGGAGAAAGGCGGCATACAAGTTGAACAAACAAACAAACAAATAAATAAATAGTTTGCCCTTTGTTTGGTTTTCTTCGTTGTTGTTGTTTAGTGGGGGAGATTGATGTCTATTTCCTGGGGATTTCTCAGCTGATCAAATCTGCCTCTACCTAAACTTTTGATATCAGTTAAGATCCACTAAATGCTTCTATATTTGAACTCTAAAGTAATGCCACTTTTGTTAGAATTAAATACAATTTATAATGGAATTCATACACTCTGCACAGTCCAGCTCCAATGAACATATTTCTGCCTCCTAAGGATATTTTGTATTTTGTATTCTGTTTCAAGCTCCTGAAAACAATGCAACTCAGTACATTATCCTATCTACTATTTCCCTCACTGGTCTTTTTCCTAGGATTTTCAATCTGATTTGCTTCCTTTTTACTTCAACTTTAAACTGGATCCTGCCAGCTAGAAATTGTTCCTTAATCTTGGATTAGCCTTGACTATATTGATTGGCGAAGTGGCAGGAAAATAGTCTGTGAAGCTTCAGGTTAATCGCTTTTCCATTCAGACTGTGTAGGATTAGCTAATGCCATGGGATTTTATGTGCAGAGTAAGAAAAGGTATTGTACACCACTGCCGGTGTTTTATATTTGGCTATTGGGTGTCTTTTTGAACTGCTTCACGATAGAATTTAAATTAACCTTTCCCAGCCTAAATGACATAATGAATGAATGAATGAACACACACACACACACACACACACACACACACACACACACACACAGTACACATACATTAAATATATACATATATATGGATTAGAATTGGCAATTCCAATTAGAATACCAAAGGTTTATGCCATGTTGTCTTTTACTCTCAGTTACTTGCTCTGGTTCATTCCTTTTTCCTCTCCTGATTTCAGTTTTGAAAGCATTTTGCAATGTTAAAAACGGCATATTTCATCTGCCAGGATTAACATAAGGACATGCATATTTGACTAGTGGCTAACTAATGAGTAATTGTGCTTTTTGAAGTGGGAAGTGCACCTCAGCAGAGGCAATCAAATACAGTTATCATATACTCAAATTATATTATCTGCCCTTCTATTGCTAACCAGTAATGGAAAAGCAGTTAAATGATTGGTTTCTGTGTGCATGATGGCTTTATAATAAATACTGATGATCACTTTATGTTCACACAAGGACTAAAATGTAAATGAGCTAATATATTACTCCTCTGCAGACATTCAATCTGCAGAAACTGAAATGTTAAATATATGTTTGGGGTGAAAAGATACACTGAAGCCCGGTATCCATGAAACTGGCATCTTTATAGACATTTTCAGCTTGAACATTAAAGTGCCACAGAAAGATACATACCAGTAGAAGAGAATATCTATAGTTTAGGGTTGAATTGTGGAATCCTTGATGCTTTCTGAGCTTGGCTGTTTGCTTCTAGATGCTTTCTTACTTGACTAGGTAACTTCTTAGATAACCCACTCCCTTCTGGCACTGATGAAGTTACCTAGTCAGGTAATAAAATGCCTGCAAGCAAACAACCAAGCTCAGAGAGGGACAAATATACACTTTGGCAAAGTTCTCTGAGACTGAGAGGTCTAGCTTCTCTAGCCTCATAATCATGGGGAAAGTTGTATAAACATGCTCAACAGGATCTCTGCAGGCTTTCTGCTTCATGACACAAAGTTCTGGAGAACCAATAGACCTCTGGGAACTTTAGAATAGAACTTTTTAACAAGGCGTCCAGCATCTTTTGCAAAACTCACACTGAAGTTTTCTGAATATTTATTTCAGTGTCAGATCAGGAAGAAAATAACAAAATACTCACAGGCTTCTCTCCTCCCCTCTAAATTATAATAATTCTAAATAGGGGTGGGTGGTTTTGTTTTGGTTTTTTTGGTTTTGGTTTTTTTTTTAGTCTTTACAATTTTGGGGGAAAGAATAATCCCATGGATTATTTCATCAGAATCAAAGTGAGTTCTCTGTATGTTGAAGTTTCACTTAGAAAAACCTTATTTGCATCAGTGGGTCATTTTCTCAGAAGTCTTCTATGTGGAAGATCCAATTCGAATAAGGAATATAATTGGGTGAAATGCTATCGGTTCGGACCAGTTCGCCCGAACCAGTAGTAATAAAAGCTACCGGTTTGGGCCAACTGGTAGTAAAAAAATGCTACCAGTTCAGACAAACTGGTATTTCCGACGATCAGCTGTGCTGTGCAATTTATATTCACTAGAAAACAGGAAGTCCTACTTTTTAGTGAATCTAAATTGCGTGGCACAGCTGTTCCCCCTCCTCGCTGTTCTACTTACCTTAGAAAAGGCTTCTTAAGCCTCCTTTTTCAGAGCTGGGTGGTAACGTCTGTGATGCGCATGCGCACAAAGTGTGCATTTGGCACGCACTATGCATGCATGTGTGCAGTGAACCAGTAGTGAAGCGAACTGGTAGCAGACCTTGGAGCATTTCACCCCTGAATATAATGTAGGGAAGGCAAGAACTTCATCCCTAGTAATGATTCCAATTGAAATTGTAAGCAGCCCAAAGGAACTCAACCAGAACATTAACATTCAGTCTACCTTTTGGTGCACACACTATTTGAAGTAAACCATTTTCCCCAACCTTCCTTTAAAGGAAGAAAGGTTCACTTAAGGTTTCCCTAAATATCCTTTGGAGAAAAATATTTTCAAGTTTTATAGGAATTAAGACCATTTCCCCAAGCAGGCAAATGTTTCTTTTACCAGCAGAGCTATAAATAGAGATCCCCTTGAGACTTGGGAGGTTCAGTTACAGTGAGAAGTATTAACAAATTCTTGTTCCAACATTGTGTTTTTCAGTTCTCAGGCTGTCATGTCACATCTAATTAGTATCACCCTATGAGTACTTCCCTGATGCCTGAAGCTTTGATTTTGCTTTCTTTGGACTATTTCTTTGAGCCAAACACAGCAGCTGACTGTACAGTGGAGATGATCAGGATATTATAACCCAAGAATCATATAAGAATGTCATTCAATGAAATTACCCTCCAAAAAACCCTCATGCTAACTCTATTGATCTCAAGAGTATGCATGTATTTAACCCATTCAAAATCAATAAGTAAAAAATATTTCCATATTATCGTTCTGTAGTAAGGATTTACTACTGGTATTTGATATTTAAAACATATGCCTGGGTATAACTGGCCTGTGTAAATGTCAATTGCTTATTATCAGAAATTGTTCACAGGGCTTTAAAATTTACTATATTTTAAACTGAAAATATTTAAATTAATAAAAGCATAATGAGTAGATGTTTAACTGTCATCGCAATAATTTCATCAACAAGGACAACAACTTTACTTAGGATGGAAGTAAAAATACAGTTTAATTTTTCTTGAGACATTTTATACTGCAAACCTATAGCCCAGTCTATATATATTGTTATATATTATATTATATAATGCTATCTGGCAAGATAGGTCTTTCTCTGTATTCAGATGTGGTGAAGACTTGGTAGAAGAGATCAATAGGTTTAACAATTCAGTTTCCTTCTTCTCTTGTTACAGACACACCACAAACATTCTTCTCCAAAATGAACCTTTTTTTCCTCCTTGTTCTTATAGCCAGACTGAATAAGAAAAGCCAACTTACCCAAGTTAATAATTATTTAGAAAAAGGCCCACCTCGCTTGGGATGAAATCTTATTAGCCTCACGTAGGACTTCAAAATATGAAGGAACTCTCTCTCTCTTCTACATTTTCTATTAAAGTTTTTTGCCATGAAAAAGGAGACACAGTTTTCATACTATGTTCATCTCTGATTAACTTAACAGTGATTTCCTCAATCAGATTTTCTAGATTCATGGAACAACTGAATCATAAACTAACCAAACAGCACACTAAGATAAAGCTAGTGGTAATTAGCAACGATTTATGGAATAAAGTAAAAGAGTAAGCAGTATAGCTAAACATGGGGTTATCAGGGCAGAAATACTTTATGTCTCACTGGATCTCTAGATCACTATCCTTTTCCAAGGGAGAGAGAGAATTGGAAAAAATATTTCTTCAAGCTTTTTTTCCCCTCCCCAGATTAAAACAAGAGTAGAAAAGGACATTTGAAAAAGGGATGTTCCATGGCTCCACCAATTTCTGAGTCATTTCTTGAGCTAAAGTGCCTAAGTAATAATAATACTAGTTGTCTAAGAAGGTCTGGTGTCAAAGGTGGTATTCAGCTGGTTCAAACCAGTAGTGGAAATTGTGGGTGAGCTGCCTACCCGCCCCAGCTCTATGCCATCCTATTTAGGCATGCTTTTGAGGTCGAGCACAGGTGGAAGCACTCGTGAGCAAAGCGAATGCACAGAAGGCCAAGTGCATGCGTGGAAGCCAGACGCATATGTGAACTGGGCGTGCACATGCACGAAACAAGCATGTCGGACCCCCTACAGCCAGCGACAATTCCCAATCGCCCGGTGCGTACCCACAGACAGGGCCTCCTCAAGGTGCCGTCGGCCAGAGAGTGTCGGCCGGCGACCCCCAGGGGGAGAGCTTTCTCTGTGGGCGCACCCATCCTCTGGAACCAGCTTCCTTTGGAGCTCCGGATGGCCCCTGACTTTCGCTCGTTCCGCCGCGATTTGAAGACCTGGTTGTTCCGCAGCCTGGACTGATGGGGGGGGGGTGTTTAATGAATTTTAAATTGCTTTAAATTGGAATTTTAATTTTATATTGGCTTTTATGAGGAATTGTGCATTTTACCGCTGTGAGCCGCCCTGAGTCTTTGGAGATAGGGCGGCATATAAATTGCATTAAATAAATAAATAAATGCACACGTGGGACAAATCGGTAGTAACATAATGTGAAACGCATCGCTGTCTGGTGTAGTATAGGGTGGTATTTAAAAAAAGAATCAAAACATAGTATTAGTATTCTAATTATGTACTGAGCTGTTGCTTCGATGCTACTCCTGAACTTTTCAATTCAAAAATTGAATTTTTTTTCAATTATTATTATTATTATTTTTTTAGATATTACACCTTTTAAACTTTAAAAAGCTTGAGAAGCACAAGATGTTGACTGAATGTAACTGTAAGAATGTTAACAAGAACGCTGAGACTGGGTTACTTTTGCTCCCTGGAATTGGTCCTGCAACTTACAAGAGGTATTGATAGTGCTTCCTGTTACATTACAGCCTCTCAACAAGATGAAAGAGTAATCTGATTAGCAGATATGGATTCTCATCATGAAATGTATCCATTTGTTTTTAAAAGCTGAATGCTGAGATAGGGAAGGAAAAATAAATTCAGTAGATAAGAAGAAAGATTTTAGGGCTGATCTATCTAAAAGCTGTCACAAGTCAGAATAGGTTTAATAATGGCATAAACAGGAAAAGAGAGGGTTGCAATCAGATTGGTACAACTGAATTTCATTTTGATGTAGGGATGAATGATGAGGATAAAATTGCAACTGCATTATGGCAACTGTGCAGCCATGTCTGTTCTCTTTCATTAAAATGAGGTGAGATCGTCCTAGCTGCTTTCTCATTTTACACATTTTACTTAGGCGTTACAGTATTTCTTTTTTTTTTTGCCCTCAAAGAAAACATTCCCATTTCATTAAGTGAAAATTGCAACTGTTAAAACAATAGTCTGGATATTAATCAGCAGTATATGTGTGTCTGTATATTAAAAAAGAAATATTAAAACAGATTTTTTTTAAAATCAGTTAATTGCCTCTAAAGCACATCCAAACCTAGATATGCTAAATCAAATCAGTTCATTAGAAAGCTTTTATTCCTTCTCTTTTAATTTAATTAGATGGGATAGCATGTTTATCTCCCAGAATAATTGGAGCCAAAATGATAAAAAACAACAACACCCTTTTGGGTATTCCTTCCTCTATTGTCTCACTGCTAGATAAGATCATCACTTTAACTGCACTTATTATGTGACAAAGAGTCCTTATTATGTCCACACATTAAACACTTTTTTAAAGTTTTATTGGATTTTTATTTTTAAATATACATCAATCTCAATACATGAACAGTGCGGCCTCTGGGTATAATTCATTTTGATACAAACAGCCATAATAATAATAATAATAATAATAATAATAATAATAATAATAATAACAACAACAACAACAACAACAACAACAACAACAACAGTCAAACAGAGCCTGTAGTACAGTGGACTAAAGCACTGTTATTAACATCAGCTGCCTGCAATTACTGCAAGTTCAAATCTCACCAGGCTCAAGGTTGACTCAGCCTTCCATCCTTTCAAAAGTAGGTAAAATGAGGACCCAGATTATGGGGGCAATAAGCTGACTTTGTATAAATATACAAAAGTATGAAGGCTATTGCTTAATGCATTGTAAGCTGCCCTGAGTCTCTGGAGAAGGGCGACATATAAATTAAAGCAAAAAAAAAACAAAAAACCTTATATAATCCTAGTATTGATATACATGATAGTTTTAGAATAGTTATTCAATATTTCAATGTTCCATTTAATGCCAATGGATGGATGGAAAACCAAAGCTCTGTATGGGCAGCACTTGGAAAACATTGAAGGAAAGTGTGATAACAACTTGACACGGGCATGGCTTAAGAGAGGAACCATCAAGAAAGAAACGGAAGGTTTAATACTTGCTGCTCAAGAACAAGCACTACAAACTAATGCCATGAAAGCGAAGATACAAAAATCCATCGACAATCCAAACTGCCGACTTTGCAACAACAAAGTTGAAACTGTTTCACATTTAATATGTGAGTGCAGCAAAATCGCACAAACTGATTACAAAGCTAGACATGATTGAGTTGCTAAATTAGTCCACTGGTCATTATGTAAAAAATACAACATACCTGTATCAGAAAAGTCATGGAAGCATAAAGTGGAAAAAGTTATCGAAAATGAGACAATGATTATTTATTTATTTATTATTTATTAATCAAATTTCTATACCGCCCTACTCCCGAAGGACTCAGGGCGGTGAACAGCCAAGATAAAATACAGACAATACAAATATTAAAAATCCCTTAAAATTATTAAATATTTCGGCCGAAACACAGATTAAAACACCCAATTTATAAAATCACGAATTAAAAAATTTAAAATTTAAGAATTTAAAAGAGGGGAGTTAGGCCAGGCCAGCTTGTTGAAATAGAAAAGTTTTGAGAGCACGGCGAAACGTGCGCAGGTCCGGGATCTTCCGTATCTCTGGGGGGAGCTCGTTCCAGATGGTAGGTGCCCCCACAGAGAAGGCTCTCCCCCTGGGGGCCGCCAGTCGACACTGTTTGGCCGACGGCACCCTGAGGAGCCCCTCTCTATGGGAGCGTACTGGTCGGTGAGAGGCTATTGGTAGCAGAAGGCGGTCTCGTAGATACCCCGGTCCGATGCCATGGAGCGCTCTAAAGGTGGTAACCAAAACCTTGAAGCGCACCCGGAAGACCACCGGGAGCCAGTGCAGCTCGCGCAGGAGGGGGGTCACATGGGAGCGCCACGTCGCTCCCATAACCACCCGCGCGGCCGCATTCTGGACCAGCTGGAGCCTCCGGGTGCTCCTCAAGGGGAGCCCCATGTAGAGAGCATTGCAGTAGTCCAAGCGGGAAGTGACAAGAGCATGAGTGACCGTATTTAACGAGTCCCGATCCAGAAAGGGACGCAACTGGCGAATCAGGCGGACCTGATAAAAAGTCCCCCTGGCCACGGCCGTCATATGCTCTTCTAAAGACAGCCGTGAGTCCAGGAGGACACCCAAGTTGCGAGCCCTCTCCGTGGGGGGCAATGACTCGGCCCCAATAGTCAGTGATGGCGCCAACTGACTATATCGGGATGTCGGAAACCACAGCCACTCGGTCTTGGATGGGTTGAGCCTGAGTCTGTTTCTCCCCATCCAGATCCGCACGGCCTCCAGGCACCGGGACATCACTTCAAGGGCATCATTGGGGTGGTCCGGGGTGGAGATGTACAGCTGAGTATCGTCAGCGTACTGGTGGTACTTCACCCCGAAACCACGGATGATCTCACCCAGCGGCTTCACATAAATGTTGAACAGAAGGGGCGAGAGGACCGACCCTTGTGGCACCCCACATACAAGGGGCCTCGGGGTCGACCTCTGCCCCCCTGTCAACACAGACTGCGACCGGTCAGAGAGAAAGGAGGAGAACCACCGTAGGACGGTGCCCCCCACCCCTAACTCCTCTAGCCGGTGCAGCATGATACCATGGTCGATGGTATCAAAAGCCGCTGAGAGGTCTAATAGGACCAGGACAGAGGAACAACCCCTGTCCCGAGCCCTCCAGAGATCATCAACCAACGCGACCAATGCCGTTTCCGTGCTGTACCCAGGCCTGAAGCCCGACTGGAACGGATCCAGATACGACGATTCATCCAGGTACTGGGGGAGCTGTCGCGCTACCACACTCTCAACAACCTTCGCAATGAAGCGAAGGTTGGAGACTGGACGATAATTTGCCAACACTGCCGGGTCCAGGGAAGGTTTCTTGAGGAGAGGCCTCACCACCGCCTCTTTCAAGGCGGCAGGGAAGACACCCTCACTCAAGGAAGCATTTATAATCCCCTGGAGCCAGCCTCGTGTAACCTCCCGAGAGGCCAGCACCAACCAGGAGGGACACGGGTCCAGTAAACATGTGGCTGCGCTCAGTCTGCCCAGTATCCTGTCCACGTCTTCGGGCGTCACAGAATCAAACTCTTCCCAGATAATACTCACAAGACCTGCCTCTGTCCTCCCCGCTGAATCTACCCAGTCAGAGTCCAGATGTTCCCGAATCTGAGCGATTTTGTCATACAGATACTGTACAAAATCCTCGGCTCTACCCTCCAAGGGGTCCTCCCGCGCTTCCTGGTGGAGCAGGGAGCGGGTCACCCTAAACAGGGCAGCCGGGCAATTATCTGATGACGCAATAAGAGTGGCAAAATAGTTATACTTCGCCACTTTTATCGCCACCAGGTAGGTCCTAATATGAGACCTTACCAGTGTTCGGTCAGATTCAGAATGGCTGGCCCTCCAACCACTCTCCAGGCGTCTTTTCCGGCACTTCATCTCCCTCAGCATCTTGTGGGACTTTCAAATACAGACGGATAGTCATTTGGAACGTAACACGCCAGATATCATGGTTGTTGAGAACCGAAGCATAGAGTTTATTGATATTGCTTACCAGGAGATGCCAGAGTCGAAGAAAAAGAACTGGAAAAAAATAATGAAATATCATGACCTGGCCATCAAAACTACACGGCTATGGATGAAAAATGTAACAGTGATACCCATTGTCATCGGGGCACTTGGTACCATGTCCAAGAATTTTACAAAACACATCAAGAAATTTCAGCTTCCTGCAATAACACCAGCAGAACTGTAAAAAACTGTGCTACTCGGAACATCATATATTTTAAGAAGATACTTGGTTGATACCTAGAATGCTGGTAGCAATCCATATCAACCATTAGTACCAGTCAATCATATTTGTGACACATTTTTAAATTTTCATTTGACATAGTTTCATGTTTAATGAATAAAAGAGATAATAATAATAATTGTTACATTAGTCAAATTTATATAATCCTAGTTTTGATATACATGATAGTTTTAGAGTAATTATTCAATATTTTAATGTTCCATTTTAATGCCAATTATATTATTAAGCATACATAGTAATACCATCTTTCAGCCTCTAATCTTTCCATCTAATTATTACTTATATTCTATTATATGAAAATTATATCTGCTAATATCCCCCTTATTTCTTATTTCTACCTCTATTCTAGCTTGTAGTCAGGCCACCATTACTAATCCTAGTGTTAATACACATGTTTATATTAAAATATAGTCCTTCATTATTTGGTTGTTGAAAGTCACAATACGCCATTCAAGTACCAATCATCTTATTGTTTAAACATACCTAACAATACCATCTTTCAACTGCCAATCTTTCCATCTAACTATTGCTTTTTATAAAGGTGTGTATTCTTATTTCTACCTCTATTTCAGTTTTTAATCAGGCCATCATTATATTAGAAAAATAATAATAATAATTCCTTTCTATCCATCATCTCTTGCCCGTTTTAATACTTCAATTCTTATTCATTTTTTGGCTTGCCTCCCATACTCCTCTCTTGGATCTTTGTCTCTATCAGCAACTGTGTCTTCACCATTCAGTCTCAATATTTCTCCCATGTCTATCCTCCTAAGCTGCTAGGTCTCCAGAGTGTCCACCCAAGCCCCTATCTCTCTTTCAAAAGTATCTTCCAGATTATTCAATTCCATTTTTAAATCTCTTAAAGTACTTTTCCCTTGGTTTATTTCATTAGTCATTATTATCTTTATTGTCTTCTCCTTTTCATCTTCTTACTTTGTTTTCTGGTTTGTCTGTTCTATATTTTCCTCCATTCTTTCTACTGTCTCCTCTCTTTCCTGGACTCTTTCATCTTCATTCATTATTAGTTGTAGCATATTTTCTATTTTCCCATTTATGCCTTGCATTAGGTTCTTTATCTCTCTGTGGTTCTTTGTCATAGTACCCCTAATGCTTTGAAACATCAGCACCATTTTTCTTAAAATCTCACTCATTTACCCCTGAGGGAGCATCTTGTCTTATTTTAATATGTCGGTCTCTTACTCAAGTACAAAAACAATGTATTCAAGTCCAATGTTGCTCCTCAGAAAGTTCAATAATCATAATTCTTTACATCTCAGGATTATCAATCAGTTCCCTTTAAGTAATCCAGGCAGCTTTCACAATCAAAAGTCACTTTACTTTACTTAAGAGTCTTTCTTATTCTCACAAAAGAGACTCCAGTAGTCATAAAGTAGATAGTTATAGAACAGTAAGTATCACCACAAACCTCCAGATGAATGTTATTTATTTCTCATATCAGGAATCCTAGACTTGTAGAGGTATGGTATATTTTCCATTCACCAGTAGAGGCGCCCTCAGCTTAGGTTTCAGCATTGTTTCATGTCTGATAAATTGATTAATCCAAATTTAGTTCAATTTATGGAAGCAAAGTTGGCTATTCAGGTAAATTCAAGTAGATAGTTCCAGCATTTTATAATGCCTTTACAAAACAACACCTACACAGTTTAAAAATCCAATTTTCTATGTTTTAAAAGGTCTTTAGCTTTCTCCCCTTGGTTCCTTTATTTTGGGGCTAGGATTTTTCTCTCTATGGTTGTTCGCTGCTTTAAGAAATAGTTCTAAGAGTCTCCTTTCCTGAATTTTCCTCTTTCTTTTTTTTTTCTTTTAATGTTGGGGTCTAAATAAAAAAGGAATCATCTCACACAGCTCCAGGCACTATTTATTTACACCACTCCTGCACATTTCTTGGTTGTCCCCGCTATCCCAGCTTCTCCTTGTCATGCATGAGACGAAAGAAGCCCTGGGTCAAGCAGGAGAATTGCTGCTCTCTGTGACCTGCAGGGTGCTCCTCTTTTCTTCACCACCTCTACAGGGTGGCCTTAGCTCCTTTCAGAGCCCTCCAACAGGGAGAACTCAGCGTGGAAGCACGGAGACCTGCTCCTCACCTCTGATCTTGCTGCGACATTAATCGGAAGTCCATTAAATGCTTATTTTTTATAAATGTATTTGGAATGGATCTTTTTCATTCATGGTTCAAAATACAGAAAAGGTGGCTTTTGGTATTCAGAACTCCTTCTTCTTAGATAGAGGGAAAAATAATGAATTGTAACTGAGCACTGTATAAATTATTTCTCTGGATTACACAAAGATCTTAGGGATGCCTTGGGAAGCTTACGAAATAGTTGTACAATACCAGGTCATTTGCAATTCTTCTACAATCTTAGCTTTTTTTTAATATTTTGGTTTCAGTTTATGTTTAAGTTTAAGTTTAAGAGCTGCGGTGGCGCAGTGGTCAGAGTGCAGTGATCAGTCAGCTGACAGCCAACTGCCTGCAATTTGGCAGATCAAATCTCACCAGGCTCAAGGTTGACTCAGCCTTCCATCCTTCCAAGGTCGGTAAAATGAGGAGCCAAATTGTTGGGGGCAATATGCTGACTCTGTAAACTGCTTAGAGAGGGCTGTAAAAACACTGTGAAGTAGTAGATAAGTCTAAGTGCTATTGCTATTGTCATTATTTTCAGTATTTTAAAATTGGTTACATTGTTTTAATTGTAGCTGTGTTTGTCTGCTGTCCAGAGTCATGTCATGTAAGACAGGGGTCCCTAAACTGTTTGGTTCTGTGGACTGATGGCGGTGGCAGCTTTGGTGATTTTGGTGGCAGGGGAATGGTTTCATTCATGCAAGCTAAATCCTGCACATGTGCAAATGAAGCTTTGCACGCTAGCCCACTGCTTCAGTGACCTGTTTCTAATTGGCTGTGGCTGGTAGCAGGTCACAGCCTGGGGATCGGGGACCTCTGATGTAAGATGCCATACCATATAAATGTGCTAAATAAATAAATGAAACAAATAAGTCACATTAGAACCAAGATCAATATAAGGACATAAGGACCCAGGCATTGTTTCTATTAAATAAACGGTTGTCTTTTTTTTATTATTATTAGATCAGAAAGTTTAAAGGGTTTGGGAAATGATGACATAATGATGCAGATGCACTGATGCTCCGAAGAATGTTAGGCATTTCAAGTAACTGCAGGTAACATACTATTCAGAAGCAAAGGTGAAATACTGGTTCAAATGTGTTACCTCAATAACTTTGAAAACAGCCAAAAGAAGTTTGTAAGAGTACAAAAAGAGTTACTCATTTAAAGACTTCTTAATAAAAAACATAGCACAGCACAAGTTTTCCTGATTTACATGTCTAGTAACAGTATATCTTGCAAATGTCATCTAAACTCATGAACATAGTTGAAAGAACTAGATACGTTTTAAATGGAAACTCTCCTTGCACTTAAAAGAGGCGTTCTACACAACATTAACTCCACATGATATTACTGATATAAATATGAGTTTTGTAACCAGCAATTTAATTTTCTTGATTTTGAGAGTAGCAAATAAGACTGAAAATTCTATTAAGAATTCTCCTAATGAAACACACACCAACATTCCCTAGCACATTTAATTACAGCAAGTTCAGTGCAGAGAATTACTGTCTCTGTGTATTTTGAGATATATTTATATACATTTGATTATAGAAGCATAAACATAGCCTATGTAGCTGAGTTCATTGAAATCTTAACTCAAGCAAAAATATCTATCTATCATCTATCTATCTATCTATCTATCTATCTATCTATCTATCTATCTATCTATCTATCAGGGGTAGAATGATAATTCACTTTTTTTCTGATTTATTCCTCATTGCTACAATTGAAAGGAGTCTTGTCTTCCAAATCTATCTCACTGCATTAATATTATTTTCTAGTTTGTTTCTATGTTGTTTTTATTTTAATAAGTAAGCCACTTAGAGTTATTTTGGTACTTGAGTAGACAGATGATAGATAGATAGATAGATAGATAGATAGATAGATAGATAGATAGATAGATAGATGGATGGATGATAGCTAGCTACCGTGTTTTCCCGAAAATAAGACCTAACTGGAAAATAAACCCTAGCATGATTTTTTCAGAATGCTAATAATATAGCCCTACCCCCAAAATAAGCTCCAGTTAAGATAATTTCCCCAAAATAAGAGGGACCTTATTAGACCTAACCAGAAAATAAGCCCTTATGTGTCTTTTTGAGCAAAAAAATAATATAAGACAGGGTTTTATTTTCAGGGAAACACTCTATCTATCTATCTATCTATCTATCTATCTATCTATCTATCTATCTATCATCCATCCACTCAATTACCAAAATAACTCTAAGTGGTTTATTTATTAAATAAAAACAACCATAGAAACAAACTAGAAAACAATATTAATGCATAGTGATAGATTTGGAAGGCAGGCACAGTCATAAAGAATGGAAATCCCACAAGACGGTAATGCTAGGACTTCAGTAATATGAATCATCTTAAAACCAGACACTATTGCTTTAATTGCTTTGACAAGCTACAAAAGCCAATTAATTTCTAGTCCCTCCAAAACTCAATTCTTCCAACAGTCCTTCACATTGTGTGCTACTGCATCCGTATCATGATTTAAATTTAATTGTTATCAGAGGGAAACCCTGTAAGTAGGTTTGATTATGAAACACATTTCCATGGCGGCACTTTATCATGGAAACTAATTACTCATAACATGATTTGTTAATTATTCTTTAACTGCACTTGACTACTAAAGAGGTTTTGGACATTCAAAGCACCTTGAATGTTCTTAAATAAAGCAATCAGAATTTCCACCATGCTGTAATACAGTAGTTAAGAATGTCAGAATATTTTATTTGGTTCACGTTTAAAAGTAGACTGACTTTATTTTCTCTTCCAGTATTCCTTACGGATATCAGGGCTCAATCATCTTCCTGAATGCCCAGATCTTCATATTGTGTAATTTAACATTTTGGGTGGGCAGAATGCAAGAATAGGAAGAATGGAACACAACAGTGTGTATGTCAAGTTTTGTAAAAATAGTTATCTTAGAGGGAAATTATACCAGATGAAATGGAACAGAATTAGAAAAGAAAAGAATAGTCTCTTTCTAAAGTTATGATTGATAAATTAAAGGAAGAACGGTGGCTCGAGTGGTTGAAAGCAAGCACACGTTAGCAAGCATACGTTCAAGACCTGAGAGCTGCTGCGGGGTGGGGTTGACTCTAGTCCTTTACTCTAGCTCCTGCTGGGGACATAAAAGGAGCCCACAACTGGGCATCCCCAAGCAATGGTGATGGCTAATCCTTTCAACCAGAGGTGGGTTTCAGCATGTTTTGACCAGTTCTGGAGAACTGGTAGTGGAAATTTTGAGTAGTTCGGAGAACCAGTAGTAAAAATTCTGACTGGCCCCACCCTCATCTATTCTCTGCCTCCCAAGTTCCAGCTGATCGAGAGGAAATGGGGATTTTGCAGTAACCTTCTCCTGGAGTGGGGTGGGAATGGAGATTTTACAGTAGCCATGCCCACCAAGCCACGCCCACAGAACCCATAGTAAAAATATTTGAAAACCACCACTGCTTTCAACCCAGAAGCACCTCGGTGCTTCTGACATGAGTGCAAAACTGGCAAATTGTGATTGAGGTCATTTCATTATTGTTTGTTTATAAAAGTGATAGACTGAGTCAATCACTTGGTATAGATTCATGCTGCTTGTGTGTATGTATGTTTGTGCTTGTGAGTGTGCCTTCAAATCAGTTATGATTCTTGGAAATTGTATTGACTGACCCCTGCAATTTTCTTGGCAACATTTTTTTGGGGGAGAAATGGCATATTGTTGGTTTCTTCCTAGGGCGTAGAGAGATAATTGGTGCTAAGTCCCCCACCTGGCGTTATGTGTAAGGCAGGATTACCAATCACAGTCTCACAATTTCTAGACCAGTGCTTTTAAGCACTACACCAACTTGTCTCTATTTAGGAAGCAGAAATATTAGGCAGAGGGGAAACATATAGGAAGTCCTTGAGTTACCTCCATTCGTTCAGTGACCTTTCAAAATTGCAATGGTGTTAAATGAAACCTATGACTGGTCCACAAAGTTGTGGCTGTTGCAGGATCTCACATCATTGAGATTTGGGCACTTGGGGCACTTGGCAATCAGCATGTACCTATAATGGTTGCAGCATCCCGTGGTGGCACAGTGGTCAGAATGCAGTACTACAGACTACTTCTGCTGACTGCCAGCTGCCAGCAGTTCAGCAGTTTGATCTCACCAGGCTCAAGCTTGATTCAGCCTTCCATCCTTCCCAAGTCGGTAAAATGAGAACCCAGATTGTTGGGGGAAATATGCTGACTCTGTAAAATACTTAGAGAGGGCTGTAAAAGCACTGTGAAGTGGTACAGTATATAAGTCTAAGTGCTATTGCTATTGCTATCCAATGGTCATGTAATTACCATTTGCCACTTTCCCTGCCAACTTTCCATAAGTCAGTGAGGAAGCCAGCAGGAATAATCATTCCTATCATTTTTTTCTCATAAGGACCCCGCTGCAGAGTATGAGGTCCCAGGGATGCCTGGGTCCCCACTCTGTAGAGTGAACCTACCTGCAGCACTTCCCTGCCTCTTTGTGGCCTTGCCGGCAAGTCCCTACTCCTTAGCACTCTCCCATGGCCCTTGCTGGCTCACCCATGCTCCCTGTGCCTGCCCATGGCATTCCCCATAAACCTATTAAAGCAACCTGAACTGTGCCCCCCCCCAGCATTGTCTCCAAATTACAGCTTCAGCAGCAAAAGAAGAAGGCACAAGAGTATTGGATTGTTCATCACTGTTCTTCAAAACACAAGCAGTATTCTTGCTGATAGACAGCTGAGAGCAGCTTGAGAATAAGCGGCATCAGGGTTTTTCATTCCTGTTACCTATTTGAAAGACAGATTATTTCTATTAATTACACATGATGGCCATTAGTGTAGAACAGTGACAGCGCCTCCTTCAGCAAACACGGGGGTCTTCACATTGCTTTTTTCTTCTCTCGGCTTTGTTCTGGGTCCCTGGAGAAAGCCCTGCTCTACAGAGACTAGGAGGCATGAAAAG
Organism: Pantherophis guttatus; assembly: GCF_059756535.1. Classification (NCBI taxonomy): domain Eukaryota; kingdom Metazoa; phylum Chordata; class Lepidosauria; order Squamata; family Colubridae; genus Pantherophis; species Pantherophis guttatus. The sequence continues at coordinate 226,375,598 of NC_142063.1, read as the reverse complement.
GCTGTTTCGTGAAAGCCTAATTTCCCTGACTGTAAGTTACCTTATGACTCGCTAATGCTTGTTATATTAATATGTTATTAAAATAAGGTCAGCTTTTAGTGATCTGATTAGCAGCTAACAATTATGTTCCCTCTTGCTGTAAAAAAGGCAAAATAATTTATGGCGTAAGGAAGGAGTATTTCAATGGGGCTATCAGAGTAGAGAGATCATTTCTTTCTTTCTTTCTTTCTTTTTTAAAAAGGAAGGATCTCTCTGGCAATTCCTAGTATTTTTAGTATGCAGTGAAAAACTTCTGTTCTACCTACAAATCAGGGGTGAAATTCAGCAAGTTCTGACAGGTTCTGGAGAACCGGTAGCTGAAAATTTGAGTAGTTTGGAGAAACAGCAAATACCTCTGGCTGGCCCCAGAGTGGGGTGGGAATGGAGATTTTGCAATAACCTTCCCCCAGGAGTAGGGAGGGAATGGAGAGTTTGCAGTATCCTTCCCCTGCCACACCCACCAAGCCACGCCCACCAAGCCACGCCATGCCACAGAACCGGTAGTAAAAAAAATTGAATTCCACCACTGCTACAAATACTCAATGTACTTTCTCCCACTCTTCACCTTCACAAGCACTAACCTTACCCCACCCCAAGAACTGGGGTTTCAACTCTGGTTGAACAATTTCTCCCACCAAAGATATCCATGGAGTCTTCTAATCAGCCTCACAATCGGCATCATTTCCACAGCCTCCTGACTCAAAACCAGTTAATATGAGTACATGATCCAGGATGAGCATCAAGCCCCCACAATATTTTTCTGCAGAATTCTCTCCTTTCAAATGGAACCTAAGGAGGTACAAAACAACAGGTTGGAAACCTATCAAGGTGTGACATGAATATGGAGGCCAACCAGGATCAGTTTATCCTAAGGTTAGGCATAACTTCATTGACATAGAAGTTTGCAGTGGTGGAGAAGCTGGGAATTGTAGTTTGGTAACACCTGGAAGACCAGGAATCACCTATTCCAATCTTTCAAGTTATATTACTAAATAGGTTACTCTGTTGATCTCAAGAATGAGCATATGTTTAACTCATTTGAAATCTATTTGTTGTAGAAAACTTTGCCTCCATCTAGCCTTCATTTCTATACTATAGCAGTATACTAGAAATACTATCTACTGTTGTAAGAACTTACTATGGGAATATATTTAAAACATATGCCAGAGTATAACTCTGATACAAATATCATTGATACAAATCAATACATCAATATCATATAATTGATACAAATATCAATTGCTTATTATCAGAAGTTGTTTGTAGGGCATTAACATTACTATATTTTAAACTAAAAAGATTCAAGTTAATAAAAGAATCATGTCTGGGTGAGTAGATGTTTAGTTGTCATCACGATAATTTAATCAATGATAACAAATAAGGTTACATATCAAAGTACAGTTTAATTTCCCTTGATACATCTTATATTGTACTATAAATCTATATACCAGTCTATATATAAAGCTAACTGGCAAGATAGGTCTGTCCCCAAATCGAATAACTTTTAAAAACATTCATTGCTTTTCAACAGAATTTTCAAATATCAAGTATGGTTGGGCTTGATCTTGAATAGTATGGTGACAAGAACAGCATCTTGAATGCAGGAGGGAACATGCTTCAACAGAATTCTAAGCCATGAAAGAAAAACAGAGGAACCAATGCCACATCATCCTTACCAGTGGTGAAATCTAAAATTTGTTACTACCGGTTCTGTGGGCGTGGCTTGGTGGTGGTGGTGGTAATGTGACTGGGTGGGCATGGCCAATATTTTTTTTTTTAACACCATTTTTTCTACAAGCGCTTCAGCGAAGAGGTTGTAAAAAAATGCTTTCAAAAGGCTCTGATGATCCCAGCTGAGTTGCCTGATCGGCAGAGGCTTTTTTTCTTTTAAAAGCCTCTGCCGATCAGGCAACTCAGTTTGGATCATCAGAGGCTTTTAAAAGAAAAAAAGCCTCTGCCGATCAGGCAACTCAGCTTGGATCATCAGAGGCATTTAAAAGAAAAAAAGCCTCTGCCGATCAGGCAACTCAGCTTGTATTGTCAGAGGCATTTAAAAGAAAGAAGCCTCTGCCGATCAGGCAACTCAGCTGGGATCATCAGCTGACAATCCCTTTGATGATCCCAGCTGAGCTGCATGATCATCAGAGGCTTTTTATTTTTATTTTTAAAAGCATTTTTTCAGCCGAAGAGGTTGTAGAAAAAATGCTTTTAAAAGTAAAAAAAAAAAAGCCTCTGATGATCGCGCGGCTCAGCTGAGCATGCGGGGGGGGGGGGCAGGGATTTTTGCTACCGGTTCTCTGAACCATCCGCCTCCATCGCTACTGGATCGGGATCCAATCCGAACCGGGAGCATTTCACCCCTGATCCTTACCCAGACACAGAAAACAAAATGACAAATGTAAAAGTAAAGATATTACCCACACTTGCTTTCCTGGAGCTCTGCTCTGTTCAGCTTTGGTCTCACCATCATTTATCTTGTTGTGAGAATGGATAATCTGGTTAGTTGCATTCTGAAGATGCAATTTATTAGTTTATAACAAGCTTATTAGTTTATAAATTAAAAAAAAAAGAAAATAGTTTATCTCTTTGAAAATAAGACATAGAAAAGTGGGAACATGATTTAATTGGATGAGATTTAAAACCTAATAACCATGTTTATTTCATAAATCTGTACGATTATATAAAATAATAACCTGTTCTCAGCCAATATTCAAAAGCTGTGAATACATTAAAAATGAACATGAAGATTAAAATAACAATAAAGATTTGTATAGCCAGTTTAGTGTTGTGGTTACGATACTGGCCTAGAAGCCAGGAGATGGTGAGTTCTAGTCCCACTTTAGGCATGAAAACTGGCTAGGTGACTTTGCTCAAATCACTGTCTCTCACCCCAGCCCACCTCACAGATTGTTGTGGTCAGGAAAATAGGAGGAGAAAAGCGTATTAGTGTGTGTTCGTCACCCTGGCTTACTTATAAAATAATAAAGGCAGGATAAAAAAAAATCTAATAAAATACACAAATAAAAGGAATAATCTAGTCAATGGCCTAGTCTACATATTTCAAGTTGACATATTATGAAAATGATTAATGTTAAATCCCGTTGATTTCAGTATGTCTCAGTATGATTGATGCAACCCGTAGAATTCCTACCGATTTAAGTGCCATTGTTAAATTAATCCTTGATTTTGCAGGTGAAAACATGAGTACGTAAGACATTGGTTTAACCAAATCTTCCATTTCATAAAACAGGAAAAAAAAAACTATTTTAAAAAATCAAACAATGTAATAGAGGCAAAACCTGAGAGTTTTGTTTTTTTGGCTTTAAAATAGGCTCCCCACAGACTTGCCAATTCAATTTTCTGTTTCACAGATACACTGGCTTTCTTAAGGAGAGAAATCACTGTGCAGACTGGGGGGAAAGAAACCCCTTTCTGTAGCATTGGATTTTATCACAGTCTCAATTGTAAGATAATCTTCTTCTCACAACAAACAATGAGATGTACCTATCTTGTTTCTGATCTCACTCTACTGAACCCTACAGTTGGAGCAAGCGATATTTGACTTTCAAGAAGCTATTGGACTAAAATTCCCATATATTCATGTTGTATTGGAATATAAACATTTGGAAAACCTATGCTTTATCTAAGACTTCCATCAGACTTCTACTCTCCTCCATTCCCCCCAAAAATAAGCATTTCTTTTGGATAACAAACTTTATAAATGAAGTGAAGGATGACTGAGATCCCTTAAATATTTTTTCCATAGCATTATGGAAACGAGAAGGAGGCTTGAACATTTGTAGAAAAAAAAGGAATTATTATTTCACGTTAGTAAAAGATAGCACTTCATCACTAAAGTACATCTATTTCAGTATAAAGTTCCCTGATAGCTAGATAACACCCAAGCAAATACCCAAGACTGTGCTGAGTTATTTTAGATGCAATTATATTACTGAATTACAGCAGTGGTGGGTTCCAACTGGTGTTACTACTGGTTCTCTTCATGCACATGCTTTGCGCGCAGAACCTTCTGTGCAAGCGCAGAGCATCCGTGATGATGTCTGGGCGGGTGGGCGGAGCCTCCTGCCACTGCCACTATCAGTTCGCCCGACCCAGGGAAAACTGGTAGAAACCCTCCACTGAAACAAACTCACAAAAGTTATATTTGAGTTAAAATATTAATTACGTTTCAAGATTTGACTGAAATGTGGTAAATGGGTAAATCATATAGAAGTCATGCAGAAAACCAAGAATGGCAAGTCATAATAAATAACTTGCCATTCTTGGTTTTCTGCATGACTTCTATATGATATTAAGCAATAAGTCATGATTATAAATTGCAAGTCCTGCTGAAACCAAACAAATCTTCATTATCATTTATGTGTAATGTGAACCAGGGTTTTTATGAAAGTCATGTTGGCTTTGATAGTGATCACAGAAGAGACATAAATTTTTATCCCTCAACACCTTCAAAGTTAATAGAAACAATGTGAATTCATTTTCTTTTCTCATTTGCACACACTTTTAATTGATGTTTATGTGACTTGCAACATTAGAATATTTAAAATATAATTCTCTGTGACTTGATGTCTCAATACTTATCAACAATTTAGCCAGGCTTGCACAATTTTGAAAAAAAAAAAAAGGTACATAAATGGAAACTACTAGAAAATCTCAGGTCTGAAAACTGAATTTCAATTAAAGAGAAACACACATAGAAAACCCCCAGAAGAAAGGAATGGCAAATCACTTCTGTAAAGTTGTCAAGAACATGGGAATGTAGTCAGAAACAGTTGAGTTTGATTTGAAGGAGACTTTATTTTTAGTTATATATTTATTATTACAATTATACTCTGCCTATCTCAGTATAAAAAGAAATCTCAGTTTGACTATTAGCAATAATTTTTAAAAGCACAAGATGCGATCATAATCATCGGATCATTATAATTAAAATCAAAATTATTAAAGAGTAACAGTTAACATCTTAGTAAGTATTGTCTTTTGCACACATAGGCTTAGCAACACAGCAGTGCGTAAGTAAAGCTATTTATTTTATTTAATATCTGTTTTATTTCCCCCCTAGAACAGAGTAGAGCAAATTACAAGAGAAGGGGTAAGCCATATATCATACAGTGACAATAAAAGCTGCAATGCTTAAAAAGTAATAACTGCAAGTATTAAAAAGTAAAGTTGAGCTTCTTTTAGAAAAGCAGAAAAGCGAAGTAGATAAGCAAACTTACAAGTAGACCAGTTAAGTAAACAGTCTCGTGTTTAGTTATTTTCTGAAATTTTAGCTAAATGTTTTTTGAATGAGAGTTCTATAATTGGGGCGCTATTCCTGAGAAGACCTTGTTACTGGCCATCACAAGCTGGATAGTATTGGGGAAGACAGACTTTTAAGCATATGGGTCCAGTAGCTGAAAGGGCCCATTTTGAGATGTTAACATTAGTTTTTAAATGAAGTAGTGTGATCTTTGATGACTAGTATGATGCTTTCAGGAATGGGTATTTGGTGATTCCATTTAGCTGCCCCTGTATAATACTCAAGCATCAATCTATCCTTCCTTCCTTCCTTCCTTCCTTCCTTCCTTCCTTCCTTCCTTCTTTCTTTCTTTCTTTCTTTCTTTCTTTCTTTCTTTCTTTCTTTCTTTCTTTCTCTTTCTTTCTCTATCATCTATCTATTATATCTATCTATCATCTATCTATCATCTATCTATCTATCTATCTATCTATCTATCTATCTATCTTTTATCATCTTTCATCTAATCTTCTTATCTCCTGTCTTTTTATATGTGTTAAACTCACACATTTATTCCTATATGTGAGTTTGTGTACACACACACACATACACACACACACACCTTCCTATACAGTTATTAGGCCCCATATGGTGCCTCCATGCACCATTTTGTTCTCTTTTTCACTTTAACATTTTATTGCACTTTTTATTATTTAGTATTTTAAAACTTGAGCCTTGGGCTCTGTCAGAAACCTGCTGTCATATAATGGTTGAATTGCTGGTGCTCAGTACGCATACTGGGCAAAGTTCAGCATTAAAACTGTCTCACAATGTATGAGATGTATTGTGATCTTGTGGAGGAAGATTTACTGAGTGTACAAACTCATGATTTTTGTTTTTAAATAATAAGTAAAGAAGAGAAGAGAGATTTAGGGAATGTTCTCAAATATGTGTCTCCAGAGACAGTTTTTTTTTTTTTTTTAAATCAGGTGATCTGTGTCAAAGCCAGCCGGCCTCATATTGGCAGTAACGGTATATTTATCATTATTATTTCACACCTTGCATTCTATATTGTCAGTGAAATCTGAGTCCTCTGCAGTCTAGTTCATAGCAATCTGGGATTTTTAAAGATATTTTGTCAGTAGAGAAAGGCATTTGAAAAAAAAAAAATCAGTCAAATTTGAAGGATCTACTCAAATACAGGCCAAGGCGGAAAGCTAGAATATGAATATGCAGCAGGGAATAAAGTTGAGAGATATTTTAAAAAGTATTTGCTTTGATCATGTATTCTAGCTGCACTACACTCTTACAAATTTATGCCTCCTTGCACAGCTCGGTTCTTATGTTAATTATTACTTTCCAACACATATCGCATATTCCAAAAACTCTTGGTCCTTAAGCACAGCCTAGTTTGCTTTGGTCAAAGCAAGAGTGGTTTTCTTTCAAAGGAAATTACTTTGCCAAATGAAAGGAGTCGCTGAATCTAGGTAGCAAGTGGGGCTGTAGTCCAACATGGTGAGAGTTGGAGCAGAGTAATTTTAAGCTTCATTGAGGCAGAAGAAAACTCTAATTTCTGTTGTACACTGCTCAAAATTGTTCAGGAAATGTGGCCTCTTGATTAAAAAAAAGAATGTATAAAAGATTGACATTTAGTCTCTTAAAAGTTTCTGGAATGAGAGAAAGGGGGAATATTGTATTCAATGGTTGATAATTATCCTTCAAGTAAGAGTAAGCATTGGACTCAAGCTGCCATCTACCAACACAGCTTCCTTGGTGGTAGAATAGATGGAAATTAATTTTTTATAGTTAATAATTGATTCTCTACTTTTCATAGAAGTAGAAAACTTAATAATAACAGTGAAAATGATGCTAATGTTGAGGATGACAAAAATTATCCACTTTGCTTTTGCTCAGCTTCATATTGTGCACTAGTTATGCCTGGATAGGGAGGATCTTTGCTCAGTCACTCCTAGAGGGGACATGTTGTGGCCCATCAGCGGCCTGTGCAGCTAGTAGCTGATTCAGACAGCGAGGAGGCTGGTGTGGTACTGTGCCAGCAGCCTGGGCAGTTGGCACTCGAATCAGACAATGAGGAGGCTGGAGAAGATGTGGTGCCAGAGGCGGGGATTCAGCCAGGACCTTCAGAACCTCCCTTAAGTGAAGAGGACGAAGAGGAGGAGCCTCTTCTTGATGCACGGGCGCGCAGAGCTGCCAAAAGGCAGGAGTGGCTCCTCAGGAGGAGGTCTCCTCAAGAGTAAGGCTTGGGGCTAATTGGCCACTCCCTTAGCCTATTTAAGGAGGAACGCTGATTGAAGCAATTTGCAGGGAACAACTTCGTTCACATACCTTTGTGTCTTGTCTTGCTTATCTTATCAGCTTCCTGCAAATTGCTTCTGGGCATTCTGCCAACCATAGTAAGCTTTCAGTATTATTCTTTGAATTCTTGGCGGCTGTTAATGCAATTAATTAACAGCCGTTGTTGTAAAAAACTGGTTTATTTAGTAAACTAAGGTTTGAACGGACTTTGTGTGTGCTGTGTTCTTTGTGGTCCATAGCTGGGGCAGAACAGGACAATAGAGCATAATGTGTTCCATCAATTCAATTATCCCGCAGCCACATGGGCCCGGTCTTTGTTCAAAAGGGATATATATATATATATATATATATATATATATATATATATATATATATATATATATATATATATATTTGTATATTCCTTCAGTAATGGATGTTGGAAGGGCATTGAATCTGATTAAAGAAAATCTGAATCTGAATTTTGGAAATCTTTATTGTTATTTTAACCATCTTGTTTCTTCTTAATTTATTCACAGCTTTTGAACGTTTGGTTGAGAATAGCTTATTAGAATTTATGATCCCTGGTTTCTAGCCTTAACCACTAGATCATATTGGCTTTCCATAGTGAGATCTTCAGATTGATCTTCATACTGAGCTCTTGAAGGAAGGGTAGTTTATAACTAATGAGGGAAAGAAAGAAAGAAAGAAAGAAAGGAAAGAAGGAAGGAAGGAAGGAAGGAAGGAAGGAAGGAAAGAAAGAAAGAAAGAAAGAAAGAAAGAAAGAAAGAAAGAAAGAAAGAAAGAAAGAAAGAAAGAAAGAAAGAAAGAAAGATAGATGTGTGGCAATTCCTTGCTATTTTGTGTGGCTTAATTTTGCTTGATGTGTACAAAACAATATACAATTTTTTGAGAAAAAAAATATTTTAAAGATGCCCAGCTCAATTTGACCAAAGGACAATTATTTAAATCCTGGAGTTTTACCTGAAAATAGCCATGCAAGCACAAATGTGCTTAAAACTAGATTGGAAACTAATGGAAACTAAATGGAAAAGCATTTGTACTGGTGTTGTAAGATAGAGGGATGTAAAATATTATTGATTTAAAAAAAATGTTTAAACTCCATGGGGGATTCAGGATATTCATGACAAACAGTAGTTCAAACACAATATAGCAGACAGTTAGTATCCATATATAGAAGCACTTTAAAGGAGTACTTAAGAATTATGTATGTAGCGTTTTACATTTTTTGCAAAATACATTCACTCTACCATAAGAATATTTATAGAAGAAAACTGAAATCCAATTGTTGTCAATGTAGACCTTTTTCCTTTTAAACCACTAATGGAGTAAATGTTACAGATCAAGTAACTAGGAGGAAAGATATAAGCTTTTCCAACTGCAATACCTCTGGTCAAGATCACACTTTACCATAACCTCACTAAAATATAGAAAAGGGAACACTGGACTACTGCAACGCTCTCTACATGGGGCTCCCAACTGGTCCAGAATGCGGCCGCACGGGTAATTACGGGAGCTGCCTGGTGCTCCCACATAACACCGCTCCTGCGTGAGCTGCACTGGCTCCCAGTGGTCTTCCAGGTGCGCTTCAAGGTGTTGGTCACCACCTTTAAAGCACTCCATGGCATAGGACCTAGTTATCTTCGAGACCACCTGCTGCTACCGATGACCTCCCACCGACCTGTGCGCTCCCACAGAGAGGGCCTCCTCAGGGTGTCATCAGCCAAACAATGTAGGCTGGTTACTCCCAGGGGGAGGGCCTTCTCTGTGGGGACACCTACCCTCTGGAATCAGCTGCCCCCAGAGATAAGGAGAATTCAAGACCTCGGTGCCTTCCACCGTGCCCTTAAAACTTTCTTTTTCCAGCAAGCTGGGCTGTCTTAACATAACATTTTTTAAAAACATTTTTAACTGGTTTGTCATTTTAAATTGGGGCCAAATTAATATATATCCTTTTAATTGTTTTTAATGTTTGTATTGTATGTTTTTAGCTGGCTGTACACCGCCCTGAGTCCCTCGGGAGAAGGTGCGGTATATAAATTCGAAATAAAATAAAAATAAAATAAAATAATAAAATAAACACAATTGCTCTAACCTAGAGTGTTGCTTAATCCCTCCCATTCTGTTCTGCCAGTGGACCTAGATCTTAAATCCTCCATTTAAGGATCATATAATGCTACTCCTGATTAATTCTAGAAAACCTTATAAAATGATGCAAGATCTAGAGGCATCTATAGATAGAGAGAAATGTGTTTGCTTCCACATCTTGAAGCACAGTCTACAAAATAATTTCCATGTTTTCCTGAATTTGCTGCTGATATTCAAATAGATCCCTTGCCTTCCAGGCGAAGATACATGTCTCCTCCCTTGGTCTTTACATTTAATATTTGAATTTAAATCTATGTTTAATGTTTGCCTATATTTTTTTAAAAAATATTTGGCATGACTTTACATTGAATCAGGCTCCAGTTCAATTAATAATCCAAGCAGCTCTTTGGAAGGGATCAAGGTGAATGTTTTGGCTGAAAGGTTAAAAAAAAACTCAGATACGGACATCAGACCCAACTGTGTACAAAATCTCTCTTCTGTATCCAACAACTCCCAGAATCAGTCTTCAGCATCTTCAAGGAGAGCTGGAAAAAAAAATAAAACACTGCTTAACACCAAGGAGAGCTATTGTCAGTCAGGGTTGAAAATAGGATGAGAAGGACCCGGGGTGGGATTCAAAAATTTTAGCAAGGATTCTCTGCCCAGTTGCTGGGTGGGTGTGGCCATGGTGGGCATGGCCTAGTCAGCCTCCTGCACCAGGGTGGGAGGGGGCATTTTTACCTTCCCAGGTTCCAGAGGTTTTCCTCGAGCCTCTGGGTGGGCAAAAATGGCCTCTCCAGGCTCCAGAAGCCCTCTGGAGGCCAGAAACAGGCCCATTTCTGGCGTTCCCAAACTTCTGGTAGGCCCATTTTTCGCCCTCCCTGAGCCTCTGCACACCCCCTACACTTACCTGCATCCAAAACAGGCTGCGTGTTTTGAATGCAGGTATCCTGGGAGGGGTGGGGTGGATGGGGACAGCCAGGAATGGGATTTGAGGGTTCTCCAAACTATACAGAATCTTAGCTAGAGGTTCTCCTGAACCTCTTCGAACCCCCAGCAGCCCACCCATGAGAAGGACCTGCAGTCTGACTTGGGATCAACTGCTTCTGATGTTCCTGCAGAGATGCTGTTGCCAGGTCCAAAATATTAAACCTACCTGACCTTTCATCTGCCCTGATCAAGTCACAACAGTTCAATTTACATCTTGTTCAGCCAAGGCAGACCTTAGACAGGGTTTCTAGGAAACCTTTGGCTTGTGATTAACTGCCCTTTCCACTGGATTAAATTGGTGAAATGTTCATTGAAAGAAAGCTGTTCTCTATTGTTGCATTATTTACGCTTCCCATCTTGATAAATTAAAAAACAACAACAATAAAACGAGGCCACCTGACATTTAGGGCTCTAAATGCAAATTTACATTGAAAACCTGTCCTTTGTACTCTTCAATACATCTGATAGGTGAGAAAATATGCATGTGGATCCTTTTTCTTGGGTATTAGCAAGGTGAAATATCTGGTTCTAAAACCACAGCCGTTGTATTTCTCTCTGAAGGAGATGGGCGGTTCAAAAATGTGAAAAATAAATAAACAGAAACAAATTTGCATTGAGAAGCACCAACACGGACTTGGAATTCTTAGATGATCTGTTTAAATGCATAAGGAATCAAAACAGCAGAAGACAAATATAATGTGCATTATTAAGTTTTATTTAATAATATAATGTGTTTCTAAATGGAATAATGAAATCAGCAACACGTGTGATAATATTTTGACTGCAGAGAGAAATATATTATCATAGAAATTATTCAGAACCAGTCACCGTAGAGTCTGCACAGCAGCAGACCCAGCAGTTGGTTAGAAGAATCACCCAGAGAAGCTTCTTGGATCCTACGTAGGGATCCCAGGATAGTATGTGATAAGCAATTAATGTAAATTGGTTCTTTTTGCCAGGGTTTTCCAGTTGCATTGAGAATTTCAGTGTATTTTTAATGACTATATTATTCTAATTGGATAAATATAGGTTTTTATTCTGAGTATGTTCAAAATAAACACTGACTTAAATATCCCGCACCAAATTGGCAGGCATGAGAGGATGAATCTTAGGAGTTGAGAAACAGCAATTAATAATTTGCTCATTGCTCTAATCATGAATATGATATCTTCCTAGAAATTCCCTGCTTTGAGGGATCCAGTCCATGATGAGTTTAGGAAGAACAATTGTCCTAGATCATTATAAGAGGCCATCAGTCTCAACTAGCAGTATGTCTTCAACCCCATGTGGTTGAGTGGTTCACTTTGATTCTTTATGACAGCTAGACCAGGGGTGAAATCCAGCAGGTTCTAACAGGTTCTGGAGAACCGGTAGCGGAAATTTTGAGTAGTTTGGAGAACCGGCAAATACCACCTCTGGCTGGCCCCAGAGTGGGGTGGGAATGGAGATTTTGCAATATCCTTCCTGTGCCACACTCATCAAGCCACGCCCACAGAACCGGTAGGGAAAAATTTTGAATTTCACCCCTGAGCTAGGCAGTAAGGGAGAAGTGAACAAGAATACCAAGGATATTAAGAAATTCATTGTTTATGAATTCTGGACTAATTTGAATTGATTCATACTTCCCAAATCGATGTGTGAATTTTCTATTAAGTTTCCTTGTGCAATAGTTCAACTCCATAAATATTCTAGCACAGTTCAACTAAAACCAAAATCTAAGACATATAACGGTGTGTACTTCAAAAGGCGATGTTAGCTTTAAAAATTCATACTTGGAGAGAAAGTCTCCAGAAATGAATATTTTAAGGAACTTCAAACTCCATATTTGCTGTACTTAACATATTACAGTATAAACTGGATTTTTCTTTGATTCAGTGCAGAAATGGAATAGAATGAATTTAGCAATCAATATAATTGAAGCAAATTGATCCATCAGCCCCTTGAAAATGCTACTGTAGTCTCTAATGTTATTTTTTTTCCTTGTGGTGTTTTGATTTAAGTTTGCGAATTCCTTAAATCAGAAGCCAGAATCCTGATATCTTGCAGATATTTTAAATTACAAGCCTGCAAACTATTAATTACATTAGTATAAATTTTTTTGCATGAGATTCTTTTATAACCTTAACTGATAACTTGCTTCCACTGCTGCTTTGTGAATATTCACAAGTTAGCATATGAGTTATAATCACTATTCCATGTTGAGTCATTTCAAAATTGGGGATTAAAATCATCTAACTCATTATTACTAGCCTCTGCCTTTTACCATCCAGCATCAGTTCACATGGGTTGAATGAGATGGGTGCCCTATAAATATAATAAATAAACAAATATTCAGGTCTCTCATTTATGTATTTTTCATAGGCAGCCACAGTGCAACAAAAAAAGGGGCAACAACTGAGACAAGTTCATATTGGAAGAAATCCATTCTGTCCTCAGGAATCAAATCATCAGAGCAGGCTGGGTGATTCAGCTTCAAAAACAATGAAACTAAAGTCATTTGTTGTCACAATAGCACTTCTCCTTCAAATTTCCATGGTAGGAGGGCAAACATTTTGTAATAGATCCTTGATGTCTGAATGGAATACCCAGCCAACATTACATACAGTGAAATGGTCACTGAGCCAAGACATCTGCTCCAGCTTCTTCACAGAATGTTGGAATATTGATTCGTACCATGGAAGCAGTACTGCAGACAATGTGCCTCTGAGATTATCCCAGATTTGTCCTCTGCAACTTCAGCTGGGAGATGTGCTCTTTGTTTCATCGGAGCCATCTTTTCAGTCTTATGGCATGAACCTGGCAAATGTTTCCTTGGAAGAATTTATTCGATGCCCTCAACCAAGAGATGTCCATCAGCATCAGCTTCTATTTGACCATGGATTAAATGGAATGCATAAAATTGTTCCCAAGTGGCTTGGCGTTGGAACACATTACTTTGCAGAGGTCCCAATACGAGGACCACTTTTATGTCATTTTGGACTTCGATTGAATGTGACAGTGAAGCCACATGCTTGTCAGAAGTTTTCAAACTCAACGTTTTGCTCTGGTCATGGCAAATGTTTAAGTCATATCTGGGATGGAGCCTATCATTGCCACTGTAGTCATCCCTATTCTGGACAGTTCTGCCAAGAAATTGATAAGTGTTCCAGTAAACCTTGCCACAATAGCGGCATCTGCATTAGCAGAAAGAGCCAAAGAGAAGATGCTGAAGATTCATATGAATGTATTTGCCCCCCCTCATTTACAGGTAAGATCACATGGATTTCTGAAACTTTAGTGCTTCTTCTGGCCATGTGTTCTGAGTTTATCTTTCTGTTGTGCAGAAGCAAAATGTGTTGTTACTGTTCTTTTTTTTTTTTTTTTTTTTGTACAACTCTCAAACTGCTCTCAAACTGCTCCTGTTGTCTTCTTTGCTACGGTATCTATGTTTCCCAGCCTGCATGTTCCCTTGCAATGTCTAGCGTATGTTGGTTACAGCATTTGACTTTGTGTAGATCTTAAACGAGCAAGCAAGCAAGCAAACAAACAAACAAGCAAAAGACTGGATCAAAAACATGGCATAGGGGAACAGGTACTCAGCCCTCGACCTAAAACATGCCTGTGGTAAATGGATGTCTCCTGCCATTACTACCATCAATAGCAATAGCAATAGCACATAGACTTATATACTGCTTTACAGTGCTTTACAGCCCTCTCTAAGTGGTTTACAGAGTCAGCATATTGCCCCCCAACAATTTGGGTCTTCATTTTACCCACCTCAGAAGGATGGAAGGCTGAGTTAATCTTGAGCCTGGTGAGACCTGAACTGCCAAATGTAGTCAGCTGGCAGTCAGCAGAAGTAGCCTGCACTCTAACCACTGCATCACCAAGGCTCATCAATAATGTTCTCCCAACATGAATGAAAATACCGAAAGGCCATTGTGATTTTGATCACAGTACAGAAAGAGTTTAAAGCTCTCCCTTCATTCTAGCACACAGCTCTGCCTTTTCTCATTCCAGCCACTGGTTAAATGGAAATCAGTTAGATGAGAAACATCGTTTTCAGCTCAGCTCCTACTAGGCTTAAGATTGGAAGCAACCTCTTGAAAAATGCAATACTAGATTGTCTTTAAGAATGAACTGACAATATGTAGTAGACAGCATAGATCCCCTCGGCATCTACTTTAAATGCGCAGGGAATAAAAACTTCCTTGATCCAGTTTTATCACAAAGGTCAAAAAAAACCTTTGAATATGTAAAGAGTCAAACACAGTGTGAGCTTTTGAACAGTAGCGTTTTAGGTAAAGCCCAAGCAAACAATGTGAAAGAATCTGTTTTGATTAAAATGTTAGGATAGTAGCTTTAGTTATAGCTGACAGGTGTGAGCAAAAGAATAATGGTTGTTATAGTGTTAATTTTTTTTTTAAAAAAAAGGAAAAAATGCTCAAGTGTGAATAACCGTACAGCAACAATTCAAATGACAAGCATAATTATATGGTATTTAGTCCCATATACTGGAAAAACACAAAAGCAATTTGTGATTGGTAATTTCCAGTAAACAGCATGTTTAAGCAGAATTCATCCTGAAACTGCCTTTCCAGGCAGCTGTTAAATCATGTTGAAAAGCAAATATTAGAATATGTCTTTTTGTTCAAATATTGGAACGTTGATTTTCCCCTGAAATTTGACCATATGCAGCTCATCTTATGTATACGAGTTCAGTGAAACTGCCTTGGGGGGGGGGAATTTTGACTAGGATTATATCTTCATTTGTGCTAAACATTTAGATATAAATATCTAAGAACTGTCTCTTTGGTGCCATCCGCAACACATTTAAATCAGCATCCTGCCAATTACAGGTCTTTGGAGCTTCACAGACTAAATATTGTATCAAGATCCATTCCTTCTTTTGTGCAGCATTTGGCAATTGGAAGTTCCTTTCACTTGTGTGGTTAACAGTGAAATCCATCTTTCTTCCTTCCTTCCTTCCTTCCTTCCTTCCTTCCTTCCTTCCTTCCTTCCTTCCTTCCTTCCTTCCTTCCTTCCTTTCTTCTTCCTTCCCTCCCTCCCTCCCTCCCTCCCTCTTCCTGCAATGCCCTTGGTGCTCTCTGTATCTCCTACACATATGTTTAGTGATTACACCTGCCCCTTTTGGAACCATAGTGTTAACATCATATACAATCCATTGCTTCATGCTAATAATATTAAAAGAGTCATTTAAATACAACCATGGAAACAACAGCAATAATATTGCTTTGGATTAATAATAAAAAGCGAAACATGTACTGTACACTTTATGCATGCTAATTTTAATTCCTGTATTTTCATCTTCATTCTTTGGTAAAGCTCCATTCATTTTGAAAGTTTAGATTAAATGTGGTGTTTTTTTTTTTTCTGTCTTGTTTTATAAGGAAGAAACTGTTCAGAAATAATTGGGCAGTGTCAGCAACATTGTTGTGGCAACGGTAGCTGTAGCAATACTTCTCCAAATACTTTTAGATGCCGATGTGATAAAACTGCTACAGGTAAGAAATGCATCTATTGTACACAATGATATGCCAACTAGGGAATGCATATATTATGCTCCTTTTGAAACACAATTATGTCTTTTCTCTGGGCTGACATTAGCCAGTGAATTATGAATCAAGAATGTATATTTTACAAGTTCTGTGGAGGCTTCTTTATAGTTTACTCTTCCATGTGGTCTTCCAGAATGTAGATTAAATCAGTTCAAATCCATGCGACTTTATCGGGCAATAAATTAATTTAATTCCATTGAGTTGTCATTCTAATGACTAATTTTGCATCCATTTCACCATGGTTTAATATCTACATATAAAATGTTTTGCTCTATATGTCATAATATAAAACTGGTGTTCTCAATTCAGCACTTATATACACATATCTCCTTTAGTGTCAACCAATAGAAGATAATATTTGTAGCTCAGGATTGAAACTATGGGATCCTTGTTGGTCTCTGAGTTTGGTGATTTTATTGAAGACATTTCATTAGCATCATCAGTGTTAGACAAGGAGTGGGGTTTACACTCTTTTTATACACTAGTCATTTGCCCTGTCACAGTGTTGGTGGGAGTATATATAAAAAGAGAGTAAAGCCCATCCACTTGTAGAATTGATAAGGTTACCTAGTTGGGTAATGAAATGTCTGCAACAAATTTACCAAGCTCTGAAAATACCAAGGACCCCACTTTGAGTGTCTTCCCAGGTTTATACCCAAAGAGAAAAGACATCTTTTTTGAGAATGGGAATGCCCATTGCCTCCTGTTAAAGCAGAAGGGGGAAGTCTGCTCTAAGTATTCCTCTTGTAAAATGCATGAAATGAGAATCCATCAGCGGTCCTCAATTATTGCAGGTAATGCTTAATATAATGACACTGCTTTCATTGAAGAGGGTTGAAAGCACTGAAGTGGCCAAACAATTGCTTTATTTTCTAACTGGAAAAGACACCATTATGAGTCGGCCACAGAGAAGAATAAGAGATGTGTTTTTGTTGAATGAAGGGTATCTTGAGGGAGCTTAGCCTTTCAAGAATGTTGATATATGCATCACAAAATATCCATCATGAATAAAAATATTCAAGTATTCAAAAGTATGTGGAGAAGATCTTTGGATTGAAATGCATATTTTGAGAGAAAGATGGATCTAAACAAACATCTAAAGAGTATTTTTTTAAAAAATCTTAAGGCAGATATTTTTTTAAAAAAATAATGCTAAAATGAAACTGGCCTAAATGCAAATCGGATTGTTTTTCTTTTGGAGGAAACCATACACTTTGCCCTCATATAAAACATTTATGCAGTGTTTTTGTGTTCATTTCTGATGAAAGTGAGTAAAGCCATTCAGTTGAATTGAAATTTGCTTCTTTCACTCTAAGGAAAATTGATCCACTTTTTTTTACCACAAACTTCTGTAGCAACCTTTCTCAAACCTTTAAATAATTTTCACTTCTTGAGGAAACCCTTGCATAAAAATTACAAAAAACATGCAATTCATGTTTTCCAACTTTAGCAAGTGCAAAAAAACAAAACAAAACAAAAACCTGGCAATTGAGTTGTGGCATATAAAATGTCCCACTATTGCAAAAGCTAACATTGCATAATATGGAAAGTTGCAAAAACAATGTTTGCTTTTTCTAACCATGATCTCTGCAGAGCTCCTAGTACTCTCTTGCGGAGCCATAGTTGAGAAAGGCTTTTCATAAGCAATTTACAGACTTTTATTATTTTTACTTTTTCAACTAATTAAACTTTATCTCTAGCAGTTTAAAGATTTGTAAATTTGCTTCTGGTTCCATTTGGGACAGTTTGTATATATTGTGAGGAAAGTCCTCTTCCTTAAGTCCCTAAGAAACGTCAGGTAAAACTCAAAAAAAGGAGGAGGGGGGGAGGAGGAGGAGGAGGAGGAGGAGGAGGAGGAGGAGGAGGAGGAGGAGGAGGAAAAGGAAAAAAAAATAGCTGGACCATTAAGTAATTTTTCAATGGACTTTACAATATTATTGAACAATTTGATTGTATGTAGCAATAGCACTTAGAATTTTATACCACTTCATAGTGCTTTACAGCCCTCTCTAAGCAGTTTACAGAGTAGCATATTGCCTCCAACAATCTGGGTCCTCGTTTTACTGACCTCGGAAGGATGGAAGTATAAGTCAGTGTTGAGCCTGGTGAGATTTGATCTGCCAAACTGCTGGCAGCCAGTGATCAACAGAAGTATCCTGCAGTAGGAGGGAGGATTCATAGATAATTCATACATATGGGAGAACCTAGCTTGTTGAACTATATTACATTAAGATTGCATTAGTTTTAACTGTGATAGTCCCTTTTGTAATATGTGGGAATAACTTTGAGAGATGGGGGAAGAGCCAGAGTTATGGTGAGGCATTTTAGCACATACCGGTAGTAGAAATGTGGGCTTGGCAAATGTCTCAGAAGGGACCCTCCCTACTTTCCTAGGCTGTAAAGGCTACAGGAGAGAATGCCCACTTTCCTTCCAGACCCTGCTCTTCATGAATAGAATGCAGAAGACACATTTTTGTGGTGAGCTCATGAATTGAGTAGATGGGAGTCAAGAGTTTTCAATGAAGTCCACAATTGTATTGCAACCCTTATGGACACAAAGTTTGAATGAGCCTCATTTCTTAAACATTTGTAGATGTAATTAATTTACAGAATATCTAAGGAATAAAATTTAGCCTGTATTACAGAGGAATAAAGACAGATTATAAATGGACCAATATAAAAATAAGAAAAATTTCTAAAACTATTAAAAATATTAAGCCAGGAATGGTGCCTGGAGCAGATGAATTATCAGCTTCTTATTGTACATGTTTTGAGGATGAACTTTTACAATCTTTACAAAATACAATGAACTCTACCTTACAGGAAGATGCCAGAGAGTTGAAGAGGTCAATATAGCACTAATACCTAAAGTCGAACATGATTTGACTTTAACCAGAAACCAATATCATTTTGAGATTATAGTATGCCCAACGATGGGGAAATTCAGTATTACCCACAATAGAGGAATGGTAAATGAATATGATGGAAATACTGGCTAAAGTGACTTCATTAATCAGAGAAAAGATAGTATTTACATTTATTGCTGATTGGAAAGTACAGAGTTTTTGCATAAAATAGAAACAAAACGAACTGATTATTTTGGTTTTGATGATTAAATAAAACAGATTATAGAAAAATGACAGTGATGTTGTAACCATAAAGTAAGAAGTAAATTCATAATTGTACTTATAAGTGCTTCAAAGAAGATCAGAAGCTACTTCATTGTATCTTTTTTTTCTTTCTATTCTATTTTCCTTTTTTTCCTTTCTTGTACTTTTAATTTTCTGTTTCATTTATTTCTTTTTTTCTTTTCTTTTTGGTACTTTACATAATTTCCCCATCGATCCATCGATTGTGGAATGTGCATAGGAAAATGAGAATCCCAGAATATCTTATTGTCCTCTGGGCACCTTATAACATTTTTCTTCCCCTCCCCCCCCCATAGGCTGCTTTAACCAGGGAATGAATGTGGATATAATTGTAGGCATTTTGCCATTGGAAAAACTATTTTCTTTTATAAAAAGATGGGAAAGAGTTTAATATACTCCATAAGGTCAGAGACATTCATCCATGTTGTGCTTTAAATAATCATAAAACACAAATGCTTCTTGGGTGGATGGAGGTTGGTCTTGGCTTTACAACTTTCTATTATCTCCATCGTCTCCCTCTCTGTCTTCACATTAAAAATGCTGAAATGGTTTTTTGTTTGAAGCTAATGATGTGGCTTGCAGTCAGTGCTGCATATTTATAAATCAGTTTCCCGAAAAACAAGTGCAATAGATATGATGAGGTGATCCTGTATAGAATTTATCTTTAGCAACCAGTTCATCCATTTTTCTTGAAGCTGAGCTAATAGAAGAGTGTGATCAGCACATTTCATTCTGGACATTGGCAAAGGAGGGAAAATACCATAGCAAATGGTTGACACCCTACTGATTTTTTTTATCTTATGTATAATAAATGATAGGGATCCAAGCATTCATGAGCAGTAGCAACCATTAATCACATTTGCATTTAAATATTGCCCTAATATGCATTTGAATGAGCCTTATATTTAGAAACCCAGCCAGCTTACACTGCCAACTTCCAGGTCCATTCTTGAGATTTTCACCCTGACATTCCTTTATGTGGAAGGCAGCTAAGTCTCTGTGGGGAAAGAGAAAAAGAGCTAGAACTATCTGCCCAGAATTGCTTGAGAATCTGACATTACAGTCAGGCTCTGCACCTGAACAGTATTAGTTCATGGAGAAAGTGGACAAATGTTGTGCCCAGCCCTCTTTAAATCTGAAGCCAATCCAAATTTCCAGGGACATTTAGAACATCTCCATATAAAAGTGCCCTCAGCCAAGTTCTTAGATTAACTTCACTGTAACTCTAATTCATCTCAATCAAGTGAAGAGAGATGGTTTAAAGCGATTCACTGCATGATGATCACTCAAGCCAGGATTCTTTAGGCATATTTGTTCCCCCAGAATTGAATTTTTGAGATTTATAATCTTGCATTCATTTGATGTTTACAATATCAAGTCACATGTCAAAGGCACTAGAAGTATCCATCCATCCCCAGTTATACAGTGAGTTGGCATATTACACACAGTATTTGTCATCTGACAAATCTTCAAGTCAGTTTTTGACAGCCTGTACTAGTCCCTGCATTTTTATTGACAAGGTTTTCCAAGGTTTTCTGGGGCTGAGAGACAGGGACTGGTCCAAGATAACCCAGCTGGACTAAGATGGAACTAGAATTCACAGTCTCTCAGTTTCTGGTGCCTTAAACACTACACTGGCTATTTCTACACTGGCTCTAGATTAAATAAACACGGAAGTGTTTGCTGAAGGCACCACTGTTTCTTTTCAAGAAAAGTTTCCTTTATGTCTTTGTAATGTAACTGAAACATGAAATGCAGCTGAGGAGCTTGTGATTAATAGCCATGTCTTTCTAAGAATGGTAGCTTTCCCCTGCTATTTTTAGTATCTAAACTGGGAATGAGGTTACTTTCATGTTAAATTCTATTTCTGGTTCCCACACCTGTTATTTCATTATGATTCAGTATGTTATTATGCAAAGAAAACCAAGGAGAGAGAAAAGTTTGGGTACTATTTTGTTAAACAATTGGGTATTAGAAACTTCTGAAGATTAATTACAAATCAACCTCTTATCCTGGTAATTTTTTTCTGTTCAATTTGATAGCAGTATGGTAAGAGAGACATATTGTGTGTGTGTGTTGAGAACCATAGATCACTATAAAAAAATAAAATAGTAATTTGTTTATTTATTGTATCTTTGAGACAGCATTGATTCTTGGCAAGTCCCTAATCAAATCCTTGCAGTTTTCTTGACAGGGTTTTTCAGAAATTGCTTGCCATTGCCTGCTTCCCAGGGCTAAGTCAGAGTGAATGGCCCAAGGTCAGCCAATTGGCTTTCTGCCTAAGGTGGAACTAGAACTCATCATCTTCTAGTTATTACCTACATGCCTTAATCCCTAAACCAAATTGGCTCTCTCCATCAGTATTGCTAATAATCTTAACTAAGAAGTATTGTATTAGCATAGACAAGTAACAATGCATTTTGGAGCAGAATTCAGATCTAAAGTAAGCAAGATTTGACCTTCCAGGTACTTTTAGATTGCAACTACCATCATATTTCAGGTTAGCTAGGGATCCCTAGGTGATAGGGAACTTCCATGCTGGCCATAAGATATATATATGTCCTCTTCCAATCTTGCTTTATTTATTTTGTTTTTATCCACATTTATTGTTTAATTGATTTTATTAAATGTTTCATACTCTAGTACACTGCCCAGTCATTTTGTATGAGATGGGTAGACATATACATTTGATTAAATAAGTAAAAGAAAATAAGTAAGTACGTTATGTACATAAACTTTATAAGAACTGAAATTCCATATCTGAAATGCCACATTTTGTTCAGTTGTATCGTAAACAAAGAATTTAAAAGTTCTTTGGTCAGCCTTCTAATGCTGGTAAATGGGTTTGAGTTGCTTGGAGGACTGAGATCCTGCAAAAGATTTCTCAAAATAATGTTCAATTATAGCAGAACACAATATTTTCTGCTGAAAACTCTCTCTCACCCCCACCTCTCTCTCCCTCCCCCTCCCCCTCCCTCCCTCCCTCCCTCCAAGTGCTCCACAAAAACACTTGGCTTGCAGTTACTCCATGATTTCTAACTGCATTTGATTTTTTTTTCCCAATTTGTGGAAACTGGAAAAATGGTGCCATTGAAAAACATTACTTTTGCTGTCAGATTTCAGTAGTAGATTTTGGAGTCCATACAATGGACATTGTAGGCCATGTGTCAGTGGATTAATCATTTCCCAGATAGCACTTCACAATTGTTCTCAAAAATATATTTGTAGAAAGGAACATAAGATCTAAACTGGTAGGTAGAGGGGTAAGAGCAACAGGGATTGTGTTCTAGTTTAAGGGGTCTTAAAGAGTAGAAATTGTGATGTTGTTTTTTAAGGCATATACACATAAAGATAATTGAAAATGTAAATCTCTGGGACTTTCTGAATACAAAGGATGTGCTCTGTGAATGAATTGTATGTTGACTTCTCTCAATACATGCCAATCAAGTGTCAGCTAAGAAAGCTCTCACTTTGCTAATGTACCATTTTTGTGTGTCCCACATTTGGATTATGAATCACATAAATGTCTCTCAGCTTTCTGCCATCTAGTTTACTCATTAATGGAGAAATGTTTGGGGTCCATAACTTTTGATCTTCCAGACGTGGTTGAGCTATAACTCTCGGCATCACTGGCAGTTCTGGATGAAACTTCTGCGGCTGTAGTTCACTAAAATATTTGGAAAAGCATTTGTTCTTTACTTCTGCTCAACGTGCTATTGTTGTGTCTCCAATAAAATAATAATGTGCAGGCCTAGATCTTTTATGAATCCTAGCATGCTTAGAACATTTCTAGAGTTTGACAAATCTTATTTTACATTCGAAGGACCAGTAATTCTGCAGATATTCAGACTCCAAAGTATCTGCCCTTGTGAGAGATAGAAAATGGTACCCGTCACTTTTGAACTTTTGTTCCCGCAATTCACACAGATAGCAAATCCCTCTCCCCAAAGAAATTTAGTCCATTGTGGGCCAATGGTCTTCACTTCTAAAACATTTACTTATTTTTTTGCTGAGTGATCAGAGGAAGTTGTTTGTTTATCTTCAATGTATTTGTTACAAATGAAGACTTTTGTATAACTTCTACACTGGTAGCAAATACATTTACAATAGTTTTAGGCTTTCAAATTAGCATTGAATCTTCATGATTGCCCTGAGAAATCCCTGAGGTTTTCTTGAGAAGGTTTTTCAGAAGTGGTTTGCTAATGCCTGGTTCTTAGGGCTAAGAGAGAGTGACTTGGCCAAGATCACTGAGCTAACTTTGGACCTAAGGCAGGACTATAATTCACTATCTCCTGACTTCTAGCCTGGTGCCTTAATTGGTACAGAAAATGGGCTCCCCTAAATACATGTTATTGGAACAATTTTTTTTTGTTTTGTTTAACAACTGTGGGTGCAGACAATCAGATCCACAAATGAAGAGTTCAATTAGCTATTTCATTGCTCAAGTCTATAACACAAGAATCTTCTCAAATTGGTGATTTCCACCTGGGTCAGACTAGATAAGGTACAACGGCTCTTATGCCCATATAGGGATTCCAAGCTAATTCATTGCTTGACTCCTCTCCTGGCTAGGCCAGCATCTCTCCAATAACCATCTATTCAGATGTACTTTTTATATGTACCTGATTTCATTAACTTTGTAGGTATTGACGGTTTTAATGACTTATGTGCATTCAGAAGATTTCAATGAAAAAGAAAATGCCTCCATAAAGACAGGATTCTGGTTTTTACAGGCAAATGGTATCGTGCTTTATAATATTCACTTTATGTATTATGTATGTAACAATAATTTCCTTGGGTTATGTTTGATAGTGAATTTATTCGTTCATTTGCTTGTTTGATTTGATGCCACCTGAGTCCAAATGATGTACACAATACACTGGGCAATATAAAAAATCAGAATAGGAAACAGTGCAACAATCAGTAATGCATATAATTTTCAGTTTCAGAGGCAGCAAGCATTTCAGTACCTGGGAAACAGAAACAGCAGGAAACAGTTGTTGCCCTTGTAGATTGGATGAGCCACTGCAGGAACAGAATATTGCACTAAATGGGTTTGGTTTGAACTAGTAGGACTCTTCTGTTGTACTTGCCTTCTTACTGATTCATCATCTTCTGTACCAGACTAAACCATCTCTGCACATCAAGCCTACTAACAATATTGGTGTAAATCTTCCATAATTAAGAGGCCAAAACCAAGAAGTCACCTGAATCATATGCTTCCCACTTTTTCACCAATATGATTTCCTCCCAAAATTCTTAGCATAAGACCAGAGGTTGGAATAGTTGAAAATAAAGCAGATAAGGAGTAGATTTATTATTACTGAGAGAGAGAGAGAGAGAGAGAGAGAGAGAGAGAGAGAGAGAGAGAGAGAGAAAGAGAGAGAGAGAGAGAGAGACTATAATAAAAAGTAAGGAAGTGGGGTAGGAGAAATGCAAGTTGATAAGGAAATGGAATGCAAAGGTGACTTGCTGAAAGTTGACAAAACAAATGTGAAGAATAATAGGAATTCTGTAACAAATACAAATGCTGCAAACATGGCAGAGTAAAACTGTCATTGGAAATAAAAACATACTTGTAATGTATATCAGGCAGTGGGTAAAAGTGGAGACATGTTTTAAAGAGCACTTGAGTGGTTGTTTTGCACTTTTGAAGAACAATAAAACAGGCTTACAATATTTGGAGAGTAAGGGATAAAGCCTTTCCCTCTTCCAATATCATTCTTGTCACTCAGGCAGCAAGTCTCTGCAGTAGAGAGGTTCACCACATGTTTATATCCTCAGTTTCCAAAATTTTCAACTACATGAAAATTCTCAATGGATAGGAGAGATTATTCCCTACCCAGATAATAGGCATCCAGTTTTGGGATAAAAATATAAAATAGATTTATCACTTCATTAACTATAGAAAGATCAGCAATACGGAGGAATCATTAACCAGAGTTTACCACAGAGGAATATTTAAGATCCAATGCTTTTAACAAAATGATGAAAGCAGTGCTCTACCATCAAACTCTGCTTTCATCATTTTTCTCCCCTGACCCCCTTCTTCTGAAGAAATATCTAGTTTACCATCACTTACATTTCCCTCTCCATCACACCATTCTAGTACCAGTACCATCCATAGTACTAAAGAATCAGTAAGAATCATCCTATTTATTACCCTTTTACCAGGGGTTAAATCCTCCCAGTTCGGACCGGATCGCCTGATCTGGTAGTGATGGTGGCGGGTGGTTCGGAGAACCGGTAGCAAAAATCCATGCAGCCCCCCCCCATGCCCAGCGATCATCAAAGACTTTTTTTATTATTTTTAAAAGCATTTTTTCTACAACCTCTTCAGCCAAAAAATGCTTTTAAAAGTAAAAAAAAAAAGTCTCTGATGATCGCGTGGCTCAGCTGGGATCATCAGAGGCTTTTAAAAGCATTTTTTTCTGCAACTTCTTCGGCCGAACAGGTTATAGAAAAAAATGCTTTTAAAAGTAAATTAAAAAAAGTTGGCCATGCCCACCCAGTCACATTACCCCCCATCCCACAAAGCCATGCCCACAGAACCGGTAGTAACAAATTTTACATTTCATCACTGCCTTTTACCCATCTATCTCAAAAGGGAAAGGATGATCCTTTAATTATTCCATACTACATAACTTAGAAAGTATAGACAATGGAGGGTATACCCTTATCCCATCAAGCCAATGAGATTTGCTACACGATACCGTATTCTCTCCAGATATTTTAGGACACACCTGAGCCACATTATCAATCAGCAGACTTATGAAGTACAGAATCCTATCGGACAAATTATGACAAGGGTGCTGGGATGCCTACCAGAATCCTTTCCCCCTCTACAGCAGACAGATAATAATAGAGAACCTGATAAAGCTAGGCCTGTAACACGTACCCAACAGCCAGGATGAGGAAGCAGGAAGAAAAACTGCTGTCCTCCAATCAGGACACAGAGTTACAGGCTAACCAGCATACGTCAGCAGCAGCAAACATAGAAAAGCAACAGCTCCGACCTCGCAACACAGCCATAGCTTCTAAATTAAACAAGAGCCTGAAGATGACAGGGTTGTGAGCCTGTCGAAACATTGTTAGAAAGAAAAACTTTTCTGGTAGGATTTTAGCTAAGGTTTTAAAGGACCTTGCAGAGTGCTCTGTAAGGATTTTGGGAAGATTTTAAGCTAGGATTTTAACCAGAATTTTAAACATTTTAACTAACTTATTTAACATGACGCGGGAAAACACCCGAGATTTTAATTTTTTGCATATATATATATATATATCTGACACACACACATATTTGGACCCTGTCTTGAAGAGAATTCATCACAATGCCCATAGCTGCAGACAATTTAGCAATAGAGGGGGTGGGGATCACCTACCAAACCTGGTCTCTTAGCAGATGGTGAGATGACATCCCGATAACATGATAGCCCAAACAAATTATTTCTTTGAAATAAATAAATAAATAAAAAGAAAAGTATTACTCAAAACCTCCAAATAATTGTACTATACTTTAGAGCCACCTGCTCCATCAAAAGAGGATCTGGGAATGAAATAAATTTACAGCTGTTCCTTTCCGTTTAAGCTAATTTTGTCACAGAGCTTCCTGAAGAAGGAATGCATGTTCTCCTGTCTTTGTAACATTGCAAACAGATGGGCAATAGCCATAGCAACAGGGAAAGGGGGAGGGGGAGAGACTAAGGTGCAGATATCAGAAACACATAGCCTGCTGTTAGAAATGCAAAGGGTAGCGAGGATGCAGTTAAACACTTGCATATGAAAAGGCTTGCTCTTTCAGTTTTTCCCTAACGCCCAAGGGATTTTTCTGCAAAGATTAATAACTGTGACTCAGGCTCATTTGCATATGTGTTCCCCCTCCATTTTGTAAGAGAACATCTGCCCTGTTCTGTTCCCCTGTTCCCAGGATTCTTGCTTTGATATACTTGCATTGCAAGGTGGAAGCAGGGGATGATATACATGCTATATACTTACAAATCTAGTCCTTAAAGGATTTGAAGAAGAAGAAGAAGAAAAAAAAGAAGGATTTTAAAAATAAATATTGTGAAGAAACCAAAACTTTTCGAATCTAGAAAAGATTCGTGGCAGATTGATTTTGCATATGGTAACTGCAGCAAGGCTCAATAATGGAAGAATAATGAATTTCCCACAGCGGAGGAGTGGATTGTGAAAATGTCAGAACTCACTGAGATGGCAGAGCTGACCCGTTTGGTCAGAGATTAAAAACAACACAAAATTTTGTGAAAGACTTTCACTTTATATGGACTGTTTTGGCTTAAAAGAAAAAAAAGGGGGGGGGGAATGATGTAATGATTTTTGTGTTTGAAGATTTCAAAAAAAAGATGTGAACTACTAAAAGTCTGTAGAGATTCTCAGTCGTTTAGGTCACGGCTGTCCCAAAGGTGCTTTTTTTCAGGAGGCAACTGGACTTTCTTGTTTTTTCTTTCGAAGATGTTCAGGCGGACTGATAGTAAAAAAAAAAAAAACCCCACCGGTTCAGTTGAACTGCTAGTTAAAAAAAGCTATGATCCAACAATCAGGTGTGCCGCGCGGTTTAGCTTTGCTAGAAAGTAGGATTTCCTGCTTTTTAGCGAAGCTAAACCACACGGCACAGCTGATTCCCCCCCCTTGCTGTTCTACTTACTTTCCCAAGCCTCCTTTTGGCCCATAGTGTGCATGCACAGCCAACAAACCAGTAGCAAACCGGTTCAGATTTCCCCATTGATGCAGTCCTATCCCTGGTTACACAAGAATGAGGCACCCTTTCAGTATAATAGGGCTTGCTTCTGAGTAAATGTGGCAGCCCATATGTCAAAGACGGTTAGCAAAAGGCAAACGGATAAACTACACATTTGACAGGAAGACACTTATGTGGAGACAGTCCTCAAAATATACTTGATTGATTTTGTCTCTTCCGTAAAAGCTATGGCAATAAACACTTGAGCACTTTGATAGGCGCATGATTTGGAATCCCAGCAGTAAAACGGGCAGAAAACCGGCTGATGTTAGCAGAGGTTATTATTCCACAATGCAGTGGTACTTATGGACATACCACAATATTATGTGAGAAGCCTTATTGTGGAGTAAAGGGTTATTACATTTGTATATTCTTGTTATGATGAAGACTGGAAGTCATGTCTTTAAATATTATTTTTAATCTTACTTTCTTGTTCTCTTTCTCTTTCCTTGTCCTTTTCATTCTCTTTCTCTCCCACTCCCATCTTTCAAGTTTGCATTTGTTTTTATTTTTGCAATATTTATATTTTCAATATAATATCTTATACAATACAGGCAGTGGTGGGATTCAGCCAGTTCGCACCACTTCGGGAGAACCGGTTGTTAACTTTCTGAGCAGTTTGGAAAACTGGTTGTTGGAAGAAATCATTAGGGCAGAGAACCGGTTGTTAAATTACTTGAATCCCACCACTGAATACAGGTAGTTCTTTGAGCCCAAATTTCCTGTTGCTAATAATTTATATTTATATATGTTTTAATATTTATAATATTTATTGTATTTTATTTTTTTAAAAAGGATGGTTTTAGGGACAGCTAGCCATACCATTAAGTAGTCCTTTTGTATTGCAAATGTTGACCCAAATTACGTGGCAGCTGTCTAGTAATTCCATCTGCATGTACCATTATACCCATTGCTCTTGAACCAGTAGTGGCAAAGCTATTTACGATTGGTTCTGTGCTTGAATGTGCCTCTAAATTACCTGATTGTATTAGGTGCAGTAAAAAAAGAAACCCAATTACCAATATAATCAGGGGTGAAATCCAGCAGGTTATGACATGGTTCAGGAGAACCGGTAGCGGAAATTTTGAGCAGTTCAGAGAACTGCTAGAAGATATTTTGAGTAGTTCGGAGAACCGGAAAATACCACCTCTGGCTGGCCCCAAAGTGGGGTGGTAATGGGGATTTTGCAGTATCCTTCCCCCAGAAGTGGGGAGGGAATGGGGATTTTGCAGTATCCTTCCCCCAGAAGTGGAGAGGGAATGGGTACTTTGCAGTATCCTTCCCCCAGGAGTGGGGAGGGAATGGAGATTTTGCAGTATCCTTCCCCTGGAGTGGGGTGGGAATGGAGATTTTGCAGTATCCTATCCCTGCCATGCCCACCAAGCCACACCCACAGAACCGGTAGTAAAAAAAATTGGATTTCACCACTGAATATAACCCACTATATTTCCATACACGGGTTGAGTTTCTCAGAGACCTGCTCTCCTTGTGTGGAAAACCCTTCCCATTACTGCATTATTTTTGTCTTCGGTGCAGTGATTTGGAATGGAGTATTGCAGGAGAATTCTGCCAACTGTCAGGAGTTCGGTTCTGACTGATTCAAGGTTGACTCAGCCTTCCATCCTTCAGAGGTCAGTAAAATGAGGGCCCAGATTATTGGAGGCAATATGCTGACTCTGTAAAATGCTTAGAGAGGCTGTAAAGCATTATGGAGTAGTATATAAGTCTAAGTGCTATTTTGCGGAATTGAAGCTTTCACAACATATCAGGAACCCAGGGAGGTACAAAATCATGCAGAGTGGTTGTTATGAGGAATCCTCTTAACCTTCCTTCCTCCCCCTCCCCTGAACCATTAACAAATGTGACCTTTTGCTGGGGTTTAGTACCAATCCTACCTATAGGAATAAAACTTTTTGGAGAACAGGAAGAAGCATGAAAGCATCCTGTTGAAAGGCTGAGTGGATTAAAACTAATCTGATCATGCCGAATGTAAGAAGAAGATAATCCTGCCAAAAGTCGCAAAAGGACTATCAGAATTGAGAAGCTTTTGTGTACTTGCCCCTGGGGTGTGGAATAAATTCTGAACAAACCCCCAATAGGCAGAGGCAGTCTAAGAACTCTGCCTTTTTGACTAACTAGTCAGAGTAGAATTAAAAGCAAGCCCATTCTGAGATCTTCTTTCTCTTTCTGGCTGAAGTGAGTCACTCTAGACAATATGTAGCAGCTGGAAACTCGGTCTGAGTTGTTCTTGTCTTGATCAGGTTTGATTTATTCCAAGGAACTGTCAGTAGATCATGTTCAAAATGACAGTTCATCAGCCATGTTGGTGCTGCGTCAACCAGCCTGTCTGACAGAAAAGGGAAGACTGGAAGCAGTCTCACTACTCTCAACTGTTGTGCAGGTTGTTGACAACAGATTGTTAATGGGCAAAGTCCTCACTCAAGCATAGACCACAAATAGAAAACTCAGGCTGAAGCCCTGGAGGAATTACTCTGATTCAAACCAAGAGTTTAAAAGATGAAAAATACTTTGTAATCTAAAGATGTTTTTTGCAGTGATCCTTCCATACAGATGTAATAGGGAATTTTTCAACAGAGAAAATGTGCTATCTTCCTCAACCTCCTCCCAACCCCAGCTTTGCTCTAAAGTAGGTAGGACTGCACATATTTTGGTGTGAGATTATATTGAAATTTAAGGCTTAGAATTTATAAGTTGATATGTGGTGTTTATGATTGCTGTATAGTGTACCTTATTTCTTTATTTCAAATTCTTAGAGTACTTATGTGGGTGTTTGTTTGTTTTTTTGTTAAGTTCCCACTAAAAAAGAAGGAAAATTCTTTCTGCTGTCTAATGAACTTCATCTCATGACCTTTTCTTTGTACAGACATTAACAGTAGCAGTGAGATGGGTGGCATTAATAAATAAAAACTAAATACACTACCCCATGCACTAAAGCAAAATGAAATCAAAGGTTGTAACTTTTCATATGCATATTATCTATTGTGTGATTATATCCTTGAATTTTCCTGGTCTTTAGTAATCACTCCAGAATGGGGACTGAGTAGAAGTGTATAGTTAGTCTTTGATCTTGAATCATCCGAGTCCAAATCTTCTTAATGAACTGGACTTGAATAATCAGAGGACTAAGGTGGATACATAGGTATAGCCCTGAGGAGGTTGCTGGACCCTCCAGAAAGTGATCCTGAATCCTTTCAGGATCATCTTCAGGAATAAAGTCAAAACAGGCTGGATGGTGGCCATGACCTCACAACTGGAGCCCTTAACCCCCCTTTAAACAAAGTAACAGTGCTGCATACACATTCAAAGGTTTTCAGTTATGATGCCCATTTCGTGACCCCATATTGCCTGCATCACACACAGAAATATGACTGATGTTGCCTCTTTATACTTCATAAGCACAGACTTTCTGAGTCTCTGGAACAACCTTTCTAAGTTATGTTTAACAACCTAGATACATTAGCTAGTTTCATTTGATCACCTGTGATCATTAAGGTGATTGGAGGAAGGTTACAGCAATGCCATTTTTGGAACTGTAGAGTCTCCAACACCAGAAAATCATAGTGTCAACTCGCGAAGCATTCCTGACCTGCTCTCGAGTTGCCATAGGGAGGGCTATGGGAAAACTGAGCCTCGCAGCTGCATTGAAGAACTTGCATTTTAGTCAAAATAACACACATTCCAGTGTCAACATCAAGGTCATCTACAGGGGGACCCACAGTGGCCATAGGGAGTGACTTCTACAACCCGTGTCGGAACCCTGACACCGCGAAATTGCTTCGTTGGGGAATGTGATTGATGACATAACTTGGGGGGGGGGGAGAACAGGGTCAGAGCTGGGGCATGAATTAAGTGAGGTCAGCGTTGTCTTCACTTGGATCGTGCTGACACGAAGTGCCTAATAAATAACTGGATTTCTTCTGAAGCTTGGCTTGAGGCTCATGATTTAATTAGGGCATTGGTCAGAACCCTGACATGTAGTTTCAGGAAATCAATGAATGTGTCAATGTGACTCAGACCAAAGCATTGGTGATTGACAGGAACCCTATCCTACTTTCCTTCCACATACTTCCAGATGTTCTATCTATTATCAATCTTTACCAATCAGATCTATGCAACAGAAATATATACCAGTTTTCCTGCTTCTCCTGCCAGATTCCTAAAATCTCTTTAATCTCTAGTTCTCTCAATACTGTTTAAATGGTTTTTTTTTCCTTCAGTGAGAGATAATTTTTTCCATTCCATTCCTTCATGATTGATAGTTTATCCACTGCTTTCATTGTGTTGTCCCTCAGTAAAATCCAACACCTTTCTCTGAGGCCCTTGGAGGCACCATTTTGAGACCTTTATTTACTTTGGAATATAAGATCTCACATCTATCCCTGTTAGAGAGTTCCAGCATAATAGGTGACATTATCTTGAATTTTGGCCCAGAAAGAAAGTAATTTTGGATCAACCCTTAGATATTAGGTACTGAAAGAAAGGAAGGAAGGAAGGAAGGAAGGAATGAAGGAAGGGAGAGAGAGAGAAAGAAAGAAAGAGATAAAGAGAGAGAGAGAAAGAAAAAGAAAGAAAGAAAGAAAGAAAAAGAAAGAAAGAAAGAAAGAAAGAAAGAAAGAAAGAAAGAAAGAAAGAAAGAAAGAGGGAGGGAATAATATAGTGGACGTGTCCTAAAAGGATTAGGCATTAATAAATGGGGGGGGGGGAAATACAAGGAGAAAAACAGAGCTAAGACAATGAAGATAAAAGATGGACAAGACTACGAAGACTTATAGGTGATATAACAAGATATTCCAGAGGAAATAATTGAGTAAAAAGACATATAGAAAGTATAAAGAAAAATAAATAAACAACAAAAAACATAACAAAAAAATCAAAAAAACAAAAAAACAAACAAACAGCATAGGTCTTAGAAAGATCAATGCATTATAAAGTAGACTGAACTAATACCATATTATAAAAAACAACAGTTGTGTATCCAATTCAAAACCATTGTCTCAGACAGAACTAATTTAATTAGCAGAACCAAAAATAAGAAATGTTCCATATATAAACTTCAAACCTATTCTGAGGATTGGGAGATCTACCGGAGCAATTTGGAAGATAACAAGGGCAATGTGGAGGAAAATAAAAGGAACAGATTCATAATGCAAATGATAGTTTGTTAGCATGATATTGGCTTTCACATTATTTATATTTCCATGAAGTTAATCCTACATACCGTAAGCCACGTGCCCAGAGCTAACGTCTTAACTTCTAACATAGTGTTACCAATATAAGGACACAAAAGTCAAGTCTAGGAGAAAGCTTGTTTTTTTTTTTCCAGCATATCTTCTGAGATTATGATTTGATATCTTCACAGATATTGCTGTACAATGATTTGAAATACTTTCAAGGACAGACAAAGTGAAGAAGAGAAGGGAATGACAGAGATAACAATGATAAATATTCATAAGAGGCATACCGTAATCCTAGGGAAAAAATGCCACAGGGAAGTAGAGTTAAGGAAAAGAGCTCTGATGCTGAGTTTTATTTATTTTAGTTTGTTTATTTACAGATCACCCTTTTTATATAAATAATTCAAGGCAGAGAACATACCTTATATTCCTTTCTTTCCCAATTTCCCCCACAATAACAAGCCTGTGAGCTGAGTTGGGCTGAAAGGGAGAGAATGTTTAGAGTAGAATAGAGCTACTCTAGGAAGGGATCTTGGAAGTCTTCTAGTCCAGCTGCTTGCTCAAGCAGGAGAACCTACACCATTTCAGATAAGTGACTGTCTAGTCTCTTCTTAAAAGTGATGGAGCGCTCATGATTTCTGAAGGCAAGCTGTTCCACTTGTTAATTGTCCTCACTGTTAGGAAGTTTCTCCTTAATTCCAGGTTGCTTCTCTCTTTGATTAGATTCCAACCATTGTTTCTTGTCCTGCCTTCTGTTGCTTTGGAGAATAATTTCACCCCTTATTCTTTGTGGCAACCCCTCAAATACTGGAACACTGCTATCATATCACCCCATTTCTTCTTCTTCTTTTTTTTTAGACTAGCCAAACCCAGATCCAGCAGCATTCACATGTTTTAGAGAGAGTTACTGGTCCAATGTCACTCAGCTGGCCTTCATGTCTAAGGCAGGACTAGAACTCACAGACTCCTGGGTTCTAGCTTGGTACCTTAACTACTAGACCAATCCTGGCTGTTTGAATTGTTGTGCAAGAAACTAAACAGGGTAAAGAATTATGAGTTACTTACAGTCATGCTGTAGAATTGTTTCAGGGTAAGGAACTTGATTACCATTTGAGTACCATGTCAAAGGCCTATATTGCATAAAGTAGGGAGTCAATCTGAATAAAAACAAATGTCAATTTTATTTGTAGAGATATTTAATACAGATGAAACATAATTCATATGAACCCTCCCTTCCAATCATGCACTTAATAATTATATTTTCTGTCAAATGACAATTAAAATTTGGTAACAGAGCAACTGGTGGCGCAGCAGACTAAAGCACTGTTATTAACATTCAGCACCCCGCAATTACTGCAAGTTCAAATCTCCCCAGGCTCAAGGTTGACTCAGCCTTCCATCCTTTCTAAGGTAGGTAAAATGAGGACCCAGATTGTGGGGGCAATAAGCTGACTTTGTATAAATATACAAAAGTATGAAGGCTATTGCTTAACTCATTGTAAGCCGCCCTGAGTCTCCAGAGAAGGGCGGCATATAAATCAATTTTTTTTTAAAAAAATGGTAAGAACAAAGTCTCAGGTTACACACCTTTATTTTGAAATAATGAAATGTGAGGCAAGTGAGAAAACAGTTCATTAAATTTAAAACTATGAAGAAAACTGGAAAAGTAGGAGAACTTTCACAGAGACTTCTCAAGGAAGACAATGCAAGTGCTTCAGAGAAAATAATGTGATGGTTGGGACAACTGATACAGAAAATATCGAAAACCTGAAATTATCTACAACAGACAAATGTTTGCCTAGAGTGTCATTCAGAGAAAGACAATCAATCATTGTGAATGATAAAAAATAGGAATCACTAGAGTCTAACAACACAACATAGGAGAGCAAAAATATATATGGTATATTTCCCTAAAAGCAAAGAACATGAGGATGTAGTGATGAGATACGAGTCTCTGGAGCCCTTTGGATTTTTTTTCTTCTTCTTCTAAAAGTTGTCAAGCAAAGTTGTAATAACCAATTACAGGGTGGGAGGGAAAAGTTCTATTCTTTTGAAATCTGACACTTTTTCCACTGTGAAAATAAATCTGGTGAATTTTATTTCATGCTAACATTTATCAGTGGTGATGGAAACAGTTGTGAAATTTGCCTCTTTGCAAAAGGCATCCAAGATGTGCTAAAAGAGAGAAAGAAAGGCGTGTGTTGTTAAGTTTAATAATATACAGTGAAAAAGTGTTAATAAGCATCAAACAGTCAAAAAAATTAAAAGAGGAAAGTGTGTATGTGGGGTGCATAGTTATCAAATCTAAGAGGGTTTTATAAGGCTAGACTGGGGGGGGGGGAATTCAAGAAAGAAATCACTTAGAAATTGTATATATTTCAAATGTGGAAAACTTGCCGATTTTGAAAAACAATAATATAGGTTATACTGGGAATGAGATGAATTATCTTAGCTGGATCTCAGTTGCTTTAGATCCAGTCTTTCTTTTTTGGTGATGTCCACATTTTCTTCTCTCTGTCAATGAGAAAAAAGACCAAGCTGAGCATTCTAGCAGCTTTGTTGTTCTCTTTCTTCTCTATTATTAAAGATGACTCACTTTAGTAAAAACAAAAACAAAAACCTTCCTGATCTAGAGGAATGAAAAACAAAAAAACAAGGGTCAACAACAGACTCTTGGTTTAAAGCAAATACTGACATTCAGGTGTGTCATTATTTTATCTTAATGGAGTTCTTTTCAATATCTGAATTTATACTTGTTGCTTTCTTTTAAAATATATTCAGCTTTTTTTTTTACACAAGTCTCTTTGGCTCACAGTGTAAATACCTATGTGCTTTATTATGTATAGATAATACAATCCCTATTGTAATAATATATTTATATAATATATTTAATATATACAATCCTCATTAATATCATAACATATCATCATATCTAATCCCTTCTCACCAATGGATGGTCTGCATCTTTTTCAATCTTATTATTTATTTATTATTTTTTGATTTATATGCTGCCCTTCTCCGGAGACTCATGGCGGCTTACAAGGCGTTAAGCAATAGCCTTCATACTTTTGTATATTTTATAGAAAGTCATCTTATTGCCCCCACAAGCCGGGTCCTCATTTTACCTACCTTAGAAAGGATGGAAGGCTGAGTCAACCTTGAGCCTGGTGAGAATTGAACTCGCAGTAATTGCAGGCATCTGGAAGCTAAATACTACCTTTAACAGTAGCATTAGTCTGCTGCGCCACTCAGGCTCTTGCGTCTTCTACCAGAGGCTTGGGAGTTTGAAAGTTTTGTAGGGTATTTTTATTTTTTTGTATCCCACTTTTATTATTTTTACAAATAACTCAAGGCAAAAAGTATATACACACTTCTTTCTGCCATTTCTCTCACAACAACTCTATGAGGTAGGTTGGGCTGAAAGAGAATGACTGGCCCAAGGTCATCCAGCTGGATTTCATGACTAAGTGAGACTAGAACTCACAATCTCCCGCTTACTAGCCTGGTGCTCTAATCACTAGATCAAA
This sequence comes from Pantherophis guttatus, assembly GCF_059756535.1. Taxonomy (NCBI): domain Eukaryota; kingdom Metazoa; phylum Chordata; class Lepidosauria; order Squamata; family Colubridae; genus Pantherophis; species Pantherophis guttatus. The sequence continues at coordinate 226,338,739 of NC_142063.1, read as the reverse complement.
CTGGCTCTCTTAGTTGTTCCTACCAGTGACCTCTTCTGAACAGAATGCTTTGATATTGTTCTTGAGATTGCTGGAGCCAAGGTCCAAGCTTAGGAGTCACAGCCTCAAGTGCTGTTCCATAACTCAGACCATTTTTACATTTACTTACCACATCCATTCTAGTTCCTCCTTCGGGCGCTGGTATTTATCCAGTTTCTTATACACCTTCTTCCTGATGTTGCTGTTACTTAGCACTGCTACATCTATCACCTCTGCTATCTTCTGGTCCTTCTCTGATGCCATGGTTCATTGGCCAGCACTTACCTTTAAATCTGATCTGGAAGTCCCACATGATCCTAGCTCTGTTATTCTACATGGCCTTCTGTGGAATCTCCTATCTGGACTTGGGAGAATTAGTTCAGATGTTCTTGTACACAATCTCATTTAGTTGGTGGTGCTACACTGAGTCATGGTGGCATAGTGGTTAGAATGCAGGATTGCAGGCTAACTCTGCCCACAGCCTGGAATTTGATCCTGACTGTTTCAACCGAGGTCAGTAAATGAAGACTCAGATTGTTGGGGGCAATATGTTGACATTTGTAAACTACTCAGAGAGTGCTGTAAAGCACTTTGGGGTGGCACTATTGCTATTGCTATTCATTGTATGCTGTTCCTGTCTGCATCTCACTGTCTGCATCTCACTGTGTTGAATTGTATCTGAGGCATCAGTTAGCATACTAACTGATGATAGTTCTACAACAAGTTTTGCTAATCAGTCTCAAGGCTTGACTTAGCTAGTATATCCATTATCTTAAACCTCAGCTGCTATGCTTTGCAATGGAGTGGGTGGAAGTGACATTGCATCTTCAGGGGTTGGTTGCACATCCAGTTATTCTTTCAGGTCTTCTTGAGTCCAGACTATAATGTGTTGTTGGTATATCTCAAATTGTGAAAGCAACTTCCTCTTTTACTATGTAGTGTTGGGAAAATAGCTGTTTCTTAGTGTGGATGCCAGGTTTGCTGTCCATGCATAGTTCCCTCATATATATCATATTTTTGTTGTTGCGAAGTCATGTCCGACCCATCACGACCCAATGGACAATGTTCCTCCAGGCTTTCCTGTCCTCTACCATCCTCTGGAGTCCATTTAAGCTCATGCCTACTGTTTCAGTGATTCCATCCAGCCACTTTGTTCTCTGTCATCCCCTTCTTCTTTTGCCCTCAATCTTTCCCAGCATTATATTCTTCTCCAGTGAATCCTTCCTTCTCATTAGGTGACCAAAATATTTGTGTTTCATCTTCAGGATCTGGCCTTCTAAAGAGCAGTCAGGGTTGATCTCCTCTAGGACTGACTTGTTTGTTTGCCTTGCAGTCTAAGGGACAAACAGGAGTCTTCTCCAGCACCATAGTTCAAAGGCCTCAATTCTTTGGTGCTCAAGCCTTTCTTATGGTCCAACTTTCACAGCCATACATTGCAACTGGGAAAACCATAGCTTTAACTATACGCACTTTTGTTGGCAGGGTGATGTCTCTGCTTTTTAGAATGCTGTCTAGATTTGCCATAGCTCCCCAGGAGCAAGCGTCTTTTAATTTCTTGGCTGCAGTCCCCATCTGCGGTGATCTTGGAGCCCAGGAAAATAAAATCTGTCACTACCTTCATTTCTTCCCCATCTATTTGCTAGGAATATATCATATATCCCCTCTCATTAGTGTACTGTTGAAGTAGCACTCCATCAATTCTCCAACATCTGATGTAGACCTTATTAATCTAGCATGACTCTCTTAGTTCATGTTATTTTCATATCTGAGATAGGCAGGAGAAGCATTAAGGGGTCTTTGCTCAAGAGCTTCTACTGGTAAAGTAAGTACCAGCTGGGATTCAAACCCATGTCAAACTCCAAAGCTCCCAGGTGTGCTGTAACCACTATGCTATCCAACCACTTTGTATGCTATACAGATAGTCCTTGACTTACAACAGTTCATTTAGTTTGAAGATACAATGCCACTGATAAAAAGGAGTTATGACCGCTTGTCACACTTATGACCCTTTCAGCATCCCCAGGGTCACGTGATCAAAATTTAGATGCTTAGCAACTGACATGTATTTATGATGGTTTTGCTGTGTCCCAGGGCCATGTGATCACAAATGACAGTTAAAGCCGTTAAAATACACTCTTTTAAAAAGGGAAAAGAATGGGCATTGTTCTTGTTATACTATATATTCGCACTAGGTATATGAAATGTTTTCTTTATTAACCAGTGCTCAATTTTCATCATTGGAATAGGAAATTCTTAACAGTATAAGCCTTTTGATCTAATTGTTGAATGTTGGAGTTAGTTATGAGAGCATTCAGATACAGACAAGATGCTTTGTAATGAGACTGAACATATGTTATCAAAGCAAATCATACATAAACAAATAGTATTTGTATTAACATGGACCTCGAGTGGCAATCTGATATAAGGGCTAAAATAACAGACTAGAAGCTGGGAGACTGTGAGTTTTAGTCCCGTCTTAGGCCCAAAGCCTACTGGTGACCTTGGGCCAGTCCAGTGGTGGGTTTCAAATTTTTTTACTACCAGTTCTATGGGCATGGCGTGGCTTGGTGGGCATGGCACGAAAGGATACTATAAAATCCCCATTTCGTCCCGATCAGCTGGGACTTGGGAGGCAGAGAATAGATGGGGGCAGGGCCAGTCAGAATTTTTACTACCGGCTCTCTGAACTACTCAAAATTTCCACTACTGGTTCTCTAGAACTGGTCAGAAACCCACCTCTGGGCCAGTAATCCCTCCCGAATAAGAAGGGAATGGCAAACCACTTTCCAAACTCTTGTTGAGAAAACTTCATGACTTGAAGGTAAAAAAAAAAAGAGAAAGAATTATGGACCTCAAAGAGTGGAGAGAGTTGGTCAAATACTGTGTTGAATCCTCAGTGCTCTCTGAGCTTGGTTGTTTGCTTAGAAATGTTTCATTCCCCAACTAGGTAACCTCATCAGTACAAATGAATGTAGGGTTTGTTGTCTGTTCATATGCAGTCAAGTTCTCTATATAACAATGAAAGCTCAGGGGATGATCTGATTTGATCAGGCTTGCTTTTGTAATCACAGTTATGCTACAATGAGCTGCAACCTAGAGGGCTTTTGGTTGGTCTTTAAAATAAGATATTATTTCATCAGACCTTATTTCTGATCTGGTCCTTCCCTTGCTCACCTTACATCATTGCTAGGAGTGGGTAAAACCTGTGCCCCTTCTTATCCTACGCCAATCAAATCTGGAAGTAAAGTACATTAAAGCATACAAAACTCCACATCAGATTTGTCAGACAGATCACATGGCACATTCTGAAATCATGTCCCTTGTCTAACATGAGGTCAACATGAAGGTAAAAACGTACTAGGCAGAATATAAATTGAAAAGGATGGTTCAGAGTAAAATGAGCATATAGATAAACTAATCTGATATTTATGTATTGCATTATGTGAAATTATGATTCCCCCCCATTTTTAACTCTGATTTCACTTTTCTTTACTTTAGCCCTACTCTTCATTTTCAACAGTACTATTGTATCTATCTCTGCATCTATCTATCTATCTATCTATCTATCTATCTATCTATCTATCTATCTATCTATCTATCTATCATCTATCTATCTATTTTGGTGGTCCGCAGAAAAATTATTTGCATTTTTTTATATTGCACTAAATCAGAGGTCCTCAAACTATGGCCCCTGGGCCGGATACGTGCAATCAGCATTTATGTTGCTGCAGAGAATCTCCCCCTTCCGGTTCTTTTTTTGTGGTTGGAGAGGGGCAGAAATTCCAACTTGGGGTCTGCTTCAGCCTCCTGGTGCGGAGCTTTGGGCGAAGGCTGGAGGGAAGTACTGCTGGTGGCAAGGAGCTGGAGGGCCTTGGTGGGATTGCATCATGGCCTGGAACTGGCTGACCATCTGAGCCTGCTGAGCCTCCAGGTGCCGGTACCTGGTCTTACACTTCCGCAGGTCTTCCCTCTGCTTGGAAAGCCTATGCTCATAGTTCTGAGTGGTGTTTCTGCTGAGCCTCCTTTGAACTGAGCCAGGTGTTTTGTCAATTCTTTCTCATGATGGTTGCTTAGCTCCAACAACAGCTTTCTGTTGGGGCCCTAAGGAGCCCGGGCGGGGAGGTGAGGAGTGGCTGGCAGGGAAAGGGTGAGTAGAGGCTGGTGAAGTCCCCTCGATGTGAGTGACATGGAGGTGGCCATCGAATTGGCCATGCCCACCCAGTCATATGACCACTTAGCCATGCCCATGTCATTAGGCAGATCATATTAGTGGTCCGTGGGATTTAAAATTATGAATTTAGTGGTCCCTGAGGTTCGAAAGGTTGGGAACCCCTGATCTATGGTGTCTGTCTGTCTGTCTGTCTGTCTGTCACCTATGGTATCTATCTATCTATCTATCTATCTATCTATCTATCTATCTATCTATCTACCCTCTTTTCCCCAAAATAAGACAGCCCCTGATAATAAGCCCAATCGGGCTTTTGCGCGCATGGCAATAAGGCCAAGCGCTTATTTCAGGGCTCAGAAAAATATAAGACAGGATCTTATTTTGGGGGAAACACAGTATCTATCTATCTATCATCTATCACATGCACATGCACAGAGACACACACATTCCTGTGAGAAGTAGGTATTTATTGGTTTTTCTGCTTATGTCTGCTTATACCACATAACACCTATCCAAATATCATCAGGAAATCTTAAAAGTATACATGAGTTGGGAAGAAGGCAATCATATTTATTTATTTATTCTTGCCAAGAAAATTAGGTGAATGGATCAATGTAATTATCAGGAATTGAGAATGTTGAGGACATTTCATTTCTATGACAAGACAAAGGTACGAGAGAGGACAGGGAAGAGATGACACTAATCATATTGCTATTTTGTTAACAATAACCTCACTGTGATTCCTATTATCAAATTATTTGCAAACAAACCCACAAACAATAATGCATTACATAGAACTATTTGCATGTATAAATCCAGTGTGTTATTCCTTTTTTAATCAATTGCTTTAGTCTATGTTGTTTAAATGGCTAGCAGATTGCCGTTTTAATTAATTCAGTCTTGTAAAATTGAAGTTAAATGTTCAAATTAGCTTGTTGTGGGAATCCATTCTTTCTCTCATTTAAGGCCAAGCTGCATATTTCAGTCTGTTGAAATGAGCTGACTTATTAGGTAATAAAGCATGTAAAAGGTAATGTGACATTCATTTGACAACTAAACAGGAGAACAAGATCATATCAGGGAGATGAAATCAGGAAGTATATTGTGGCCAGGGTTTCTTTTGTTACTGTGACTTGTTCCTTCCTTCTGCCTTTTAAGTCTTCACTTGACTTAATGGGTTCTTAACTCTGATACTTGATATCTTGTCTTGCCATTAATCATTCTGAAGTTAACAGCCAGTACCTCTCAGTACTGATCTTGACTTAAATTTCATCCAAAAAGCAATGAATCAAAGCCTGGGAAAGAAAAGGTAGTGCCATTTGAAATAAAAACTCTATTTAAAAAATGTTTCACCATGTCATAGAGTTCAAATTTAATAAACAAAATAAAATAAATGTTTTTTCTACGGCCATGCAATGTTTGTGAAACAAGTGTTTTGGCCAGGGTATGGTTATTAGATAGTAAAGATGATCAGTAATAAAATTCGGATCTTATTTTTTTCATCGTGAGATCTGAGTTTTCCCTGCATAAAGCAGAAACATAGGGAAAAATGTTGATTAAAGAAAAAAAAATTGAATGAGAAGCAGAGATTATATAAGAATGGCGGTATTGTACATTTATGATGATCATCAGAACATATCACATATTTTATTTTAGGATAAGATTTTTCTTTAGTCAAAGCACTTCAGAAGAGCATCCTATATACCATTAAATATATGTCACTCATTCTTGAGATGACAATTCAAGAATTTTGGATGCCCCTTCCTTAATGTCACTTGAAAAACAGAATTTCCATATCCGTAATATGGATGAACAATAAATCCATCAGGTTTATTATTTTTAGGCTACCAGTAAACTGAATATTTCAGCTGTCTTATTGTCCAATAACCCCAAAGAAACTTGCAATCTCCTTTCCTAGATTTGATTATTTGGATGAATAGGAAAACAAACAAACACCGAGATGAAATCCAGGCAAAATGAAGGTGCTATTAGAAACCTGGCTAGAAATTGGAGTTCAACCAGGGGTGAAAAGCTACCGGTTCGGACCGGTTCAGGAGAACTGGTAGCAGAGATTGGGGCTGGTTTGCCAAACTGGTAGCAATCCCTGGCTGGCCATGTCCCTGAACCAGTATGTGGCCCGCAGCCCTGCCATGCTTCCCTGCCTTCCATGTGGCCTTCCCGGAATCCCCATGGCCAGCTTGTGAAGGCAGGCAAGTGGAAGGCCACGTGGGAGGCAGGCAAGCATGGCAGAGCTGCAGGGAAGGGAGCTAGGAGCCTACTCCCTTCCCTGCAGCCCTCCCTTGTTTGCCTGCCTTCCATGCTGCCTTCCCAGCATCCCCTGTGCCCGCTTGCCTTTTGAGGTCAGTGTCCAGCCTGGCTTGGCCAGTGGGTGGGCAAGCAGCCCTTGGTGGAGATGCAGTTGCTGCTCTGGGGCTGAGAAGGGCAGTGGAGGTGGTGGTGGTGTTCCGGGAGGGCGAGGCTGCAGCCATCAGCCTTACCAATGCTCCCTGCCAAAGGATCCCACCACTGAGTGGTTCCTCCTCTCCCCCTCACTCTTCACCTGCCCTGAGAAGAGAAGGGCTACTGGGGCAGATTGAGACTCGCTCCCTATTCCAGAGAGGAGTGAAGCGCCTTTCTACTTGCCTCTTTTTCTGGCCTCTCATCTCTCTCTTTCTCTCATCTTTCTCTTTCTCCCTCTCTTGTTTGTGTGTGTGTGTGTGTGTGTGTGCACGCGCGCATGTTCCCTCTTGAACCATTTCCAAAAACAGGTGAGGGTTGGGTTTGTTTGGGTTTTTTTTGCTGATGTTGTTCTTTCTTCTTTGGGTGCTTTTTACCATATGATTTAAATCAAGAGTCATTTCAGGTTCCCAGATGAATGAAGCTCTTTCGTCCCCTTGCTGTGGTTCCCTGTTGGCTGGCTGTGCCCCCTCGCCCTTCCCTCCCTCTCACTCCTCGCCTGTCCTGAGAAGAGAAGGGCAGCAGTGGCAGATGGAGACTCGCTCTGAATTCCAGAGTGGAAGCAAAGCACCCCTCTACTTGCCTCTTTTTCCAGCCCTTGTTGAGAGACATACGACTTTTCTCCACACCTAAATACTGACTGGGCTGCCCGACTGCAGCCAATGCTCCATGTCGTAATGGGCTCCAGGAGGAGGAGGAGGAGGGGATGCCGTTTCCTCCATTGTGCAGCATGCTAAGTTTAAGTGCAAAAGCAGCAAGCAGCCATGGAGGCAGCGAGAGGAATATGGGGACTTTCTCCACCCTGAGACACTGGCTGGGGCGCATCTCCTCATATTCCTCTTACCGCCTCTGTGGCTGCTTGCTGCTTTTGCACTTAAACCTACGGCACTGCACAATGGAGGAGACAGCATCCCTTCCTCCTCCTCCTGGAGCCCATTATGACATGGAGCATTGGCTGCAGCTGGGCATCCCAGCCAGTGTCTAGGCATGGAGAAAAGCCGCGCATCTCCCAACAAGGGCTGGAAAAAGAGGCAAATAGAGGGGCGCTTAGCTTCCACTCTGGAATTCATAGCGAGTCTCCATCTGCCACTGCTGCCCTTCTCTTCTCAGGACAGGCGAGGAGTGAGGGGGAGGGAAGGGTGGGGAGGGAATGCAGCCAGCCAACAGGGAACCACAGCAAGGGGACGAAAGAGCTTCATTCATCTGGGAACCTGAAATGACTCTTGTTTTTAATCATATAGTAAAAAGCACCCAAAGAAAAAAGAACAACAGCAAAAAAAAAAACAAAAAAAACCCAACCCTCACCTGTTTTTGGAAATGGTTCAAGAGGGAACATGCACAAATGCGCACGCACACACGCACACGCACACACACAAATGAGAGAGGGAGAAAGAGAAAGATGAGAGAAAGAGAGAGATGAGAGACAAAGAGGACTGCCTGCCATTTCCTGCTACAGTCGGGCAGTGAGAGAGAGTGAGAGAGAGTGAGAGAGAGAGATTCAGCTCCGTCTGCTCTCCTTGAGGCAACCTCATGGTGCTGTGCTGTAACAGCCTGACAGTCACTCCTTTTGCAATGCAAGGTTTATTTTGGTATCTTTCCAGAGACAGAAAGAACATGGCCAAATTTCCTTACAGTTATTCCCTAGGTGTGGGGGAGTGGGAGGAAGAGAGAGAGAGAGAGAGAAAGAGAAAGAGAAAGAAAGAAAGAGGAAGGAATTTTTGGATTTCACCACTGGTTTCTATGAAGGATTGGTGGGGAGGGGAATGCGCGGCCCTCTGGGATGGAGAGTAGGGCAAGAGAAGGCTCCAATGTTTGCTTGGGTGGCGGAGGGAAACTCAAAGCATTGGGGGCTTCAGAAGGGACAGAATGTGCTTCAAAATGTACAGCTCCTGGTTCTAACAGTGAGTGACATCAAGTTGGCCATGCCCACCTGGTCACATGACCACCAAGCCACGCCCATCAAGCCACGCCCATAGCAAACATTTTTACAATTCATCCGAGTTCAACATATTGCGCCACTAATGGTATTTCCATTGGAAGATCAAGTTGGATACATGGCTACATCTTGAATCTACATTCAAGGGGAATTCAAGGGTATATTGGGTATATTTTCACAACTGTGTTTCATATGCTTTGGTTCCATCATGTCTACATTGTTACAATGTGCTTAATTGTTGATTTGCTCCTGCAAAGTGTCCCAATTTTTTAATGGGTGAAAAATGTGGCATCTACAGTAATAAACAGGCCATGGATTTCCCTTTATATCACTCCAATACTGAAAGATTTTCACTAGTCACATATTTTTTTTCCAGGCTTAAATTTAGGCTGTTGATCTTAGCTATAAAGCTTAAACGGCTCAAAGCATAACTTTGATGGACCATCTGTCTGCTATGACTCTGTTTCATTTTTAAAATCTGCAGAAGAGATTTATTTGCTTTAACTCAGAGAGGCCTATTTATCAGATGCAGATAATAGCGCTTTTCCCAACCTGTGAAATGCTCTGCCTTCAAACATAATGTTGGTTCTTTGTGTGTGTGTCTGTGTGTGTGTTTTTAAAGATGGACACATAAATGGATAAATCATGAACCTTTTAGAACCACAACGTTATCCCTTATCTACCTCCGCTATCACTCAGGTTTCTGTTCTTCATTTTGTCATACTACTTTTCCCATGCATCTTTGTTTTCGCAGGAACATTGTCTCTAGGAACGATAATAATATTTTTAAAATGAACCCGCATGTTTGACAAGCTGCAAATGAAACAAGATAAAGAACATTATTCCCTTCTCTCAATTACCAACTAGGAGTCACAAGCACTATGATCTGTGAGCCCGAAATCCCAGAGGCTTATATGGTAGTCATATTTAGGAAATAAATATTTATTCATTGGCCAAAACAGACAGATAGTCTCCCTAGCATTGCAACACAATGGTTTCAACCTTCTTCTCTTTCATTGCATAGGCCCGTGATGGCGAACCTATGGCACGGGTGCCACAGGTGGCACACGGAGCCATATCTGTGGGCACGCGAGTGCATGTGTGCGCTGGCCAGCTGATTTTCAGGCCTTCCAGGCCCACCAGAAGTCGGGAAATGGGCTGTTTCCAGGCCTCCGGAGGGCCTCCAGGGGGGTGGGGAATGCCATTTTTGCCCTCCCCAGGCTCCTAGAAAGCCTCTGGAGCCTGGGGAGGGCAAAAAATGGGCCAACTGGGCCCTCCATATCATCATGTGTCAAAAGCGGGGGGAAAGCGGGGGGATCACGCGTGCATGCATTGGGAGACAGGGCACATTGAATTATGGGTGTAGGCACACACATGCGCAATTCCTCCCCCCTCCGCCCGCTTTTGGCACATGATGGCAAAAAGGTTAGCCATTACTGGCATAGGCAGTGGCAAGGAATGCTACAACCACTGCTATATTATTTCTTCTGGTCCCTCTTCTCAGAATTTCCACGCAGGGGAACCCAAAGCAAGCGTGTCAAACCTTTGACCTGAAGTCCACATGCATTCTTGGATAGCTAGTAACCCAGGCCCATAAGTTTGTAAACTTTTAACATTATTATTTGATTTATCTGTATTAACTATATTAAATATTTTATATGTGGCCCAAGATAATTCCTCTTCATTCACCGTGAAGCTGAAAGGTTGGACATCCATGACCTAAGGGGCAGATCATCATTGCCTATTTTTTTTAAATTAAAAAAAATAGTTTGTATTAGTTTATAATATAGCATACAAAGAAAATACAAAAGTAAATAGTAGGGAAAATGGGGAAGGGAAAAGTGAGGGAAAGAAAAGGGGAAAAAGAAGAAAAAAGGCATTGACTTCCAACTCCCTTTGGTGCAGTAGAATAAGGCATTAACATCAAACCTCAACTTTTTTTTACTTTTAATAGTATAAACTAGCCATTTCTATAACAATAAATCTATGTAATCGGTAAAACCCAAAATCAAAGTTTCATTTTGTTTCCCCACCTCAAGCACAAAGTCCAGAAGCGGTTTCCAAGTAGAAATAAAAGTTTTTGTATTTTTTTTTCTTTGATCAAAACAGTCGATTTAGCCATCTCTGCTAAATCCATCAATTTTTGCAATCATTCATCCATTCATCCATTGTGGGGATTGAAGTGTCCTTCCATTTCTGTACATAAAGTAGTCTCGTTACTATCAACATACACAGTATAACATCAAAGTTCCAATTTTTTCCTAGGTCTTTTTTCATTAAACCCAAAAGAAAAGTCTCTGGTTTTCTCTCTATATTTACTTGAAGAATTTTCTGTATTAAGATATATACTCCAATATTTCTTTGCTTTATCACATGTCCACCAAAAATGTTAAAAAGTCCTTTCCTTGCCTTTTTTAAAAAAATATTATAAATAAACAGTCCTTAAATTCCCCAAATATTTCCGGGCAATAGGCACACAAAACCACATCTTCAGTATCATAAAAGCAAGGCAAAAACCAAACAATCCTGCAAATTATTATTGTGATGTGTTCACTGTACCTATCTTTTCTTGCACGGAGATAGTATGCTAAAATATATCATATTCTTTATGAACACTTGTTTGTATTTGTGCTTTGGAAGGAATAATGGACTGGCATTCCATCTTTGGATTTTTAACTGCTTAAAAGGTCAGTGCTCCCAATGACTGACTCCATTATTCTGTTCAATCATTCAGTCTACTCTATCTCAATAGAGATGAAAGTTCTGTGTTCTGAAAAATGGAAGGATCAACTGTGGGAAGGATAAGAAGCCTTACAGAGTAGAAGTCCTATGCTCACTGAAAAGGCAGCAGCTAGCAAATGAAGCCAGGGGAATATGATGAGAAGGCGTTTTTAAATTAAAATATTAGCTCATAGAATTGGGTTGATAAAGAATTTGAGACGCCTTCTCAAAGAGGTTCCTGGGCTTTTATAGAATACCATGTTGAAATCTAGCAGTTCATTATTACTTCAGTGCTCCTGTAACCATTTGAGTGTGGCAGCTCATTAAAGGAGAATGAGGTTGTTTTTGTAACACAAACTAATTTACTTGAGTTTGCAGAGTTTAGCTTAAATAAGCAGCAAAGTTCATGCAGGCCAAAATATTATGAACAGGAAATTGAAATACAGGGAAGTTGCTCATTTTATTAAAAAAATAATTTATGGAACTTTTTGAAGAGGATAGAATGTCAAATAGGGAAGTAAAATAAAAATCACAACCAATATAATTTCTATGATGTGGAATCAGTATTAAAAAGTTTTACATAGTTTATGCAATCCTCTACATGATTACTTAAAATTGCTATTGTTTATAGGGCCTATTCTTAATAGATCCTGTAAATTTAGAAATAGGCCTCAAAGGAATGCAATCCTAATTTGACAGAACATTGAATTATTATAGAAACAAATTATGATAACCGTGCTTGAAATCAATTAACTTTAGAAAAAAGTCATTGACCGAATAAGGCATGAGTAGAGTAACACCACCACAGTGCTACAATATGTTGTGTGGATCCTTACAGGAATGCAGTTTTATTACTATCATAATCCAAATTATTATTTCATACTAATATAACCAAGGAAAGAAAAAAAGGAACAGTTACTGTATATAATTGTGTTTCTCTCTCTCTCTCTCTCTCTCTCTCTCTCTCTCTCTCTCTCTCTCTCTCTCTCTGTGTGTGTGTGTGTGTGTGTGTGTGTAGTAGATGTGTCTGTTTGTGTAATGAGTACTTACTGAATCAAGAGACAGCATAAATTATGGAGAAAAGTTATGTTTGACAAATTTTAATAGCTTGTTAGTCATGATATAATTTACACCATCAACATATAGATTAAAAAACTGTGGTGGTGCAGTGGTTAGAATGAAGTATTACAGGATAACTAACTGCTCATTTCAGGAGTTCAATTCTGAGTGGCTCAAGGTTGACTCAGCCTTCGAGGTCAGTAAAATGAGGACCCAGATTGTTGGGGAAATATGCTTAGAGCATATTTCTCTAAGATGTAAACTGCTTAGAGAGGGCTGTAATGCACTATGAAACGGTATATACATCTAAGTGCTATTGCTAAAGAATATTTACCATTTTTGTTCATGTTTTTATGTTTATATGATACTGTGCAATGGCCTGAATTCTCTGGTTCATAAAAATGGGATGGTGATGCTGATAACAATAGTTCGAAAGACAGAAAAATTTGGAGTTCAGACAGGTTAAGGAAGAGGTTTCCAGTATATAGAAGGAGAAGTTAAAAAGAATCTCTTGCTATGGTAGGAATAGCAATAGCAATAGCACATAGACTTATATACCACTTCACGGTCCTTTACAGCCCTCTCTAAGCGGTTTACAAAGTCAGGGTCCAACTTGACTTTTACCAATTTCTGAAGGATGGAAGGTTGAGTCAACCTTGAGCCGGTGAGATTCAAACTGCCAAATTGCAGTCAGCCGGCAGTCAGCAGAAGTAGCCTGCAGTACCGCATTCTAACCACTGCACCACTATGGATCTATATCAGAATACCAGAAACGTGGAGGCTTCCTATCATGATAACAAAGAAGAAAATTTACAACATATTTGCACACACACACACACACACACACACACACACACACACACACACTTTAAGGCAGGAGTACATTTTGCCTGTACTACATGGCATGGATACTATATTTTTGTCATTCATGATGGATTTAAAACAGGGGTGGGTTCTACTTACCTTTACTACTGGCTCACAACGGGACCGCACGCTTCTGCACATGAGCAGAAGCTTCTGCACATGTGCAGAAACTCCCTGATGACGTCCTGGTCGGTGGGTGGAGCCTCCCACTGGTTTTACTACCAGTTCTTTCAAACCGGGGGCAACCCACCACTGCTGTAAAAGTGGTAAGAAATATTGGGATCAGATATGTTTGTTTTTCCAGAAGATTCTTAAAGTCGATGTATAATTGAAATGAGAAGCTTTTTTTTAGGTTTGGTGGATAAACAGACTGAAAGGAAATATGGACTTTGCTTTTATATTTGACTTATATTTTATATTACTGCTGCAAGGCACCTGTATGCACAGAGGTGGAAATATATACAAATTGCCATAATGAAGAATTGGTGGTGAAATTAACAAAAATGGTTGAGATGGCAAAACTGACTGCTTTGATCAAAGACTAAAAATTGACTAATTTTCTTTCTACATGGAAAACACTTTTGCACTTTTTGCTTGATAAAGATAAACATGAAGTTTTGATTCTGGGATTTGATGATTACCTTCCTTATCACTATAAAAATATTGTGCAATGCTGGAATGTAATAAATGTATGAGTCCAATTAAAAGAAAAGCCAAACAAAATGCATTAAAACAATCTATTTTGGATGTTGACCTGATCCAGCTGGCTATGGGAGATAATAAATATCATATATACCTCAGATAAAGGTACTCAATCAGCTAAGGAGTTTTACTGCCATACTGCCAAAAAAAAAAAAAAGTGAAATCACGTATATAATTGGGAAAAAGCTAAATGTATTTATATCCCATTTTGTTATAATGTAATGTTGACTAATGTATGTAAGTTAGAATATCATGATACTGTGCTATAAAAGGAGATCAATAGAGTTATAATCGTTTGGTGTGGAAAACCCAAGTCAAATAAAATTAACATTACTCATATACATGCATTCAGAGTGAAAATCATAAAATGAAATTGAGATGAAGTTATAATTCAAAACAAACTATGTATTTTTCACACTGTACGGAATAAATAATAGTCTTCAAAAGGGTTGTACATTTGCTAGATTAAGATGGATGAAATTAAATGAAATCGTTTCTTCTGCACATGAAAGTGAATAGTGCAGCTTTCAGAGCCACATGAGCAAAATTTATCTTGATGTAATACCACAAGTTTATCAGGAACAGATAATCAATACCATAAAAAAAATATGGAACCATTAACGTAACTTCTAGATGAGGAAAAGTCAGTGCGGAAACAAATATAGCCCAGTAAATGAACTGTGTAGTCCTTAGTGCTTTCTAGCTTAGTGGTTTTCTTGTCAAATTAGGTAACTGTTGTGGCCCGTCAGTGGCCTGTGCAGCTAGTAGCTGATTCTGACAGCGAGGAAGCTGGTGTGGTGCTGCGCCAGCAGCCTGTGCAGCTGGCACTTGAGTCAGACAATGAAGAGACTGAAGAAGATGTGGTGCCAGAGGCGGGGATTCAGCCAGGGCCTTCAGAACCTCCAGAAACTCCCTTAAGTGAAGAAGACGAAGAGGAGGAGCCTCTTCTCGATGCAAGATTTTGCAGAGCTGCCAAAAGGAAGGAGTAGCTCCTCAGGAGGAGGTCTCTTCAAGAGTAAGGCTTGGGGCTAATTTGCCACTCCCTTAGCCTATTTAAGGAGTAACTCCGACTGAAGCAATTTGCAGGGAACAACTTCGTTCACATACCTTTGTGTCTTCTCTTGCTTATCTTATCAGCTTCCTGCAAATTGCTTCTGGGCATTCTGCCAACCACAGTAAGCTTTCAGTATTATTCTTTGAATTCTTGGCGGCTGTTAATGTAGTTAATTAACAGCCATTGTTGTAAAAAACTGGTTTATTTAGTAAACTAAGGTTTGAACGGACTTTGTGTGTGCTGCGTTCTTTGGGGTATGTAGCTGGGGCAGAACAGTAACATCATCAGTGCTAGCAAAAGTCTGTAAGAAAACTCCATCAGAAAGCACCAGGGACCCCACAGTTCAACCCTGAGTTACAAATATTCTCTTCTATCAGTAAGTGAACTTTGATCGAGGTCAGGTATCAAAGGGGCTCCTGGGATGTTATTCTGTTGGAACATGCAAATTTACACAATTCTGATTTCAGCCAGAAATAAAGTGGCACTGAACATGGATAGAAGCATAGAGAAAGAAAAAGAATAAGATTTTAAAAATTCATTTAATTAACCACCACAATAAATACGAGCACAATACCATTGGGAAAAAAGTTTAGAAACCCTTTTTTTTCCTACCTATGTTTTAGGTTCTCTCTCAGTTTTTTTTTTAAATTTGATTTATATGCCGCCCTTCTCCGGAGACTCAGGGTGGCTTACAATGTGCTAAGCAATAGCCTTCATCCTTTTGTATATTTATACAAAGTCAGCTTATTGCCCCCACAACTGGGTCCTCAATTTACCTACCTTAGAAAGGATGGAAGGCTGAGTCAACCTTGAGCCTTGGTGAGATTCGAACCTGCAGTAATTGCAGGCAGCTGGTCTTAATAACAGGGTGCTTTAGACCACTGTACTACCAAGGCTCTTATTATAGCAGTTGTCCTTCTATTTAAGAGAGAAGCATAAAGTAAGAGTTTCAAAAATGAATTCTAATAAGAGGAAATATTCTGGGGATCTCTTGCAAAGAACCTATCTTCCAAACATGTTGTTGAATTCAAAATACAGAAGCTTTGATATTCAAGGAAAGCATTCAAGTTCTGTAAAAACTAATCAGTGGAACCAAAACCAGAAATATATCCTTTTCTAAGACCCTGGCTGACTTTGTAAAGTTTAGGTTTAGGTTGCCACATTAAAATACAATCTACAGAATCATCACTGTGGATTTTGCTATATACTTAACACTTAGATGTGTGTTGAAACAGAATTCAACCTCAAGAAACAGTGGTCGATCTAAATGGCTTTGGAATGATCATTTTTAGTTATTATTTTTTTTTTTAAAAAAATTGTACGACTGCTCGTTGCAAATTCATGTTTAAATCTGTGTGGGCCACCTGGCAGTGCAATTATAGTACAGCGGTTTTATGCAATATAAAAGCTATATTTTGTTTTAGGTTGTATTTTATATAAACAGTGAGAGCCAATGTGCATGTTTTCTACGCCATTACCCTTTCTCTTCACAGTTCTTTGGTGAAGCAGATGTAGTTAACTTTGTGATTGAGCTGATATTTGAACTAGGGGTGGGTTCTACTTACCTTCACTACCGGTTTGCAACAGGATCGCATGCGCAGATTGCCGATGACGACATCCGGGGCAGTAGGCAGGGCCTCCTGCTGGTTTTACTACCAGTTCCAAACTGGGAGCAACCCACCACTGATTTGAACCTAGGTAGACCCACTATTAATATGGTGTTCTAAGTTATAAATTGTTTGGAATCACATGTATAATTATTGAAATATCACTAATAAATGCAGTAAGTAAGGCATCTTGGTTGGTTGATTGGTCCAGAATACAGCCGCGCAAGCTGTCGTGGGTGCATCTAGGTACACCCACATTACACCAATTCTCCGTGAGTTGCACTGGCTCCCTATTGGTCTCCGGTCACAATTCAAGGTGTTGGTTATTACTTTTAAAGCCCTACATGGCTCAGGGCCAGGGTATCTTTGAGACCGCCTTCTACCGCATAACTCCCAAGGACCGGTAAGATCCCACACAGTTGGTCTCCTTCGGGTCCCGTCAGCTAAACAATGCCGGCTGGCGGGCCCGCAGGGGAGGGCCTTCTCTGTGGCTGCCCCAGCTCTCTGGAACCAGTTACCTCCTGAAGTCCGGACCATCCCCACCCTATTGGCCTTCCGAAAAGCGGTGAAGACCTGGCTTTTCTGGCAGGCCTGGGGCCGTTGATCTCGCTCTTGCGATCTGGCGAGATCCGGCCATGAATGGTGTGAATGAGTTTTAATGTTTTTAATGTTTTTAATTTTTAAATGTTTTTTATAATGATTTTAAATGCATTGTGAGCTGCCCTGAGTCTTCGGAGAGGGGCGGCATACAAATTGAATTAATAAATAATAAATAAATAAATCTTTACTTGGCACAGCTTACATCCTTCAATGATACTTTAACACCATCAAACAACATTTGCCTCTCTCAGGTCCTTGGGAGGGATTTGATAAACGGATAAAGGTGCTAAATCCAGTCTGAACATCTGGCTGACTGTGAGACCAACCATAATAATGATATCAGTCAATATCAATAATCCTAGGTTCTTGAGAAGAACTCAATGTGTATGAAGAAAAATTCCAGCTAAAGAACTGGCAGCTGTAACTTCACATTTTAGCATAATATCAGTCAACTGCAAAAGGCAGCTTTACTTGGAACACATTACATGCTGCAAAATACCTTCAACACTATCAAACAACATCTGCCTATCTCAGGTCCTTGGGAAGGACTTGTTAGGGGGATAAAAATGCCAAATCCAGTCAGTTAGTTGCCAGTGTGCAACCAACAAAAATAACAATTTCAACCAATATTTGATAATGCCTCTGTTTGTCATGTGATGCTGTACTGTTCTGAGCATTAGACTTTTTAAAAAATCAGTAATGGATGTTTGACAATTTTTCGCAAATAAATATTCTCTTATTTCATAAAAAATATTTAAACATCATTGGGAGAAGATTGTAATATGATTATTGCATATTCATATTCATAGAGCCGTGATGGCACGGTGGTTAGAATGCAGTACTGCAGGGCTAATTCACTGTTCACTCCAGGAGTTCAATTCTGAGCAGCTCAAGGTTGCCTCAGACTTCCATCCTTCGAGGTCAATAAAATGAGGATTCAAATTGTTGGAGGAAATATGCTACTCTGTAAACTGTTTAGAGAGGGCTGTAAAGCACTGTGAAGCGGTATATAAGTCTAAGTGCTATTGCTATTAGGGGATGTATTATTTTAGGGATAAGACAACTTTCCTTCAGATTTTGAGAAGTAAAAAAAAAAAAAATCTGACCGGAGGAGAAAAAAACCTTTAAAAAACATACTACCTTTAGCTCTATTAATAAAGCATTTATCCTAAGAAGGGAAGATACTCACTCAACTTTAGATATAACTGTCTTTGCTCTTTTTTGCTGTAACTCTTTTGCTGTAAAGATAGAGTCTTTATTAGATATACTTGCAAAGTATTGGATCAATATACTTTGTAGTAATACTAGACTTTATAAAAATGTGTTTTTGCAATTTACTAACAATGTGTCAGAAGTGCAAACCTTTACTGTAAAACACCTTTGATTGATGATATTTAACATTCAAACATTTACTTGGTTAAAAGAATTTGTTTTCCTTAATAAATTATCATTGCATTTCTTCATTACGAAACTAGAAGTTTTTAATCAAACAGAGAGCTACAATATCAATTACTTATGAGAACTTGTCAGTTTTACAGTGTCATTGTGTTCACTTTCCTAATTGGCTTAATGATACTTGATAACTTTAAGTCAATCTTGAAAATATTTAGTTGTATAAATTAGTATCTGACTGGGAATAAACACATCTAAAACCAATATTCATTCATCCAAATTTGCATTTGTTTTTCATAAAAATTTCCTGGGATGAGTAATAATAGCAAACAAATAGCAATAAAATGTCAATCAATCAATAACTGACCAGAGCAAAAGAGGGTGAGCACCAATCCCATAATAATTGATATTGTAATGGTGGAGTTACAATGTTTACTAATAATTCCTAAATGCATAGTAGAACAGAGTGGCCTCAGTTATGCACCGAATGTGTTAGGATGATCAGGGCACTCTTTGAACAAGAGTGGCTTCTGTCTCCTCAGTCTCTGTCTTCAGGTAGAAGAATTTTATTTCAGATGATCTTTTACTTCCTCATTCAGAAATAGGCCAAAAAAAAAGTGCATACCATAACATAGTAAATGTAATAACTTTTTGAAGATTGCGAATCTGATTTGACTGTGGAGAGAGTACAGTTAGAATTTGGTTCTATTGGTCATTGCTCCTGTCCTGCAATAATGTGAATATTAAGGGAATGAAAGGTCAGTACATTAGTGCAGCTCACATGAGTTAATCTCAAAGAGGAGATTAATATTATGCTCTGAATTCAGCCACTGATTCAGTACATAAAATGTTTTAAATCTACAATATTATCTACACAACACCTTAAGGCTATTTCTCCAATGATAGTAGATGACTTACTTTACATTAAATTGCTAGAAAGTAGTTTCAGTGCTTTCCTCAAATCAGGAAATTTTACTTGAAGATATCTTAAGATTTCTCTTGTTTAATTAATTACAGTAAGAAATTGTTGTATGGTGGGATAAATACTATAGTTAAACTAACTGGACTGAGGAAAAATACAAATACAATCTACCTATACTTTGACTATCGTGTTTAACCATTATCAACTAAAAGTGTATTTTTATGGCAATACATTTTCTTGAAAGCTTTACAGTACAGTGAAACCAGAGGCAGGAAGTATACAGTTTGTGAAACTATGTTTTATTGGGGAAGAAAAAAAATCGTACTTGATTGAGTTCCCATTTCATGCTAAATTTACAAAAACATGAGAGCTATGTTCTTTCAACAAGCAAATCAAGTACCTAGTGAATTCATTCACTGTGTGAACTCAGGTGCAAAGGCAGTATGAGAAATGTTAGATTAATACCACAAAACGCACAATTTATGAAGACAATATGGGAAAAACATCATGAATATATGTTATTGTTTCATCACTATATTCAGCTGATCATTAGATAAATGATTTGAGTTAGCACCTTCACCATCTAAATCTGTGAGGGTGTCTGGATTTTTCCAACTGTGACTCAGATATTACCAAGGTTTTTAAGATTTCATCTTGAGTAATAGGGAGGGTTAAGCAGCATATGATCGAAAGATGGCCTTCTGGATAAGAAATAAGTAAATAAAATAAATTAATAAAAATATAAAAGATTATCTGAAACCTCTATAATGTGTAAAATTTATTTGCTGGTATGTATTAGGATGAGTTTCTAAAGGCATGGAAATGTATCATCATATTTGAATAACATTTTCTTCTAAGGATCAGGGCATCATTTGATTAGTTTTTTTTTTCTTTTTGCTTAGCAGTAATAAGTCATTACAGAAATGTAGTCTGTCTCTCTGGCTATAAAACCAACTAGCTGAAAAAAGGTTATTTTTATCAATTAGTTTTCCAAGCCTGCAACAAAATGAGTTTCTTTGCAGATAAATCCTGGGCAATATTTTATTTTCAAATTAATTTTCTTCTATTTTTCCTTGCTAACAAACACTCAGTTACTCTTCAGGAATATGTGTTGTGCTATATGGGGATTGAAAGTTCAACTTCAGTGGCCTGAATATATGTTAATATTAGGCTATCAGTTATTATTCTCCAAGACAATGTGTGCAGTGAGAATAAATATAAAAGAGTGTTTATTGGCATGTATATTACAGGCAAGCTTTTTCCCAATGCTACCAATATGATAGTACACTGATTATTGGAAACAGAGGTGTCCACATTTTTCCATTCCCCCTTTTTATGGATTAAAAACCTTTTGGAACAAAGAAATGTCAGAGAGTTAAGGAATAAGAATTTAAAGCTAATTTATAAATCCTGCTTGACTTAATCTACGCTTAGAAGGTAATTGGACAAGATCCCATCTTGTTTTGTATTGCATTTTTGTTTTTATTGTTTATTATTTGGTGAGCTTCCCAGAATCAGACGTCTAATCAGAGATCCATCCATCCATCCATCCATCCATCCATCCATCCATCCATCCAAGGCACTAGGTCAGTCTGGGAAATATAAAAATAATCCCAGAAGAAAACTATTGTTACCAGGAATAGTTCACTAGTATATTAATGAAATCTCAGGACTACGGGATTTTTTATATACATAAAAATGTATTCATAATTTAAACCTCTTACAATGTGACAAAACCAATTCCCCCTCTTTCGACCAATTTGAGCCTGAGTGCTACCAGTTAGCCATACTACTAAGAATGAGGGGGGGGGGAAGGAGACTAAAAATTGGACATAACACTGGATATGGCTGGTGAGTTGCATGGTAACTTGATTGGAATAGAGTCACTCAAGATTACAACATGCTGAAAAGCAAAAGAAAGAAAAGAGTGTATGTTAAAAAAGCTGCTTCTAGTTGGAAATTCACAGTATAGAAAGAAAGCTAGTGACTCCTTCTCACAGAAGGCTTAACCAAAGTCTTAACAGAAGGCGTTACAGAAGACTTTAACATACAGAGACTTTACATACAAACATGCTTTACATACAGAAGACATACAAACTTTAACATACAGAAGACTTTAACATACAGAGTGTATGTTAAAAAAGCTGCTTCTAGTTGGAAATTCACAATATGAAAAGAAAATTAACTGGAGGATAATGATGAACACATTAAATTAAAAATAGTGGAAGGAGGAATATAAGTCTACAGCTGTTTTGCTGTTTACTATCACAGATACTTCTAAGAGGTATGAGGGGGAATTTTAATATTCCAGCATTTGGTGAGAGACAAAATCTCCCACTTGTGATCATTAGATGACATTCAAATTCCTGAAATGAAGTTGAAACAAAGAGATCAACTACCTTTGACTTGACAGTGTACTCAACTAGACTTGACAATAAATCACAGATTGGCTGACACTTCACAGCTAGTGATTCCTTCTCACAGAAGGCTTCACCGAAGTCTTAACAGAAGAAGACAGAAGACATTATAGAAGACTTACAAACATGACTCCGCTACATTAGAATAACACCATATACAACAGTTGATTGCCTCTGGCCAATGAGAAGATGTAAGTGACTTTTACAACCTTGGGCCTTCTTGTTCTCACCTTTCAAATGAATGGATATGCGGTGTGCGCTTTGTGATCTAATGTCAACAAGTGTTTACTCTTGCTGAGGCAAGAATAAAAATATGCAACATGATGGGTATGGCCACATCGCCACACACACACACACAGTTATCACACATACAAAATGGATTGAACTTTGAGCTGCTTTACTCATCAATTTGTAGATTTTTACACACACATATACACAGTTTATTTATTTATTTATTTTATTGTATTAGTTCGATTTATATGCCACCCTTTTCTGGAGACTCAGGGCGGCTTACAATGCATTAAGCAACAGCCTTCATACTTTTGTATATACCTGCTCAGTAGGGCTTTTTGCCCCCCAACCCCCCGAGCGGTGTTCTATTTTATACAAAGTCAGCTTATTGCCCCCACAAACTGGGTCCTCATTTTACCTACCTCGAAAGGATGGAAGGCTGAGTCAACCTTGAGCCTGGTGAGAATTGAACTCGCAGTAATTGCAGGCAGCTGGCAGCTAAGTGCTACTTTAACAGCAGTTTAGTCCGTGCGCCACCAAGGCTCCTTATAGTTATTGTGGAGACTGCTTCAAAAAGCTGATGCTTACATAATAGCCATCTCTAGCTTGGTTAACTGTTAATTTCCTCTTCAGCCTTGACCCTAAACCATATAGAAGACTTGGCTCAAAAAACAAACAAACAAACAAACCCAGAAATAATGGAAACTTTTTTTTTGGGGTGGGGGGAAAATAACCATACAATGTTCATCCCAAAGATGCTTTTTTTTTCTTTTTTTTTTTCAAGAGGCAACTGGACTTCAGCTCTGAGCTGAAGACGCTTCTTGGATGAGAAGTGAAATGTCTTCAAAGAAAAACCAGAAAGTCCAGTTGCCTCTTGAAAAGAAAAGAAAAAAAGCACCTTTGGGACCATTGTGGCCTGGATGACTGAGAATCTCCTTGGACATACAATGTGAAACTATATGCACTTATCTCAATAAGAAAAGAAATTACTGGTTGCCGCCAAGACGCTATTTGTTTCTTTTTTATATTCTCATTCCACCACTACCAATATAGATAGTCCTCAACTTACAACTATTCATTTAGTGACTGTTTCAATTTGCTTAAAAAAATGACATGGCCATTTTTCATACTACAACCATTGCAGCAGGGGTGAAATGTTCCCGGTTCGGACCAGATCGCCCAATCCGGTAGCGATGGTGGCGGGTGGTTCGGAGAACTGGAAGCAAAAATCCCTGCAACCCCCCCCCCACCATGCCCAGCTGAGCCGCATGATCATCAGAGGCATTTTTTTTTTTACTTTTAAAAGCATTTTTTCTACAACCTCTTCCGATGAAAAAATGCTTTTAAAAGTAAAAAAAAAGCCTCTTATGATCGCGCAGCTCAGCTGAGATCATCAGAGGCTTTTCAAAGCATTTTTTTCCTGCAATCTCTTGACTGAAGAGGTGGTAAAAAAAATGTTTGAAAAGTCTCTGACGATCCCAGCTGAGTTCCCTGATCGGCAGAGGCTTTTCAAAGCATTAGAAAAAATGCTTTGAAAAGTTTTTTTTTTAAAAAGTTGGCCACACCCACCCAGTCACATTACCCCCCCCACCAAGCCACGCCCACAGAACTGGTAGTAACAGATTTTACATTTCACCCCTGCATTGCAGCATCCCAATGTGATCAAAATTTGAATGCTGGCACCTGGCTTGTATTTATGACACCTGCACTGACACAAGATCATGGGATTGCCTTTTGCAACTTTCTGACAAGCAAAGTCAATGAGGTAGCTCAGGGGTGAAATCTACTTACCTTCCTTACCAGTTCGGAAGTGCATGCGCCGCACATGTGCAAAACCTTCTGCGCATGCACAGAGGGTAAAAAACACATTACTTCCTGGTTAAAACCAGGAAGTAACAACACCTGGGCGGGTGGGCGGAGCCCTGCGCCGCCATCGCTACCGGTTCTCCAAACCACGTGCCACAATCACTATCGGATCGCCTGTGAGCATTTCACTCCTGCGGTAGCTAGATTCACTTAACAACCGTGTTACTAACTTAACCATTGCAGTGATTCACTTAACAACTGTGGCGAGAAAGATTGTAAAACTTTTACATGGGTCAAAACTCAATGGTTTTGCTTAGCAACAGAAATGTTGGACTCAATTGTGGTCATAAATCAAGGACTACCTGTAATCCAAAGATGTTTCTGAGTATTTCTAGAAGCTTCTTCTGGTATTTTCAGTAGCTGCCTGCAATCACTGAAAGATTGTATAGTTTTTCCATTCAAACTTTTGTCAGTGTGAAGAAGCAGTTTAAGGATCTGCTGGAATTCTTGATATTAAAGCTGAATGCAGTTTAAGGCATATCTTATATTTCAGGAAAGCAGATTTTAACAAAAAGTGAGCAATAATTATAATTCCAAGAAAGAAGAAACAAATGGGAACAGGAAACCAACATGGGTAGGAGAGGCTAACAATCAAATTTATTTTATTACTTATTAAATGTATATGCATCCATTTCATCAATAAAGTAACTCTGACTTACAAACAGTAAAAGAATAAATATAAAAACAATTAAAATTAAGAAGTTGCATATAAAAAACTAAAAGCAAGGAGATGGATGTGGGTGAGATCTTCTTCACCTCCAGTGAAGAGTGCCCTCCCTTGGGGCCCCAAGCCAACTCATAAAAACAGATTTAATGCCCTGCTAGACGTGTGGGAACAATTAGACATCCAGTGGCAGAATGTCCTACAGGATGAAGGGCACAGCAGAAAAGCCTGCTGTCCTTTACCTCACCAGCTAAAAATCCTTAAGTGACGGGGCCCGTAGTAGGCTCTATCCACTGAAATGAGCAACATAGGCTAGTCCCATTGGAAGAAGATGCCAATGTAACTTCACTGTACTGAAAGCTTAGAAAAGCTCTAAAAAGAAAAGAAAATATCTTAATTCAAAACAAAACAAAAGGATACTTCTCAACTTTATTTAAAAACCTTCAGGAAGGAAAGTCTATCATCTCCAAAGCAGGCTGTTCCAATGCTGGACCATTCTCATCGTTAGGAGGAAAAAAAAAAAAAATTTGGAAACCACATCAGTTATCAATGTAGAAAATATAAAGGGAGGCCAGAACATCTGATTGCTCTTTCTTTTTTTTTTATTCTGAACATACCTGAAGAAGGTCTCTTTGTTGTTCTTTAGTCTTTAGTCACAGCATCTCATTCTGAACTTGATCTTTTGGATGCTACTGATAGCCTGATATCTTTTGCTCATAAGGTTGCATATGCATTTGGCTCAAAAATGTCCAAACATCCTTCTCTATACCCTCTAAGCTTTTATTTAGATTACAGCTTCATATTTTCCCTGAAAAATCAGCATTCTTTTCCTAATGGCTTCTTTAGAATCTATTCTGTGTGCATTTGTGTAAGTGTATATTTACAAACCTAAATTACTTTTTAGAAACTATAAGAAGTTATTACAGAAAAAAAAATTGCTGAGACATTTGACCTACTCTATGTTCTAAAGCAGAGGTGTCAAACTCAAGGCCTGTGGGGTGCTTAGATCTGGCCCATGCGGCTGTCCTGGAAACAGCGAGTAACCAGCCCACTGTGCCTCTGCCAGTGAAAATGGAGCCTGGGGAGGTCACACGTGACCCACCTAGACTCTGTTTTCGGCTGTGATGGCCTCCTGCAGCCCTCTGCCAGCAAAAATGGAACCTGGGGAGGTCCATGTGCAGCCTCCCTGGCTGCAGGAGGCCATCATGGCTGAAAACAGACCTCAATGAGTGATGTTGAGCTGGCCACACCACCCCTGACTCCCCGAGGTCAAGCACAACCCTGATGTGGTCCTCAATTAAATTGAGTTTGACACCCCTGTTTTAGAGAGAGAAAGATCAGATTAGAAACGGGTGAAAAAAAACCCTTTTCAGGCTCAAAATCAGTTCTAATGTTTGGAGTGGTGCAGTGGCCTAGAAATGGAGCCCTTGCCTCACAATCAGGAGGCTGTGAGGCTCGATCCTAAGTAGAGGCAGATATTTCTCTCTCTGGGTACACCGATAATATATTTGCTGAACAAAAACTCCGCATTGGTGACAGGAAGGGCATCCGGCCATTAAAACACTCTGCTTGCTCCATTCAGTTGCCCAGACTCCACCCCGCAAGGGATTGTGGGGTTGTTAAATGAAGATGATGAATCAGTTCTGATGTTTATAATATAACTTATTTGTGCCCACTTCATAGCCACAAAGACACATTTAGAGCTGTCCTTTTTTTATTTACTTATCTCTCAGTACAAATTTCTCTGTTTTTCTGCTGTTATCCACAGGGCAAATGAAGGAACTGGAAATGTATCACATTCATTTCTAGAAAGGTTTCTCAATTACCGTTGAAATGATGAGCCTACTTTAGGTGGATAGCAGAAAAGCAGCATGAAGTTATCATGCAACGGAGACAGGCACTTTTTGTTTATGGAGAACACATATGCTAGAATTTGCTTCACATAACAATATTCAGAAAGAATGTTGAAAATTGCAGGCGGATGCTTTTATATGCCAAGTAACACTTTTGTTATTTTTTTTAGCACGGTGACAGAAGGGCCATTGGGGACACTAAAATTAACATGTGCCCACTTTGCCTACTCTGTCAAAGCAGCTCTGCAGATACCATACATGTTTAGGGATAAATAGGCCCAAGGAGCTTCCATTTCACATCTGCCTGGCTGTGAGAGCTTGCAAATTTTATGTGGAGTTTGTTTTATGACTTCAGCAACAGACCAGGAAGTTTCTTAATGTTTAAAATGCCCAAGGCAACGAAAGATCTCTTTCATTTTTCTCTCATTTTTAAAAAAGCTTAGCAAGAAGCAATCACTGGGTCTTTGCAAAGTAGAGACTTCATTTCTAGCATTTCCTTGGAATGGCCATATGATTGCACAATGTTTTGTTTTTTAAAAAAAATCAAAGTCCCCTTTTTGCTACCGTATTTCCCCGAAAATAAGATATCCCCTGATAATAAGCCCAATTGGGCTTTTGAGCGCATGCTCAAAAATACCCTCCCTGAAAATATTTAAATGCATGCGCAGCCAGGACTGACTATTTCCTCAGGTTAGGGTTAGGGAGACAAAGCTGGAAATCAGATAAGACGACAAAAGGAGTCCCATCTTGCTCCACGTGCCCCAAAATAATAAGACCTCCCCAAAAATAAGGCCAAGCGCTTATTTCGGGGTTCAAAAAATATAAGACAGGGTCTTATTTTGGGGGAAACATGGTACTTCATTTATTTTGGAAAATGTCTATCATCTGTCCTCAGCCTGCATTCCTGTTTCTCCACTCCTGGCAAGATAAATACTAATTGGACTTTATTTCTGTGATCTTTTGTTCCCAGATGGATCAGCTAGGAGTGAAAATCCCTGTTTCCTCCTTACAAGATCTGTGACAAATACATTGTAATACTTAGCCTGGGCACTTTGAAAATGTGATTTTGCATGGGCCGTGCTACATGTAGTGAATTTCCTTCACACAGAAGATAGCTGCCCACACAAAGCAACCTGCAGATAAACACTGATACATATGTGATCATGAAAGCATTAGTTTCTACTTGATGCTTTGTTTTAGCTTTTTGGGGAAGGGTATGGAGAAATCTGAAATGGTCAGAGAATCGTTGTTAAAAATATAGGGAAGAATGTCAATAATTTTCATAGAAAATATTTATTTAATAATGACTTTTCATAGAAATATTCCTGGTGCATTAGCTCTCTGAAAGACAGGAATCTTCCAAATTTTTGTGTTCTAAATCTGCTTATAAAAGTATAATCCATCTGGCTTTTATCTTTTTTGGTACAGGTAGTCCTTGACTTACAACAGTTCATTTAGTGACCGTTCAAAGTTACAACGGCACTGAAAAATATGACTCGTGACCATTTTTCACAGTTACGACCTTTGCAGCATCCCCACGATCATGTGATCAAAATTAAGATACTTGGCAACTGGTTCATATTTAAGATCGTTGCTGTGTCTCAGAGTCATGTGATCCCCTTATCACAAACAAAGTCAATGGGGAAGCCAGATTCACTTAACAACCAGTTTACATATTTATCAACTGTAGTGATTCCCTTAACTACTTTGGCAAGAAAGGTCATAAAATGGGGCAAAACTCACTTAACAACTGTGTTGCTTGGCAATGAGTCGCCATGGGCAAATAGGCAGCAATATAAATTTAATGAATCAATGAATGAATCAATGAATGAATCAATAAATAAATTTTGGGCTTAATTGTGGTTGTAAGCCGTGGACTATTTGTATTTGTTTGAAGTTATTTTTTAAATGATTTTTTCAAAGTATCCTTTACATAGTTGTTCATAAATATAGATGAATAAATCTAGTATTATACAGATTTCTTCCCTCTTTGAGAAAGAGGAACGATTGTGTCTTTCTCCAAAGTAGAGAAAGTTGTCTGTAGCTTATTAACTTTACAAAGTGACGAGAAACACTTTTCTTTCTCTATTTCATTGATAATAGTATTTTTTTAAAAACCACTACTCCTATCCCCACTTGCAGTGGCAAAGTTCTCTCTCCCTACAAGGTTTTTCAGCAATATTTTTCACCATACAATGTTTAGGTAGTCATGAAATACTGAAGAAAATGAGGCTTAAGAGAACAGTGTTAAGTAAAACCCACTAGAAAATGCATACAGTAATCTAACAAACAATACAATATAATAATAATAATAATAATAACTTCATTGTCATTGTACATATATACACAGTATACCCATGCAATGAAATTCACTTAACACCCAAAGACCAGGTCCAACACATATAACAATCCCCAAACACCCCCCACCCCCCACAAATTTCCCCACCCGTAAACCACCCAAATATCCACACAACAGACCAAGTAATGCTGTCCAACAGCTCACTGATGGTGGCCCTTTAGTTCATTGTTGAGTGCAATTATAGCTCTGGGATAAAAACTGTTCAGAAGACGTGTGGTCTGAGTTTTAATTGTTCTGTATCTTCTGCCAGAAGGCAACAGTCTAAAAAGATTTTAAGCAGGATGAGAAGAGTCTCTGAGAATGTTATGCAACTTCCTCAAACAGCAAGATTCGAAGATGTCGTCCAGGGCTGGTAGCTGGAGCTCGATGATATTCTGGGCAGTTTTAATGATTCTCTGTAGAACTTTTTTGTCCACTACAGAGCTGCTCCCATACCATACAAGAATGCCATATGTCAGGACACCCTCAATGGTGCTGCGATAGTAGGACAGAAGTAGATCCTGAGATAGATTTATCTTCCTGAGCATTCTCAGAAAGTACAGCCTCTTCTGTGCCTTCTTCACAGTAATCTGTGAATGACTAAGACTCAAATTTATCAAACAATAAATTTGAGTCTTAGTCATACATTATAATCATAATCATAAGTTTATTTTGTCAAGCATATATAAGATAACAGGTAAAAGTATAAACATAATTTGAACACATGAAAAGAGTAAGTAAAAAGGAATATTAGGACAGGGACGGTAGGCACGCTGGTGAGCTTATTCACGCACCAGCGTGAATGGGGTGACCTCTTAGGAATGGGGTGAGGTCAACAGTAAACAGTCTAAGGTTAAAGTTTTGGGGGTTTGGGGAAGAAACTACAGAGTCAGGTAGTACATTCCAGGCATTGATCACTCTGTCATATTTTCTGCAATCGAATTTGGAACGGTTTACCTTGAGTTTGTATCTATTATTTGCTCGTGTATTGTTGTGATTGAAGCTAAAGTAGTCATTGATAGGAAGTACATTGTGGCAGATAATTTTATGTATTATGCTTAGGTCAGACTGAAGTCAGCGTAGTTCTAAGTTGTCTAAGCCCAAAATTTGAAATCTGGTGGCATAAGGTATTTTATTGCGGTTAGAGGAATGAATGGAGAACTCTTCTCGTAAAATATCTCTGGACTCTCTTGATTGTATTTATGTCCTGAATAGTTCTCAAATAGAGCTTGTTTCATGATGCAGTGCTTCTGCTGAAACTAAACAGGTAGTCCTTGAGTTTTGTTTGGGTACACTCAGAAGACTAACTCCAAGTGAAACTTTATTTGTGTATTTTGGGAATCAAGTATTCTTCCTTTGATACTGTAAAATAGGATGTCTTCTAAAATGCCATCGAGGTAAAAGTTCTATAAGAATGAAAAGTGAAATGACAAGGAAATTGGATGTTGATACGATTGTTTTATTTTATTTTTTATTTGATGTAGGTAACAAGACATGTTGCTACCAAATAGATTTTATGACCATCTGACATTCCCAGAAAGATAATTTTCAATCTTTGGGAGAGTGTAGCAGTTAGACAATGAAAACACAACCAAGACAAGAGTAAAAAATGTTACAGAAATATTTGTTTCTTACATGAGTACTGCTGAAATGGATTGTGTTAATTTTTAAGAATTTCCATATTGTTCACTGAAAATAGTTTATTTTTGGTGTAGAAGAATGACTTTGAGTGGTGAAAAATAATAATATACTGCTACAAACAAAAGATGAAACTAAAGGGTAACAGCCACTATATAAAACAGATGAGCAGAAATCCAGCAAGGTGCATTCATGAACACCAACTCGCAGTAAGCAGATACAAGAAGGCAGGGAGCTGTCAGCCCTGCCTCAACTTGGACTCCTAAGTAAAAACAATCCTTAGCTCCATTTGTTGCAAAAGGTACAGTTTATTAGGAGTCAAGTGAACTACAATAAAGCAAAGCCAGAACTGAAATTCACACACCAAAATCCCCAAGTGTAACTTTCTCCCTTCATAGATACTTCCCATTACTGGCCCCCATCGCCCAATCATTTTCAAAGACAATGTTTTCAAAATGATCATTCCAAGTTTGAGTTTGAACTGGTATGCAGCTGCATTCTTATCCATCCAATCTAGAAACCATATCTCGGGAGATGCAGTGAACAGTGAAGACTTCCCTCTTTCCATCTAGCTCCCCCCCAATCCAGAGTTCATGGTAAATTGGTACCAAGCAATTGCAGAACACAGGTGTGAGGTAGCAGTTCTGACAAAAAAAAACCCTTAATATCACAACAGATGGACAGATTCAACTTTAGTTTCAACTGGAAAGTTGACTAAGCTAAATCCAAAAACATTAGAGAATTCTTGGAAGCCTGACATTCAGATAAATCTGCCATCAACAGGCATGTAGAGATAAGTAACATGTACACATCATCCAAAAGAGGCAATAAAAAGCTAAAAAGTTAAAAAAAAAACCACTTCCTCACTAGCAATCAACACCCAGATAATACCAAGATTAACAACTAATCAAGCAGTAAACCACAGCCTTATCAAGGAACCACCAAGGAGAAAGAGAGAGCAAAACCCACTCCCTTTTAGAACTGAAGATGTTAGCTCATCTGGTAACAAAACCTTTGCAAGCAAAAAACCAAACTCAGAGAGCACCAAGGACTCTACAAACATTAATTTTCTGCTTCATTATGTCTTGTGCTGTTTACTCTTCAGTATAGCTCCTTTCTTCTTTTAATCGTGCTCATTACATATATTCATAAGAATGCAATATATGTAGCTTATTCCTTTACATAACTGCCTCAGAAATCTTTCTATTTAATTTGAGGCTGACAAAATACATTTATACCATAAAATATTAAGGCACAACAGTTTCAAGGTAATCTCCATATTTTAAGTGAAAAGATCTATCAATGACAACATAATATTATTTCAGTTCAACCACAAGTAATTTTCTTCTGTACTATATTGCTAGATTATTATTTATACAGAAGTATAAGTACATGATAAGGACCATCTATTTAAATAGGCAATCATCAAAGTGTATAAGCAGCAAATAATAGTGTATTTATGCCATGACAAAAAATAAGCAGATGGAAGCATGGGGTATATTTTAATTTATAATATGTTGCAGCTCTAACTTTTAGAATCTGCCACCTAGAAAAAGGCTAAACAAAATAGATAAAATTAGAAAGCGTAGCACTATAACATTAAGTGATCAGCAATAAATCAAAATAAGGGTCATTTTCATAAAAATACGTAAACAAAATTACCTATAAAATATATCACAGATTTGTGCCTAACATCTTGTGGCTTGTATGGTGCTGACTGTTGTAAAACTTGCTTTGGATGAAGAAATGAATGCATGATCAACTTTCTCTCTCATATAAATATGACCACATCTAAGTTATTCTACTAAGTTTCTTTACCAAATGCACTTCTGGGGAAAAAATGGAACAAAATCCAGACAAAAAAAATATTTTAACTGCTTTTTTGATGTCTGTTTTCTTTTTTCTTTTCCCAAGACAAGGGTCACACAAAGCATAGGAAGCATAGTACATAAAATCATCTGCTACAGTGTCCTACCAGCCAATGAATACTTCAGCTTCAACCAAAACAATACAAGAGCACACAATAGATACAAACTCATGGTAAACCAATCCAAACTAGACTGCAGAAAATACAACTTCGGTAACAGAGTTGTCAACGCCTGGAATGCACTACCTGACTCTGTGGTTTCTTCCCCAAATCCTCAAAACTTTAACCTTAGACTGTCTACTGTAGATCTCACCCCATTCCTAAGAGGTCTGTAAGGGGCGTGCATAAGCACACCAGTGTGCCTACCGTACCTGACCTAATGTTTTCTTTTATTTGTATCCTTTTAATGTATTTATAATTATGTTTACACTTGTATCTGTCATAAAATACATGCTTGATGAAAATAAATAAAATAAATAAAATAAACAAAAGCTAGGAATTCTTTATCTTAGAAGAGAATATATACAGGTGAAACTCAAAAAATTAGAATATCGTGCAAAAGTTCATTTATTTCAGTAATGCAACTTAAAAGGTGAACCTAATATATGAGATAGACTCATTACATGCAAAGCGAGATAGTTCAAGCCTTGATTTGTCATACTTTTGATGATTATGGCTTACAGCTCATGAAAACCCCAAATTCACAATCTCAGAAAATTAGAATATTACAAGAAATCAATAAAACAAGGATTGTACATAGAACAATATCGGACCTCTGAAAAGTATAAGCATACATATGTACTCAGTACTTGGTTTGGGCCCCTTTTGCATCAATTACTGCCTCAATGTGGCATGGCATGGATGCTATCAGCCTGTGGCACTGCTGAGGTGTTATGGAAGACCAGGATGCTTCAATAGCAGCCTTCAGCTCTTCTGTATTGTTCGGTCTCATGTCTCTCATCTTTCTTTTGGCAATGCCCCATAGATTCTCTATGGGGTTCAGGTCAGGTGGGTTTGCTGGCCAATTAAGCACAGTAATCCCATGGTCATTGAACCAGGTTTTGGTACTTTTGGCAGTGTGGGCAGGTGCCAAGTCCTGCTGGAAAATGAAGTCAGCATCCCCATAAAGCTCGTCTACGGAAGGAAGCATGAAGTGCTCCAAAATCTCCTGATAGACGGCTACATTGACCCTGGACTTAATGAAGCACAGTGGACTAACACCAGCAGATGACATGGCTCCCCAAATCAACACAGACTGTGGAAACTTCACACTGAACTTCAAGCATCTTGCAGTGTGTGCCTCTCCATTCTTCCTCCAGACTCTGGGTCCTTGGTTTCCAAATGAGATGCAAAAGTTGCTCTCATCAGAAAAGAGGACTTTGGACCACTGAGCAACAGACCAGTTCTTTTTGTCTTTAGCCCAGGTAAGACGCTTCTGATGTTGTTTGTTATTCAGGAGTGGCTTGACAAGAGGAATACGACATTTGAAGCCCATGTTCAGGATCCGTCTGTGTGTGGTGGCTCTTGATGCACTGATTCCAGCCTCAGTCCACTCCTTGTGAAAGTCCCCAACACTTTTGAATGGTCTTTTCCTGACAATCCTCTCCAGGCTGCGGTCATCCCTGCTGCTTGTGTACCTTTTTCTTCCACACTTTTCCCTTCCACATAACTTTCTATTAATGTGCTTTGATACAGCACTTTGGGAACATCCAACTTCTTTTGCAATTACCTTTTGAGGCTTTCCCTCCTTATGGAGGGTGTCAATGATGGTTTTCTGCACAACTGTCAGGTCAGCAGTCTTTCCCATGATTGTGATTCCTACTGAACCAGACTGAGAGACCATTTAAAGGCTCAGGAACCCTTTGCAGGTGTTATGGCTTAATTAGCTGATCAGAGTGGAACACTTTGAGCCTAGAATATTGAACCTTTTCACAATATTCTAATTTTCTGAGATTGTGAATTTGGGGTTTTCATGAGCTGTAAGCCATAATCACCAAAAGTATGACAAATCAAGGCTTGAACTATCTCGCTTTGCATGTAATGAGTCTATCTCATATATTAGGTTCACCTTTTAAGTTGCATTACTGAAATAAATGAACTTTTGCACAATATTCTAATTTTTTGAGTTTCACCTGTATATATATGTAGCTCACGGTTGAACTGTGGGGTACTTGATGTTCTCTGAGTTTGGTGGATTTCTTGAAGGTGTTTCCTTACCAAACTAGATAACGGTATCAGTGTTGCAGCACAGATGATGTTACCTAGTTAGGTAAAGAAATGTCTGAAAGAAAAGCATCAAGCTCAGAAAGCACCAAGGGCCCCATAATTCTTCACCATTGAAGAATAGTGCGCCATTGACTCCTTTGAGAGTGTAGTGACATCTCCAGACCTCTTCTCGAAAAATAAATCAATAAATGCATAAGATGTATAAGGACTCCTAGTTAAGAACCTTTGTCTTAGTCAGATGGAAAATATAGGTCTTGCAGATGGAAAATGATCTATAAATGCCCCAAGATATAATGTGATATCTCTCCTAGAGATAATTCAGCTGGGCAGCCACTTCAGACATTTAGGGGATAGTTTTTTTCTGACATATAGCTAGTATCAGGCAAATATCTTTGCATGATTTGGTGAAAGTTTGGATGAGTAGGGGTCTGTGCAGATCAGAAAAGTCTGCTTAAAACATAGACCTAACATTTGTCATTTCTTTCTCTACTAAGTAAGAATGCTTAGGATTAAACTGTTTACAAAACATGACAGCCATGAATAATTGGGATCTTGTACAGTGGTCTTATGTGATGTTCTAAATATAGATGGTACCTTTTCATCAAGGACTTTCAATGCCTGAATTAATTTTGCTAAACTCTTGAATTGGTAGGTCGTCTTTAACAGGAAAGAACATATGAAAGATGCCTCTTCAATTGTCACTGGCAAAAAAAAGCCCTCCACTTTTTCTGACTCTCTGTGTTTTCTATTTCATCCCAATATTTCTGTTAAGAATTGGCAGACTGGATTAACTGAAGGTCCATATATTTTTCCAAGAATAGCAAGAAATAAAGAAGTTACTGTTTGATGCTGCAGTATCTGAGAATTGAAAATGCATGAAAATGCATTCTAGAACTTTGAAGGCTCATTTGCAGCTATCACAAATGATCATTATTCACCTGCTGTAATGAACTATAAATATTTAAAATGCTCTATGTCCATCATCAAACTATTCTATTTTATGATGCAAGCAGGAACATGGGAATGGGATTTTCCAATGATGGGAAATATGAAGTTGGGATAATCTGTTTAATCAAAAAGTCTTCAACAAAAGCCACTTGAATTTTATGTTCTTCAAGACAACTGCAAGAAGTTTTCCATCTGCAAAAAATAAATAAATAAAAAAATAGAATAATAGAATAGAACAGAATAGAATAACAGCATTGGAAGGGACTTTGTAGGTCATCTAGTCCAACCTCCTGCTCAAGCAGGATATCCTATACCATTTCTGACAGATGGCTGTCCAGTCTCTTCTTGAAAACTTCCAGTGATGAAGCACCCATAACTTATGAAGGCAAGGTATTTCATTGGTTAATTATTCTCACTGTCAGAAAATTTCTCCTTATTTCTAAGTTGAATCTCTCCTTGATCAGTTTTCATCCATTATTCCTTGTCTGGCCTTCAGGTGCTTTGGAAAATAGGTTGACCACCCCTCCTCTCTGTGACAGCCCCTCAGATATTGGAAGACTGCTATCATGTCACCTCTGGTCCTTGCCTTCACTAGACTTGCCATGCCCAGTTCCTGCAACCATTGTTCATATGTTTTAGCCTCCAGTCCCCTAATCATCTTTGTTGCTCTTCTCTGCGCTCTTTCTAGGGTCTCAACATATTTTTTTTTTTATCTTGAAACAAAATGTTTCTGACATTTCCCATATCTCTGGGAGAATTATTTGTATTAAGAAATTAATCAATATCTAGTCTGTACAACTCCAAGAAAAATTGCACGAAGGGATTTTTTTTTTCTTACATGACACATCCAAGCAAATATTGGGAAGAAAAGCTAAAAGGAGTTTTCTATACAGATATAAATACCTTAGAAATCCGTGATGATCTCTGCCCATTATTTTGAAAGCCTAATGCACAACTTTTATCCTTGATACATTGATAGGACACAATAAAAGCTTTTGCCCATTTTCTAACAAATAGTTTTCTCTCTCCCGCTGATTGCTTTTAAGGTCCATTTTGTGAAGAGACCATGAAACCGTGTAGTTCTCAGCCATGCCAGAATGAAGCTGTATGCTACAACAATCCTTCCGGGTACACTTGTGCCTGTCCTCCCGGATTCCTTGGGCCCAATTGTGAAACTGATATCAATGAGTGCTTTTCTGGACCATGCCAGAATGGAGGCATATGTCACGATCGGCCAAATGTGAGTATAATTTCTATATAATGGATAAGGGTGTGCCGGGGGGGGGGGGGAGTTTGGCAAAATATCTTTTCAGTTAGTCCTCAACTTACAACCATAATTGGGACTAGACTTTCCATTGCTAAACAGTGGTTGCTAAATGAGTCATACCTAGTGGTGGGTTGCTACTGGTTTGCCCTGGTTCAGGCGAACCAGTAGCAGCGGCAGCAGGAGACTCCGCCCACCTGCCCGGACGTCATTAAATATGATCTGCGCATGCGCATAAGCTTCTGCGCATGTGCAGAAGTGTTGCGTGCACGAACCGGTAGCAAAGGTAAGTGAAACCCACTCCTGGTCATACCCAAATGTATGAACTTTTTGTGTCACTTGTTATGCAACCCACTGAAGTTATTAAGTGAATCTCTGGCTTCTCCCATTGACTTTGCTTCTTGAAAGCTGACTGGGAAGGTCACAAATGGTGATCCCATAACCCTGGGACACTGCACCCATTGTAAACACATGCTGGTTGCCAAGCACCCACAGAGTAACAGAGTTGGAAGGGACCTTGGAGGTCTTCTAATCCAACCCCCTGCTCAAGTAGGGAACTCTGTACCACGGGTGTCAAACTCGCCGTGTCACATTGCCATTGTGTGACGTTTAGTGACTTTTTCCCATTCGCGGAGCTGGGGTGGGTGTGGCTTGTGCATGATGCATCCAGCCCACGGCCACCAGTTTGACACCTCTGCTCTATACTATTTCAGATTCAAACTGACTGTGGGAAATACTATGATAGTCATAAGCACAAGGAACTTTATGTTACTTTTTTTTTTAATGCTGCTATAACTTTGAATAGTTACTACATGAGTGGTTGTAATTTGAAGACTACTACTACTACTATTAGCATCTAGGGGACATTGACATTTATCCCATAAGATAGTATAAGATAGTAAAACGTGCTTCTGCAATCTCCCTTTGCATTCCCATTCTTCTCCTTATTTCATTTAATCATCTAAATTATTATTATTATTTCGCTTTAATCATGAAAAATCACAGCAACAACAAATTTACCAGTCTGTGATACTTTTTTTTTTACTCTTTATTAGTTATTGATTGCTCCCACAAATGGATTGTTTTTTAAAGTAACAAATATAAATTGAAGAGGTGTGGGGAGAAACAGATAATAAAAGCATTGTCCGGTGCAAATAACCAGGAACTTCACTGAGTTCAAAGCACGGAAGATTTTATTACTGCTACCTATAAACAAGAATCAAGTCAACTAGCAGTCAAAGGTAAATTGGCATTTGATAAAGATAAACAGCCCAGAGTTGTTTTGATATGAAATGGGTGGCACCAGAGCCTGGTGGCTCAGCAGACTAAAGCATTGTGATTAACACCAGCTGTCTGCAATTACTGTAAATTCGAATCTCACCAGGCTCAAGGTTGACTCAGCCTTCCATCCTTTCTAAGAAAGGTAAAATGAGGACCCAGTTTGTGGTGGTAATAAGCTGACTTTGTATAAATATACAAAAGTAGGAAGGCTATTGCTTAACGCATTGTAAGCTGCCCTGAGTCTCCGGAGAAGGGCGGCATATCAATCAAATTAAAATAAGAAATAAATAAATTTAATAAATAAATAAAGTAAACAGAATTTACAGTGGGTTAGACTTGGTTCTCTTGGGACAATGCAAAGACTCCAAACAGATGGCACATTTAACTCCACCTTCCAGTTCAGCCAGCTCTTCTCGTAAAAGTATATTTTCAAAGGGTTTCTTTCTTTCATTGTGAATTTGATTTCTACATTTCAAAATATTGAAACGACGTAGAAGCAAACATATTAAAATCAATTGGTAAAGTCCCAAGCACTCAAAAGAAGGACCTAGAGACTAAATTGGGCTAAAGGAAATTTTGAAGATTTGCAGAGTAGAATTCAATGGCTTTGTATAAATATTTCTCTTTCAGGTACTATCTTGAATTGAGAATTGTGTTAGCAAAATAAGAGGTGAACCATCTGGCCCATATATTAATCCAGGAAATAGGAAGCAAAATGGAATGAAGTTCTCCTCCATTCCAAGCTCCTACTTGCTATTTTCCTAACAATCAATTTAAGGAAAAGGCCTATAAACCTTTGACTCAAAATATGATTCAATTCCACAAAGCTTCTTTACATTTATATGTGGTAGTTAGAACAACAGAACTGTATGTTGTTTATTCAGAAATATTTCCTGATATATTTAGAGGCAAGAATTCTTGGCATGGCCACCCCAAATTTTTAATCACCTTTGAGTGTATAATCTCTATGCTTATGATATTAACTGTTTATTTTCCAGATGGGTATTCAAGATAGAGCATGCCCCCTAAATGATGTAACAATAAAATGCAAAAACAACATTTAACAGAATAACAGAGTGGGAAGGGACATTGAAGGTCATCACTTGAGATTTCCAAGAAAAGATTGGACTGCCATTTGTCAGAAATGGTGTAAGGTCTCCTGCTTGAGCAGGGGGTTGGACTAGATGACCTATAAAGTCCCTTCCAACTCTGTTAATCTGTTAGTCCAACCTCCTGCTAAGGAGGAGACTCTATACCAAACTCTTCTTAAAAGCCTCCAGTGATGGAGCACCCACAATTTACAACTTCTGGAAGCAGCTCGTTCCACTGATTAATAATTGTTGATTTCACATATATAAAACCTCAAAAAAGCAGCATCAATAAAAGCTTTTTTTAAAAAAAAAGAGAGAGAGAGAGAATAACAGGAAATAAACAGAAAGAAACCATTAGGATAGCCAAACCTGAAATGGAGTATATTGTTCCTAAGGTGAAACCCCTGTATAGACCGGGGAAATGTTAGATTTCAAAATGTTTCCATTGCAAGTAAGTTTTTTCTTGGTGCCACAATTCTCAAATAATCAGGCAAACAATAAAACAAAAAGTTTATTCTGAGTGCATTCCCTGAAGTATTTTATGATCCTTGGAAAAAAACACAATTTAAATGTTCTCCTTAGGCCAGTTTATTGGATTTACAAAGGAGATTAAAATTACCTCTTTAAAACAGTATGAAGGTAGAGCAAATCCTTTGTGGCCCCTTTCCTTGTAAGTTCTTCAGTGAAAAGAAGAGAAATGTTTTTATGGACCTAAGTATTCTCTTTTCATCGAGTGAAGGAGGGAGATTTCATCCCTCCAGAAAGTCTAATTTAGAGCTATTTTTGCATGTTTTACATGGTGGGTTTTCTTATTGTTACAGAATAGAAATTTAGTACAAGGAAGGGCAGTGTATCCAATGATAGAAATGTGTACTGGGATTCATTTTCCTCATTCCTGCCTTAGAAAGTGGCGGGATTGCTTTTTTTGACAGTTGTTCAATGATTTTCTTTTAGACAGAAATCCACTTAAAGCTCTATGTTTTTTTTTTTGTGTGAAAAAATATTTAAAATATTTTGCTGACAAAATATGAATATTGAAATGCAGTTTGAAACTATTTTTCCTCTAAATAAAGAATCTCTGTTAAGTAATGCAAAATAGCTTAATGGTCACCTGTAATTAATTGCTGTCTTGAGAAGTCCGTTTATTATTGGAATTTTCAAAGGTCGAATTGTTCAAACATCTCTAAAATTAGCGCTAAAGCATTCATTGAGTTAGATGAGAGCAGAAATATGTTTTTGCATTAAAAAAAAAACACCAAGTACATCTGGCCAATCTTGAATTGCCGGTTTGTAATAACGGTGTTAGACCCATGACCTGTTCATGTTGATTCTTTACTATTCTGCATTTATGATGTCGTAAATTGCCCAGAGTCACTTGACAGTGAGATGGGCAACATATAAATTTAATAAATAAATAATAACTAAATAACTATGAAAAAGCTTTCCCCCCCTTTTTAATTATCATGCACCTATTTTTCCTCCCTTTTCTTGGATACCTTATTTAAGGAAGTAGATTTCAACTAATACCAACTAACAGTCAGAAGACATAATGAAAACTGCACAACAAACCAACAGACTTTACCATAGTTTCAAAAGGGAGATGGTGAGCATCCTTGATGAAGATAAATCCAAAAAAATAGAGATTTCCTGGAAGCCTGGTGTTGAGTCCTCGCAGATACGACACCAGCAGAGTCTGCTTGTTGCTGCCCTCCCGCGATTGGCTAAGACGCTCTAGGCTGCCAAGCGGGAAAAGCGCGCCTCCATGATTGGACGTTCTGTCTGACAGCTTGCTATTTAAGCAGCTGTCAGGCAGCTTGTCGTTCGTTCTGAGGCATCATTGTGCCAGGTGTTGTTAGTTGTCTTAAATAAAGTTGGTTAGCCTAGCCTTGTATCCATGCCTTTGTTCTACAAATAGAGCACCTGGCATTCAGACAAATAAGCCATCGATGAGCACATAGACATAAAGAACATATACATCCCATTCGAAAGTGACAGTTAAAAAGCTAAAAGATGACAACACCTCCTAACCAGCAATCAGCCCTCAGCTAAGCAGAAATTAACTCCAAGCAATAAACAATGGAAATAACAACTCAGTAAACAATAGCCTAATCAAGGAATTGCCAAGAACACTCACCAACATTGGCAGGGCAAACCACTATTTATAAACAGAAAACCGATCTCACTTCCTTTTAGTACTGATGATGGTACCTAGTTGGGTAAGAAAACAACCAAGATCAGAGAGTACCAAGGACTCCACAAAAGTAGGTTTGGGATTAGTTTTTTTCTAGAAATTTTCTAGAAATCTTTCTTTAGTATATTACAGAACATACGATGGACATTTAAGAACCATCCTTCATTTTGGATTTTTTTGCAAATACGATTTAAGAAGTCTTTTTCTTTTGCAGGATGCGTCATGTACCTGCTTGCCAATGTTCACAGGTAAATTCTGTGAAAAGTCGGTGACCCTTTGTGAACCTTCTCCCTGCCTAAATAATGGCAGTTGCATAGATGAGGTGGAGAGCTATCACTGCAGGTAACAACTTTTTCAATATTTTCTAGTTTACATTTCATCTGGATTTTACGGGGGGAAATTGGAATAAAATAAGGATGATTTTATTAGTCCTGCCTGTATTCGGTTGGAGAAGTTCTATAAAAAGGCAACTTTTGTTTTCAATAGCCAGGAGACGGAAAGCAGGAGACTAAAAAGTAAAGACTGGAAGGGATTTTACACTATTTCATCATGAATTCTCTAAGATAAAATATATACTTCTCTAACTTGAGATGAAATTTAAATAAGTTGGAAAGGCAGATCCCCTGCTCAGTGCATGTATAACATCATGTTTGGGAAAAGAAAA
Source organism: Pantherophis guttatus (assembly GCF_059756535.1). NCBI lineage: Eukaryota > Metazoa > Chordata > Lepidosauria > Squamata > Colubridae > Pantherophis > Pantherophis guttatus. The sequence continues at coordinate 226,296,700 of NC_142063.1, read as the reverse complement.
ATGTAGATACTCATTCTTAATTCATAGACTTCTGATAATAATTCACAATGCAGCTCATCAATCTGCATGTTGGAAATAGATCAGTGCTTTTCTACAAACTACAGAAGAGGACCAGGTACACGGATTGCTAATTCTAGCCCATTTTTATATAGATTTATAGATCTTTTCCTCAGACCATTAAGATGTAAAATTTGTAGTCTTCACACTTGCTTAGCTTTTATTTGGATGCCTTAGAGAAGGTTCTATCATGCATTTTTAAAATGTAGTAAACAAACACAACTTTTTAGAGTATCCGTAAAAATAGAATATTAAAATCTCTGCTAGGTAAAAGGATGGTAATCCACTGGGATTCCTAAGAAACTTGATGATGATGTCAGATGCAACACCAAATTCTGCAGGGAATGTCAAGTTGAAAAGGAAATTTACACATAGAGACATATCAGGGGAGGTCTCCTCCTCCTCTTTAAATGAGATAGACATCATGAAGTATCTAAACATTTTTAATGGAATATTAACCAAATAGGAATACAAAGTGTAACTAGATGGTGTATTTTTCTGTGCCTGCATTTATTGGGGAAATCCAAGTGCAAGTATAGAAAAGAAGATTGAAATTGGTTAATTACAAATCCTTCCTGCTGCTACTAATTCTTCCCATTGTATCCTGCTATTTTTCAGGAATTGGTGGACAGCATTAGAAAAAAATATTCAAAGGTATAGTTTAAAACAATGCATGTATTTCTCATTTCTGATCCCATCCTTAACATATTCTCTTTAAGGACATTTTATATGTTTTGTTGGCTTCATCATTTCAGTAATGACATTTGGAATGAATACTATGAAGGAAAAAAAATCCTTGCTTTTGTTTTAAAAACCAGTCCTTATTTGATTTGATGAAAAAAAAAATTGCGTCCCAAAGTGATTTGGGAACATGTGACACCTGACTGATATAAGTATAAACATGGACATGAACACAGGAAATGTGTACAAATAAGTAGGGACAGTAGGACAGGGACGGTAGGCACACTGGTGCGTTTATGCATGGCCCCTTACAGACCTCTTAGGAATGGGGTGAGGTCCATGGTAGACAGTTTAAGGTTGAAGGTGTGAGGGTTTGAGGATGTAACAATTAACAACTCTTAATGCCTTTTTGGCACTGCTGTTACAGTGAGCTCTGGGGCTTAGATCATTTGAAATGAGTACTCCTAGGTCATTGACAGAGTGAGAGTCATATCCACCCAGCTTGTATTTGATGTTCTGATTTTTGTTGCCAATGTGTAAGACAGAGCATTCAGATTGTGTTTTAAACAGTCTAAGGATCCTATCATTCTGGGGATGATTTTGTAAAGAAGCACAGAGATGGAGAAATTATGCAGCAAGAGGGGGGAGTATAAAAAAGGAACTCAATCTGTGTCACCCCCCAACTTCCTGGAATGTAACAGGGAGGTAAGGGAACATACAATCAAACATGCAGAATCTTTTCCTGACCTGGACTCCATTAAAGGGCTAACCAATTTTTATTTTTTATTTTTTTGGATAAAAATCTCTTTTATTCTAGCAGTTTGTGAGCCATGGGTTATTGGAATCTACTCAATCCTACTGTATAGGAGTGATTGCATTAGTTCCAATTAGTGTACACTGAGGATGTGAACAATATTTTAGGTGCTTTGTTCCACTACCTTGGCTTTGCAATCTGGCTCATTTTTTTGCTTGTAACCTCTACTGTAGCTAAGACATACCTTAGTTCAGGCCTGTCAAACTGGTGACCCGTGGGCCAGATATGTCACATGCAGGCCACGCCCACCATGGCTCCTCAAAAGCAAAAAGAAGTTGTGATATGTCATGATCCGGCCTGTGATGTAATTGAGTTTGACACCTCTGCCTTAGTTGATGAGTTATGCCATGGCATCATTTGTTTCAGATGCAAATCCACTCTAAGAGCTTTAAAAACAATCCTTGTATCCTTACTATGTATTGATTTTCCCTACATGTCAAGCATATTGAGTTCAGCATGAACCTGGGGCGCTGATGTTATTGAGTTGGTTTGTAGTATGTCGCGAGAGCCAATTGTTAAATTTGGGGGAAGTTTACAAGCAATGGCAGTGCTGAACAGTGATGTCTACATGCCAATCAGTTCTGTGGTAGCAGTAATGGAACCAGAAGAGCTGGTTCTTACATTTTTACCAGCCACCACTGGCCTTGATAGCATTGTTAGTAAATCATTTGTCAGTCCAAAGTGGCCTACAAATAAATTCTGAGGATGCCAGATAATCAGTGTATCCTGTCTTTCCTCTGCATTGCCAATAGTGTTTTTTCACAAGGCAACTGAACTTCCTTTATTTTTCAGGGGTGGGTTCTACTTACCTTTATTACCGGTTCACAATGGGGCCGTGCGCATGCTTTTCTGCGCAAGCGCAGAAGCTTCTGTGCATGCACAGAAGCATTCTGATGATGTTGGGGTTGGTGGGCGAAGCCTCCCGCTGGTTTTACTACCGGTTCTATAGAACTGGTGTGAACCGGGGGCAACCCACCACTGAGACATTTTGCTTCTCATCCAAGAAGTCTCTTCAGTTCTGACTTCTTGAATGAGAAGTGAAACATCTTCAAGGAAAAACAAAGGAAGTCCAGTTACCTTGGAACAACCATGACTATTTCAATTTCAAACCTTTATTGTCAATGCACAACATGTGTACAATGAGATTGGCTGAGCCTCCCTTAGTGCCCCCCCAATACAATACATCTCAATAGCTCACAGTGAAGAAAGAAAATCCCTAACCAGGGGGGGGGTTCTACTTACCTTTACTACCGGTTTGCAACAGGAGAGTATGTGCTCGCTTCACTCATATGCACATGCACGCTTCTGTGCATGCGCAGATCATCAATTATAGTGTCCGGGCGGGTGGGCAGAGCCTCCCGCTGTTTTTACTACCAGTTCTAAAGAATCGGACAGAACCAGGAGCAACCCACCACTGTCCCTAACCCAGTAAATCATACTAACAAACACACAATCCTCTATACATATACTGTATGTGCATAATATTACATCAAGGGTGAAATCCAGCAGGTTCTAACAGGTTCTGGAGAACTGGCAACAGAAATTTTGAGTAGTTCAGAGAACCAGCAAATACCACCTCTGGCTGGCCCTAGAGTGGGGTGGGAATGGAGATTCTGCAATATCCTTCCCCTGGAGTGGGGTGGGAATGGAGATTTTGCAATATCCTTCCCCTGCCAACCAAGCCACCTCCACAGAACTGGGAGGGAAAAAATGCATTACATTATAATATATTGCGCCAATATGAGCATGTTACATGTTGTGCCGGCACTGCAAGTCTATCATACTACATACTTATGATGTTATGTGGCATTCAGGAGTCTGACAGACTACAGATAAAAGCTGTTTTTCAACCTGTTCGTATGACTGGCTATGCTGCTATATCTCCTGCCCGATGGTAGGAGAGTAAAGAGGTGCTGACCAGGGTGTGAGTTGACTGACCAGGGTGTGAGCTGACTGAGTAGGATGACTGAGAATCTTCATTGACACCTCCAGATTGCCAGTTACAGACTTTCAATTCCTCCAAGAACTTCTAGAACTCTGTTAAAAAAAACACCACCACCACCAAAAAGGTTTCAGGTCAACACGGCACAATTTTAAGAAATCCTGTGGATATATCTTAGCAGGCCAAAAAGTTGCATTCTAGAGCTTTTGCTATAACATATTGAATAAAGAGGAGCTGCAGATACCGCTTCTCAGCCTTTTGATTAATATCAAATGGTGTGTGTGTGGGGGGGGGGGTCAGGGAGCTATTCTCAGTCTGTCCAGTGAGAAAGAAAATGCCCACAGATAGACTAACCTCATCTGAATGCAAAATTCTATATCGGGTTTTTGGAAACTTGTAAGCAACAAGAAGTTTTTGAAATTTAAAAACAAATAAGGAGTGATTTGTTGTTGGCATCAGTGATTATTGGGAATGCCTATTATAACAGGCCATAAAGGACGTGGGAGGTAGGATGACTTCTTGTTTAATGAGGCAATTATTAGATTTCCAAAGAAAGGCCAATCTCAAACCTTCCATGTTGGGTAAAGAGAAAGATAGATAGATAGATAGATAGATAGATAGATAGATAGATAGATAGATAGATAGATAGAGATAGATAAAGATAGAGAGGTCCAGCCGCACCGAATCTGACCGGACACTGGTGAGGTCTTATATCAAGACCTACCTAATGGCGATAAGAGTGGCAAAATCCAACCATTTTTCCACTCTTATTGCATCTACAGAGAACCACCCAGCTGCCCTGTTTAGGGTGACCCGCTCTCTCCTACGGGTGGGAGCAAGGGAGGATCCCTTGCAGGGTAGAGCTGAGGATTTTGGACAATTCCTGCATGATAAAATTGCTCAGATTCGGACCAGCCTGGACTCCGATTGGATAGCCTCGGACGGGATGATGGAGGTGAGTCTTGAGAGTGTCACCTGGGAAGAGTCTGACCATGTGACTCCTGAGGACGTGGACAGGATTTTGGGGAGGCTTAACGCTACCACATGTTTACTGGACCCGTGTCCCTCCTGGTTGGTGTTGGCCTCCCGGGAGGTTACACAAGGCTGGTTTCAGGAGAATACCAATGCTTCATTGAGTGAGGGTGTCTTCCCATCTGCCCTGAAAGAGACGGTGGTGAGGCCTCTCCTCAAGAAGTCTTCCCTGGACCTGGCTGTATTAGCTAACTATCATCCTGTCTCCAACCTCTGCTTCGCAGCAAAGATTGTTGAGAGTGTAGTGGCGGGACAACTTCCTTGATTCCTGGATGAAGCTGTCTATCTAGATCCATGCCAGTCGGGCTTCAGGGCGGGTTACAGCACGGAAACGGCATTGATCGCATTGGTTGATGATCTCTGGAGGGCCCGGGACAGGGATTGCTCCTCTGTCCTGGTCCTCCTAGATCTCTCAGCGGCTTTTGATACCATCGATCATGGTATCATGCTGTGTCGGCTAGAGGGGGTGGGAGTGGGGGACACCGTGCTACGGTGGTTCTCCTCCTTCCTCTCTGACCGTACGCAGTTTGTGTTGACGAGGGGCAGAGGTCGACCTCAAGGTTCCTCACTTGTGGGGTGCTGCAAGGGTCGATCCTCTCGCCCCTTCTGTTCAACATTTATGTGAAGCCGCTGGGTGAGATCATCCATAGCTTTGGGGTGAAGTGTCAACTATATGCCAATGACACGCAGTTGTACATTTCAACCCCAGGCCACCCCAATGATGCCCTTGATGTGATGTCCCGCTGCCTGGAGGCCGTGCAGATCTGGATGGGGAGGAACAGGCTCAGACTCAACCCCTCCAAGACTGAGTGGCTCCTGCGGCCCGATATATGGCATCTCTGACAGCTGAAAGATTCAGCTTCCTGTTTAGGGTTGAGATAATTGGTTTCATAACTTTGAATGACTTTTCTTCTTTGGGTTTTAAAGACTAATTTAGAGCAGAAGAAGGAAGAAATCTTTTTCAGATTGAAGAAGCCTACCCATTTCTGAAAAGGATGGCTGAAGTGCTCTTGTTGCTACTTCAAGCCTTCTTAAAGAGGATTTAAAAGCCAGGAAGTTGCTCCAGTGTCATTTATTTTTTGCTTAAATATACCTTTCCAGAATCATATCATTTTGCATTGCATTTCTTTCTGATTTGATCTGGAATAGACTAGGATATAAAATAACCCTTTTGAGAGATCATTTAGAAGTCTGTTCAGATTAAGGTCAATTTCTGGTCTCCCCTCACTCAATTCATTTGTTTTTCTTTCAAAGTGTATCAAAGTATGTAACAGATATTTACAAGTGTAAGAAGATGCTTACGCTGTAATTTTCATTCTACTTTCTGCTCAGACTTAGGGATTTTATCTTACCATATCTAATTTCCAGAAGCACCAGTGCATTATCAACATATCACTCTTCCACTTACAATTTCAGAGAAATGTCTGATAGCATCTCCGTCCATTGACTGGAGAGGAGAGGGGAGGGAAGAGGAAGGGAGGGGAAGAAAGGGAAGGAAAATAATGAGGAGCAGAAACAAGAGCATCCTTCTCTGTGTCAAGCAGACAAGATGGATAGATGAACTCCTGATGAGATGTGAGATAGCAGTATTCCAATATTTGAAGGGCTGCCATAAAGAGGGGTTCAACTTATTTTCCAAAGCACCAGAAGGGAAGGCAAGAAACAATGGAAACTAATCAAGGAAAGGGAGCAACCTGGAATTAAGGAGACACTTCATAACAGTGAGGACAATTAACCAGTGGAAAAGCTTGCCTTCAGAAGTTGTGGGTGCTCCATCACTGGATGTTTTTAAGAAGAGACTAGACAGTCACTTATCTGAAATGGCATAGAATCTCCTGCTTGAGCAGGATGTTGGATTAGAAGACCTCCCTTCCATGATATTGTATGTTCTATCATATTTGGCTTTTTAAATAATAAACCAACACTTTGATTTGTATCCAGAACCAAACTGGTAGTACTGGCAATATTGTTGTGGCATTGCTAGGATAGCTTGGATTCACCAGCACGTGGATTGCTATTCTGTTAAACTTTAAATTAGTCTGCAAGGGATAAATTAAAGTTCATTGCAGTAATCCAAATTTAAAATAATAAGAGCATGGGTAGTTGTTGCTAGGTTTTTCTACTTTAAAAGCATGTAACTAATATACCAGTTGAAGCTGAGCAAAGAACAAGTTGGCCACGATTCTATCTGCTTCTTTAACAGGAGCTGTGAGTGGAAGAAGGTGCTGAAATTGTGTCCTTGATCATTTCATGGGATTATGACTGTCTACGGAGTTACGGTAGATACTACTAATAACCCCAAGTCCCAAAGGCACTTTTTCACGAGGCAACTGGACTTTCTATTTTTTCTTTGAAGACATTTTGCGTCCCATCCAAGAAGCTTCTTCAGGTCTTCAAAGAAAAACCAGAAAGTTCAGTTGCCTTGTGAAAAAGCACCTTTGGGACAACCATGACCTTGGATGCCTGAGAATCTCCATAGACATTAACAATCTCAAGGTTTTTTGTATAAGCAAGCAGTTCTTTTTCTGAGATTCTCAATTTTAGTCAGTTTCATTCCTATTCAAATCCTTACATCTTCCAGACCCTGAAAATCTACTGCATCTTCTGCCTGTCCTAGATGGAATGATAGACTGAATATCATCAGCCTATTGATGACCGCATCTCTTTTTATTTTTTATTGTAAATTAAAATAATATACTGAAAGTAACACAAATATTTTTAAGTTAAATGATATGAAAGAGAACATCAGACTGTATCTCACAAAAGCATAAGTGATACTTCTCCAGGATACGTCCAAACTTAGTCTTGTCATTATGTCCATTTGTATTCAGATGTTGTTGGGTTATTTTAACTGCATAACTGCCAATCTGCAGGGGTGGGCTTCAAAAATTTTAGCTAGGGGTTCTCTGCCCAGTTGCTGGGTGGGCGTGGCCTAGTCAACCTCCTGTACTATGGTGGGGGGGCATTTTTGTCCTCCCTGGACTCCAGAGGCTTTCTTTGAGCCTCTGGGATGGCGAAAACAGCCTCCCCAGTCTCCGGAGGCCACAATCAGGCCTGTTTCCAGCCTTCCAAACTTCCGGTAGGCCTGTTTTTCACCCTCCCTGAGCCTCCACACGCGTCCTGCACTTACCTACATCCAAAACGGGCTGTGAGGGGACTCCTGGGAGGGGCAGGGCAGGGTGGGTGGGGCCAGCCAGGAGTGAAATTTGGGGGTTCTCCGAACTGCACAGAATCTTAGCTAGAGGTTCTCCTGAACCCCTGCGAACCCCCAGCAGCCCACCCCTGCCAATCTGACATCATTTTCTCCATTTCATCTTTGAAGTTCCTCCAATTTCCTCCATTTGGTTCCAGTTATCTAGTTTTATCTGTAGTTGATTACCTGTCCGGTTTTCTTGCCTCTAACCATCTGCCTCATAACCTACTGGTTCCTTTTACTTGGGAAGAATTGTTTTCCATTCTAAACATATAACCAAAAGGATTCAATTTAATTTTCTTGACTTCAGCTCTGATATATGATTATCCTGTATCCTAATTTCACCTTTTCAGTCTTTTTATTCTGTACAGACTTGATTTAAGAATCTAATATAGCACTTTCTTCCAGCAAATGTCAACTGCTATGGGGAGAAACAGGTAGCTAGGGGTTAGAAATATATATCACAATAGTTTACAGCAATTCTTCAATCCTTTTTGATTCCCATGTTTTCTAGACCACTAAAATATCATACAAAGACTTTAAGAAAATGTGATAAATGCTTTAAACGCTTATGGCTCAACCATTTTTTCTGCTTCTTGTTCTCATTCCATTTGAAAAAAAATTACTTAGAACTTTCTTTTAATAGAGAAAGTGATTTTTTGAGACATTCTTATGGGTTCCAGAAACACTGATCTTTGCACCTTTTATCCTATTGATCAGCAGAAATATTAAGAATTGAGACAGCAAGAAGAAACTCCCACTTAGTCTCTGCTTTACTTTCCTTTTATTGGAAGGCTGATACGCTTAGATATATTTCATGCAATTAGGGCCCTGATTGAATGAAAAGTAGTGGATGTTAAAAAAAAAAAAGCTTCCCTCTTCCAGATATTAATGCTGGATCTGAAGTTACCAAAGGCAAAGATAAGATAATTAGTGTTGCCCCATGTTCATGTTGTCTGCATGTGTGGATATAAATTGTGGGGTTGCTGGTGCTCCCTGAGCTTGGTGGTTTTCTTGCAGACATTTCATTACCAAATTAGGTAACATCATCAGCGCTAGAGGGGAATGGGGTTCACTCTTATTGCATATAAATTGTAAAAAGACAGAGTTACATAAAATAACATGATTCCAAAGGCAAAGCAAAGGAACACCTATTGATTGCAGCTCCTTTGCTTTCAGGAATCTTAGGCACCAAGAGGAACTAGATAAGAGACAAGGATTGTTGTTGAGGATTTGGGAAATCTTGGAGCCAGGAGATTTGGGGAGCTCAGACTGGGGCTGGGGCAGCTAACAAGAAATTCTTTGCGTCTTAAAAAAGAACGTGCACACATCTTCAGGCGTTTATGAGTGTCTCCCTGTTTTCATTTCTGCATAGGTATGCAAACAAGCATATATTTGCATTTGCATTGCATTTTGCAAGATGGAGATTGGTTCAGAAATGTTGGTGATGTTTATTTACACATTTGATTTAACCATATCTCCAGTGGTAGAATTCAAATAATTTAACAACCGGTTCAACCATGTGTCAGGTTGGCTGTCGTGGGATGCATAGCCTATCCCTTTCCTCTAGCTCTGTTGCACATGCGGGATGAGCCTCCTGTGATGGCCAACCTGACCCTGGGCAAACCAGTTGTTAAATCCCCCCACCCCACCCCACCCGCTATCAAAGTGGATCCTGGGCGCTGCACTGTGCTACAATGGAGAAACAGGCAATGGAGTGGCCCCCATGAGAGAAGGAGGAGGGAAAGTGGCCTTCTCTTTCTCTTGTGCCAGCTGCTCCATTGCCTGTTTCTCCATTGCAGTGCAGCGCAGTGCCTAGGATCCACTTTGATAGCGGGGAGGTGGGTAATTTAACAACCGGTTTGCCCAAACTGGTACAAACCGGCTGAATCCCACCATTGCATATCTCCCAATCCTCCCTTTTCAAAATCAGATCTTTGGAGTGATCCTGGTGCTCTTGAACTATTTATTGAGTCCTGATTTCCACTGAAAACGGAAGTATTCTTGAAACTGACAGAGCTGGTAAAACAGGAGGGCATCACCATTTGAACACTGATAATAGAACAGAACTGCAGTGAAAACTGCCAGCTCCTATTCAAAAAAATGGATGCTGCTCCTGAGTTACTGCAGATAAGAAATATTTTTTCCTCTTAAAAGAAAATCTATAATTATAACTAAGGAAATAGAATAATACTCATATCATTATCCACTCATCATTGCTTCCTCAAGCCAGTGTCTGTCAGTTATTGACAACTGTTAGCATACCAATTATATAGTGATCATTAGCTAAGTGTCCTAAATCTCATTTGTCATTACTTTCCTCCATTTCTCAGTAATAGAGCCATCTATTCTAATAGCTTCCCCAAGGTGCTGTACAGTTTGTTATTATCTATTTAGCTCAAGGTTGATGATATATATATGAGTTCCAGAAGGTTGTATTTCACACTGACATAAAGGCATTTAATCAATAAAGGGTGGATGGGTGGGAAATCCTTTTTACCAAAGTGTACCTCACCTGGCTAAATTATTAGCAGCAGGGAGCCTGAATTTGTTATTGTTCTGATCAAGTCCTGCTGAAATTACAAGAAACATACCGTGGAAATGTGGTTTTTGGTGGAACCTGGAATGAATGAAATAGAATTAAATGAAATTTAATTAAAATTTCAGAATTAAATTTCAGAACTAAATGAAATCGAATTAAATAAAATAGCACCAAAAGGCAAGACAAGAAATAATGGTTGGAAAGTAACCTAGAACTAAGGAGGAATTTTCTAATGGTGAGAACAATTAACCAGTGGAACAACTTGCCTTCAGAAGTTGTGGCAGCTCCATCACTGAAGGCTTTCAAAAAGACTGGCAACCATTTGTCTGAAATGGTATAGGGCAGGGGTGTCAAACTTAAGGCACACAGGCCAGATTTGGCCCGTGGGGTACTTACCCTGTTTCCCCCAAAATAAGACATCACCTGATAATAAGCCCAATCGGGCTTTTGAGCGCATGGCAATAAGGCCAAGCGCTTATTTCAGGGTTCAAAAAAAATATAAGACAGGATCTTATTTTCGGGAAAACATGGTAGATCTTGCCTGTGGGGCTGCCTTAGAAACAGCGAAGGATCTGCCTGACGGTCCTCCTGAGCTCCGTTTTCACTGGCAGAGCACTTGGGCTACCACAGGCACCCCTGACACGAGTGACTTTAAGCTGGCCATGCCCCCCCTTGCCATCCCCCCCCCAGGTCAAACACAACCCTGATGTGGCCCTCAATGAAATCAAGTTTGACACCTCTGCAGCCCTCAATGAAATCATACCACAAGTTTGATACCACATAGGAACAGGAGTCCCTATACCCCTGGTATAGGGACTCCTGTTCAAGCAGGGGGTTGGGCTAGAAGACCTCCCAGGTTCCTTCCAACTCTATTATTCTATGTTCTGTGTTCTATGAATTTGCATTTCAAAATTCAAGTCTTCTGAACTCTGTTGCTGTATTTACAGCTGCATGCCAAGCTACACTGGAAGAAACTGTGAGGAAGTAATTGACTACTGCAGGTTACTCAGCATCAGCTGTCTGAATGAAGGATTGTGTCTCAATATAATTGGAGGATTCAGTGTAAGTAATTTAATATGGTAAATAAATTTCTGGGGTTTGAAAAATAGGAAAACTTCAACCATAATCTGAGAAATATATTATCTGTTGGAGAATCAAAAAAGAACAACACATTGAAAGAAGCATTCACTCAGGTAATATGGATTTTTACTTGGTTATCTGTTAGGATAATTAGATATCAGTTTTACTCTTGAAAGAATAGGTGGCTAATCTTTGGAGCCACCCCCCCCCCCACATTCCCACTGAGATAAAACTTTGGTAATATAATATTAATTCTACGTAAAGGGGGAAGAAAACCCTTTGTGGACAGATCTTTGCATTTTTCACCAAAATTTAGTTGGCAACTTAATCAAGCACTTAATCCCAAAAATTGTAGGGAATAAATCGTATTTCATCTTTCATGACTACACTTCAGTAAAGGATTGAATCATGTTGCTTTCCATTTCTGTCTGGCATGCATGGGGATTAAAAATAAGCGAGAGAAAGAAATAATAGTGAGGATAGCTCTTGAAAGGGTAAAATTGATTCCTTGTGAATTTGGCCTGTGCCCTGACTAGGACTAAGTCCTATTCAAATGATGTGGAGGAAACAATTGGAGGCTTATCTTCCTTAAATGCATCTGCTGTGCTTGGAGTTTTCTGTAGGTTTTGTCAGGTCTTACAAACATGAGTGTAACAGACAGCCCTCTTGTTGCTTAAAAAAAAAAAAACTTGTTCAGCAGTCATGAGTAAAAAATAACTCTGAGTACCACAAGGAGTCGGAAATTTATTCCTTCATCTTTCAGTACCAGATCAGACATTTCTTCAGCCCTGGCTGAGGGCAAAATTCACTCAGTTATCATGCTTGTGGCCTACTACCTAGGCTGTTTAAGAGTTTAGTGCTTTTTGGAAGAAATAGCATGACTGACAGGTGCAGAGAAGGGATTACATGAAGCAAGAAAGAAGGGAAGTTTGTCTCTTGACTACCTACCATCCTTTTAGTCCAATCCTGTCTCACCACAAATTAAAGGGAGTGATCAGTGGTTGTTTTTCTTAAAAACATTTTTTATTAAGTTATTAAGTGTTATAAAATACAAAAGTAAATAAAAGAGCAGTGAGGAGGGGAAAGGGGAAAGAGAAGTGAGGAAAGGTATGGAAAAGAAAAGAAAAAGAAGCATTGACTTCCGACTCTCTCTGTTGCAGTAGAATCAGGCATTAGCATCAAATCACAGCTTTTTGCTTTTCCATAATAAAATGAGCAAGTCATTTCTATAAAGATCTATCAGTCTAATCTAAAAAACCCAAAGTCAAAGTTACGTTCTTTTCCACCTCAAGTACGAAATTCAGAAGTGGTTTCCATGTGGAAACAAAAGTACTTATGTTCTTTTCTTTAATCAGAATCAGCAGTTGTTTTTTAGACTGGAATGAGATGCTGGGTAAGATGGGAAAGCAAGCCAGGGAAATGGCTTAAATGTCTCACATTAAATCACTGAGGACAGCATCATTTGCCAGCTTTATTGCTGGGAAATAAAAAGATTATTGGAAGACGTATAGCTTAAACTGGCATAATTTTCTTCAAATTCAAGGAAAAGTCTATCCCCCCCCCCTAATTTACAAGAAACAAAACTTTAATAGACCAATAACTTACATGAATTGGTATATGGATGTGTCAAATTGTGGAAGGCCAAACATCTTACCATTCCTTTAAAGCTGCATGGATGTCCCTAAATGCCTCTGTCAAAAGGAGTGGGAAACAATTTGAGAGAAATCTGTAAAAGGCTTAACTCATGATATATATTCTTTGTAATGTCACAGGGCAAAAGGGTAGTCTAATGTTCCTTGACTGCTCTCATCTTAAGAGAGAGCGTATCTTCATCATTCTGTAAGTAATCTTCAAATTGCACAGCCGAAGGGCAAATATAAAGTGTCTTAAGAGAGAAAAAAAAATCTTTAAAAGTGAGAAATTAAAATGTGATACGGCAAATGGTAAATAGCCTATTAAATTGAACTTCTAAAATGGAAATCCATTCGTCAAGTCATCTTCAGAAGTTCGATGCAGAGCTAATACGGAAGCACATAAGACACCCTGCCTCTTGTAATAATGAACAAATTGCCATCCTTTTTTTGGCTGTTATTAGCAAGAATGTTTTTGAGAAGGATTTGAGAGGATTTTAAAAGCTACTGCTGGCTACTGCTTAGAAAATAAAATTAAATCTCAGTTGAGAAACCAGGGAAAAACAAATCCTTATGCTATCTGGTAAACAGACCCTAACCCTGAAAGATCTACCAATTTCACAAAATCCTGCTGCATTAACATTTACGAGTTAATATTGATTTACCAATTGTTATTACAATGCCCGGCACTGATGAACTTCATTTTGTTTCTCAACAGCTGTAAAACTGTAAATACCGTTGTCCTTTGAAGTTAATCTTGACAGATCATCTTTGCTTAAAGCTTAATCGCATTTTCTTTTCTTTTATCGCTAGAGTAAATCGTACAGTACCGAATATGCTTCTTGTCTAGCAGGGGGGTTTTGGTGGAAATGTCATGTTACAAAACTGAAAAATGATTCGCTTGTGGTACCTTGACTCTGGAAGAGAATCTCAAAGGAAGACCTTCTGGATGTCTTTAAAACAGACCCTGGGAGACTTTATTACTTTAAATACATTTTTTCTAATTCTTCTGTTCTTATTCATTTGATTCCTAAAAAGGTTTTCTTGCCCGTAATATTTCATTTCATTTATAATCTACCTACAGTATGATTTATGAGGAAAGAAGGTGTAAAAATGCTGAAATTAATAGCATACTGTATCTGGGTGTAATAATGCCCAAAGGACTTCTTTTCTGCACAATGCCTTCAAGATGAACTTATTTTAAGAGATTAAAACACAGAACTGTCCTCCTTGAATTCTTCCCATGCCTTTCAAATTTATTTTAAAATGTTACTGTTTCCCAAAAAAGCTTATAAATATTTATACCGAGGGAAGAAAAATAATAATAAATCACAGCAAAAGAATGCATAAGGGCAAGCAAACTGCAAAATCTTTTTAAAACAGCTTGACAAAATGAGATGTTTTCATAAATTTTGAATCTTCCCTGGAAGACATATCTAGCTGGCCTTGTCTGAGCATATATATCCTTCCACCATTCTGTGTCACTGTAGCCAGTAGATTGAATGGAAACCAGGGGTGAAATCCAGCAGGTTCTGACAGGTTCTGGAGAACCGGTAGTGGAAATTTTGATCAGTTTGGAGAACCGGTAGTGGAAATTTTGAGTAGTTCAGAGAACTGGCAAATACCACTTGTGGCTGGTCCCAGAGTGAGCTGGGAATGGAGTTTTTGCAATATCCTTCCCCCAGGAGTGGGGAGGGAATGGGGATTTTGCAGTATCCTTCCCCTGCCACATCCACCAAACCACACCACACCCACCAAGCCATGCCCACAGAATCAGTAGTATAAAAATTTGGAGTTCACTACTAATGGAAACTGACCGAAAAGCCAAAGTATTTGATCTTATAAATAATGAAAGGTGCCATTGTTCTGGGACCATGTTATGTCCCACGTATATTTTATTATTGAGTAAAAGACTTAAGCACAAGGAAATTGATAAGGCTTCTTCACTTCAACCATAGATAGAGTTATAAATGTTTTCTGCTGGTTAAAGACCTAAAAGCAGGCCATAAAATGTCAGCAAATTGCCAAGGAAAGAAGATAACATTGCCCATTGTTGTCTAAAGATTGGATCAAGTCAACTGGACCAAACTTTGTGAATCTGAGTTGTTTTGTTGCTCATCCAAGCAATTTCATCAGTCAGAGCAAAATTAGTTAGAGAGTCAGAGAGTTGTTAGAATATACCAAATCTTGCCACACCAACTTTAGGGCTTTCTCCCCAAAAGGGCTTGCAATATGTCAATGAAGACTCAATCATCCAAGCCAAAGGTATCTGAAGGTTAAATCATGGCAACTGGACCATACTTTGTAAATCTGAGATGTTTCATTGCCCATCCAAACAATTTCATCAGTCAGTGCAAATTTACAAAGCTTGGTCCAGTTGCCATGATTCAACCTTTAGATGCCTTTGGCCTGGATGATTGAATCTTCATTGCCATATTCCCCATTGTTTTTTCAGTGAAAAACAATTAAGCTAAGTGTGTAAACCTTCTTTTAGAAGTTAAGTCACCAATATACACTTAATGAAACATTATGTACAATGACCTCCGAAAGTCTTTTGTGCCAGGTTAATCAAAAATTGTTTTCCAGGTTCTTAAATCCCAAGAAAATAATGAATGTATTCAGCATATTATTTAGCACACTCAGTTTGTTAGAATGATGCCATTAGTATAAAGACATTTCTAGATAGTAAGATGGAAGAGGAAAACTACCTGCATCTCTTAGTTGTCTGTAAGTTTCAAATTACTGCTTTCATATAAACAAAACAAACAATAGGTTCTGTTTTTAAAGTGTCTCTACACACCCTATGATTGTTATGTGCCCACCCACAGTACAAGCAATATGTATCGTTGCTGATAAATGTTCATGCGGTATTACTTTGAACTTGCTGCTCAAAGTCACTTCCGTATTCATTTGCTAGCAGTAATTAGTCTGTTTTCTGTGACAAAAGGCAAGTAACACTCCCTGTAGGAATTGCTTAGAAAGATAACATTTTAGAGTTGGTTGTGCAGTTTACAAAATCTATTGCATGCTATATGATTTGGGATTTCAAAGTCATCAGAAAATGCTGCTGACATCCAAAGATCTGAGACCTTCTATTCGTCAATCCGGAGCTCTTTTATTGGCTGCCAAGACCTTTCCTGGAGGCCTCTGATAACTAAACGAGGCCAGGGGTCAGCAGGCATGTCAATCTTGAGCCCATTTCTCAGCTGCAGACGGCTTTCCTGAAGGCCTCTGACAGTGAAATGGAGGCCGGGGAGACACACGCAAGTAGCAGCAAGTGGCTCCAGAAGAAGGGGCCAGAAGGGCGAGGCCTGGCTGCAACTAATAAGCAGCTCCAACCCACCCCACCCATCCTCACCCTCACTTGATTTTTACCAGTGCACCTCGCACCACCCCCTGAAACCAGGTGCAATGGAGTGGGCTGGTTTTTAAGTAGGGTTTATTTTGGGGGTAGGGCTTCTATTGGGGTCATGTGTAAATATCAAGCTAGGGCTTATTTTCAGGATAGGTCTTATTTTCAGGAAAACACAGTAGTGTTTAAGTAGCAGGACATTTCATTGTAGTAAGTAATCTTTTATTCACCCTCTTATGAAGACAAAACAAGTTTTAGACAAAGAAGGTGAAGATGCAAGAAATCAGCCCATGGCTATTATTACTCTACCTGAATTTGGCAGAGGAGGGGCAGACAAACTGACAGCTGGTATGCCATGTGGCATGTCACAAAAATTTTGGATATCCAACCTATCTTCACTCTTCCTGCCCCAAAGGATGCTAAATGCATGCATCCATTCATTACAAAGGCCAACGTAATTGAGCAGCTCTAAATGGCATAATATGTCCCAAACCTCCCTAGAAACCTTTGTGCTGTCTTTTTTCTTAGCAAGAAGAGAAAGCCAATTCCATTTTTGACAACTGTATGGTTACTGGGGCCTTTGTAAAAAACAAAAAACATGCAACAATTATATCATTACCACTCCAGTTACTCAGATTATGGGGAAGTGCAGCAGGAGATCAGCAGGTGCAGCAAGAATAGAGCTGCCAGATGGCTGTTAGATGAATTTGTTAAGGAAAATAAACAATTCCTGACAACTTTCCTTCAGATCTAATACTGGACAGGCCAATTGGGAAACAGACTTCAACAGATGAATTGCCCAGCTGCCCAATATGGAAAAAAAAACCAAAAACCCAGGGCAGGATAACCCTTCCTTTCTATCAACTATTTGGATTGCAGGTGCTGCTTTGCAGAAAATTGAATTAAGCATCTTTCCAATACTGTACAAATCCATATACCTCCCCCCTGGTCTCAGAGGAAGGATGGTATTCCTCACTAGTACTTACAAGCGAATAAGCCTTGCTTAACCTGATAGCAAAGTGGGCATGGAGGGAGAGGTTAGCATATATTCGCTCCGAGCCAACAGATGATTTTGATTTTGATTTAACACTTCTCTTCAGTTTAAGAAACTGGACAATTTCGTTGTGATTTTTTCATTTTTTAAGGGGTCTTGTGTCTATATCAGTAGTGGGTTTCACTTACCTTTGCTACTGGTTCGGAATTGTGAGCATGAGGTGCTTCTGTGCAGAGAAGTGATGACATCCGGGCAGGTGGGCGGAGCCTCCCACCACTGCTGCTACTGGTTGCCCACCACTGGTCTGTATATGTACAGTATATGCATGCATACATGCATCTTCAAACAGTATTGACTCCTGACAACTTCCTGATTAGTCCCTGAATTTTTCTTGGCAAGGTTTTTCAGAAATGGTTTGCCCTTGTCTTCTTCCAAGGGCTGAGAGAGAAGGACTGGCCCAAGGTCACCCAGTTGGCTTTATGCCTAAAGTGGGACTAGAACTTCCGGTCTCCCATTTTCTAGTCTGATACCACCTCAATGTCTTAATCACCAAATTCTAAGGTATAATAGCTTAACAGGATGATAATAATTTCTTGAGGAAACTAAGAAAAATCAATGACAAGCTTTCACAGGTTTGAATACTGTTACTATTCTATTACCATTTTTTTTTCCTTTTTATTATTCTGGTTTTTTTGTGCTTTGATCTTTGAGAAAGGTATTTTTCTTAGATATTTCGACAGTTAATCATTACCTTACAATTCCACAAATATAGCCCTGGTCCAAAATTACAGAAGCCATAATTGCTATTGTTTGTGAAAAAAATAAAATGTATTATTCATATTATCCAAAGCAAATGTGCACACATAGAGATGTGCACAACATATCTCATAAGATTTGAAGAACAGCTTGGATAACAGGTCTCTTCTAGAGTGTATTTTTTAAAAAACTGTTCCAGTTGTGAAATGCTTATTAATACTTTATAAAGTAGTTGATACAGTAAATAAAAATAGCCATCTTTCCTCTTATTTACTGAATATTAAACTAAATGACTTACAGTAAATGAGTTACAGTTAGTTTCAAACCCTTCTTTGGGTTAAAGAATGGGTTTTGTACCATTTGATTAATAGATTGTAGGTTGTTTTTGTTCTTTGTTTCTTTTTCTTTTTCTCACTCCCCAATAGCATTTCAGCCTTCCAACAAGGAAGATGCCAAATTTTCTTCCTTCCAACAAGGAAGATGCCAAATTTTCTTCCTTCCAACAAGGAAGATGCCAAATTTTGCTGCACCTTAGTAGAGATGATAGGTGCTTTACTGTCCTTTTAATTTGGTTCTTTTTAACATTTTTATTCAACCTTGATTCAAAGTTCCATTCCTTCAGGCTAAATTCTCAGTGGAATATACAAAAAAAGAGAGGTTTCTTTGAGATCCATCTTCTTATTTAAAAAAAGACAGGCATCTTAAGACAAAGATCAGAAGTGTTACATTAATGCCCATTTCATGCTGAAGTTAGATTTTGGCAACTGCCTCCTGGGGCTTTGCCAAACTCATATCAAATAAATATATGTAACTTTTTTTGGTGTGATGCCAGCCCATCCTCCTTACAAAAGAATATTGAGATTTATGTCTGATTAAAAACAAGTGATAGGAAGAGCAATGAGTTCTGTTCATATACAGCTTTGCAGAATAAAATTGTTACTGCATCATTTCTACTTTTAACCAAGTCAAACTTTCCCCTTCCATTTTCTCCTGAACTACTTACTAGCCATGGTTCCCAGAGAAAATTATAAATTGCTGTATCAAAATTTAATAAATCCTAAAATCTAACCATTGTGAAATATAGGAAATAATTTAATTCAATTTCCAGCATAATAAAAATATAAACAAAAGATCAGAAATCACATAGGAAATAAAAATGGTACTAATCAAATTTTGGGAATGGTAATTAAAAAATTGATATGGCAATTAAAAAACTATGGTAGATCCATTGGAAAGTCCCAAAATATGCCCACTAGGAATTAATAAGAGTTTTTATAAGAAACTGAAAACAATTATTTTCAGTGATCTGTCATTTTAATCTCCAAATGTTGAGAGGGAAAAATGTGAAAATTTGACAAGTGATGCATCAACAAGGAGTTATGTAAATATGCTGAAATTAAATCTGAATTTATATCACAGCACATTCACATTGGTGCCATTTCCAGACTATATACATATCATATAACTTAGAATAAATTCTGATGCTTGCTTTAAAAGTTTCTCAGTGAATTTGAATAAATTTGGATTGAGATAATCTAAAGATCACAACAACATACAAGTTTAAATTACAGCACACAATGAAATTTATGTTGGAAATTCTGTAATCCCAAGTGATTTCAAAATGGAAAGCAGAATTGGACCTGGTCAGTTCATAGACTGGAGTCTTCCAGGACATATTAGGCAATAAATTGGAAAGTTAAAAAAAAAAAATCTCAAGAAAGCGATGCTAAATCATTCACATATTGTTGCCAAGAAAATCCCTATTATATATTCATCATGAACTGAATTTCATTAGAGGAATGTTTTAGCCCAGCTAGTCAACCTTAGCTAATATTAAAGAGTTAAGCAGGTTGAATTAGTTAATTCTTGACTGCGGAACCATCAGCATAAGGACTATAATGAGTGGGTTCTACTTACCTTTACCACCGGTTCACAGCAGGAAGCTTCTGCGCATGTGCAGATCGCTGATGATGATATCCGGGGCGGTGGGTGGGGCTTCCCACCAGTTTTACTACCAGTTCTTGCGAACTGGTCCAAACCGGGGGCAGCCCACCACTGGACTATAAGATTTATAAATAATCTGGAATTATTTTTTTAAAAAGGTATCCTTGAATATAGTCATATCAAACAATTTTGATAATGTTGCCAAGATAACAGCATGGATGCATCCATGAAATTTCCAGGAGTGAAGCCAAGATCAAGGTATAAGTTTTATCTTTAAGTATCTATGCTCAGAATGAAATCCTAAACTATCTTCTGGAATTTAATGCCTTGGAAATATATTTAAAATTCTTGATCTAAATCATATTTCAGTGAGCTGCTATCACAGTTTGTCATCTGTCACTAATATTCCTATGTAATAAATTTAAGCAGACATGATGTTTATTAATTGTCTATGTGAATATCCTAGTTCAATTAACCTTTGTTCCTTCTTTAAGCTATAATATCAGATAAGTTATTCAACCAAATTATTTCCTTCTCTTTAGTGCCTCTGTGCTCCTGGATGGACTGGACAATTTTGCCAATTTGTAGAAAATCCCTGCTTAATTTATCCAGCCAATTGCCACCCTGGAGCTACTTGTATTGATATAAGCCAATCAAAGTTGCAACCACAGACTAAATGCTTGTGTCTACCTGGTTTCACAGGTAAGAAAGATTTTTCTTTCTTTTTTTCTCTAAGGGGAAAAAGTACTTTAGCGCTTAGAAGTGTTATGTGTTATGTTTACTTGTAATCAGAAATAAATATACATTTTTGGGGGGAAAAACCCACCTGAATGTGTACAGAATGCTATTTTAGTGTAAAAAACTAGAAGACATTCTTAAATATTATTTTTAGTGAGCTCATGCTGAAGTAGCAGGAAGTCTGTATCTTGCTTTTTGCACAAAAAGCTAATAATAATAAATTGCTGAGTGATAAAGTACATGTCAGGCTTCATTCATGATTGATAATACCATTTTATATTATGCCATCCCTTCAAGGTTACTCAGTCCATATGTGTGTTGTACATTAATGACAGTAATTCAATTTGGGCAGTTAAGTGCGGGATCAAAAAAAAAATTCATACAATTATATGAGACTTTAAAAGGTGATCAATTCCATCTGCTTCCTTTTGGACAAAGATAATTGTATCTACATTTATCTCTTAGATGGAATCTGTAATGCCTGCGTGAAAAGGGGACATTCTTGCTGCAGGACAAATTAGATGCTATTTTCTCTTTGCTTATTTACCACACTTAACTTTCTTACACACACTGCGTAGCTCTGATAAGAAGAACATGTACATTTTGATAGTGTTAATTCGACAGCTTACATTTATGAAAATCTATCTCTTTTACCGTGTCCTGCAAAAGCTACTTCTTAAAATAAAGCTGGAGAATTAACTTGTATTCTGAATTTTGGTTTAAAGGAATTGGTGGGATATGACTTTTAAATATAATTTATACACTAAGTCCTGTCAGTTACACATAGATACATTCAATCCAAGTAAGTATGCTGCTGGCCTGCAGACTAAAATCCTCTGCACCATTGTGTGGCTGTGTGCCCCATTAAACTCCAGAGCCATAAATAAGATTTTTATGTCAAGTTCCATCTGTGCTACTGCCCCATCTTACATTTCTTCAGTTAATTTCCCTTCCATTACATGAAGAGTCATTCCTATTCTGGTCTGTTTTTTACACTATCAGTCCTCCAGTGTCCTATAGCACATGGAAATCCAAGAATGAATTACAGAATAATTGATAGCAGGCAGTGTCTTACCTGATTTATTCATGGTTCTGTCACCACACCAGCCTGCCTTCTGTGCTAGAAATCTAGGACGTTGGATCAGTTTTAATTACCGTGAGCCGATACTGGGCATCTCTCTGTATTTTTAATGAACGTTAATATTAAAACTGCTCTGAGGGTCTTACTATAGCCACAATGGTACAATGAACAGAACAGAATTGAATAAAATGGAATAAAATATGTTCTATGGTCAGGCAAGACTGCAACTGGATTTCCAACCTTAAGACAGACTGTCCCTGTGGGACTGCTCCAATTTTTCCCCCCTGTTCTTAAAGTTTTATAACATGAAAGTTATCAGTGAAGAAAAAGAAAAGAGAGCTAGAGAGAAGGGAAAAGGAAGAAGAGATTGAGAGAACATGTGCTGTGTAGTACAGGCTGGGTCTCAAGGTTGGAAAGACTATAAACCACTATATCAGGTGAACATGATTCAAGCTGCAATCTTAAACAAAGATATTTAGCAGGATGTCTAATTTAAATAAATAAGATTTACTTGTAGGTAGACCACTGATTACTGTGAATGAAGAATGCACTTTGCTGAACATGTGCTTCACATGAATGATCAATGTCCAGCAAAGACCGCAATCAATTGGATACTACCAAATGGTTGGAGAAAATGAGGAAGGCCAAAGAAAACTTGGTGCCAAATATTTCAGGAAGATCTGAAAAACAGATCCCTCTATTTTGCAGAGGGATCTGCAAATAAATAGAGGGATGCAGAGTGTAGCTGTGGACCAAGAACTGTGGAGTATCCCAATGAGCTTTGCAAAGGATGTGAGAATACCATGCATCTAACATAAGATGTGAAGAAACCTGAACAGGATAACAGTGTGCATGCATTTATGCATGTGTGTGTATGTGTGTGTGTTTGTGTGTGTGTTTCCCTAAAAATAGAACCGGGTCTTATATTAATTTGTGACCCAAAAGACACATTAGGGCTTATTTTCCAGTTAGGTCTTATTTTGGGGGAAATACAGTACTAAATGTGTGTGTCTGGCTGACAGTCTTATTTTGGGGGTAGGGCTTATATTATGTGCATCCTGAAAAATCATGCTAGGACTTATTTTCAGGTTGGGTCTTATTTTCAGGGAAACAGGGTACATAAATACATATACATATAGTTTAATTTTAGTTTTATAGTTACATGTTATTTAAATGTAAACTTTCATTTCAAGGGATGATGACAAGGTCAGCCTTATTTTCAAGATATCAAAATAACATAGCTGGTCTTGTAAATTGATAGGATTCCATTCCAGGTTAGTTGCTCAAGAATGATTACTCTTTTACCAGACCTCCCAACTTAACCTATTGAAATGAATGTGTAGAACACCGGCTGGGGAAGATTAACCTTGAAATAAAAAATAAATGCAGTGTTAAGAGGAGAAATACAACCAACATCTGGTTTATAATGATTTTCTATTCAATCTCATTGTATCTGAGGCTTAGTTCATGCCTGAAGTAGAAATTTTGGAAGTGAAATGAGGCGGAGTAGTCAGAGAAACTAAATAACGGATCAAAATACTTATTGAAATACCCCTTCTCCCCTCTCTATCTTGGCTATGAGTTGATAAGCTGCTCAGGTTTATTTGGTTATGATAAATCATAAATCAAATTGTGAATTGACTTTATTTTAAATTTGGGTCAGGTGTTCAGTAGAATACTATAAAGATAGGTGTTAATCCAAATGTTACTTAGCATTTTTATTAATGAACTGGAAGTCTGTCTAAGCAGTACATTATTCATATTCAACCTGTTACACCAAAATGGAGGTGTGATAGAGGGTTGTGCCTTGAATGTGTCTAATATACAATCTAGCGATATCAACCATTATACCAAGTACTTTTAAAATTGTAAGACATAAGTATAAGGGTTTGCATAACCTCTCACCGGTATCTGAAGTATGAAAACTCAATTTAAACCGCAATTATGAGCTGGCATTAATCTGAGAAGTGAGTCTTCTCCCTAGAATACGACGATTAGGACTGTGCAATCTAAAATGACAACTCTATTCGCTAAACAGGAGGTTCAGTAACAGATTGGAGGGATTCTGGATTTTGTACTCTGTGTGTTGTATGTGTCTCTATGTTGGTGTGCATGCACATATGAAAGAGGAAAAGAAGAGGACCGTTTAAAAATGCCTTGTGCATTGAAGAAATAATATGAACTGTTTCCTTATAATGTGAAGATGTAACATGATTAATCTGTTTCTTTTGGAACTGCTACATTATTAAATGTGCAATGGAACCTTGTGCCTTTGCTATAATCGTGGACATCAGTTCTACTTGATGATTATTATTTTTTTGCCATTTTATTTATCTATAATGTCCTGGATTTAACACCCATCAAAAGTGAATAGGATGGCTCTTCTGTGTCTCATTTTAGTTGCCTTATTAAGGAGGCCATTCATTTCACTGTTTGTTCCTGAGCATCACATTAACATTGTTCATTTCAACCCTTCTTTAACCAAGAATCTAAGAAACTACAAAAAAGAGTAACAATATCATCTGATTGCTACAAATGTATAAAGAAATTAATTGGGGGTGTTTAATAAGGATGAAGTATTGTAATGTAAAGATATATTACTAATATAGTATGCCATTGCGCTACAAAATATTTGTCTAATGCACAGTAGGATTGTACAGTCAGTTCCTCATTAAGTACCTTGGATATGTGATGTAAAGAATGGATATTTTTTCCTCTGAAACTTTGTTTGGCTAAGTGGCAGCACCTAACTGATCTTGACTATCTTGAAATACAAAGTGGGATTAGATATGGCTAGATCTTAAATTGGAAATGACCATGGGAAATAGCAATAGCACTTACACTTATATACCACTTTACAGTGCTTTCCAGCCCTCTCTAAGTTGTTTACAGAGTCAGCATATTGCCCCCAACAATCTGGGTCCTCGTTTTACCAACCTTGGAAGGATGGAAGGCTGAGTCAACCTTGAGTCTGGTGAGATTTGAACTGACAAATTGAGGCAGCTGGCAGGCAGCAGAGGTAGCCTGCAGTACTGCACTCTAACCACTGCGCCACCGTGGCTCATTTATAAGGATAAATAAGAATAAGGACAACAGCAAAAGAAGCTATGTTGAAAAAAGCAGTGGCAATTCAATTGCATATTATTGCCAATTAAATTGCCTGGCTAGGTTCAATTCTCTTGATTGAAGAGAATATTTGTAGCTCAGGGTTGAATTGTGGAGTCCATGGTGCTCTCTGAGTTTGGTGGGGGGTTTTTTGCAGGCATTTCATTACCAAACTAGGTAACATCATCAGTGCTTATTATCAGTGAACCAGTGACCACCAAGCTCTTGGGCAGGCAATTATTATGTATCTTTAACACTTGCCCTTTGGCTGAATTAATCATTTATATGAAATCTATTAAACATCTTAAAATATTATGAAAATTCATTGTATGATCATCCTATGTTTTAAATTTAGATAAATTTTCTTTTTTTTTTTATCATCCACTTTATTGCTAAAATTGAGGAAACAATGCTTTTCTTTAACACTCACTTGGATTAAGTGGTACTATTTATCTTAAAATAGAAAGCCTAAGGAAAAATAGAGATTTAACTTCAGGCAAATTATACTCTGTTCACATCCAGTGCTGAATTGTAAATCAGCCTATTTTGATTTTAGACTAAGATTTGCATTTTTTCCCCAGCTTGCACATGTGTCATTTGTTTCTTTCTTGTTCAACATATCCCATCTTGAAGGTATAAAACAAAACTCAAAGTTTTGTTATTTTTAACCAGGGAGTGAGTGAGGCCACAGACTCCCTCTTCCCCAGTATTTATGCAGATAGCATGAAGACCAAGTTTAAACTGGGCACACATCAATACACAGAGAGAGAGGGGGGGGGGAGGGAGGGAGAGAGGGAGAGAGTGAGTGAGTACAATTCTCATTCTCAAAATGCCGAAGCCTCAGGATCAGATCTATCAAAAATACAGAAGGGTTTGTGAGTGGAATGGCTTCATTATTTACCTAGTAAAAAAAAAAAGTAAAAATAAAACAGGTTGAGTCTATGTATGGAAACATAAACCAGCATATTAATAGCAGAGAAACTAAGAGGAAATAGTGACTGTGTTATTCATCAACTCTGTGAATGTTAAACAGCTAAGGGCCAGTCCATGCAGTCCATGCAGGCAATATGCATTATTTAAATATTCTACAATTAGCAACATAACATAATATAATTATTAAAGGTGGCTTATGGGAGGGCTATAGGTTCAGCTAGTAATAGTTAATATTTAAGCACTTATCAGATCTGACTCTGCTTAGCTGTTTGTGAGCAACCAAAGTTGCACAGCAAAGACTTTTTCTCTACGGTATAAATATTCTTATCCTCAAGATATAAAACCATACAAAATCAGCTACAGATAATTTGAATTTCCTTTTTTTTTCTTGTGCTAGCCACATAACTTTTACATAAAACGTTTACATAAAAAAATAAGTTTATCGTTGCACTCTGATAGGCATTTATTCCAAAATTTATTATTGTACTCCAAAATTATTTGCTGAAGCGTTATTCTAGAAAGAGCCAAAGAACCATGCATTTGTTTTTATTTCCTGAAATAAAATGAAAATGAGGCAAATTTTTTTGATATTATTATCATTGATATTAAAATGTTCTGGTTCTTTCTTTTGCACAAAATTATCGTTGGGCCTCAAGTATATATTCAGATTGATGAAGTTAAACAGGACACTGTTATGTTGTCAGTAATGAGATAATTTTAATTGAAGGGTTTTTCTGCCTTTAAATCAAGTGCCCTCATAATCAATTCCTGCCAATATGGTCATTCTACATGCAAGGAGAGATAGTAATTAATTAAAGGAAGCGCCTTCAAGGACAATTGGTTGGCTATGTGCTACTTAAAAAAGAGCTGATGGGCTAGTTTTTTCTCCCTTCTTCTCCTTCTCTCAATGTCAAAAAATGGCATGCATTAAATATAATCTATCACTACTATAGTAGTGGCAAAATCAAGTAACTCTACTATAATACTCTAGTATTAGGCAGAATCAGGTGATTCAACCATCAGGTGTGGCAATTAAAAACCAATAAAACTTTCTTGATTGAAAAGCAGGGGTGAAATGCTACTGGTTTGCACTGGTTCGGGTAAACCAGTAGTGATAAAAACTACAGTTCGGGCAAACCAGTAGTAAAAAAAAGCTACCAATTTGGGTGAACTGGTAGATAAAAAGCTACCGGTAAAGAAAGCTACTGGTTTGCCCAAACCGGTATTTCCGACGATCAGCTGTGCCGCACGGTTTATATTCATTAGAAAGCAGGAAATCCTGCTTTCTAGCGAAGCTAAATTGCGCAGTACAGCTGTTCCCCCCTTCACTGTTCTACTTACCTTCCCAAGCCTCCTTTTTTCGTGCAAAGTGTGCATTTGATGTGTACTGCACATGCATGTGCCACATACTTTTGGCATGCACTGCGCATGCATGTGCACAGCGTGTGTTTGGTGTGCACAGCGCATATACGGGCAGTGAACTGGTGGCAATCCGTGGAGGATTTCACAGCTGTTGAAAAGTACATTCTTTTCTGAGATTCTGAGTTTTTGGTTTACTTACGATGTGTCTGCTATGGTTATCAAAAGAAAGAAAACTAGACAAGTGCATTGGGCACGGAAAAGAACAGGTTCTTGTAACATATTAGTGAAGGAAATTCTCTCAAGAATTTGTTGTACAAACTGTAATTATCAGGTAATTCTTATATTACATCAAGATACATATTTAACCATAGCTTATTCAACAAGGTACTTCAGACTAAACCTTCAAACTTCGTTTACTAACCATTTATGATTGCAATTATATGTTAGGTTCATCCAGAAGTAAATAAAACACTTTATAGTGTCTTATAGACTAATCTAATGTATAATGTATAAATTCATCTAATGCCATCCATCAGTTTGACCCAAATCAGCAAAAGTTGGGCTTCTGCAGCTGAGAAACGAGCTCTGACTGTGCTTCTGGCAGCGAAACAGAGGTCAGGGGGCACTGCACACATCAATCTGGAGCTTGTTTCTTGGCTGTAGAGACCTGTCCTGAAGGCCTCTGACAGCAAAATGGAGACCGGGAGCACCTCGCACGAGCAGCAGCAAGTAGCCGCAGAAGAAGTGGGCCAGCAGTGGCCACACGGGCTCCTGCTGGGTGGGGCTGTCAGTGCCACCGCCACGAGGTGAGAAAGTGGAAGATATCCCTCAAAAAGAAGACCTGGTGTCTCTTTTGGAGGGAAAAAATATATAAAACTGTGTCTTATATACTTGTACTTAAATCAGGACTTGCAGTAGTTATGATTGAACTTAATGAAGGAATCAGTATTTTGAGCATAGGATGTTCAGCAGATCAAAGGACTATATGATGCACTGTCATATTTTCCTTCACAGAGTTACCTAAACTCCAGGTAGAATGATCCTCTTTGAGGCAGCATCTTGACTCAAAAATGTGAGCACTAGATGCCAGCATTTCCAGTCATGAGCACTAAATTGGTCTGCTTGGGTTCCAGCAACCACTTTGAATCAATGAAAAAGTATTCTATGTGCATTTATACACAAAAGGTAATAAAGCAGCCAATTTAATATCATACAGTAGCTTCCATTCAGTACCTAGTAGAGCCACATGGAAAGCCATCAAAGTCATCAAAGCCATGACTGAAAGAAAGTCTTTCGAAACTTTTGCCCAGGCCTAATGTTATATATTATTTAAAACTGAAATGATTTGTAATACTGAGATAACTAGATTATTAGAAACTCCCCCCCCCAAAAAAAAGTGGGGGGGGGATGAAAAATCTGGAGACAGTCTTAAGGCTAGTTCATGTAATGAGCCCTGCTACAACACAACCTATTGCGCTCACAGTATGCCTGAAGCACAGAGAAAATTTAGCCTGTTTCCTTTATGCCGGTCTTCCTTGCTGCTTGCTGCAATATGCAGGCTGGGAATTGAGGAGCATACTGATGAGTCAGTCTTTCCAATTAAGAACGCATTGAAGGCATGAGTTATGCCTCTGAAAATACGCTCTTTGTGAAGTAGAGGTGCTGTTGTTTGCTAGTGATCAGCCAAATAATTTGCTTACTTCCAACAAGCCACTATCAGGGGGGCTGGAAGTGCTGTTCACACCAAGCATAGTAGCTCTCTCTGAGTCCCCAAGAAGAGAGGTAACTAGGAATAATATTTAAATCCAACATTACTAAGGATCTCTCCGGAGAAAATGTCTCATTCTTTTCTGCCTGGAATCAGGATATGATCCAGACAATGCAGGAGAAGAATAAACAAGGACAGCATTATTAGAGGGTTGGTCGTGAGAAAGATAAGTAGGATAGGATAGAGTGAAGAACTATGCAGCAGGCATGGTTGAGAGTAGAGTGGGGTTAAGAAGGAGGAATAAGCATTACATAGCTAAGGTTCCCAGTTTGATAGATGCTTGCAAACCATGAATTATGGATTTGAATGTAAGAAAACGTGGCATAGTGTTTCATCTGAATGAACCCATTAACATCTCAACAGAGATGTTCCAAAATTTCAAGATGTTCAGTGGAAATTATTTCCAGGCTGGGAAGGATTATTTAGAGAAAGAAGCCAATTGAGCTCAGTGGCACATATGTCAAAGTCAATATGCTTAACAACTACAATTTCCTATTGGATTATTTATACAACATTTTGTTTGCAACATCTAGCTAAGCCAAATAACATGCCAGATTTTATTATGATAAGCATTGTTAAAACTAAAGCACAAGCAAAATGGTTTTAAAAACAAAACATAGACTGTGTAGTAAAAAGCAAGTAAATCACTGCACTTTCTTTTTTTTAAGGGTTATAGCTTGCTTTAATAATATTTATTTAACTACGAAACATGAGAATCCAATGTATCTTTTACAGTAGTTCTATGTCAGATTCAATTTAAACCTTGCCCAAATTTTGGTGCAGCTATATTGCTTGTAATTTATAAATACCTCACTATTAAGAGCAATCAGTTATTAAACAATTACATTGCTCTCAGTGTTCTACAAATCAGAATGTATTTGAGCTAGTTTATTATGCTTTCATTTCTGAACTTTGTGGCAGAGTGGAATACATGCCAAAGCAAATCAGATGTTAGTGATGAAATGGAAAGCTTCATCCAGCCCACCCCTCCTAGTTAAGAACAATAGATAATGATCTAGAATTCTTCTTTTCCATTTGTTCATTGTATAAAAGAAAAGAGCTTCAAGGAAATGTAAAGAAAAGACAAGAAGGAAATGAAACAGAATTGAAAATATGTGTTTTCATATCAAACTCACCAAAGAAGAATTATAGTCTCGAAATAGAAAACACAACTTCAACGTCTGATTAACTCATTCGTAGCATTTATAATATCTTTATTTATTTATTTATTTATTATTCAAATTTCTATACCGCCCTTCTGCTTTCGGACTCAGGGCGGTGAACAGCCAAAATAAAAACATTTATACATAAATACGATTAAAAATAGATTTAAAATAATTAAATTTGGCCCATAGTTTAAAATTTATCAATTTAAAATCCATATCAAAATTTAAAACCAACCATAAAATCATAAAATCAAGAGAGACCGGCTAACTGAAAGAGATGAGTTTTTAGGGCCCGACGAAAAGTCCAGAGGTCGGAGATCACTCGTATTTCTGGGGGTAGATTGTTCCAAAGGGTAGGTGCCACCACAGAGAAGGCTCTCCTCCTGAGGGTCGCCAGCCGGCATTGTCTAGCCGACGGCACCCTGAGGAGGCCCTCTCTGTGGGAGCGAACTGGCCGGTGGGAGGCTATTGGTGGCAGAAGGCGGTCCCGTAAGTACCCTGGCCCTAAGCCATGGAGCGCTTTAAAGGTGATCACCAACACCTTGAAGCGCACCCGGAAGTCCACTGGAAGCCAATGCAGCTCGCGCAGGAGAGGAGTCACATACTGAAAAAAGTACATTATACTTTTAAGGTTAATACAGGTAGTCCTCAACTTACAACCATTCATTTAGTGGCCATTTGAAGTTACAATAGCACTGAAAAAAGTGACTTATGATTGGTTTTCACACTTACAACCATTGAACCCATCCCATGGTCATGTGATCAAAATTCAGGTGTTTGGCAACTGACATGTATTTATGACAGTTGCATTGTCCCAGGGTCATGTGACCATTATTTGTAACCTTCCCAGTTGGCTTCTCAGAAGCAATGGGAGAAGCCAGATTTGTTTGAAAACTGCATGATTCAGTTAAAAACTACGCTTAACAACTGTGGCAGAAAAGGTCATAAAATGGGGCAAAACTCACTGAACAACTGCTTTTGGGCTCAATTGTAGTCATAAGTTGAGGACTATCTATAATAAATTAACTTACATTAACTCAGTCTTTCCCAGGTGTGCCTTTCCTTTTCCACTTCCTCTTGAGTAGAATGGAGGGGACAAGATTGCGAAAACCACAGTTGTGTCATGTTAGACAATTTCTTTGAGGGCAAGAGAGAATTAGAAGATTGTGCTTGTTTTTCCTCACATTTTAGCAAAATAGCAGAAGTGTATCATGAGATTGGTGACGGTGTGATGAATCTCACTGCTCAGTAACGGAGCTTCCAAAAAATGTTTTTTCACCCTGGCTCCAGAGTGATAGATTATAGCTTTTTTTTCATTCTGATAATGATCAGTTCCATGGCTATATATCCGTTTAGCAACTTTATATTATCTAAATCAGAGCTGTCCAACCTTGGCAACTTTAAGACTTGTGGGCTTCAATTCCCAGAATACCCCAACCAGCATGGCTGATTGGGGAATTCTAGGAGCTGAAGTCCACAGGTCTTAAAGCTACCAAAGATGGACATCTCTGATTTAAATAAATGGTTTTGCCTCTGTGACAAAGAATCCAACACCTAAAACATCTCTTTCCCTTCTTGTTTTTCGACTATCACAATTTTCATGGGATTAGCTTTTCATCGTCACCGTCACCATGATTCACTCAGCAAACTGTGCTAACTCAATTTGCTTTATCTGGTACCCTGTGTTCAGGAATAAAGTTTCCTGATGATGATCATATACAATTTTCAAGGTTATATTTAGCGAAGGAAAATTAAGGTAAAAGGGGAAAGAATATAGATACAAAAGGATGAAGGCTATTGCTGAGCACATTGTAAGCCGCCCTGAGTCTCCGGAGAAGGGCGGCATATAAATCAAATTTTATATATATATATATATATATATATAAAAAAAAAAGTAAAACAATTTCAAAGTATCTATTTTCTCCACAGTCTCTCTGTTTATGTTCTACCTACTAAAATGAAATGACCACTGTTGTATTACATAAGCAAAAAGCCTATCTGTTTCTTTTGTTGCAATTTCCTATTATATAACCCTCAGTCAAGAATGATAATTAGGTATCAAAAGCCATGTGGATTACTGTCAAGATCTCCCCTGACATTCATTTAATACTTAATCAGATTGTAATGCTGTAAATTATGCATTTCCAAGTAGTAATAAGAACTAAGGGGAAAGTATAACTTATCTTAGCATTATCTTGACTTCAATATAATAGGGGAAAGGTTCTAAACTTTTATTAGAAGAATCAACTATATTGTCATGTGGCTATTTGTTTCAAAGTATGATATGAATTATATACACTACAATGTTGCATATTCTATTAATGAAACTGAAAAGGGGTAAATATATATTCTTCATTTACGTCAGGGTTCCCCCAAAGTGGTCAATACTGACTCCTAAGAATTACTGAGACTATCTATTGTTGTTGTTATTATTCTTAGTACTATTATTTAAAGTAGTATCAATTATATTTCTTTTCATATAATAAATGTTTTGGGGTCAGTGAACAATCTGAAATTTCCTGAAGAGGTCAATGTGCTTAAAAGTTTGGGGACTCCTGATTTAGGCCCTGGGAACTGGTATTCTTGACTAAATGCCAAGTGTATTCTGTGTTTCATTTTAAAATATGCCATTTTCTCTTTTTGTCAACTCTCTGAAGTCCTTACAGTCCTTGCAGATCTGCCCTAGGATATCCTCTTAATTCTTGGGAATGTATTAAGAAGACAGGACTAGATAAATCAACTGGATAAATCCATCTTTGAGGACATTTAGTAATTATCATATTTTCTGCATTTTTTTTTTTTCAGTTACCTTGTATAAAAGAAAATATTAGAAAGACCGGTTAGTTTGGGTTGTTTTTTCTTTAAGACATTTTATTGCTTTATTATTCTGGCTCTTTTGTACCTATGCCTAATCTTCTGGATTTGATATTTCTTGTTTGATAATAATATTCTACTGTTCCGCTTCTCCTAAACAGAACTCACTTTAGTTCTATTTTGTTAGACATAAAGACTTCACTCTAAATGACAATGCAAGATATGGGGGAATTCTTTACACCTAAGAGTCAGATTATTTATATAGTAGAAAGATTAACAGCAACTAATCATCAAATATTTGGATGGTGCCAGCATTTCAGTCTTAATCAAATCTTATCAGTAGGGATTCTAAATATTTCCACATTTTCTTCTTGCTCTAATGTTTGTTTATCCACCTGAAAAAAAAATCCTTTATGCATTTTAATGTTTCCATGAAAGATTTTGATGTTTAAATATTGAGCAGTTGAAATTCACTGTTATGATGTAAAGCCTCAAATTTAGCATTGCATAAAATTGTTTCTTTAAAATATTATTCAGGAACTTTCTGTGAGATGGAAATCAATAAATGTGACAGTAATCCCTGCAAAAATGGAGGCTCCTGCAGAGATAATGTAGGCCTGTATAAGTGCATCTGTCCATTGGGTAAGTCTTTTGTGGCTAGTAGTTGTCTGCCTTCACTTTTTAATTTTGATTCAAATAAACAGTGTAGCAACAAAACCTTGAAAATGAAAATGTACTGTATATTAAGACACAAAGCAAACATTTTCCTGAAATATATCCCAGACAAGAGTAATATAAGAAATTTGAAGAACTGCTTAGAGGATGGATACATGTGCACACCCACACAACACAGCTACATGTTGCCTCAGGAATTCTGGGAGTTGAAGTCCACCGGTTCTAAAGTTGTCACACTTGCCCACCTCTTGTATACATTGAATCATTTCTGATTTCTTGTTTCCATAATGCTAAAATAATATTCCTTTCAGGATCCCATGTGTATATTCACAAGAAGCCAACAGTAATGCAACCATTGAAATGCTAAATTCAGTTAAAGTTTTAAGAAATCTTGAACAGATGTGGTCTTGTTTCTGAAACAAAAAAAATATTGTTCCATAGGATTCCAAGGTCAGCAGTGTAAAGTAAATATTGATCCCTGTTTGTTTCACAATATAACTTGCAACTCTGGAGCTCAGTGTGTGGACAAACCTTATGACCTGGCATATATATGCAGGACAGCATGCAAGGAAAATTCAGAGGTAAGGAAAATATAAATGGTGACAATTATTCTTCAGAGAGAAGAAAAATATGAAACAAATCCACCCAGAGTATTCTGTGATAAGATGGGTAGCCAATAAATTTAATAATAAAAAAATGTTGGAACAAAATATGCTATATGTTAAACATAGATAGACCTCGATTTATAACCATTCATTTAGTATTATACATTTTCAACCTTGTATTAAAATGAAAGACCCCTTGATTTTTTTTTTCTAACAAAATGCAATTTTCTAACAAAATTTGCCAAGATATCTCTAGGAATATTTCTCCACCTGGCAAAGCTGGAATTTATTCTATACATTTTATCAGTTTGTGCTTCCGTATCTTCCTCATCCAGAGCCAAAAAAAGAAAAAAGAAAAAAAAGGTAAAACATTGATAAGTTTTCATCTGGAAGTTCAGTTGATGAAATTTCACCTTTGTCTTCTCTTTTCAGGATTTGTATCTAACATCTGAAGGTTCTGTCCCTCATTTATAGATCATTATGTACTAACTGGAAACCCAACTAAATGACATCACAGCACCAAGATATATTTGGCAGCTCAAAGGAGTCAGATAGATGACATAGACTTGTTGGGATACCATCAAGTAATTCCAAGGGCTGTAGATTAAGTTGCAAAGACAAATGCGTCAAAGAAAAGCAATCATTTATGTATTGTTGCCAATTAAACTACATATACATATACCTATGAAATCACCCAAAACAGAACAACTGCAGGAGAGATATTTTTTTGTAACTGAGAATGTCTGGCCTAATATGATCAATAGAGTTGATCAATATATAGGGGATCCCAAAAATCATACCCCTATATATGGTAATGCATTTACCAATGAGATATTAGATTTTGAAGTCTATTATTTAGTCCTGAATATGAAATAACCTATAAATCTTACACAGATTGCTTCAAAATATTTAATGCAAATTGTCTGCCATGTGAGAAAAATGTTATGCATTTCATTTATCTCTAACAGGGTAAATATCATTTCCCCTGGCAATATTCTGAAATGATGAAGTAATCATTATGGACATTTCAGCTAGTGAGTGACAGTGGAAGTGAAGGTTTTTAGTGTAATATTTGTAAGAAGTTCTGATACTTGCTTTATTTTATTTATACAGATTATAATGTACATTTATGTTAGGATTCTGGGTATTTAATCAGATAAATCACTTTTTTCTGAAATAAATGAGAAGAGAGGTTACAAGAATTTATGTTTTTAAGTTTTCAATAATACCAAGATTCTAAACGTTAATGGCATTTGCTTAATTAAATGAAAAATTGCTAAAAAAAATTATTCAGGATTGTATTTGGCACAATTATGAAAAGATTATCCTATGATTATGCTATAAAATATGCTGTATCATTAATAAACAATATACTGCATATTTCAAAAGAATGTGCCCTGCTTTCAAGATATTATGAGATTTACACAGTTTCAAATGTGGAGGAAACCATGTTAGCAGAAAACTGGTGAAGATGACCTATGGAACACTTTGTGTCTAGTCTAACAAAGAAAAGGACTGGGGTGACATGATATCAATCTTCTAATATTTGAGAGGCTATCAGAAAGAAGAGGGGAACAACTTATTCTCCAGAGTACCTGAAGGCAGGACAAGAAGTAATGGATGGTTGTGAGTTGTGAGTTCTCCATCACTCCATCACTGAAGGTTTTATGAAGACATTGGACAGCCATTTGTCTGAAATGGTATAAGTCCGGGATGGCGAACCTATGGCACACGTGCCACAGGTGGCACATGGAGCCATATCGGTGGGCATGTGAGCATTGCCCTAGCTCAGCTGTAGTGTGCATGTGCGCACTGGCCAGCTAATTTTTGGGCCTTTCGGGCCCAACGGAAGTTGGGAAACCGGAGGTGGGTGCCAAGGCAGGGAAAGCCATTCTCCTAGGACCCACTAAATGTAGGTCCCTAGATGATGGCACCTAGAGCATGCCTTCTCTGCCAGATCTAATGCTGATGTAAGTGAAAAGAAGTGGTCCCTCAGATAGCAACTGAATGTTTTTGGTTGCCCAAATAATTATCCAGCCTCCATTTGGGAATAGTTGTCCTCTCAAAAACTTTCACATTCATCCTATCTTCTGCACATTTTGCATTTATGAAGTCTGATTTGCTGTTGGATGGCAGTTTGAGATTTTCACAATTTGAGATACTAAAGGTAAAGGTTCCCCTTGCACATATGTGCTAGTCGTTCCTGACTCTAAGGGAGGGTGCTCATCTCAATTTCAAAACCAAAGAGCCAGCGCTGTCTGAAGACCTCTCCATGGTCATGTGGTTGGTTTGACTAAATGTCAAAGGCACATGGAACACTGTTACCTTCCCACCAAAGGTGGTCCCTATTTTTCTACTTGCATGTTTTACGTGCTTTCAAACTGCTAGGTTGGCAGAAGCTGGAACAAGTAACAGGAACTCACCCCGTTACACGGCACTAGGGATTTGAACCACTGAACTGCCAACCTTTTGATCGACAAGCTCAGCGTCTTAGCCACTGAGCCACCGCATCCCTAGAGCTATTAAGGCACCTCTTTTGACTACAATCAGTCCCTTTTGATTGATGAATTCACTTTCTTCTTGGATTCTGGCAACTGATGCAATGTGTCTAGCCCCATCACTGTGGCTATATATATGGCTTTTCTAATTCCAATCTTCCGGAGTGCTTTTATTTCCTTTCCTGCTTTTCTCCGATACAGTGGCTGACATCCTCTTGATACCTTCCATCTTTCTTTCTTTCTTTTTTCTTTTTGGCAGTGCAGAAAACCTTTAGGGTAGAATATCTTTGTTGGGTTCTCTGAGTATCTTGGCTCTGGAGCCTCAGTTTCCATTTCAGGAAATTGCTCTTGAATTGTAGATGTGTGCTGAATAGCTTGCTGGAAGACCTTTTAAACTCAATTTGTTGCTCATCTGGGCATGGAGAACAAAATCTATGACTTCACATTTATTCTGTTGTTTCCTTTCCTCAAAACAAATAGTGCAGTGCAGTGTTGTAATACTGTGTGTAGGGAAATCTAGGGTTCTTTATCCTTAAGTATTCTAGCTGTGCCCCTTTTCAGAATTTCCTGCAATTCCGTTTTATCCTCTTCCATTTGAGCATGTCGGCATAACTTTATTGCCAAGCGTTTGTCCTAGTCTGGGCTTCTTCCCAAGCCACAACTCACAGGGAATTTAACTTTAATTGTTTAATTTAATTTAATATTTAAAACATTTATATGGCTGCCAAACTCAATGAAGGTGACTCTGAACAGTTTGCAAAAATAAATAAATAAATAAAAAATCAACAAAACTATTGAAAAGTATACAAAGCCACACTATATAACCTTACAGTCATGAAATAACAAATGAATTAAATAAAAATGTGATCCAGAGATGAATGACACCATTATCCAATCAGGGTTCCAGTACATCTTAGGAATGCAGTAGAAAGGCCTGGGAAAAAGGCCTGGGAAAACCATATTCTTTGTTTTATGTTCTACGTTCTATATGTCAGAAGGAACCCAATGCCATAAAAATGTTGCATTTGTTTATTTTACAAATAGGTGGCTGTGTTGACAGCTTCTTTCCAATATTTACTTCCTCATTCTGCATGATTTCAATTACAAGAGTTTCCCTTTCTGCTCTGTCATTCTATTCTGTGGTAGAGTGCATTGTAACTAGTGATGAAGGCACCAGGCTAGAAAATTGGGAAGCTGTGAATTCTAGTTCTTCGTTAGGCATGAAACCTGGCTGGGGGAATTTGGGCCAGTCATTCTCTCTCAGCCCAGTCCACCTCACAAGGTTGTTATTGTGGAAAAAATAGGAGGAGGACGGAGTACTGTGTACTTTCACTGCCATGAATTATCTATAAAGTACCGTATTTTCCGGCATATAAGACGACTTTTTAACACATGAAAATTTTCTCAAAAGTCAGGGGTCGTCTTATACGCCGGGTGTTGTTCTCCTGTAACCAGGCAGACCAGCCCGAAAGGCTCTGACGAGCCTTAAATGGCTCTGGCGATCCCAGCTCTGACGATCCCAGCTGAGTTCCCTGCAACTCAGCTGGGATCGCCAGAACCATGGCTCTGACGGTCCCAGCTCTGATGGTCGATCCCAGCTGAGTTCCCTGCAACTCAGCTGGGATCGCCAGAAACCATGTAAAAGGAAAAAAGTTTTTTCCCTTTTACTCTGACGATCCCAGCTCTGACGATCCCAGCTGAGTTCCCTGCAACTCAGCTGGGATGGCCAGAGCCATGTAAAAGATAAAAAGTTTTCCCTCTCCAGCTTGCTTACCTCAGCTGCTAGTCCCAATGCTTGCCTTGCTTCGCTTGCCTGAATCTATTCCATCAGCAATCAGCAATCAAGCAAGCAGGGAGTTGTGGACTTCAACTCCCAGAATTCCTCAGCCAGCAAAAGCTGGCTGAGGAATTCTGGGAGTTGAAGTCTACAAGTCTTAAAGTTGCCAAGGTTGGAGACCCCTGTTCTATTGGGTAAGTTTTTTTCCCCTTTGGGAGCTTTAAAAAAAATAGTCAATTGGGGTTTTTTTAGTTGTTCTTTTTTAGACCTAGCCATTTAAAGTTTAGGAAGTTTTAAATTTAGCTTTCATATAAAAATAAAAATAAAATAAAATAATATTTGTGCAGCTTTCTGAGATTTAGTGTGTTTCTGTAGTGTTTCACTCTAACTACACAAACACACAAAATCTCACAAAGCTGTATGTGGAATTTTGTGTGTGTAAAGTGTGAAAGTTGGTTTTTTGGACTTTTTGTGGCTGTGTGAGGTTCCTGCTTGTTGCAGGGGCCATTTTGGGTCTAGCACAGCTGCTTTTACATTGTGGGTGAGCCAGTTGTGTTGTGTTATGTGTGTTTAGAGTGTGAAAGTTTTTTGGGGGGGCTTTTTGTGGCTGTGTGAGGTTCCTGCTTGTTGCAGGGGCCATTTTGGGTCTAGCACAGCTGCTTTTACATTGTGGGTGAGCCAGTTGTGTTGTGTGTGTGTAGAGTGTGAAAGTTTTTTGGGGGGCTTTTTGTGGCTGTGTGAGGTTCCTGCTTGTTGCAGGGGCCATTTTGGGTCTAGCACAGCTGCT
Organism: Pantherophis guttatus; assembly: GCF_059756535.1. Classification (NCBI taxonomy): domain Eukaryota; kingdom Metazoa; phylum Chordata; class Lepidosauria; order Squamata; family Colubridae; genus Pantherophis; species Pantherophis guttatus. The sequence continues at coordinate 226,257,373 of NC_142063.1, read as the reverse complement.
TTTACATTGTGGGTGAGCCAGTTGATGTTTTTTAATTTTTATTTGGTGTGCATTGGAAGAGGAGTAGTCTTATATGGTGAGTATAGCCCAAACAATATATTTTAACAGGAAAAGTTGGGGGTCGTCTTATACACCCAGTCGTCTTATACGCCGGAAAATACGGTAATAAACTATAGATTGATAGATAGGTAGTAGATAGATAGATAGATAGATAGATAGATAGATACTGAGATAGATAGATAGATAGATAGATAGATAGATAGATAGATAGATAGATAGAATGAATGAATGAATGAATGAATGAATGAATGAATGAATGAATGAATGGTTATTCAGCCATATTATCTTACCATGGGCTGGGAAAATGGTTAAGTTGCCTACTGGTGAAATCTGTTGTTTCTCAAAGCCACACATTTTTTTGAACTTCTGTAATACTTGAATTCCTACTGAGCAATTAAAAACAAGTAAACCTAGAGTAATAATTCATAAAAGTCAGTACGTTTCCATCTTATGTAATGGCATGCATTGATCACAGATGTCGCTGTGGACCAATTCCAGCGGATTCTTTGTCCTTTTATTATATCTCTTTTTTGTGCCTTATAGAAATCAAGGTGTGGCCCTTTTATTTTTATTCAGAAGGACATGTTGGCTGGGCTGCACATCATTACAGTCTAGGTCCTTTTGCTCAGTGCTTTAATTTGGAAAATCTGTGTCCATCCTTCTGTGACAAAGGCTTAAATGTTTCCCGTGGTTGGACTCTTCTACTACTCTATCCTTATTCCAATTAGTCTATCACCTTACATGGTGCCTTTTATATCTAATTTTACATTTGGAGTCAGGGTAGCAGCAACTTTGCTTCACAGCCTTTTGGTGTAATACATTTTGCTGAGAGCAAGAAAGACAATTTGTGGCTGCTTTCTTATCTCTTATTTTTATCAATATTTCTGGCTATCCTCTTAACTTTTAAGTTGCTTTATCATCTTTTTTATTTCAATCCCACTGATCCTTTTTCCATTTTTATAATAATTGTATTAGGGCTTACAAGTATAAAGATAAAAGACTAGCACAAACTAAAAAGAATATAAAAGGTAATGAAAAAAATAAAGTACAAAGAGATAGAAAAAAGACTTCTCCCTGCTTCCAGACAAGTATGAACAACTTCAGTAACAGTAACACTTTTACCAGTATTTCAGGGGGAAAAAATTAAGCTATTTGTCATCACCAATCAATAATCAAATTGTAAAAACTTATCATTCAGTCCTAATTAGCAAAAGCTATTAGAAACTCAGATGATAGATAGATAGATAGATAAATAGATAGATAGATAGATAGATAGATAGATAGATTAGATGATAGATAGATAGAGATAGCGAGATAGAGAGATTAGATGATAGATAGATAGATAGATAGATAGATAGATAGATAGATAGATAGATATAGAGATAGATAGATGATAGATAGACAGATTAGATGATAGATAGAAATATTAGATGATAGATAGATAGATAGATAGATAGATAGATAGATAGATAGATAGATAGATTGCTCCTGGAAGCACGAAGCCGAGAACACCAGCCTGAAGATGACGAATGAGACTTTGTCGAAACGTCGCCAAGACACTTCCAATTTTACGTGGGAGAAGACCCGAATAACCAAAGACCTACATAGATAGATAGATAGATATAGATAGATGATAGATAAGTAGATAGATAGATAGATATAGATAGATGATAGATAAGTAGATAGAGATGGATGGTGGGTGGATGGATATAGATATAACTTTAATCAAATACATTCATTCTGTATTTTGACTTATCACTTTCTCTAAAAGAAATAGAACAAAAATATATCTTCTCATAAACCAACCTTTAAAGCATTGTTACTCAGTCCTAGTTAAAAAAAACAAAAACAGAAACCTCAGCATTTTTATCAGGAATTTAACCCTAATAAAATAAATCCATTTTTATTTATATTTATATATTTGTTCTGTTTATTTTTTTAAATATTTTTTTTAAATAATCCCTTCAGAAAATATGTCACAAATCTATATCATTAGATAGATATAGATATAGATATAGATATAGATAGAGATAGAGATAGATAGATAGAGATAGAGATAGAGATAGAGATAGAGATAGAGATAGAGATAGAGATAGAGATAGAGATAGAGATAGAAATAGAGATATTCTTTTTCCATTTTTTCCCTTCAGCTGCCAGGATGACTTACTGTAGTCTGCTTCCTGTTTAATCATCTGTTGAAGAAGTGATCTGAGTGTGTTCGGCAATAGCTGAAAAGCACCATCCATCATAAACTGTGACAGCGTCAAAAAGATGACACCCATGTATTGACACCATCATGGAATTGCTTCAGTTAGGTACTTGCATCGAAACATCTGATGCAGCCATGCAAACAGAAGTATTTGAATGATATAGATCCACCATGGGCTAATCTCCTATTTTGCATGCAAGACTTCAGCTGGTTCAGTCACACTTATTTCTATAATCCAATTTAATTAAATATTCCTTTGCTGATATTAAAAAGCACACTGAAGAAATATTTTACCAGAATTAAAAGGCACTGAACCACTTGGATGCAGAAAGTTCATGCAATGTGTCAGACATCCCTTGTAGCAACCAGATTGCAAACAGTTAAGCCTAAATGCAGTTTTCTCAGAACTTTCATTAACTAGAATTATTTGAAAGAAATCAACACTGAAATCCCACAAATTACTGTGTTTTCAAGGACAAATGTCAAAGTCAAACTTGTGTCATCCTGGACTGGAAGTAGTTAATCCTGAAAAATAACTCTAGGAGCTCTGATTAGTTATATTCCTTAAGAAGACGAAGGTGAAATTTAACACAAGAATTTCAGCAAGTACTCTACTTTCAAATGACATATGAATACAAATTAAGTCAGTAGTTTTGAGTCTTTTTCTTGCATTCTTTCTGTGTAAAAGAGTAAGACAAGGAGACTTGTTTGAAGGAGGGGCCGGATCACATTTATTGATTGCTCTGGAGATGGCTTCTAATCAATGTGGGAATAAATTCTAGCCCATTCATATTTCACATCCTGTTTAACTTTTTTGGCTAAGAGGGATCATGGCCCAGAAATAGGAACAAAGAATGGCAAACCAGAAAGCAGAAAGGGAAAAGTCTTTATACGCAGATGAAACATTTGTGATTTTTTTTTTTTTGGATCTAAGCCCAAGTTTTCATCTCAAGTTATTGGTAATTAAAATTGTCCCAATGAGATCTTGACTAGGAATGAAAGGTAGGCTATGGAGAAAGAGTCATTTTCAAATATCCCCTTTGCCCTCACTTCTTTGGAGACCTTGTTTACAATCTACGTTGCATGCATTTAGATTGAAAACAATAGTTTTAATAATTATCAGGGGAAGAATATTTCCTAGTAAGGGATTCATTTTGCAAGCTTTGATCAAGCTGAGGAGTGTTTTCTATGAGAAACAGTCTAGGCATAATTTCAGAACTTAGCACTAATGGAATAGCAAAAAGATTCAATTTTAAGGTCAATTTAAAACTTAATCAAAGACAAATTAAGACTGCAGATTTTTGCCAAGAGTTGTTGTTATTACACATCTCAGTAGCATTTTAAATAGGTTTGAGTCTCAATCAAACTGAGGGAGTGAAAAGTAAATTATCTCCACCTGAATCACCCCTTTCTTTAATACTCAACTCATTGATTAGAGGAGGCAGATATTCCTCTTACATTTATCTATTAAACAGTCTTGATTTTTATTGTATACAGGTTCTCTTAATGGTTTAGATGAGTCATTTCTCAGCTTTTTAAATCTATAGACCACTAACACTAACAGGCATTATTAGGAAGTTTCAAAATAAATATTTATCTACCACTATATTCACACACATACCTTATAGCCAATATATACATTTTATATTCATCCAAGATTCTGGAAAATCAATTATGTTGCCTTATATGTTTTTTTACCATATCTTTTTCTTTTATATATCACTAGTTAGAGATAGATTGGTGTAATGCTTAAGGCATCAGACTAGAGACTGGAAGGCCATAAATCTAATCCTGTATTAGATACAAAGCCAGCTGTGTAACCTTAAACCAGCCACTGTTTCTCAGATCTAGGAAGCAGACAAAGGCCAACCATTTCTGAAATCTTGCCAAGAAAACTGCAGGGACCAGGCAGTCAGCAGGAGTCAAAACCTGACTCAAAGGCACACAACACACAAAATCTGACTCAAAGACACAGAACACACAAAACCTGACTCAAAGACACACAACACACAAAACCTGACTCAAAGGCACACAACACACAAAACCTGACTCAAAGACACACAACACACAAATAGGCCAGAAAGGAATAATGGATGGAAACTGATCAAGGAGAGATTCAACCCGCAAATAAGGAGAAATGTTCTGACAGTGAGAACAATCAACCAATGGAACAGTTTACCTTCGGAAGTTGTAGGAGCTTCATCACTGGAGGCTTTCAAGAAAAGATTGGACTGCCATTTATCAGAAATGGTGTAGGGTCTCCTGCTTGGGTGGGAGGTTGGACTAGATGACCTACAAGGTCCCTTCCAACTTTGTTAATCTGTATCAGCTAATATCACTAGCAAGTGGTTTTCATACTATTACATTAATGAGTAACTTAACTGTCCCCCAAATCTCTTGGTTTCTGGCTTTCTTAAATCATGTCGGAATTAGAAAAATAGGGATTGCAGATCATCTCATTGTTCTCAGGCAAAACCAATATGTAGGTCAGGAAGCCATAGCATGGTTGGAATATGTCAGCCTAGCATGTTGGTCCAGTCAGGAAGCATGACCAGATGGACTAATTCTACTTTATTATAAGGTTACATTGATAGAATCTTGCAAGTCTGAAAGTACTTTTATTCCTTCTTAACCTTACAACCTCCCAAAACTAGGAAGGGTCCTTTCTGAGACATTTGCCATGCCCATATTCCTTTTGCAGGCTGATCTATCTCTTCTACCACAATTCTACTAACTGCAATTTTTCTCCCGCTCTTCCAAGATCATTTCCACATACACAACATGATAAAGCAGACTGGCTGGCAAGAGAGATACAAGGCTATATATTTTCTCTTTGCTTATCCAACCTATGTGCTGAATATATGCAAAGAGAAGCTTCAGTGGAAGAAGATGAATGTAAATTTAAAATGGGAGGGAGAAACATTCATAGCCTGCATGATGCTGAGAACACTACCTGAAAATGAAAAGGATCTGCAAGCTCCAGTAATAAAAACCAAAGAGCATAGCAAAAATGTGACTAAAATTAAATATAAAGAAGATCAAACAAATGACACAACTGCCAGCTTTATGATTGACTGATTACTGAAGTCTTTGGAAAAGATACTCAGATGCAATGATGTGTCTATATCGTCAAAGATCAGAATTGTAAAAGCAGTGGTATTCACTGTGACACTCTATGGAAGTGAAATTTAGACTATGAAGAAGCAGGATAAAAAAGTGTTGATGCTTTTGAGCTTTGATGTTAAAGAAGCCTCCTGAGAATATAACTGAAAGTCAAGAAAACAAACAAATGGATAATTGAACAAATCAACCTTGAGTTATCTCTTGAGGCACCAATTACCAGGCTCAAATTATCTTACTACAGACATATTATGCAAAGACCTAGTTCTCTGGAGAAGGCTGTAATGTTGGGAAAAGTGGAAGGAAAGGAAAGAAGACAATGAGAATGGATGGATGGATAGATGGATGGGTGGGTGGGTGGGGAGTGGATGGATGGGTGGAAGGATGAATGGAGTCCCAGTGTTAAAGGGTACTCCATTGGAAGATCTGAAGGACCAGATTAGAGATAATGGAGAAATTGTGGTAACTAAGAGTTGATACATAATCACTCTAAAGACTTTCTGGCACATGAAAATTTTCCTTACCTTTTACATGTAGCAAAAGAAACCCCTCAAATTGGGTACATTTCAGAGTTTTAGCAAAAAACTAATAAGAACAAGCAATTTCCTGTTAGTTTTGAATGGAACAAAAAGAAAATTGGTAACTGAAATCATCAATAAATTCAGTGTACCAATTGCATCACTACCACAGTCCTTGCAACCTTTGGCCACCTAAGACGTTGAAGGGAAAATATCAGTTCTGGATGCAAAAATAATTGCTCAACTTTTAATCATGATAGATTTTCCTTCTCAAAAGTAACTTCCCTAGATTTCCATGGAATATAGACTGACAGATGTCAGGTGATCATGAAACAGCTGCAAGAGAGTTGACAGAGCATGTTTCAAACTTGCAACTACTGGAATATAACAAATATGTGAACACCAACATCTTTGTTTCTAGAAACTTTTAAGAATGAAGATGATAGCACTGTCATGAAATTTCAAACAAGTGGCACACTGATTGAAATAACTTTTTCCTTCTCTTCCAGACTTATCAATTGATGGAACAGTATCAGAAAAATAAAAGAGAAATGAGGAACACTGGTTATCTTACCAGTTCCCACTGCTGAAGTTCAAAACAAGTAGTTTATGGAATTTATTCTCATAGATGCAATGACTGACACTAGCATTGATGAGGCAAGACAATGTAAGATAAGCAATGGCTACATCTATAGGCAGCAGATCCATGGTTGCCCACACTTTTAGAAATGAGTAGGACAGTGCGAACATTTTAGGAGAACTGAATTGACCTTTGCCATCCTAAAACAGATTGTATGTTCAAAATGATGTCTTTGAAGTCCACTGAAGTCCATTGAAGAAATACCATTTTGTAGCCTTTATTCAGCAGCAATCTTAAAAGTAATTTTGTTTGTTCAGACTATCCACATTTTGCCTTAAAGCAAAGGTGGGGAAATGATGACTTTGACTTGTGGACTTCAACTCCCAGGTTTCTAGGAGTTGAAATCCACAAGTCATAAAAGAGCCATTGTTCCACAGCCCTGCTTTAAAGGGTGGCCAGTGTTTATATGGCACTTCAACTGATCTGACACTAGCAATGTCTGGCTGTGTTCCTTGGATAACTAAGTCAATTTTCTTCTGGTTGGACTATAGTACAGCTCAAGCTGCAAAAGTTTCTGAAACACTGGAAATCCTGAGAGCCTGGAGCCACCTCATTTCTCTTTTAGGAACTCTTAAATCCTCCTGAACCTGGAGTTCTTCCATAGATTGCACAAAAAATATCAACTAATCAGACCTGATATTCAGCCATTTAGTTTCTAATCAGGAATCTGATAGTATCTTTTCTGACTAACACATTTGCAAAAAGGCAGAAGCTTTCATAAGCTGCAAGTCACATTATCAGATGCCTAGAACTGACATGTCACAAAAGCTTAGGACGTTTAATAAAAAATTGTTAAATGGAAAAGGTGCTTCCAGATTTGAATGTTCCACCATCATAGAGTGCTGTTACAGTTTCTAATCACTTTTACAATTTCTCTGGGATGTTTGTTTTGATTTTTAATGCTGGGTGTGATCCAGAATAACAGGGATGGAAGGGAATTTAGAAGTCTTAAATCCAACATCCTGCTCAGGCAGGAAACCCTATATCATTTCAGTCAATGGTTGTCCAATCTCTTCTGAATCCCTGCTTATCTAAGCAGCAAGCACCTGCTTCCAGCCACTGGCCTCAAGCAGAACAGAGCAGTAACTGCTGCTGCTCCCTTTCAGATGTTCAATCTTGGTAACCATAATTTCAGCTCTTAAGAAAAGTACCTGACTGAAAAACTAGTGTTATGGCATCAACACATCTTGGCTGAGTTCATATCAATAGCTCAGACATTTCGGACAATGATAAAAATAAATGCCTACAGTGTTCTACTGCCTTATTTTTCTTCTTTCTTTCAGAAATGTGGACAAGTGAATTTTTTTTTTACTTTAGGAAGATGGCAAACTGAGGGACAGAGTACCGATGGAATTATTATTCTCCCATTGGTTGGCCAGAGGAAATACTGTGTGTGATGGGCTGCTATTATGACCTTGCCTGTTCTCAGTGTCGTGAGGAGAGCAGGGATAAAAACGATAGAATGGCTAATTCTACTTTTTTTCCCCCAAGAAACCAGGGAGTGAAAACAATGTTATGTGGAAGGGTTACACCAAGGAGGTACCTTAGGAAAAAAAAGATAGCCAAGTGCCATTTTTAAACAATTGTTTAAATATTTAATTCTACTCTTCAATGACTCCATCTCTCTCTCTCTTTGTCTTTCTCTTTCTCTCTCTCTCTCACACACACACAGACACAAATATTCACAAATACAAAGAGAGAAATAGAGGTAGAAATGAGAGAGAGAAAAGAAGGATTCAGAGGGACGGATTCACTCTTCTGTGATGTATCTTATTATTGATGAAATTAAATTCGCAGGAATTTTCTTCCCCTGCTGTAATGTATGTTATGAACATCCTTAACCTCAATATTGTAACGACAGAAGCATTTCCTGGACTCTGTGTAATTCTCACTTGCAGCCCTGTGTGAATGGAAGATGTTTCCATGATGAAGACAACCAGAATTATCTATGTGTTTGTGCGCCTGGGTGGACAAGACCTACATGCCTGGAAAATATTAATAACTGTGAAATGAGCTGGTGCCAGAATGGAACTATTTGTGAAGATGGAATCAATGAATACAGGTACTAACATGCCTTCCTTATGGCAGATTTCTCCATAATCCTCTGGGATGTTAGAAGGCATGATTGAAATACTGTTTTCCTCCTGCTGCTTTCAACTGCTATTAAAATGTCATTGCCGTTGCATTTATCCTCTTCACTTTCTAAAATGTTATGGGCAGTAACTTGCAATAAACATGGCTATTTAAGTAAACAGATTGATTATCTAAGTCGTATTTCACAGACATACTTTATTTTTATTTTTTTAAAAAGAAGCATTGATTCAAGCAGAAAGTAAAGCAACTAAGGTACACCACTAATGAATATATCTGCTCCTTCTAAGTAAATAACATTAGCTTTTAGAAACAGATTTTACTTTGAGTTACAGCAGCTTAAAAACATTATATGGTAATAATAATAATGTAAAAATAAAATAAATAATTATAATAATTTAAAACATTAAAATGATAAAAATTGTAAGATCTGAAAATTTAAAGTTTATGGCATAAACCAGTTGGGCTGAAGATTATGAGCATACATTGGGTGCCATACCAAAAAATATTGGATGAAAACCTATGACAAAAACTTTCCTTTGTGAAGTATAAAAGTCCAGTTCTTAGATCTGCAAATAATAATATTTTTCTAGGTAAATTTGTGGATATTGTAGTTCTTCTAATTGATGCAATAGTGTCTTACTTTATCATAATCTTAAGAAGCTCACTTGATTTAAAAACAGTCACCTTGGGTCATTTCCATATAACATCATTCTTGGGATTAGTCATTCAGAATATGTACTTCGTGGTTGTTAATTGTTCACACATTTATTCAATCTTTGTCAGAGTAACTGAAGTTGTCTGTGATCAGATCATCTTCTTCACCATGGTTTTATTCTCCATCTGAAGATTACTATAGATCTTCTCATTAAAAGAAAAGTAGCATAGTTCCAGTGTTAAATTATTTTCAGGAAGGGATGAGGAAAATGATTTATGTTTTTTGTTGGTTTTATTTTACTTTAATGTAAAAATATTCCAAATAATAAGTTCATTTACTGTTTAGTAACATTACTTTACTTTATTTAGTAACTTTATTTACCCTCTGGCCTATTGGATTGAGTACCATGTACACTACTGCTCTATTTTTATTGTCAGTTTCTAGCCAGTGTCAACCCAAAATTTTTCATTTAATTACCTAAGGATGATACAGTATTATCCACAAACTCATTAGCTCCTATTCTCTTTCTCAGCATTCAACTGAAAGATTAGCAAATATATTTATCTTCCTTTCTTAATGCAAGGGAAGCCCCTTCCTTTTGTACACCTGTTTTGTTCATCCCCAGATGTTACCACATAACTTTGCAGAAACCACAGAATTGCGTGAGCTGTAGATAAAATGTTGGTGGGCACTCTTGGGATGTTTTAGGTCATGTTCAAAGTTTTTTTAAAAAAAATAATTAATTAGAAAAAAAATCAGAAAGCAGCTAGAAGAACAAGTCTTTTGTGACTTTCTGAAACCAGGATCACCATGTTGGAAGTAGGCAACAACTTCTCCCATGGAAGCCATTTCATAAGAAGTGATCATGGTTTTGGAAAATCACAAAATACTCATTCCTCTAGCTGCTGTCTGATTTTATCTAATTAATTAAAAAAAACTCTGGAAAAAAATCAATTGGGACGGGGAATCTGGGACACATAGAGCGAAGTACCATATTAATTAAGAATGAATATGATAATCTCTTTGATCATTTCTTATCCCCCTACTTATGAAACTGACATCCTTCGCTGGGAAAAAAAAAACCTTAGGCCTCAACTTACAAGGTTCACTATTTTAAATTTTAAAATAGGCTCTAAAGATTTTTCTCTATCTCTCTCTTTCTCACATACACGCACATATGTCCTCATTACTGATGCACTTCAACGTAATTTGATTTTATTAATTGCATTATAGATCATTACTTCTGCTCATTTGACTTTATTAGCATGTTTCATTTTAAACAATACCAAAATTAAAAAGATAATTTGAGTTTTAATTGTTATTTCTTCACCTTAAGGATCTTTTCCTGAAAGTGAAATCACAAATCCCCCACCAAGAATGAATAATAAATGAATGAATGAATAAATGAGCAAGCAAGGGCTAGATAAAAATGCTTAATTTATGATAACAGGTCAGTGACCTTGTTCCCAATTAAGTCATCTACATGGGAAAAACAAATTATCAGTTCCCGTGTGAATTGTTTGTAATGTTGTATTCTATTGCTTGGTAGCACAAAATAAAAATGCAAAGTAGCATGCCTTTCAACTAGAAGTCCAGATCTCTGTTTCCAGAAATTAGTGACTTTTGAAATAATTAGCTGGTTGAGCCATATTATCTTGATCTTACTGATTCCACTGTGATTTGCATAGCACATATTTTTGCTAGGTTCTGCCTCGGAGCTTTTGACACTAACGCGAATTAGAAAGCAATTCAGATTGGTTCAATATTCAAAGGAGGTTATTGCTCTTCAATTAGTTTACTTGGAACCAAGTGTTCACATCCAAAATAGAGTTTTGTACACTTTTGTTTGATAATTTCAAGAATGTCAAAAACCACAATGCTTTCAAAGCCAAGCTAAAGCATGAAATTCTACGGTGATAGCCATGTTGGGGACTTGATAAGGTTGGCTTTCATTGTGCAAAAATTTCAGTAGCAAACTAGGTAGGATTACCAATGGTTTTACAGAAGGGAGCAGACCTCACTGTTTTTAACGTGTACCAACTCGGTAAGACTTGTAATTTATGTATTTGTTTCTGATTGGCCTACCTGGCTTGGTTAGCTGCATTGTTTCATTTTAGACTGCTCTTACCTATTATATTGGTTCTCACTTATCCATCTGTTAATTGCTGAGTGCGTAATAAACAGGATATTTGTTTCCTTCTTGGACTTTTGTTTGCTTTTGGTATAATTTATAGATAGGGTATATTTAGCAGCATTATACATCAGAATCAGGGGTGGTATTCACTTACCTTCGCTACCGGTTCACAAATGTGAGCACGTGCATGCACAGTTCATCAAAAATGGGACGTGATGATGTCCGAGCGGGTAGCCGGAGCCTCCCGCAGCCACCGCTATAGGTTCGCCCGAGCTGGATAGAATCAGCTGAATACCATCACTGATCATAATGCTCAAGAGCCACAGTGGCGCAGTGGTTAGAATGCAGTACTGCAGGCTATTTCTGCTGCCTGCCGGCTGCCTGCCATTTAGCAGTTCAAATCTCACAAGGGTCAAGGTTGACTCAGCCTTCCATCCTTCCGTAGTCAGTAAAATGAGAACCCAGATTGTTAGGGGCAATACGCTGACTCTGTAAAACCACTTAGAGAGGGCTGTAAAGCACTTTGTAAAGTCTAAGTGCTATTGCTATAATGCTCTGTTACACAGCTTTTGTGCAGTACTAAAATAATAATAGCATTCTAACATTTTTCCCTCCTGCAACCTTTGGCAACTGGCACTCCTTATGATCCAGTTTCTTGGGAAAAACAGTAAATATTCAGTTCCCTTCAATCTATGCACCTGAACCTGTTTCAGTTATTGAATGCTAAGCTCAGGTGAAGGGCACTTCTTTTATTGCACTGTGGCACACATTAACAGTGTCATTTTATCCATCTTCTGTCTAGTGTAGTCGTTATTTTTTGCTATGATTCTGAGCTCTGTCCCTGACTAGGTTCCATAGGTGAGATTTTCATGGCCCTCACATTAAAATGAGATAAATATGTGCAGTGAGGCAACAGTGCACAAAATCCCATAAATGCCAGAGCAAGGTCTAGCTGGCTATGTTCATGTTCTGATCCCCATTAACCTTCTGCGGTAACAACGCAGAGGAGAAATCAAAGCTGGCCAAATTTTATGAGTCCACACCATTAATCTGGGTTACAGATAAAGATGTCGACCTCACCAATATTTTGTTCAGTTTCAAAGCATTTCTGAATTAGCAGGGGCATGGAATGCAAATGTTTTCAGCAGCCTTTTACATGAAAATGGTCATTAATAGGAGTACTAGATCTGGGAAGCAAAAATAGGAATAAGCTCTATATGAGAACAAAGAGATTTTTCTGCATTTCTTTGCTGGTATCCATTCTACAACCAAGATATAATAGAATTTAGAAATACTAAGTATACATATATATGTGTGTGCATGTGTGTGTGTGAATTTATATTTGCTGATAAAGAAAGGGAGACTAGTATAGATCTATTTCAAGCTATTTAGCTCTCATCAGCTAGTCATACCCTTATTCAGATTCAAACTTGGATTGGAGCTGAAAGGCAAAAAGGAAGCAGTATGCTCCCTCCCATATTGGGGTAGACCAGGTGCTTCAATAGAAACACACACACACACACACGGTTTTGTAAATTGGCAAAAAGGAAATACACAGAGATCTCATTGTCATGTAGTTAATGTTCCAATCAGATAAGAACATAATATTTTAGGGCACTCTCTCATAGTCACAGTTAAGTGCTTTTCATAGTTTGTAAGGGGGTACATATGTATGCTAGCATACATTGACTCGCCCATGCTGCTGAGCTGCATTCTTCGTCAGCAGGAAAGCCAGCAACTTATGGGTCCTCCCAGGTTTTATGTGAGACAACTTAAGAAAGGTAATTGATGGATTTCCTCAACATCACCTACCATCAGGAAAAACAATAACAATAACTAGTCACTCTGAATACAAGAGTTGACAGATGCCTCAACGATCTGTCAGAATTTGGTAGGTGAACCAAATTCACCTACCAGCAGAGGGGCCAGTCTGCTGGTAAAGTGTCTATGGAGATTCTCATTCATCCAGGTCATGGTTGTCCCAAAGGTGCTTTTTCAAGTGACAAGTGGACTTTCATGGGGTTTTTTTGAAGACGTTTCAATGACTCTCTGAAATAATGCAAATAACCAGCTGTCTGCAAGGAATATAAATCCTTCCATTCCCCACCATCCAGTCAGAGCTGAAGAAGCTTCAACTTCTATTCATTTAAAAATAGTTCAAAGTTACAACTGAACTAAAAAAAAAAAGTGACTTATGACCATTTTTCACATTTATGACCGTTGCAGCATCCCCATGGTCATGTGATCAAAATTTGGATGCTTGACAAATGGTTTATATTTATGACAGTTACAGCATCTGAGGGTGATATGATCACCTTTTGCAACTTCCAACAAGCAACGTCATTGAGGAAACCAACCTAACAACCGTGTTGCTAACTTAACAACTGCAGTGATTCCCTTAATAACTGTGGCAAGAAAAGTCATAAAATGGGGCAAAACTCACTAAACAACTATCTCGCTTAGTAACAGAAATTTGGGCTGCAGTTTGACACCTTGCAACCAATGTAACAAGTTAGTTATTCATCCTGAAGTAAAATAAAATTCATTTATTTCACTGGTGATAAAGAATGGTCAAGGTATCAGTGCTGAAATGCAAATATATAGATGAAGAAAAAGTAGTTCTTGGGGGGTGGGGGAATAGAATTGTAATGCTAAAATGATGAGATAACATAGTGAATTTAATCCCATCAGCCCAGCAAAAAAAAAAAAAAAAATATTGGGCCTGCTGCCTGGACGCCTTGTAGAAAGCTGGCAACAGTGGTGACAATATGTGCCAGCCTATAGGATGCCTCTTGCAGACAGTGTTTTGGGGAGCATTGCAATGATTTTATTATTTTACTTTATTTTATTTATTTGTCAAGAACATATTAGATAATATATATAAGTATATGCATGAATTGAATACATAAAATAGATACAAATAGAGAAAACATTAGGACAGGGATGGTAGGCATGCTGGTGCTCTTATGCACGCCCCTTACAGACCTCTTAGGAATGGGGTAAGGTTAACAGTAGACAGTCTAAGGTTAACATTTTGGGGGTTTGGAGATGAAACCACAGAGTCAGGTAGTGCATTCCAGGCATTGAGCACTCTGTTGCTGAAGTCATATTTTCTGCAATTGAGTTTGGAACAGTTCACTTTAAGTTTGTATCTATTGTGTGCTCGTGTATTGTTGTGGTTGAAGCTGAAGTAGTCATTGACAGATAGGACATTGTAACAGATAATTTTATGAGCTACGCTTAGGTCATACTGAAGATGGCATAGTTCTAAGTTTTCTAGGCCCAGAATTTCAAGTCTGGTGGCATAAGATATTTTGTTGCAAGCAGAGGAGTGGAGGACCCTTGTTGTGAAATATTTCTGGACACGTTCAATAGTATTAATGTCCGATATGCAGTGCAGGTTCCAGACAGATGAGCTGTATTCGAGAATTGGTCTAGCAAATGTTTTGTATGTTCTGGTTAGCAGTGTGATATTACCGGAGAAGAAGCTACACAAGATTAAGTTTACAACTCTTAATGCCTTTTTGGCAATGTTGTTACAGTGGGCTTTGGCACTTAGATCATTAGATATGAGTACTCCAAGGTTCTTGACAGAGTGTGGGTCATCTACAAGGTCATGTCCACTCAGCTTGTATTTTGTGTTCTGATTCCTTTTGTCAATGTGTAAGACAGAGCATTTGTTGGTTGAGATTTGGAGTTATCAATTGTTCAACCATTCCAACACAAAGTCAAGGTCTTTTTGAAGGATAGCAGCATTGTTGGTGGTGTTAAATATTTTTACATCATTGGCGAAGAGAATGCAGTTGCTTATAATATGATCACAAAGGTCATTTATGTATAGTATGAAGAGTATTGGTCCTAGAATGCTGCCTTGGGGTACACTGCTATTAACAGGTGCAGGATTTGATAGGGTGTTCCCTATTTTGACCACTTGTTGTCTGTTTGACAGGAACACCCTATCCAATTATGTAGGGGTCCGGAGATACCATAGGATTTTAGTTTTAGAAGTAGTTTGTCAGTACCACTGAATCAAAGGCTTTACAGAAGTCTATGTAAATTGCGTCTATTGCTTTGCCCTGATCAATATTTGTAGTCCATATGTTTTTGCAGTGTAGAAGTTGTAGATTAAAAGGACTTTTTTTTTCTGAAACCAAATTGTTTATTAGAGAGGAGGTTGTTTGTTTCTAGGTGGAGGGTAATGGATTGGTTAATGACTGATTCCATGATTTTGCACATGACGCAACATAAAGAGATTGGTCTGTAATTTTCAACTAGGCTGGGGTCTCCCTTTTTGAAGAGAGGGATGACTGTGGCTAGTGACCATAGTTTGGGTAGGGAGCTGGTCCTGAAAGATTTTTCAAAGATTATGCTTAGGGGTTCTGCTATACCAGTGGAAAGCTTTTTTAAGAAATATGCATATAGTCCATCAGGTCCTCACTTGCCTCTCCCTGGAAGGCAAAACACAAACAACCCAATAAAGACAGAGAAAGCTCAGCATCAGTAGCACACTTTAATTTGTTCAAAATCACAGCTTGGCTATTTGACAGACATTGGTGCTGGTGTTTGTGTTAAATGATGCTTTTGTGTCAGAAGGCTAGCTGCTTTATTTTAATTATGGATTAGCACAAGGATGAGGGAAGAGCAGACAACTGTGAATATCGCCTGATTAGTGTGTGGCTAAGGCAGGAGCAGAGGTATGTCAAAGAACTCGTCCTACGTGTAACAATTATCGATCAGACAGGTAGTTTAAATCTCTTTTTTTTTACCCCCTCACTTAAAAATCTGAAGAGAGAGAAAAAGAATGAAGACCACTTTTGCCTCCTCAACATACCTCAAAGGTATGTTGACCTTTTGCGAAGATCAACATACAAAAGAGAACATGCTTTGTATATGCTACTGTGGAGAACAGATAATTTTGCTCTTGTTTCTGATACATTTTATCTGATCGAACAAATAAAACACAAATCTGAACAAAACACAAGCATGTCTGAGAAAAATTCCAAACTTTCCATAATTTGGCAGGGAAGGCTATATTCCCTTTTGTGCTAACCCCAGGGGTTCAGTGTGATTCAGTCATGGAAAGCAACCCCAAAACCAAAGTGCTTACACAGCCAGGAGATACACTATTTGTGCGACAGCACAAAGAGATCAGTTTCAACTGAATGAAAACAAGGTCGATCATTTGTGTCGGATCAATAGCTGTTGGACCTTAGGATATGCTCTTTGACAAACTTCTACTCTGGCACAGACTACACACAAACTAAATTGTGTTCATAGCCACAAGATACTTTTATTCATCATTCTGGACTTCATCCTTAAAATCAACCCTCTGGCATCCTGACACAAATGTTCAGGTAAATGTCGGCCAAATTCTTTAGCTATGTCATCCAAGCTGTGATTTTTGACCTAAAAAAAAACCACAAAAAACTATGCATGCCAAGAATAGCAAAACTCAGCGATAGTTATGGTACAGTTCTCTCACATATCCCTTTCACCCTTGTATGTTTTCCACAAGTCATCACTCTGAAAGCAATGAAATGTGCGTGGATTTAGAATGGTATTTATGTTGGATCAGCAGTAGAGTTATGACATTGTCTTTTGGTCTATAGGAAGTCCATGCCAATGCTGGTTCTAGGTTCCTTTGCTAGCCATGCTGACATGATTCTCTTGTTTTCTGTCTTTAGTCGCTATAGCTCCAGATGAGATTGAGAGACAGACAGGCAGGCAGGCAAGCAGTAGAGCCGAGATTCTGGCAGAATAAGAGAATGGATGGTGCCAGGACAAAGGATCAGAACTAAATTTGAAACATTTACCTTTAAATGCCATTAATTAAACTACAGCTAATAAAACTCTTCCCATATATTAAAAGATTCATTTTTTCACTATGTTAGATTAAAAAATTATATTGAAGGATTCATTTTCTTCACTGTTAGATTGAAACATTTAGTGAAAAAGTTACAGAGGCACTTAACTGCTACACCTGAGGTTTTTGAGACTGGCATATAATTCTAAGTAGAATTATATGCCAGTCTCAAAAACCTCAGTAGAGGTTTTGTCAGTAGAGTAGAGGTATGAATGAGGATAATACAGTAGCAGTATGAGCGCTACTAAATTAGGGTTCTGCAGAAATCTACTTGATTTTTATTATACTTACTAAAATGTTTACACAGTGCTCCGCTATTTGAACTGATAAAAAATAATGAGAATAAAAACAACTGGTTGCATTCTTTAATGCAAATTTTGGTATTAATAACTATTTCCATCTTTATATGTAAGAATAAATACATAAAATAATTAATTTTTTTGTTCTTCCTCACATTTCCTGTACTTTTATTTGGTGATGGGCATGCCCAACTTTAAGATATATATGATTTGGAATCTTGGGAAAAATACAAACTTTTAAAATCTAAATATTGTTATATACAATGGCTATGCTATGGAAGATTTGCCATATGACAACCTTTTCCTTCTACTAGTGGCAACTACTTTTAAGAAGATTCAAATGTTTGCCTGAAAAGTGTGGAAATTATATGGGAATTGAGGCAATCATTTATGCACTAACAATTTAATCCTATTCAAAATTATAACAAAATAATTAATTTTCTAAAAATGTTAAACCATGCCACACCTCTCAGAAATTCTGTTAGAACGTGGAGTTCAGTGTAGCAAAATAAATGTAAAATTCCAACTTCTATTGCAACTCAGCAATCAGAGATATTGACATTCGATTGGTATTGTATGTCAAGCTGTTACATAATCAAATGCAGATTGCTTATATTCAATGCTGTCAATTGCCAAATTCCCCAGTTTATCAGCTGTCTAACACTATATCACAACTGCTGTCTGAAATGGACGGTGTCAATATGATGCTCGGTCAGATACCTGTCAACAAACGTTCATTCGTACATGCTAGATAATAATAATTAATACAGATCAGCTGTCAAATGTTACTAGCTTTGTGCCAGATATGACTACTGTTGCATATCAACTGTCAGAGAGCATCAAACATCCTTTAGAACTGCAAACTCTTCAGATATCAAATTCCAGTTCTGAATACAAAATTTGACTAAAATGTTATCTCTAGAGAGTATTTAATCATTTCTATTTGCAACTGGGAATTAGAGTATGTTTGCCTCTCCTCTAAAGGTTTCTTAAAGCTTCTTAAAGGTCACAGATATCAGCTCTCTCCCAATATTAACTGAGTATGCAGTATGTATTATTTATTTAATAGAGGGATCTTATCCTTCTTCAAGGTGGGCCTGTCTGATGTTATAATAAAACTCTGTGAGCTAGACTCACTGGGTAAGATTGACCGCTCCAAAGCTAACCAGTTAATTCTATATTCATGTAAGCATTTGAATCCAAGCCACCTCCCCAATTTTCACTATACCATGTTCCCTCTCTGTTTATTATGAAAAACAGAAGAAATATGCTGTAACTTTTGCTTTTGTAAAGGTTTAGCAAAATATGTAAACAACCTAATTCCCAAAGATTGTCTTTTAAAACCCCAGCTCTCAGAGACATCTTTTGGAAATTGCTTAGAATTTAGGTTTCAACTTTTTGCAAAGTTAAATAGCAAATTAACCCCATCTCAAAGCTTTTAATATCACATTTAGTATACTGCGGCTCGAAAGATTTAGGACATTAATGCAAGGTCATGTTCATTAGAGAACAACATGATTATTTCCCTGAGAAGAGCAGGCATGTAATCACTCCTTATGCATCTTTTACACAGAGTTAAGATTGCTTGGCATCATTCAAAGTAGTATTTAATAGAAGAAACTCTTCCTCTCGAAGCTGTGGAAGCAATGCATTTCGCACCAAAAAGAGAGAGAAAAAGTATGCGTAGTAAGGTATTGGCAAAGATGTCTCCATACCAGTTTGTTTATTGGAAAATATGAAGACCATAGTTAACAAATCTGGATTAATATTTATTTAAACTCAGAGTTGCCAATCCAGACAGAGAAATATGCAACAGAATGGGGATGCTTTTAACTGAAGCTGCACTAAATTATGCCTGTCTAGAAATTAATCCTCTTCTTTATTTATTTTATGCAGTGTAGGTATTGCCCAATCCAAATGAACTCAGATGGTCTTACTATATAAAAAAGAAATTGCATCAAATAGGATAGGGAAAAAACCTATTAAACATAAGACAAGATGGCAGATCCAAATAACAGCAACAACACAGTAATATACTCTACGAGCGGGTTCAACTAGCTCAGAGTCTGAGAAAACAGCCAAACCTTTAAGGCTCTTCAGGATGACATCAGGTTGGTGAGTTAGGCAGATTTCAGTAGGAACCTCATTCCAAAAGGCAGGTGCTACAATAAAGAGAACACAATTCAGGTGTCCTGATGGCATGGCACTGCTTGATTGAAGGAATCTGGAGCATATTAATTCTGTCAGATTGAACCCGCTGAGTAGACACCACAGGAGCTACAGTAGATGGTCCCTCAAGTCTCCATGCTCATGTGAGCTTACTGAGGCATGCCCATCATTGCCGTATCACTGCACTATGGATCAATTGAAGCTTCTGAATGCTTTTCAAGGGCAGCCCCATGTAGAGCATATTGCATTAGGTTAAGCCATGAAGTGACTACTATCCCCCATTCTGTTGCATATATACCTGTTTGAATGTGCAAACCTGGGTTTAAATAAATATTAATCAAGATTTGCTAACTGTGGCCTTCATATTTTCTAATAAACAAACTGGTACTGAGACAACCTTGACAATGCGTACTACGTGCATACCTTTTTCTCTCCCTTTTTGGTGCTAAATCTGGCCCTTTGGCTGTCCTTATCTGGCCCATGATGTCAGTGGTGCTGGAGGAGTGGGGGCAGCAAGAGGCAGAGTGGCATTGGTGGAAGAGAGGAATCATCAGGGGTGGGTGCTTCAGTGGGGCAGCAGGGCAGTGGCAGTGAGGGGGACGGGGCAGCAGTGGCCCTCCACAACAATGTCAGTTTCTCATGTGGCCCCTTAGAAAAATCAATTGCCCACCCCTGGATTAGAGCATGAGTGCTGTCTGAAGTCCCTCTCAATCAAGCAAACAGCACAGTTGGCGAACCAGATGAAGTTGTGAAAGAACCTTGCTGACTACAGTTGCTTCTGGCTCATTGAAAAATGCTTGGTGCATATCCAATAATACGCCAAGTATGTTGTGTGTAGAGACTTCGATTGCAGAGCTCCAAGTGTCATATTTTGCTCTCTATTCTCATAAATAGGGGTAATCTAGGTAGATGGTGGTTCTATTGCCATCATTATCTGAACTGGGAACCAATTTCTGAATCTGTTGGCATCCAATGAGCATAGCTTCTATCTATATCTGTATTTTTGTCTCTGTCTCTCATTATCTATCTATCATCTATCTATCATCTATCTATCATCTATCTATCTATCTATGTATCTATCTATGTATCTATCTATCTATCTATCTATCTATCTATCATCTATCTATCCAAAGGAGGTTACAGTCCACTTAAAATTTAGAAAGAGCAAATTGTTGTATTTAGTGACTGCTTCATGTCACCTAATGATATGCCCCAGCATAAACCATGGCTTACAAATACCAAGTTGTTTACATATTGCAGTAAGCCAAACCAACTGAACCACATCAGCATGAATCATAGTGTGTAACCCAAACCATTGAATAAGAGAGAAGTTTGAGAAATGAGGTAAACCTTATTTACCCCAGGAATTCTGCTTATTGGCTTCCTTGGAGAGTAAAAAGAGAGAGTTACAACCATGAGTCCTTGGAGTCATTTCCCAGTTAAAAATAACTGGGAGAAAAAAGAGTATAATTTGAAATCTGATTGGAACATTGTTAGAAGAGGTATCATGAAAGGCCAAATTAGGAATATTGTGGGAAGGAAATGCTGCACTGAAGGCTATTCTTGAAACCTTTGTAACGTAATACTTGGCTTTACAAAAATTAGATAAATTGTTGATAGATGGAACACTCTAAAAAAAGTTTATTTTCATATCATCTCTTATGAATTCATTACCAGGAATAAAATCAAATCCTATTACTGAGATTAAAAGTATTATCTGTTTGTATTATCAAATAGTAACTTGGAAGGGTTTTTTTTTTAGTACTATTAGATTACAGATTATAAACAGTAGATGTTAATTGCAAGTGGGAACACATATATCAGCTATTTTTAATCACATGTGGTATGGAGAACCTACTGTTTATCATGCTTTCTCCTAATTATGTTTTACATACAAGAAATAATTAGCAGTTAGTGCATATTTGACAAAGCAGTCATCTATATTTAACAGATTGGCTGAGCAAATGTTCCATAATTAAGGGGATACACAGAGCTCTTTCTTTGAAAGTAATATTGTAAACCGAAGGGCCTAACCAAGCTAATGAAAAGAGGGCAATGGACCTTTTTGTATTAAGCTGAAAGATTTCCAATTATTATAATAACTCTGGGGAAAGCAGAGGCATCCTTTTCTAGTATTAGTCTGACTTTCCTCCAGATTTCTGTAAACATTGATGAATTTAGAAATATGATAGTTATAGCAGCACACAAAAAAAACGCCATTGCATTTTCCCTAAGTGGGAATTGCCACTCACAGTAAGCAAAGCACTGCTAACCTCATATAAATTCAATGAGGATTTTAAGGGCAGAGTTGATAAGTATTTTTTTTTTAACTTCAGTTCAATTGCATTGAGACTGTTAAGAAAAATCCCTGCAGTTTTTTTGGCAAGGATTTTCAGAAATGGTTTGCCCTGGCTTCCTTCCCAGGATGGAAAGGAGCTGACTGACCTAGGCAGGAATAGAACTCACAGTTTCCTAGTTTCTAGTCTGATACCTTAAAAGCACCACACCATACCAGTCTTAGTATGTCTTAGTATGGATCAAATTAAATCAAATTAAAGACTTCAGATATTTTGTAATATTGGCAATAGAACAATACAGTATTTCAAAAGGTGTGGTTCTCTGCTTTTTGTGAGAGATATAAATATTCAGCTAGGAAAAAGGTTTACTCTGTGCTTGCTGTCAAAGATAGAGAAGTCCCTCATGGGATATGCCTTCTTCAAAGCATGATTTAAATAAATCATGTATTCTTGCTATAGTTTAATTTACTAGCTCAGGATTGAAACACATTTTCTCAGTTGAGGACCATTTTGATTCATGGTAATGTATAGAAAACCACCTGCTGGATATGGCCAGAGTCAAGAGGTTACAATTGCAATTGGGAATGGGTTTGCCATCACTATGTGATGATGTTACGTGACCACATCGCTTAGTGACAGCAATCCATGCAGTCCTGGTTGCCATTGTAACTCCAGGATGGAACAGGTTGCTAAGCACAAAGAGGTGGGAGTCTCCGGTAAGGAAGGAGCACAGAAGGATGGGAGGGTGGGCAGGTGGGCTCTATGGAGAACAGACAGGCCAACAAGAGCAGTGCCTGGACTCTGGGAAGCACAGGTAAACAGAGCTATGGATTAAGAAATCCCTTATTTCCTTTCCTTTCCTTTCCTTTCCTTTCCTTTCCTTTCCTTTCCTTTCCTTTCCTTTCCTTTCCTTTCCTTTCCTTTCCTTTCCTTTCCTTCCCTTCCCTTCCCTTCCCTTCCCTTCCCTTCCCTTCCCTTATTTTATTTTATTATTTTATTTTATTTTATTTTATTTTATTTTTTGTTTTATTATTTTCTCTTCTTCCTTTTCTGGGTAAATATCTTGTGTTTTAATAGGTGCAGAGTAGGCAGAAATTCAGCAAGTTTCTTTGTTTGTTTATTCATTCATTCATTCAGTTTATGAGCTGCCCACTCCCAGAACAGCTCTGGATGACTAACAGGGTTAAAAAAAAAAAAAAACATTCACAGTATAAAAGCAAAAATGATTTTGAAAAACACTGTGTTGGGAACAAAACTCAACACTCGTACATTTATATAAGGCTTCTGTGTCATCCTAACCCAGTGTCTGAGAGAATTAGGTCTCCAAGGCCCTCTGAAGGACTACCAAGGTTAGAACTAGCTGAATCTTACAGGGAGCTGCTGTTGTAGAGGGCAGATGCTGCGACGGAGAAGGCACACATTTTGCATCCCAACAGTTGTTGCCACTTAATTGGAGGGACCTGGAACATGCCAACCCTGTCACATTTTATAGGCCATCCTGATGGAATATTCATCATGAGAAAAACTCCTTTTATTCTCCAATAACCTTTCCATCCTCATTTATTGTATGCCTGCAAGACGTGGTTTGTATTTTAAAGGAAGTTGTGGCTAAATAGGATCATATTCCCCCAAGATAAGATTACTAAACTGAAATCTTAATTACTGCTGGAATACTAAACATAACCTGGAAGGATCCCTATTAATAATTTGAAGAATTATTAAGTGATCATGTATCTATAGGAAGGGTATGTATTATATTGAACCAATGTGAGGTTGCAATAAAAATGGTTGAATAGGAGCAGGAAGATCCCAATTCCAATCTCCCTTCTTCTGAGGGACTTTGAGCAAAGCTGTTACTCTCAATCTAACCTTCTTCACAGTTCTGGAGAAAAATCATGTAAAGGAACACTATGTACTATATGCCACCCTGCTGTAAAAAAAAAAAAAAAAAAAAGACAAGACCTTTTTTTTTTCTTTTAATGTCCCCATAATCCCTTGCATTGGGGTAGACTTTGGGTAACTGAATTTTGCTGAGCGTTTACTGGCTGGATGCCCTTCTTGACGCCTATGCAGAGTTCGCAGCAGACAATTACTCATCGTGCCCAGAGTGAGAAATATCTTCTGCTACCAAGGATTGAACTCACAAATATTTCTATGCTGGAAGATTCCCCAGTTACAGTCAATTGGAGAGGGATAGTACTTACACTGAATAATAAACATAAATAATAATAGAATAGAATAAAATAAATAAAGTAATAAAATAAAATAATAAATGAAATGACATCTTTGTAAAACTTACTGAATGTTGCAATGCATGTATTTTGTGTTTCTGATAGAGAAGCTTTAAAGTGGTGATTTACCCCAGGAAGAGATTTGCCTTTTGCTTAGTTTTGAATGTTGCAGCTTTCTTTCATATAGTTCCTCTTCCCACTGGAGTAACTCACAAAAGTGTGTTGTTCAGCATGTAAACTTAAAGAATACTCAGCAATGGCAAAACTAATTTTGTATATACCCAACAGAAATGTAACTAGATTTAGGTAAGAATGGTTTCCATACGTACAACATATCATTCAGAATGGTAAACATAATGATTTGCAGTTTGGCTTCCAAGAGGGCCTAAATGTCTACAAATATTGAAAATTTGCAAATGTATAACAGGGGGAAAGTTAGAAATGTAATATTTTTATTTTAGTTTGTTAATTTTATTCTATTTTCTCCTTTTCCTTTTTCTCTTTTTCTAATTTTAATTCATCTTAAATTTTCTCTTTTCGTCTATTTTTTCTCATGTGTTGTATAGATATAGTTGTACCGTAGCAGTACCATGGTGATTTTAATATTAAGTAGCTTAAGACTGACATCTTAATTTATCTAACAAATACTTTGATGTAAATTACAGAAGATTTCCCCCCCTTAAAGTTATACTTAGGTGTGAATGAAAAAGTCAAATAATTTTAATGCTTGTAATAATGATATTCTAAATTGTAATTAATATTGATGGAATATTTTTTCTCTTTGCTATGTTCAACATTGTAAGTTATTTAAATAATAGGATGTGCATAGTCTTTAATTATATTATATAAACCTCACCAAATTGAAATAAGATTTATATCAACTCAATTAAAAGGAAAACAAAGACAAAGTAGTAGCCTTCAGCTTCAGGAGAAGCTTTTTTTTTTTTTTACTCAAAGCTGTTCTCTGTCCCAAATCTTTCTGAAGAACACAGTTTTGATGGAACTTTGTCCCTACTCGCATTGAAAGTTGGTTTATCCCATTGCAGTCATTTTGATATGGATGCATAAATAATTTTAATTTCTTATAAGAGTAATCAGAGTGTAATAGACAGTTCATCCTAATCAGATTAAACTTTAGTTCAGTTTTCTTCATATAATCTGGCAAACATTTTAGGCCCTAAAAGGGTATAGTTAACCAAGAACAAAGATGGCGAAGGCCTCTTATCTGATTAATCATACTCTTATTTCGATCTTCCTGGAACTATCATCCAGTTGTGAATAAGATGACACTGTTTTGAGAAGAAGCTAGGATGAAGTTCTGGTAACCATTGTAATTTGTCTGTGGAGTTAGATGGCTAATTTCTCATTCTATGTCTTGTAGGTGTTTGTGTCCTGCAGGTTATTCTGGGGCATTCTGTGAACTTGGCTTAGACATGTGCCTTCACCATTGTTGCTCAGACCATGGCTTTTGTGTAGCTAATCAGAATAATTACACCTGCCACTGTGTGCTTGGCTACGAAGGACCATTGTGTGAAGTGGAAGCTAACGAATGTTCAAATTCACCCTGCAAAAATGGGGCCACCTGTTTGGATTTAATTGGCCACTTCTTGTGTCACTGTGCCACCGGCTTCAAAGGCAAGTTTCAGTGCTCACCTTTTCCTTAGCATATTTCCTAGTCCATTTCTTCTTCAATGCGGCTCAAATGATCATTATTTTTAATTAGGCATTTTTCTTAATCCATTGCTGTGTCATTATGCCCCCAATGTTTGTGAAAATGTAATGTCTTAAACACAAAAAAGGAGAAAACTAAAAACTATTTCGATGATGTAATCTTCGAGCTACTTGAAATAATAACTTGATAAAAGAATGTTTAGGCCCTAGAAAACATTCTGCACCGACTAGATAATGCATAGTTATAGAACAACTACACAATGGGCTACTGTTGTGTACTTCAGTGTATGGAGAAGCAAAATAGACATAACAACATAGGTAACCTATTTTACTATAAAGTTATTAGATTTGAGTTGTAATACTGAGTTGAAAAAAAAATATGGGAATCGAAAAATTACTGCATTAGCATTGTATTTGTAAGCATTATAATTACATTATTTATAATGCATTACTTATAAATAGGAATGTGCACTGGTTTGCTGAAATAGAAGCAGGTCATGGAGTCACGGACTTCTTCATAGATCCCCTGATTCAATTCAGTTTGAGAATTGACAAATAAAGAGTTGGCTATGCCTATATATTTCAGTGTATTTTGTAAACTGATGGAAATTATTCCTCAAAAACACTAAAAATGAACAACCTGAACTTAATACTTTATTATTTTATTTTTAAAATACATTTTATTTAATACATATTAATATATAGTTAAAGACTGCATTAGTTGATATACGATTGCATTGTGATGGAATCTTATGTAGGTTGCATATTAAGAAATATGTAGCTGGTACCTTTTTACTGTATAATACACATTTCTATTCAACATTTTGAAAAAAATACAAATACATTATGACTTACCAGCATCGTTATTTTGTTTGTTGCACAATGAGTCAGATGTTTAGTCTGGATTTGGCATTTTTATCCATCTATTGAGTCCTTCCCAAGGACCTTATTATTATTACTATTGATAACAAACAACCTATTATAATTCAAAGGAATAGCACTTTATATTAAAACATTTATATTAATATTTCAGTGACATTAGTTTTATGCTGATGGGTTAGTGAGGATTATCATTCTGAAACATTTTCTAAAAGAGAAAAGAAAAACTACTTTCAAAGATCAGTATCCTATCTCTTTATGAATCTCAAAGAGTAAAATATTTTGAATTGCATTAGAGAATTTATCAGCATTCCAGAGAACTAACAACCTAGCCATTTTTGTCAAATATTAAACAGTTTGCTTTGTGATAAATTGTTCTGCAGATGGTAGCACCTGGTCAACTTTGACTTGATTTGGGACCTAAGCAAGGGTCAGACCTAGTTTTTACATGGATGCCCCCCACTGGCATCCCCTACATGGGGGCAGTGGTGGGTTGCTATCGGTTCTCCCCGGTTCTTGCGAACCGGTAGTGGAAATTTTGAGTAGTTCAGAGAACCAGTAAATACCACCTCTGCCTGGCCCCACCCCCAATCTATTTGCTGCCTCCCAGTCTTCCAGCTGATGGCTAGAAGGAAAAAATCATGGGTCACTTGACAAAGAAGAGAACAAAAAAACCCAAGACATCTTAGCTTTAAATTGAGAAGCCAAGAAGACTCTCAACTGATTGGCTAGAACCAATCTGCGCCTTGGAAACCGCTCGGTGGTGGCA
The DNA here is from genome assembly GCF_059756535.1 of Pantherophis guttatus. NCBI lineage: Eukaryota > Metazoa > Chordata > Lepidosauria > Squamata > Colubridae > Pantherophis > Pantherophis guttatus. The sequence continues at coordinate 226,229,765 of NC_142063.1, read as the reverse complement.
GATTGACAATTGAGGCCAAGCTGCCTGAAAGCGGTTTTCGATGCTCTCGGTGGTGGCAGACTGGCAAAAAACTGTTTAAATTCAAAGGGCCGCTCTACAGCTGATCAGCGGTAAAAGGCAGTGTGGTGGTAAACCAGTGTGTTCCAAAAACAAATAGGTAGACCGGAACGCTCCAAAAACAAATGTGTAGACCGATATGCTCCAAAAACAAATGGGTAGACCAGAACACTCCAAAAACAAATGTGTAGACTGGTATGCTCCATAAACAAATAAGTAAACTGGAATGCTCCAAAAACAAATGTGTAGACCAGTACCTCTGCTAAATCCTAAAGAATTGCTTGTCACATGACCATCAAACCATGCCCACAAAATAAGCCACGCCCACAGAACCGGTATTAAAAAAAATTTAGAACCCACCCCTGGATGGAGGCCCATCAAGAAATCCCAGGGCCCGGGATACACACTGTGGAGATCCAGTAGTCAAATGAAAACAACAATCACAGTAACCACATTGTACTGGTACAATGCAGGTTCTGCCTGTTTTGCACATGCTGTATGGGCTCACACACATTGCAGTACTGCAAGCATCGAATATTGCATATGGATCTGTGCAGGACTTTAGGCTCAAATGGAAAGTCAAAAAACTCCTCTTCCAAAGCAGTGGAAACCCCCTTACCGGCATTATATTATTTATAAGAAGGAGTGTGCACTGAGTAGACACATCTTTTAAGACCCATCTATGTGAGAAGTTTGGTGAGTCAAAGACTTATTCAAGAGAATTCCTGATCAAATAGAGTTTAGGAATTGAAACACAAAGAGTTGACTATATCTCTAACTCAGTCTTTCTTATATACTTGCAGAAACAGCTACTTATTACAGAATCAAATCTTCCAATTTTAGATGAATAATCACCTTGATTTTGCTGCAATTGTTCCAAGTATCATCATTATTATTAATTGCAAAGAGATCTTGTCTTGTCTCAATGGATTTTTTAAAAAATCAGTTAAAGTTTGCCATTTCGTAGGGATTATGTTTGCCAAGTTTCAATTGAATGAGTTCAGGATTTTCTGCTAAAGTAACATTTCTATTTGAAGGCTTTCAAAAAGATAATATGCTTATCTTCCTTTTTAATGGCGAAGGAAATGGCATATAGTGCAAGAAGTGGCCATGCTAAAGAAAGCTGTATTTTTTTCCTTGAAAATAATGGGTTGGGATGGAAGGGGACAGAGAGAGAAAGAGTTTGCTTTCCCTTCCCTCTTTTTGTTTCTTTTGTTTCATCGGAGATGAGTTCTTAGAACAAGAACCTTGAAATGTTCAAAGCGAGCAGGAGCTCAGAATTTATGATGAATAGAAAACAGTTCAAAACCTTTTTTAATGTCCTTTTCAACTGGCAGTAATGTCATAGAATGTGCAGTAAGCCATGGGACAGAGATAGATTTTTATTCCCATGGCAGAGAAGAATAAAGACTTGAATATCCAGCTACAGAGCCCCACGTCCAACTGGGACACTGACTTGACATTCCAGGACATGTGCTCTTAGAAGAGTGAACGAAAAGAGAACTTTGAGTAGAGTTTCCAGGTCACAGAATTACATACCACTGTTTCTGTTATACTCTGTTCACCTTGGAATTGTTCTTCAATGGGCAGGTTGGAGAGATACCTATCAGTTTGGGCAGACATATTAGCTTTCTTCAGGTTTGCATCTGAACAGGTGGAAGGTGTGAAGGTGGCTAGAAAATGGAACTGCGTTTGCAGGCTTACCTCCATTTGACTTTGATCTTCTTGCATTCAGTTAGTGATCTGAAGGAGATCTGTGATGTCAATGGCATGAATATGAGTGCAGCTTTCTAGCCTGCTTTTTTTCTTTAAAAAAAAAAATCAAGCTCTTTGCTGGGTTTAGTAGGATTGTTGGCTCTGTGTGCTTCTGGATTCTAAAGTAGTAATAAAAATTTGGAAGGCTTCAGATTTAAATTTAGAAGAATCTCATTTCACACTTGTGATTTCCTGAATCTGGTTGATTCAAAATGAAGTCAAGTCAATGTGTTTATATCTTTATAGCAATATATATATATAGCAATAACACTTAGACTTATATACCACTTCACAGTGCTTTACAGCCCCCTCTAAGCGGTTTACAGAGTCAGCATATTGCCCCCAACAATATGGGTCCTCATTTTACCGCCCTTGGAAGGATGGATGGCTGAGTCAACCTTGAGCCACTGGGAATCAAACCTTGAGCCTTCTGGAAATCTACAATCAGCAGAAGTAACCTGCACTACTGCATTCTAACCACTGTGCCACCATGGCTCTTGTAATTGAATATTAGAAAGAACAAAATGCATTTACTTATATCAGTAGCCATTAAGAATATGATTGTGTACCAAAATTCAGATATATTTATCTCTAAAGCAAAATTCAAATTCAGGCTTCATACATATCACTGTATCATCATTGCTTTCTTGGTAGTTTTGTTTTTGCTACTCAATGAATATATATGCATGAGTGAGAGGGGAGGGGACATGTAATTGGATTACTGAAATTGAAAGCATAAATGCCCCAATTTAGTTTTATAGATTATTTTGGACCAGGAATTCTCAAAACCTTCAGCCCATCGGCCCCTTTCTGTAGTTTCAGATTATGCTTCAAGCCTTTTATTATTGAATAAAAATAATTTAACAATACTAGTTTAACAAATAGTATTACAAATAACAATAATAAAGATTTCATAAAAATAGGTAATACTGGAAATAGGAAAACCATATGATTCAACATTCCTTTTTCTGAAACGGTTGATATCCACCTAATCTTCAGGACTATAGACTGACATGGAACTCTACAGAGGGCCCCAAAGATTAATTGACTCTAACTAACCTTCCATCATTAGAAACCATTTATTGACTCCCAGATATTTATTATCCCTTTTTTGACCCAAAGCCATTTTTTGACCTCTAGGCTAGTCCATAGTCTTTGGGGGTTGATATTGACCAATTTAGGAACTCTGTTCTAGATAAACAGAATTCAAAATTCATTATAAGGCAGAGAAAAACAGAGAAGCCATAATGGAAAGGAATGGGAGGCTATTTTCTCTTCCATGCTATTGTAATGACCTTGGGTTTTTATTCTTTTTAAAAATCTTCCCAATAAATGCCACTTCTAGGCTTAGCGGTTACTGCAACAGCGGTGAACGTAGTGTGAAATGAGTACATATCATACCTTATAAAAACACAGAATTCTGGCAACTTGCCCAATTTCACTTAAGTTGTGGTGATTCTTATCTGCTCCCCAATAATATGTATAATAAAAAGGTAAAATAAATAAATACCAAACAAGATCGTAAAGGCATAAAAACAAATGCAGTGTAAAATGTAATGCTACATAAAACAAGCAGCAGTAACTGAAGTCAGTAAAAGCAAGTGCACTCAAATGCTGACATGCAATAGTTTTAAAACTCCTGATTCACTGGTAGATTTTAAGCCTGAGAAAACAGAATAGTCTTTCTTTGGCCATCAAAAGAGTCAAAACATTAAAACTAGGAAAACAGCTAAAGCAGCCAGCCAGGGAACATCACTGAAAAAGCCCTGTCTTTTATATCTATCCAAAACACTTATTTGTCAGAGCCCCAAGTAATGGCATCACATAAATTCAAATTCCAGGCAAATCTATGTGGCATAAAATTATGATCATAGCACAATAGTCCAATTACTAAACTTGCTTCTGTGGTTTGCAAAGATGAAATTTTTAGACTATTTTCAGGAGAGGAACAGTGTTGCAAATAAGAAGTTGCCAGATCATGAGTGAGGTTACTTAGACTATTCACCTAGAGCTGGATTTTTTAAAACTTTTTTTTAAATCTTTTTTTATTTTTAACTTTTTTATTATGCATATGATTGGGGAGCAGATCAGAATCATCACAATGTCATGGGTCTGTAATATTACTTCTGGATCCAACAATATGCAAAATTATGAATCTTTTCCTTTGGATGAATGGTGTAGGTTGACATTTATTTATTTATTTATTTATTTATTTATCAAATTTCTATACCGCCCTATTCCCGGAGGACTCAGGGCGGTGAACAGCCAAGATAAAATACAGATAATACAAACATTAAAAGTCCATTAAAATTATTAAATATTTTGGCTGAAAACAAATTTAAAACATCCAATTTATAAAACAAATTAAACGATTTAATATTTTAAAAGGGAGAGTTAGGCCAGGCCAGCCTGCTGAAATAAAAATGTTTTGAGAGCACGATGAAACGTGCGCAGAACCGGGATCCTCTGTATCTCCAGGGGGAGTTCGTTCCAGATGGTAGGTGCCCCCACAGAGAAGGCTCTCCCCCTGGGGGCTGCCAGTCGACACTGTTTGGCCGACAGCATCCTGAGAAGCCCCTCTCTATGGGAGCGTACCGGTCGGTGAGAGGCTATTGGTAGCAGAAGGCGGTCTCGTAAATTGCCTTTTTTACCAATTAATAATAATAGCAATAATCCATTCCATGGATACCCCCTGGTCATGGGGAAGGGGCTTGTAATGCTCTGATGAGGTTGAGAGCTATGATGAAGGTACCAGAAGGGGCTTGGTGGAAGAGCCAGACTTGGAGTATCCATCTATCCAATTATTATAATAAGAAAATAGAAAAAGAAACCTTTGTTGCCCAGGTCAAAATGAGAGTTCCAGATATTAGAATGCCTAGGCATCTGTTGTCAAGTGGGCAATGGAACTCAGGAGCCACAGCTGGGCAATAAGAATCTACGCCTGTAGCATTATTGGGAGAACAACAACTACAGAGAAGACAAAAGTGATACTGTGTTTGAAGATTGTGCCGTTATGGCCTGCTGTTTTAAATCAGAATCAACAAAGTGGGGATATTAAAGCAAATGATTGAACATTGGAAATGAATTTATCTAGAATCAAATATCACTGAACAACACTTAGCAGATCAAAGGAGATTCATTACCAGAAATAAGCTATTCAGGGATTCAGGACCAGAAGAGATTCAGAAAAACTGTGAAAATGGAAGATCCAAAAACAATAGTGGAAGAACTTCAAATAACAACAATTGGAAATATCGAGGAAACAGCTGGTGTGAACTGCAAAAATGATAACCTAGAAGTAATAAGAAAAGAAACAGTATAGGTTGGGCACTGAAATAACCTATAAATTGACTTCCCAACAAGAAGAATCAAAAACAGAAAATTATGGCATATTTAGAATTACAGTGGAAAGACAAAGAATGCCAGCATTGAAAGTAGTGCCCAGAAAAGACCTATAATGAAGGATGTGAATAATGTGCTTGCTGAGATTGAAATAACATCTATTGAACAAACCAATCAATTTGCCTTTGGTACATCAGTGACAGTTATAGAAAAATGAATTATCAAAATTAGAAAACCAAAAGCAAAAACATATGCAATCCCAAAATGGAAGATCAAACTAGAGGCCAAATGAAATAAATTAAGATCAAATGCAAGTAAGAACAATGTAAGTCTCAAGACAAGCTTAATTAAAAATATTGGCTTAGCCTTTGAAAAATTGAAGTTTTGGAAATCATAAAGCAACAAATTTAAGATAAAATCAAGTACTTCAATCAGATTAGAGGCGATTCTGCTGAAGTATAAATGGCAATAAAAATTCTGAAAATGGACAATCAAACAAAAAGGGGAAAAATCCAGTTTTGGAAAATGTATAGGAAACTCAAAAAAAAAATTCAATAAAAATACTGGGTGGATCAAAGAATTTAAAGATGAGTTTTATAAAACTCAAATGGAAGAATTAATAATAACAGCAAAAATAGTTAAAAACTGACTGAAAATTATTAAAAACTTAACATCTACTGGAAATAATCAATTGCATAGCTTTTGGCTCAAATATCTGACTAGCTTACATCCAATTATAGCTAAACACTTTAATGAAATATTGCATAAAGAAGACATCAGTGACTGGTTAATGACTGTCAAAATTATCTGATTCAAAAAGACTCAGCAAACAACACCAGGAAAATATAGGCCGATTACATGCTTGCATAAAATGTTTAAATTACTTGCAGGAATAGTGGACAACGATCAAGATTATTTAGAAGAAAATAACATCCTTCCAGTAGTGCAGAAAGGAAATTAAAGGAAAGGCAGAGGTACAAAGTATCAACTTCTGCTTGATAAAATAATAAAATAGGCTTCTAATTCCAACTGTAAGATAAATAGAGAAAAATTATTTCTGGGATTTCAGGTACAGGCTCAAACGGGACCATGTTTTCAGACAAAGCAAAACCATTCTCCAGTATAACTCTTCTTGTTTTAAACAGATCACAATAGGTATGAATTATATCCTAACCATTCTATTTGTTTTGTCAACTTTCCATTAAGCTAATTATATCTATGTTCTTCATTAAAACCAACTACACCAAATTTCATACCTTGGCTTCTATTCTAATGCTATTCTACCAAGTATGTATAATGTCCTTCCTCAAGTATCTGTAGACTGAGCATTTTCCCTATGGCTCTCAGTCTTAATAATCCCACTGAAATCAATAGGACATATTACAAGTTTATGGTTAGCATCATAGGTGTCCATAGAAAGAGTGGGAGATGATGTAACTAGTGAAATATGTATCACAATATCATCATGCAAACTCCACTTCTTAAATATTTGTGCAACAGTGCAAAACTAGAATAAAATGGCAAAATTTGTGACAGGATGACACAACATAAGTTTTATCATTTTGGCATTATCGTGATTAGGAATGGACTTGTGTGTTTAGAAGTGAGTTGAAATAAACACCATATGGTCAAAGGCACAAACATAAGAAAATGAGAAGTGAATATTCAGATGCATACACAACTGACTTAGGAAATCTGGGTTTATAGCATAAATATTTGAAACTATAAATTTTAGGAAACATTTACTACAGTTATGTTTGATGATCCAAATGAATCTGTGGCATATAATTATCAGAGACTTTGTCATATGAATAATTTAGCCTCACAAACAATCTTGCTGGGGGAAAAAAATAAAAGGTTTTCTTTCCATGCCCTCCCGTGCTCATTTTTCAAATTAGAATTAGCAATACAATTTATATTTTCTCTCTAATGATGGATGGACAGTTAGATAAGTAGCTAATGTTACCTGATACTGATTTAGCTAATGAAGGCTGATTGATAGCTAGGTGATTAACTAAAAATGCACTGATGCAGTCAACAATAATATTAATGTACTGTATATATGTGCTGCAGAGGGGAAGCTAACACATTGAGTTGTAAAACCACATTTCCCTAGGGACTTAAGTTTTATATAAACTATGTCTCTATGGTTAAATGTATGTGAATGTGCAGGTAGATTGGAATTTACTTTACCAGTTGAAATATTATGGTTTGGTGAAAACTGGGTCCAAAATTCATAAAATTAAGTTTTATCCCACGATTCTTAGATTATTCCTTGAGTTAGGAGAGTAAATAATAAATATTATTGGTTGTAATGGTTTCATGTATTCTAATTTAGATTCAAAATGGTATTGCTTACAGGAGAGAAATGACTTACTGTATGTTAGGAAAGTAGTGACAGAGGAGCCGAATAGGTCAATAGACCAATTAGGAATTATTTCAAAAGTTGGGAAAAATTTGAAAAGAATATTGCCGTTTCAGTGACAGTACAACTGATTTAATTGTTAAGAGATTTGAAAAAAGAAAGATCTGCATATATGGATGAGAAGATGAGTAAAAAAATTGAAGAATTTGCAATACAAATGAGTGAAATAGAAACAGTAAGCTAAGAGATGGAAAAAGATTTAGACACTGTAAAACTAGCACTAGCAGTAGCGATAGCACTTAGATTTATATACCGCCCCATAGTGCTTTATAGCACTATCTGGGTGGTTTACAAATGTCAGCATATTTTCCCCAACAATCTGGGTCTTCATTTAACCAACCTCAGAAGGATAGAAGGTTGAGTCAACCTTGTGCCTGTCAGGATTGAACTCCAGGCTGTGGGCAGAGTTTGTCTGCAATACTGCATCCTAATCACTGTGCTACCAGGGCTCCCTGGACACCATTGGATTTAAAAGAAAAATAATTTTACCTGAGACTAAGAGTATAACAATCTGGTGAAAACAGTAAAGAGATAGTTGTTGAAGCCCTATTTTATTTTTTGCAAGAGGAGAGAGAAGACATGGATGTGAAAATGGACAAATTGTGTAGAATTAACACAAGTAATGAAAAGTTTAGAAATATATTAAGAAATGTATTTGTGCACCTAGCCAGTAAGAAGGTTCCATGACAACATTTTTACACTGAACTAAAGGTTAAAAATAGCAAAAAAATATAAAAGGATATAAAATTGAGTTGTTTGATCAAGGATAACATAATAAATGCTTTTATAAAACATTGGAAACCCTTTATGGTCTTTCTGCTGAAAATGGACACAAATGAATTGATGATTTCATGTCTTTGTTACTCAAAATCATATTCAGATGACATAAAGCAGGAGTGGGCAACTGTGGCTCTTTTACAACCTGTGAACTTCAACTCCCAGAATTCCCGAGACAGCTTGGCTTGACAGCTTGACAGTTGCCCACCCCTGCCCTAAAGCCACCCTCCCTTTGAGGGGAATGAAAGTCTCTGGCAATGATGTTGCCACAATTTGACAACTGAATTGCAACAAAATTATTACTTCAATTGTCTCAACTTCTTTTTGTTTGGAAATTAAATATAAGTACTGTGTCAACAATCCAAGAGATTGAACATACTTAACATTTAAAAATTGCATCTCAACTCCTCCCCAGATGAACACACACAAAAACATCTTGCACTTCACAATTTGGGCTCCATCATTCATGCGATCTTCCGAAACCACCTCCTGTGTTTTCCCACCTGAATGTCATTGCTTCATCTGGTTGATAAAGGACCAGCTGCTGTTTCAGGAACCAGCTTGTGTATTTTTATATGTGTGTGAGAACCATACCTCATAGTGTTTTCTTTGTAATTGTGAATTTCGATATTATCAGTTCTGTTAGAACAAACCTTTCTCCCTCTTTCTAACTTGCTTGGAGTGGGCCTCACACATTCTGTCTTTCACATTACTCTATTTACACCTTCCCACAAATACATGAGATAAAGCTACATATGTGGGGGTGTTTATAGCAGTATAGGTTACTGACAATGTATTAAGAGTCATATTGCTATGTATAGATAACATATGCTGTACTAACTCCCTCAACTTGTTAATCAAGCTGGTTGAAAAGAGGAACAGCGATTATATACACCAAAAACTATACACCATTTTTCTGCCAAAAATGGATTTTTGATATAATTTCTTTTTTTTAAGTACAATCTTATTCTCTTTAGAAAGTGACACCCTTATATAATCTGGAGAGGCCAATCTTTGAAACTATTCAAATAATAGAATGTTTTTACAGATATTTTACAGATATTTTCCTTTGATGTTACTAATTGTTCTTTCTGCATGTATACATTTAGGTGAAACATGTAACAGGACAGCAGAGCTATGTGCTGATGGGCCCTGCAGGAATGGTGGTACTTGTGAAGAAACTGTAAATGGCTTCAAATGCTCCTGTCTATCAGGTAAAATTTTGTGAGTATTTCTTTAAAATATATACATATATCGTATTTTTCGGAGTATAAGTCGCACCTTAGTTTTTGGGAGGAAAATAAGAAAAAAGCTGATTGGCAGGTGGATCGGCCTCCCGGAATACTCCCAATCAGCTGTTCCCAGAGGTGAATTTTAGCAATAGGTTCCTTGGTTGTGAGCTCTGTGCCCTGCTTTTTGTTGTTGTTGTTGTTGTTGTTGTTTGCTTTTTTTTCTGCCTCTGAAACTTCTGAAGCTCCGTTTCAAAAAAAACTTTTTTCCATGCCTCTGAAAGCCTCCGAAACAGAGCTTCAGAAAAAAAAAAGCCTCTGAAGCTCTGTTTGGGGGCTTTTTTTCTGAAGCTTCGTTTTTGATGCTTTTTTCAGCCATTTGAGAAGCTGGGCGGGGCTACATTCGGAGTATAAGACGCACCCAGATTTTCACCCTCTTTTTGGGGAGAAAAAGGTGCATCTTATACTCGGAAAAATACGGTATTTCTTCTTACATGGCTTCTTGGTTCAGCAAATGCTGATTGATGCAGGTATAATTTATTTAATTTCCGGTTCTTACATGGGTTGTACAGGTAGTCCTCAATTTACAACCATTACATGGTTGGAGCCATGTAAGGAGCCATTACAACTGTAAGTCATGACAGTTGTGAAGCAAGGCACACATGACTGACCTAATTTCATGACCCATTGTGCAGCAGTTATTAAAACGACTAAAGTAGTTGTTAAGTAAACCAGTTGTCCACGATGGGCCAGGTCTGCTGAAAACTGGCCAGCTGTTAACAAAAGCATCGTAAATCGTGGTCACATGACTTCAGGATGCTGTAAATGGCTGTGAATATGGCTGGTTGCCAAGTGCTTGAAATGCAGTCATGTGATCCTGAAGGGGGCCAGCCATTAGAACTTCAGAAACAGGTCATAAGTATCCCTAGAGAGAAACTAAGCAACCTATCGCCTGCCAGCAGAGCTAGCAGCAGAGTCAGATGAGGAGGAAGTTGAAGGGGAGCCTGGGCCCGTTTTGGAGCCTTTTGGAAGACTTTGATGAGGAAACAGGATCAGAGGCAGATACAGAGCCAGGCCTTCCATTCTCCCCAGGTGAAGAGGCAGCTGTCTTTGGGCCCTGAGCTGAGTGAGGGGGAGGAACAGACAGGGCCTATCCCAGATGCACGTATGAGTAGAGAGGAAAGGAGAAGAAAGCAATGGAAAGCAATAAACTGGCTCTCAAGATGTAGATGCCAGCCAGCCCCTCCCTGGCTGGGAAATAAATAGTAGGGGTTTGGGACTGACGGGTTGTCGCAGACAACCTCTTTTTCCAGTGTACATCAATCACGTCAGATTCCTTTGCCAGAATCAGGTTTGTTGGGACTAATTGCTCTGTATTTGAGGTGCCAACAGAATCTCTCTGATGGAAAATAATCGGGAGTGAATTTGCCTCAGCCAATGTGAACAGGGTCTGTTTCTGCTTGGCTAATCATTGTAGTGTTTTTTTATCTTGAGTTCTCATGTGAACAGAGACTGTTCTTGCTCTGTTTTAGAAGGGGAAAAGACTCTCATTTGTGACTAATTACTTTTGGTTTTGTTGCTCCAATGTGAACAATGACTGTTCCTGCCCTGACTTAAATAAAAAAGGGTTTGTGTTACTCATCAGTAAGCCGTTTCACATTGCTTGCGAAGGTTGGGTCAAAACAGCAACTTAACAGCAACTTAAACAGGTTTTAAGTCGAGAACTACCTGTATAATTTCACTTTTCTCTTTCTCTCTCTCTGTCTCATACAGGGATCTCTGTGTTGATATCTCTTTGTAGCTTTTCAAACTACTCTTCTCTTGCCCTACACTTTTCTTGGGAATGAACTAGTAAATTATTTCCCTCTTTTACAGGAGATGCAGACTTGTTTATAAGTGCACTCACTGTTCTTACTTCAGTATGTCATTAATTCATAAACACATCTACATTTGTGCTATATTGGTTGAACAGCACTCATTCTATGCATAAATGAGCCATTGCAGATTTAAAATGCTTTCTCCATATTTCGCTGGGTGGTGTTACCTCTAATGCACTATGGGGTGAGGTTGCAGATTCAATGATGCATCATAAATAACACAAATGTATCTTTTAAAACAACCTTTATTCCTCTGAAAAATTTTCAAGGCAGATGTAATCTTCTCAGTAATATAAACCGCATATGTGAACAAACATAAAGCGATGTGAAAATATGAGGTGAATGTGGAAATTGTTACTGTTGTAAAACAATTTGCACACCTGATAGTATACTCTTCTTGTGCAAGTAAAAGCAAACAATCTCTCTTTGGCACAACCTCTGGATTTTGGATTGAAGCATAGAAAACCTGCATGCTGGAGGGCAATCACCATCCAGAGTGCAGTAACTTTTTTCAAACTTTTCAGACAGCTCTTCTGGACAGGCATAATAAATCAGGAAGCAAGGCAGTTCAAATAACTACTTCAAGTTTCTTGCATGCTAATGTTCTCTACAAGAATCTGAGCTACTAACCATCAAGGCAAATTGTAGATAAGAGTCAACAAGATTCAAGGTGGGCTGGATTTACAGTATATCTCTTGTGTGCATGAAGGACTCCAGGTTGATGGCATGCTTGACCCCTCCCTCAGGTTCAGCCTGGTCATTGCCTACATTTTATCATGTCATATATGTAGAAGCACTAAAGAAGCACTGCTTTCAAGCAAAGTAACAATAAAGAGAATTATATCTTTATTTAAAATTTATAATTCCAACATTAACCTATAACTGCAGTTCATGTGGAGTTTTGCTACCTAACTGAAAACAGCTTGAGTACATGAAAAAACTGTAATGCGAGAAAGATACTGAATATCTTCACTTTATTCTGTGTACTAGACCTTACTGTTGCATGATGCTCAAACTGTTTCTGCCTGTGGCAAAGTATTTTGACATTCAAATAATGTGCATTATTTTGTTACATGAGAAATATCCAGTACATACATACATGCATACATACATGGATGCATTTCAACTTTTAAGGCAATTCTGATTTAAAACTTTCCATACCATACGATAATAGGCTACTCGCTAACCTTGAAATGAGGCGACCCTGGAGGCTGAAATGGTTTAACTTTCCCCCTCGGCACCAGTGTCAGTAATGGAAATTAAACACAGTATTCAATCACTGAAAACCAAAAAGTAGTCACAAGAAACCCAGCACATGGTAAAGTCTTCCTACCCCCAGGACTTTTTAGGACATATATTGAACACTGGACTTCACTACTGGAAGAGCTGTTTACTAAGATTAGACAACACATATTCCAGACTGTATTCCAACAGTATGGGAATTGTCCATCATAGTTTTGTTTACAAAATACGAAAAAGATAAGGAAGACCAGGGGTGAAATCTACTTACCTTCCCAACTGGTTTGGAAGTGCACGCTTGCTTCGCTCATACACATGCACATGTCCCATGTGCGCGTGGACCCTCTGCACATGCGCAAACCCTTCTGCGCATGCACAGAGGGTAAAAAACAGGTTACTTCCTGGTTAAATCCAGGAAGTAATGATGACTGGGTGGGTGGGTGGAGCCTCACACCGCCATCGCTACCAGTTCTCCGAACCACTGGCCACCATCTCTACCAGTTCGGCTGAACCCGGCCAAACCAGGAGCATTTCACCCCTGAGGAAGACCCTAAAAATTACAGAATACAAGCATTCTTGATATAGCAGCTAAGATGTATCCAAAACCTATTTTGAGCAAAATAAAGAATTGGGTGATTGAGAGGAACATATTAGCGGAAGAACAGGCTGGTTTTAAAACTGACATTCTACAATAGATAATTGCCCCATTCTTCTTATTCACATCAGCTTATTATTAAATATTCAACATATGGTAAACATCTGCTTACATCTTTCATAGATCTTAATGTGGCTTATGATTCTATAAAGTGAGACCCCTTATGAAAGAAGATGGTCAGGCTAAATATGGAATATCTAGAGTTTAACACCTGATACAATAAAGGCCACCTATTCAAATACATGTTGGAAAGTCCATCCTGGAATTGATGTTACTCTCACACAGAGCAACCCAGCTGAGTTACCTGATCGTCAGAGGTTTTTAAAAGCATTTTTTCCTACAACCTCTTCAGCTGAAGAGGTTGTAGAAAAAATGCTTTTAAAAGTAAAAACAAAAAAAGGTTGGCCACGCCCACCCAGTCACATTACCTCCCACCACCACCACCAAGCCTTGCCCACAGAACTGGTAGTAACAAATTTTACATTTCACCACTGTTCTATAGGCTTCCCATCCAGGTGCCATCTTTTTCAGATCAATTTTGTGGAACAACAAAAATAGGCCTGCAGCAGCAGTCAGAATTGAAAGGGCACCCACTCCATTTATAGTGTAACAGTAATCAAAGTCTTTAACAATGAGTAGCGATTTCTCCCAGTAGGACTTGATACATTACCAAAAATGTGTCTTTAAGAACAGAAGGAGAGACTTCAATCCATCACATGGATGAATCCAGTTGTCCAAATCATTGCACAGCATGGCTTCCCAATGCAATATTAACTCTCAATCAGATATCGGACTAAGACAACATTCAAACAAAGAGTCTTGGATGTTAATGCTCAAACTGATATTGAATCACTTGCAAACCCCAGGTGGTTGAAATGACCGGCCAAAAATAAAATATCTTTTCAAACTGTAAAATACCTGACAATGGGCTTGACTCAATGCCCTAGGACAGCCTTTAGCAGATCAAGATTTGAGCAGCTGGATTCAATGGTTTCAGAAATGCTCAAATGATTCCACCAAATGTCATACTCTGAAAGAACATATGTTTGTAGTGGGGCACCAAAAATAGAAAACATTGTACATGTTCTATTGAACTGGCAATTATTTGTCCCAGCAATAGCTCAGTACATACACACACTATTTGGCAGAACCATATCCTGGGATTGTGACAAAAGATTAGCTTATTTTCTGCACAGCACAAAAGTATCTGTAGTTATTAGAACTGTTGGGTTTATAGTTAGGGCTGCTCAATTGAGAAATATTTCATAGAACACATTGGTGTTGCATGTAAGGTGATGAATTCACATAAAGACATATTTGTTTGTAATTTAAATATTCATCTTATTTTACGTGTCTGCATTGCACTTCACTTTACGTTCTTTTATCTCACTTTTTAATCTTTGCTTTATCTTGCATTACTATATTTATTTCATTATTTTATCTTATCATGGCTGATGCCCATTGTTTTGATATGGTCAATGGACTAACAAATAAATGTATAATATTTATTTATTTGCTAGCCAGAGCAAGCATAGGAAGATTTATGAGTTTTGACCTTTTGCCATTAGGTTTACTATTGGTAAAAGGTTGTACTATTGGTACAACCTTTTATACCAATAGTAATGGTAATAAATGATGTGTAATGCAGTAGTAATGCAAATAAATGATGTGATGAAATTAGGATAGTTCAACATTGCATTGTGGACTAAAACATGGTTGATCCAGGTTCAAACCTATTCTTAGCTAGGGAATGTAGCTTAGCTACTACAGAGTAATTTTGGATGATTCATGTTCCTTCAGCAAAATCTCCTTCACAACATTGTATGGATAAATTAAAGAAGGAAAATTCCAAGTAAGACACGTTGAATTCCTAGAGGAAGAGAAGGATATAAGCTTAACAAATAAACTTGTCTAGATGGAAGACTTCACTAACATTTCTGATTTCATACAGCTATTTATAATGGTATAGGATGAATAGGTGGATGAAAGACTATCAAGAAATCTTACGGCTGCAGCTATATTGTCCAATTGGGAAAAAAAATCCACATTCCTTTTGTAATGTAATCAATAAATTAACCTAGACATGCCCACAAAACAAAAGTCAAACCCACCTTAAAAGAAACCTCAATTTCCCCAAAATAATATTCCCTTCCTTCTTAAGGGACTCTAGAAAAGGTCAGAGAAAACATTGAAGCAAAATGCTTCAAATATTTATAGAGGATCAACTGTAATTTGAATGACTCCACTTAGTAAAAATTGTATGAACATGAAATCATCTCAATATATAGTTCCAAAGTAAGTTCAATTTATTTGCTCAAACCTAATCATATCACTATTCTGTTGAGATTTTATTTATTTAGCGTATGGCACGTGTTAGCCAGGGATCATTGAGGTGGCTGGCTGCCTCTGTGAAGGAAATTTTTTTGGGCAGTGTTACCTTACCCACAGGATGCCTGAATTCCAGTAGGCATTTCCTGTCCCCTTCCCCTATGCGGTTTATTCGCTCACGGGAATCGAGCCACCAAGCTGCCGGCCTCAGTGGAGCACAGACTCAGCGTCTTTGCCGAGCCATCTTGTTGAGATTGAAAAGATAGATAGATAGATAGATAGATAGATAGATAGATAGATAGAAGATGCTTTCAATATTTTTTTAAATAATTGGTTGAGAATTTTTATTCACTCTTTAATTGCAGATGCTGAAGGTGCTACCTTTTAAAAAACCAACTTCTGTTCCCTTGTATTCATGGCCCAAGGCTGAGTGTCTTTCTGTGAGATAGGATGTTTGGGGGAGAACTTAATTTTCATTGATCTTCATCTGTATTAAGATTCCAGTGTTGTGATGTACTTTTGGCTAGGATATATTTGCAATATGTGAATGTAGGGAGCAGGGATGAAATGCTCCCAGTTCGGACTGGATCGCTCGATCCGGTAGCAATGGAGGTGGGTGGTTCGGAGAACCGGTAGCAAAAATCCCTGCCCCTCCCTCCCCACATGCTCAGCTGAGCCGCACAATCATCAGAGGCTTTTTTTTTTTACTTTTAAAAGCATTTTTTCTACAACTTCTTCGGCAAAAAAATGCTTTTAAAAGTAAAAAAAAAAGCCTCTGATGATCGCGCAACTCAGCTGGGATTGTCAGAGGCATTTTTTTTTTAAAAAGGGTTTTTTTTCTTTTAAATGCCTCTGATGATCCAAGTTGAGTTGCCTGATCGGCAGAGGTTTTTTAAAAAACCTCTGCCAATCAGGCAACTCAACTGGGATCGTCAGAGGCATTTAAAAGAAAAAAAGGTTTTTTTTTCTTTTTTAAAGAAAGAGACAGAGCCTCTGCCGATCAGGCCACTCAGCTGGGATCGTCAGAGGCATTTAAAAGAAAAAAAGAGCCTTTTGAAAGCATTTTTTCACAGCCTCTTCGCCGAAGAGGTTGTAGAAAAAATGGTTTTAAAAGTTAAAAAAAAATGGCCACGCCCACCCAGTCACATTACCCCACCACCACCATGCCATGCCCACAGTAGTAACAAATTTTAGATTTCACCACTGATAGGGAGAAGTGTTTGAAATATTAGATACCATGACACAATTGCATACATTATTTCTTTCTAGGTTTTTAACAGGAGCCAAGACAACTGGATATAGAAGCAAATCAAAAAAATGTGCATTTAAGAACATATATTAACATATATATTATTTGAAAAATATGATGTCCATTCCTAAAATAATTAAATTACCCATATGGAACTTCTGTTTTATAATGTATGATAAATATGAGCCATCGGTTTTTCTGCACCCTTTTGATATATTCCAAAGTCCTTTATGGGTGAAATGGGCAAAATATACAGTTAATAAATAAGATAGTAAAATAAATTATTTTCCTTCTCTCTCCATCTCTCAATATATATTTTCATGCATTCTTATATAAACCACATACATACATCAAATTATCTGTTTTAAAAGCTTCCGTTTTCACATCCCTTTGATTTTCTGCACATGCTATTAAATCTCAAATCCTTTCTCTTGATTATCCCTCTTATCGTCTAACATGTCATACATTTAGAAGAACAGAAACTCAGGTAAGGACCCTTTAGCTTTCTCATCTTTCTCATTTTAGATAGGGAAAAAGAGATAAGGAAGCAGATGGAAATCAGATTAAGGCAAATAGCTTTCCTAATATGCATACTTCTAAAGATCAGCCGACTGGAAAAGCACTTCTAAAATTGCTGTGAGTCACATTGCAAGATTTACAGAGCAATGTGGTAGCATGGTGCTTTTCAACCTTCCTGCCTTCAGGAAAGATTCATCTAATTGGCTTGTCTGAAAAGGTATTCTTGATTTTCTGCTGCTAAACCTCTGAGCATTGCAACGTTTGAATATTCTTCTTTTTTAACACCGTAGCTATCTAATTGTCAAGCCCTTGAAAATATCCTCAGTCTCTGCTAAATCTGGTGTTATTACTTCCAGTTTTATTGTAGCCTTCTGAAAAGAAGTGGGGAGCAGTTCCATGTGGCTGGTGTTCCATTTTTCCAGTAGTATTTGTTTTCATATAAAGGAATTTGCCTAGAAATGGTGGTGAGATACTGACTAGCACATAATTACTAGTGAAATTCAATCCTAAATAGAGATTTTGAACAAACATTTTAGTCACTATGTCACACTAGCCACTGCACTGAACTTGTAATGTGTTAAAATTTGTTTCTCCCTTAACTGGGAATGTTATTAGACTAGCAGTATTTAAATTAATACTTCTCCCCCCCCACCCCCCTAGCTTTAATGATGGTGATGGAAAATGTATATAAATTTTTATGTTGCAACTTCTTGTATCACAGGAGGTGGTTTAATGAGGATTCTTGTAACAACTGTTTTTCAAAAAAAAATATTTTATAATGCATGTCATGCTATTTGATAAATTTGCTCCTGAGCAGTCTTACAGTGGAATAAGAGCACCCCAGCTTGCTGGTTTTAAATTCCCTTCCTTGAAATTCTCTAGCATCTCCCTATGTGTCTTCCTACAGATGGGAAAGTCCCATTTCTATTCTTAGAGACACCCCTTCTCCGTCATCCTTTCATACTACCATTTATATCCTTTGACAGCATTCTGCAAATTGCCAAAACCTCCATCCATTAAGCAACCACTAGAAATTAGTTTTTCAGCTTGTCATGCCTTTTCTTCAGGAGGTTTATGTGTCTCTCTCTAGACCTGTCTTTTCCTGATAGAGAAGTTGACTATCTACAAGGGTTTTTGCTTCGCAGCCTGCAATTTGCAAGAGCAGCAATATTTATATTTATCATATTTAGGGAACTCCCATCTCCCTCACAGAGGGACTATGAGTGGTATACAAATAAAATGTCAAAAACATAAAAAGAGAATAGAGTTGGAAGGGATCTTGGAGGTCTTCTAGTCCAACCGCCTGCTCAAGCAGGAGACCCTATACCATTTCAGACAAATGACTGTCCAATCTCTTCTTAAAAACCTCCAGTGATGGAATACCCAACCAATCACTTCCCCTGATTAATTGTTCTCACTGTCAGGAAATTTCTCCATAGTTCTAGGTTGGCTCTCTCCTT
The DNA here is from genome assembly GCF_059756535.1 of Pantherophis guttatus. Lineage (NCBI taxonomy): Eukaryota > Metazoa > Chordata > Lepidosauria > Squamata > Colubridae > Pantherophis > Pantherophis guttatus. Next base: position 226,210,853 of record NC_142063.1, on the reverse strand, counting down.
GATTAATTTCCATCCATTGGTTCTTAATCTTCTTTCAGGTGCTTTGGAGAATAGGTTGACCATCTCTTCTTTGCAGCAGCCCCTTAGTTATTTGAAAACTGCTGTCCTGTGACCCATAGTCCTTCTTTTCATTAGACTAGATATACCCAGTTCCTGCAACCATTCTTCATACATTTTAGCCTCCAGTCTCCTAATCATCTTTGTTGCTCTTCTCTGAATTTAAAGTGGAGACAAGGGTAGTTAGAAATTTGACATTAAAAGTTAATTAGAAGATAAGAGGAGGGCTTTCCGAGTGCTAACAGCCCCACAGCTATTTGTTCCCTTTGTGAACTCTAAGAAAGATGGCAGAGCCAGCTCTTTAGATATTTTTGAAGCTCTAGGAAATTAGGAGTCCACTCACTTCCTAGTGAAGAGGATGGGGGCAACATCAGATAAGACTTTCTTTCTGAGCCCCACCAGTCAGAATTATTTAATTGATGGGGTCTGTAATATACTTTCCCTACCCCAGATGGGACAGGCTGATGTGATGGGGCAAAGACGGTGTCATTCACAATGACATAGAGGATTAGGAGGCCAAGATTGGAGATGGCTTGTGCACCTAATGGGTGCAAGGTGACAGGATCAATATCTGGAAACTAATCAATTATAAAATGTATATTTACAAAACACTAAGCATAGAGCAAACTCTTTGGTCTCTTTGTATCCTAGAAAGCATATAGTGACTGGCTCCACAAAAAAAAAAAAAAAAGTTAATTAACAATGTTCAGGAATTCCACACCAGATGGAAACACTCAGGGAGACCTTGCTATACAACACTTTAAATTTGGGAATATTGTGTTGTTTCTTCTCTCATATAGGTTCATCTTCCTTTAAACTGTCAGAGCAGAAAATTATGGACCTTGCATTATGTTACACTCCCATGTATGGGGTCTTACATGACTTCTATGCTCCTATGTGGATACTCCTGGTGGAATTCTATGTTTTTACACAGTATATATCCTGTGTGGTTATACTGTTTATCAGGAGACATGACTGATTCCAGCATTATATGATCTGAGAGAACTGAACAAGCAAATCTACACACACACACACACACACACACACACACACACTGTATATATAAATACAACAAACTGAAAGTTTATGAAAGAGCTTCCAGCCAATGAATGAATCACTAACAAATAGCAGCATTATTTTTTTTATTATTTTATTCTTTTCTGCCATTTCAGTTTCCAGTAAGAGGCTTTTCCAAACTTCAAAGGGCTACCATATTCAGGATGTAAATATCCGGACCATCAGTAGATAGCTACAATGGATAGTTATATGTCTCTTTGTTGCCATCTTGGGGTCTTCTGGATTTTTGCAGACTAGAAATCAAAGATTTACTCATGCAGATTCAGTAAGGAAACCAGAAAAATGTTTTCAGTGTTGTGATTTATGCTGCTTGTGACAATCTGGCCAGAATGTACTCCTAGAAATTAGGACATATTGCTGGTGTTGAGGGGTATGCCTGACATTAGTGACATCTCCTTCAAAATTGGGACTATCCTGGAAAAATCAAGATGTCAAATCCCCTGATTCAGACTCATGTCTGTGTGGTTAAGCATAGAAAATCTTGAGGCTCTTTAATAATTTATAAATCTGATTCATAGTCTAATATTGATTTCTTCTCTGATTGCTTTCAACCTTAGTTGCCCCTTCCTTCTTATACTTTTGAAAAAAGATAGTGTTACATATTGAAACATGGTATTTTCTTGCTTAGGATAACTTTTCCTTCATTTATTTTCTTGCATTATGTGTTATGAGTACCAGTTTAGTACAGTGATTAAGGCAATAGGCTAGAAACTGGCTGACTGTGAGTTTGTTCCATCTTAGACACAAAGCCAGTTGGTTGACTATTGTATAGTGGACTTCAGTAGGTAAGAAGCAGACCAGCATAGCTACAACATTTATTGAACTGAGGAACAACAGGGAAATGACAAGGCAAGAGCCTTGGTGGCACAGCAGACTAAAGTGCTGTTAAGTAGTACCAGCTGCCTGCAATTACTGCAAGTTCAAATCTCACCAGGCTCAAGGTTGACTCAGCCTTCCATCCTTTCGAGGTAGGTAAAATGAGGACCCAGATTGTGGGGGCAATAAGCTGACTTTGTATAAAAAAGAACACCGCTTGGGGGGGCCAAAAGCCCTACTAAGCAGGTATATACAAAAGTATGAAGGCTATTGCTTAACACATTGTAAGCCACCCTGAGTCTCTGGAGAAGGGTGGCATATAAATCGAACCAATAAATAAATAAATTTATATTCTAGGCCCACAGGGCCTTAACCATTCATAGTACTTGAAAAAGCCCGCCCAAATATGAATGTTCTAAGTTTCCTTCCAAAACAGTTGGAGTTAACAGTTAGGGTCATTTGAAGGTTAGTTTCACTTTAGCAGGGCTTAACACAACTATATATATTCAATACATAACACTGATTTTGTCTAATCACTTTCTCTCAGCTCTAGGAAGGAGGCAAGAGCAAACCACTGAAAAACCTTATGAAGAAAATTGCAGACACTTGCCTAGGCAATTTCCAAGAATTGGACATGACTGAATGATTGGGGGAAAAAATCTGTTATAATTTTTAACTAAAATAAAAGTCCTATGGTTTTATGATTTTTGCCATATATCAAAGAAATTCTCCTCACCCGTTCAATGTTTTTTAATTAATAATTTTTATTGAAGTTTAAAAAGGCATGGATAAAAAACTAATACAAAGTATGAAAAATCTAAAAAAAAAAAAGTGCAGAGAAAAAAAGGGGAAAGGAAGAAAAGGTATGTAAAAGGAAAAAAAAGTCCTTTCCACTTTTTCATGGAAAAATGCAATATTATTTGCAAAAGAACTTTGTTGTTGCTACTGTACATACACCTGCAGATGTATTTCATTCTCCAATTCTCTCTTGTCTGTTCTTCTATTTTGACTATTCTTGATATAATTGGCTTTCAGCACTTAATTACAAAGGCAGGTTTATCTTTTAAAGTCATCTTGATATAACAGTTGTATCAAATTGGCTTCAGTTTTTCCATTCATCTTTTCCATTCTTTTGTGTCTTGCGCATGAAAGGATACATGCTCCCATTTTTAACTAGTTTTTCATCCTGGAACACTACTTATATACGCCATGTGGAAATTGTAGAATAATAAACCTGCATCAGTTAACCATTTTTCTTTTTTCTTTAAAATTAAATTTGCTGCTGTTGTTTTCCTAAGGACAAACACCGTACTGTACTGTACATAGATCAAGCAAGGTTCTTAATATCTTGACTTGAAGACAGGAAATGAAAACATAGTTTATTGAATGTTTTAAGAGATTTAATTTGTTAAAATACAAAAACCGGGTAAGGATTATATATTAAGATGGATGTACAACAAAAGGGACATTCCCATAGCACACTACATGTATCTGTATTAGGATTGTGAAAACCACTTCCTTTTGAATCATTTTTAGTGTGAAATTCCACAGAACATCTAGATTACCATGTGCAAAGCTTGGAAATGTGCTACTTTGAACGTTTCAGAGTGTCCCAAGCTTTGAAGTGGCATTTGGTATTTTAAACAGCTGTCTTAAGCTCAAAACAGCTCACCTCACAGCCAAAATGGCAAGTTCAAAATATTTCAGGATATTTTACATTCAGAATATTTCAGAATCAAACATTTTGAACCCTAACATGAATATGTTTTAAATAATCTCATTATACTACTGGGTGTATTCATTGCTTTTTTTTATTTTCTCTACCTACACTGGATCCTAATTAACATGTAGCAGGAGGGAAATCTATAGTAAAATTACCATTACCAAGAAGATCTTAGCTTAGGTAAATACTCGGTAGTAAGGTTTGTTCTGTTCAACAGATCTCAAGGTCTGGGATGATTTTTCCATGAAAAAGATATTCCAACAAAACTAGCCATCCTGCCAGTTAAACAGAACAGAACAGAACAGAACACAGCAGAGCAGAGCAGAGCAGAACAATAAAGATGGAAGAGGCCTTAGAGGTCTTCTATTCCAATCTCCTGCTGAAGCCCATCCCCATTCCATACAAGTGGCTGACCAATCTCTTCTTTAAAACCTCCAGTGATGGAACATCCACAACTTCTGAAGACAAGCAGTTTCATTGGTTAATTGTTCTCGTCCAGAAAGTTGAATTTTGCCCTTCCTTCTTTCTAGCAATTTCATCCATGTTCCTGCTTCTTACTTCCTCTCTTGCCTTCTCAGCAGTTGACAAAGCTAGTGAAGAAAAGAAGCAAGCAATATAACTGACAAGGTCATTTATCAAATGGAGTTTTAGCTGCCTCATTTCTGCTGTCCTAGGATTTTTCTTTTTTCCCCCAGTTTACATGTGGCCTCTGGGTTGTGAGATGTCAAATCTTCTTCAAAACATAAATGCTGGGACTGGTTTAAGCTACCTATATTTCACTCCATTTTTAAAGAATCTTCTGATGAACCGATATTTATGAATATTGGACTGTATAGTTTTATACTGATATAAAGATTTCCTAAGTGTTTATGGGAAGATGGTGGCAGTCTGATTTATTTTTTTAAAAAATGTGTCAAACCAGATGCAATAAAATCAAAGCTCAAACACTAAGCTGTTTTCCACTTTAAAAAATCATCTCCAATATGAAAGCCAAGCTAATGAATAATGCATTAAACCTGCATAAAACCCAAATCCAAAAGTAAAAATTATGACCCAAAAAAATATTTGGAAGATAACCCAAAGGAGATTATATTATTTTTGACATTTTCATAAGGTTTCCTATAGTTTCTGCAGAGGAATCCAGAGGATCATTGATTGTTGCAAAAGTTGGATATCAAACTTACTTGAGAGACAAATGCATAGCCTTGAATACATTATTTTTCAGGTGTCTATTAGGGATTGTCTTGTTAAAAATTGTTTAACAATAACAGCATAGCTATATTATTCTGTACACAGATTAAAATGCTTCTAGACTTAACTTGTTTAGGTTTTCTAATTTATTTATTTGTTTGTTTGTTTGTTTGTCAACAAGTACAAGGAAACAAGAAACAGTATAGACATAGACATGGATACATGAAAAAAAATTGGCACAAATAAAAGGATATAAATAAGCAAAACATAGCCATAAACACATAAAATGAGTACATATAAATGGGAACAGTAGGACAGGGATGGTAGGCACGCTGGTGCGCTTATGCACGCCCCCTTAGGGACCTCTTAAGAAACGTGAAAGGTCCACAGTAGACAGTTTAAGGTAAAAGGTATGGGGGTTAGAGAGACTACCAACAGGATCAGGTAGAGTGTTCCAGACATTTACTACTTTATTGCAGAAGTCATATTTCCTACAATCAAGATTAGAGTGAATTACATTGAGTTTGAATCTATTGATAGCCCTTCTTCAGGTAATTATTATTTTCTCATCTCATCCTACTGAGTAACATTTTGGGGATAAGCACATTGTTTTGTCAGTTGCTTGCATGAAATCTAAATATTACAATGAATTGCTTTCTTGAGATTTAAGACATTAATCTAGTATTTCAGCAATGTCTCACATTGCCACTCCTCTTTTGTGAATGAATGAGTGAGTTTCTTCTTCAAGCAGAGATACAATTATTTATTGGCTCATTGTAACAAGTTCATTTTTTTTTTCTAATCAGTTTCTCTTTGATGCATCTGAGAGTTTCTGATGATTCCAACAATTTTTTTAATTCATTAATTTCTATTCATTCATTCATTCATTCATTCATTCATTCATTCATTCATTCATTCATGTTATATACCTCCCATCTCACCTGGAGACATTTGGTAACTATAGCTATACACTTTACATATCTATCTATCTATCTATCTATCTATCTATCTATCTATCTATCTATCTATCTATCTATCTATCATCTATCTATCCTTCATCTACCTACCTACCTACCTACCTACCTATTATCTATCTATGCAGTTTATATAGCATTGTATTATTTAAAACAATCAATTTATTAAATATAAAATTTGAGAAATTGCTCTTATGATATGCATTAAGAGAAGGGACACATGTCTAAACTGATCCCTGGCTAGTTTATATTTATTTATTTTGGCAGAGAGTGGATAGGGAATAATTTTGAAATCACATTCATTTCAGTGGAAAAAAGCATATTGTCCTTTATTTGCGCTAAAACTGAGAGATGATTTTCTCACCGAATGTAAGAATACTATAATATCCTGTATAACTTCAGAAAATGATAGTACTTCGTTCGGGTGTGATTGTAGAAAATGAATGGGAAATTTGTTTAACACATATTGGTTTGTTTGAACCTACCATTTCAGTTTCTCTTTGCAGTTGTCAATATATGTCTACTTAATTACTTCTTACTCTTGGAACGAAAAAGCTCAAGTTCATTATAGTCATATAACAGCACAGACTTCATTAACTAGAAGAATAAGAGAGCCCTCTGCTGTTCAAAATAATGCTTCTGATTAAATTTTAGAGTACAAATTATATTGTTTTCAATATAGTTCATACGTAGCTATTCTAAAGAATCTTCCATTAAAACTGATTGGGATTACTTCCACGTAAACAGGCCTAAAATGTCAGATTGAGTTAATAATTTTAACATTATATTTTTAGTGACTTAATCTCTTATCTTAATAATGTAATTAAAGTGCATGTACTTTAATCAAACTGCAATCCAACAGGATTAAGAATTTCAATAATTAGCTACCTTCTAGAAAAACAATGTTTATTACTAAATTTGTATACAGCCATTTCAGCAAATTGACTCATAAGGTTGTTGTTTTTTTTAACTCTGTTTTTAGGCATTGATCAGTATTAGTATTTTTTTTAAAAAAAACCTTTCTTCCGTTTGCCTTTGCTGTAATTGGGAAAATTCCACTGAGACTGTATTACTCGATCTTTCCTTACAGAGTTTTTCTATAAATACTTTTTCTTTTTAGAAAATGTAGTTTCCCTGCTGCAGGTGTTGTGACAGTCAAGCAATTCTCTGCACCTCAATTAACTAACACAAGGACCTTTTATCTTCAGAGGTTGGGCCTTTTCCTGCAGGAATTCAATTTTTCATGTCTTCTTCAAAAACCAACAAAGCAGACCTCCTCTATGCTGCCAAAGTTCATCACCATGTCTGTTATTAAGACCAAGAGTTTCGAACAGTACCGAAGAAGATCTTTCTGTCTTTTTGTCTCTTACTCACATACATGTACAAAATTTGCCTACTTGCATCTAATCAGACTGATATTTGTGTTCCTCTACTGCTGTAGTATAGCTTGCCTTGAGTCAAGTGGAACACAGCAGTATAGGAATAGCAATAGCACTTCACAGTGCTTTTACAACCCTCTCTAAGTGGTTAACAGAGTCGGCATATTGTCCCCAACAATCTGGGTCCCCATTTTACCGACCTTGGAAGGATGGAAGGCTGAATCAACCTTGAGCCAGTCAGAATCAAACTGCTGGCAGTCGACAGAGTTAGCTTGCAATACTGCATTCTAACCACTGCGCTATCACCACCATATATCCAAATATATGAATGAGTGAATGAATGAACCCATAAATTAGACAGAATTATGTAATCCTTAGCAGTGGAACTGCTGGAGTGTTCTTTTTCTACTCAAGATGTTATATAAATGTTTTAATCATTGATATATTGATATATAATTTATTCAATAAATAGTCAATGACAGTGTCAACTTTGAAACAAACTTCAGAAGTATGATAGGCAGCTGCAATGTATGTTCTGTCACCCATCACATTTGAGGTAACTAGCAATAGGTGGTCTAAGAAGAGTTTTTATTGGCTTTCCAGATCTTGGTCAGCCATATCTGCTGCCATTCTGGGTCCCCCACCACTCCCAAAAGAGCAAGATCAGCATCTCTGCTGGAAAATTATCAGAAATATGTAGTAACACCAGAGAATGCCACCAGGAACATGTAAATTGTATCACTGTTTCTAATTCACTTTAATGTAAGCAGAGATGGGCTTCAAAAATTTTAGCAAGGGGTTCTCTGCCCAGTTTCTGGGTGGGTGTGGCTATGGTGGGCATGGCCTAGTCAGCCTTCTGCACCATGGGGAGGAGCTTTTTGTTCTCCCCAGGCTCCGGAGCTTTGGTTAAGCCTCTGGAAGGGCAAAAACAGCCCCCAGGCTCTGGAGGTCCTTCCTGAACTTCCAGTAGGCCCTTTTTTCACCCTCCCCAAGCCTCCGGGCACGCCCTGCACTTACCTGCATCCAAAACGGGCCACGTGGAGAATCCTGGGAGGGGCGGGGTGGGGTGGGCAGGGCCTGCCAGGAGTGGGATTTGGGGGTTCTCCGAACTGCACAGAATCTTAGCTAAAGATTCTCCCAAACTCCCAGCAGCCCATTCCTGAATGTATTTTACTCCGAAAACATTTTAGGTCAATGTAAGGCTGTAAAATGACAGGACTAACTCCCTTTCTCACCATCTTCTGAACAGAGCACAAAGAAAGCCAAAAGACTATTGTCTTGCCTAATTAAAAAGAAAGAAACCTTAAGCAAAGGTACCATTTGTTATTCAAATCCCTTCGTGACTTAGATCTGATTTCGATTTAAGTTTATTCAATTTGGATTACGATAGATTAAGGATTGGCAGGAAGAGTCTAGTTAATAGTGTGATGAGTGAATTAGGTTACTACGGTCTGTTGAAAAAAAATACCTGTCATCACACTTATTTGTAGTAAAGTTTTTATTTTGGTTGAAGTTCTCCATGTGTTATGGGGCGGGCGGGGATGAAAAAGCTGGCTAAATCGTGATTCAATTAAGCACACTGAAAAGTATTAGGCCAAATTTAGCAGGTCTACATTTGCAAACTGCATTGCCTGGGTTCGCATTATGTGCTAAGCCAAATTGAAACAAACTGTGTTATAGCTTGTCACTATATTATGGGAACAAATTAAATCAACTTTGTATGTTTAGTTTCCTAAGTAAAAAACTGTGAGTTGTCTACAATTAGCCCTTGCAAGGGAACCCTTTTTCTGTTGCTCTAAATTCAGGGAGGGGGAAAAACTCAGGCATAGCAAAACAACACTATTCCGACGATGTTCCAAAAAGCACTCCTCTATACTTATATGATAATTTTAACTTCTTTTGCAGAAACCTCAAGCAAAAAAATATAAAGATCTGCAGAACTCGGGGTGAGGGGAGGAGAATGAATATGTCAATCAGACATGGCTGTATGTCGAAATGCAAAGTCCCGGTAGGCCAAGCGTTCTCTTGGCTGGAGATAAAAATTTTATGACCAAGGTTTTGCATCCAGTAATGAGACATGTCATTTAAATAGATTTTAGTGGTATTTGGAACCACGAGCAATCTTGCACAAGGGAACACTTTTAAAACGTACTAACGAAAGGTCTTTTTCAGAGCTGACATGCTCAGCATTCTAGAAAGGATGCCGGCTCTCAGGAGACATAAGTGGTACGCTCAGGAAAGCTAATCTCTGTTTCTATTATTTTTGGTAAGAAGGAAATTTATTAATGGCACAATCCTATGCATATTTCCTCAGTAAAAAAAAAAAAAAAATCTTCTGTGGAATATAAGATTTACTTTCCTCTAAATGTTCCCAAGATTTCAGCTGAAGTGTTGTGTCTGCATCATGACTATATGTAAAAAGACCAAAAAGAAGTGACCAGAACTATGCAATTCTTCTAGCAGCATCTGTGAGGGATGTCAGAATGGCAGTTACAGCAGCATGAACGAAGCTGCACTTCTGTATAAATGTTCTGAGGGATGGGGCATCAATCCTGAGGCTGCATTTTTGTCTTTTTCCCTTTATTTTGTCCTTTCCCCGCCTCCTATCCTTCCCAGCAATCTCAGTAAAATGGATTATAACAATGTAAGAGTAACACATAAGATGGAACTGACTAGAGTTAGTCACCTAAGATTTGAGGTTTTTTTTTTTATTATTATGCCTTTATTTATTTGATTTGTAGAGCTGTCCACCTCACATATGAAACGCTAGGTGACTTAAAATAAAATACATAAAATGCACAATATAAAATATACAGGTAGTCCTCAATTTATAAGAGTTCATTTAGTGACCATTCGAAGTTACAACGACACTGAAAAAGTGATTTATGGCCATTTTTAACACTTACAGCATGACCCCACGGTCATGTGATCAAAATTCAGACACTTGTCAACTGACTCCTATTGATGATGGTTGCAGTGTCCCAGGGTCATGTGGTCCACTTTTGCAAAGTTCTGACAAGCAAAGTTCATGGAGAAGCCAGATTCACTTAGCAATTGTGTTACTAACGTTACAGTTGCAGTGATTCACTTTACAATTGTGGCAGGAAAGGTCGTAAAATGGGGCAAAATTCACTTAACAAATGTGTCACTTAGCCACAGAAATTTTCAGCTCAATTGTGGTCATGAGTCAAGGACTACCTTTACAATACCAAAAAACAAACAAACAAACCAACCAACCTCACAGCAGCTGAGCACCATAAGAAAGAGTAATAAGCAAAGTGAAGAGATAGGTCTATTCAAAATTGTTCAGCCTAAGTCTAGGAACAAAACCAAGTTTTCAGGGGTTTATAAAAGGCCAACAAGGATTGGGACCAGTCCAATTTCAGGTGGAAAGATGTTCCACAGGACAGATGCTGTTGCAGAAAAGGCTCTCCTGCTGTGTACTGTCAAACTCGGTAGGATCAGTAGAAACAATTGGTGAGAGAGTCTTGCAAAGAAGTCAGTTAGAAGTCAAGAAGGGCTTAAAAGATAGCTACCAGCAACTTGACTGCACATGGCAGTATAATGAAAACCAATGCAGCTCCTGAAATACTGATGTTACATATACTAAATAACCAACATTATTAATTTCCTGTACCACCACATTCTACACCAGTTGAAACATCCTTCAAGGGCAACCCCATGCAAAATATGTTTATTTTATTTTATTTAATTATACCCCACCTTTATCATTTTTACAAATAACTCAAGGCCACAAACATGATTAATTTCCTTCTCTGATTTCCCCCACAACGATAACCCTGTGAGATGAGTTGGAGTGAGAGACAATGACTGGCCCAAAGTCACCCATCTGGCTTTCATGCCTGAGGTAGGGTTAGAACTCATAATCTCTAGTTTCTAGACCAGCACCTTAACTACTAACCTTCTCCAAAGGTTGTGAGGGCATGAGTGACCATGAGCAAGGCTCCACAGTATAAGAACAGACACAACTGTTGCACAATTTGAAATTGTGCAAAGACCCTGGTCGAGGGTCAGACATGACATTTAAAGAAAGGGAGAAGGGGAAGGAAGGAAATTCAGTATTGGTTCTCTACATCTCTCTCTCTCTCTCTCTCTCTCTCTCTCTCTCTCTCTCTCTCTCTCTCTCTCTCTCTCTCTCTCTCTCTCTCTCTCTCTCTCTCTCTCTCTCTCTCTCTCTCTCTCTCTCTCTCTCTCTCTCTCTCTCTCTCTCTCTCTCTCCAGTTATCTAATGAAAATAACTTGAGGGATGCCGTGGATAAAAACATCACAGGAATGTGATGTCACTACATTGTGTTAAAAAGTATCAGAAATAAGGAAGTGCAACTCAAATTGGAAATAGGGTGCAAAACAAATCTCTCCCCAGTTATTTACTGTAAAATATTGCGATTCACCTAAGCCGACTTAAATACAGTATTAATAGCAGGAGTTAATGGATTCCACTACTATCAATTATTCCTTGTTAGGGGCCTTTCTCAAAATCTATGTCTGTTCAGGAAAAAAAATGTAAATTAAACATATGTTAGGGCTTAGTGTTATTTAAATCAAGTTTCTGTACGGAAAATTGCTTAAAAATAAAAGCAATATTACTGGAATAACTGGATACAAAGAAGTAACGGTATATATTCTGAAACCCATGAATCACATTAAATTATTCATACCAGATTGATACAGGAGCAACTAGGAATTTGCATTCAAAATCCCCCAAATTAATTAGAGAGTAGTTTGAATGTAATAATTTATATGGCAGGCCAACTTTTCCTCTGACCAAATTAACAATTTAAGAGAGCCCTCTGCTTTTGAAATCATAGTAAGATACAACGTGATTCATTTAGTGTGGATTTCATCTGAAGTGGTAAATGAAGTGGTAATTATTGTTACTTGAAAAAAAAAACAATGATTTCTTTGCAAGGAATGGTAACATTTAAAGGATTGGAGATTATAATTCTGCCTCCCAACCTTCTAGGAAGGCTGCAGGAGGCCTTCTGATGATAAAATGAAACCCATAATTGCCGTGTTGGGAACTACAACTTCCCTGATCCTGGTTGAGCAGAAAGACACAGTATCTTAACATTTTAGCCTAGATTACTAAGTGAGCCCATAAACAGCTGTCAAGGTTTTGAGTAACGAACCTACCAATCCAGCAACTCTGAGACTTTTGGTTTTCTCAAAGAAATGCTTTATTGAGTGTAACTTGTCCAGACAATATAATCCCCCCACTTGTATTTAGCAACTACAAGGGAGGGAGGAAATTATTTAAGTATCCTGGGAAGGAATTTAAGAAAGACCATACCTTTATTTAGGTATTTTATTTATTTAGATATATATTACATATATTGTAGAAATGTACAAGATAAATTTGATTTTGGTTTGTATAATAGGACTTTAGCGTAGAAAAGATCATATACACCAAAACTGTAATAATGGTCAAAATCATATCAAATGGCTCAAAATGTGTTCATGAGCTAAATTCCAAGTGTGCATTGTGTGTTAGATTGTGCTGTTAGAACGCAGGCATGATAAAGATAAGATGCTTATCTTTTCCTTTCTCATTTAAATTGTCAACAGCAAGTGATGACCCTCACAGATTGAATCAATTTAGATTTGCACTTCACCCTAAAAATGTGATTCATTTATTTCCGCCTTTGAATACTATGGAAACACCATTGATTGTAGTTTCTTCAATCAACTGTAGTGAAACACATTGCAATTCTTGTTTAATGGTGATGACCTAAATACTTTAGGAATTTTGAGATGTTTCTATGTAAATAATAATAGAAAGTGATCTATTTGCTGTCTTTTAGCAAAGATGTCTAAGAGAGCTCATGAAGAGAAAAAAATACCATCTAATGTACAATAAATATATCAGGATTCACTATGATTCACATTTAATTAATGAATGTGAAAGTGCTTTGTATTGGAGAAAAGCACAGCATATACTGGTTTTTCAAGTCACTTTAATAAGTTCAGAAATATTACAGGTATTGATTTACGACCCCAATTGTGACCAAAATTTTGGTAGCTAAGCAACATAGTATTAAACAAGTCAACATGTGTCTGGACCCAATTCTATCACAGTCATTAAGCAATCAATGCAGTTGTTAAGTTAACTGCATATTTGTTAAGTGAATCTGGTTTCACCAATCAGCTTTGTGAGAAGCTGACTGGAAAGGTAACAAATCTCAATAATTTGACCACAATGTTGTAAATGTTAATGTCAGCTGCCACCTTATGCTTGCTTGTGCTTCATTGCTATGTGATGACAGATGGTAGGGTGAGGAAATGAAAGGAGGAATACTTGGGAAAACAAAAGTAAGCACTGTACCTTCTTGAGACACTGCCTCGAGGTCACCCAGCTGGAAGAAGAAGGGAGCCGCACACCAAATTGCACTTGGATTGACCATTATGAAAATATTTTGCCTGAACCTAATTGATTACACTGAGGTGGGCAATGAGAAACAGTTAAGGGAGGAAAAAGTAGAACTTTGGGATTTGGGAGCATGATTATCAGTTCTGGCTTTGCAATACTGCAATACACTTGACTTCTAAGAAAACTATACCTTCTCAACAAATGGAGCCAAGGATCATTTCTATTTAGAGGCTTAAATTGCAGCAAATCTGACAGAGCTGTTATCAAGCATGATCATGTGACTGCAGGGGGCTCAGGATAGCTAGAACAGGTTATAAGTCACTTTTTGTGACGCTGTTGTAACTTTGAACCATTGTTAAGCAACCGGTTGTAAATCAGGGATTACCTATGCTTTCTTTTACTTAATGGAAATAATTACTTATACTTTCTTATCCTGCATCTCTTGCTTCTATAGTCTCTTATTTGTCTGATCTCTAAGAACGCACATGTGTCTTGCTAAATCTACAGAGGCATGTATATTGTCTTATTATTTCTTGTTCTTTCACTACTCAAAATTAGAAATTCTTTTCTGCCTTTGATTTTCTCTGACGCAAGGTCTGCAACACATTTATTCCACATCTCACAATTCTTGTTTCTTTTATGTTTAAACTCCCTTATAATCATTCTATCATCCAAACATTTGGGACATTATAAGTAGGTGTGAAAATGCTGTATTTTAGCCCATCTCTCATTGAGTTCAAGATGTAATCCATAGGACTCCCTCCAATGTTTTAGCATCACAACAGTCCTATAAAGAAGGTTTGGTTGAGAGAACTTTTTAACTGACCCAAGGTCACCCATTGAAATTCCCTGGTTGAGAACTGGAAAGAATGTCTGCTCCTAATTTATTCTGCACTACCTCTAAGCATTCTACTACGCTTGCCATCAATCAAAATTTTCTTCTCAGATGTAGGATGGGCAGATCTCTCAAGTTTGGATTTACTTATTTTCTCAGCCTTGCCAAGTTGTTGGGTTTTTTTTCACATGAACTTCCATCAATTTTGCATGTATGTAAGACAATTCAGAATAACCAAGTTGAAAGGGACCCTTGGGTGTCTTCTAGTCCTACCCCCTGCTCAGATAACCCTATACCATTTTCAACAAGTGGCTGTCCAGTCTCTTCTTAAAAGACTTCAGTGATGGAGCACCTACAACCTCTGGAGACAAGTCAGTCCACTGGTTAATTGTTCTCACTGTTAGGGGGCAAAAAAATAGTTCTAGGTTGCTTCTCTCCTTGATTAGTTACCATCCATTGCTTCTTGTTCTGCTCTCAGATGGTTTGCAAAATAGGTTGAACCCCTCTTGTTTGTGTCAGCCCCTTAGATATTGGAACACTGCTAGTCCTTCTTTTCACTAGACTAGACATACCCAATTCCTTCAACTGTTCTTCATATGTTTTAGCCTCCAGGCTCCAAATCATCTTTGTTGTTCTTTTCTGCACTTTTCCAGAGACTCAACATCTTTTTTATAATATGGTGACCAAAACTGGATGGAACATTCTAAGTGTGGTCTTACTAACCTTTTATTATGTACTAGCTGGATGCCTGTGCTTCGCTATAAAATTATGTGCTCGGGTTTGCTAAATTGACGCACTAAGCCTGAAACTTAATGTAAAATGTGTAACTCTGTAGCATCAGAGTGTGTTAATATAAGGTAACTGGCAATTGGAACAGAGGGGGAGGGGGAGTAGAATGTCCCAACCCGCAGGCCGGATGAGTCATGCGCTGGCCATGCCCACACCCGGTTTAGCGATGGGGTAGCATCAGAGCATGTTAAAATAAAGCAACTGGCAGTTGGGACAGAGTTCCTTTCAGGTGGGGAGGGGGAGTAGAATGTCTAACTCCTTAGCATCAGAGCATGTGAATATAATACTGTATATGAAATACTAATGATCTGATGGTCATTTCGAAAAATCCTTTCTTAGCAAGTACCTAGAAGCCAAGAAGAACATACATGCCAAATTTCAAGTTTGTAGACTTTATGGTTCTGGAGATTTCATGATGCGTGAGTGGTATTTGGCTTTTATATATATATATATATATTTCCTGTACATAATGCATTTATAGGTAGCTTATCTAACAGAGATATTTTCCAGAACAAATGCAATTTCTTGATTTATATGCACTTTTTGTCTGTACTTTTGTTTAATGGGAACATTTTGTATACATATTTTTAGCTGCAACATATTTTTAGTTACAACCTGCATCACAAAGTTTGAAAAAGTGCATACTTTGATACATTAATGTTCTCTCGTTCGCAGAGAAATTCAGATGTAATATATTTTAGGGCACTGTGAAGTACACATTTATTAAAGGGCAGTGCGTTGAGTTGGTGAAGTTTGCGAATTAAGTTTGCGAATGGGGAGTTGTTTCAAAGCAGCAAATCAGATCAGATGGCTGTAAACCACGTGGAAACCTTTTGAAACATATGCATTTTAGAACTTTTCTCTTGCTACTGGGATGCCTATAGGCAACATGTCCTGTTACAACTGCACTTCCAAATATAGAAAATGTCGAGCAGATGGTAACATATAAGTTGGTGATAAATAAAGGGAGTTTATATGACCACATTAAAATCTGTGCCTGTAAGGATTCTTTTGGACTGATTGTAAGAGCTGAAACTGGCTAAAATTAGCCATTTCCATGCTTAAAAAGCATCTTTCTGAAAACATAATGTCTCCCAAGGCTGGCTAAGCACTCACTAGCTTAGAAAGATAGGAGAAAAAGACCCCGAATAATGCAAATATTTGTTTGTTTGTTTGTTTGTTTACATTTATATGCCACCCATCTTGCAGTTCAAGGCAACTCTGGGAGACTTACAAAATTTCATGCCCCTGTCGGAGTCTGACTCTGAGATGAAAGACGAACAGCTGACAGAGAGCGAGAAAGTGGCTCCGTTGGCTGTGGAGAAAACTGGGAAAGGGCAAAGTCAGGCTGGGCAAAGCAGGGGAGAGGTAGAACAAGGGAGGATTCTAATGAAGACCAAGGCCCACCCCATCCTCATCCTAGAGCACACAGGGAAGAATGTGGAAGAGAGCAACGTGGGTTGTGTGGCTTACGAGGAAGGAAATGGCCCCAATTCCCTTCACAAGGCACACCTGGGGATGGAGTTTAAAAGAGAGGCAGTTGGGAGGGGCATTTGTCGGGAACAAATGCTGAATTAATCTGGTGCTGAGAGTTGTGGCCTGCATTCCTGGCATTCCCTCCTGATTGTGTGAATTACTGACATGCTACTGTGTGCCTAGCTTGTCTTGCAGGGATTATTCTTCCCATCTGGAACTCTTTATCTTTTCCTGCTGGAGTGATTGATTGCAGTCATTCTGTATACAGCGTTGGGACTGAATTATCTTCAGGTTTTTGGGAGAGCTTTTCTCCAGGCCACAAAAGGGACGTTGGGGGCAGAGTTGGTGCCAATAAAGGGATTCTTACCAGTTCTCTGGTTGTGTTGCCTTCGTGCCACGCCCCGGGTCATCACACAATATAATAAAACATTCAGATATGAAAACAATTATAAATATAAAAACAGATTAAAATTAGAAAATATTAAGAACAAACTCAGAAAAGGGGGTTGGAGTGGGATAGTGGTGGCCCCTCCTGTGTTACTGCACCAGCCACCACCAGTCTACAGCTTCTCCTTCAGGTTCTCATGTCAACAGCATAGCTAAGTTTTAAGGCCAGAAGAGATCTCACCTCTAGGGGTAAGATATTTTAGAGAGCGGGGGTGGGTGGTGGGGGGCATAATAGAAAAGGTTCTTCTCCTGGACCCTGCCAGCCAAAATTTCTTGGCTGGTGATATTGACAGTCAGTCCGTTCTGTCAGAAAAGCGGAAAGGCTGATCCCATTGAGGAAAGGTGGTTTCTCAGATACCTGGATCCATGCCATGTATATGAAGAGTCTGAATGTCTTCCTCTGTTATTAGCAATTAAATGTTGACCTAGAAACTTCTTTATTATTTGCAATAGAACTCCTAATCTAGCCAAGTCACATCTGATAGTCATCTTCCAAAACTGGTCAAGTTCTTCATAAGGGGTTAAGTGTATGAGGAAGTCCTGCTAAGAGACTCAGGTTAACATCTATACAAGAAGGTCTTTAGGAGCTCGAGAATGGATTCCCATTTCATCTCTCCCTCTTTTTCTTTGCATTTAAGTTTATTTATAACTTCTCAGCTACATTTCTTAATATAGGTAGATTAGAGATAGATGAGAGATGTGTGTGTGTGAGAGTGAGTGAGAGAGAGAGAGGGAGAGAGAGAGAGAGGGAGAGAGAGAGAGTAATCTATCCTTCCTGATTTATGTTTATGTTTATACTTTATGTTTATTATTTAATTTGGATTGTGCTGTTTTTGGTAATATATTATTTAGTTTTATGGTCATTTATGTCATCCCCATTAACAGATAATTGCATGGTTTAATGCAATACTGTTGGCAAAGGTCATGCACCTTGAAATTGGTTTTAGTAACTTCAGAAAGTTGAAGGAACAAACTATGCTGGTTTATGAAATGTAATAAAGATTTGCTCTGATCTGGTTTGATTTGATTTGAGGGACAAAGAATCGAATGACATGCAATCCTAATTGTATATCACAAATCCTTCAGAGTTTACAGTAAAGGATTCTCAACGTTATGTGGCTTCAGGAGAGAAAACACCCGTCTTTTCTGGCAGCTGTTATCCCACAACTTTTACATGTATTAATTCCATTGGATATCTTTCTATTGTGCACATAACGTAATATGACATTATTTAATGAAGTATTTCTGAAATTAGCCAGACAGGTTTTTAGAGATGTGAATGAGGTCACCATGGAAACTTTAACAACTGAAACACCCTGTTATGAGTTGCATAACTTATTACAATGACTTGAATATTTTCATTTTTTCATTCCTGTTTTTTTAAAAAATAACATTTTAAACTGGATATTCTCCAACAGGTGTAGTTTCTTTCAAAGCTGTTTTTTCTTCTTCTTTCTAACAATAATCCCATCTATTATTCATCCACAGCTTTATAGTCTAAAAATTATCTTAATCCCACATGATGAGAAAAGAAAAGGATTAGAGGGAACATGATCACTGTCTTCTAGTACAGGGATCCCCAATCTACGGGCTGTGACTTATTCACAGTGGCGGGCCGGCACTTGCAGCCCCACTTATTCAAACTGCGGGCACTGGCACTCACATCCCCAATCGGCATATGCCTGCCACTCATACAAATGAAGCTGGGCACATGCACACACGCACCTGCCCCTCACACAAACCCATCCCCTCTTCTCCCTCTTCTTCCCCTTCCCCCCATGCTGGTCTGCCAATGTGGAAAGGTTGGGAAATGCTGTTCTGATACTTGAGGGACTGTCACAAAGAAGAGGGGATTAACTTATTCTCTAGGGCACCAAAGGACTGGACAAGAAGTAATGGGAGGAAGCTCGTTAAAAAAAGATTCCATTTAGATGTAAAGAGAAATTTTCTGACAATGAGAACCATTGATCAATAGAACAGCTTTTCTTCTAGAGTTGTGGGTGTTTCACCATTGGAGATTTTCAAGAATAGACTGGACAACCATTTGATGATGGGATGATATAATGCTCCTGCCTTGAGCAGGGGGTTGGATTAGAAGACCTATGAGGTCCCTTCCAGACTTATGATTCTGTACTCTATGTTCTATGATAAGCTAAGGTCCTACCCAGTCCTGGACAGCTTCTTTCATGTTTTCTAAAAAAAAAAATCACTTGGATAAATGATGTTTTGCCAAATTTAGTCTGGTAAACTGATGAGGCTGGACTTCTGCATATGAATCTGAGCAAGGCCTTTAATAATGGAGCATCTTGGGTGACATTTTGTTACAGACCATAAAGTAGAAGAGGCCCTTCCTAATGAGGTTCAGTAAACTTTCATGAATGACACAAATTATTCAAAGACTTCATACATTCTAAGTTTTGACTGAGCTAAGAGGCAGGATACCAATTATTTTCACTACTAAAAGCCAAGAAAATAAGATAATAACAGAAGAGCTAAGCTAAAATCAGAAACCCCTTTGTAACTGAAACATCGTTTAAGTGAATAAACAAACAAACAAAAAAAAACCCTGATATTGTAACTCCAAAATTGTTAATTAAAATATCTTCTTAGTCTGATAACTGTGGACTGACAAATCCTCCCACTTACTGTAGACTTACCAGACTTTCTCATCAGCGAGAGCTATAAAAGCTATTGAAGGTGGGGTCTTGAGATTAAACTATAGCATTCAGGGATGAAATCCAACAGGTTCTGACAGGTTCTGGAGAACTGGTAGCAGAAATTTTGAGCAGTTCGGAGAACCGGTAGTGGAAATTTTGAGTAGTTTGGAGAACCGGCAAATACCACCTCCGGCTGACCCCAGAGTGGGGTGGGATTGGGGATTTTGCAGTATCCTTCCCCTGCCATGTCCACCAAGCCACACCACATCACGTCCACCAAGCCACGTCCACAGAACCGGTAGTAAAAAAAAATCACCACTGTATAGCATGTACCAAGAAGGAGGACTCAGCTGACTCATAAGGAGTGTCAGCGTTCCAAGTAATGTACCCATAGAAAGGAGAACTCTGAGGCAGGCAAGTTCCCCAAAGAACAGTTTACTGGAAACATCATACATCATGGCACAACTGGTGAAAGCTGACTCTAAAGTTCCTGCGGCTTTTACCTAATTAAAAAGTAAAAGTTTCCCCTTTCGCCCAAATCACTGGTCACGCTGTCCAATCCAGTTCCTGGTCAGTTGCTTGGTTACTTCACAGGAAAGGCATAGCAGGACTGGGGTTTGGCATGATGTTTATGGCTTCAGGGCCAATGTTGTTTGGGAAACTGGAGACAAAGCATATTCCGGGGACTAATAAATTGACCAAATGATAAATAAATAAATAAATATGTGGTGGTAGGGTCACTGGACCAGAGTTTCAGAGATCATAAAGACTTGTCTACTTTATGTCCAGCTTTAATCTATAAATTATAGCCATGGATTGTGACACTGGTGTTCCCAATGCGATCTGTTCCAACCAGGTCTATGACTGGGAAGTATCAGGTGTGGGAAACCAGGAGCCAGGATAGACTCCAAAAGCACTGCAAGTTTATTCAATGCAATGCAACCTATAGACAAGAATCTGATCTACCAAAGGTCAAGGCAAATTGGTGCCAGATAAGAGTCACTTATCTGGCATCACTTAAAAAAAAAAATGAGTCACTGGACTTCAAGGTGGGGCTGAACTTAGGTCTCTTTCAGCGGTAGATTATGTGTTTGATCCTGCCCTTGGGCTTAGCCTGATCGTTTCCTACAAGGAGCTACATATCTCTTCTATTGGAGTTCTATACTAGTTATTGTATTTGATCATGATCCCAGCATGGTCAGAGCAAAGGCATTGCCAATGATATGCATTCATTATAGCTATATTGCTTTAGTTGTTAATTAGAGATGTGGTGTTATTCAGACCCATCTATGGGTCTTTTTTAAGTTCAAAACTTCAAAAGTCAGTCACTGGAGGCTGGGTCTGAATCCATTAATAGTGATATGGAAGGGCTAAGTTCTTTGGTAGACTCTTCATATGTTATCTAGGAGGTTGGATGGACTAAAGTTAGTAAATAATACTGCCATACTTACCGTATGGTACTGGAGCTCAAGGTGGGGAACATAATGTTTTCTCCTACTTTTAAAAGTCATTTTCTCCACATATTCCAGCAACATACTTTAGACTAGAATACATCTGCTGACTTTTGTGAAGAGAAGGAACTCTTCTGTTTATGAAGACCCAAATTCTGTATCTGGAATATGGCTGTTTGAAAGAAAGAGAATAGTTTCTTCAGTAAGAAAATGGCCATCCATCCATCCATCCATCCATCCATCCCCCCTCTCTTTATCTCTCTATCTCTATCTCTGTCTATCATCTACCAATATCTACCTATCACCTATCATTTATTTATCTATCATTTCTATCTTTAACTACTATCAATATATCACCTATCTGTCATCTGTCTGTCTGTCTGTCTGTCTGTCGCTTTCCTCTGTATTACAAGTCACCAGTGGGAACTGCCATTTTTAAAATGCGAGATTTCATCTCATAATAGGGGATAATGAAAGTCTCATTCCAGCTGTTCAATATTTCTTCCCACTGACAGCAATCACTTTGTTTACTAAAGATAAAAGGTAGGAAAGAATTTTTTTTTTTAAGAACCAGCCATTCAAAACCAGCCTTTAACTTAAAACATTCATACCTTCAAATGGAAAATCTAAAGACTGCGCTTAGCCCAGCAGTTGAAAAATCAAAAGGCAATTCTCTTTTTCTCCATGAATAAAAATAACCTATTTGAAAACCATTGTTTTATTCGAGCCATTGCAGTGATTTTCTTTTCCCCCTTGAGAGGACATGTCAAACATACAGGAGATAAGAACATGATGCAATATATTAGAAGTTACAAATATATGAAGAAACAAGGAGGTAGGTAATAAAAGATGCCAAAACAGTACAATAGATTCTCTCCCCACCCTCTTTCTTTCTTAAAATGATAAATGCTTTAGAGCAGGGGTATCAAACTCATAGCCCACAGGCCAGATGTGTCACACACTGACCACGCCGACCCCCATTTTAACAAAGAGGAAAAAAGTCACGATAGGTCATGTGACAACAAAGTGACAATACGAGTTTGACACCCCTGTTTTAGAGCAAATCTTCCTACTGTCAGGTCTGGAAGCCATCTTTTGCGTTGGATCTTCAGGCCTGCCACATTTACTACTGTGGGAAACTGGTAAGGAGGATAGTATGGAGCAGGAATGTTATATAGTCATAATAACATTCCTTTCTCAGAAAGTCAAAGACATCTTGCCCTGCACCTAGAAGGCTGGAACTGGGAGACATCTCCAGTTGGGACGGTGCTTGGATTGGACCATGTGATGGACATGTGGGTGTTGGGCAGGGACTTGATCTTTCCTTTGGGTGGGGAAACCTGGAAGCTTTCAGATTCAGGTTTTCCCAGATGTGCAAATATGACATCTCTAATAAAATGGAACTTTGAGGAACTTCAAGCCTCGGAGTTTGGGGGATGTTGTCACCTGACGGTTAGATTATTGCAACGCACTCTACATGGGGCTACCCTTGAAAAGTGTTCGGAGACTACAGTTGGTCCAGAAAGCAGCCGCGAGAGCTGTCGTGGATGCACCTAGGTACACCCACATTACACCAATTCTCCGCAAGTTGCATTGGCTCCCTATTGGTCTCCGGTCACAATTCAAGGTGTTGGTTATTACCTTTAAAGCCCTACATGGCTCAGGGCCAGGGTATCTTCGAGATCGCCTTCTACCGCATAGCTCCCAGTGACCGGTAAAATCCCACAGAGTTGGTCTCCTCAGGGTCCCGTCAGCTAAACAATGCTGGCTGGCGGGCCCGTGGGGGAGGGCCTTCTCTGTGGCTGCCCCATAATTATCTGTCAATCATTCACATTGACACTGTAGACTGTTAAGAGTATGGCGTTTCTCCCATCCATCATTCACCATACTTAATAATGCAGACTGCAAGCAGGATCACCTCAAACAACAAAAGTGCTGGAGACTTGCGGTATTCGTTTTCCAGGAGTGCTGCTTTCTATTTTGATTTAAGTACACTGGTCAAGTTGGTTGGACAGCACTGATTAAATTTATTCTATGTCTAGCTTGACAGTGGGTTTACCACTTTAATTTTCTGCTCCAGCTATCAAAATGTCTTATGTTACCTTGGTAACAAAAGTGGTAGCTGTTGGGATGACATAAAGGAATACTTTAAACGCTTTAGGGTTTAAAATATAAAACATAATCGTAATGCAAAACAACAGTTAAAAACAATTAATGAAAATAAATAGCTGTAGCTATAATCATAAAACAGAAGCTTAAAGCCGATGTACAACATTTGGGCAGACTGTTAATATGGAAGTTGCAGAAAACATCTATTTAAATGAGAGGCACTCTCTTTTATGACTAAATGGAACCAGACAAAATTTGCAGGCAGCCTTCAGGTGTGAGAATACATACATACATAGTCAATTGTGCAAGTAATGCAGCACCAAAAATGCTTCAATACCCAAATGATCTTAGAAAGTATAAAATAAAGATAGTTCTCAACTTACAACCACAGCTGAGCCCAAAATGTCTGTTGTTAAGTGAGACATTTGTTAAGTAAATTTTGCTCCATTTTACAATCTTTCTTTCCACAGTTGTTAAGTGAATCCCTGCAGTTGATAAATTAGTAACCTAGTTGTTAAATGAATCTGGCTTCTCCATTGATTTTGCTTGTCAGAAGGTCACAAAAAGTGATCATATGACCTTCGGACACAGCAATGGTTATAAATATGAACCAGTTGTTAAGCGTCTGAATTTTGATCACATGATTATGGGGATGCTGCAAAGGTTGTAACTTTGAAAAATGGTCGTAAGTCACATTTTTCAGAGCCGTTGTAACTTTGAACAGTCACTAAACAAACTGCTGTAAGTTGAGGACTACCTGTACAAATAAGAAACAGCAATCTCTGTTATTGTCCTACTACCTACTACCCAGGGGTGGGTTCTAAAATTGTTTACTGTCAGTTCTGTGGGCGTGGCTTATTTTGTGAGCATGGTTTGATGGTCATGTGACAAACAATTCTTTAGGATTGAGCAGAGGTACTGGTCTACCAGGCTTTTAACTGCTTGCAGAGCCGTACCGGTCTACCCATTTGTTTTTGGAGCGCACTGGTCTACCACCACACTGCCTTTTACCGCTGATCAGCTGTAGGGTGGCCCTTTGAAGCGCTGCGGCAAGAGTTTAAACAGTTTTTTGCCGCTCTACCACCACCAAGAGCATCGGAAACCACTTTCAGGCAGCTTGGCCTCAATTGCCAATTTACCACCACTGAGCGGTTTACAAGGAGCAGATCGGTTCTAGCCGATCAGTTGGGAGGCTTCTTGGTTTCTCAATTTAAAGCTAAGGTATCTTGGGTTTTTTTTTTCTCTTCTTTGTCAAGTGAGCCCTGATTTTTTTCCTTCTAGCCTGATCAGCTGGGACTTGGAAGGCTGCAAATAGATTGGGGGCGGGGCCAGGCAGAGGTAGTATTTACCGATTCTCCGAACTACTCAAAATTTCCACTACCGGTTCGAAAGAACCGGGGAGAACTGGTAGCAACCCACCACTGCTACTACCATGTCAGTTGGACAGTATTTCTTCTGCTGTTGTCATTAATTGTGCACTTAAAACTGTCCAAGTCTACAAAGGAAAAAAAGGAATTAGCCACTTTGATCCACCAAATTAGAGAACCAAGAAATTGTGAA
The DNA here is from genome assembly GCF_059756535.1 of Pantherophis guttatus. NCBI lineage: Eukaryota > Metazoa > Chordata > Lepidosauria > Squamata > Colubridae > Pantherophis > Pantherophis guttatus. The sequence goes on along the minus strand of NC_142063.1, from coordinate 226,185,924 downwards.
TTCTAGTTCTGCCTTAGCCATGAAAGCCAGCTGGGTGATTTTCGGTGACTCGCTCTCTCTCAGCCCAACTCACCTTGAGTTACAGTATTTGTAAAAGCAACAAAGGCAGGATACAAATACATAAATAGTACTATCTCCATTTTGTTCTACATTAGTTGGACTTTGCCTTGATTTAGGGATATTCATCTGCAAAGAACAATACAGACCAGGATAATGGAAGTCTGTTTTAAAAAACAGAAACTAGAGTACTTCAGCAAAAGACCGAAATAACTGGGAATTATTAATTTTGAAATGAAGAATAGAATGAGACACTTCAAGAGCATCAAAGGAAAATTCACATAAGAAGGTGAACATGTAGCACTGTATTTTCCAAGAGTTCAGGGTATGGATAATAGTCTCCAGTTATAGAAAGACAGGTTCCTAATAAAATGAGCAGCTGATAATGATACTGGTTACTTAGTCAAGTGCAACAAAACTGGATGCATCCATGTAACACTAGACAGCTATTCTGTTGAGGATGCTTTAATTTGAATTTCTACACTGAACAGAGGCTTTATGATTTCCCGAACAAGAGACAGTCTGGCCAGTGTCACGTATATAAATTCTCTTTCAGCACTTCACAGTGTGATTTTCTGAAGCCAGACTTAGGTTAATACTTCATTGCTTTCCTGACACGCAGTTTTGAGACATTGTGAATGCTTTGGGTTGCCATAATTCTTTTGCGTGAGAAATTTCAATCTGTTCTTGAAATGCCATTATCTGCACTTATTGCTGTATATCAGAATCAGTGCTAAATAAAAAGCCCTTGCAATATGATAACCAACCTCTGGAATTCAAACAATCTCCGTGTTATCCAACATTCTGTTTCTAATAGCAGCCAAGACCATATGTGTTCTTGGGCAGTCACAAGCAGGCTCTTCCAGGGATGTTTGCCACATGGATATTAACTATATGAACAAATGGCATCTTGTTTTGCTTTAAATAAGCCATTCTGAACTACTAAGCCTCCACCTGCTATTTACTAATGTAAGCTGATTCCCTTCTTCTTGCTAGCAATAGAGGACATGGCTTTTGGTAATCACTGTTCTGGTTTAAATTGCAGGCAGAAGCTAATGTGCAAATGTTCATCCTTCTTCCTTATATGCAATTAAGAAACTAGCATGTTAACATAAACAACTAGAAGGCATGATCAGTTTGCTTGAGGGAGTCATATTCAATATTCTTCTTTATCTTTCCTTGCTAAAGGAGTACATTTTCAAGGCAATTTTGGTGAGCGCTAAAAATAACTGTGATATCTTGCTGCAGTCACCTTTGAATCTATCTTATTCATTTATTTGCTAGTAGGCCACAGCATTAGAACATCAATCATGTGCCTCAGGAAGTATAATTTACTAAACTACTTCCAACTAATTCTGACATACAGTATATTGGTACAAGTTGAAGAGGAGGACACTGTGGACTTTGATAATACAGTAAATTATTCTGTGTAATTAATAGCAAATGCATATTTTATAAGGGTCGAATTATTGTTTAGTAAAATGTTGTATAAAGGCAGACATTTCTATTCTACTTGATAACTAAACAAAGACTTGGAAAGCTCTCCTGACAGTATTCCCCAGTGTTCTGACAATCTTTTTTTTTTAATCTTCTTATAATACTATCTCTCTATTGTCTGTCTGTCTATTTAGCTATCATCTGCAAGAATTAATATTTTTAAGGCAAAAAAAACCAAAACAAAAAAACCAACCCAAATATATCTACAAATCAGAGTAGGTTTAAGGGATTTGGGGCACAGGCGAAATCCTAGATAAATTTCTGTAGATAAATGCCTTCCAAGTGAGATGTTAAAACTATACATTTAATCTGCTTTAGCCATGCTGCATATTGGCCTATTCAAAATCTACCAATTGACTACCAAGGAACTGTGTTAGCCTATGATGGAATTGCAAATTTCCCCTGAGCTCCATGCACCTATTGTCTAATACAGAACATGATTAGTCATTGATAGAATGGCCTTCTCCAGAACACCATCAACCTAATCTACTATTTGTGTAAGATGGAACCATATTAGCCTATGAGTAGATGAGTTGACCCAGACATGAAGCACTTTTTTGTAGGTGGGGCAAATAAATCAGTCAGTCAGTGATAGGCTCTGTCCCTTTGTATTCTTAAACACTTACAGGCTGCTTCAGCCTGCAGCTTTATTTAGTCCCTCCCACTTGCTTCTTTGAGGTTCAGTGCAGCTGCATACACTGCAATCATCTTAAATCATCCCTGCCATAAATAATAGGCAATAAAAAAAATCCTCTTTTGATATTTTCAGTGATCACAGATCAGGGCTGCTTAATAGAAGTTGATTGTGATATGGTTTTGATCAATAGAACTTGAAAACAAAGAATGAGACAGATGGATAGTTTGCTCAAAGACCGTACAATTCTCAAATAATGCAATAGCTTTGATTAAGGAAGGCATAAAACCATCACATCTGAGACATACATAAAATACATAAAAATAGTACATTAATTATGTGAAGCATTTTCTATTTCATAAATAAGTAAATGAGAATCCAATTACATTTTTTTCTTATGTATGCAAGATGGAGTATATATAAAACTACTGTACATCATCTGTGTCTGGAAGTGTTTCCAGATGTGTTGGGAGTAAAATTCCCAGAATCCCAAGCCACTGTTATTATTGGCTGTGCTGGAATGTGAATTTTAACCTCAACCTATATGGAAATTGTTATTCATCCATCATTGTCAATGAAGACTTCTACACCAGTTTTTAATCACATTAACCCTAAATATGATGTCTCTGAAAATGACTGATCAATTTGGGCACAGAATCTTCTCACACATGTTGGACAGATAGGTGTTGGCACTGCAGTTGTGCTAGTGGTTCTGAGCTTACACAGCTCGTGCTTACATTGTGCTTCAACAGTGCACCTTCCTTCATGAGCTGGATGGTCCTTGTGGGTGAGGCCACACAAAGTAGGGCAGTTTGTGTCAGCATTGTGCCAGGGGCTTATATCTATATCAAGTAATTTGATAGAGGCATTTGTGTTCTTTTGAAATGTTTCTTCTGTCCTCCATGCAAACATCTTCCAGCAGAGAGTTCCCTAAAAAGGAACTGCTTAGGTATATACTTGTATGGCATATAGATAAGTACTTGATCTGCTGTAATGGAATGCATGGATGACTTTGGGGAACCAGTTGAAGAGGTGCCACCCAGGAAACAATCAGACAAGAGGAAAGGTAGTACTTCCAGATTTGCACATTTCTGTTAATGTAGACTTACAATAAAATAAGATTAATTCATCTAATCATATTTCCTGTCCGGTTTACATGGGAAGACTGATATCGATCTTGTAAATCTGTAAGCATAAACTTACCACCACCACTGTAAACTGTCTGAACAATTAGAATGGGTCCTTTCTAAGAATCTCTTTCTGCCTGCTAATCCTCTGGAGGCTCCTGCTACTCTTGTCTGATTGTTCCTAGGTATCATCTCTTTAACCCATTCCACAAGGTCATCCTCTCATTCCATTACACCTGCCTATCAGGTCTGCGCTGTCATCAGCAATGTGTAGACATGCTCTAGGGAAAAAAAGCAACTTTAGTGTCAGGGACTTTGTCTTGGTATTTGATGCCTAATATCCTGTGAAAATAAGTCATGTGGAAATGATTGGACTGCCTTCAATATACAGGCCATGTTTCACAGAAGGACAGCAAGTACCATAGCTCTGCAGACCTTCATTTTTGTTACTGAGCAGATTCCACAATGTTTCCATAGAGGAGAGAACAGTTTATTGAAAACAGAGATTATCTTTGCTATTCTGCAGTTGCCTTCTGCATCAATCACTGCTTGGGAAAGGGTATTGCCAAGATAATTAAATAAGTTCACTGACTCTAGTTTCTGCCCTTTGATTGTGATTTGAACAGGCTGGTCTTTGGACTTTTGGATGTTGATGGAAGTCCAAAGTTGTCACAAGTGATGGAGAATTGCCTTGAATCTCTGGCTCTAAGCCATCCAGGTGTAGTCATCAGCAGTGATGAAGCTCCTCATAACAATTTCGTTCACTTGGTAGTTGCTTGAAATCTCCTTAGGTCAAAGAGTTTCCCACCCAATATGTACTTGAGGCTGATTCCAGCTTCATTCAACATGTACTTGAGGCTGATTCCAGACCACCCCAATGATGCCCTTGAAGTAATGTCCTGGTGCCTGGAGGCCATACGGATCTGGATGGGGAGAAACAGGCTCAGGCTCAACCCATCCAAGACAGAGTGGCTGTGGTTTCCGACGTCCCGATATAGTCAGCTGGTGCCATCGCTGACTATTGGGGGCAAATCATTGGCCCCCACAGAAAGGGCTCGCAACTTGGGTGTCCTCCTGGACTCACGGCTGTCTTTAGAAGAGCACTTGACGGCCGTGACCGGGAGGATTTTTCATCAGGTTCACCTGATTCGCCAGTTGCATCCCTTTCTAGATCGGGATTCCTTACGCACGGTCACTCATGCCCTCGTCACCTCCCATCTGGACTATTGTAATGCTCTCTACATGGGGCTCCCCTTGAGGAGCAATTGGAGGCTCCAACTGGCGCAGAGTGCAGCCGCGCAGGTGGTGACGGGAGCGACATGGAGCTCCCATGTAACACCTCTCCTGCGCGAGCTGCACTGGCTCCCGGTGGTCTTCCAAGTGCGCTTCAAGGTTTTGGTTATCACCTTTAGAGCGCTCCATGACTTAGGACCTGGTTATTTACGGGACCGCCTGCTATCACCAATAGCCTCCTACCGACCAGTACGCTCCCATAGAGAGAGGCTCCTCCGGGTGCCGTCGGCCAAACAATGTTGACTGGCGGCCCCCAGGGGGAGAGCCTTCTCTGTGAAGGCACCTACTATCTGGAACGAGCTCCCCCCGGAGATACGGAGGATCCCGGATCTGCATACCTTCCGTCACGCGCTCAAGACCTTCCTATTTCATCAAGCCGGCCTGACCTAAGTCTTTCCCCTTTTTAAATGGGAATTTTAAATCTGGTTTTAAATTATTGGAGTTTTAAATTTGTTCAGCCAAATTATTTAATTCATTTTAATCTATTTTAAATTTTGTATTTATATGTTTTATTCTATGGCTGTTCACCGCCCTGAGTCCTTCGGGAGTAGGGCGGTATACAAATTCAATAAAATAAATAAATAAAATAAAATTATCCTGTAAGGTATCGTTCAACATGGCAATAAGCATCATGCTGAACATTGTGGATTGAGAATATAACTCTGTTTGATGCCCTTAATGACAAGAAACACCTTAAAGGATTCTCCACTATCCAAAACCCTAGTCATTATGTCATCAGGGTACTGGCATATATTCTGAGTGAATTTTGTGGTAGAACCAAATATTGACATGATTCTTCACACACATTGTTGGCTAACAGTGTCAAAGGCTTTGATGGGTCAGTAAAGGTTGTGTAAAGTTCATGATTTTTTCCCTTATTCTTCTTCTGAAGTTGACAGAGAAAAAATCACGTCAATTTTCCCACAATCTTTGTGGAAGCCACACTGTGACTCAGGCCAAGGTCCAGGTGACTAGTCAGTTGAGTTTTGCAAAGGTTGTTTCTGAAAAGGAGAACAATAAGATTTCTTGATAGTTGTTACATACTTGTTAATTGCTCTCCCTCTTGTAAAGGTATATGATAGATGCATCTTTAAGTTCCTGAGGAATGGATCTTTGCTTTCAGAAAGACTAAACAACTTGGTGAGTTCCTCTCTAAGTAAAGAATCATCAGCTGGCCCTTCAAGTATGGTGTCTACCCCTGGAACTTTGCCACTAGATGGCTGGCTGACAACTTTTGTGACCATTGGCTATGCTGGATGTAAATTCTAATTTCAGCATATCTGGAAGTACATAGTTGGGGAAGTATGCTCTAGGAAATGCCCTAGTCTTCCCTTTTCTATTCAATTCTGGGAAATTCAAAAGTAGTTTGGCAAAGTTGTTGCTTTAGCTGTTGCTTTTATTATCCAATCAGATAATAAAAACTAAGAGGGTTTTTCTTTTCTTTAGGTCTATATATAGCATTGTACAAGGTTAGTGTATTGTCCTTGCTCTTATGGGCCACAAATTCTGTGGGCTGAGGGGAGATGTAATGCATGTTTCTTATAATTATCCAGTCAAATCTAAGCACATATTAAATCCCATTAGTTGCAACAAAATTGTTCACGTATTTAATAATGACCCACCATAATTGAACTGTCTTAACTGTTTTTAATTTTCTTTGGATCATTTACAATAATTATTCCCTATACGCTTAAAAATCAAAGAAGAAACAAATTGTACAGACTTTTGTCTTAACAACGTCATAGCTCTCTGATTAAATTTTATGTAGCATAATCATTCCCTGACAAAGAATGATAATGTCATTGGGAGTAAGGCTAATACTCTAATATTAATGAAATAGTAATGGCTACACTTATAAGAAGGAGAAATGGCATTCTTGACTTGAAGTTGAAATATTTACCATGATTAAACTTTCAAAAATATTGTTAAAGTTATTAGTTTCCCTGATAATTACGCTGCCTGAAACTCATACAATTTGAGGTTCCATATTATCTAAAAGATCACTTTTTCCATTTCATATTGTTCTATTAAATATCTGTTTATTTCTGCTCTATTTTTTAAAAGCTATATATTATATGAAAGAGAAGGGTTTTTTTTTTCTTTTTCAGAAGTAAGAATTGCATTTTGCTTTTCTTTACAAACCTTGAAAATGTTATGATCTGCTTTTCATATGAAAATGATCTGCTTTGCTATTGCCTTCTTGCTCACCCTAAAGATCAGCACAAAGAACAGAAACACACTCTGGTAAGCTGACATTATGGATAGCAAATCTGTGTCAGAGGAATGATGAGTTCAGGCTGATTAGGCTTTGCAGACAGGCAATATAGGAAATTATGAATTTCATTATCTTTTTAAGGTTGGCTTGCTTTGCAGCCTGTAATAGTGTAGCTTGAAATAATATCCTTTCCACTAGGACTGAGTAGATGAAGCTGACTTCTATGCTTGGTCACTTTTTATTATTGTTGTTGTTGTTCCAATCTTTAAACCTGCATGGCATGATTTAAAAGTTCAAGAACTGTTTATATACAGAGTTAAAATACATTTTTATAATAAACTGTGATTTTGGGCTCAATGTATGACTTTGTGTGCAAAGAACAGATACAAATTGTTTTGCCCGGTTCCTTGATTCAAATGCTTATTGGTTTGTTAGTAATAGCTGCCCAGAGTTACCTTGAGGGAAGATGGGCAACCTATAAATGTTATATATGAATTAATTAATTAATTAATTAATTAATTAATTAATTAATTAATGATAAAAGAATTATTCTTGTGGGTAATGAGGGCTAGGGTTAATGTTAGATTTTTAGACTTTTATTTCTGTAAATCCTGAGTTTGTTCTCTGTATCTTCCAAAAGATTTCTTAATATTTTTCTGCAATTCGTGCACTAGTGCCCAGACCAAAATCATACTCTAAAATAACTTGAGCAATTTGTGATGTGTGCCTTTTGATTAACGGAGCACTATGTATTTAAATGTTTGCTTTTTAGCAAAATCTAGTATACTGGCTTCTGAATAATTCCTTCAAGTCCATTTAATTAACTGGTTGTAGTACAGTACTGCAATTGTTGCCGTTAATTCCATAAGTGTTTATAAGATCATCCACTTCGGCTCATGTAGTATGTGATTCAGAATGAAATGTTTCATTATTGTGGCAGTATTTCCCATTGGACATCCACTGGATCACTACAAATTTCAGTGATATATTCTACAGGGATACCTTTAGAAAATGGTTAACTCTCAAAACACCCTTGGGCGATAGATAATAAATGAACCCATTTTTTTCCTTTGGTATATTTTTTTTCCTAAAGAAGGAGTGCCGAATTGTGTCACAACCTTTTCACATGAATAAACATGGAGAGATGGTATGATTGAATGAGCTTCTCTCAGATGTCCCAGGAGGTAATGACAGCTAAGAAGACAACCAAAGGATACTGACAACACTGATTTAAATTTTGGTGATATGTTGGGCTGTCAAAAAAGACAATGGCAAGAAAGCTAAATTAGCTGAAAAAGTTTGTGGATTAAAAGATTTCTTTCTAGTACTCTTCCAAAATGTTATACTGGTTAGCCTTTCCCCAGGGAAGTCTTTAGAAAGAGAAGCAATGAAGGTTAACTTCTTAAGGTCCATGTTGTAGTTGTGATTTCACCCAAGACAGACTTTTCCAAATGATGGGAGTAAATTCTAAACAAAAAAAATTGAAGGCACAATGCCTTGAATAATCTAGTTTCTTCCTGGTGGTTCCTCAATTTTTATTTAGCTTAATGCTGGAGGGGCCAAACAAGAGGATTGTGAAGGTGCCTAGGCTTTCACACATGCACATATGTAATTGAAACAAAAAACCCAACAATAATAGTCACCTTCAAAATAAAAGCAATTCAGGTGGGACAGCCAAGGACATCCAAGCAGCAGATGTGGCCCAAGGACCCCAAAAAGTTTGATCTAACAAGTGAAGCTAGGCAAAATCACATCAGATACCTGTACAATTAGCACAGGAGCCCCCCAAGGCTGTGTGCTCTCTCCACTTCTCTTCTCTGTATACACCAATGACTGCATTTCAAAAGTTCCCTCTGTTAAAGTACTGAAGTTTGCAGATGATACAACAGTGATTAGTCTCATTCAAGATGATAAATCTGCATACAGACGGGAGGTTGAACAACTAGCCTTGTGGTGCAACCAGAACAATCTTGAACTAAACATACTCAAAACAGTAGCAATGGTGGTAGATCTTAGGAGAAATCCTCATATGCTACCACCTCTTTCAATACTAGACAATACAGTATCAACAGTAGAGACCTTCAAGTTTCTAGGTTCTATCATATCTCAAGACTTAAAATGGACACTTAACATCAAAAACATCATCAAAAAAGCACAACAAAGAATGTTCTTTCTGCACCAACTCAGAAAGCTCAAACTGCCCAAGGAGCTGCTGATACAGTTCTACAGAAGAATTATTGAGTCTGTCATCTGCACCTCTATAACTGTCTGGTTTGGCTCTGCAACCTAGAACAACTAGACACAAGGACACTTTTCCCCCGAATGCCATCACTCTGCTAAACAACTAATTCCCACAACACTGTCAAATTATTTACTAAGACTGTATTACTATTGTTCTTCTCATCCTTCCTATTACCTATCTCCTCCCATTTACAACTATAATCTTGTTGCTTGTATCTCTACGATTTATATTGTTTTATTTGTTTCCTAGTATGATTTGATTGTTTATTTAGTCGCCTATGACTATCACTAAGTGTTGTATCTTATGATTCTTGATGAATGTATTTTTTTCCCTTTTATGTACACTGAGAGCATATGCACCAAAGACAAATTCCGTATATTTAATATTCCTTATATTACAAACAATGCTTAATTTTCTATTGGGATGGAAATATTCTTTATGGAATGAGTGAACATTTCATAACATCTGAACTAATACTAGCCAAACCAATCTCACTTAAGTACTTGGTCAAAATGATCAAAAGGGCATCAGGCTTTTCACACACAAGAACAAATTAAATGACAATTGTGCTCCTTCCCGAATAGACCATTGAATGTTTTCCAAAGGGAGAATGGCTCAGTGAACTGGAACACTTTTTTGTTCATTCTTAAAGAAAGAAAAGTGGAAAGCAACGCAAAATGGAGAACAGCTCCAAAGGTTAGGAACAGTATTTGAACTTTTTCTCTTTTAACTTATTTCATCTGAATGCCCCCATTATAGAGCACAAATGTTCTGAAATTTACAGACATAAAATGACAACCATTTTATATTATGGAACCTATTTGATATGATTAGGGCTCTTTTAATAAACTGTCAGCAAATTGATTTTACAGTATTGCTGTGATAAAAATAGAAGTAGGGAAATTGGTATTTTTTTCATAATTACAATTATCCCCTTTCAGTAAGGGCTTATCTAGAAATCTTTGTCTTCATACTATTAGAGGTCCTCCTTTGAAAACCACAACATATCATGTGATAGTAAATTTATAGCAGGTTTATGCAAAGAGTATAAAGAATTTTATCATGACTAATAATTATCTTGTAATTGTCCTTTCCTTTTCAACATTTGCCCTTTTCTTCTCACTGCCAATAGTTTAGCTATCATTTCTTAATATGCTTATAATTTTGAATACCTCTAATACAAATTCTGGCTAAAGTAACTTTTATTATGAGTGGCCAGGGAAGATTAGGTTTCTTTTGCTACTTTACCCTTCAAAAAGATTAGGCTTTTTTTTTTATTCTTCTAGCTCAGAATTTCCTATTTCTTTAAACAAAACAGTACAATTAAAGGACGAACTTTTTACAGATCTTGAGTTCTGGATAAAGCAGCATTTCTTACAATCTTCAAATTGGGAGAGTTCTTCAGATTTGACAGACGTACCAAGAACAAAGCAAAAAGCTATATTTTTATCTGCTTTGATAGGCTTTGGCTAAAGATTTATTTATAGTGAATATCCTCTGAGTTAGATTATAGTAATACAAAATGAATCTGAGAGCTAACACTGCTATTTTGTGTAGAACATAAGTCAACTGCATTGACTTAATAACAATTAACGAAGAAAAAGTGTTGCTATTAATATTGAAATGATAACTTCAGTTATAAATGCATGAGATAAATAGTAACCTATACAGTATTGTGGATTTGTCAAGAGGTCAAAACATTTTATCTGAAGAACCAAAGCCTCCCTGTAGGGGAGGCGAAGCAAAGAAGGGTGCCGCAACTCTCCTGCCTGACCTGTGGTTTTTCTCACCCTCTCAGCCACGGTGAGAATAGGCAACCTAAACATGGCTGCCACAAAGCTGGGCAGTCAAGGAACACCTAAGGCTGGTGCTGGAGCGGAGTTAGTGAACAGTGATTGGAGCTGGTGAGAGGATCCCTCTTTTTTTGCATTTAGTCCCTAAACTTAAAGGAAAAAAGAAGAAAATCCAGAGAAGAAAAGAGACTCATAGAATTACCTTTTATAAAGTGGTGAATAACCATAGAGAGAAAAATCCTAGGCCCAAATGAAAAGAACTGACGGGAGAAAAGCTAAAGATCTTTTGATCAAAGAAAACTGGATTTTAAACTGGGTAGGCGTTATTATGGAAAGGCATTATAATATGCTGGAACTATGTACCTGAATTGATCTGAGTATCTAATTTTGTCTCTATAAACTGAATTAAATTTGGATTTTAATTTATCACATTTGAAACAACCCTGAAACCTCTGTTGATGCTGCCATCTACTGGTGAATGAAATATACTACACCCCTACAAATCTAGGAAAATGTTGACAGAAGAAATAAGCAACATCTCTTTGAAGGATTATGGTGATACTAACTGTCCTATAATTAATTACTTTACTATTGTGATAAGGAAGACTTTTAAGTAAAGTGACTTTTATTGTGTGGAAACTGTCTGGACTATTTAAATAGAATTGATTAATAACCCTGAGATGTAAAGAGCTATGATTATTGAACTCTTTGATGAGCAAAACTGGAACTGAATATATTGTTTGTGGCCCTCACTAAAAGTGGATTTATTAAACTAAAACAAGATGCCTTTTCAGGAGGAACTGAGTGAGATTTCAAGAGAAATGGCATGGATGTTTCAAAGCATCAGGAATACTATGATAAAGAACCAAAGAGAGATAAAAGACTTAATCCAAGGCATAAGTGACTATGTATTAACACAAATATGTGTTTTAACATTAGGATTAGTAAGAGTGACCTGACTAGAAGCCAGAATAGAGGTAGAAATAAGAATTAGGGGGAATATTAGTAGTTATAATTTCTATATAAATTGAAAATAAGTAATAATTAGATGGAGAGTTGAGAGTTTGAATGATGGTATTATTATGTATGTTCAAAAAGATCATTGACATTAGAATGGAACATTGAAATATTGAATTACTTTAAAATAATCAAGTACATTAATATTAGGATTATATAAATTTGATTAATGTAATAATTGATGCTTGTTATTTGTATTAATATGAACCATACCCAGAGGCCACATGTATTGATGTTGATATATATTTAAAAATAAAAACCCAATAAACCTTGAAAAAAAACCCAAGTATTTGATTAAATACTTATTTGATCAGTTATTTAAATAAAACCACATTGGGGTAAACTAAACTTACTCAAAAATGTTGGGTCTAAAATAAATTTTAAAAAAAAGGCCAGGTTGGGCCCCCGAGGAAACTTGGAAAACAATAAAATATATAGTTTTTAGTTAAAGTTTAGATTTTTATATAATGGAAAGATATAATTCAAGAAAAAATGCATATTTCTCCATTTGATACCTCTGAAAAGTGATATTTTGAATGCCACATTCACATCTACATTTTTGTTTTGCTATCTTTGATTACATCATGCACATTAAAAAGTACAATTATTTCTCTGAGCAGAATGTTGCTTTGTTTGTATTCCTTATTAATAGAACCAATCATGGCAACAGGGTATTTTATTCTTATGTCATGCTGAGCTAATATTGTTACTGTGCTACCATAGCTTCTCCTAATTGTAGGCTTTAGTTTACTCATCTATGAAACTCGCATAATAATGTACTTATCTCCTTCACAGGGGTATTGTGAAGCTTAATGAATTAATTTTGGAGAGTGCTTGAGATCTGCAGATTATAGGTATGCTGCTAGTGGAAGCAAATAATTATTACTTTCATTCCTACTCTCTCTTTCTGAAGATATTATAAACTATGAATCAGTCATTGCATTGAAAGTTACATTTATTTTAGATTTGCAGCAGGAGACCTATATGCTTGTAATTGAGGCATTGGATACATGCATCAAAACTTATCAAGAATTTTGCAATCCTTTATTTGTTTGTTTGTTTTAGAATAGCTCTGTTTTACATGGGCATATATAGGTGAGGAAGATGGGCAAGAGAAAATCACAATATTATAGCCTATGTAACATGACTCATGTCATTTACACAATGACTTTGTAATAAATGTAATAAATAAACTGATATAATTTTAAATCATTTTTAATTGGGTTACTGATTTTAATTTGGTATTGTATTGTGATTTGTATTGAAGTTGTTTTTTTGTAAGCCGCCTTGAGTCCCTAGGGAGAAAGGCGGCATATAAATCGCAATAAATAAATAAATAAATGCAATGCCCCTGTGGTTTTCACCAAAGGCCTACGTTGCCTTATGCTCTAAATATACTTGCCTGATATAACATTAGATTGATGCCAATAAAATGAGAATTATCCATTTTAGCCATGGTGGCACAGTGGTTAGAGTGCAGTACTGCAGACTACTTCTGTTGATCACTGGCTGCCAGCAGTTTGGCAGATCGAATCTCACCAGGCTCAAGGTTGATTCAGCCTTCCATCCATCCGAGGTGGGTAAAATGAGGACCCAGATTGTTGGGGGCAATATGCTGCTCTGTAAACTGCTTAGAGTTTGGAAAGCACTGTGGAGCAGTATATAAATCTAAGTGCTATTGTGATTACTATCCAAAAGCTTCAAATGTAATTTCCTAGATTTCAATAGAGTAAGCAGTGCATTCTTTAATTAAAGGTAAATTAAAATAAAATAGGGGTTTACATTTTGAATATAACAGAGAATAAATACCTGTTCAGTTAGTCTGCCCCAAACACTATTGGGATTCAGAGAAACTGTTTAATTGTCTCTGATTTCAACATTTTGACATTCCATTGCTTAAAATGGGTAAGATACTACCCAGAAGTCCAGATGAACAGAAAATAAAATAACTGCTTCTTCTACTGCATTTGCAAAGACAACCCAACAATCTTATCCACTTTTGCACTCAGCCACCTAAAGACATCAAATATAAGTATTCCAGTGGTCGAGATTTCAGCTCAAACTTTTGTTCCCAAAAGATAGATCTGTGTTGAAATATAAAGCTAAATATAATACAGAGATGGAAAACATGTTTTGGTTGAAACTTGAACAACAAAGGGGTGGGGGGGCTTATAGGAAAAAGTTGGGCCCTCTCTTCCTTCCTTCTGTATACCAACATCTTTATCTTCTGTTAGCTTTTCTCCACAACTATCATATTTTCCAGCTCTCCCCATCTTAGAACACATCTGACTTGAAATACAGATATTTCAGATTCAGACTATACATGTGTGTAAGAGTCTAGATGAAGAGGAGAAGTACATTTGCATTTGGTCTGAATGCAGATTATCCGGAAGTGCCTGCAACATGCATGGCGAGTAGAGGCTACAGAGCAAATGACTAAACTGATGAAACAAGATAAACTAACCTTACAGGATAATGCAAAGACAGAATTTTAAAATGCAGATGTAGTAATTTGGAAGGGGGAAAAAAGTCTGGTGCTTCCAAATACAATGAATTAAATAGATATGTTAAATACTGAACTGAAAGGCAATTCCTAAAGCAGGGATGTCAACATCTGCAAGGTGGCAGGGAGTTTTGCACTGGAAGCCCAACCCTCATTACATATGGGTATCCATCCAATGGCATATGCTACCACCATCTTGTAAATTTTGATGCCCCTTATAGAAACTTCACGGTCAGACTGCGGAGCCAAATATAACGTTACTTAAGGTAAGATGGGTAGCCTATAAATTTTACAAACAAAGAAAGAAAGAAACAACAAACAAACAAACAAATAAACAATATTGGGTTCATGGCGTGTTTGGGTATAGCTATCATAATATATAATGCATTTTAAATCTTATTCTTTAATGCATACTTTTAACCTGCTCCAGTGATTTTTTGGGGGGGAACTGCTTTGTGCATCTTTCAGTAGGAGAGTGATGTGCTGGTATGAATGCATGTTTATGATTGTTCCATATTAAAATATTATTTTCATTCTCCTTTAGATCAGCTAAAACTGTACATACAATTTTTGAACTACTTCATCAATCTTTTCTCAAAAATGTGCCTCCTGTTATTTTAGACACACATATTTATCTTCAAATTATTTTTTGAGTAAAGGTATCGTTTGTTTTTCTGCTAAACCTTAAACTGTAACAGGTTAAATGGGAAAAATAATTGCCAAATATTACAAACAGCCTAGCATAGTATTCGCATAATCCAGCTGCTACCATTTCTTTATTAAGACTTGGAAAACAAATTGCCCACCAGGTCTTCACTCAATTGAACCTTCATTCGACGTTGCTTCTTTCTAAAGCTATGTAATCCTCTCTGGTTTTTCTTCCTCTTATGTTTAAAGTTTTCTTGTGGCATAGGATGACTATAATGAGAGATGCCTCAGGCCCTCTAAGCAGGATTTCCTTTGCAGATATATAACTCTAGGGCCTAAAATAGAAATTGTTCAAATCAATAGAGAGTATCTCAGTTACTTCAAAGGAATTTGATCAGGCAGAAGGGAGTGCCACCTTCTTCTCATACAAAGTGAATGTTTTCAAGGTGATCTGGTATTTTAAAATCTAGGCAATATGTAAAATCTTTTCCTGCCATTGTCTATTGCCCTGATCAGATTTAATCAGCGTTGAAACTAAAGTGAATATAGCAGCTGGTAGTCTTTTTAGCAAATACGCTACTAGGTAAATTGGAGAGACATTGTTGTGAAAGCATTTAAACCATTTTTCTGAAAGCCATCCAGATCAGTGTTTTTCAAGCATGGCAATTTTAGGATGTGTAGACCTCAACTCCCACAATTCTCCAGACAGCATGCTGGGAGATAAAGTTCACGCATCTTAAAGTTGCCATGCTTGCCAAGTTTGAAAAACGCTACTCTATATATGTCTATGGAGATTCTCAGTCATCCAGGTCATGGTTGTCCCAAAGGTGCTTTTTCAAGAGGCAGCTGGACTTTCTGGTTTTTCTTTGAAGATGTTTCGCTTCTCATTCAAGAAGCTTCTTCAGCTCTGGTCTTCAAAGAAAAACCAGAAAGTCCAGTTGCCTCTTGAAAAAAGCACCTTTGGGGCTGCTCTATATAGTGATGATTATAAATATATTTCAAAGGAAAAGGGGGAAAAAAGTCTATTTCTGTTGCTTTCACAATGTTTCTATGAAGACTCGTTGACAGGTTGATATATGACAAAGGCTACCCATTGATATCTTTGAAAGTCACAATAACCAGAACAAAGAAAGAATAATGACTAGGGAGAAGTAAGTGGGGTTACAAGACAGATAAAAAAAATAATTATAAGAGTTATGTATTTAAATGTCCTTTGTTTCATGTCACATGTACTGAACTGCATGCTTGTCAAAATAGTAAAATCCTGAGCCAAGGGTTCCTATCAAATATATATATATAGGTGTGATGAGTAATAATATCTCATCCCTAGAGGCAACAAAGCAAAAGTGCTACTTTTAGTCCTAAAGGATCAGTAGTCAGTTATGTGATAATCAAATGTAAGAGTGGTTGCAGGTTTCTGTTATTGACATATGCTTTATTTTTCATAAGAACAAAATACCTTTTCAGTATTTTATTTATTAGTGCATTATTTTAAACAGATTTTAAGTCTATGGAATGTGGGCTGTAAATGTTCAACTGCTTTGTTTAAAATAAATGCTTGCTTTATATGAAATGTTTACTTCCAAAACTGCTTTTCTTTTCTCAGCAGATGTTCAATATTTTTAAATTTCAAGATGAAAATGTTCTTTATAATGAATTTGTTTTGATACTTTAGATGTTCCAATATTTTATGTATAGTTTTTTCTGTTATAATTTGGGCATCTGAAAACAGAAAACAGATAATTTTGGCTATCTTTTTCAAGTATATGCAAATCGTTGTAGCTTATTTCTCACTAATTTATAAATAATAATTGTGATCCAAGAGTTTGATTATCAGCAAAACTAGATGTAAATTTTCTGTTTTGTAAAACTGCATTATTTCATTAGCATGTGATTCAGAATTACAAACCTATTTCTGCATCATCTCTTCTTCTAAGTCTCATCTATTTTATAATCTTGTAAAAAAAAATCAGATAAAATGTTTATTTTTATATACTCTGCTCCAACACCTTTATGTTCCTGTACAAATATCATATGTCTATTCAATCTAATTGTTATTTTAATGTATTTACCTTTTGACAGTTAGAGTAAAATTATTTTGTTCCAAAATGTGTTTGTGCTCTAAAGAGTAATCTTTTTGAGTTTAATCAACAGTCATAAACACATAAATATTGCTTAAAGTTGGTGATACTAACTGAACTCCTGCAATAATGAAAATACATATCTTCTGTATTTCTAGATGTTTCTTTTTTACTCTTTTACTAAGAACAAGGAGGCATTTTAATGATTGATCTCCAAGATAAGAGTTAATAGTATGGGATTTTAGGAACAGTTATATTCTCCATGAAGGCCAGCTTAAATGTTTTCTTCTGCTGATAACCTCCATTCTAACATAATCATTTCTAATTAAATATTTGAGAGGAAATTCATTTTAGAAAAGCTCCTGTAGCTTCTTCAAAGGTATCCCAATGTCAGTATGTACAAGACTCCCCTTGTGCTGGGTATAGTCTTTAAGGCTGCTGTGTGAGCTTTTCAGAAGACATGGGTGCTTTAAAATATTGAGATCTGGACCTCATACCAACTGTGAAATACTTATTTTGCATGATTTGCATAGCCCTAATATAGATGAGGTGGAAATGAGAAAAACATGAAGAAATTTGATGAAACTTTATGCAGAAATGAGACTAAGATGGGCTTTAAACATGCAAATTCAGGTTTATTTTCTTATTTGTCAAAATTCAACTGAAATAAACCAGGATTTCTCAAAGTCATTGATGAAATCTTCATCTGTTGGCTGACCCTTGTGAAGTGTACATTGACAGCATTGAGTTTCAGAGCTCTAGGATTGGGTTAGCCCTATAGAACTGTGGATACTAACCAATAGAGAAAGTATCTAAATGTTCAAGCAAAAATTCAACATCTCTGCAAGCCATCCTCAATCATTTTCAATCGTGACACATGATACCTTTTGTCTTCTGCCCTCATACAGTGTATGGGTTTATATGTGCATATCTACAAGCACACTATGTAATATTAATGCATGCATTTCAAAGAATGTAGAGGGTTTTTTTATCAATTTGCCAACCAATAATAATTATTTAAACAAATTAGAAGAATATTAATTTTCTCACGCTTCGCACAAAGGAAACTCACATAATATTTATCTGATGCCTGATCCGATTTTTCCTGCCCTGCTTCCCCTTAAATTTATTTCTTTGATATTCTTAAGAATCCTTTAGCAACTTAACTGGGAATACAATTAAATTTCCCTGGGAAAAAATATATATTTGATTCACTTTTCCATGAAACTAAACTATGGAATGTTTTGAAAACTCTGCTTAAATCTTTTGCATTATTAAAATACAATATTTAAAAGTTGAAACTAGATCACAAATTATTTCAAATGTATTATACAGAGGTATACTGGCAGGAAAATGAAGATGGAAATTTGCACACATCATAGACCTATTAAGCCTTTTCTTTCTAGTGTTTCTTGATGTAAATGGGACTTAGTTACCTGAGACGGTGACTTCTGTTTGTTTAAATAAGTTTGTCAAACTTTCTGGCAAGAGATCTTATAAAAATGAGCTATTGGCTTAGAAATACCAAGTTCTTCAAACTACTACTCATAGGATTTAATCTATAAACCCATCACCATCTGTGGTGTTGTTCTTTACAGTCTTTCCGATTCCATAGCATTGCTTTTGTATTACAGGTAACCACAGTATGCCAGGTGTGATCTGAACAGTGCAGCATGGAAGAGTAGTCCCAGTAATTTTGACTCAATACCTTTATTGATTCAGCCCAAAACTACATTGGCTCATTTGGTAGCTGCAGCATATTGCTGGCTCATGCTTAATCTGTGGTCTAATAAGAAACACGTATCTGTCTCACAATTACTCTGCTAAGCGCCATATGTCACATAAACTTGTCCACCTGGTTTTTTCCTGCCTAAGAGCAGAATCAATCATTTTTTCACCACTGAAGAACACTGTATTGAATAGGGCCCAATGTTCAAGCCAATCAAGATCCTTTTGAATTTTGAACCTGTCTTCTGAAAAGGTAGCAATCCCACCCCACATTTTGCTCACTTGCAAATTTTACAAGTATTCCTTCTATTCTCTCCTCTACAGTAAGACATTTATAAAGAGGTTGAGCAGTACCTGGACCAGGATGGAACCCTGAGGTACACCACTATATATCTCCATCCATGTGGAGATAGACTCGTTAAGGATCACACTTGGCTTATGGCTCTTTAGCCAACCATGAATTCCTCTGGTAATAGTACTAATTGCCATCCTTACTAGATAGACCAGACAGAAAATTAGATCAGACAAGCTTCTACTTTATCTTAAAGATGCATTAACAGAATCTTGCAAGTCTGAAAGTACAAATCTCTCACCATCTCCTTTACAGCTTGAAAAACTAGGAAGAGTACCTTCTGAGCCTCTTGCCCTGCTCACTAGTCAGCTCTGGACTCTGTGTCCTTCTTTGACTGTTTCCTAGGCATATCTCTTCATCCCATCTACCATGGTTCTTTTTCTTACACTATCCATCCCACATTTTTGCACTTTATTAGAAGGAGACTGTGGTCCACTTTATCAAATGTCTTACTAAAGTCTATGGACTTCTTATCAAATGCCTTACTAAAGTCTATTGACTTCTTGGTGCCCTCTGAGATTGTTGTTTGCTTGTAGATGTTTTAGTACCCAATTAGGTAACATCAACAGTGTGAATGAGAGAGATAGCAAACTATATCGATTCTGGGCTTTTTTCTTTCTGGCAGCCAGCAGGCCCTATGCTGCCCTATGCTGCTTAGTGAGAGACTTATATAGATCTATTTCTGGCTCGTTAGCCATCATCAGTAAGCCACACCCACATCTCATGTATCCTCCCTGTAAAAAAAATCTAGGATAATTCCCGTCATTAAGGATTTGGAAACCTGCACTAGGATCAGCTGAATTTGCTTCACTCTAGGATACAGGTGTCAAACTCAATTGCATCACATGACATCATGTGATATATTGTGATGTTTTTTGCCCTTGCGGAGCTGGGGTGGGTGTGGTTTGCATGTGATGCATTCAGCCCGCAGGCCACTAGTTTGATGCCCCAGCTCTAGGATATCAGTCAAACTTGAGTATGTGTTCCAAAATTTGGAGGATGACTAATGAACAGGCAGATGACAGTCCAGACTAGTTTATGATAAGCAGAAGCTGATGTCCCAAGTCCACCACAGAAGACTCGTTCTGAATTGCCCAAACTTTGTTGCAATAAACCAGTTTGCAACAAACCAGTAAACCATGGAAGCTCATCTCAAGCTGTTTAGGTTGAATCTGTCTATATAAAAGCAAGTATTTAACCTTATTAATTGCAATATTTTAATTAGATTGTTAAGGATGGTGTAAATGTATTACAGAGTTCTCTTCTCACATACACACATCAGCATTCTTTAGTTCCCTGGAATACTAATAACCTCAATGGATCTCTTGCAACATAATTAAATTCCAGTTTAAGGTTTATAGTCTATTGAGGCTGGGGAAGGAAACAATAGCTTTGCCTTGGATAAAAGAAGGGGTCTGAAAGAGTGGAAAACAGAGGAGTTTTACTTTCTGTGGTCAGGTAGTGTGAACTTTCTGGATAAAGAAATAAAGGGGAAGAGGGAGGAAAGCAAGGCAGAGAATAAGGTAAATAAACTAACCCCAAGATGAACCTTGTTAATTAAATTATTTCCACTATAAGCTAATTTTGGGAAGTTGGGGAATAAAATTGTTTTCCTTGAAACCTTGGGGAAGAAGTCTTCCTCCGAGATAGGAGTATAATTGTCTTGGATGCAACCAGGGCTTTTGAAGCTCTCTATATATATAGCAAAAAAAAAATTTAAAAAAATACAGGAGGAGGCAGAAGGAAAAGAAATAAATTCCAAATAATTAAAAACTAAATTAAAAACATCTATAATATGATTATGAATAACAACCTAAAAAATGCTTAAACTGCAGGGCTCAGAATTCCCTGAAAGCATACTCAAAGTCCAAATCTACAGATTTATTTATTGATTTATTGATTTATTTATAAAAAGACATAATTCAGTTTCAACACAAGATAGAATACAAAGAAACAGAAAAAAAATAAGTGGGGGGGGGAGGACTCAGGGAAAAACAAAATTGGGTGTGTGTACAAAACTTGGTGAGAGTTTTTTTAGGCAGGTGTTAAACGTTCCAAGGGAAAAGACAGAAACAAAGCAAGAGGAATTCCCAACAGTTTTTTACCTAACACACTTTGTACACAATGTACACAATGAAACAGGGCATCAGCTTTTGAGAACAAGCCAGAATAGAGCCAATAGAGGCAGGATCAAGATTGTTAGTGAGATAGCATGTTTTATGCCAATATAGTTTGAATGATTTGAGGATGAGTAGAGAGTACTTTATTTTAGTAGTGGGGGAAAAGCCAAAGAAAAATGCTTGAAATAATATAAAAGAAAACTTATTTCTATCCATCTTTATTATTTTTATAAGTAACACAAGGCGTAGGAAATAGGAGAATTCATAGATATAATATACAGAAGAAAATCTCCTAAAATATAAATCTTCCAACAAGTCAGGCCTATATTTAAATAGGGTTTGTGTTTGCCACCTAATGTGTGAAAAAATAATCAGGAGTTTGAAGGCAGAGTTTAGATTTTATATGGAATATTCAGCTCTTAAGTGTTGTTTTTGTAGCAGCTGGGATTGGTAATTGTTAATTCCCCCAAACTAGACTCTCAGAGGTCTGATTAATAAGATTTATTAGGGAGAAGGTTAAAGTAACAACACTAGAGGCAAATACTTGCCTTTCAAATGAGAAACTTCTATATATGGGCAAATAAGGGCAGCAAATTTTGTTTTTTTGACCTATTTTCTTTGGTGCTTTTGAGACTGAAGAATAACAATGTGTGACATACACAGACTGAGTTTTTCTTATTGAAAGATGCCATGCTGCTCATTTCTATTTCTTTCCTCCCAATTCAGGGAATAAATATAAAAGAGGAATTTATAAAATTTACAGCTTATAAATTGTAGGGCAAGATATCACCGGAAAATGTTGTGCTCTGCAAAAGATTTCCAATGGAAACATATAATTTAGTAGTATAGCAATTACATAGAGAGATATGAATTCCTTGAAAGTGGAATGGGAAATAGAACAATTGGGGGGAAATAAAGATATTACCCTCTTGAGGCTATTTCCCCCCCAATGGAAACGTTTTTTTGTTTTTTTAATATGAAATATATCCTAATTTACAATGGTTGAAATTTGTTCTGTGTTTGTAAATAAATTGCAAAATAAATCAAACATGAAATGTTAATTTAACTTTTAACAGGCAAAACTTGTTTTCAGATGTTCATAAATGTGATTAAAATGAATTACTTTTAATTTATAGTTTATCTCCTACCTAGGGAACAAATGAGGAAATATCACATTTCTTAGAATTCTGCCTTTTGTTTACAGTATAACAGATTTTATCTCCATGCCTAGTATACCTATGTCTGTCTCTTTCTCTCACTCCCCTTCCCTTAAATACTGTGTCTCTGAAATTAATGAGTTAAATTGAGCTTTTTCTGCTCAATAATCCTTTGACCAGAAATCTCAGAAATCTGTCTCCATAATTATATAACTTGACAGAGCAATCTTACATAAATTTATTCAAAGGTAACTTACTAAAGTTAAAGGGAGTTCTTTCTAAATTAGTAAATTTGTGGTTATAACTCTGGATTAATGAATTTAGAGCATAGTTCAATTAAATATTGTATCTATATTATTCCCCTTTTTTCAATTTATTCCACTAATGTAGGAATAATTCCAATTTATAATTTAATATTTCTAGCAAATATGTTTCCTCATGTTTGTACTTTGAAAATGGTTGAGTGGACAAGAGGAAACAGATTATGCATTAAGCAACATTAATATGTACACACACTTTTTAGATATCTGTATTTATAGTTTAATACCCTAATCATTTTCACTTTTGAATTTCTATAATAATATAAAGAGATGATAAATGCTTTAAAGCATTAAATAGGAAAGGTGCTGCATTTATTCAAATAAATAAAATCAGTTTGCCTTATTTGTCCAGCATTGTATATTATAACATCAAAAGTCAGCTTTGCCTTAAGCTTCTGTTCTTCCACAATATTTAAGACTTGATTTTAAAGCAAAAAACATCATAGATGTTAGCATAGAAATCAACCATAAATAAACACAATAAAAATAGTATTATGCAAACAGAGAATTATCAACTTTTAAGGAATCAAATTACTTTACATTTAAATAATTATTAGCCTAAAGAACAAATGTAGTAGGAAAAACAGTTTTTCAGACTACAATTTTCTAGAGCAAATAAAGTTTTGTTTTCTTCTGTTTCTGACATTATCAATTTCTAGAACTACCCAATTCACGATGACTTGAAGCAGCAAATCTGCTGAGAAGATTACTCCAACAATCTTTATTATAGATAAAGGAATTATGAATTCCTCAGGCTCTGAATTTGTACAGAATTCATTAGAGGAGCCATTGGATTGTTGGCTGTCTGAGGCAGGTTTTGTTATTAAAAAATTGGATTCAGTAAAAACAGACGCTGACTTGGAAAATGGAGAATCAGATTCAGAGTTGGCTGAGTACCAAGATTAAAACAAGATGGCGGTTAGAGAGAGGTAATCAGTAGGGATTGGTGCCACTCCTTGTGAAGAAAAGGTGTCACTTCCACTAATTAGCAAAGCTGGAGGCTTTTGTTTTGTAGAATCATCCCGCAATCTCTGTCCTAGTAAAAATAATTTTACTGCTTTTTGACCTGTATCTTATGACTGTGTAAATCTTTGCTAGTAATGTCCACAGAGAATTAAGTGTGCTAGTATACTGTAACTACTATTCTCTCTGTGTATGCATATACTGTATGTTCTTTTGCAATCAGCTGAGTAAGAAAAAAAATCACTTTTGAGGAATGTAAAGGTTTAATAAAATAAAGACTAAGATATATTGAATTTTATTATTTGCCTTACTAATTGATTATATGATCACAAGTTATTTTTTCTTTTTTTATATATTTTTTTAAAAATAATATTATACATAAAAATCCAATGTCTGTATGAACAGTGTGTTGTCTGAGTACAATTGTTTTTGAGAAATAGTATTAATAATAACAATAATATTCATAACATTAATGATAAACAATAATAACATAACATAACATTAATGATAATCATATAATAGTAATAATATTTAGTTACCCATTTTAATAAATTTTCAATTTAATTATTCATTTCCTTATGTTTTTAAGGTTCTAACTCCTGTTTCTGCTAGTTAGCCATTGATAAAACAAATCCCATGTTTAAAAGTATTTAGTTTCTTCCTTCTCTTTAATTTTGAACGTTAGTCTATCTATTTCTGCACATTCTAATATTTTTTTATAAATTTTCATTTGTAGGGATCTCTTCATTTTTCCATTGTTGTGCAAACACAATTCTAGCTGCAGTTAACACATGTAAGATTAAATATGTATTCCCTTTATTATATTTTTCTGGTAGAATACCCAACAAAAATATTTCTGGCTTTAAGTCTATGTATTGCTTTACTATTTTTTCCAACCATATGTGTATTTTTGTCCAATATTTGTTTGCCTCTGGGCATGTCCACTACATGTGGTAGTACAAACCCGGGTATCTGATTACATTTCCAGCACTTAGCAGACATATCCTTAAACATCTTTGCCAATCTTGCTGGTGGAAAATGCCATCTATAAAACATTTTTTATATATATATTTTATATGCAATTGACATCATGTTCTAGTTTGCAAATATTGGCTAATGATATTCTTAATGAAGTGATATATTTCAATTTGTTTAAGAATCTGAAAGAAAAAATCATGAAAATAACATCAGTGAACAGAAGGGTAATTTGCTAACAGACCAGAAGTGGACAAATTATTTCAGTTTCACAATGCAGACTTAAGTAGAATTTGTTCATTGGAACCTGTGGACTAAATAAAATGAGCAGAGGCATCACTGACAGAGATTCTACTTGTACAATATAATTTCAGACATTTAGTTTGTATTTTCTTGTAAAGACATTTATGCTTTATTGAAGAAGAGAATACATGGTTGAACTGTAGGGTTCTTGATGCCATCTAAGATCAATTGCTTGCTTGTAAATGTTTCATTACGCAGCTAGGTAACATAATCAGTGCATTAATGAAACATCTAAAATATACACTTTTGGGGGGAAAATGTGATCATCATAGAATTAGAGAGTTGGAAGGAACTATTTAACCTATTTGATCCAGCCCACTGTTCAATACAGGCATTTAAATTAAAGCACTCCCAACAGATAGTTTGAGCAGATTCAATGGAGAGCTCACCAGTTTTAAATGTAGCTGATTCCACTATTAGAAAATTCTTCCTCATTTTCACTTCACCTTTATGTAGATGTTATTATTCTGGACAATTTATTTTGTCAAAAGAAGTGTTTAAATGATATTGATCTAACCAACCTCAGAAAATAACATTGTCATTGCAATAAATATTAAAATATTCCTTTAAAACACCACCTAAAGACTAAGAAGCTTCTGGGAACTAAGAACAACTGCAGGAATGGAAATTTCTCTGTATTTGATTGCTTTTCTTCTGTAAATATGTGTTTAAAAAGTTAAAAGACAGAGTTAACATAGGAAATTGGGTTATGTACTTCACAACACAAATAACTAGAAAGTATTGCTTTTATCTCCTAAGGGACTATGAATAGTCAAGATTACACCAAGGATGCTGAGGTTATATTCATATCTCATGGCAGTTTCTTAGGCCTAGCCCAAATTTTTAGCAAGAAGTTGAAGAAACTAGCATGAATCTTGCTAAAGAACTCATTTTTAGTGACAATCATTGTCAGCAAACTCTGTCAAAAATAAGGGAGTCCATGTTTTGGGCAGAGACTTATCATAGAACAAATAAAAGGAGTTTAGCTTACAACAATGTATCCTCATCAAATATTTTTAGTACGGTGCAGAAGATAATCCTACTCAGTTTTGGTTATTTTAGAACAATAGCAGCATTCTATTATTATGTTAGGTATGGAATGGAGAACTTTCCTTTTTTAAAAAAATAAAATAAATGCAAAATGCTTTTTTTTATTCTTTATAAATTAGCCCAATAAATGGTCAAAGCTGAGATACACAATCCAGCAAATAGGTCAGAGAAGAGAAATAACTCTACAATGCCTAGTGCTAGTAAGCAAATCAGCAACTTCCAGTGAATAAAGTTCAAACCATAATGGTTTTGATACAAAGAAATTACTTTAAAAGTACCAAATGGGCAGTAAAAAAAAGAATTGTAAAAAACTGCAAAGTAAGTAAACCATCTAAGAAGCTGAAATTTAGCACTGTTTAATATTATAGATGTACCTAATGATAAAACCCTGTGACAAGGAAAAAGGCAGTTGTTTATCAAGCCAAATGACTGCTGAAGTAGAACAATCCTCATTTCCCCTAATGTCTGAAGATATAATTATGCCTAATCTCACTTACTGTACATGTAAGAACTTTGCTGTTAGTAAAACTGACAACCCTAAATCTATTCTTAACAAATTAGCTTTTATAAATTATTCCAAATCTAGAGAAATGTTTTATTGGAAATTGCATTTCTTGAAACATTGCATCATCAAATTAATGTCAATTCTTATAAATAAGCTTTGTGAGGTTAAATATTTGGGGTTTTTTTTACAGTAAGAACAATTATTACATTGAAAACAATATAGATAGCAGATGGTATATTTAATCTTTATAAGAAATAGTAAGTAGCTCATTTTTACAAAAGCCAAAACATCAGTTATGAAAGTCTGAAGTCCACACAGTCAAACCACTGGAAAAAGGAATTAATCAGTCAAATCCAGCTTTAAAGTCTGAAAATAAATTAATATATATCTCTTCTATTAAATCAAATTCTTCAGCAAAAGAAATAGACATCAAGGATGGAAATAGTGAAGAGTTCGTACTTTTTGTTTCAAATGTTTTATAAGCAGAGATATCTTTGGTAAATTTCTAGGAACAATATGCTATCACTGTCCTATTAAAATTAAAATATTTAACTTAATTATCATAAATATTTATTTTTCACCAGCTAAAATAGACTATAACATTAATTAAATTTGGGTGAGAATTGGAACAATATAGCCTGCTTCTAAAAATTCAACATATAGAATATACTTTGAAATTCTGGGTGATTTAAATGCCAAAATTAACATTGATAATGATGCTGTAGTAACCAAGTAAGATAAGAGCATCAATTATCTCAGTTTTTGTCTAGCCAGTTTTTGTAATAAATAAAACTTAATAATTTCAAAGTTGCAACAGCACAGAATCATCTCAGTAAATTTACATTTAATTGTGGGTAGGGAACAACAGTGCTAGATTACTGTGTAGTATTGTCAGGCCTAGAGGATAAACAACAGGAGAGGAATAGAGTATAATAAGAACCATACTTCATTGAGTTAGCTACAGCAACAAAACTTGCAATATCTTTTTTTCCTCCCTGTTGTAAGCATTGAGTCAGAGACAGCCAGCTTGAGTCTCTTCCTACTTTGACCGAGATGCCCTATGCACAGTTACTCATGCGCTGGTCACCTCACAGATTGACTAGTGCAATGCTCTCTACATGGGGCTGCCCTTGAGGACCACTCGGAGGCTTCAGCTGGTGCAAAATGCAGCTGCGCGGGTTGTGATGGGAGAATCCCGATACTCCCATGTTACATCCCTCCTGCGTGGTTTGCATTGGCTACCGGTTGCCCTCCGGGTGAGATTCAAGGTGCTGGTGTTGACCTATAAAGCCCAACATGGCTTAGGACTAGGATATTTGGCGGACCACTTACAGCCAGCAACGATATCCCATCGCCCGGTTCGCACCCATAGAGAGGGCCTACTCAGGGTGCCGTCGGCTAGACAGTGGCGGCTGGCGGCCCCCAGGGGTAGAGCCTTTTCGGTCGGTGCACCCACCCTCTGGAATCAACTCCCCTTGGAGCTCCGATTAGCTCCTGACCTTCGCACCTTCCGCCGGGAATTAAAAACTTGGCTTTTCAAATCCCTTGACCTGGACTGATGATGGGGTTTTAATTGGTTTTAAGGGTTAATTTTAAAGTTTTTTTAGATTTTGGTCTTTATTTTATATTGTGGCTTGTGTTTTATTGTTGTGAGCTGCCCTGAGTCCATTGTGAGATAGGGCGGCATATAAGCCGAATAAAATAAATAAATAAATAAATAAAACTATCTGTTTTCCCAAGGCTTAAATAATGTTTTTGCTCTAATTTCTTTAAAGCCCTTCATAGCATGGAACTGGGTTATTTGAGGGACCACTTCTTCCTGATTATATCTACCTGTACAATCACATCTGGCAGAAGAGTATGTTGTGGGTCCTGTCCGCTAGGAGATTCATGGGGACCATTGATGGGACCCCGAAAACAAGCCTTTTTTGCCATGTCATTCACCCTGTGGAACATCATCCCCATGCTACCATTGCCATCACCACCCCAAATTGAGATTGGCATCATCTCTGTCAACTTTTTGGAAGTTCCTTGAAACCTAGTTGTGTCAACAGGTCTGGGGATCCCAGGTGCAAAGTAGTTTTAATTTTTCTCCTTGTTATTGCTTGGGTTGTCCCAAAAGTTTTTTTTTTTTTCCAAAAGGCAACTGGACTTTGTTTTTTCCTTGAACACATTTTACTTCTCATCCAAGAAGCTTCTTCTGAAGAAGCTTCTTGGATGAGAAGGGAAACATCTTCAAGGAAAAAAACAAAGTCCAGTTGCCTTTTGAAAAAACACTTTTGAGACAGTCATGACCTGGATGCGTGAGAATCTCCATAGACATATTGCTTGGGTTTGTGGGTAAAGATAAAAATTGTTAAGACAATCAGAAGCATTTAGTGCATTTATTTTATTTGTTATTTCACACGTACACATACATTCATAAAGCTACAAGTCATGCTGCCATTGTTGTTTGACATTGCACTTTTGGGGGGGAGGGGCTTTAGGATTATGCACAAATAAGCCTAAGGTTGCATGTGACCTCTAAGCCATAGCCTCCTCAGCCTTGTGCTTGTCTATTCCTTGACACCTCTCTCTCCCCCCCTCTCTCTCCCTCTCTCTCTCTCTCTCTCTCTCATCAACAAAGTTTTTAATTAAATCTTCATCTCTAAACATGCCCCTCATTATACATGTTATAATGATCTCACACCCCCCACACACACCCAGGAGTGGGTTCTACTTACCTTTGCCACCAGTTCGCAATGGGATTGCGCGTATGCGATCTCTACACTCATGCGCGCGCCAAGCTTCTGCACATGCGCAGATCACCTATGATGACATCTGAAGTGGTGGGTGGAGCCTCTGGCCGGTTTTACTCCTGGTTCTTGCAAACCGGTCTGAAATGGGGGCAACCCACCACTGGTATGATCCCTTAGGGCAGGGATGTCAAACTCATGGTGTCATGGTGATGTCATGTGATGTATCAGGACTATTTTCCCCTTTGCTAAACCAGATGTGGTCCTGTGGGCCGGGAGTTTGGCAGCTCTGCCTTTGGGTGTGATCTTCCTTTTGCTTACCCACCAATTTCTGCTAAGAGTCTGATTTATTAGATTTTCATTCAGGAGCAGAGATATTGCCATGTTAGTATCTAAATATAGGACTCTTTGAAAAATGATGTTATGTTAATTATTTTTATTTCTGAGAAAACTGTTTCTTTAATGCAATATTAGACTGGGATTGAAATTTAAATCTCATGTGATTTTCTTTTTCCACATTGAACAGCATAATTAGGAGTATAAGAATTGTGCTGATCAAAAATATTTAATAATGTTTCAGAAAAACTTCAGAAAACACAGTCTGTTGTAAATTAATGTTTCTTCCCCTTATCTCTAGAATGGTATCAGGGTAAAGAATGAAGACATGATCATTTCTACAAATGAATATGGATAACTCTAATGAAATAAGCCTTTGAACTTTTATTGGCCTTTTGATCTGATGGGATTTACATTGATAGCTAGTCATTCAGATACTGAAGAGCCATTATGTAATGCAATCAAGGATTATGGGGGGAAAAAACAAGATTTTTGATCCTAGGGTAACTTTTTAAAAATGTTTAGGAAATAGGATCTCCTTTTTGTTTTGAAATTTAAAAAAAACCCTATCCCACAAGTGTTCTTGGTGTAAATAATATTGGCAGTATTTTCAGTTATATTTTCATGATTATAATATAGGCCTTGACATAAACTATGCATAGAATAAAGCGTCAGAGGGGACTGGAATTCTCAATGGCCAATTTTCCCTTATAAAGTACAACTAGAGTCTGAACCTATTAATTTGGTATGCTGTTCAAGTAAATACATTATAGAAGCAATTTATGTTAGCATTGAAATAAGAGAGCGGGACTATATTTGCTCTTTGTATGCAAAATAAAATAATTTTCTTTTATTGACTTGATAATTGGAAGCAGTCAGAAGAAAGATGAGGTAACTCTATCTAGTTTTGAAGAACTGGACTATTCTGAATAAGGTCATTTAGTTAGATGCCAATGACTAGAACCTTTAAGAGTAGCAACACCAGGCAAATACTAAAAAAATCTTGATTCTTCTCTCACTTGCATTGCACAGAGACATTACATGCCTACTGTTTTCATATGGAACCGAGTCTCATTTTAGCCTAGAGTGTTGTATGAACTCAGACTGTGTAGTTAGTTTATGGTTCATGTGCCATGCCACCTTAGGAAATTGGATTAATTAAGTAAACATTGATTAAGTTGAGTTAACTGTGTGTTAATTTTCCCAGCTAGCTTGATGCAACCGGGAAGATTCCCGCAGGGCTCTCTAAGCTTACATCAGTCTGCAACAGCAGTGTTTAAGCATGGAGGGTGGAGAGGTGAATGACAGATGAATGGGATGTGTAGTCTGGTGTCAAGGACAGCTGGATTTTGATTGGTTACAGGAGGCTTGGCCATGTGTTGATTTTGTATGCACAAAATAAGGCACAAACCAGGTGAGGCATACCAAATGGGGAATTCATTACATTTCTTCATTTGCTGGCAATTCTGAAAAATCTGCTGCTCAGATTTTCACAATAATGTTGGGAATTGGAACAGCATTTCTATTTGGGACATTTCTGAATCTGCTTTAAAAACAGACTTTATGGACAAGGAAGTTTACGAATGCAGATTCAATTCAACATTTCTTTAATTTATTTGGATTTGCATCTGAAAGAAACAGTGCAAGAATATTTCAATATCCAATAGAAATATACTTTGACATGGTTGACATATTTAAATACTGTATATCACTCTTAAATGTCATGCTAATTCAGCAATGACTTATAGGTGGTCTACGATTTAGGATCAAACATTTATGTTGCTAAGCAAGACAGTTGTTAATTGAGTTTTGTCCCATTTTGTGACCTTTCTTGCTACAGTTGTTTAGTGAATCACTGCAGTGATTAAGTTAGTAACATGGTTGTTAAGTGAATGTGGCTTCCCCATTGACTTTGCTTGTCAGAAAGTCGCAAAACATGACCCAGAGGCACTGCAACCATCATAAATACATGTCAATTGCCAAGTATCTGAATTTTGATCCTGGGGATGCTGTAATGGTCGTAAATGTGAAAAATGATCATAAGTCACTTTTTTCAGTGCCATTGTAACTTTGAACAGTCACTAAACTAATGGCTGTAAGTCAATGACTACCTGTAGTATGTTGGGAGTCTGCATTGGATATTTAAATGAATAGTTGATCATCAGATTCAATTGTTACCCAAAGATAGCAGGATCCACTCCATTCCAGAATCTGATAATATGTGACACACCCTCCTAAACAAAGAGTAATACATGGCAAGTTTTCCTTGGGGTGGCCCACTCTATGTCTGATAGATATTCCTACCAGCACTAGAATAGAATGGTTCTAAATCTTGAAACTTGATCTAGACAAATGAGAGGGAAATATAATAGGAGATATTATTGATATAGTCCATGTTTGTGTGAAAAAGGGCTGTTTATTGCTCTGTGAGGTCAACAAAGATACATAGTCATTTTAGAGCCAGTTTGGCTAGAAACCTGGAGCCTGTAAGTTCTAGTCCTGCTTTAGGCATGAAAGTTGGTTGTCCCTCTCTCTCAGCCCATTCCACCTCACAAGGTTGTTATTGTGGGGAAAATAGAAGGAATGAGTATTGTCAGAGT
Organism: Pantherophis guttatus; assembly: GCF_059756535.1. Taxonomy (NCBI): domain Eukaryota; kingdom Metazoa; phylum Chordata; class Lepidosauria; order Squamata; family Colubridae; genus Pantherophis; species Pantherophis guttatus. Next base: position 226,153,673 of record NC_142063.1, on the reverse strand, counting down.
ATGAATATTCAAAGACTGGAATAGGCATAGCAACAGCCAATGGGGACTGTTTAGATAGACGTGGTAACAAATCAGCCAATGGGGACTATTTGGAAACTGAAACATAGTATTTGTTTGTATGGGGCCATAAGAGACAGTTTGGAGTCTGGGCGTGGTTTAGACTTGTTGAACTGTATATAAGAGTCGGTTTGGCCTCTGTAATGGATACCTCTGAACAATATTAGCCTCTGTATCTCTCTACTCTGTAATGACTTGCTTCGATGAAAGCAAGTGCATTTGTCATTTATTTTTGAAGACATTTCGGTTACGCTTTTTTTTTTTTAGAGAAATACTCAGAAAAATGATGATTAAAGTTAGGGTGTCTTTCTCCCCCCACCCCCAAATAAATAAATTTAGCCCTGGCTGGAATCTGGCCTCTTGATCTCTGAACAGGAGACCGCTGCAGTGGCTTTCTGGAAGATGTAGTGTCCAGCAGCGGCAATGAAATCAAAGTGGAGGTGGGGCAACAGAATTTCAGAGCCCAGTACCTCAGAGTGTAAAACAAAGAGGCTGTCAGGGTTCCGACGGATGCCCTAATTAAACGTCCTGGCCTATGGCAACTCGAAAGCAGGCCAGGGATGCTTTGCGAATTGACATTGGCATCCTTTAGAGTAGAGACTGGAAAAAGACTGGAAAGAAAGGAGAGTGAGCAAGGGCTGTTCTGAGGGATAGAGAACTGCTGTGGCATTCTGGCCTGCCATAAGAGAGGGGATAATTCTAGTCCAGTCAATTCAGTCTAGTCAATTCACCTCACAGGATTGTTGTTGTGGGGAAAATAGGAGGAAGAAGGATTAATAGATACGTTCACCGCCTTGAGTTATTTATAAAAATAATACAGGCAGTACAATAATGTAATAAATTTAGAAAACTCCTCTAGTTGTGAAAGGTGGCTGGGAGACTGTGGGCCGGTTGATCTTTCTCAGTCCCACCACCTCATAGGATTATTGTAATAGAGAAGAAAGGAGCATGAAGTTTGTATGTTGCCTTGAGTCCTTGTCATTATTGTCATCATCGTCATCATCATCAGATTTTTTTAAAAACATTAAAATAGTCCCAAAGAAATAAAATTGGGAAGGGAGTTTGGTGGGCATGTTGGAGTCCATGAACAACTTGCTGTTCACTCTGGTTTACCTCCTACTCTGTAATTCTGCTAGCAAAGAAAATGTGATCTGGCCAAAGTTATGTTTGTCCTGGTACCCTCCAGGTTAGAACAGAGTCATGCACTTTATGTGGTACTATTTTGGATGAGCTTTCAGCCAAATTTTATGTACACCCATGGACCTAGAAATAAGAACATGTCATGGTATTATCTTCACTGGCTACCTGTCTATTTTACCCTTGCACAGGATTCTTTAATCCTTTTTTCATAGGCACCCAAAACAATCCACAGTTATCTCTAAATGACATGTGCATCATGACATTATCATGCAAGTAGGACAATTACCTATGCAAGCACATTTGTCACATAATTTGCATCCTGAAGTAGGACAAACATATTGTTATTTTCTCTGTCCACTGCCCCGTCCCCCGTCTCATCCCCCGGTCTCTCTGTAGATGCCGGTGCTTCTATAGGATCTTTCTTATTGTGTTGGTGCCATACAAATATGTGGGAATCATTCCAAAATATCCAATAGTTAACATTACAATTTGTGATAATGTTGTAAACTTTCTGGGATATTATTCTGCCAGATGCAATTACCACATGTACCAATTTAAAATCTAGCTCAGTCATTTCCACTGGCTTAGATCTGTGACCACAATGCACAGAACGTGTGATCTCAGAAAGCACTTTAGACAGAGCCCACTGTTTGTTCTGTTTTTCAGTAATTTCCTTGCCTGGATTTAGAGAAAATAGCACTTGGTATTCATAGAGATAATTTAGTGCATTGGTTGTTATCAGGAAAGGAGATATTGGTCTGATTAAAGCCTTTATGTGAATGAGATCTGTAACTGTATACATTATTAATGAAGTTAGGGTAATTGTAAAGTTTTATGACTTAGGGATCAGTAGAAATTGGTTCCATGGTCATTTTGAGAAATTACGAGAATATGCCTCGCACTGTGGGTGCTGATAGCTTAGCATTAGTCATGGTCTTCCTGCAGCCATGGCCTGTGACAGCACTTAATGATAGTCATTTTGTAGCGTGACCATGCATTAGAATAGATTTACAAGAGCATAAAATGTCAGATATCAAAATGCAGAGTTCTCTGTCAGTTCTTAGCACAAAAATCCCTCTATACAGCAAGGACTTTGGAGCAGTTATAACTCAGAGGCAAGGTAATCATTCCACCAGAAACAATGAGGTATTTCACAGAAAAATAAGGTCTCTAGATGCAGGAAATCATGGGATTATTCTTTTTAGTTAGTCACAGAAAAGTATATTTGGGAAACTCAAAAGGTTAGCAAATTTTGCCCTAATAGTGATCTGGGATGTATGAATTTTGTTTTCAGATTAATTGATGAACAAGTAGGAACTAAGTAAAGAAAGTTGACAAGATGACAAGCATTTGGATATATAGTCACCAGGAGACAAACTGGGTTTTCTCTATTTCATTTGGAAAGGTTCAAACTTGTAACTGATATTACTGCACTGTCTCAACTTCATCCTGAAAGTAATTTGTTTAAAAATTTGTGATGTGATTAGGCCCTTCAAGGACATTAAACATGATGCTTCAAACATCATAGTAGCTAAACTTTTTTTTCTATTGTCTAGAATATTCAGGATCCAAAATAGAGAGCAACATAGAAATCTAAGTTTATATGCAGGCAGCATGAAAAATGAGCTTGCCGGACTAGGATTTCAAAGCAGTTATCTTTGACTATGTTGTAATATTCAGGTTGTTAAAAAAATCTACAAATATGTTAGATTTCTCAGGAAGCAATTATGCCATCTAAACTTGTATATATCAAGTGTTCTGTGAAAATTTACTTCTGCTCAATTATTTCTTAGTTGCTTCCGTTATTATTCTACTTTTCCTCCAATAAGTGAATCAGTGAATGTGTCACCTCCATTTTAGATTGATAGTCAGTGAGTAAAGTCTCCTGGCAAATTTCCTAATTCAGCAGGAAGTTCAACCATCTCTCCAGTTCTAGTAGGATCAGCCAATCCTTTATATTACACTGATCCCTCAATCTAGCAATATACTTTGTATTCCTCATATTACTGTACAGCAGGAAAAGAATTGCAAGTAAAATTCTGAATGTCTTTTTCTATCTCATGTTCAGTGGAAATAATACAGAAGAACTCAAAGAGCTTCTTAAAACAAAATAATCATTCAAGTTCTGGATATAGTCAGCTGGCTTCTTATCTGTGAAATAGAGCATTTTTTTAAATGTACATAGTGAATTGTGAAAATCAATAATTTGAACAAGAAATATGTTTAAAGTGAGAACATTTCACTTTAATGCTTTTAGAATATAACAGTATGTTTGCCATCAGGACATTTACATGCCGGTCACTTTTGCTGGATGCTCAAGTTCCTTAAAATGTAATACCTGATTAAGGACAAAGGAGAATTTTTTTTTACTAATGATGGATGAAAAACTTGGCAGAAAAAAAAATTGCTACAAGCCAGGGAAGAACACTATTTTATAGAGTATTTTGATAAGGCTTGGTTTATTATTTGCAAAGAGAGAATGAAAGGGGAAAAAAATGATACTGGCATTGATAGGTAATATAATCCCTCCCACCTCTTTTTTTTCCCAATCAAGGATTTGAAGGTCTGAACTGTGAAATCAACTTTGATGACTGTTCCCGCAGCTTCTGCAAAAACAATTCAACGTGTTTAGATCTGGTTGAAGATTACACTTGTGTTTGTCCTCCAGGTTTTACTGGTAAGGTGTTGACTAAGATTGTAAATGAAAGAATAAATAATTAAAGTCTTTATTATTTCCTGCAAAGTTAAATAGCTGGCCGTGATTGCATTTTAGACATAAGTAATGTGTTATTTTGCAGTCAGGGTCATTGATGACGCCCTTTAATTCTCTGATCATAAGAGTTGAAATGCTGATATTATTTTCAAGTTAATTGACAATAAATTTTAAAAAGTACTTGCGATCCGTACTGTAGAAAAGGATTAATAGCTAGTAATGCTATGCAAATTCTTTGAAAGAGGTGGCTTTGAAACAGACAGGAATACATGCAGTGCTCTTCTTTTCAAATGGTTAAAGCAGCTATATCTTTCTTTTTTAGACTCATATGGATGGTTCTGAAAGGCTCTGAACTGTCTGCATAAGTAGGTGGATGCAGTTTCTGAAGCAGCTTCATGAGTCTTAAAGAAAGTCTATTGCATGTTCTCCTGCTTTGGTTAAAATACCTCTAGCAAACCTTTAATAACTGGTTCAAGTTAGTTATTACTCTCTGATGAGTATGCGTTTGTTGTAGAATTTACCACATGTTTGGTTCATTTTGTGGGTAATCTATGAGGGTACATGCTAGTAAATTTGAAAAAAAAAATGGGAATCCATTTTCCCTATCTTCCCATATTATTCTTATTTTATTGCAGTTCATCTCTTTTTGACATACTTTTTTTTTTTAAAAAAAATCTCTGCCCCTGATCTTTGTCAGTCATGCTACTGAAGAAACCAATGACTACTGTGAGAAGATAAATTAAACTTTGTATACAAGGATTATATGAGAATTGACTGAAGATTGCAGTTTGCCCAGCCCTGCTTATTCACAAACAAGAGATGGCCATTCTACATACAGTGATTTCTTTTTCTTTAAACTTTGAGTAAAGAAAAGTTATTGAGATTCAGTGCAAATGAGGATTTTCCTTTATTTTGGAAGAAGATACATAATTTTTTTTGGGGGGAGGAGTAGTTAATTGTGTAGTGGTTCAGATGTTAGGCCATGAGTGAGAAGTCCCAGATTTAAATTTACTTTCAGGTATAGAAGCTCATTGAGTTATTTTAAGACAATCACTCTCTCTCAGATTAACCTACATTCACAAAGCTGTTGTAAAGAAAAGTTGGGGGACAGAATGCTACACATGCCACTTTCAGCCCTGAGAGGAAAGAAATATAATACCATATAATGGTAATAATAACAGTAGCAGCAACAAACTGCCAATTAGAATATTGAGGGCTAACAGACATGTGGCTTGTATTTATGTATTTATAGAGTATATTAATCAAACCAGTTGGGCTGTTCTTAGATTTTAATAGGTGTTCCGTTTCAAAAGAAACAGCAACCATTAATTTAAATCTTGTTTATAATGCTCCATCCATTCTCAACTGCTACTGCTGAATTACATTTACTTGGAATATGTGATGAAGATATAGAAGTATACTAATGCTATTATAAATCAAACCAAATCTTTATTATTGCTGCCAAGGCTCTGTAATGCTATGGAAGAAAGCTCATCTCAGTCTCCCAAAATAGTTTCTGCAGGAAATGGACAAGCAACATGGTTGCATTGTTTTGTTCTTGAAAATAAAGGAACCATGTTGCCTTGAGAAGCAGACTTGCATCTGTGCATCCTTTCAGAGTTTTTCAAAGCCTAACATACATATAAGCTTTTCCTGTCATTCCTTCAAAGGTATAAATGAGGATTAGCTAATATGGTACTGCAGTTCTAATTTTTCCTTGTAACTTTCAAAACTTTTTTGAAGAAGAAATAAACTTCTGGAAAAAAAATTATAAGCTTTGTGGAAGTTTGTAAATGAGGTAGCTTGACTTTGTGAAAAACAACTCAGAGTAAATTTCTAAAGAATGCATTGAATTGCATCTTTCATGCCAAATTAAATCAGGCTTGATATAATTTTTTTTATTCTTTAAAATTATTAATATTGAATGCCTGAATGAATCTTTTTACTCAACAAACTATACTTTTGCTTACTTTGTCTAACAAGAAACTTCAGGCCCTCATACATAACATAAATTAATACACACAGGTATTATTTACCTGCCAAGCATTGGCATCTTCAGTACAATAGTAATCCCTCTTACACACTAAGGCATTTCAATGTGCAGGAATAAATTACAAGCTGTGTGGAAAAATGAGAGTATCTCCTATCCACTGTAGAATCTCTTTTATAAGAGTGTAGGATTTCCTGCTTTCAAAAGATATAAAAACAATAACAAGGACTCTCTCTCTCTCTCTCTGTGTGTGTGTGTGTGTGTGTGTGTCTTTGTATGCATCTAGAATAGAAAGGTAGGTGGGTAGATGATAGGGATTAACAGGTTCTGTGGCAATTTGCAAACCCTATGCTTAGCCTTAAGATTAGGAAAAAGGCTTCAGTATAGTTAAAGCTTTGACCTATGGTATTAGTCAATCCCAGCTAGGTACATAACCAGATCACTTCCTCAGGCAGTTAGCTAGAGATAGAGACATGTCACTGACCTGTCAAAAAACACATGGAAACATATGCATCCCAGTTGATAATTCAACAATTGTGGTTATTTAATAAAGTTGTGGCCAAATTTTAAACTGAGTGGTTCCTGTATTTTGTGCAACTTAGCATACCATATGAGAAAATACAGCACTACAATTAAGACCAGACAGGAACAATATACTATTGTGGGAATTGGAAAGAATTAGAATCCCCCGAAAATGCATGCTCTTTACTACTAGAGGTTCAACATTTCAGGGGTTGTCAAGAGTCTTCTTACACTAGTTTAAACAGTTAATTTCTCCATAAAGAATGAAGAGTAAAGCTAGCAGCAAGTTGCATAAAATTAAAAGGAAAATCAATTATAGTTCAACAACACAATTTTCTCTTCCTGTTAGAAATTAACCAAAGTGCCTTGTTTACATGAAATCAGAGGCATAATTTGCTGAAAGTTTCTCATCTGCAAATAATTAGCACGATTTCTTTAATTAGAATGAAAGCTTAAGAGCTGAAATCATCTGGAGAAAATGTGTTCATTCATCAACTAAGAATAAAGTGAGATGAAATGAGATTTGTTATTTCGTTATGTGATTGCTGCATGGAAATGCTACCAAGTATTATTTATTAATTTCGCTCTCAATGGCTTTTATTTTGGGAACAATTTCATAAAAACAATGTGTTTACTTCAGACTAGGGTTATAGATGAATGTTTTTGGCAATAGATTAATGCCTTTTAAAACCAAAGTTGTAATGTGAAACTGAAGATAATGCCAGAAAACGACAAAAAACTACAATAATAAAATGCAGGTACTACCAATTGTGTTCTGCACTGGTCTATAATGGAACATCAACTGAAACATCACTGCAGCAAAATATTCTAATGTTGTAGTAACAAACCATACAAGAATCATTAAAAGAATCATATAGGATGCGTTTGCATACTGAAAACAGTTCTTTGGAACCATTATTGCTTTTCACTAGCATCCCAGCAGAATCTGCTCTGGGGGAATGAGTGATTGTCTGAAACAAAGGACCACATACTCTAAAGGAGGGAGGGGAAAGAAGAAGGGAAACTTTTGCTGAATGAACAAAAGTTTACTCATGCAGTATTGACTGTAAAAATAAGACATATGGAGTGGGGATGCTGATGGAATCCAATGAAAGAGAATTGTATCTGCTACATGCTTTGAGAGTGACCCCTAGGTAGACCTTTATATTCATGCAGTGGAGAATACTTTTGATACCAGTACTGAAATTGTCCCAAAGGTGCTATTTCAAGAGGCAACTGGATTTTCTTTGTTTTTCCCTTGAAGACGTTTTGCTTCTCCCCCAAGAAGCTTCTTCAGTTGCTTCTTGAAAAAGCACCTTTGGGACAACCATGACTGGATGTCTGAGAATCTCCATAGACATTCAGTATTGAAATTATTGCATGGCTAGTCTAATTAAAGGGTTTCTTTTCTTTCTTTCTTTCTTTCTTTTCTCTTTTTGGTGCACAGAATGATTACTAGCAAAAACAAGATACACCTTCTTTATGCTCTCCTTTAAGCAACAAATTATGTTGAAAACCTGGTTGTCATGTTTTACATTTTCCCTTCTCATCATTGAGATAATCAAACTCAATTATGAACTGTATTGGGAATTGAGCTTCTGAACCTGTAAGGCAAATTGCATCATCTTCCAGAAAGGGTAAACTCACCATTGCCCAGAGTTAGTATTTGCTAATATTTTTTTATTGCCAACCACAGGAATTTTCCCCCTGTTATGTTGCCTTAGAGCAGGGCTGTCAAACTCCCGGTCCATGGGCTAGATGCGTCACATGCTGGTCACGCCACACCCGATTTAGCGAAGTGGGGAAAAGTCCTGATACGTCACATGACGATGCTGTGATGACACAAGTTTGACACCCCTGCCTTAGAGAATCAGCTTGTGCAGTGGGTAAAGCAGAAGGTTAGAATCTGGAAGATGGTGAAGTCTAATCTCACCTTAGCATGAAGCTAGTTAGGCAACTTTGTCCCTGTCCAGTCATTCTCTCTCAGTCCTGGGAAGAAGGCAATGGCAAACTACTTCCAAAAATTTGTCAGTAAAACTGAAATGAGTAGTCCAGATAATAACCAGGAATCAAATCTGTTTTGAAGAGAAAAAAATGTTGCCTTATCGTGAAGAAGTCAATTTACGGCCACCATTATAAGTTCCTATCATTGTTTTAGGAAAAATTCTGGCAAAAGGTAGGTTTAAGTAGGGTCAGCCAGGCCTCCTTGATGGTGTTGTACTCATGCTTAATATTTGTGGCTGGAAAGGGCTCATTAGAAACACTAGGTATCACGAAGCAAAGTAGTTATGGTTGCTCTTATTCTTGTATTTGATATGATTTGTACAAAATAGAGTTGTAGCTGAGAAAGAATAGGATCTGGACTCTTGAGATAGTGAATACTACAGTAGTGAATACTACTATAGCTGTCTAGTACAACTAGACAGCTACAGTAGTAGCTGTCTAGTTGTACTTTAGATTACTCATTCTATCAATATTTAATTGATTGTCACTGGGATCTTTTTTTTCTCTACTTATAATTTAAAACCAAATCACATTTTTTTCAATGTGTCTGGGCTTATAAATATCCTTTTTCTGTTTTGCAAACATGATATTAACTCTAATTATACTGTTGGAAATACAGTTTTCTAACACCCTAAGAAATATATTGTAAACACTTTCTTTTCAGTTTGTATAATCTTGTCTGTAAAACATTTAATTTATTTAACTACTCTTTATAATACATTTTGTTAAAAAAAAAAAACCTTTTCTTCAAAGCTGTCAGACAAACAAAATACTGTGTTCCCAACCAGGAAAACTTAAATTATGTAGTTGTCATTTGAATTATGAAGTAGCTTTTTTGTTATCCCAAACCTTACATGATTTATAGTTTTAACATTTCATTTTCTTTTCTGTCAGACAAAAACTGTTCAATGGACATTGATGAATGTGCCTTCAAGCCCTGCAAAAATGGAGCCAGTTGCCATAATTTGATTGGCAAATTTTACTGTAACTGCTTGCCAGGTAGGTGCTCAGGTGGTATGTGGGTAGAAGAGTTAGAAAAAAAAATGTTCAGGACAGAAATAGAACTTGTTACCTCAGAAATATTATTTTAGACTCAGATTTGTGGTGTAAATCTCAGCTACCCCCCCCACATCATCCATAGAAGCTGTACAAATGTTCTCTAATATGCAACACGTTTGTTATTACGACAGTGTCCTCTATTTTTGTGAATTTGCTTTCTGACCATGTCTCCTGAACACCTATCTGAAGATGAGATGTTGCATGCGAATGAAGAAAGGCTATTTTATATGAAAATATCAGTCACCTTTCATAAGAAGGTCTTTAAGGATGCTCTGGTTTTTTAGACTTTGGTGAGAGACTGATTTCCAGATGAAATGGTGGAACAATAGTGCTATTTTACATAAGACTTTAGAAGATAAGGAATCATATTTTGTTCTTGTCTTTCAGATCTACAAAGTTTTAAATCATCTTTCCTTTTATCTCTTCTTCCCTTTTTAATGTTAGAAATTTGGAACCACATTTTGAATTTATCACTCAAATAGCACAGTACAAGATAGGGAAACAAATAGTAATGCTAATGTTTGCTGTATTAATTTAGCGGGGTAGGGAAACTGGCAAAATAAAGAAAGGAAATTAAAAACTGGGATATACTTAGATAGAGGAAATAGAGGCAGAGGAAAGAAAAAAAGAAAGTTAAAAGCTGGGATGTGCTTAAGTAGCGACTTACTGGCTGAGCCAAGCAATAGAACAAAAGGAAGCAATTTTCTTGAGGTTGCATCTTGAAGGAAGAAATGGATGAAGATAAACTTGATATCTAAAATATACAGAAAGTTGTTGCTCTGCTAGATTTGGGCTCTGTCTGGTTAGATACATAGGTTAACACTGAGGGTCCATATTCAATATGCTCACAGGTCATTATAGTAAGTGTGTAGGATTTGATTATGTATGTATAAATGCCTACTTGGTCATGGTTGTTACCTTCACAACCTCTTGATTTTTCTAAAACATTACAGGCGCACTTTAGTATAAATATGCCTAAAATGTTATTTTCTGAAGTAGTTGAATTGAATGAGATTATTCTGTTAAGAAAGGATTTTTTTTTCAATGAGTAGAAAAATACTTGATACCTCAAAGGATATTAATAAAAGGTAGCTTTGTTCCTACCCCCATCCTCTTCCTTCAGGTCAACTATTTGGAAAGTTTACCTTTATCAAGCAGATATGCAAGAGGAGGGAGAAAAACTTCTGATAAAGTTTATGAAATTGGCTTCTCTTAGCTTTGGAATTAACTTGTGCTTTTGTTGAAATTTGTAGCACATTCATGTGAATTCAGCCTAGATGTCTGAGGTAAAGGTTAACATGTCAATGAAATGAGCAAACTGATTTCAAAACTACCCGACACAAAATCACTAGGGGATTATCTCTCATTGTGTAAGATACAATACTTTGGGGAATGACATGTTTAATATATTGATGCATCATATTTCAAAGGTCTTTGTTGTACTCTCCAAATTCTTCTATCACAATTCTGCTACCACTCTTCTAAACATTGCAATTATGTACACAATCCAATATATTGGATTTAAGGAGTTTCACCATGTGTGGAATCACAAGGCAGAGAATAGAAAATGATTTTTTTTCATCTGGTTCTATTTTATTATAAACTAAGAAAAGAAAGGAAAACACAAGGGACTTCAAAGAGATGGGACATGGCTGGTATATACTGTAACTCAAGATTGTTTATAAAAAGTATTAGCTTGAAGAATTTTTAGTAATATTAACATATGCTTATAAAAGAAAAAGAGAATGTGAAATAAGAACCAATAAGAGATTATATTATCCAGGGGGACCTTCACGTTAAGTGAAGTAGCCTTAAAGCAAACGAGAGGGCAATTTTTTTTGTTCCCATTGCCAATATTTGGCTGATGTATATATTTCTTAATAGGCTAATACATTTTGCAGGTCTATGATCTTAAGATCAAAACTTAGGATCTTAATTAACTTTAACTTTATATTAGATATCCTAAATCTAAGGAAATCAATAAGCCTTAATTAGCTGTATCAAACCTTTGAGCAACCATGCCACAAACGGACATGAAGTGGCAGGGCATATTTATTTATTTATTACATTTCTATGGGCCCATCTCCCCTACAAGGTGTCTCTGGGTGACTCTAAGCGGCTTCTTCAGCATCAAGATGGATTTGCCATTGGCTGAATGGGTAGCAGACAATGAACCCAGAGTAGGAGAGGGAGCTTTCTGTCAAGTCCTGTGGTATGGATATGCAACTTCAGTCCTGGATCATCAGGCTGAGCTGCCTTGTACCATGTGGTGACATCTTTGTGGCTGACTATTGTTCAAGAGGCCCTATAGCTTTTGAAAGTGAAAAGTAGGGAGACAAAAGTTACTGGCGTGATGGAATGTAGTCTGGATTTTCAGGAGAGAGGAGGGGTATTCCAGAGGAGCAAAAGACAGGAAAGCTTAGATAGTTTGTATGGGAGAAAGAGAATGAAGACAATTGTGCAAGTAGTCTGCTTTTAGTTTGGCAAGATTTATTTCTATAGGTGAGGAACAATAAAGGAAATTGCTTAGAAGAACGTCAACATGTCCTTCTTGGTTTTATGGAGCTTGACACTGACTCATATTCTTTAAGATTTTGGATAGGGAGTACATAGCCAGATAAGTACCAGATGAATTGACAAGAGCTATGCAGAATCTTTCAGAAAGGGGATTTCCTTAAGCAGAACTCCCAGCAAAGGCCATCTCTAGCTGCATTTTCATACTCAGATAAGGTATTTAAGCAATTGTGCTTTGAGAAATACAGTGTTTCAATGCATCAAGTGGTGAGTCTCTGAGGGAAGCACATGCACATATTTGCATAGGCCTAAACTTAAGTTTAATATCATTCCCCCCCCCCTTTTTTTTAATAGAGGTCTTTGTTCATTCCCCTTTGTGCTTGATACTAGTTGATGGCTGTGGCTAGTACATTCTTAGTTGTCAAAAATACTTTATTACAGTTATGGATTCCTTCCTGTATTTCTGTTCATGATTCAGTGGTTCATGATCCTCTTTTACTAGTTCTTGTGGTACTTGTGTCTCTCCTATAGATCATTCTTTTTGTCGTCCCAAGGCATCTGGTTTTCATCCATTTTAAGTTCTTTTTTTCTATTCAGTTTTTCATTTACTTCAATTGCCCTTCCCACTCCCTTCTAAAACCCAGCTCTTGTCTTTTATCATACATTGTTTGAGATTTTGGTTCCCTGTTCACATTATTTATTTTTCTCTTATTTAGCTTAAATATTGGCTATGACAGCAACCTATGTCACAGTTAGTGACAAAACATACATATGCATCATATGTTCTATGAAGAATTTGACACTTCAATATTATCCAATGAATATTAACATGGTATTAATAATATATAATAAGAATACTTCAAGGATAACAGTATTCCAGAAGGAAATTAAGACTGGCACATTCTTAATCTGCATATAGATTTAGCAGAATACTATAAAAAAAATAACCAAAATATGTGTACTTAATAAATGTGTGATAAGCAGAGTAAGAAAAGTAATTTATTCAGTGATAAATTAAGGGTTCTTAATATTTTATATTTTGTTTATAGTAGGATGTTTTCAGATATATGCTTAAAGAATAACATTGCCCTCTTATGCATGTCAACTCTGAAGTGAATCTCAGTGACTTCAGAAGAAGCTGTATCTTAATAAATAGATTTAAGATTGCAGCCTGAATAGATTTATACCAATATATCACTTTCTTCAAAGCAAAGTACTTCTTAACCTTGATCATGTCATCTCAGATCTTTTATTGCTCAAAGTCATATTTTGTGCAAAATCCCGTAATGTTTATTTTCTGTGTCATTCTCCCAAAAAGATGCATAGTATGTTATAGTGCATAAATCTAATTCATGGCACATTTTGAAAATGCATGCACTCTATAAAAGCCGTTAAAAGAGAGGTAGCTTAGAAACGGAAGACTCCTGGAAACAGGAGACTTGGATAGCCTTGTGAATCTGTCTATTAGCCATTCAGGCAACTATTTCATTTTATGGGATGTTTCTTAGGCATCCTCAAATATTTTATTTATTATTATTTATTTTATTTGTTTCCTACATTTATTATTTTACAAATAACTCAGCAGATCTAAGATATCTAACTTACCTTCTTCCTCCTGTTTTCTTCACAAGAACTCTATGGGATGAATTGGGCTGAGAGGGATTGACTGGCCCAAGGTCACTCAGCCGGCTTTCATGTCTAAGGCAGGACTTGAACTCGTAGTCCCCTGCAGTGGTGAAATGTAAAATTTGTTACTACCAGTTCTGTGGGCATGGCTTGGTGGGGGGGGGGGGGGTAATGTGACTGGGTGGGCATGGCCAACTTTTTTTTTTTTAAAGCATTTTTTATACAACCTCTTCGGCCGAAGAGATTGTAAAAAAATGCTTTTAAAAGGCTCTAACGATCCCAGCTGAGCTGCGCAATCATCAGAGGCTTTTTTTTTTTTACTTTTAAAAGCATTTGTAGAAAAAATGCTTTTAAAATTAAAAAAAAAAGCCTCTGATGATCACACGGCTCAGCTGGGCATGGGTAAGGTGACCAGACGTCCCGCTTTTGGCGGGACAGTCCCGCTTTTTAGCAATTTGTCCCGCGTCCCGCGGCGTTTCAAAAAAGTCCCGATTTTTCATTCTGCCTCCTCAGTCCCGCTGCCTCTTGAGCCCCAGCTGATGGCTAGAAGAAAAAAAAAACTGTTTAAACTCTTGCCCGGGGCTTCAAAGGGCCGCCCTACAGGCAATCAGTGTAAAGAGTTCCTGAAGCAGTTTTTTTCCCCCTAGCTAAGCTGCAGAAACGAAACCGAAACCAGGATCTTTGGTGGAACGTGACAAAATGAGGCAGAGAGAGATTTATTTTTATTTTTATTTTTCCTCCCCAAAAAAGGTAGGTGAAAAACTGCAAACAATGGGAAATTTAGGAGGAGAGTTCAAGATTTTAAAACACAAAAGAAAAAAAAGCTGTATTTAACTAGGGAATTGTAATAATTGAATTGAGATACTATTAATTGTATATTGTGTTGAAAGCAGAAATGTTTAAGTTGTGGTTCAGAGGAATATATGGGGGAAATTATTTGGTTTATTATTATTGGTAAATATAATTAATTGATTTGTAAGAAATTGGATTGCATGGAAATAATTGGAATATTCATGTTCATATTGATTAATATACAAAAAGGATAGTTTTATAACTAATTGATTTATATTAAAATGTTGAATTTGTATTAAACAACTGTATTACATAATTACATAATTAAACAATGTGAGGATGGATATAAAAATAGATGACAATGGAAAGGGGTATAATATAGAATAGAAGGGAAAAATTGAATTTGATTAAGATTAGAGATGAGGATGAAGGGTAATATTGGTTTTTTAAAAAAAATAGATGAGGAATAAATATGGCAAAAAGGAAATATAGAAATTGTAAATTTAATTGAAGTGACTAAACACTGTTTAAATTTGTGAACCGGCCAAATACTCTGTTCAAAGAAAATAAATTGTATGTTTGTATGTGTGTTTCTAATTACTGCTATTTATTCATATTTGTTCTCTTTTATTCTTTAAAGTTTAACCATTCATTCTTTATCTTAATATCTTTATATTTGTTTGGGGTTGGCTTTCTTCCCTTTCATCTTTTTTATTGTACAGCAATCTTTCTCCTCAAACCTACCACCTCTCTCTTTTCTTTCCTTCTTACTTTCTCTTCCCCCCCTCTTCTTCTCCTCCCTACTTCCTCTTCCTTTCTCCTTCTCCTCTCTTCCTCCCCCTCTTACCCTCACTCCTACTCTAATTTCCCTTCCCTTCCTTCATCCCTCTCTATTGCTGTATCCTTTTATGCATATGGACTACTCAGAGGGCTGAAAAAGTTATTTTTGACTGGTCCTCGCACTTTTGACCAGTCATCGAACTTACAACTGTCTTCACATTTTATGTTTTTTGCCCTATCTTATCACCATGGTGAAGAGAAGCAGTTGTGAAATGAGTGACATGGTTGTTAAGGATGCTGCATGGGCATAAATGTGAGGATGGTCATAAGTGTGAGGACCAGTCAAAAGTGCGAGGACCTGTCAGAAATGACTTTTTTCAGCCCTCTGGTTAGTCCTTTTGTGCATATGGACTACTCAGAGGGCTGAAAAAGTTATTTTTGATTGATCCTCGCACTTTTGTCCAGTCCTCAAACTTACGACTGTCCTCACATTTTACATTTTTGCCCTATCTTGTCATCATGGTGAAGAGAAGCAGTTGTGAAATGAGTGACATGGTTGTTAAGAATGCTGCATGGGCATAAATGTGAGGATGGTCATAAGTGTGAGGACCAGTCAAAAGTGTGAGGACCTGTCAGAAATGATTTTTTCAGCCCTCTGGTTAGTCCTTTTGTGCATATGGACTACTCAGAGGGCTGAAAAAGTTATTTTTGACTGGTCCTCACACTTTTGACCAGTCCTCGAACTTACGACTGTCCTCACATTTTATGTTTTTGCCCTATCTTGTCACCATGGTGAAGAGAAGCAGTTGTGAAATGAGTGACATGGTTGTTAAGAATACTGCACGGGCATAAATGTGAGGATGGTCATAAGTGTGAGGACCAGTCAAAAGTGCGAGGACCTGTCAGAAATGATTTTTTCAGCCCTCTGGTTAGTCCTTTTGTGCATATGGACTACTCAGAGGGCTGAAAAAGTTATTTTTGACTGGTCCTCACACTTTTGACCAGTCCTCAAACTTACGACTGTCCTCACATTTTACGTTTTTGCCCTATCTTGTCACCATGGTGAAGAGAAGCAGTTGTGAAATGAGTGACATGGTTGTTAAGAATACTGCACGGGCATAAATGTGAGGATGGTCATAAGTGTGAGGACCAGTCAAAAGTGTGAGGACCTGTCAGAAATGACTTTTCAACCCTCTGAGTAGTCCCTATACACATAGCCATGGCCACCCGGTCACATGACCAGCTAGCCACGCCCACCCAGTCACATGGCCTCCAAGCCACGCCCACAAAATAAGCCACACCCACAATGTCCCTCTTTACCAATGTTAAAATCTGGTCACCTTAGGCATGGGGGGGCGGGGCAGGGATTTCTGTTACCGGTTCTCCAAACCACCCACCACCATTGCTACCGGATCAAGCGACCTGGTCTGAACAGGGAGCATTTCATCCCTGATCCCCTGATCTTTAGCCTGGGGCCTTATTCACTAGGCCAAACTGGCTCTGATCAAGAAAACTGACCAAGATAGCTTCTGAGAGAAATTAATCTCCCCTTCCTGCTGACAGGGAACTGTTGCTGAAAGACTAAGCTATTTATAGTGGCTGACTGGCAGAAATGAATGAGTTCTAACTGCTAAAATGCCCTTCTATTTTTTTTTTTTTTACTTTCAATTTAACATTCAATGTACCTGTCAGATGTAAATGCCTTATTCCCTAATGTGTAAATAATGTATATATGGGATATCAGGGGTTAACTTATTCTTTGACTCTTAATGTATTCATAATTCACCACTCCCACTCTTGGCTCCACCCTTTGTATATATAAGGAGCCACCTTCACCATTTTCTTTGCTTCTATCTGTGTATATTCAGTGAATATAGAATGCCTATTATAATTAAAGAGAAATATATTTAAACCTCTAACTCTCATTATTATTATTGAGTCTGATCCTAAAAATATTGCAACAAGCTGGTAGCAGAGGATGGTTAATTGACTCAATAAATACCTAAAAATGTCTAAGAAAGATAGGCCCAACACCAGGGCCTACAGCAAAGAAATAGAAACTGAACAAGAAATAATCAACGAATCCACAAACGCGATTTCGAGAGAATCCGAAGAATACACCACTGAAGAAGAAGAATTAATAAATGAAAATGATGGCCAGGAGAAAATCGAAATAGAAAATAACGAACTCAGGTCAGAGATATTGAAGTTATTAAAAAGCCAGAAGAATGATGAAAGCCTCATCGCGAACCTCCAAGAAATGCTGAAGAACAGCGGAGCAGCGAGAGAGAAAAACATCGCTAAAGAGAAACCAAAAGACCAAAAAACTGTGAGTGATATGACTACAGAGAAAGTCGTTATGAAAAAGAAAAAATGTGATCCCGCGCGAAATTTTGAATGGCAGCCATCTTGGTTTCAACAAGCCTCCAAAGTGAACGAAGCAGAGCCAATCAAAATGCTCAGTTCAAAATTTCTGGCGCGAAAAACGTTATCAGACAACGAAAGTGAAAAGGAGGATTCAAACTCTTCGGAAGAGCCAGAATCAGAAAATGAAGACGACTTAACGAAATCCCAAGTAAAGTCAGCAATGAAGACGCTTTTTGCTGCATTTGGGCCAAAATTAAAAATTTCCAAAGCGCCAACGAAGAAGCAAGCGAACAAGCCGATACTTCAAGACCTGCACGCTCCCATCCTGACTTCGAGAACGACGACGCCCGAGCCCAGAGAGCCATGTCGATTCCGCCCTACACCGCAGACCGAAGCAAGTGCCAACGCACCCAAAAGAAAGAGAAGAACAGTCGCCGCCATCAGAACTCCTAAGACCGAGCCAGAGACCGACTCATCTGAAGAGGAGCGGAGCGAGCGAGCTACAATGGAGAGAACCTTCCACGACGACGTCAAAGAAGAAATGAACAACGCGCATGTGCGAAACTACGTAGACGGTCCGGAAAGACTTGAACTGGCCAGAGAACCGCGCAGACTCGTTGCGAGCATCCCCATGCCGTTTTGCAATTTCCTACACTTGCGAGACCATGGACTACCTCAGGTTGTAAGTAATGGACAAAATAATGTGGGTAACTTACCCAGTGACTTCCCAAAACTTAGGGTTGATGGCATTAATTTACAAGAATGGTATCAACAGCTCCAGGTTGTCTTTATGAAAGAAAATTTACTATTTTTTATCACTAGTCCCCCAAGAAGACCTTGGACTTTAAAAATAGATTGTTTACACCATAAGGCATTTTTCTTAATAATATCTAGCGTGTCTCCTGCAATGTATCATAGCATCAAACCAAATCTAACTGTTTCAGAAATAATTCAATGCATGTTTAATTTGTTTCACAGCGATAGTGTAGCTACCACCACAAGAATGTCTAAGGACTTCTTTTCTTCCAGAGTAAAACCAGGGGTTTCCATAAGTGAGCATTTAATATCTTTAAACAAAATAAGAGCTGAGCTGCATTTGAGGGGGGAAGTGATTTCAGATCAAACAATGAAAAGTGTTATTATCAACTCACTTGATTCATCATGGGATAATTTTATGTCACACTTAGACACCATCAATCTAGGATATTTGTCAATAGAAAGTCTGTCTAACAAATTGATAGCAGAAGACAATTCAAGAAAAAATCGTTATAGCAATCATACAGAACACAAATCTTTTGGGAAGGTAGCTTTCCAAGAAAAATATAATGAAACTTTTAAATGCCACAATTGTGGGTCCAGGGAACACAATAGAAGAGATTGTCCCAAAATTTCAAAGGAAAGACATAGGTCAGAATATAGGAATAAATACAATTATAGACAGTCTTCCACAGATAGACATAAATATAGAAGCCCACCAAATTACAGAGAAAGTAGAGGGGGCAGAGAAAATTCAAAAGAGAGAAAATCTGGTTCACTGAATGGACTAAATAAACAAGACAGCACTAAAACGCAACAAAATGAGAACAATAATTGGCTTATTGATTCTGGGGCAACTAATCACACCACTAATAACAAAAATATATTGTCTTCATTTACAGAAGATAAGTTTGTAATAAAGGTAGCTAATCAAGAAAAAGTTCAAGTATTAGGCAGAGGGAATGTGACCTTGCCTGGTCTAGGAAAAATAGAGGGGGTATTGTTAATACCAGAAATACCTCATAACATACTAAGTGCCATAAAACTAAGCAGAGATTCTGACATCAATATAGTTTTCTCAAAGGGAAAAGCAACTTTAGAGAAGAATAAAACAAATGTAGGCACTGTGATGATTAAAGGAGGCCTACCCTATCTGATAACAAAAGAAAGATGGTTACATAACATTGATTCAAATATGGAAGATTGTATTGAGGCAGATGATGAAAATATTAGTAACAGTGACAATGATGAATGTAAAATATCTCATGATCACACAGATACACACAATGAGAAGAAACCAAAAATAGGTAAACCAATTCATGACGAGTGTGCTCATATCTTACATAGGAAGTTAGGACATGCAAGTTTTCCTGTAGTACAAAAAATGACTGAACACGCAGAAGGTGTCAAAATAAAAAATTGTGAAAATTATTTGGAATGCTCAGTATGTAAATCTACTAAATTAAAAACTAGTCCCAGGCCAAAAAAATCCACCAGATCAACTAACAAAATTTTTGACTTAGTACACATGGACTTAGTTGGCCCATTAACTCCATCAATCACTTATAGAAAACGTTACTTCCTAACAATAGTAGACGATTACAGTCGCTATGGTTTTGTTTACACATTAAAACACAAGGATGAAACCTTTCAAAAATTTAAGGAATTTTACAAACGCATAGAAACACAACATAATATCAGAATAAAACAAATTATGACAGATAGGGGATGTGAATTCATGTCTAAAGAATTCTCCCAATGGTTAAAGGATAGAGGAATGCTACATTACACGTCTAGTCCATTTTCTGCGTTCCAGAACGGGATTGCAGAGAGAAAGAATTCCACATTACAAACCATGATTAGATGCACATTAGAGGATGCTGGTTTAGGCAAACAATTTTGGTCAGAAGCCCTACATTATTCAAATTACACTCAAAATAGAACCTGGTCCAGTATTGTGAACAAGACACCATATGAGGTGATGTATAATAGGAAACCAAAATTAGCACACATGCACATATTTGGGGTCACTGCAGACGTACACATACCCAAACAGTTGAGAAGAAAGGGAGAAAACGTATCCAGAAGACTAAGATTTATGGGATATGAAACTGGCACCAAAGGGTACAGATTCATTGATAATAATAATAAATTTATAGTTTCCAGAACAGCTGTGTTCCATGAACAGGCCAACTGGTCTAAATTACATCTTAATGAAATATTTCCAAATAAATGCAAAGATACCAAATCTCGTGAGGAAGGGACAATAGAAAATCAAAATGTCAACAAAAATAAAAACAAAACCAAAACATGGACAAATAGTCAACACAAAATAAAGACAGACACATTAACAAAAAAGGAAGCAAGATATTTGCATGACTACCATAGCAAACCAGAAAGAGCTATTAGGAACAACAGAAATCAAATACCAAATAAATACAGAGATTACATAATGCATATGGATGGTGAACAAATAACACCTAATACATATGAGGAAGTATTAAAACTACCTCGTGAAGAAAAGGAAAAATGGGAACTAGCTATGAAAAAAGAAATGGAAAGTTTGCAAGGATTAAATGTATTCACACCTGCGATTGCACCTAAAGATAAAACAATTATTGGTACCAGGTGGATTTATAAAATTAAGAACCTAGAAGGAGGCAATACCTTATACAAAGCTAGATTGGTTGCACAAGGTTATGCACAAAAATATCCGGAGGACTATACTGACACATACTCCCCCACAGTAAGAACAGAGAGTGTTAAAACAGCTCTAGTAGTAGCATCCGCACTCAATCTTGATGTATTTCAATATGACATACAGACTGCGTACCTACACGCAAAACTAGATAAGGAAATATATGTAAGAGCACCTCACAGTCAATACACTAATAAAAATGAAATTTGGCTATTGAACAAGAGTTTATACGGATTAAAGCAATCTGGCAAAAGATGGTACGATTGCTTGGTAAAAGTACTTAAGACCATGGATTTCAACGCTACCACTGCTGATAACTGTTTCTTTGTCAAAAAGAGTGATGATCACATTGAATTTGTATTGATTTATGTAGATGATATTTTATATATAGGAAAACACAAAGAGAGAAGAGAAATCTTTGTAAACAAGTTAAATGAACATTTCTCGTTGAAATCTCTAGGTAAAGTAAACAAATACCTTGGTGTACAAATTAACAAAACTAGAAGGGGATTCAAACTTACTCAGAAAGATAAGATTATCGAACTTCTAAACAAATGCAATTTAAACAATGCCAAACCCTGTGACACTCCTATGCAAACTGATTTCCTTAGAAATACTGATGAATCTTCCCCTGAATTCAGGGATAATACATTTTATAGATCAGTCATAGGTTCACTTCTTTATATATCTAATTGGACCAGGCCAGATATTGCATTACCACTCAATTTATTATCAAGGCACGTTAGCAAACCAACAATGTATCACTGGGAAGCTGTCAAAAGAATTTTAAGATATCTGAAAAGTACATTAGACTTTTGCCTAGTATTAGAACCTAGTGATAATAAAGAACCAAGACTTACATGTTACGCAGATGCGGATTGGGCTGGAGATATATCATGCAGAAAAAGTACTTCTGGTTATATTTTTCTGTTAAATGACTGTCCAGTTTACTGGTACACTGGTAAACAAGAACTGGTAGCCACTTCAACCACAGAAGCGGAATATGTTTGTTTATCCAAAGCTGCAAATAACCTTGTATGGTTTAATGATTTAATTTCAGATGTTTGGAAAAAACCTGCTTTGCCTTTTGTTATGCATGAAGACAATAAAGCGGCCATTGAAATATCTAGATCCGATGCCATTGGACAAAGATCCAGGCATATAGATATAAAATTTAAGCATGTGAGACAATTGTCTCAAGATGGATTTATCAAAGCAGTGCATTGTGATACCTCTGAACAATTAGCTGACATATTGACGAAGCCTTTACCTTCTAAACAGCACAAATACTTAACTTCCAAATTGTATGTCTTATATTGTCCTGAATCTGAATGTAATTGGTGTTGTATAGCGAACCGGCATTTAGAGGGGGATTTGTCAGATGTAAATGCCTTATTCCCTAATGTGTAAATAATGTATATATGGGATATCAGGGGTTAACTTATTCTTTGACTCTTAATGTATTCATAATTCACCACTCCCACTCTTGGCTCCACCCTTTGTATATATAAGGAGCCACCTTCACCATTTTCTTTGCTTCTATCTGTGTATATTCAGTGAATATAGAATGCCTATTATAATTAAAGAGAAATATATTTAAACCTCTAACTCTCATTATTATTATTGAGTCTGATCCTAAAAATATTGCAACAGTACCATTTAGTAAAAAGCTGGGATATTCAATAAGTATCCCCAGTATATTCCAGTTCTGTTAACCAATCAATCTAGTGCACTGCTGATTTTATTTTATTTTTTTGTCAGAGAAAAGAAATGGTGTCAAATATTATTAGTAAAGCTTTTTCGGTCCCAACAATTACAGTGCTTTCCTTTGGTTTTGTAGATCGTTTAGGTACTAGTGTAAACTAGAAAACATTTAAGTATCCTACAGAATTGAGACTGGCTCAGATCTTTCCTCTAAAACAAAACAAAAATCACATCTGTCTTTTTTTGTACTTTTACTTTCTTTATTCTAGTTCTGTCCAGACAACTATTGTAACTCACTTCTGTACCTTTTTTTAAAAAATTAGGATTTGCTACTGGTTTAACAATTAACAATTAAAGCCAGCTCTTCTTATCCAGTCTTGCTATCAATCTTTTTTTTTTAATTTATCTCTTCAGACAAAAACGAAACAAAACAAAAACAACATTTTATTTATTTATTTACAGAGATTAGATATTATCTAATGCCAGGGTGTGTTGAAAGACTGCAATATGGTTTCTAATCTATTATAAAGTGCTGCTCAGCTGCATAAAATTTGACTGAAAATTCCAAAAACTGTAAGGATAAATAACAAAGAGGAAATAGAAGAGGTACACTCTCTGGATTGTAGATTATCATCAGATAGTTTTATCAGAAGATTTTTGCTGTATTACTCTGATAATATGATGCACTGCAATACAGAAGAATAAAAACAGATCCGTGTCTTTCTCACTTTTGTTCATCAATATGTCTTTTTTAATACAAATTATCTTACAAATTAATTATTGTCAGTGAATTGCTACCTAAAAGGAATAGTATGATAGTTATTACGGTTATCATGAAAAACAGTGTGCCTTTGCTCTTCTATGCTGACAGAATTCAAATATATAATATCTATTTCTTTATTTTTATGATAGTGTATATATTCTTTAATGAATAACAGCCTTTCAAATCAGGGGCAGTTTCTTCTTGTCATTGATGGAAAATTGACAATATACGATTTATTTCCATATGTCGGTATCTGCATTCCAGATCTTATATTTAAATAACAATTGCATCTGAACTTTTGAAAGGTGAAATAATTCAACTCTTTTACTTGAAATAATAAAAAAAACCCAGGAACTGATTTCTAATTGGTTGTCAATGATCAACATGTGTAACAGTACTATTTTGCATTACATTTTTTTTTCAGCAATGAGATATAAAGGAGAATAACTTGTTGTGAAAGAATATATGAATTATAATAGAATATATTGAAAGGGTGGGAATGTATAACAGGTGTTAACTGAGCAAATTACAATGTATAATTCTTGAAGAATTTAGTCAGTGTTTACTCATAGGGAAAACTACATTTACACATGTGCAATTTTCACTCCCAGCCTCACTTCCACAAAATAAAAATAATGTTATCATATTGATCCACTATTATGCCTGCAGGTTATTCCTCTGTGTTCAGGGACTAAATCCTTCCAGACATGAATGCTTGGAGCAAAATTAGCTCAGTTTGGTTTAAAAAATAATTTTCTATTGCATTCATTTTCTGGAAGACAGACTGCTTTTTATTCAGTATAACTGACTTACAAATGAGCATACTTATTAATGATAAAGACTTCACTCTGCATTATTCAGTCACCATAGAAAAGTGACATACCGCAGATAGGAAATCAGAATATTTCCAGGTTCTATCTGTGTCTAACTTTGCTTTTATAGTACATCTGAGAAGAAACAGGTTGAATTCAGGGACCTAAGAGCAAAAAAAGAGTATGAAAGTCCTGCACTAGCGATAGTGATTTCCAAATTCACTGAAGGCAAAGAATCTTTCTCCTCACCTCCTCAAAGAAGGAGGTCTAGGTTTAAGGGAAAGTCTAAGAAGGCTCAAGTGGGGCAATTATTTTCATAGCTTCAGGTTCATGCAATTTTTCATTAGATTCCACTGTATAATTTCATCTTTTCTTGTTGTTGATTCTTCAGATTACTCAGTCTGGAAAAACAGGTGAATGGGAGGGGGTGGTGGAAACCCCTTAAATAAGATCATCTTGGTTTTGTTTAGTGTAAAATGGAAGGAAGGAAGTTGAATAACCTTTTAAGATCCAGTTATTCTACCTTTTTTGGGAGTGAGGGAGAATCAATTATGTGACATTAAGTCATTGTCAACTCCTAGCGACCTCATAATAGATACGGCATTCCTGCAATCTCTGCTGTGCCTGTTTCTTGACATGACCTAGCCTGAAGGGCTTACAAGCATTCTGTAGATAAAGCATCTGATACTAATGGATCTTTGCCTGGTTTGAAAACTGTCATATCATTAAATGGCAGCAATAATCATTGTACCAGAAATCCAGCAAGTTCTGACAGGCTCTGGAGAACTGGTAGCGGAAATTTTAAGCAGTTCGGAGAACCGGTAGCAGAAATTTTGAGTAGTTCAGAGAACCAGCAAATACCACATCTGGCTGACCCCAGAGTGGGGTGGGAATGGAGATTTTGTAATATCCTTTCCCCAGGAGTGGGGAGGGAATGGGAATTTTGCAGTATCCTTCTCCTGCCACGCCCATCAAGCCACACCCACCAAGCCACACCACGCCCCCTCAAACCACGCCCACAGAACCAGTAGTAAAAAAAATTGGATTTCACCACTGCATTGTACCCCTGGTTGAGTGTAAATAGATCCTTCCTTCAGTATGGTGATTTGATTTAATTTAATTTAATTAATTAAATTTATATGCTGCCTCTCTCTTAAGACTCAGGGCGGCTCACAATACATTTAAAAAATCATTATAAAAAGACATTGAAAAATTAAAAACATTAAAAACTCATTCACACCATTCATGGCCGGATCTCGCCAGATCACAAGAGCGAGATCAAAGGCCCCAGGCCTGCCAGAAAAGCCAGGTCTTCACCACTTTTCGGAAGGCCAATAGGGTGGGGATGGTCCGGACCTCAGGAGGTAACTGGTTCCAGAGAGCTGGGGCAGCCACAGAGAAGGCCCTCCCCCACGGGCCCACCAGCCGACATTGTTTAGCTGATGGGACCCGGAGGAGACCAACTCTGTAAGATCTTACTGGTCACTGGGAGCTATGCGGCAGAAGGCGGTCTCAAAGATAACCTGGCCCTGAGCCATGTAGGCTTTAAAGGTAATAACCAACACCTTGAATTGTGACCGGAGACCAATAGAGAGCCAGTGCAGCTCGCGGAGAATTGGTGTAATGTAGGTGTACCTAGGTGCACCCACGACTGCTCACATGGCTGCATTCTGGACCAAATGAGTGACTATGAGGAGAGCCTCCCAATCCAAGTAGGGTCGCAATTGGTGCACCAGGCGAACCTGTGCAAAGGTCCCCCTAGCCACAGCAGTCAGATGTTGCTCTAATCTTAGCTGTGAGTCTAGGAGGACACCCAAATTACGAGCCCGTTCTGAGACAGGCTCAGAACAGGACAATTTCTCACACACACACCCCAGAACCAAGGATGGACAATCGACATAGTCTTTAGGAGGCAATACCCACAGCCACTTGGTCTTGTCTGGGTTAAGTCTGAGCCTGTTGACTCCCATCCAGACCCTCACAGCCTCCAGGCACCAGCACATCACATCCACCGCATCACTGAATTGACGCGGGGTAGAGAACTCTGATTGGTTTCCTGAATAAACGTTTATTTCATGTAGAAACATATGAAATTGTTTGCATCCAAATGAGTTTTCTATCAAGCAGTCATTTGTTCAGTAATTGGCTAATGCACAGAGCAATGCACCAGGTAGATAGGACTATTCCTGGACCAAAACAACTCCCAGGTCATCCTTGGAAGCATATGTAGGCACTTGGCTTCTTTTACAAAGAACACAGAATTGCAATACAGGTGAAGTATGTAAAGTATTATAGCCAGGGATGGGATTCAACCAGTTCGCACCACTTCGGGAGAACCGGTTGTTAACTTTCTGAACAGTTTGGTGAACTGGTTGTTGGAAGAAATCATTAGGGCAGAGAACCAGTTGTTAAATTATTTGAATCCCACCACTGATTATAGCCTTATCTCATGCTTACTTACTTAACCATTTAAAAATTGTGTTTATAGTATTCAGTTGTATATTCTAATCTGTTTTCAATTCACAATTTATAGTGTTTCCCTTAATATTAAGAACCCTTATATAAAGATCTTAGAGTTTTAATATTATAATGTTTTGTTGATAATGGTAGAGATTAGCAGTGGTGGGTTTCACATTTTGTTACTACCGTTTCGCCCTGAGTGCACGCTCCCGGTTTGCACATGTGCATGCGCCTGGCTTTCTGCCATGCACTTTGCTCACTTGCGCGTGCCTTCCACACATGTACCCAGCTTCAAAAACGTGCATAAATAGGATGGCATAGAGCCAGGGCAGGTAGGCGCCGATTTCTGCTACCGGTTCGGGTGAACTGGTCCGAACCAGCTGAATATCACCTCTGGAGTTTAGGTATGTTTTGTATCTCACAGGTTTACATATTTCACATACTTATAATAGGTGTAGTTGTACTACAAGTAGTTTCGTATCATATTGGTGCCTTTCCATTTTAAAGTCAACCAGCCACCTACAGTGGGGTTCTGTGCCTATGATTTTACATGCCTAGTTATTAAATATAGGTTTGTGTTTAGGTTTTATTCTGTTGTAATTATTTCTAAATGATAGGTTTCATTTATCTTATATGTCATCATTCTCACCTTTTATTTATAGCTATGATCTGAAGACAAATATTTCATGTTTTATTTTTTGGAGGGGTGGGGTAGAATTCCAATAGTAGCCTCAAATTTCTACAGTAGGTATTTCCTTTTTCAAACAATTGTCCTGTAAATAAGGTTCTTTACCAAATCTGAGATAATGGTAAGTATGCAGCAAACAGAACAGTTACTATCCAGATTTCTTTGTTGAATTCTATATCTTTTGTAACAATTGAATGTAGTCTTAGAAAGAGGGGACTGGGAAAATGATGTTTCACAGTGTAATAGATAAGTATATATGTACACTAGAATGGAAAAGATTTAGATGTAAGATTAAGTGTATACAGCTAAAAATTAAATGTAATGGTTAAGGCCAAATGTAATATCAGCAAAAGACTTTGCTTGCTTGTTAACTATCATAGATATCAGTGGGCAATGAGGTAGGACAAAAATAATAAGGCGAATAAAAATGCCATTATGTTGTTATGTGAATTCTTTCCCTGTACCTGCTTCTAACATTGTGATGCAATTACAGAAGAGTGGAGTTTGCTTCATGAAGTCACAACTAGAGAACATATCAGCCTATTTCATTCTTGTACTTATTTGATTTCAATCTATACAGCTACCCACTCACCAAGTGAGTAGGAATTCATCAGGCATTAACTGATAAAGAACTAGTGAACTTTTCATCCTAAGGGTGTTTATAACTAAAGAAGGATCACAAGTTCTTATAAGACAGAATCTGCAGCAAAGGCTAAATGAGCATAGAACTGGAACAGTGTCATTCAGATAGCACTACATTCTTATTTATTTATTTATTTATTTATTGGTTCAATTTATATGCCGCCCTTTTCTGGAGACTCAGGGTAGCTTACAATGCGTTAAGCAATAGCCTTCATACGTTTGTATATACCTGCTTAGTAGGGCTTTTGCTCCCCACCCCCCTAAGTGGTGTTCTTTTTTATATAAAGTCATCTTATTGCCCCCACAAACCGGGTCCTCATTTTACCTACCTCAAAAGGATGGAAGGCTGAGTCAACCTTGAGCCTGGTGAGATTTGAACTTGCAGTAATTGCAGGCAGCTGGTGTTACTTAACGGTGCTTTAGTCTGCTGCGCTACCATGGACCAACATCCTTCACATAAATTATGGTCTCAGGACACTATGAGTAATTCTATTTCCCATATATTCAAGATCAATTTGCAGCACATTGGCCAACTACTGATATCTGTACCCAAAATTGATCATACCTTCCCCTTCCCTCCTGTGTTGACAGTAGAGGGTGAGTGGGAAAAAAAAATCCAGTTGAAAACATAATTAAATTAGTTCAGTTTAAAATTTGTAAATATAATACCACTCACTTTTTTTTTTGTTCTTTAGCTTGCTGAACAGTATACTTTTTCTCACAGTCTTTTAATATACATTTATATTTGCTTTTACTGTAAATAGGTTTTCTGGGTGAACTCTGTGAATCAAAGGAGGATAGTTGTCTCTCCCAGCCCTGTGGAACTACCAGCCTCTGTCAGGAAAACCTGGATGGCTATAGCTGTTTCTGTGCACCTGGTTTTATAGGTATGCTTGAATTTAAATATAATCAAACCTATTGATGCAACTTATTTTTTAAAGTCCTCTTAGCAGCTTTTAATTCTCAATCAGTTGGATAGAGGAGAACAGGTTTCAGTTCAACCATGACAAGACTGATATTTTAAACACCCCCAGTTCTCTTACTTTTTAACTGGTGCATGTTTTGGGGAGCCTATTGCTCAAATCATCCCCCATGTGGCAGATGTAGCTAGGGCAACTTTGCACTGGCTTGCCTTGTGCATTAATGTGCCTGTTTCTGAGACTATGGGGACTGTACATGTGGGCAAATTTGTGGGTGGGTGGAGAAGCGGACCACTCCGGCTGAACGGAAATGGTGGTCCATCCTTCCAGGTTGACTGGTGTCATCTGAATCTTGCAAGCAGAGAAATTATGACTCTCTGACAGGAAAATATCCCCTAAGGCTCAAACTCCTAATGTTACACTACCTTCTTTTTCTTGCTCCTCCCAACTTTGTTGTTCTTAACTGCTCTTGTCGTTGTTGTTCGTAACCGCTCTGCCCAATTATGTTTCTCACAAACAAAATCCTTCACTTTCTGTCAGGTGTGAACTGTGACATAGAAGTGAATGAGTGCCTAAGTGGTCCATGTCACAATGGGGCTACGTGCATCAATCAGCTTAATGCTTTCAACTGTCTGTGTTCTAGTGGATTTGAAGGTAACAAAAAAAAATACAGGTACAGATTTTAAGAGATCAATCTACAATTACCAATCTTTAAAACACAATAGTGTCCAGTAAATCTATCCTATTCTTCTTTATGAGCCATAATAATTACAGGGTTCAAGTCCTTGTCTCATGTCAAATTTGCTCCAAGCTACAATTGTATCCAAGCAGCATTTTATTCCTTTCTACCTTAAAATAGACAATACTTTGCTGGGTATTACTTGTTAAATAAATCATTTCCATTTTTATCCTGAAAAAAGTGTCAATCATCTTTAAATTAGGTTATTAGGACATATGTTTATCTAATTTATCTTGAAATAAATAATATTGGTCGTTATTCATTAGATTGGATCCGATATAAGTCTTCTGTGGCTAGCAGGCTTTCGTGTTGCTGTTGCTTTAATCAAGTAAATGTTTCTCTGCTGAATCTGCTTTAGAGGGTGGGAAAAGAGGTTCTAGTGAGGGACTGGAAGAGGAGTCTAGAAAGAAAGCAGAAAGCTGAAAATCAGCTTCCCCCTTTTTCAATGAGAGTCTTCTCGCCTCAGATACATTCCCCTATAACGATTGTGCATTCAGTATCATCCAAGTGCTTGCAAATAGAATTAATCCACATGAGAGATAGTTCTGATTTAATCTAGCTTTTCTTTCCCATAGAAAAATCCAACATACATCTTCATACACTCACCTTCATACTGACTGCAAGCACTTCTGCTGGGTCTATTATATGGGTTGAATTGAAGGAATGTGGCTAATGAACATGATACCCTCTCCTCACATCATGAGAAATATTTGTTTCTATATTTCTTTGAACACAAACTTTAAGCAGCCATGAGCTTAAAGAATGAAGGACAAAAAATTAATGAGGCTAAAGCAAGGGTGAAATTGAGCAGGTTCTGACAGGTTCTGGAGAATCAGTAGTGGAAATTTTGAGCAGTTTGGAGAACCAGTAGCAGAAATTTTGAATAGTTTGGAGAACCAGCAAATACTACCTCTGGCTGGCCCCAGAGTGGGGTGGGAATGGAGATTTTGCAGTATCCTTCCCCTGCCATGCCCACCAAGCCACGCCCACAGAACTGGTAGGGAAAAATTTGGATTTCACCACTGGGCTAAAGTAATAGTAATTGAAGCAAGAAAAGCTGGGAATCTTTTCAATTAAATTCCTTGTGTGTCGAATCATACTTGACCAATAAAGTATTCTATTCTTTAAAAAAAATCTGTCCAAAAAGCATTCCTTAAGGCATATTAGGCAGGAAATTTCTGTAAATATTGTAATGTATTTTCACATCTGAAATTTTGTTACCCCATCCCCCTTTTGGTGAGAACTCATTTGCTGCCTTAACAAAACCAGAAGGAAGGTTTTCCTTGATGTCACTGCAAATCCATTCTATTCTATTTCAATGTCAATTCTTTTTTATTCTTTATTGATGCAAATTGATAAAGAAATTGGTTGCTATATATCTTGAGAATCAATTCAGTGTCTCTGAAGACTACTTTTCTTTTTGTGCCCTCTTAGCACATCAGTGTAACAGCTCAAATAATAAAGTGTCTCCAGAATGCTTTAGTGAGACAGGTTGAACTTATAATCATACTACTGACAGAATGTTCTCAACAGTGAGTTACTTTACAGGAGCATGCCAAATAAAACTATACTCTTAATCAAATGTTTGGCTTCTGTAAGGTATTGCCTTTTTCTCCCTCTCCAATCGCTATATAGGTACACTTTGTGAAATCAACACAAATGAATGTCACTCCAACCCTTGTATCCATAATGGAACCTGTATGGATCTTATCAATGGATATAGCTGTATCTGCTTATCTGGCTTTGCTGGTAAGTGGCATGAATCCTTTCCTAGGAAATTCCAATCTCCAAGGATTATCACACGGTTATTAATTTTGGGCATGCTTGGGTTATATGTCATAATTTAATGTTTATTTGAATCCTCAGCAAACCTTGTAAACTTTATGTAAAGTTAATTTTACATGGAAAAGATTTTAAATATTTTCTTGCCTGTAATCATAACATATTCTTTCACTTTTCTTTTGTGTATCTCCTCTTAATAAAATTATGTCATTATTATTTTATAATACATGACCAGCTTGGTTATAGAAATATAGCAGTAAGGGATCAAAGGATCTTGAAATTTCCCACATAAACTGCCTGTGGACAAAAGAAGAAACTCCATCTTATTTTGCATAGCACTGAGATGGAATTTTTATCCTGTAATGATCCTCCAGTGGAGAAAATAATAAAAGCAATACCTCAAAATCTACTCACTGGGTGTGGTGAGGTTTAAGATTTAGAATGTACTTAAAAATAATTCTTTAAATGAAGCCTATGGCATATATGACATCTCTTTTTACCAATCAGAAAGGAATATTTTAGGCATCTGGCTTGTACCATTCCAAAACAACATTGTGCTTAAACTTTGTAGGTCAAGTATTTAAATTTCTAGACTCACAGTATCTTCTATCATGATTCTTCAGCTTTCTGAACTACCTGTGTATCCAAATTCCCTTAACATATAACCTGCTTAAATAATTTGTGCTTACTTGTGCTTGTTTTTGACCTTTGATATCTGAACCTTCAAATAATTCCAAACTTGTGATTGCTGTAGCCAGAATTAGGGTGTAAGAGACTAAAATCATGTAAACATTTGCATTGTGTAGCATGTAGTTACTTGATTCTGATGTTTGTGTATTCATTCAGTGAATGTCATAGTCTTCAGACTGGATCTTTTCTGATTGTTTGAGTTCTAGCCAAAGGTCTAAGTATCATAGAGTTATCATTGTAGTATGTAGCAAATTCTAAACAAAAGTTTTTTTCCAAACTTTCAAAGTATTTAAGTACAAAGTTCCAAATATTTTGTAAATCTCTTTAGTGTTATCATAAATAAATTATTAAACATAAATTAAATACAGGCATGATAGGGAAGCAGTTTTGAAGTTCAAATACAATTTAGGGTCCAGTTTATTTGAAATAAACTGGGAATAATATTACAACAACATATTACAAATAGCACTATTATTGCTATTTAAACTCTGTAGTATCATAGCCTGGGCACTTATAGCTTTGAGATGTACAGTGGGTGAAAATACTTCCTTTTTTGAAGAATTGACACATAGCTACCTAGTCATTAAAAATAAATGTTATGAACAATAACATTGGTACTACAGTGGTTTAAAGCACCCTGTTATTAACACAACTGCCTGCAATTTACTGCTGGTTCGAATCTCTCCAAGGCTCAAGGTTGACTCAGCCTTCCATCCTTTCTAAGGTAGGTTAAATGAGGACCCAGTTTGTGGGGGCAATAAGCTGACTTTGTATAAAATATACAAAAGTATGAAGGCTATTGCTTAGCGCACTGTAAGCCGCCCTGAGTCTCCGGAGAAGGGCGGCATATAAATCAAATTTAAAAAAAAAAAAAAAAAAAAAAACTTCCTTTCAATTTTAGACAAATGCCCCATTGAATTAAATCACAGGATATTTAAACATCAGATTCCTTGAAAACCTACCAAGGCATAAATCTATGATACAGAAAGTCTAAGATAGGACAACATTTTAGGAATTAAGTTTGCTTTGAACAAGTACAATTAACTTCAGACGCAGAAGGTCCTAGAAACATTCTGCATAACTCATAGTGCCCTGTTAGATACTTCATCTGATAGGCTTACTGTGATCTTCCCTTTTCTGTGTCTTTGCCAGCAGAATTTGCAAGAAAAACAGAGAAAGGAAACTGGAGATTTGATTCCAACCTTTGTTGTAGCATCTGTTGTCAACATTGTCTGCCTTCAAGAAAAAGCTCAAAGCTGAGCTTTTCCAGAAGGCTTTAGAGGCCTAATGCCATATGTTGCATTTGAGCTTTATTTGTCTTATTTTTATACTGTTTTATTTTACCATATTTCTTTCTCTTTGGAGTTGCTGAGATTGCTATGATTGCATCAGTGTACAAATAATAAACAAATCTTTCAAGTAAACCTTTGATTTTTGTCTTGTTAATGAATTTAACATAAAAGTTTTTTTAAAAAATCACCATATTCCATAGGGAAGATAAGAAATTAAAATAACTCTTCAAGTTCTCCATAATGGCCAATTGCAACATTCACTTCCTGAAAAGTTGGAAGAGCTATAGTAGCTGTTGTTTTGACTTTCTTTTCACCTCTAGGACAATCTTCATAGTTTACTATTAAAAATAAGCTTGTTATATATTCTCAGCAAGCTTCTTTTGCCTCCCAAATAACTTATTGAAGTACTCTGAAATGCTCATTAGAGAAACCTAAATTATACAACTTGTGGTCCTATATATTCAAAAAAGAATCTTATTTCTAGCCCACTTGATGATTGAAGTGTTCTGTCTTTTAGCTGGGAGTACTGGGAAGTAGTTCCCTTGCTCATCACAGCTAAAATTTCTCGTGCCATATTCTTGAACATGGAAAATGATGTTTAGATAAATGAGGTTAGGGATGGATGAGTTTTTCACCCAATTTGCATGTTGTATAAATGCACTTTCATTTATGGAGCTGATATACTGACTATTAATATATATACTTATATTAATATTTATACTTTTCCAGCTTTGCAATGCAGATTTCCAGTTAAATCTGTACAATAGGAAAATGAATATGAAAAATGCACCTACTTGTGAACATACTGGGAAAAGAAAAACTACATAATGGAAAACAGTTTGGATAAACATCAATATATTGATGAAACTTGACTATGACAATGCAACTTTTCAGAGCAATGCATATAAAAATGCATAGATATTTTTGTGTTGCATATTGGGGGGGGTGGAAACCCTGCTGAAACATGACAAAACAAATTTAAGGCCATGCCAACAAGAAATGACCTATCTGGTATAGAGACATGCTTCTTATTGAAATTAGGAGTGTAATTCAGAGGCAGGAAAGTTTAGTGGTGATGAAAGGAAATAAAGACTCTGATTGCAATGTATGTAAGGACCTTATTTCTGTGATTTAGATTGATTTCTCCAAACAAGATGGACTTGAATCTCAAGGTACAAATGGAACAATTATAAATTGGCACCTGCTTGTCTTATTAAATTGCTGGCTCTTCAATTATCTTTTCAAAGGTATTCACTGTGAAAGTGATCTAGATGAGTGTGCTTCTTTCCCCTGCAAGAATGGAGGCACCTGCATTGACCAGCCCGGTAATTACTCCTGCCAGTGTGTGGCTCCATTTAAAGGTAATGAACACCGAGGGAGAAGGGAAGGTAAACAAAATTAACTTTAGAAAGCATTTCTGCCTCTTGTCTGAACTGATTTCATTCTCCCAAGCAGAATTGTTAGGCTGTGATTTTCTCAATGCAAGCTTCAAAAGTGACTAGCCAATTATCACTTAGACTGCGACTAATGTGAATTAAACTTTGTTTATTCATCCACTGAAAGACTTGCTTCCGTTATTAGAGGAGATATAGTGAACACAAAATAAGAGTTGAATGCCATGTGTGGATTCACAGGGGAAAATCATAATTATTTTATTCTGATCCAATAAGGAGTGAAATTTAGACTCAGCTATCTCAAGATTATGTTTTGTTAGCATGTTTCAATGCATTTTTTTTACTAATTCTTTAAAAAAAATCTTTTAAAAACATTATGGCAACCAATCACTTATTTTAGCATCATGTCTTTAAAATTAAAAAGTTCTCAAACAAAATGAGCACAATTCAAAACACACTGATGATGTCTCCTCGAATGGTGATGAAACTTTTGCAACCAAATTGTCAAGTTCGGAACTCAAACCAACAGCCTAACTACTAACCCGAGCTACTAATATTCAAACACATTTCAGTTCTCAAACACTTAACTGCCGCTAAATTATGCTGCATTCAATTTAGTGTTTTTAAAGTGTATTAATTTACCATAAAAACTATGATCAATAATTTAAAAATAGCAAAATATAGGAGGTTTTCCTTGGAAAGCACTGAGAATTTCACAGTTATATATATGCATCTAAAACTATGTATTCAATTCATTTTTTCCATTGCTGTGTTTCTTGTGCTGGATATCACTGACAAATGTTAATTTTTTAAAAATTTGGAATTCCCTTTTCTTAATAGAATGTTGGCCCATATCTTCAGAGTAGTCTTTGATTTTTCTGTGGACAGGAATTAAAAGCATATTTAACAGAGGTATTTATCTTTTTTACTGCATACTTCTTCTTAGAGTTAAGAGGGAGTGTGAGGGTAGAATTTACCCTACTGCATATAAAAAATAAATACATATATATTTCTGTTATAATCCATTGTTTGCTCTCCTGTTCAAACCTAGTGTAATTTTCACATACAGACATTTTGCATTTAATAAGAAATGAAGTCTGTTTGCAGTGTTAGCACTCATGTTCCATCCATTTTTTATCTTCTTTCTATTCCTGCCTCCTCTTTGAAATCAGTTAGTGCTGCATAGTCATCAAGTATATTTAACCCTCATTCCAGTTGATACCACCTAACCAACATTGGCTAATCTTGAAGAAACAGAGTGGGACCAAATTAGCACTAGGATGGGAAATCCCTGTCAAATGTCAAGTTTGTACTATATATGTACAGAGAAATTGAAAAGGGGAAAAAAAAAAAAAACCTTGAAGAAGGCAGTGACCTGGTATTTTCTTCTGCTACCTCCAAAATCATATTAGGTGTTTAGGATAATTTTTTTCCATTGTAAATATTTTTGTACTGACACAAATTTTATTCAGTTCTACCGAAATCATATTTTACAGACTTTAGAACCCATACAGAATCTTTTTTTTTTTTTTACCAGAAATCCCTATGACTTCCTGTTCTAAAGTGTCTTATAACTATAGTTTGTCTTTTTTTGTGAGGGGGAAATGACCTTTAAAAGAATGGGTTGATAAAGCACTTTTTTTTTATAATTTTGTGAGCAAAGAAGAAAAAAGTGATTACCACATTTTTCCTTTTCAATGATTACCTAATTGAGCTGTGCAGCTTTTTCAGGTATTTCCTTTGTGGGCAATTAGCCTTCCTTACACTTGAAGTAAGCCATTCACCTTGGATTCTTCTCTCCTTTCTCTTCCCACTTTCTCCTTCAAATCATTTTCTTCTGTCTTCAAGAATATCTTTAGGGCTGCTCACATATGTTCTAAACCTTCCTCCATATTGGTTTAATTCCCAGAATTATTGATACTTTCTGCTTTATAATACCATAAATTGTTTAGATTTGATATTACCTTACTTACTATACTTTTCTCCAAATTCAAAACTGATTAAGATTTTCCTCCAAGATGTTTATTTTATTCTATTATTTTACTTATGTTTTGTTTACGTTATTTTCATTTCTTCCTTGATATTGTTGTAAGTCACCTAGAGTAACCCCAGAGTGAGATAGGGGGCAAATAAATTTAACAAATAAAACATGCCACTAGAACCCCAGAAATACAGATCCTCAAATATACGGCAATAAGAATTAAAACAGAAATGATCAAACATTAAAAAATACTTTTGTTGGCTGCAGTTTTTCTTAATTTATATACAGTATTTAGAAAAATTATATGGCTGCCTATCTTATTAATGTGACTGCAGGAGCACTCGTATTTTCAAAGTTTTTCTTACCAATTTTTCACAGTTAGCTATCTGAATGAGATGGTTAGATAGTGTCATCTATGCAGCGGGCATGAATTTGGGCAGACTCCAGGAGACAGTGGAGAACAGGGGTCTTGGCGTGCTATGATCCATGGGGTTGAGAAGAGTTCGACACCACCTAACGCCTGAACAAAAACAACCAGGACTGTAATTAAAAATAAATAAATAACTAAAAAGCAAAGCACATTCCTTAACCCCTTATAAAAGTGGCAAGAAGGAATACAGTTAATTGAGTAAATACTGAAGTATTGTATTTTTTAGAATATAAAATGCACCAGAGTATAATACGCACCTTAGTTTTTGGGGAGGAAAATAGGGGGAAAAAATTCTGCCTACCAGGTAATCATCTGACTAGTGTCCATAGCTTGGTCAGCTTCAGCACATTGGTTTCCCGGTTTTGAGCATGCATGTGCGCATGTGCTCGCTTCGCTCTTGCATGCAGAGTTGGGGCTCAAAAACAGATTCTAAAGGACAGCTGATTGTGGGAGGGAGCAGCAATGAGAAAAGCAGGCAAAGCGCGGAAGATCGCTTCACTCACAAGTGCCTCGTTGGGGCTGAAAAACAGCTTCAAAGGAACAGCTGATCATCGGAAGGAGCTCCAGTGACTAAAGCAGGTGAAGTGTGGAATGGATAAGAGAAGGCAGGAGCTGTTCCAGGTAGCAATTTTGGGCAGCGTGCATCGGGTTTTCAGCCTCCAAACATGCTGCCTTTTCGGGCGGTGATCGGTGGCGATGTGCTTTGGTGATCCCTGCAGCCTTGAAGGGCTCTCAAATGGATCATTTGGAGGCTGAAAATGTGATGTGTGGAGCCCCAAAACACAAGCCATTGTCGGTGGCAATCTCTGCAGCAACGAAGAGGACGTGCGGAGGTTGAAAGGTAGGGGCCAGTGGGTGGGCCGGGCTACATTCAGAGTATAAGACACACCCAAATTTTCAGCCTCTTTTATCAAAAATACAGTAGTTTTCAGAGGGTCTGAGAAAAGTTTTGGGACAGCCATTTTGGAAAGCACCTGTGATCGAAGTATGGAAGAAGATGTTTTCCCTTGGAGGCTCTGTGTAGATGCTTCAGAGGCTTTCCCAGATGGTCTGCACATGCATGAACACATACAGGCAGTGCTTCCACTTGGACTGGACTCCGGGAAAAGCGAAGTATCTGGGGAAGTCCACAAAGAGGCTTTATGAAACGTTCTGGATGATACCTCTACCTCAGTAGTTCCAGGACAGGCCCTTTACTTATGCCCTCACCTTTTCCAACATGCTGTTTGAATGATTTCCACAGTCACGATTCTCAGGCTGTGTGTTTTCTAATGTATCTCATTGGAGGGTTGCAGCTAATGTTTCTGAAATATTTTGGGATTCTGCTGAAATATGAAAGCTGTGATTTCCAGTTGAATCTCTGGTTGAGCTGTACAATTTACATAAAATCTCCTTCATATATTCCATAAAAATACTTAATGCTGCTGAAATGTGGCTTGATTAAACACAGATGCCAAAATCTGCTCATAAGCATTTGGATTTTTTTCATGATCATTACTGGGTTATTACAAACTGCACAGAGCAAGGTGGGGTGGAAAAATACAAAGAAAGAGAAGTGAAATATACGTGGGAACTACTATGGATTCCAGACACCATAAGAAGAATCTAAAATTTAGGAAGTTCTCTTGCTTCTTCTGTATTTGGTTCTTAAATTTTCTTGGATTTTGTTCATACAATTAATATGTGAATCATCTTTTCAAAAATTAATACTTCTAGATGGTTGTATTCTGTTTGGTCTTTATTGACATGGACTTTGGCATTGATTATGACTTAAATGCATCCTGATGTACGTTTAACCAAAGAAAACAATTTTGGTAAAACCATTTGGCATTTCCCAACCAAAGAATAATAGAATCACATCCAAAATCACAAGTGCCCAGCCATATAAATTTAACTAATTAAATTTAATTAATTATAAACTTGGCTGTGTCAACAGACTTGGGGGGTCTCAGGGAAATGACATGGCTACATTAACATCTAATATTCTCTTCTAATCTTTTAATAATATTAATAATTTTAAATTGTGGAATATTTTCAATATAATGGTTTTATGGGTTTTTCTAAATTGTATGCCACCCAGAATCATGTCTTGTATGATGGGAAACCATATCATTATAAGAAAGAGAGGGGGGGAGAGGGAGGGAGAGAGGGAGAGAGAGAGAGAGAGAGAGGGAAGGAAGGAAGAAAGAAAAGAAAGAAAGAAAGAAAGAAAGAAAGAAAAAGAAAGAAAGAAAGAAAGAAAGAAAGAAAGAAAGAAAGAAAGAAAGAAAGAAAGAAAGAATTCAAAAATCATTGGGAACATAGCAATTCTAGATTAATGTTTGTGTTTTTTGCATGGACTAAAGTGCAGGTATATGGTGAGCTTATATGGTGAGCAATGCACTCCTGCTATGTGTGTCTGGAAAGTATGTCTGAGTTTTGCTGTGCTTGCTGCATACTACGTGAGTGAAGTTCTAAATCTTCTTTATTCCAATATTGAAAACCATCTTTTAAAATCAACAGTCCTTTCCAGATACATAGACAGAAATTTACGTAACTGTAGACTTAATTACCTTTAGAAAAACAATACAATGTAGTACCTATGTAGTACTCTTTTCAGATCATTATTTGATCACTGAAATAATGCAGACGTGATTCTTTATAAAGAAATAAGGTTTAGATTTGTTTTTTCTGGGAAATAAACGAATCAATTTCTGTTCTTTTCAGAACTTTATGCAGGTATGGCATACAATTTTTATTTCTTCAGCATGCTGTCAAAGTGTGTTTCTTATTTGCATTAAGCATGATTGCATGGTTTGCCTGAGGTTCTTTACTTGTGATTCTCTGCAGTGCATTTTGAAGTTGCTAAGTGCTGTTTTTTACTGCCACTATTACTTAGGGGGAAGACGTGGGTGGGAGGGAAGACTGGAATGTTTGATAATTCTGTGAAAACCAACAAACAGAATGTTTAATGAAAGCCTCAGTTCCAAAGTATCTTATACCAACTAGATTAACTGTTGAAATTTAAGTCATGAGGAGCCTGGAGGTGCAGTGGACTAAACTACTGTTAAAGTAGTATTTAGCTGCCAGCTGCCTGCAATTACTGCGAGTTCAATTCTCACCAGGCTCAAGGTTGACTCAGCCTTCCATCCTTTTGAGGTAGGTAAAATGAGGACCCGGTTTGTGGGGGCAATAAGCTGACTTTGTATAAAATAGAACACCACTTGGGGGGGGGGGGCAAAAGCCCTACTAAGCAGGTATATACAAAAGTATGAAGGCTATTGCTTAAAAGCATTGTAAGCCGCCCTGAATCACTGGAGAAGGGCGGCATATAAATCAAACTAATAAATAAATAAATAATAAAAGCAAGGTATAGTCCAGACTTTCTTCTTCTTTCACAGAATTAAGTATTTTGTTAAGGTAATTCTATTATGAGCTTCTGCTGTAGATGAGCAATCAGTCCTGGAAACTGACCATTGCTTTAATGAGCCAAAAATATATGTTGTAGCCATTCTCCCAAAGGGAAGTGTTCCAAAACACTTTTTCTAAATTGGAAGCACCACACTGCCACATTAAATACACTTAACGTAGTCATGTAGTTATTAATTTCACCGACTGAATCTTAAACATATGATGTAGGAGCAACTATTGAAAGGGCTCAAGGGGCAGAGTCAAGGCTTGTGGGGTGATAGTTATAAATTCCATGATGATATTTTTTTGTAATTCAAAGGATTTCAAGTTATAGAAGGCTTAAAGCTTCATCGGCCTTATTGCAAACTATTTTATTTCATGGATTAAGTAATAAAGCAATCCTTAGGATTAAGGGAAGAATTTATGGCAAAAGCACTAGCACTGTGCCAGTGTGAATGAAAAATGTAAAGGGGGATTGCTCTGCCAACTCTAATATTTGCATAATTTCATTTCAGGGAACAAGGGAACTTTATATCTTAGTGGGACAAATACTTGAACAGTACATTGATATTGCTGAAAAGTATCACTTTCCCCCTATCATTGGGGGTGCCTCATATGTGCCATCACTGCTATCACTTAGATTCTAGCTAATGTACAGTACAACAGATGTCAACCTTAACCAATATAATGAAAGAAAATTACCAAGATACTTAATTTGATAGACAAAAATAAATGAAACGATGAAAATTTATCTTAGGTATTTGACGGGTTTCCTGTTGTTTTCTGGAATGTGATGTTACCAATTAATTACTTAAAAGCCGTTATTCTAAGCTTTGAGGGTGACCATAAATTGCCGCGTAGATTTCTTTTATGGGACAAATTAAAATAATTTCAGTCATTTACTAAAAGAAGCTGAAAAATCTGTCATGGGGAAAGTAAAATGCTATTTATACCAAAACCAAAACTTATTTGATCATTTTAACTCTCAGCTGCATATTGCATTAGCTTAGATCTTGCAAGATTTTTTTTTTTTTATAGTGGCATTGTAAATCCTACACAATCATTTTCATTTAATTTATTCTGGAAGACCTTGAGCTGATGCAGAGTAACCTTGAACAGCCTTTTAGCTTTGATATTAGAAATGCAGTGACAGGAACACAGAGAAACTGGCTAACACGGTGATACAAATATTGTTTACCAAATATGATGAAGTGAAGCAAGAAAAAAAGCTGTTATTGAAATTGATGCTGTTTTTTAAATCATGCAATAATGATTTGTATACCCTGCCACTTTAACCCCTAAACATGGCTACTGGAGGAAGGATCTACTGGATATGATTTTAAATGCTACTTTCTCTTAAGAAATCCAAGAAAGCTTTTATGATGTTAACATATGCACATCAGGGGGTGGGTTCTACTTACCTTTACTACCGATGCGAACCGGTCCAAACCGGGAGCAACCCACCCCTGATAAACATACGATTAACATATCATGCAGGTATGGAAGAGTGCTGTCACCTTTGAATCGAACCTGGCAGAAGCCATTTTTCTATTCCTCAGTTGCCACACCGAGTGGGGAGGGGGAAGGAGGATGAAATGCATTACTAGACAAAACACGGAACTCTCTCATGGGAACCAAGGTCATTTCTACAGGTGGTGGATAGAGATGGGAAGGAGTGCCTGGAGAGCCTGGCAATTAACCTTATTGGCCAATGTGACCTGTGATTTGGCGAGGGAGTTATTTCCTATGTTAATTATACTGAAACAGTGGAAAACATTTAGAGTTGGTTTTCCATTTGATCATGCCGATATGATAAAGAAGCTCTTATAGGAAGACCTCAGCCTCAGAGTTTTGATTTGATTGGGTTTGTTAGTCGGGATCATGACAGGTGCATCTTGACTTGTGAAATTTACCCAACCATCAGCCCAAATCTTTTGATGTTATTTGCTTTTTGTAAACCAAATTGAAAACATTTATTGTTCTCCATGCATTTAAGCTGCTATTTTATGAATTCCTTGTAAAGTGGAATTACACAT
Organism: Pantherophis guttatus; assembly: GCF_059756535.1. Classification (NCBI taxonomy): domain Eukaryota; kingdom Metazoa; phylum Chordata; class Lepidosauria; order Squamata; family Colubridae; genus Pantherophis; species Pantherophis guttatus. Next base: position 226,110,932 of record NC_142063.1, on the reverse strand, counting down.
TTTAGGCATACAATCTTGTTAGGAAATGATAATTCCCTAACTTGTTGGGTTGGCAATATATAAACCCTCAATATAGCTTTAAGACTGTATTGCTGTATTGCATCATACTGTGTCCTGATTGGTTTGCTCTGTAGCCAATGTCCTTAAGAGGGAGCTTGAAACATGGTTTGTTTCTCTTTGCTGATCATTATTGCTCTTTGCTAATCGTTACTGATCTTTACTGCTTTTTGCTGTGTTTGCTACTGTTTGCAACTGTTTATTGTGTATGACTATGACGACTGGTAAGAAGACTTTGTTATTGGATTATCCCTGGACTATTGTTTTACTATCTACTGCTTTATCTGTGTATGACCTGGACTGTTTATTGGACTGTGCCTCCTACTATTTCCTAAAAGTAAAACACAACTCAGTGTATCTGTGTGTTGGCTGTTTATTTGCAATTGCTCTCAATTGCTTTCATGTGCACACCCTTGCTACTCAAGGGTTGCTCTGTGACTTCCTTAACAAATCTGCTGACACTTTTATGTAATTATGCACACACATGTTTGAAAAAGTGTAAAATAGAAAAGTAGAACCTTGTTTAACCAAATCTAACAATATTTCAAATGCTACAGCATGTAGTGAAGTTTTGCTCATTTTTATTAAATATTAACATTGTTCCCTTGCTAAAGATATTGTAAAGAGTGGCAGTAGAAATTATGGAACTAGACACAATTACAGTAGAGGAGATAGGAGTTGACATTATCTCATTTCAGGTGCAGTGATTTCCTTTCCTGAAGAAATTTCCATGCAAGTGTATCTAGAGAATTACTCATTTTTCAAAAACTGCTCCATAAAACACTATTTGATAATCTTATTTTCCATATCTTTGATGCTGGGTTGTTTTTGGAAACAATTGATGCAAATTCTTCCCAAGAACTCTCCTCACATAAAGAACTTTTTAAGGTTCTTGTCCAGAAAGTGTCACTATTTTACAGAAATTGTACACTAGTTGTGGTTGTAGTTCCAAAAAATAACTTGCTGAAGATACCCAGTCTGGTCCCCTTCAACAGTGTTTTGTTGCAATTAATCCTAGAATCACATAATTATGGAGATGGGATGACCACAAAGGTTATATAATCTTAAAATGTGTGTGTGTGTGTGTCTGTAGAACACAATCTTAAACCATCTTTTGTTCCTTTGAGAGGAAACTATCTTAAAAACCTGTAGAGAAGGAGAAACCATAGCCTCCATAGATAAGTTAAAGGATGTGACATTTACCATAGGAAATGTTTCTATTTTATGAAGAATGATCTTCTAGATAATTACAATTTATATGCAGTATTTCTAATCCTAGTTTCTATGGTAATGAAAAATAGTTTCTCTTATGATCTATAGAATAGTAATTATAGTTTTATTAACTTTTAATTGGAGCTTATAGGTAGTTGTAATCAGTGATGTCATCAAAGCAAATCATCAAAACTCACTTGGCACACATATCACCAGTTCATGTATCATATTGCATATGACATGTTGCTTAATCCTGTCAGGAAAGACTGCTTGCCAACCATGAACTAATGAATAACATAACCCTCCACTCAATTGTTTTGACTCCTGATAGCTCTAGGATTTGATTATATTGAAAATATAGGCTATTTTGGAATACATTCTATTTCAACTGTTTTTGAAACAAATAAAATATGGCTTTGAAAGTCAGTTTGGCAAACTGGTTAAAACATCAGGCTAGAAACTGAGAGACTGTGAGTTCTAGTTCTAGTTCTAGATTGTGAGTTCCAGTCTTGCCTTAGGTACAAAGTCAACTGGGGATCTTGGGTTTAGGAAGGAGGAAATGGCAAACCACTTCTGAAAAATCTTGCCAAGAAAACTGCAGGGAGCTGTTTAGGCAGTCTCCGAGAACTGAAAACAATAGAATGGGGAAAAAAATGTTTTATTTTATTATGTTATAAAGTCAACATGTGATAATTACCTCACAGTCCTGTATTATATTGGAGTATGAAAAAAAATGGAAAAATTAGATTTATGCCTGCTCGTGCAGGGAATTAGGGAGTGTGGATTCTCTACTTCAAGAGAAGAGAAACAATGATTAAAAAGTTTGTGGACTACATAAATCATCAAGTTTCCCTTGAAGTCAAGTGGTAGTGTCTGGCCTACATCAGCAGGTAGATATCATAGATAGGAATCTATGAAAACTATGCTCATATTATAAGTGATAATTCTACTACCCCTGTAGTTCTGCCTCTACCATCTCTACAAATTGGACAGTCAGTTATCCTTTCAGAATATTTTTCAAACAGGACATGTTTCCTCAAATTATAAAAAGATTAAAGATTACTAAGTAGTCAGTCAAAATCATAAAATGAGAAACAGTGCAAAAAATTATGTGCAAGCTTTTGCACAGAATTTGATTAAGTGACAAAATGTGTCAAATATAGACAATTTTAATAGCAATACATTGCAGTGAATTCTAAGGAGATGGTTATATAGATTGATGGTACTTGCTTCACATCTTCTCATTTAAATGACACAATTTATATCTGGGTTGTTTGGAAGAAATAAAGTGATGCTCCTATCTGTAAAGAAAAACAGAAATATTCTATTTCTTGTGTAAGGTCAGTGCTTAAAAAAAGAAACTAACTGCTATATTCTGACATGTTATACCTGTCTTTTTATGTTTTCTCCAATTTTGCATTAGTTTTATTATAATTATATGTCAACTTCAAGGTCTCATGTTATATAGTATTCTGATTTCCTAAAGGCTTTTAGAAGTCAGTGTAATCCATCTGCCACTTTGAATGGGCTAAGCTATTGATCCCTCGTCTCATTAACGGATAATAATTTTCTTACACAAATATCCATGTTCATTACACTGAACAACTGTACATCTTATAGGAGAAGGGAATTTTCATAAAACATTGAAAAAATAGACATATTTATAAAAATATCAAGGCTGTTCTTTAGGATATGGATCTTATGCAGCACAGTAGTATCACGTTCAGGAAAAAATTCCAGTTGTATCAAAGAGATGTTCTCTGAGGTATGGGTATAAGTTTATAGCCCATCAGGTATTTCACTCTACAAATCCTGAAAACTCTGTTCCTGGACTACAAAAGCATCTAACAAACGGCATATACTTTCATAAAACTACGGGGACAAGGATCCATGGGGGAAACGAGCAATTGTATTGAAACCTGTTAAGTTTGTAGTATAGATACAGCCTTAAAAATGGTGAAAAATCAGAATAAGAAGAAAACCTTACTGGACCAGAATATAATGATATTATAGAATAAATATCCAGAATTTGGATGGTAATATTTTTTCCTATTAAAATTATTTTGCTAAATAGTAACAGTGTTCATGAGGAAATGTGTCATCTTTTTGTGTTGACTTGTTTTATTTATTCACAAGAAGTGTTTTGACTTTTATTTTTAATTTCCATAGCATGAACTAGTTCGGTATGATGGCTAAAGAAATCACAGAAAGCAATACATATAATAAAAAAAATATTGTTTGATTCTGGACTGTAAATTTTCATTATGAAATCACACATTTCTTTGGAAAAGGAAATCATGACCATGTTTTAATTCTGAGGTTGAAAAGCAGAAAAATGCCAGCTTATACCCCAAGCATGCATAACAAACACCCCCATACACGTTTTACAAAAATAGAACACATTTTTAGTCTTTGTGGTGCTTTAGCTGAACAGTTACATAACTTAAATGTGCTTTTTTTGTGTGTTCCTTTTATTTCCAGGTTCCAACTGTGAATTCAAACCCTGTGAAGGTGGTAATCCCTGTGAAAATGGAGCTGCGTGTCTACAAGAGCTAGACTTAACTGCTTTTCCTCTTGGATTTCAGTGCCAGTGCATAAAAGGCTTTGCAGGACCACGCTGTGAGATCAACATCAATGAATGCAGTTCCAACCCTTGTATGCACGGTTATTGCTATGATGGTGAGCCTATCTATGGGTAATGTGTTTCTTGCAGGAAAAAAACGCTAGCAGATTTAAGTCATTTTTAGAGATGTCAGAGTTCAAACAACCAGAGTTGTATACTCTGGGTCCAATTCAGCAGCTTATTGAAAGGAAAAGTGGTTTGCCCAAATGCCTCACTTTTCAGCATGAAGGTTTCTGTTTTCAGAGATCCAGGCTGCAGTTAATGGGAAATTCTAATATGATTTTTGAGGTGTTTCTTTGGATGCTTCAATGAGCCAAAATACCTTTTGCACAATTTAGTTGAATATGAATAATTTTCGGTTGCTAAAATGAGGTCCTAGACAGTGGTGGGATTCAAATAATTTAACAACCAGTTCACCCAGGGTCAGGTTGTCTGTCGTGGGAGGTGTGGCCCATCCCCATCCTCCAGCTCTGCTGCACATGTGGGACGAGCCTCCCGCGACAGCCAACCTGATCTTGGGAGAATCAGTCGTTAAATTATCCTTCCCTCCACTATCAAAGTGGATCCTGGGGGCTGCGCTGCAATGGAGAAATGGCAATGGAGTAGCCGGCATGAGGGAAGGAGGAGGAGCAGAGAGAAGAAAAAGGGAAAATGGCCTTCCGTCATGCCAGCTGCTCCATTGCCCATTTCTCCTTTGCAGAGCAGTGCAGCACCCAGGATCCACTTTGATAGCGGGGGGTGGGTAATTTAACAACTGGTTTGCCCAAACCAGTGAGAATTAACTGAATCCCACCACTGGTCCTAGATCAATGAGGTCCTTTTGTAATGTATTACGGATGTTGTTCTGACATGGATTTGACCTGTATCTTTGCTAACTTTAATTCATTGTCTACCCATGAGTCCTCATATTCAAATCTGTAAAACGTCCATTCATGTACACAAGAGAAAAGCAAACATTTAGTTTTTCACCAATCATTCATTACAATAATCAACTGCCTAATATCCAAAGTGCAATTTCCCATTCCAACTAAACAAAATAATAACAGATAATGTAAACCTATTTATTAATTCACTTGACAGGTTTTCAGCATATGTCTATCTTACCTATCTTCCTCCATAGCCTACTCAAACCCAGTAGCTGCATTTTCAAAGTCTTACATATTAAGATAAATATTTGACATATATGCTAAGCTTATGTCATGGTGGAATAAAGGAGGAACTGGAGATGATGTACAAAGTAAAGGCCAAAGTAATCCCAGTGGTGGGAGGAGCATTTGGGGATGTGACTCCTAAGCTGGGAAAATGACTCCCACAGAATATAGGAATGATATCAGAGCTCTCTGTCCAGAAGAATGCAGTATAAAGAACAGCCAAGGTCCTGCACAGAACCCTCAAACACCCCAGGCTTCTGTTAAAGGACCTGAGACTGAGGAAGACACAGACTACCCACAGGGTGAGAAGAGACGTTTATGTACATATATTGGTGTTATTGTCATCATTCTTGAAAAATGGTTGGAGGCCTTGGAGAAATTCAGGAAAAATTTTCATTCATTTTTTTTTCTGCTCCATAAATTTTCTGGAGAATTAAAAAAAACCCTATTTTAAATTTCCAACCTTCATTTATATTCTTATTTAGTTTTCCTATATATAGTGACTTATAAGCTTGATGTTGGTGTGTACTTTAGACCCTGGAATTCTCCCTTGTTGATTTTTAAAAGGATCTCATGTTCTTCCTTTCCAAATGTATACATTCGGTCCGGAACATTGGCTTCAAAAATTACAGACAACTAATTCATGCACTCTGTTCCCAATTTTCTTTCTTTCCCACCTCTTATTATTAGTCCAACTGTAGAATCTTGGAATATCCACATAGAACAGTGTTTTTGCAAATGGACTGTGTTTGCACAGATGAATGAATTCTGCTAAAGTGATTCTTCGGTTGCACATCAGTATTATCTCAAAAGAATACTTAATGCTGTTGTGGAAGGTGCACTTGAAGGAGAACAATAGCTGGATCCCTCTCATAAAGTTTTGTGCAACAGCTTCAATTATCTGTCAAGTACTGTGTGATTTCATCTTCTCTGTTCAGTGCAAAAATTGCCTACTCACTCCCTTTCATGGTATATTTGATCATGGATTTGTTGGATGAGCATATTTCTACATTGAGATGACAACTGAGCACCTTCAATAGTTGGCTGTCTAGGTACCAGCCACTGAGAAATTAGTTCAACTCTGTCATCCTGCTTGATGTTCTTTAAATCCTCTGATTTCTGAAGATTGTCTCCTATAGATAGGATATGAATCATTGCCAAACCTTGTATGTTCATTAAATGGCTTTGGGTACCATTTACTGCATATACAATTTCCCCAATATGCCAAGTTTCTGCTGCAATATGGACCATGGATAATGTGCTTCAATATCCATGTGTGCAGCTCTGGATCTTCATTTGGGTCTGATATTTCAGCTTATATGATACAGTATCACAATCTCCTGGTCTTGGCTTGGATCCTTCATCAAGCCACAGCAGATAGTGAAAATGAGGCAGGCCTCATTTTTGATATTTCACACTTAGCACATAAGCGATACACTTACCAAAGAGATCATATATTCCAGTAAGATACTTGATGAACAACTTTCTTGTCAAGTTGAACACTCTTGTGATTAAATTTAGCGGATCATTTGGCTGCTGTCATATATCTGGCCAGTTTGGATTGCATGTCATTGTAATGATAAATGAAGCACTGACATACTTCCATATATACAGTACATCATGACATCTTGACATCATTTTATCACATATCTTGGTCCACCAATAAATGTTGAAGAGAGGATGTTGCACCTTTCAACATTTCTTAAATCATCATCATCATCATCCAACACATCGGTCAGGCCTCTATATGTTGTTGATATCAAGGTTGCTTGATTCATTTGGATGTAACTCAGCCTCTTGTTTTGGCAGCCATGTCAACCACGTATTGTTGGTATAATAGACATTCTCCTCTTAGAAGGTTATTAGGTTGATTCCCATGGTTCATTATGCAATATTTATAGTAATGTATTGCCATTAGTTTCTTGTTGTTTATTATTTGATGATGCCAGCCTCATCTCCAAAACAGAAGAAAAGTATGTATTAAATATGTATTAAAAATTGTTATAGGAGTGATGGGATTCTGAAATTACTTGCAAACCACCTCCATGTTTTTTTCAACAAAATGTGTCATGATGTTGGTTCAGTTTTGGTGTTGTTTGATATAATAACAATGTCTTTATTGCCAATTTATGTATTAAGTCTTCTCTCATGTTCAAATGCTATCTCAAGATCAATGACAATAGAAGTTTTTGACATGTCTAAAATTTGTTCTTTTCCATGTCAAAGAGACAAAATGTACACGTTTCATTGTCATAGAAGTTTCTCCAATTATTGAACAATCACATATTGAATTTCATCTTTGTGGAATATACCAGTTGTCAATTCTATGCTGTCTTGAGGATCCATGAAGTGAATTTGAATAAATTTGGCTTGATGGTTGGAGCATTAAATGTCCAATGTAATGATGGATTTGTCCTTAAACAATTACAGAAGAATTCCATCTGTTTCTCATTGGAATGATTTCTTTGGCACAAAAGGATGTCATTTGGAAAGGGCAGTTACATCGTTTGATGTTCTTCCTGAATTCATTTTCAATAGGTTCATCATGGCTATATAAATTGATGAGCTCAATAGGTAGAGGCTGCAAATAGTCTGTCAGTCTTAAACCCAAAAATGACACAGTGAAATCCATTCAAGACCATTTTTTTTATTTCCTTACACCTAAGAGATAGAATCTCATCAGACTAAAGCTACAACCTTCTAACCTAAGGTATATGCCCTTGGAGATTCTAGACTAGGGTTACTCTGAGCCTTTTCTTTCTTCCCCCATTCAGTTAAGATTTTGCAATCTCTTATTTTGGTCCTCTGGCTGGAATGTGCTGCCTCCTCTCTGGGAAGCTGCAGTGTGAGTGTCGAGATGTCCCCCCCCCACACACACACAACTTCTTCTCCAGCTGTACATTTCATCACACTGCCTATCCTGATCTTTCCATTCATTTGCAGAAATTTGTGGTTTTTCCAGAGAATAGGAAAGCAGAACAGTGAGGGCAGCCTTTGGCCACGGGACCAACATCAGCAGAAATATTACACTGTAAAGTTGGGTACCTTGCTTTGCTCTTTCTTTGTTGAGGTTTTGTTGTTGAAGGAACTCTTATTGTGTTTGCCAGATATTCTTGAATTGGTCTTCCCTTTCTATTTTTTATCTTCATTGTGTACCATGCCTTGTCATTCTGGAGACATGCAGCCTTTTCATTCTCTATTTCTTCATCTCTCTGCCTCCTTGCTATATCCTGACAATCTTTGGTGTCTCTTGACCATGATATTCCCTTTTTCTTTCCACATGGCATAATTATGTTGACAATTGTTTTAGTTTAATAATTTATTTAATTTAATCTCATTTATTTATTTTTTTTACCACAATATTGTCCATTGCTGTTCACATCTCAGAGAGTTTAGAATCCTCGCTGGCTTTTCCAGTGAGTTGTAGAAAACTATGGGAGACAGTTTTACAATTTTTTTAAAAAAAAATTTAAATTTTTTAAATTTGATTTATATGACACCCTTCTCCGGAGACTTAGGGCGGCTTACAATGTGCTCAGCAATAGCCTTCATTCTTTTGTATATTTATACAAAGTCAGCTTATTGCCCCCACAACTGGGTCCTCAATTTACCTACCTTAGAAAGGATGGAAGGCTGAGTCAACCTTGAGCCTTGGCGAGATTCGAACCTGCAGTAATTGCAGATAGCTGGTCTTAATAACCAGCTTAATAACAGGGTGCCTTAGACCATTGTACTATCAAGGCTCAATAGGATCATATGACCTTCTGAGGGCTAGTTTGGTACTACTCTACCTCTTCTCTAGTGGCTGAGGAGATGCTCAGTTTCAAAATAGGAAGCAGTTTGAAAAATGAAACAGGATGGGCAAGGACTAAGGTACAGTCCTCTCCATCTGCAGCCACAATAGCTGCAGTGACTTTCAGCCCAACTTACAATAAAAAAACATCCAGGCCTTTCTTCATGTACATTAAATTTGCTGCTTATTTAAGAATCACATGATAAGCCAATTCCTTGGAATGGGAGGGGGAAGGAGCAAGGGATTGTGAGACTGGCTGGGAAACTCTCATGGGATGTTCAGAATGACTACTATCACATGACCACAGCAACATCCTGAAGTAGCCACAACTTCCCCAAATTTCATTCCCTCAGGAGTCATAGGTCCTGGACTTTAGATGCCATTTGAGGTACCTTAGCTATCCTATGAAGCACTATTTCATCCAATTAAAGATCATGATATCTGAAACTTTTAGTTGTGTAAAGACTGAATATACCTGCAGTCCTCTATGAGTATTTTTAAACTACTGTATATAGATTGCCTTTTACCTATACAAACATACTCTTGTGTTAATTTTCAAAGAAGTGGATATTTTTTGGCAAAAAATATTCAGTGTCACCTCTTGGAATTTTCTGTGTTTAAGATTGGAAGCACTGTTAAAATTAATAATTTTGATTTTCAACTTAAAAGAGAGTGTGTGCTCTGTTTATAATCACGTACATTAAATCAATGAATTCAGAAGAATCCAAGTATCTCTTCCAGGGATTTTTACACAGACACACAGAGAGACACACAGAGGGAGTTTATCACTGGAACAAAGGGCTCAGAGCATTTAATGAAAGTAATAGCAGTTAAATGTGCAAAGACTGAATGGCAGCATAAATTACATGATAAATCTTAGAAATAATGAAGAACTCGGGGACCTGTGTGAGGCTATAATAAATCTATTCCAGCAAGAACTGCAGTTGTTGCTGTCACCAAGCCTCTTGTATAGATGCAAGTCTCCAAAGATCCTTTTCTCATTACATCACTAATAACGAGAAGTAGGGAGAACTGATTGGTACCTTAGGAGGGTGAGAATGAGACATGGTTACACATGAAAGAAGCTGATCAAGCCTGTCAAACTTCAGTTCTTGAACACTTTCCTTTTAAAATAGAGATACAGTCTGAAAACTAACCCACCAGAAAAGTAAACGCTTCTTTTTCTAATTACTGCATTTTTGAAAATAACAGATGCAAAACATCCATTTTTCCCATTTGGGAAAGACACAGAAGGAGGGGATGGACTTTTAAAGTTACAACAACAACAACAACAACAACAACAAAATAATTTTAAAAATGTTTATGAGGACTTTCAGCTCATATCACTGCACATGATAGACATTGGCTGTCTCCCTCCTAGCTATATAGCTTCATGACCATCATTGAAATCATGCAAAGCCTGTCCTCATTACTCTTATTTGGTCCAGAGTTGGTTGGATGGCTGTAGAAGATAAAATCTTCATGGAAAAAATGATCTTTGCAGCTGCAGTTTGTGAGGAATTAAGTCATGTAATCCAGGGGTGGGTTGCTACCGGTTATCCCCGGTTCTTGCGAACTGGTAGTGGAAATTTTGAGTAGTTTGGAGAACCGGTAAATACCACCTCTGCCTGGCCCCACCCCCCAATCTATTTTCTGCCTCCCAAATCCCAGCTGATTGGCTAGAAGGAAAAAAATCAGGCTCACTTGACAAAGAAGAGGGGGGAAAAATCAAGACACCGTAGCTTTAAATTGAGAAGCCAAGAAGCCTCCCAACTGGTCGGCTAGAACCGATCCGCTCCTTGTAAACCACTCGGTGGTGGTAGATTGGCAATTGAGGCCAAGCTGCCTGAAAGCGGTTTCCGATGCTCTTGGTGGTGGCAGAGCAGCAAAAAACTGTTCAAACTCATGCCGCGGCACTTCAAAGGGCCACCCTACAACTGATCAGCGGTAAAAGGCAGCGTGGTGGTAGACCAGTGCACTCCAAAAACAAATGTGTAGACCAGTACAACTCTGCAAGCAGTTAAAAGCCTGGTAGACCAGTACCTCTGCTCAATCCTAAAGAATTGTTTGATCAAAAAACTCACAGTGATTCTGAGATAATCGAACAGACAATGGCTGAAAACCAGATCTGCTAGAGATGTTTCTCTCAGGCCAACTGAGTCGAAACTGGGCATAAGAGGAAGGAACAAGGGGCGTGGTCAAAAAACTATGACTCCCCTTGACGTGAGTGACATTGAATTAACCACGCCTACCCAGTCACATGCCCATCAAGCCACGCCCACTGTCACATGCCCATCAAGCCACACCCACAAAATAAGCCATGCCCACAGAACCAGTAGTAAAATATTTTAGAACCCATCCCTGATGTAATCATGTACCTGTAAATCATGTAAAGTCATGTAATGATCTATCTAGCTCTCCCACTATCTTAAAACTGTATGTGAACCTATAATGTTTAAATGACAAATGCAATCCAGCTGTTTTGATCCAAACCTATTCCTTTTCATCTACTCTCTGACTTCCTTATGATTTGGAAAGGCAGGGATAATGTTTCCTAAATCATTGTCTATAGATGGAAATCATGTAGAAAGTTACATATACAAGGTTGATCAGAGGAGTTCAATTTTGCTCATTTCAATATTAAACTGAATTTGATACTAAAACTATACTAAAACGCCGACCAGAACATTTGGATTTTTAGCTACAAAAAAGTATCAAGACATATTTAGAACATGTATCTAACTGCATAATTTATACTTAAAAAAACATAATGGACGTACATCCATAGGTAAATACCTACAAAACACAAGTCCAGTGTAGGTTTATGTGGTCATTGCTACTTCATATAAAGTTATTTCTTGGCAAACAAATTTCCTCACCCATGATTATTATGGTGATAGAGAATATCTGTGTACTCTCTCTTCCATGTAGTCTCTGTTGAGGGTGGAGATGCCTGTCTATTATTGCCAATTCTTCTCAATAGAATTAAGAGTTGTTCATTTATATGAGAGAAAGAAAGGGATGGATTTGGAATAGCATAAATGCACAGTTATGACTAGGAATGTGTTCTTTCACAAACATAATCCCTCACTTTTATACATTCATTTATTTCTTAAACGAATTCATGGGAGAATGATACTTTTGGTATGTGTTTTTGAACTCATTGTCTTACAAACATTGTCTAAAGATCTTTTCTATACTTATGCATCTTTGACATGTATTTTGTATGTTTTGAACTGAGTACTGCATTGCAAAATTGGAAAGTGTGAAATCTGAAGGATAAGGTCATGATCTGTACATTAGCCTGGAAGATATGAATCAGATCAGTGAATCAGATTGCAGAGATTGAATTTCTCAAGCATCTCCAAATGGCTACGCCTTCTAATGGCTGCAATCTGGATAGGGGAAAAAAAAGGGATAGGTTTATCCTTTTTTTCAGCTGAAATCAGATCAATAGTTAAATGAATGCTTAATGTAGATGCTACTCATCAGGAATCCTGGCAGTGGATTCCAAATCTCATTTTCATTTTAATTATGGCTTACAGAAGACAGTGTCTTACAAATTGGGCTCTTTTCTCTTCTGCATTTTAAATTGAATGTGCATTTTTAAGACGATTCTCATTACTATTATTGGCATATTTAGGTATTTTATTATGATCCTTTGTACAAACAAAGCTAACATTTTAAAAATATTTGTTGCAGTTATTGATGGCTTCTACTGCTTTTGCAACCCTGGATATGCTGGACAAATATGTGACCAAGACATTGATGATTGCATCATTAATGAATGCAAACACAATTCGACCTGCATGGATCTTCATCTGGTTAGTATGTATTTCAAATTTGCTGTTTTGGAAAGTGGATTATAATGGTGGCCTTTGCATATATAGATGCAGTGAAGAGTATTCATCCAACTATGACAATGTCCCTGCCTATGTATGTTTCAGGGATGCGATAGCTTAGTGGCTAAGATGCTGAGCTTGTCAATCGAAAGGTCGGCAGTTCAGCGGTTTGAATCCCTAGTGCCATGTACTGGGGTGAGCTCCTGTTACTTGTCCCAGCTTCTGCCAACCTAGCAGTTCAAAAGCATGTAAAAATGCAAGTAGAAAAATAGGGACCACCTTTGGTGGGAAGGTAACAGCATTCCATGCACCTTTGGCATTTAGTCATGTTGACCACATGACCACGGAGATGTCTTCGGACAGCGCTGGTTCTTCGGCTTTGAAACGGAAATGAGCACCACCCCCTAGAGTCGGAAATGATTAGCACATATGTGCGAGGGGAACCTTTACCTTTTTTATGTATGTTTCAGCAACAGGAAGAAACTCTTTTGCATTTATTTATTTAATTTCTATAGCTGTCCAATTCAACCAAATGACTCTGGACAGCTTACAATTCTAAAATGTTAAAACAATTTTAAAAAAATATTAAAGCAGCAAAAACATCCACAAAATAAATACAAACAGAATCTGTGATGATTTTTTTTTTTTTGGTTATTCTAAGCCCTTATTCATCTATAAGACATTTTTAAATATAATTAATTCTATGAATATACATATGACATAAAATAGTGAAAAACTGAAGAGCTATTGATACTGGATCATTTTAAATTAAATGGTGTACTGTAGTGAATTATAGCTATCTATTAAAGATGTTCTGAAGATAAAGTAGTGTCGTTCCTTCTGAATCAAAGTGGAATGAATGATAATTCTTTTATGATCAAGCTGGTAGTAATAAAATCCATCTTAACCAAGTCCCCAAATCATGGTTTATTTAGTTCTATTTAAGCAGCTCCTTGATAATAAATCATGGGGACCACAGGACAGGGGTGAAATGCTCCCAGTTTGGACCAGATCACCCAATCCGGTAGCGATGGTGCCGGGTGGTTCGGAGAACCGGTAGCAAAAATCCCTGCGCCCCCTCCCCCATGTCCAGCTGAGCTGCATGATCATCAGAGGCTTGTTTTTTTTACTTTTCAAAGCATTTTTTCTACAACCTCTTCCGATGAAAAAATGCTTTTAAAAGTAAAAAAAAAAAAGCCTCTGATGATCGCGCGGCTCAGCTGGGATCGTCAGAGGCTTTTCAAAGCATTTTTTTTCTGCAACCTCTTTGCCAAAGAGGTGGTTAAAAAAAATGCTTTGTGTTGCCTGATCGGCAGAGAGGCTTTTCAAAGCATTTTTTAAGAAGCCTCTCTGCCGATCCCAGCTGAGTTGCCTGATCAGCAGAGAGGCATTTTTAAAAAGTGTCTCTGATGATCCCAGCTGAGTTGCCTGAGAAAGTCTTAAAAAGCCTCTCTGACAATCCCAGCTGAATTGCCTGATCGGCAGAGGCTTTTCAAAGCATTAGAAAAAATGCTTTGAAAAGTAAAAAAAAAAAAAAAAAAGTTGGCCACGCCCACCCAGTCACATTACCCCACCACCACCACCAAGCCATGCCCACAGAACCAGTAGTAACAAATTTTACATTTCACCCCTCCCACAGGACCACCTTCCATAAATATTTGTGTTTGATTTGCACTTTATATGTGACAGCACTGTTTCCTACAACCCCTGACACAACTTGCAATATATGAAATCAATAACCCTTATGTTTCCTATTATATTATAAAAGGAATGCAATTGTATCGATCTACCTTGGAAATAAGTAGAACAGGGTCATGTCCCAAAGCAGAGGACTCCTTAATTTCTGGTTACCTAAGTTTAAAGCTAAAGAAAAATCTTACTAGTATTTATTAGGACAGTTTCTATAATTTCTAATACCTTAAACCAGTGATAATCTGGCAACTATACATTATAGCTTTTTTTTACTAAATCTTCTTGCTAAATCTCTTGTTTATTCAAGCCTTTGAGAACTGCACCAGACCAAAAACGTTGATTGCATCTCATGTATATTTGTCATAGTAGATTGCAGATCTGTGTTACAGTGTGATTTGGTGGAAACAGGAAGTTTCCACCAAATTTAGGGTCAAGTTCAAGGATTGTTACCCAGCCTGATGTTCTAAAATTACTTCTGTAATTTCCAGTTGTCAACTGGGCTGATAATTATGGCACTTAAAATCCAACTCATCTGGATAATGTCAGATTTGAGAAAATGAACATTTATTTCTTTATCATATTTGTATAGCTGCTCATCTCACATGAAAGAGACTCCTAGAATAGCTAGTTAAACACATTGATAATATCTAATTTATCTTTAACCAGAAGTGGGTTTCAGCAGGTTCTGACTAGTTCTGGAGAACTGGTAGCGAAAATTTTGAGTAGTTTGGAGAACCGGTAGTAAAAATTCTGACTGGCCCCACCCCCATCTATTCTCTGCCTCCCAAGTCCCAGCTGATCGGGAGGAAATGGGGATTTTACAATATCCTTCCCTTGCCATGCCCAAGCCATGCCCACCAAGCCACACCTACAGAATCAGTAGTAAAAAATTGTGAAACCCACTACTGCCTTTAACTCTTGCTCATGTAGCTTCTTTTTATCCATAACTGGACATCAATAATAATAATAATAATAATAATAATAATAATAATAATAATAATAATAATAATTTTATTTCTATACCGCCCTTCTCCCGAAGGACTCAGGGCGGTGTACAGCCAATTTAAAAACACAAGACACAACAATAATTAAAAATTAAAATAATTAAATAGATTTGGCCGATTTAAAACCCCAAAAATTTAAAATACCCCAATTTAAAATTATTAAGTTGATAGCCCGGCCTGGCGGAACAACAGGGTCTTCAATGCACAACGAAACACCCGGAGGTCAGAGATCTTGCGTATTTCCGGGGGCAGTTCATTCCACAGGGCTGGGGCTCCCACAGAGAAGGCCCTCCCCCTGGGTGTCGCCAGCCGACATAACTTGGCTGATGGCACCCTGAGGAGATCCTCTCTGTGGGAGCGGACTGGTCGGTGGGAGGCTATTGGTGGCAGAAGACGGTCTCGAAGGTACCCGGGTCCTATGCCATGGAGCGCTTTAAAGGTGGTAACCAACACCTTGAATCGCACCCGGAAGACCACTGGGAGCCAGTGCAGCTCGCGCAGGAGGGGTGTCATGTGGGCACAACGAGTTGCGCCCATAACCACCCGCGCGGCCGCATTCTGGACCAGTTGGAGCCTCCGAGTGCTCTTCAAGGGGAGCCCCATGTAGAGAGCATTACAATAGTCCAGCCGGGAGGTGACAAGGGCATGAGTGACCGTGCGCAAGGCGTCCCAGTCCAGAAAGGGCTGCAACTGGCGGATCAGGCGAACCTGATAAAAGGCCCCCCTGGCCACGGCCGTCATATGCTCTTCTAAAGACAGCCGTGCATCCAGGAGGACACCCAGATTGTGAGCCCTCTCTGTGGGGGGCAAAGATTCACCCCCAATAGTCAGCGATGGCACCTGCTGACTATATCGGGACGCCGGCAGCCACAGCCACTCGGTCTTGGACGGGTTGAGTCTGAGCCTGTTCCTCCCCATCCAGACCCGCACGGCCTCCAGGCAGCGAGACATCACATCAAGGGCATCGTTGGGGTGGTCTGGGGTGGAGATGTACAGCTGAGTATCATCACCCCAAAACCACGGATGATCTCACCCAGTGGCTTCACATAAATGTTGAACAGAAGGGGCGAGAGGACCGACCCTTGTGGCACTCCCCATGCGAGATGCCTCGAGGTCGACCTCTGCCCCCCTGCCAACACGAACTGCGAGCGGTCGGAGAGGAAGGAGGAGAACCACCGCAGAACGGTGCCCCCTATTCCTAACCCTCTTAACCGCCGCAGCATGATACCATGGTCGATGGTATTAAAAGCCGCTGAGAGATCTAATAGGACTAGGACAGAGGAGCAACCCCTGTCCCGAGCCCTCCAGAGATCATCCACCAACACGACCAATGCCGTTTCTGTGCTGTGCCCCTGCCTGAAGCCCAACTGGCACGGGTCTAGATAGATAGCTTCATCCAGGTGCCCGGGCAGTTGTCGTGCCACCACACTCTCAACAACCTTCGCCACAAAATGAAGGTTGGAGACCGGACGGTAGTTAGCTAATTCAGCCGGGTCCAGGGAAGGCTTCTTGAGGAGGGGCCTCACCACCGCCTCTTTCAAGGCGGCGGGAAAGGCACCCTCACTCAGAGAAACAGTTATAATCCCCTGGAGCCAGCCTCGTGTAACCTCCCGGGAGGCCAGTACCAACCAGGAGGGACACGGGTCCAATAAACATGTGGCGGCACTAATCCTACCCAGTACCCTGTCCACATCCTCGGGAGCCACTGAGGAGTAAATATGAATGGGTATACAAGTCTTGATATCTCTTTAAAACTGAACCAGAGAATACCATAGCAAATCCTCAAAATAAATATTGAAAGGACAGAAAGATCTAAAAGTTGAGAGCACTCTATCAATTGGAGATCCCATTCTAGGGAGCCATTTCTATTTTGAGAGGCTACCTGGAAAAGTAGGAAACATTTGGTTACTTACCAAAAGTAAGTACTTACCACAAGATTTTAGGAATTTGTTAATTTTGAGCTGTTTAGTTTGCTTGAGTGAAGACTAAGAAACAGAACGCGAGCCTTACCTCTTCTTCCTTTTCCCCACAGCAGAAATTATAAAAATACTGATCTCCAGTTTTAAAAAAGTAAACGTACAGGTCTCCAGCAGAAGAATAATAAAAAAAGTGGGAAATAAAGTAAAATGGAGGAAGAAAAAGCAAAACAGATAGCTAAAGATTAAATTAAAAAGAGGTTTTAAAGAGACCTCTTAACAACAGATGCTATCTTTCTGGACTCCCCCTATTGAAAGAACAGTTTCAAATATTTAACTCAAGCATAACTATGGCAGTAACTAACTTGAATCTAAAACTAATAAAAAGAGGAGTTAATAAAGAGACCCTCCTGGTATTTGGATCCAGTGAGAATTTCCAGCAAATGTACTGTTTTTCATCCTTTTTTTATTTTAAGCTGAGGTATGGTAATGAGTACTTGGAAAAAACTAAGGTGATTCTGGAAATACCAAAAGGGAGGGGAGGCAGGGAGAAAATTTCAACTGTGAACATTTTCTAGATGGTAGTTTGATGGATCTAGAAAACTTATTTTTGTAGAGACATTTTTTGTTTAGGTTCCCTAGTTATGTATGGGATGCTTTGTAGTGTGGTAATGGTAATGCTTTTTTAACTTTACAAAAGTTAGGCATAAAAAGAGACTGTCAGACTTCTCAGGTGCAACTATTTCATTGCTGTTATAAGAATTTTAAATTAATGCTGCAGAGGAGAATAGGGAAGGACACTTTTATTATATCCTCATTGGCCAGTAGATTCAGTTATTGTCCAGGAAAAAAAACAATCCCTTTTTATGCATATGGTGGCTCAGTGGCTAAGACGCTGAGCTTGTCGATTGACAGGTCAGCAGTTCAATGGTTCAAATCCCTAGTGCCTCATAATGGGGTGAGCTCCCGTTACTTGTCCTAGCTTCTGCCAACCTAGCAGTTTGAAAGGGCATAAAAAATGCAAGTAGAAAAATAGAGTCCACCTTTGGTGGGAAGGTAACAGCGTTCCGTGCGCCTTTGGCATTTAGTCATGCCGGCCACATGACCACAGAGACGTCGTCGGACAGCGCTGGCTCTTTGACTTTGGAACAGAGATGAGCACCGCCCCCTAGAGTCAGGAACAACTAGCACATATGTGGGAGGGGAACCTTTACCTTTTTACCTTTTTATTTCCACTGTTTCTCCTACATTGCTACAGCTGTACAATTCCCACTGTGCAAAACTACCCATAAGTAATACATACAAGGTGCAAGGTACAAAGTATCAGCAGGTAGGATCTGGTAATGAAAACTTTACCTAAAAGCAGATTTGACTAGCACTTTCATGTATCATAAAATAGTGCATCCTGATGTTATCTATTCCTTCTCTGGGGAGAAATGTTCTCATGAGAATCCATTTGTACACAAAGAAGACTAAAGAATTGCTTCCTTCTACAACTGTCATAAAAAGCAGAAATCACTTCCATTTACAGCACCATATTTTATATTTGTTTTCTTCCTATCTCCTAAGAGGATTTTTGTTGTTGTTTTGTCACCATCATTCAAGTCTATCTGTTCTCTTTCTATAGCAATTAATCATTTTCCCCTGTCAAAACCATATGTCATTTTGTTTTAAATGGACTGTGACATAGTTAGCAAAATCAATAAAATCCCCACTGGATCATTGTTTCTCAGAAAGACAAGTAAAAGGGAAAAAAAACACCACAAACTCTTCTGTAAATATAATTAAATTGCACACATACGCATAGAGACAGAGTGAGAGACAGAGAGAGAAAGAAATGGTAACATAAAAAGTGTTAGATTTCATGGAGAATAAGTTGTTTGTACATCTCCAGTTGGTTTCTGATCAAATAATGCTTGCTTACTTTTGTTTATTTTTACAAAATTAATAAGATGGAGTTTCTTTGGTGTATACATAACTTCATGTATTTATTTTTACTTCAAAATCAGCATATGCAAAAAAGCTGGCAAAATTTAGCATCATACATTCATATAAAATTTTATTAAGTACTCTTTTTTAAATTTGTAGATAGGAATTGAGTTTAGTGCACTTGTTAATGTTGCCATTAGTAACATTTAGGATAAGGGTTAAATCATCATTACTACAGGGTTTTTTTTCCAAAGTATAGAATGATTCCAAAATACTTATACAGGTAGTCCTCATTAAACATTGTTTAATGACATTAGTCACTGAAAAAAATGGCTACTGACAATTTTGTATACGACCGTTTCAGCATCCCCAATGGCCACTTGATCAAAATTCAGATGCTTGGCAACTGACTCATATTTATGATCATTGCAGGATCTCGGGCTCATGTGATCAACTTTTGAGACCTTTTGACCAGCAAAGTCAATGGGGAAGCTGGATTCACTTAACAACCATGTTACTAACTGAACAACTACAGTGATTCACTTAACAACTGTGGCAAGAAAGGTTATAAAATCGGGCAAAATTCACTTAACAATTGCCTTGCTTAGCAGTGGAAATGTTGGTCTCAGTTGTGCTAATAAGTTAAGAACTACCTCTATTATGTTTTTGAACAGCTCTAAAGAATTTTGCCTTATCTTCTACAAGACCTTTCTCCAGATGCCTAAAGACATCTATTATTATTCACTAGAAGACATGCTTCTCTTCTGCCGACTAAATATATCAAACACTTCCAACTGTTTTTCATATGTTTTTTTTCCCTCCCAGCTCTTTTATCACTTTCTATATTACCCTCTGAAAATGCTCCAGTTTGTCAAACATCCTTCCTAAATTTCAGTGCCAGAAATGAAATCATATTCAGAGTTCATTGCAACCAGTGCAATAGAAGGAAGAAATGACTTTTCTTGTGTTGACAGTATGCTTCTATTGATGCAACCTAGAACTACTTTTGGCTTTGCTTGGTTTTTTTGTTTTTTTGTTTTTGTTTTTTTGCTTTGTTTTGCAGCTGCATCAAAAAGGTCCCACATTCAACATGAGATTTACCAAGATACCCAGATCCTTTTCATATGTGCTACTACCCAGTATGGGACCCCCACCTCACTCTACATGTATATATAGAAATTACATATACATTTCCTGCAGGACATAATTTTCTTCTTTCTACAGTCTAATCTTTCTAATCATTAAATCCAGAAATCACAAGTTCATTTTTTCTTTTTTTTTTTTCAGCAAAAGATCCCTATGAGATTTCCAGTCACTAATAAATATAGTTATTGTCCTTTCTCTAATCAGACACTCAAGTGTATATTCATGCTTTTGAATTTTCTTGTCCAAAGGTAGAATTCTGCATTTCTCACTGCTGTAATTCATCCTATTGATTTCTATCCATAGTTCTAACTTATCAAAATTGTCCTGAATCTTGATAATGTCTGCTAAGATGTTTTTGTCATCCATAAATTTGATAACCATCTTTTCTAAGCCCCCATTCAATAAATTTGTTGAAAAGTACCCATTTTAGAATGGAGCTTTGGATGCCACTCAACAATTCCTTACAATTTGACTTAGAGCCATGGGCACAGAGTTGTTTGGTATAATAGTTCATTTTGTCATATTCTGTATTAGAACACCAAGGAATTCAATGTCAACTGTTTTGCTGAAATCATGATACTGTATGTCGGCTACATTTCTGTAAACTGAATTGATCCCTGTATGAAAATAAATAATCAGGTTGGTTTTGAGAGATCTATTCTTTATATACCCACATTGGTTTCTGTCAAGCAATCCAGTCTTTCTAAATGAAACACAAACCAACTGCTTAATGATATACTCTAGAGTTGTGATAGCGAATCTATGGCACGTCTGCCACAGGTGCCATATCGGTGGGCACGCGAGCATTGCCCTAGTTCAGGTCCGGCGTGCCGGCCAGCTGATTTTTGGGCCTTCTGGGTGGGTGGAGAAGGCTGTTTTTGCCCTGCCCAGCTCCAAGAAAGCCTCTGGAGTCTGGGGAGGGCGAAAAACGGGCCTATTGGGCGCACTAGGCCATCACGTGCCAAA
The DNA here is from genome assembly GCF_059756535.1 of Pantherophis guttatus. NCBI lineage: Eukaryota > Metazoa > Chordata > Lepidosauria > Squamata > Colubridae > Pantherophis > Pantherophis guttatus. The sequence continues at coordinate 226,089,601 of NC_142063.1, read as the reverse complement.
AACATGGGGAGCGTTGAAGGGTCGCACGCACATGCGTGGGGGGATGGGGCACATTGAATTATGGGTGTGGGCACACATGTGCACAACCTCCCCGTTCTCGCCCTGCTTTTGGCACGCAACAGCAAAAAGGTTCGCCATCACTACTCTAGAGTTTGGGTCAGCATAGTTTGCTACAGTGGTGTTGTTGAAAGCAGGCAGAAAAAAATACAGATAAAGTCTGTGATAAATTATCATAAATTACTCATATTAGATGCTGAAAGATAAGATCCTCTAAGAACTGTAAATCAACCAGAGTTATGTTTAGAACAGGACACAGTCCTTACTTTCATAATAATAATTGTGGTCTGGAAATACTTCAAGGCAGGAAAACTGGGTTGTTAAAGAAACAAATTGTAAGTCTAATGCTAAAGAAAGCCACGGAAGTCAGTCCAAAGCAGACAGGAATGCAAATCAGTAACCAGGAGAATTGTTTCCAAGAAAGCGAAGTAATCAAAAGAATATTTTTATAGCAGGACTTTCTGTTTATACTTTATTAAAGGAATTCTTGCACTCTCCTCCTGAGGAATCATATAGATTTCCACTGTTCAGCCCTCTTTAGCAGATGGTATGGTTTTAGGATTATCACATACCCAATATGAGAATCTTTGAGTTAGAAATCAATAGCCACTTGACCTGGGACGAACTCCAGTCAGAGATGATCACTCAGCATCTTCAGTCAGTAACTACAGGTTGAGCATCAATTAGGTTTACTTTTTCAGGCTTGGAACTGGAAAAATCCATAATAGATATCAACATCAAACAGTTGATGTTGATAGTTACCTAAGTTCCCTTTTCCCATTCTTGAAGACAAAACACTTTTCTGTCCTTTGGAACTATGAATGTCCTCCATAATTTCTCAAAGATTAGGGGAAAGTAACTTCAAAGTGGTATCCATAAGTTCTTTCCTGGATGTAATAAATCTGATTTTAGACACTTAAACTTGTTTATAGTATCCACATGTTCGCTTATTTCTTTTTACTTACTTTGAGTGCTGCTTCCTCCTTTTGTCAAGCATTTTGCTTATATGCATTTGAACACAATTGTTGTTTGGCAGAAAACTGAAAAAAGTAGGAGTGAAGAATCTCTACTATCTCCCTGTTATCTACTACTACCTATCCAGTTCTCCTAGCAGTAGACTACCCTTTTCATTTTCTTTTTCCACTTTTATATAATTAAAAGGGGCTTTTTTTTTTTTTTTTGGTATTTTTAGTTGTCTGGCAAACCTAAATTCATTTTGCACTTTAGCCTTTTAAACTTCTCTTCTGCAGATATTAGCTACTATTAGTCTTCTATGTCTTATGTATTCCCCTTTTCTAAGCTCTTTTTTTTTTACCTATTAGAAAGATGTACAAGTGTACTTCCAGTATTTCTGAGACATTCTCAACCTTCCTATTGATCTTGAGAAATTCTGTTCAAATGATTCAACTTAATAGTACTCCAATCTCCTTGAAACTGGCTCTTCTAAAATCTAATGAACCCGTGCGGTTAGACTTCAATTTCTTTCTTTTTTTCTTTCTCTTTCTTTCTTTCTTTCTTTCTTTCTTTCTTTCTTTCTTTCTTTCTTTCTTTCTTTCTTTCTTTCTTTCTTTCTTCTTTCTTTCTTTCTTTCTTTCTTTCCCCTCCCTCCCTCCCTCCCTCCCTCCCTCTCTCTCCCTCTCTCTCTTTTTCTTTCTTTCTTGGTAATATCTTGAACCACAACAGGATGTTGTTACTTCATTTGAACTTGATGTCAATTTTTTTCCTTATTCTACTTTCCAGAAGAGCTGATCCATTTATCTCTTTTTCAACCCTATGGAAAATGAAAAAATTAGCAAAACCACTGAGGAATTTTGGGGAGCTTCCAGTCTTGGCTGAGTTGATTTTCCAGCAGCTATTCTGATAGATGAAGTCCTGCTACTTATAGATCAAGAGTTGAGATGTTGAATAATTGTTTGTTTATTATATTTACATGGCATTCTTCACTGAAAGCTTTGAACAACTAACAATCAGAAATATGTTTAAAAATTTCCCTAAATAAAAACCAGTAAACTCACTGGGAAGGTGGAATAAAAAAATATCAAAACATCAAAATGAATAAAAAGAAGAGAAATCCACTGAATGATTGCCCTAAATAAACAAATTGTGTTTGATTTTAGCCACCAAACATGCTTTAACAATTGCAATTTAAGCTAAAATTTATTTAACGTAGTTCATTTTTAGCAAGCATAGCTTTTGAAGAGTTGGTTCTTCCATCTAAACTGAAGGATAGGGATTTGCAGACTCTTAAGACTAACATTGGAACACATTTTCTGTGACATCCAAAATAATGTTTTTTCTGATTTATTAGTTATAGCTATGATATTTTATTTTATAGTAAACTGCAATAAATGGGAAAAGAAATTGCATAAACTGCACATCACAATCTAAAGGATGATAGAATAACGGAGGAAATAACAGCAAAATCACATGGGAGCCTTGAAACTTTCTTGTATTCTTAAAATGCAGTATCTCATACATCAAATTACACATAAAAAATAGGGAGGGTTATTTCTGCTCTTTTGCTATGCTATTTCTGACTATACTTTCTCAGCTAAGATTTAGACATATTCCCCAGCAGACCATGTTCTGCTTATCTAATATACAGCTCAGGGGTGGGTTCTAAATTTTTTTACTACCGGTTCTGTGGGTGTGGCTTATTTTGTGGGTGTGGCTTGGATGTCATGTGACTAGGTGGGCATGGCTAGCTGGTCAGAGTCATTTCTGGAAGGTCCTCACACTTACGACCAGTCCTCGTACTTACGACCCAATTCATTTGTTTGCTTTTAACACTGATCAGCTGTAGGACGGCCCTTTGAAGCCCTGCGGCAAGAGTTTAAACAGTTTTTTTTCCCCCTCTAATCATCAGCTGGGACTCAGGAGGCAGCAATAGATTGGGGGTGGGACCAAATAAAAGGTAAGAATAATGTGGGCGGGGGGTGGGACGGCGGGGGGGGAGAACCGGTTCGGTGACGTCATATCGTTACTGCTACCAGCTCGGCCGAACCGGACCGAACCGGGAGGAACCCACCACTCTATACAGCTCCAATATAAAGGCACAGACAGAATAATTAAGGGCCAGTAATTTATGAGATTTTAGGTATACTTAACATAAGGACATTCCTGAGTCCAATTCAGTTTAAGTATTACGTGCAAAATATAGAACTCTATTTAAGGAGCATTCTTCATACACAAAGGCTGTATCCTAAACTGAAATGGTTTGGTGGATAATAAAATATAATTTATAGGTTTTAACATGATAGCTGTTTTCATTGCTAGACTTAATGGGGAGGATATATCTTGGAATCACAAAAGAAATACAATTTGTATCATATCTTACATTTTCTAATTTAGGGGTTTTATGTTAAGGAAATAACAATGTGGAAGCAAATAAGGCCTACTAATGACTAATCCTAGAACTGCGTATTTCTTATTTCAGAACTGGCCTGCCCTCCTGAAGTCCACATAGAGCGAAGGAACACTAGGTAGCATTATTTCCCATGCTAGGTTTTTTTTTGTTGTTGTTGTTATTTTGCCAGGAATTAAAGGGAGATTTCTGTCTTAAAAATGAACAGCTTATTAGTCTTTTATGTAACCATACACATTCTTAATTACATGGAATTGTAATGATTCAAGCATCAAAGTGCCATTCAAGTGTCCTCTTGAAAATGCAGAACCAAGCAGATTCATGCACTAATGCAGTTCACAAAAGCTGCTGGACTTTGATGAATAAAAATAATTTTAGGAAAAGTTTTTGACTAAGGTTCTTTTTTCCCCTAGATTATTGACCAGATAGATTCCAGAAGTGATGATTACTAAGGTGGAATATACACCTGAAACCTCAATAGATGTTCAGTAGCCATTTTTAAGAGGCTGTTTCCCCACCCACCCACCCCCACCCTTTGACACAGTGGTGAAATCCTTCCCAATTTGCCACCAGTTTGCTGCCCGTGCATGCACGGTGCATGCCAAATGGATTCTGTGCGTGCATGCGCACTGTGCACCAAATGTATTCTGCATGTGCATGCATGTGCTGTACGCGCCAGATGTGCGCTGCACACAGAAAAAAAAAATCTTGGGAAAGTAAGTAGAACAGCAAGGGGGGGAACAGCTGTGCCGCATGATTTAGATTCACTAGAAAGCAGGATTTCCTGCTTTCTAGCTATTTTAAACCACCTGGCACAGCTGATCATCGGAAATACTGGTTCAGACCAATCGGTAGCTTTTTTTTACTACTGGTTCGCCAAACCAGTAACTTTTTTCACTACAGGTTCGCCTGAACCGGTGCAAACCGGTAGGATTTCACCACTGCTTTGGCAGTTATTTCATGAAAATGTCTGCAACATGCTTTTATAATTCCATATATGCACAATGATCCTAAAAGATCGGGATAGCCTGAAATACATATTAACTGCTAACTCCCCTGCTAAAATGTGTTAGTTCAATTTAGAAACAGAAGGCAATTTATCGTAGTTTAGGATAAAGCAGGGAGACCTGTTTAAGTAATAGCAAAAAAGTTTTACAGGATTACAAGAAGTCTTTAGATTTTGTATATTTCTATAACAAATATAGAACTAACCTGCATTCTGAGAAAGGAGAAAATAACAGAAATAACAGAATAACAGAGTTGAAAGGGACTTTGGAGGTCTTCTAGTCCAACCCCCTGCTCAAGCAGGAAACCCTGTAACAGACAAAAGGTTGTCTACTCTCTTCTTAAAATCCTCCATCTCTTCTTAAAAACTTCTATGATGCCCTTGAACTTGATAGGGAGTTCTATAAATCTTGTTGCTTATGATTAACGAAACCTATCCTGTGTAACCATCTAAAAAAAAATGTAGGCAGTGGGAGTGAACAAGTAATGAAGCACATCATATTCATGCCCAGCAAAAATGACAAGTTCAGAGCTTGAATCATTTAGAAGTAATTTATTGGTAGATGACCCATCTTGTGAATTTCTTGCTGATGTTTCTGATATTACTGGTATGATTGTGGTAGTTCCAAAATTGAATGCAACATAAATATAATGAAGGGGTGTTGTTATTTTTATATGTCTTTATATGCCACAGTCCATTTCAGCAATTGTACCTGTAACAGAAACAAAGAAAAAAAATGTATATATGCCTAAAGCTAAACAAAGTATGATAGAGCAGCTAGTTTTTTTTCTATTTAGTAGGTGTGATCTTAATTGCAACAGTAAAGATACATAGCTAGAAAGTAAAAAAGAAATGCAAATTAAAGAAATAATCATAGGTAAGGTCAGAACAATTTCTGAGTATCACTGAGCAATCTAATAAAAATACAACTGAATTTAAATATGGCCAGTTATTGGAATATTCTTTAAATTGTGTTTCTTAAACAAAATATGGGGAAAAGAATTGAAAAATTGTTGTCCATGAATTATGAAATAAATAGTGAACCAGGTTACCTCTTCTGCTTTTGGAAGCACAGAATACAATTTAATTTATGCATCTTTTTTATTTGAACAATAATAATCTTTTTTCCTATTATAATTGGATAATATGTATATGGAAGTGGCTAGATAATTCTAGGTGTTTACTTCAGGTGAATGCAAATAATTTTGGAGAGAGAAATATGACAAGCTACTTGGGTTCAAGACACAGAAGCTAAAATTAGAGTAAAAAAATCAGCATCCTTCAACATTAATTATTTTATTGACTTGAAGTCTCTAGGATATATACAAAGTGTAAGTTCTTTCTGGAACTTCCTGACTGCAGTTACAATCCAATTTTGTAACTGTATTACAGCAGAATCATCTCTTCTATGCTTTCTGAAATTATCTAATCTTTTAATTTGTTTATTACAGAATTCAATGAAGGAGACTTTTGCCGTCAAACTAAATAATTGAAAATGTGTATATACATTTTCTATGTAGTAACCTGGTGACATTATTTTATAAAAAAACATATTTTAAAGTATTTCCTTCATCCTCTCTTTATACATTGCATATATATATATATATATATATATATATATATATATATATATATATATATATATATATATGTAGGTCTTTGGTTATTTGGGTTTTCTCCCACGTAAAATTGGAGGTTTCTTGGCAACGTTTCGACGAAGTCTCATTCGTCATCTTCAGGCTGGTGTTCTCGGCTTTGTGCTTCTAGGAGCAATGTGTGTGATCGCAGCTGTTTCTTCCTTTTAACTGCCAGTGGGGGTGTGAACTGATTGGGTGGGAGCTTGGCTGTGTTCTGATTGGGCAGAGGTGTATTCTGATTGGTTGGGGGTTTGGCTGTGCTCTGATTGGATGGGGGGTTGGCTGTGCTCTGATTGGATGGGTGTGTGTTCTGTTTAGGTGGGGGCTTGGTTGTGTCCAATCAGAACACAGCCAAGCTCCCACCCAATCAGTTCACACCCCCACTGGCAGTTAAAAGAAAGAAACAGCTGCGATCACACACATTGCTCCTAGAAGCACAAAGCCGAGAACACCAGCCTGAAGATGACGAATGAGACTTTGTCGAAACGTTGCCAAGAAACCTCCAATTTTACGTGGGAGAAAACCCGAATAACCAAAGACCTACATACAAACACCCGCGAAAACCTCAGAAAACACACACACACACACACACACACACACACACACACACACACACACACATATATATATATATATATATATATATATATATATATATATATATATATATATATATATGATTTTTAATGTTTTCAATTCCACTTGGGATTCTTAAGGAGTATCACAACAAATATCATATGCGGGCTGTGGTAAAAATTTGCGCGTGGGAACGCTCCTGAACCTAAGGTAAACCAAACTATTTATGGCCATATCCCCGTAAGACTTGTAAGATTCCTTCAAGTCTTATAGTAGTTTCAGAGGTGGGTTTCAGAAGGTTCTGACCAGTTCTGGAGAAGCGGTAGCGGAAATTTTGAGTAGTTCAGAGAACTGGTAAATACCACCTCTGACTGCCCCTACCCCCATCTATTCTCTGCCTCCTGAGTCCCAGCTGATCAGGAGGAAATGTGGATTTTATAGTATCCTTCCCCTGGAGTGGGGTGGGAATGGAGATTTTACAGTATCCTTCCCCTCCCACACTCACCAAGCCACGCCCACAAAGCCATTCCATGCCCACCAAGCCACACCCACAGAACTGTAGTAAAAAAATTTGAAACCCACCACTGAGTAGTTTGATCCTAACTAGTGCAAGAGGAAGGATTTTAAGGGAATAAGTTGTCTGGATGTTCACCTATGCTAGGATCAGAAACCAGCATCTTGCAAGTCTGTCCTAGTTTGTGAGTTTCTGTTGGAATTTCTTTCAATCTCATTTTTTCTCATCAAGATAGAGTTCATTCTCATAAAAAGTTCTAATGAAAGTGGTGCTCAGGGAGAAAATATTAGTGCACCTTGTATACACTATAAAGTTTGCTTTTAAAATAGATAGCATGTATTTGCTCATTGATGTTTCATGGTGAAGATCTAATAGTGTCAGTTCTAAATGAAAGATTCGGAAAGTAAGGAAGCAAAAGACACCTGTTGCTTTTCAGCAACACTATGCTTTCTTTGAAGCTCTATCAGGTCTGGAGATTTGAAGGCAGACTAAAAGGCTTGGGTGTCCTAGTCCAGAGAAATGGATTATTCTAAATATTTTGTGTTCAGCAGCTTATTTGTGCTCCTTATGACCTTTTACTATTCGCTGAGAAATCGAGGTAAATGTCATATCAGATACACTGATCAAAGCCTCAATACTCTAAAGGTCCTTCAAAATCCAGATTGATTATTTGGTTGATTTGAGCACATGTCTTAAGGTTAATCTTTGGTTTGTTTTCCTCTTCCATTAAGGTATGTGTCGCATTGGGGCCATCCTCTTTGTATTTGCTTCTTTGCCCCTTTAGTGAATGGGCATAACTATTAGATATACCCCGCAAAGAGCTGGGGGGGGGGGCACCTTCACACTTTTCCTGCATGCTAAAGAGTCCAAGCTTCTTTGCCTCTTTCCTCCTTGGGAAAGAAATCCTCCTTCCTGAAAAAAGAGGCCGTAATGGAGAAACATCTCTTGATTTCAATTCAGTAAACTGTTGACAGTTTTCCTGAGTTGTTTATATCAGAAGGATAGATTGTAGTTGAGGGAAGCAATCCTGAAGGTGCTTTGGCATCACACTATACAGGACTATGTATAAATTCACATTTTAAATTGTAATCAGAAATTGATTGGCATCCAAATGCAATGGATTCTTGGCATATAGCACCTGTATGCAGTTTCCAAATGGTCTTTAAAGGCAGTCCCATGAAGATGATATTCATGAACAAAGAACTCAGTTTGGACTAAAAAAGAAAAAGAACCCCAAATGTCTCCATAAAAAGTCCCCAGATAACACAGAAATGAACTTTGAGAAACTTTGTTTCAGCCTCATAAAATGTCTGAACAGATTTTTTAATGTTAGACAAATAGATTATATCCAAACTAATTATTATTCTTTTACGATTCCATCTTCTTTTAGATTCTGACCTCTGTTATTAAACCTGTATTAGTCCTTCCTAAAAGAAGCCACAAATGTTACATAGGTTATCACTTAGATGCTGTGCATGTACAGTTCAGTATATATGTTAACCAGGAATGCCCTAAAAGGTAAAGGTAAAGGTTCTCCTCGCACATATGTGCTAGTCATTCCCGACTCTAGGAGCGGTGCTCATCTCCGTTTCTATGCCGAAGAGCCAGCGCTGTCTGAAGATGTCTCCATGGTCATGTGGCCAGCATGACTAAACACCAAAAGCACACAGAATGCTGTTTCCTTCCCACCAAAGGTGATCCCCATTTTTCTACTTGCATTCTTTACGTGCTTTTGAACTGCTAGGTTGGCAGAAGCTGGGACAAGTAATGGGAGTTCACCCCGTTACAAATGTATTTATTGCATATATACATTTGTGTAGGAATGCCCTACACAAATGTACATATGCAATAAATTTCAATCTAATGCACCATTTAGAAGGAAAGGTTGTTTGTCCACTAAATATAAAAGTTGAATATTTTTAACCACAAAAAAAAACCTTTATACAAGAAGACACTTAATTTTATATGCAGAACATGAAGAAAAAACTTCACTTAAGTTATCAGTGTCCAATTTGATTTAAGTCTTCCTAATGCGCTGCTTCTGTATGATTACTTCCCATACTGTAAGTGCTCATCACAGTTTCAGGTGATGTTCCTGCACCATTTTTTATTATTATTTCCCCAAGTGGTCTGTACTAACTTTTACATCAGAGTACAATAATATATTTCTTCAGCTGCCTTTTTGCTTTACAAATATCTGACATGGCTTCTTTCTTTATGGCATAAACTTGACAGATGTATACAATTAATTCTTCTGAGTCTAATATTATATACCACTCCATTCTAGCAGGAGTCTCAAAGGCTTGAGTAAGTCTATTTTTTGTTTTATGGTCAAATTTACTTTTTTTCATTTTTTCTTTTCTTTCTTTTTTTTTTTTTGTTCATCTTTCAAGTTTTTGAAGCTGTCATTAAATTACTGTAGGCGCTATAACTACAAACACCCAAGTCTTAGATTGCTAGGATGACAACAGAAGAAGTAACACTGATGTTTGCATAAAATATACTTGTCTCTGGACTACTTTGAAAATCACAAACTTCACCTCTTAGGGGTGAAATCATGACCCAAATTTGGTGCATCTAAAGTTCACTCATTCTGTAAAACAGGTTTTACTCTCTTACTTTCTCTTACTCACTGCCCCTCTCTGTATGTCTGTCTGTTTCTCTCTCTCTCCAATGTGGAAGATACAGTAGATAAATGTTCACAAACATTTTGTCCCCTGTATTTATCTGAACAGACATATGTAACATGAGGCCTGCTTAAAGCAGACCATTAGAGAGGAATGTATTTCTTTTCTTTTTTAAAAAAATCAACTTATATCCTATATGGAAAGATGGCAGTGTGATTTCTAAGATGACTAAGGGATGGTTCTGAAAACTGAACTGACTGAAATGATGGCATTCAAGAGGAAAAGTGCCAGGAGGTGTGAAAAGAGTACCAAATTGTCACTACCCAGGTTTCGTTGGTGCTTGTAATATCTGAAAATGAGTTATGGTACTTTGAGGTATAAGCATGTGCACACATGTGCAAAAAGTGAACAGCAAAACTGAAAGCCAGTATTTGTTTCAATATGTCCTGAGTGTGAATAATTAAGTAGTAAAATCCTCTTGATAATACTCTGAGTGACACCAATGTCATGCAAAAATATCCAAATGTTCAAGCTATCTGGGCATTTTGCTAGAAAGACAAGTAGATAAACCATCAACCTGTAATATTGGTTCTTAAACATAAAATGTTAAAAAAAGAATTATAAAATTATTTAAGAAGAATAATAGCTAAATAATCACTAGTATAAAATAAAATATCTAATTGATTATTTAATGTAACTTTTGTAAAAGAATATTTGAAATCAAGATGATGAAGCCCAGGGTCAAGGCCAAGATGATATTTTAGCTGTTTCTGGTTATATTGACCTCAATGTCATCTGTCTAAAGTTATGGAAATAATGATATTTAAATATGACCTTTTCAGATACTTTATTGGAGCTGCATATGATTGAAGACAGCATTGGCAATTTAGGTATACCCATATGCTTTTATGTGACATGTTACAAACTAAATAAGATGCTGAGTATCTTATATGATATGTATTAGTAGTCCTCAACATTCAACCATTCATTTAGGGACGATTTGAAGTTACAATGGCACTGAAAAAAATGACTTATGACTTTCACATTTATGATCATTGCAGCATTCTCACAGTCAGGTGATCAAAATTTGGATGCTTGGCAATTGGTATGTATCTATGAAAGTCATAGTGTCCCACGATCATGTCATCACCTTTTGCGATCTTCTGACAAGACAATGGGGAAACCAGATTCACTTAACAACCATGTTACTAACTTAACAACTGTAGTGATTCACTTAACAACTGTTGCAAGAAAGGTGCAAAATGGGGGAAACTCATTTTAACAACTGACTTGCTTAGCAACAGAAATTGTTGCTCAGTTGTCATAAATCAAGGGCTACCAGTAACCCTAACATGAGCTAGAAGGGCTGTGAAGACCTGGATTTTCACTCAGGCCTCTAGCAAATGAAACTGAGACCCCTTGTTTTATTTCTACCCAGTCTATAATTCTTGCCATCTTTTATCTTTGCTTTTATTGCTTTTATTGTAATTTTTTCATTTTGATTTTTTTGAACCATCCAAAATAATTGGGAGTTGAGTGAATGGATAAATTATGATGTGTATACATACATTTCTGAACATCTACATATCCAATGACATAACCCACAATTTCATTTACCCATACAAGCCCCTATGCCTTGTCAAGGCCCCAATCATAGAAGGAGAACAGGCCATGACGGAGACCCCAGACTAACACCGATCACATCTGCCAACCTGCATTGAACTAGCATGACTGATTATGGTCTATTTCTTCCATATATCAATGCAATCTAAAAATCGGCCCTCATTCTTCGGAGGCCCTAGGGCAGCTACCCACAGCAACAGGAAGACCTGCCTGAAAGCAGAGGATACTAAGAATCACTGGTTGTCTTTGGATTTTAGACATAGGATTGGTCAACATTAGAACAATAAAAACCAACACTCGACTAGAAGAACTGCTGATTGAACTCAACAATATGCATTGAGACATTGTTGGAGTACTATGAGTGGTGCAAAGAGCATGGAAAAATACATGCTCGGCCTCACAAGACAAGATAGAAAGACCTGCACACGGATTAGAGAACAAACAAAAGTATACAATATCATCAAGAGAGTATAAGAATTGAAATGGAAATGGGCTGGTCACATAGAAAGAAGAACTGATGGCAGGTGGACCAAGGCACTCATAGAATGGATCCCACTTGATGAAAAACATCCACGAAAGAGAGCTAAAACAAGATGGATTGACAACATCAGCAAATATTGCAGGCCCGAAAGAAAGAAAGCAAAAGAAAGCTCAGGACCGTATAGGTTGGAAACATGCAGAAGAAACCTTCATTCTGCATGGAGAGATAATTTATAGAATGATGATGATGATGGTGATTCATACATTTACATATCTGGAATTTTAATAATAAAAATAATTCATTGTAAAATGGTGAAAACACATAGGTAAATGAATTGTGGAAAAGAATGAGCATCCCAGCAAACTAAAAATGAAAGATAAAGCTTAATTTAAATTTATATACTGGTATCCATAGGGAACACTAGCATCCAGATTTCTGTAAGTCATTCTTCATTTTTATTAATGAACAGGTTCGCACTAATCAATATATTTTTATACCAGAAAACCAATTTGAACATTTTTAAGGATTTGAAAACAACTGATCGTTTTTGGATATGCTGAACATTTTTTTTCTTTGTCTAAGTTTAATTTATAAAGGTCTTCTCCTAATCCAGATTACTGTACTAACAGATAATATTGGTCTGTACGTTTGCTCTAGAATAATAGAAAACTGTTAAGGAATTATGTCCTGGTATCCTCAAATGTCTCATTCAGCCATATTTGATTAAAATGTGCAGTTTAGTAATATAGTACTAATTAGGAGTTCTAAACAGTAGCAGTACAACCACCATAGCTGCAGAAATAGGGAGTTCGGTTAAATCTTGGTTATGTATATTTGGTTATATATGTTTGCAGTCCTTATATCACAGAAATGCAATTTCTTCAGAAAAATAAGTCTGAAATACATATCTTCCTTCAGGTTTATGTATAAAATGTATATTCTTATTAGAATAAGGTAAAGGTAAAGGTTCCCCTCACACAAATGTGCTAGTTGTTCCCGACTCTAGGGGGCGGTGCTCATCTCCGTTTCAAAGCCGAATAGCCAGCACTGTCCGAAGATGTCTCCATGGTCATGTGGCTGACATGACTGAATGCCAAAGGTGCACGGAACACTGTTATTTTTCCCCCAAAGGTGGTCTCTCTTTTTCTACTTGCATTTTTTTACATGCTTTCAAATTGCTAGGTTGGCAGAAGCTGGGGCAAGTAATGGGAGCTCACTCTGTTATGCAGTGCTAGGGATTCAAACTGCTGAACTGCCAACCTTTCGATCAACAAGCTGAGCGTCTTAGCCACTGAGCCACCATGTCCCTCTTCTTATTAGAATACATAATGCAAAATTAAACCACCAAGAAGTTTGATATTGCATCCATGTATAATTCAATGGTGCTGATACTTAATATGTAGATTTGAGTAATTTGTTGCCTCTAATTTATATTCTGTACATTATTATTCTTGTTTGCCAGATGTTCCACTGTCCTTTTCCAGAAACATGAGTATGGTAGAAGATTCCAGAGTTATGAATCCCACATCTAATAATGCATTCAAAGCAGGGGGGATGCAAGTGTTTAGGCACATCATAGATGCTGTATCAGTTAATTAGCTGAAGACATGCAAGTGTCCTTTCACATTGCCTGGGTACATGAGTGTCTTCAATCATGCTTATTTTAACCTTTTTACAGAATATTCTATAGCAGTGGCTGGCTGGGGAATTCTGGGAGTTGAAGTCCACCCATCTTCAAGTGATCGAGATTGAGAAACACTGTTTTATAGAATAGCTGATCCCAAAATCTGGCTGACTCAACCCCTTTAAGCTCTCAAAAAAACTTTAATAACTTGGCTCTTTCAACAAGTCTTTGATGTCTGATGTAATAGTAATTTTTTTCCTTCTTCAAAGGGAGCGTTTTAATTGTTATTAGGTCACTGCTTGTTCTACTGGTGGGAGGCAATTGATTATATTTTATGGTAGCATTGTGCTTTAATCCTATTACTGAAATTAGGAAAGTAAACCTCTCAGGGTCAGTTGCAAATGAAAATGACACATAAGTCTAGTTAGTTGAATGAAAGGAGAAATGAACAAATCAATACTATTTTTCAATATGAAATAAAAAAAAATAGGTGGTCTTATAATTGCAAATTACTATACTGGGCATTTTATTCAGTAACAGTAATATACTTAGCTACATAACTTGATTTTTTTTGCCCCACCTGCTATTCACAATTATCTTACTCATTTAGATTATTTCAAAAATACTTTTGTCTGTTTGTTTGTTATAGATGGTTAAAGTAGTTTCAGTCTGTTTTCTCTTTGTGTATTTGCACACAGTTATAAAGGACGATTCAACTTATATAGTTCTGTGTGGTTCAGATTCAAAAACACTTTTCTAAGAAGCTATTCATGAAACTATTCAGAGATATCAATAAAAACTGAAGTCAGTGTGGATCTTCTGATCTTCTAACTATTGAACTACATGTTCCTACACTTGGCTTCAAATACTTCTCAGAGGAGGATATGTGTTTGTATATTATACCTTTGAAGTAGCATGTTTTTCATTCATTTATTTAGTCTTCTTCCTAGTGAATAAACCATTGATCTAATGAGTTATTTAAAAAAGAAAGAAAGAAGCTGATTGATGTAGTTCCAGTTATGTAAACCAGCCCAATGATCTAGAAATTCAGAAGCTGAATTTCAAACGGACTTCCCTGATTGCATCTCCCAGAGAAATGTACAAAGTAGAACATAAGATATGTCTCTTCTTGAACCTAACAAAGTATAAATATGCCCTGGCAACATTTTTCCTCTGCCATTTCCCCATGTTATTGCCTTCATTTCATTTCCATCTATGAATTAAATAGCCTTAATTCAGCTGTATTTTTCCCTTTTTTTGACACAAACCAAGGCCAGTTTGAAGATGTGTATAATGTATGACTCTGAATTGATGTTTGCTGACAAGCAGTGACTAAAAATTGAGTTAACAGAGACAGAATAGAGATGGGCGAAAGGAACAGTAAATTTCATGCTACTTGTCTACTGACTCAAGGATGGGCATCACTGTCATTGTAATGGGGAATTTTCCTTAATGTTATATTGCAGTTATGATTTCATCAGATTCCATAGGAAGGGTATCTTTTTTTCTTCTCCTTTCCTTTTCCTTTTCTTTTTTCTTTCACAAAAATTTATATATGGAATCAGCCATTCTTTTCCTAAACAGGTCCTTTGAGTAATAGAATATCAAGCAGTGGTGAAATCTAAAATTTGTTACTACCGGTTCTGTGGGCATGGCTTGGTGGTGGTTGGGGGTAATGTAACTGGGTGGGCGTGGCCAATTTTTTTTTTACTTTTAAAAGCATTTTTTCCGCCAAAGAGGTTGTAGAAAAAATGCTTTTAAAAATAAAAAAAAAGCTTCTGATGATTGTGCGGCTCAGCTAGGTATGGGAGGAGGGCAGGGATTTTTGCTACCGGTTCTCCGAACTACCCACCTCCATCACTACTGGATTGGGCGATCCGGTCCGAACCGGGAGCATTTCACTCTTGATATCAAGAGTCTTCTTGTTGCCAAAAGTACTTGCAAGTCCTGTCCCATTGCACAAAGCTTTTTTAAAAAAAAAAAAAAACTAAAGAATTTTATTTTAATAAAAAATACTTAAAAATTTTCACTTTAGAATTCTAGATTAGAATTTAGATTTTTTTTAAAACAATCTTCATATAAAATGCAAAAACAAAAAAGAAAATTTAGATTCTGTCAAACAGTAAATGGGACAAAACAAATATAAGTCTGACCTATCTCCCTAGTGGGGATAACTACTGGTGCAGACATTGTTTCTTACCAAGGACCCTAGTTGATAATTACTCAGTTGGAGGGAGAAACCAAATGCTTTCTTGTTAACAGACTTCTCTTCTAAATTAACAGGAAGATTGCAAAATTCTGTTCAGCATCTTTAAGGATGTGAGTCTAAGGTTGGGATTGTCAACCTTGAATTTATATTGCTATTCAACTAGGTATTATATATTTTATTAATACATCTATGATATATCTTTTTTATGTTAATATTCCTTAAGAGCAATGGTGGGATTCAGCCAATTTGCACCACTTCGGGAGAACCGGTTGTTAACTTTCTGAGCAGTTTGGCAAACTGATTGTTGGAAGAAATCATTAGGGCAAAGAACTGGTTGTTAAATTATTTGAATCCCACCACTGCTTAAGAATTATTTTAGTTTGTAATATTTGCTTATGGAGGGAGGGAGGGAGGGAGGGAGGGAGGGAGAGAGAGAGAGATGGATGATAGGAAGATCTCCTAGAGACGGGAACCATATTATTACAGGAAATTGAAAAATTCGGCAATCTTCAATCTTCAAGGAATCTTACTAACAGGCAAAATGAGGAACTGGAAGAGAAATTGGGGATCCAAATTGTCAAAAAAGTGAAATACCTGGAAATTTGGTTAACGGTGAAATGCTCCTTGATAAAAGAGGACAATTACAATAAATTAGTATAACAGATACAAAAAGATTTGGATAATTGGGCAAAATTACAAATATCTTTAATTGGCAGAATCACCACAGTAAAAATGAATATGCTACCTAAATTTTTGTATCTCTTCCAAACAGCACCAATAAAATTGGGGATTTTTTTTTTAACAATAAAACAAACAAAAATAGCAAAATTTATTTGGTTGGGGAAAAGAGCCTGAATAAAGCTCAAACTTTTATAAGATTCTAGAACCAAAGGAGGTTTTGGCCTCC
Organism: Pantherophis guttatus; assembly: GCF_059756535.1. NCBI lineage: Eukaryota > Metazoa > Chordata > Lepidosauria > Squamata > Colubridae > Pantherophis > Pantherophis guttatus. The sequence continues at coordinate 226,072,976 of NC_142063.1, read as the reverse complement.
CTGACTGGGAATTATACTATCAAGCAGCGGCCGTGACATGGCTTAAAGATTGGATCCAACTGAACAATAAAAGGGTATTAACATTAGAGGGCCATGATCTCCAACTCGGCTGGCACACATTTCTTTGGGAAGGGAAAAACAAAACCCACACATATTTTCAGAGACACGTAGTGAGAGATACTTGGATAAACATTTGGGGAAAAAATAGGAAAAATCATTATAAGAAAATTCCAATTTGGCTATCAACAATGGAGGTGATGATTTATCCAAACATATTAGATTTAAACAAGGTGGTGAGGTATTCGGAATTATTAGATGAACAAGGAGACTTAAAATCTGATCAGGATTTAAAGAATCAAGGAATAAAGATTGATTGATGGCCCTATCTCCAAATTAGAACAAGTTATAAAAAAAAATTAGAACAATATGACATTTATGGAAAACAATTGGAACTTGATAAAATATTATTAGGGACAGGGGACAAAATGATTACCAAAACATATAATTTCTTCCTAAGATTTAAAATGGAAGAAGAAAATGTGAAGGAGACGATGATAAGTTGAGCCAGAAATTTTGGATACAGTATTGAATTGGACCATTGGGATAAATTATGGGAGAAAAAATATAAACTAACGATGTCAGCCGCTTACAAGGAAAACCTCTATAAAATGTTCTACTGTTGGCATTTACCACCAGCCAGATTGGCCAAAATGTTTTCAAATTGTTCACCCAAATGCTGGAAATGTGGTTATAAACAGGGAACCTTCTACCACATGTGGTGGATGTGTCCCAAAGCCAGGTAGTATTGGCATAAGATAAGGAAATGGTTGGAAGAAATAACTGAACAAAAGATCAAATTGAAGCCGGAACTATTTTTTATTGGGCATCTTTGTCACTGCATTTTTTTGTATTTGCCAGCTGTGCTTGAACTCTAAGACTTACCGTAGCTGATCAGAGCTCTTATCTCTAAGCTAACTGCGCATGTCCACATTCTTTCACTTTCTTCTAACTTTCTTTGTTCACCTGCCAAGAGGTCCGGCAGGAACGCTGCCAAGATGTAATCATTAGCTAGTAAGACTGTTTTTACTTTCCTTATAATAAAATGTGTTTATTAGAATATATCTTGGTTTTATTTTTCTTAAAGTATACTTCAAGGAAAGGACACGATCCATTCTCTAATCAAGGTGCATTTACCCAAAAGCAGAATGGGATTAATTGCCACCTTGACACGTGGCAGCAGAAGGACGGTTTGATTTATGGCTTTTTTCCTTGCTTGTTACTTTGATGGTTAGACCTCTAGGCCAGTTTAGCCAGATGATTATTTTCGGCGACTGAGGAACGCTGATTATTTTTTGCAAATATGCCGAGAAAGAAAAAGAAATACAGAACGCTGCCAAGATGTAATTAATTAGCTAGTAAGATGTTTTTACTTCTTTATAATAAAATGTGTTTATTAGAATATATTTCGGTTTTATTTTCTTAAAGTATACTTCAAGGAAAGGTCACGATCCATTCTCTAATCAAGGTGCAATTACCCAAAAGCAGAATGGGATTAATTGCCACCCTGACAATCTTAGATGAGAAAATGGGTAAAAAAATTCAATACATAATATTACATATATTAATGGCATCCAGAATCGTCTTTGTGCAGAATTGGAAACAAATTAATATCCCTTCAGAGGCATTGATAATAAGAAAAGTATATGAGTGTGCAGAAATGGATAGGAAATGAAAGAGAAAGAAGAATCTGAGTACTACCAAATTTGTAGTAGATAGTATACCTGGCTTGAGAACAGGAGTAAAATTAATGTATAAGATGTACAATGTATAATATATAATATATAAGAACTATATAATATTGGTGATAATTTGATTATATGTGAGTAGATATTACTATAACTTAAACAATTGTATAATATAGGATAGTGAACCATAGAAATAGAATCTATGTAAATATGGATGTTATGGATGATATTGTTACCGATACGGAAAAGCTGTGATAAGTGAAAATTTGTGTTTTGAGTTTTAAATGTTGAAAACGTTCAATAAAAATATATTTTTTAAAAAGATAGATAGATGATAGACAGACTCTTCCATGATTACCATGTGAGTTGGGCAGTGAATATGGCTTGATCTCTCTCAACTTTATTATTTGCAGGGTAGAAGCAGAAACATGTACTGACATAGCTACTTTAGACCATCTTCCTGTTCAAAATAATAATACACTTCTAGAATAGGGTGTGCAGTGATGGATAATTATACTAGTGATGATTTTTTTGACAGATGATATTATGTTCCTATAATACTGTTAGTAGCACTGAGCTGTATTTTGTTTGCAGTAGGAACAATGTGGGGTGTAACTGATCAGTTGGGTTGTGGGTTCCCAGGAGTTCAGTAAAGCAGATGGAAAATGCTGAGAGTAGCATCTGGCCCATGGCACACAAATGGTTGTGTTGTAATGGAAATGGAGAGGGTTTTATAAACCTGCAAACTTTTGCAGTTGTTCTATATGCTCTATAAACTAAGTTACATTGGGGAACTTAAAATTTCCATTTCATAAGCCATAGACTAAGAGGATTTCTGCACTAGTAATTTATGGTGTCACTCAGTCATCTCTGTTATAAAACCTGAATTCATTGACAATATATTGCCACAGCACTGGCTGAGTGACACTATAAACTACTGATGCAAAAATGCTCTAAGGATAAATATGCACATGCCTACTTATAACTTGATGATGGCAATAGTGAGTGATAATTAGCAATATGAAAACTTACCTCAGAAATAAATAATGGAGACGAACCTTTCATGTTTCCTGATCTGAAAAGAAACTCATTCTGAACCTTGGAAATTTACTAGTGTAGGAGGGGAACACCACCAAGACAGTGCCAGGGCCAGTAGGACATAATCAACTCAGAAAGGCAAAGGCCACAGGCATAGGAAAATGACCTTCCCAAAATAGAACACATGAACATTGGGGCCATTTAGGAACAAAAGAGGACCCAGGGAAATGGCACACACAAAAGACACAGGACATGCCAGGAAAGGAACTATCAAGACAGCAGAAACTAGGAGAGCAAAACAAAAGGAATGGCAGAGGATTAGCAAAAGGAAAAGATTTGATCAATAGCCCAAGCAATCTGATAAGAGTCAAGCTGGGGGTAAGGGTTTACCTGATAACAACATGATCAGCTTAAGGCTAGAAGCAAATAATAAGAACAGAAGAGAACAAAAGAACACGAGACCAAATAACCCAGACACCACCCAGTTTCAAGTGGGGAGAAACTAGAATAAGAAAACACAGGGCAATCCATGAACACACACACAAAGGGAAGACCCACAAAAGCAACAAAAGAAGCAAAGAAATTTCCTTTGTACAGAAAAGTATAAGAATGTATGCTTACCTTGTAACGATGTCAGCTCACCCAGGAATGCTGGTCCATGACTTCGCTCGATCTGACTTCCTGAAAAATAAAGAAAACTTGCTTTCATGCAGCTCGCTTCTCTCGCGGTTTTGCGCGGCGCCGGAACGCTCTCCCAGCCAGGAAATTCGAACCCTCGGGGAGGGGAAACCTCTCCTCCCTTCTAACACTAGCTTTAATTCCTATTTAATCAGTGTAAACATACAGCTGAATTACGTTTCATTGGGCTATATTGGTACACAAACAAACATAAACAACAGAAGCTCTTTGCCTAAAGAAGATTAGACTTCAGAGAAATGTCTATGTTGGAAGACTTTGCCACAACCATTAGTTTTTTGCATGAAAAGAATTTGTATTATTATGTTATATGCGTTATATGGAAAAATTACCAGAGCCAAATGATCAAGGAAAATTGAGAGTATTGTTACAGAGGTCTAAATAAGGTCTTTTTGTTAAATTCTTTATTTGGATAATGATAAGTACAAGATCTCTAAACATCAATACTTAAGTGAATGTTCCACTTTTATATCTGAGTTTTGCAGCAATTGCTTCTACTTGATTAACTGGTCTATGCAATACAATAATCTCATACAAGTTGGAGTTATTTCCAAGACTAAAATCAAGACTTATACATTTTGTTCTTTTCCATTTAAAGGGACTGTTCAACATGACAGATACAAAGCATGATAGATTATTACTAATAAAAGATCTTTTATTCCAGGAACTGGAGTGTTTCATGGTTTTATCATAAACAGATTTATTTTAAGAATGATGATTTAAATGCTTTTAACCAAACCTAATCTGCCAAATATTTTAAAACAGACACAAATTTTCACTCATTACAGCATTTACAAATTGGTATCCATATCATCCATAATATTCATATTTACATAAATTCTATTTCTATAGTTCATTAACCTATATTATACCATTGATTGAGTTATAATAATATCTACTGACATATAATCACATTATCATCAATATTATATAGTTCTTATACATTATACATTATATATTTTACTTTATACATCTTATGCATTAATTTTACTCCTATTCTCAAGCCTTATTAAGATTTAAAATGGAAGAAGAAAATGTGAAGGAGACGATGATAAGTTGGGCTAGGAATTTCGGATACTGTATTGAATTAGGCCATTGAGATAAATTATGGGAGAAAAATTATAAATTAACGATATCAGCTGCCAATAAGGAAAACCTCTACAAAATGTTCTATCGGAAACTGAATGGTTCTTGTGTTTGCATAACAGCTGTCTATGACTAGGAATTGCTGATTCAGAGCCTAACCTAGAAACCTTACTAAACAGCTAATGGGTAGTTTTAGAACAGATGATAAGAACTGACTTTTAAAATGCTTGCAAGGGCTGCTTTTTATGTTTTATGTTTTAAATACAGTAGAATATTAAGCATTTGCCATGTATGAAGTTTGTTACAGATCACATTTTATGACATTTCATATTGTTGCTTCTCCATGTTTTATCTATATCAGGAAAAGACAGGACCTTGAGTTGTACTAAATGGGTATTATTTTTTCCCATGGCCAAGTAGCAACTATTCATGCACTTCCTTCTATATGGTCTCAGCCTCTCATACATTTATTGTAGCAATATAAGATGAAACACTAGAAAAATGATTTCAGTCTTGGTTAATGTCTCACTAGAGAATGAAAATATCTAGTTATTTCATCAGTTATTATTTATTAAGCACTGGATCTCTTTATCATTCCAGAGATCATTGGTATTACAGTCCAAAACGATTTTGAATCTTTGTTCCTTAAAAAAATGCTTATTTAAAACGCACTGGAATATTGTGAAATAATTAATACATTTTTGCCCTAATTCATTTTAGGGTTACCAGTGTATCTGCCAGCCTGGCTGGGAAGGGCCATTTTGTGAATCTGAATCTAATGAGTGTAACTGTGGTCTGTGTAAAAACAGTGGAACATGCATTGATCTCTTCAATGACTTTCGGTAAGAAGCATCCTCTCTGCACTAAATCATATCCTTCCTTGGTGTTTTACAATTTATTGACCTTGTTTCATTTGCTGAAGTTCTAAAGTTGATTAGAGAGAAGGACTCTCTTGAATCAAGAATAACTTCTGATGATTACATGGATATGTGTATCTAGCTTTTTTCTATTTTTGGCAAATATTATGAAAGTAAGCTACCATTGACTTTTTCCATAACATTTTAGCCGTTCAGTCTAATCTTATAGTTCTATGATTTCCTGGTGGTATTCATCCAAATCTAGCAACATCTGTCCCTTCTTAGTTTTGTTTTGTTTTTTTTTCAAAATTTGCCAAATTCTGCTACAGGCTGCAACCTGTTGTGGAGGCTTTAAAAGCCCTTTACTGCAATTATTAAGAAGCTTTTGACATATTGGGATCAAGAGTTTGTTGGAGTGCTGATGTGTATTAAGCAGTCCATTGAGGAAGAAAAAAATGATTGTATGGAAATGTGCAGGCATTTAATCCTCTTTTATACTGAAAGGAGAAAAGTACTATATTCCTCATTTTAAAAGCCTCTGTTTCATGCCCAGTGATTTATGCTCAGCTTTCAAGGTATATTATCTTTTTAATACTCAAAACGGCTGACATAAAAAGCAGTCCTCCTGGTTCATTTGTTTATTCATAGAGACATCAGAGAGCAGTCAAAGTCTCCATGCTTGAAGTACAAAAGGATGAAACTTGGTCAGGTCTCTTAACTTTAACTTTGATTTTAATAACTATTTCCATCAATGTACCCTACTAGCAAATACAAAATTAGCAAGAATTTTTTTTTTCAATCCATCACAGTACTCTTTTTAAAAATGCAAATTACTTTGGCTATATTTTGTTGAGGTTAGGGCCCTATTATATCTGTGTGTGTATGTGTGTGTGTGTATAGGTATATACCATATTTTTTGGAGTATAAGACACACCTTTTTCCCCCAAAAAAGAGGGTGAAAATCTGGGTGCGTCTTATACTCTGAATGTAGCCCCGCTCAGCTTCTCAAATGGAGGTTTCAGAGGCTGAAAAAAGCATCAGAAATGAAGCTTTAGAAAAGAAGCCCCCAAACACAGCTTTAGAAAAGAAGCCCCCAAACAGAGCTTCAGAGACTTTTTTTCTGAAGCTCTGTTTCAGAGGCTTTCAGAGGCAGAAAAAAAGAAAAAAGAAAAAAAGAAAAAGAAAAATCAAGGCACAGAGCTTACAACCAAGGAACCTGTTGCTAAAATTCACCTCTGGGAACAACTGACTGGGGGTATTCCAGAAGGCTGATCCACCTGCCAGTCAGCTTTTTTCTTATTTTCCTCCCCAAAAACTAAGGTGCGTCTTATACTCCGGTGTGTCTTATACTCCAAAAAATATGGTATGTATGCATATAGATATATGTGTGTATGTATAGTATGCACTGTGTATGTTTGTAGTGTGTATATACACAAACTACACACACATACACAGTGCATGCATATACTATATATGTTATATAATTTGTAGAAATCTATTTCTATATTCTGCATATACACAGAGGAAGAAAGAAACATAGTTTGGCATAATAGTTAAAGGCACAAGACTAAAAAACAGGAGACTGTAAATTTCCTTGGAAGCCACTCAGAACTGCTTTATTCACCAATAAATCACCACCAGATTTGTGGTATATAAATTTAATAGATGATGATGAGAAGGAGAAGGAGAAGGAGAAGGAGAAGGAGAAAGAAAAATGGTATAGGATCAACAAATTTGTTTATCAGTGACCAGGAACATATTGCACTATGCACAAACTGAGAAGACAGGCATATTTACACATATTTAAGCAAACAGAATATCAGAGTTGGAAGAGACCTTGGAGATCTTCGAGCCCAACCCTTTTACACATTTGACCTGTATTTAGTATACCTATATATTTCTTTTTCTTCCATAGTTGCATCATTTATTGTGATGCTACAATACCTGTTAAACTACTGTTGTGACTACTATACTTTTTCAACGGTGGTTTGTTCGCTAGAATTTTTTCTTTCTGCAAGAAAATGTGAAGGGTTATCTTCCTTGCCCTTATCCCATTGCTAAAATTACCCATTTGTTTGATACTTAACTTCTTCAGTGCTTCATTCCTGGGACTTGGATACTGGAAAGCAAATTTGGAATGTCAGGATGTATTCTAGACAACCTCTGTTTGCTGTTAGTGTTATTTTTAAGATTTTTAGCCCACTTTTTTTTCACATACAACTCAAGGCAGCAAACATATCAAATAGTCCTTCCTCCTTCTGTTTTCCCCACAACAACAATCCTGTGAGGTGAGCTGGGCTAAGAGAGAATAACTCACCCAAAGTCACCCATCAGTTTTAATGTGAATAAGTAATTAAGTAATTCTGGTATAAAATAATGATTTCCTGTCCAGTTAATGGAGGAGGCTAACCAATAAAAAGTGTGTGTGTGTATGTATGTATGTGTGTATATTATATTAACTTACATAAATATATATATATATATTTCATGGGTAGAGGTATGCAAGTTTTGGTGTATTCGGGTCTTTTCCCATGTAAGATTGAGCATATCTTGGCAACGTTTTGACGAGGTTGAACACAATTGCAGAACACAAGAATGCAATCAGAAAAGAAGAAAAAACTTCTTCCCTTTTCCAGCATCTTAAAACAACAGGACACGAAATTGACTTTGAAGGAACCAAATTAATCTCCAAAACTGAACACTTCAACAAGAGAATAATCATGGAAACCATCAAAATAGAGAAACACCCCCATAACATGAATAAACGCGACGATACCTCCCGCCTACCAGACATCTGGAAACTAGCCCTAGTCAACTGAAGAGTCCCAGCCACAAAGATTAATACTGGACCCAAGATAACACATGACACCACCACCAATCATCCTCACCAGATTCAAACCCAAACCCATCCCATAGATGAAATACAACCACCATCCAGAAGCCAGACCACGGCGGCATCACCAGCTGCTGTACCCCCCTCTGATCCCCACACAAAGCAAACTGACACACGCCATGAACACATGGCAAGACCTCAAACTTGGAGCCAAACCAAAACCCAGGATGTGGCATCACAGCCATCTGCTCAGGACATTACATCAAAAAACTCAGGATATCACAACACTAGAACTCAGGATGTTAACACACAGCCCATTACCCAGGTCATTAAAATACAAAAGACTAATGGGCACACATCAAGGACCTCACCCACACAGGATGTTATGAAACAGCTGACTAATCTGCAAACATTAACTCCATCAACCAATCAAGATGTAACAACACAGGCAACTAACCTGCTCACAGCAACAAAGCCAGCACCCCACACCTCCCCACCAGTATTTATAGAGAGACGGCAGCTCCGATCACGCTTTCCTCGCACAAGCACGAAGCCAAAGACATCAGCCTGAAGATGACGAGTGGGACCTCATCGAAACATCACCAAGATACGCTCAATCTTACATGGGAAAAGACCCAAATACACCAAAACTTGCATATATATATAAGCTACAGTATTGTAGGATCTGCCCCACAAGGCAGATGCCAGGGTTAAAATGGTTATTGGTCCAGAGACAAGCACAATACATTCCATTGGCCATATGTATGTTACTACCTTATGTGACAAAATTTATATTTAAATTGTTATTGTTATAATATTGTTGCATATATACATTCTCTAAATAATCATTAAGAAGCTGAGTTCTCATTTAGAAATGTTGAATTGTCATTGTTTCTCCATTTGGAAGACTTCTTGACACACTTGGTACTGAATTTATGGGAGTTACTTCCTGGCATGAGTTTTGCTCATCTGAAGGTAGTGCAACTTATTAATTTGGTGCAACTTATTTCTATAAGGTGTGTGTGTGAGTGTGTTGTAGAAATATAGAGAGATTCTCAGTCATCCAGGTCATGGTTGTCCCAAAGATGCTTTTTCAAAAGGCAACTGGACTCTCTTTGTTTTTCCTGGAAGACGTTTCGCTTCTCATCCACGAAACTTCTTCAGTTATTTGAATTGTCATATTTTATCAGTAGGAGTGAAATTGTTCTTTAGTCGGGAATGTTGTCATCCTTCTTATTCTCATCGATGGTCCCTTATTGGTGTGGGACTGTGTTATGAAAATGTAGCCCCTACACTGCTCTCTCTGTATATCAGCAGAGGTGTCTAATGAATTCCCTAGCCAACCATGTTGGTTAGGGAATTCTGGGAGTTAAAGTTCACAAGTCTTAAAGTTGCCAAAATTGAACAGCCTTGCTAATATAAAGCTGGAAAGCACTGGGACTATTTCTTATTGTTTGCTTACTTTCTGATGCTGCTGTGGAAATCCTTTCTGAGGGCTAACTGAAAAGTTAGTCACTGTAGCTTCTCTGAATAATTTAAACAGATCAATACATGACAGATTTTGTTTGGCCTCCTTGGTCTTTCAATTTATTTTCATTTGCTTTCTTCTATAAAATGAAAGGCAAATAGATTCTTCTATTCAGCCCAAAGTTTAAAAGTAATGCCATAGCTTCATTTTTTTGTGACGCTGTAAATGATCATGTCAACCCACAGTTCTGAATGCTTTTTATATTTGTTTACATTTTGCCGCTAATCAGTCGTAGTTCCTTTGATGCCAAAAATTTCATCACTAGAATGAAAGGATTCAGAGGTATTGCAAGAGCAAATCTTTCACTCCTCTCATTCTGTTGGTGTTGACAAGAAATTATCCTGCTGGCAGGGAAAGGTCATCGTGGACCACTTGACTACACATGCAGAATAAACCAGAAAGCAAAAAGCTTTGTGAGTTTTAAAAGCCTAACTTGAATTGTCTTATTTATTTAATTGGTTATCCATCACAAGTTGTTTGGTCTTTCGATGAAAAATTTATTTTCCAGTTCCTGTTTGGTACATAACTGGTTTCAAATGAATAATTCTTATTCTTTCTGTAAGATTGGATTTATAAAAATATTGCATCAGTCTTTTCTTGAATCAGATGCTGAAATATACTCAATACAATACTTGGCACCTATTTCTAGATGCTTCAAAGTGCAATCTTCTACAAGTCTTATTAAGTCTAATGGGACTGCCTTTTTGTATTATAAATACTCTAAGATTGTATTTCCCAGTACCTCAAAAGCACATCATAGAAGAGAGAACCCTAAAGCATTCTTCTGTTTTAATGAAACCAAAATAACTCTTTCTTAGATGTGAAACTGAGGAAGGATAGGAGTTTATTTAAAGCTTTTTTATGCCATCAGTAATAAATGAGGGTGGTTTGTTTTATCACATGAAAAAGTTCTGCTGTTCTAGTGGTTTTGATATATTATAATAAAAGAGATTAGTTTATCTCTACCATAATGTACAGAAGAAAGCCAGAAACAGCATTGAAAAAGGAGCAATATAGTTATCAAGGATTGAGGTGGAAAGGAATTATAAACAGATCTACATATGCATCATCAAGACATGCTGAGAGTAATCAAAATAAGAAGTCATAAATGATGAATAAGCTTGCCTTTGAGATATGTACATATTTATAAATATTACTTTAAATTCTGATGTTCAAAACAGAAGTGCCTTCTCCAAATCATCTAACACCATAGGTTCTCTGATATAGAAAATCTGACTGAATATCTATAGTACTGCCAGCTTTTTAAATATCTAACAATCTTAATCTTCCACAAATAACTTTGTGGAAAATTAAGATTGGGAAGTCTCTTTCTGCAAGCTTCAGGCTCCCCTACTGTCCAGGATTGGCTTGCAAATTCTGTGTTGTCCAAGTACATCTGAGAAAGTGGAATTAATAGAATAGATCACCAATTCTGAGACACTTGGGACAGCTTAGTGGCAGTTTTATGGGTAGCTTGTCTTGCTGGCAGCTCGATGGGGAGAAAATGAGAAGCATTGTAGTTGCTGTTTCTTTGCCTGACCACCCAGGAATTTTTTTTCCCTCCTTTCCTCAGTGGCAAAGCACTACGACTGGTTTGTTCTTTACCACAAAGCTTCTTGCTGGGTTACAATATATACTAAAATGTTGGGATGTTTCACAATCTATTTTCCCTATTTGGTACTGGATGTATTGGAAACTGGACATCAGTGCAATGAACCAGTGAAATATCAAATTGTCTGATATAAAAAAAAACAAACAACACAGGATAATATTAGCATTTGAAGGATGGAAGGAATTTGACAAAAAAAGTAACTTGTGGCTTCAAATCCAAGCCAAACTAGATGACATAAATAATTATATTTTAAGAAATGTATCCAAGAACTTAAATCCATAGGGACATTTTGTTTTTGAAATTCATTTAAAGAAAGTAGAGTTGCTAATGGGTCATCTGGTTTGGCACTAGATCAAAGTCATAAAGTCCATAATTGCATTCCATGCTTTTCTACATATATGTCCTGATAATAATGCATTCCCATTTTCAAACAGCTCTGGTGTCCTTTTTCTTTTCTGAAATTTTATTCTTAATCAATTGGAAAAGAAATGACTTACCAGAAACTGTAAACATTACTCACTTCCTGCTCCATGAACTTTGAGTTCCAGTTAACAAGGAATAGTTAAATATCCTATACCTTTTAGAATTTCACTTTAAATAATAAGTGAAAGATTAATTTTGAAACTTGGTTCAGGTCATTAATCTGATTTGGAGAAAAAAAAATCAATTCTACAGTGTGTGTCAAACCCCACTGAAGATCAAGGACATTGGAGATGCCATTCACAAAGAGAAATGTAAGGCATTACATTTAGGGAGGAAATACATATAAAACCATCCAAGATTATTTCATTCCATTTATTGTTTGGAAGCAGTTGGACCTGTATACGATCATTAAGAGTAAGTATGACATGATCGAGAAATGTGAAACAGCTTATAGAAGGGCTAACACTGTTTTTTGGAAGAAAACATTCAGTCAAGAAGACTTGAAATCCTTATTCCCCTCCATTCTGCACTATGTATGATTCTGGGAACCACATTACCAGAAACATCTTGACATCTTTAGAAGGGACAATAATTCTGATACAGGAGCTTGAGAACATGCTCAAAGAAGAAAACTGACAAAAAATGGGATATTCAGTCTGAAGAAAAAAATAACTAGAGGAGAAAAAATAGTGGTGTTCAGGTACATAAAAAAGAACCATAGAAAATTATTTTTATTGAAATTAGTGTCAGAAATGATGTGTAAAATTTGTACCTATCTAGGTTTAATTTAAATATAAGGAAATATTTCTCAACAATAAGAACTGTCTAACAGTGGAACAATAGGTGCTATGGAAGTTTTAAGTTCACGATCTCTGGATATTTTAAAGAAGATTCTGGATAGCCATCAGGATAGCCACATTGGTTTTCTTGGACTGGATGGCCATTATAGACCCTTCCAACTCCACAGTTCTATGACTCTATGAAGCCACAGAATCTAGTCTGGAAATAATCAGCTCAGATATCCAACACTACTGGTATTGTGGGAGTCCTGAATTGTTTTCAGAATGTCTCAGAAACTTCATGTGGATGGGTCACTTTGAATGTTGTGCACTGGGCTTTGTATATGATCCCAATATATGATCCCAAAAGTCATCTCTTCCAACTCACCTCATATCATCCCTAGGAGGTTAAGATGGCAATTAGAATGTCCATTAATTTATTGGAATATTCATCCAAATCTTCCATGACTATACAGTGTGTTAAAAATAGGAAATTGAAGTTACATTAATCTTAGAATATATTGTTTTGCTACAGTCAAATATAAGAATTATATAATACTTTGTGTGTTGAAAGTATTTATTATATAAGAAATGTATTTTTCATGCCATAAAATGTTTCATTTAAATGAAGTTCTCATTATTTGCATCTTTATTTTTATAGCTTCAGCCTGAGTTCCCTCAACCACCTGCATACATTAGGGAGCAATAGATAACTTCTAAGAGAAAGCTATACAAATATTTAAATATGCTTTTATAATTCTTGCGGCAAATATGCTTAATGTGTGCTCACCAAAGCAACCATTTCCTTTTCTCTTCCACCTGAATGAGCTTTTTAATATTATTATTACTTCACCCGAGTATCAAGGGCACCCATTTTGCTTTATTTTCAGATTTAAGTAGAAACATTAGCTTGAAAAATGTTTTGCCATGTCTGGAAAGTAAGTTGTTTAAAATGTTATGTTTGAATAGGGTTTCATATAAAACTACCGCTGTGGTGAGAAACTGTCAAAGAATGTGGCCCACGGGCATGAAGCAATATAGCGATTGGGTAGTATGTCTCATTGAGTTTGAATAGGAAAATCACAATCTTTGCTAAAGATAGCCAACATTTGTGATCACATGTTGCTGTGCAGCACAGTGTGCAAAATGTGATGTACATTGTTGGCAGTTCTGTTGTTCTGGGAAGAAGTACAACAAATAGTTCGAAACTGGAAAGGAGGCGTGTTGGATGCACCCAACTTCACAGAATCCCAGAACTGGAAATGACCATTATGTATCACTGAGTCCAACCTCTGTTGCATGCAGGAATCCAAATGAAACTATCCCCCACAGATGGCTGTCCAGGATGCAGATTGTATCAGCTGCGATCAGAATAGAATATATATCAAACAAGCAAAGTAGTCAAGGGCAAATTTAGGTATCGGTTTCTGTCATGAATAGTGACATTTTAAGTTCATTGAGAAAGAAGCAGAGCAGGAAGATTTTATATGATATCTGAAGAAACAGACCTTAACATGACTCATTGACCATGGTATTACACTAATCATGGGACTAGCACTAGTTTGGGTTTCACAAGAAGAGCATTCATGCTTAGCAGTACCCAGCAGAGTTTGGATCTGAAGGCCAAGAAGTGATTTAGACCATCTGGTGACCAAATGTAGTATCTGCCTGTAATTCCTTAAAGCTGCTGCAGCTTTTTCTATGATTAGCCATCTTTCCTGGGAGAATGCCTTCTTTGATGTAAGGACTGGCAAATAGGTGCTGTGTTTACTTGCTCAAAAGCACTGTTGCCTTTAAATTCTACCCATTGGACAACCCTAATGTTCAGTCTGTCTTGGAGTCGTTTCTACAGGAAGAGACATGTCTTTGACGTTTGTTAAAGCAACGATCTTGCAATACTGTTATCGCTGTAGTTCTCTGACTTCTGGAAGTAGGGGCATTGGGGAAATGATTAGGAACGCATTAATTGCTTTAGATAAAAAGATACTTTGGTCTGGAGCCTGCAATAGACATCGTATTTGGATCACAACCAAAACAGAAGCTCACCAATTCATTTTCAGAAGATTTTTATACCTCTTAAGTAAGTATTATGAAGAAATATGCACAGCTGACAAATATGTACACATGGGAAGAATGATAGATGATAGCTGTTTCAAAGAATATGAAAGCTGATCAATATTAAACAAATAATCCAAGCTCAAATAGATTTTGATCCCCCTCCTTTCCCCCATTGTTTTCCTTTCTTTGATCATGGATTTTAGGGCCCTGCTATCTATATAATACCTAAATATTTTATAACTGCACCCACTCTTTGCTTACAACAAAAATCAGGTGGCAATAGACATACTTTCTTGCAGTTGGGACTGGAAAAAAATTCAAGGAACAAGGATTTTTAATTTTTATAAGAAGGTATAACACTTTGCATTTGCTCACTTTTTAATAATTCAGCCATTTTATCAGTTTCTTTTTCCCTGAAAGTGTTAGCTGGTGTTCTCAGAGAACATTCTGGACCAAGTTTCCTGACTGGAATTGGGCCTTGAATTCAGGGCCAATGCCCACAAACTATAGAAAAACTAGAACCAGTGTAGTTGATTAGCTGGATAGATATCAAGGAATACATCAAGGATCTTTTATTTTAGTCATTTCATTTTATTTCTCCTCATTTCATTATTCATTCATTATTTGGTGTATTTCTTTTCAAGGGATAGTGTTATATCTCCTCCCATTTTTTGACTATTATTTACCTCTATGTTTGCTTGTTTACTTCTACGAATGTTAATGACAACTAGCTTTGCTGTATAAATCTAGGCCACCCATGAATTGATCGAGCTATTTTATTTCCCAAGCCCATAATTTGATGCATTTACTTTTAAAAAAAATCCTGCTACTGTTTTTTTTTCCTGTTTTTTTATTTTATTTAAAGGGTTTTATTTTATGTCTATGTGGTTTTATAGACAAATTCTAAGATAATGGCATATTGGCAATTAAAATACCCTGAAAATATGAAAAATAATAGAGACAAAGGTTAGTGAATTGGAGAGCTAACAACAATCATAAAACTAAATTCCAAAAGTTAATGTATGAAAGTGTGTGTATGTAATGTGTGTGTATTTTACCATATAAAACAACAAAGAACAAAGATATTATCTTTATGTAATATGGACATGAAGATGCACAAAGAATATTTTAAAGTGACCTCTTTAAGCCAATGAGAAATTCTTTATAAGTATAATAAATAAAAGGTTCAAAAGTGAAAAAAGAGAGTAAGATTTATATAAAAATGCAACCAATACAATTTTATCAAAGGCTTGGGGAAAGGTCACATAAGCAGAACATGGAAATACCAATTCAACAAATTTAAACATAGCTGTTCTTTAAATAGTCAACTTAGAAAGAGCAACGAAAAGCACTTTTCAATTAAACAAGAAAGGTACCAAAATGGGCTTCCAAAAAACTATCTTCTAAATTGGTGATTAATCAGTTTACTCCACTAATGAGTAAGTTGAGATTGCCAGATCACATGATATGTTGAAATTTCATACACTTTAATTACTTTTTAAAAAAAATAGAGTGTTTGGGGTGCTTCCTGACATTTCCTATTTGTGACTTGTAAGAATGAAGAATTACAACATTTGTACTGATTATTTGTTTATGTTCAAATTAACTACTCAGTGCAGGCAATGTTGTGCATAAATTTACTGGTATTTCAGCGACAAAAGGGATGCAAGAAGTGATGAGCAATGCCCAAATCAAGGTAGAATCTTCTCCACTTAGACCAGGGCTGTCAAACTCCTGGCCCCCGGACCAGATGTATCATGCACTGGCCACGCCCACACCCGGTTTAGCGAAGGAGGAAAAAGTCCCGATACATCACATGATGCCATGGCGATGACGTGAGTTTGACACCCCTGGCTTAGACTATTACTATGAACCACTTCAGGCTTTCTTGATGCTGTCTGGATATTTGCATTAATTTGATACATATATCACAAAATCTTTTTTTTCCATACAACAATAGTTTCTTCCTTCCTGCCTGCCTCCCTGCCTCCCTTCCTTCCCACTGTCCTTCTCCGTTGCAAAAATGGACATAACTAAAAGCCTACTAAAATTTTCACACCCAAATTTTCCATTGGCTGAGACATTGCTTTCCACACAACTAGAAATAGAGCTGGCCATGAAGGATAGCTGGGTTGCCAGGGAACAGCCAGATGCTGATAGTAAGAAGTGTTCCAGAGCTTAGCATCTGGGTCCAGTAAGCACTATACAGATTCTCCATCTGTAGCCGAAGCTGTTCATTGCTGCTAGGAAGGCATAGTCAAACATAGTAAGGCAACAACAGCTAAAGCAGTGCCAAAGCAACAGAAGGCAGAGTGAACTCAGCATTGAAATTAACATTTATATTCCAATTTATTTTTCACTTCTGTGGTAATGTAAAAAATCTAGTTATTTAGGGCCAAATATGTTTTAGGCTGATTGATTTGCTAGGAGACAACCATTATATAGGCCATTTCTTATGCAAAGTTGCAGTGACATTTCACTTGTTCTTTTCGAGCCAACTTTTTAGAATAAGGATTATTTGGGGGTTTAGTCGAATTTAAAACATTAGGGAAAAGACCAAAATGTAATGTGAAATCTTTAAAAGTTCCAATAAAACACTAGGAGGGATTAGGAAGTTAGCAGATATATTAAAATGTAGCATATTTGTTCAATGAATGGAAGAAGTAGTGGGTTCAGATCAGGGGTGAAATCCAAATTTTTTCCCTACCGGTCCTGTGGGCACGGCTTGGTAGGCGTGGCATGGGAAGGATATTGCAAAATCTCCATTCCTATCCCATTCCAGGGGAAGGATACTGCAAAATCTCCATTCCCTCCCCTCCTGGGTGAAGGATATTGCAAAATCTCCATTCTCACCCCACTCTGGGGTCAGCCAGAGGTTGCATTTGCTGATTCTCTGAATTACTCAAAATTTCTGCTACCGGTTCTCCAGAACCTGTTAGAACCTGCTGGATTTCACCCCTGGCTCAGATTCATTCTGTGAATGAAATCTCCTTTGTTCATGGCATCATCATCTTCCTAGCATTTTTCCCCCAAGAGCAGGGTCCACTTTTTGGATCATCATCTTGTATGATCAAGGGCAGCATCTGGATCATACTTGCCTTTTGACAGAGATGGTTATAGATCCATGGGTTGTGACAAAAAATACCCTGACCAACCAGTTTGTCACCTGGGCCTGACATCTGTTTGACCTGTCTTCAGCTCAGCGCCACCCTTGTGGGTGGGCAATATCCAGGGGTACCACTAGGAGGAGCAATCTCACTCCTTTATTCATGACATGATTACATTGAATAATTGAATCCCATTCATAATGGTTAACGCTGAAGGGGAAAAAAGAGGTTTTAATAAAAATCAGTGAATTTAGCCTTACTGGAGTCCTTTTGGGCTTTATAGACTAGGCCTAATAAACATATTAAACATAGTAAACCTATATGCGGGTCAAGAAGCAACAGTGAGAACTGGACACGGAACCACTGATTGGTTCAAAATTGGGAAACGAGTCCAGCAAGGCTGTATACTGTCACCCTGCCTATTTAACTTATATGCAGAGTACATCATGAGAAAGGTGGGGCTAGATGAATCAAAAGTTGGAATTAAGACTGCCGGGAGAAATATCAACAACCTCAGATATGCAGATGATACCACTGTAATGGCAGAAAGCGAAGAGAAACTAAAGAGCCTCTTGATGCGGGTGAAGAAGGAGAGTCCAAAAGTTGGCTTGAAACTCAATATTAAGAAAACTAAGATCATAGCATCTGGCCCTCTCAATTCCTGGCAAATAGATGGGGAAGAAATGGAGGTAGTGACAGATTTTATTTTCCTGGGCTCCAAGATCACCGCAGATGAGGACTGCAGCCAAGAAATTAAAAGATGCTTGCTCCTGGGGAGGAAATCTATGGCAAATGTAGTTACTAAAAAGCAGAGACATCACCCTGCCAACAAAATTGCATATAGTCAAAGCTATGGTTTTCCCAGTTGCAATGTATGGCTGTGAAAGTTGGACCATAAGAAAGGCTGAGCACCAAAGAAGTGAGGCCTTTGAACTATGGTGCTGGAGAAGACTCCTGCGAGTCCCTTGGACTGCAAGGTGATCAAACCAGTCAATCCTAGAGGAGATCAACCCTGACTGCTCTTTAGAAGGCCAGATTCTGAAGATGAAACTCAAATACTTTGGCCACCTAATGAGAAGGAACGTCTCACTGGAGAAGAGCCTAATGCTGAGAAGGATTGAGGGCAAAAGAAGAATGGGAAGGCAGAGAATAAGGTGGCTGGATGGAGTCACTGAAGCAGTAGGTGTGAGCTTAAATGGAGTCCAGAGAATGGTAGAGGACAGGAAGGCCTGGAGGAACGTTGTCCATGGGGTCACGATGGGTCGGACATGACTTTGCAACTAACAACAACAAAAGTAAACATACGTCTTCCATATAGAGGTATTCTTTCCTCAATGTTGTCTACAGTACCATCCACTCTCAATATCTGTGCATATGGCTGGTGTAAACATCTGTAATTTGGCATCCTTGTTTCCATACAACCTTAAAGGTGGAATTGATGGCCATTGAGGAGTCAAGGGGAAAAAAACCAGGACAATACCATCACAGATTTATTCAGAGAAACTAATGCAGTACTAACAGAAGTCTTTGATATTTTCAAACCAATAAGAACGTCTACACTATTGAGAACATGTGAGGAGTCCTAATTAACAAGTGCATATGACCAGTCACCAAACACCCTTTCTCATAAACTCTGTTGATAAGGTTAAAACAAATGTAATGTGGCCCCCAAATCCCAATTCAAGAGCAGAATTAGAATGCCTTCATTCTCATTCTCAATCTCAGCTTCATTCCACCTTACTCTATTCCTTTTTAAAAAAAACAACAACAAACCTGCAGCTTGGTTTTCCTGATATTTCAGGTCAACTCCAGGACTTTCCTAGTTGCCTTCCAGCCTGCATGAACTAACTAACCAATTAACTGTCAGTTTCCCCTTCAGTTGACAGCCATCTTTATTTCTGAAGTGTCTCTGAATCTAGAGCCTCATTTCAAAGAATTCTTGGCCAGACATTTAAAAAAAATGGGCATTTTGTGATAGAGTGACTGCATATTCCATGTTGTTCCTTCCAGATGCTAACTCATCATTTATACATTCACATGGTTTTCAAACTAGTCAGCCAGGTAATAGAAAAGGCCATCAGTAAAATTCTGTTCACTAGAGGCAAAATTAAGGAATATGAAGACAATTTATTTGATCAGGGTTAAAATAAGAATTGAATTTGTAAAATTCTGGACATTCCATTATGGACCTTTGGCAAATACTTGGACAGAAATGACAATAATTGGATTAGATAAAACTTGGGGGTGGGATGTAATGGGAAAAAGTGAATTGTGCACCTAACAGTATTGGGAGTGACAAATTATTCATTTGCTTTGAACTTGTTGCACAAAAGATTGGGGGTCATTTTTTAAAATATTACTTTGTCTATTTTTTTCTGTTTTCTTATTTTCCTTTTTTCTTTGCACTGTGTATTTCCTTTCTATTCTGTTATTTTTTTTTGTTTTTGACTTTATCTTTTAGTATTGCAAATTTTTTCAACAAAAATTATTTTTTAAAAAAGAAAATTCTCTTTGTTAAAAACAAAAATCTTGTGTGACATTTTATTTTGATAGAAATAACTATGTCTCTTGTTTCTTCTATCTAATGAATAGTGACAGATTTAGTATGCTAACATATTTTGCATACTACTATTAATTTCTCTGTGAGTATCATCCAAGTTCTTTTCATATAGTCAACAGTTACTATTTGGATAATGTAGAAAATACACAAGCAATAGTACATTAATGAATAGTGCACTAATTCATTATTTTTGCAAGATTTTAGATCTACATACTTATCTCTAACGAGACAAAGTCAGATCAGTGGTGGGTTGCTACCAGTTCGCCCTGGATCAGGCGAACCAGTAGCGGCGGCAGGAGGCTCCGCCCGGACATCTCTATGCCTGCACAAAAGCATTGCGTGTGAGTGCACCCACAAGTGAACCGGTAGTGACGGGATTTGAATCCCACTACTGGATCAGATTTAGGAGTTAGAAAAGTAGGTGAAAGTATATATTGCATCACAGTGAAGTCTAGGTTTATCTGTATTTCTCTCTAATTGGATTTCTTTTTCAAAACAAGAACATAAACAAACAAACAAAATCCCCAATGATCTACTTTGAGACCATAGTACAGAGCAACAGAATACTATAAAAATGGCCTTCTTGTTTATTGATGCTGTTATTTGACCTATAAGAAATACATAAATGTGCAGATATAGTATTACCTTGGCCATGTGTGTCCTAGTAATAATAGCTCATCAGCTACCTTACTCGAAGAGATACTGGGATGGGCAGTATGCATATCATAAAACTCATGGGATAAAGTCTTTATCTTTTGAGCACTAGCAAATGCCAAAAGACCATCTATACAAATATATTAATCGGTTTGATAATTTGCTTCATTGCATCCAACATATAAGATACTTGGTTGGGTACATCATTTCTTTATGTAGGAAAAATTGCAATTACAAGCAAAAAATGTACAAGAAGAAAATTTGTGACCTCATTATTTTTAATCTAACCCCTTTGTAATGCATCTCATTTTAGATGAGTCATAACAAAATCAATTTTGTTTGTTCTTTTGCCCTTTGTTCAATGGTTTTCAGAAAGCATCGTGACGTCTTTAGAGAAATCCTAATAAAGGATGATCTTCAAACAAACAAATATAAAATGGTGTGAGCACTTTGCAGTGGCTCATTAGAAATGAAAGGAAAACCCATCCATCAGTGTTTGGTACAGATGAGATATTTCATGCATGGCCAATGTCTATGCCAAACACAAAGAAGCA
The DNA here is from genome assembly GCF_059756535.1 of Pantherophis guttatus. NCBI lineage: Eukaryota > Metazoa > Chordata > Lepidosauria > Squamata > Colubridae > Pantherophis > Pantherophis guttatus. The sequence goes on along the minus strand of NC_142063.1, from coordinate 226,051,446 downwards.
GAATTTTGACGACATTACCGGAATTGCCACTAGCATTAAATCCTATTGAACCATGGAAAATGAATAATAAGCAATTTCATGTAAACGTGTCATATGCAGAACTATAGTAAAAGCTATATTTAGCTATTAACAAAAGGCCATTAATAAAAACTAAAGAATATATTTCTGGAAACAGGCATTTGACCTTGTCTTTGATGCAATTAGTTTTGGACTTAAAGTGTAATGCAAGCACTTATTATAACTAATTAATTTTACCATTCCTTACCACAACCGAGTCTTTCTGGCTGTTCATTTAGCCAACTTTGTACAGTCAGGTTTGTTTGTTGTTTGTTTGTGTGTTTGTCTATGATGTTGGCTCATTTGGGGCAATGTGACAGAACCCCTATTTCCGACTATATTTGTGCTGGATCCCAGTGCTTCAAACATTGTAGTCCAGAATTAAAGCAGCATATCCATAGCTTTCCAATACTTACAATATGACATCCAGCTGTCTCCATAATTTAGCAAGCTATGGGACGCTACTACTACTATTCTATGAACAGTGGCGGTACTGCAGATTTCCATCATTTGGAAACAAGGAATTTGACAAATGTATTTTTGAATAAACGGGGAGAACACATCCAACATTAACACCATAACCATCAATGTTTAATAGATTATTAGGTTATGATTATACCATTCTATAACATCCATCTGAATTATGCTTTAAAAAAAAAAAAAAAACAAGTAACAACAATAAATGGCTGTCCTATTGTTGACAGGTTTCCTAGTAACTAATCTTAAACCTGAATGTAAAAGAACATTGTCATGAAAAGGAACTTTCCATTTAGTTGAGGTTTTTTTTTTTTTTTTTAAATGCAATGTAAGTCAAATGGTTGATGAAATGTTTGAAGATGGATTTTTTCATATAGTAAACAGGTTGGTAACAATATTTTCTTGAGTATACTAAACATGTGTTGGAAAAGGCATGTCCAATCCATGGTTAACATCTACTCCAGTCGTGGGTTGCCCCCAGTTCGGACCGGTTCGCAAGAACCGGTAGTAAAACCGGCGGGAGGCTCTGCCCACCAACCCAGACATCACGGGCCAATGCGAACCAGTAGTAAGGATAAGTAGAACCCACCCCTGATCTACTCCATTATAACTTGCTAGCCATATTACCAGCTTTTTTATCTGAAAATACATAAAGGAGGAGAAGTCAGATTTCCTGGAATAGTTAAGTCACCAACAGTTTTTTAATTAAAAAAAGAAAAGAAACAAAAGATGAGGAAGACACCACTGCACGTGGACTTAAAGAAATAGGAGGGGAAAAAAGGATATGTCCTTACAGTTTTACTCTACTCTCGCAGTTCCCAGCCAACATGCCTGAAATTGAATGTTTATGCTTCTGAAGGACATCCAGGTATGAGGAGACTGCTATATGCAGGAATAACAATAGGTTCTCTGTCACCGTCTAATCTAGTACATTAGGCCTAACAATACAAATGAATGACCATTTTGTTGAAGGTTGGAAACTAATAGGCTCTCTCTAATATTGATTTAGTACAAGTAGTTATTCCTTCTATAAATATTCCTAATTTATGACTGAAAGAAAAGATTGTTCCCCATGGCTTCTGAAGGCAGGGCTACAGTAGATAAAAATTGCAAAGGAGTATTAATAGTGATAGCTATTCAGCAATGGACCAGACTGCTTCAAGACATGCTGAGTTATTCTCTTGAGTGATTTAAGCAAAGGCTTGACAGGCTTTATGAATAGGGCAACATGCACTGTGTATTCTGCACTGAACCACGGGCTGGACTAAACCTGCTTCACAAAATTGACACCGTCCAGATGTGTTGCTGGTTAGTAATTATGAACGTCAAAAAATTTGCCTCTTTTCCATTAGCTAAAAAAAAAACAAAACCCCATGTCTTTGAAATTCTATTTTGACAAATGTCTCAACTAGGCAAAAATGTGAATAATTGTAAATGAATGCTTGAGACCTTTTAGGCAAATCTGATATTGTTATCAAGTAACCCTAAATCCGTTTGAATCCAATCCTGTGAACTTTTCTACTTAAATTAATGACTGGGTAGAGTTATAAACTCCTATGGAAGTGCACCACCACAGATCATTATAATACTAGCCTTGTGGGTTTATATTCATAGGAAGAAGTTGTTATTCAGTTGTAAAATAAAAAGGATTTGTTAACTTTCTAATACAGTAATTGAGTTATGGATATGCTGGGATCATCCCCTCCGTATTTTCTGTCTCAGTATTAATTGGGCCCTGACTATCTGAAGGACTACTTCTCTCATTTTAAACCTGCTTGATTACTGCTTGCTCTTGGGGAGGAAAGCTATGTCAAATCTAGACAGCATTCTAAAAAGCAGAGATATCACCCTGCCAACAAAAGTGTGTATAGTCAAGGCTATGGTTTTCCCAGTTGCAATGTATGGCTGTGAAAGTTGGACCATAAGAAAGGCTGAGCACCAAAGAATTGAAGCCTTTGAATTATGGTGCTGGAGAAGACTCCTGCAAGTCCCTTGGACTGCAAGGTGATCAAATTGGTCAGTCCTAGAGGAGATCAACCCTGACTGCTCTTTAGAAGGCCAGATCCTGAAGATGAAACTCAAATACTTTGGCCACCTAATGAGAAGGAAGGATTCACTGGAGAAGAGCCTAATGCTGGGAAAGATTGAGGGCAAAAGAAGAATGGGACGGCAGAGAATGTGGTGGCTGGATGGAGTCACTGAAGCAGTAGGCATGAGCTTAAATGGTCTCTGGGGTATGGTAGAGGACAGGAAGGCCTGGAGGAATGTTGTCCATGGGATCGCGATGGGTTGGACATGATTTTGCAACAACTTCTCTCATTTTAAACCTGCTTGATTACTTAGCTCAGGAGCTCTTTGGAAGATTCCTCTGCTGCCATAAACTCAACTCTTTAGTCTCCTCTAAAGGGAGTAGCCCCAGACTATAAATAGCCCTCAATAGGGAGATACATATGTTTCCCTCCTTATCTATATTTAGGAATGTGGGAAACCCTCTTCACTTTCACCAAGTTTTAAATGGTTAATTGGAAGAATTTTCTATTTTTAAAATACTGGTTTTCAAATTTGCCTTGCTTTTAATTTTACTTTTTTATTCTTATGCTATATAATTTGAGTTTTCGATATCCTCAAGGTTCCTTGAGTGATGTGTAAACAGGGACATATATAATAATTTATAATTAAACAATCAATAAAGAAATTGTAGTGATAGATATTCCTAGTCAAAAGGAAATACTCTTTTTGGTGGGACTACTGCTTTTTAAAGAGATAATATCAAAATAGATGGTCAATAATGTATTTATCTAATTTCAATGTTTATATAGGGAATGTCAGAACTGGGCTTCTCTTTGTTACTGATTTAACTGGGATCTGCCTTGTGTCATAAATCCATTTCTCAGTGTCTTGCACTTTGGACGGAGAGAGAATAGATTTTTACCTTTTAGATGGCATTTGAAGAATGATGCCATATTCCCATAGTTGTCTCTCCATCAAGACCAAGTATAATTGATTCCTTCAATTTTTCTTCAGAAGGCATAGTTTCTAGTCCCTTGGTCATCCTTGTTACCTTTCGCTACTGTTCTGTCCTCACTATACGTTAGTCTGTGTGCAGCTCGACATGCAGCTAAATCCACCTATCCTCCAATAAAACAGACCATGTGCGCAGATCTGGATGCTTTATTGAAAGAACAGGATATGGTGAAACTGGGGAAAATAGGAATACATACAATGAGAACCAAATACAAGATAGACAGTATTGAATTACTGCTGAACATAACAATTAATAAATACAAGTAATTTAAATCTCACCAACGATGCTCTGTGTGTGGGATGTGCATTTGTCCTTGGATTACCACGTGCCACAGATTAAGATGGATTCTTCTTTGTGCTTCTGCCTTCTCCAAATGCTAAAGGAAATGGAAACTGGCTTCCCAGCATGCACTTGTTTTGAGAGTGCAGGCTGATGGGTAAAGAGGTTGGGTCAGCTTCAAACAATATAATTGATAATTGTCTCTCTGGCCACTAGACGGGGCTAGAGAGCAACAACAGTATATAAAAGTTATATGCTGGGCATGACATCTACACTTCTTCAATTTCCTCTGCATCTTTCTTTAAAATGTACCAACAAGCACACCTTGACTGAGACGTTCAGTGGTACTTAGATGGTGCTCTTCTTCATCATACTGGAAAGAGCTATGAAGGGAGGTGCATTAAGATTCAGGTCTGGGTCCACTCCTTATCAATAATAGCATTAATTATTTGAATGAAGAGGTGGTGGGCAGGCTTATTCATTTGCTGAAGATGCAAAATTGGAGTGATAGCATACTGTAGGTCCTAGAATAAATCTCAGTCTATTCTGGAAGTGACCTGATCAAAATATCAGGTATACAGGCAACAAGAATATCCTTAGAGCCTGTTCTGGCATTTTTAATATGCAGAGGAGAAGAAATGCTGATAGTCTAACTAGAAACATGGCCATTTTCTAACACCTCCCTTAAGTCACTTTTTTTTTTTCAATGCAATGGTGCTGTTGATTGAGGCAAGCATATATTGACTAGACGGTCTCAGAGATGAGGTCTACTCATGATGATTCCATGGATTTAACCAGATAGTTTTCTTGGCAACAATCCAGGAGTATTTTTCTCTTGCTTTTTAATACACTGTTTTCTCAACTTCTCAAACTATTTCCTGGTAATCTCCCTAACTTAGTACTTACCAGGGCCAATCTTGCCAACTCTTGCCAACCTTGCCAACACTTAAAGACTAACTATAAGTGTTACTACCTAATTGACTTAAAGATAAAAGTCTATGACTGCTGGAAAAGGTTATATGAGACATATGCACATGCCAATTCTCTTATTGTTCCCATTAACATACTAACTGGATGCAGTGCTCCTTAGTTTGAAATCCAGACCAGCATTTCTTTCTGTACAAAACTATGATAATGGCTATTTAGAAATATTCTGATTTCCTTTTATTTTTTTCTACTTTGCTACATGAAGAAAATTGTGATTCTATACCTAATTCGGCGTCTTCCCTATGAGATCTTCTTACAAACATTTTCTTCCTTCTGAAAAATAGTAGAATTCCCTGCCTCTTTTTTTTTCTTTTGGTATTATAGGGTCTTCTCATTTCTCTTCCCTCTTTCTTCTTCAAAGTTTTGAATCTACTTTTTTTCATTCATCTTTTTGACTGCTCTTAAAATATTTTCCAATTGTCATTAACATTACAGCAATCTTTAAAGAGCCTAGCTTGATTTTAAAATGCAGCTTCATAGATTTCCAGACAAGGATTTTTCATTTACAATGTCATGAATTAGACAAATGACCTAATTCATCAATGAGCTTCACAAGCTATAGAAGAAAAATATTATTGAATTCAGACCACAATGTCAGATACATAAAACCATCTCCCCTTGAACACCTTTTCGTTTTTTCAATTTTTGTCATCGTGCATATAAAATTTATACCTGTGCATATATTCTATCCATCCATCCATTCATCATATTTCTATGATACCAAATTACAGTCTCCTGCATGCTTTGCCCTTATTTGTTTCCCTGAAATTTAAATCACATTATTTCATTAAACACTTCCAGCAACATTTTGTTACTATTGAAATTACTAACAGGTGATAATCAATGGGTACTGTGGGATCCTTAGTGTAGTCTCTGAGCTTGGTTGTTTTCTTGCAGATGTTACATTACCAAACTAGATAACACCATCACTGATGGTTGTGCACTGATGAGGTTACCTATTTGGGTAATGAAATGTCTGCAAGAAAACAGCCAAGCTCAAAGAACATTAAGGATCCCACAGTTCAACCCCGAGTTACAAATATTCTCTTCTAATGGGTGATATGAAGATTTCTGTTTTTTGGGCTACAAGTCAATTGAGGATCAATCAGAGCTGAACTGATCTGAATTAGTTTCCAGATGTATTTCCAGAGTGGACAATATGAATAATTAAGGCTTATAAGGGATTTGTTACTAGTTAATAGGCATAAAAACTCCATTTGTAAACCATGTTGCAGGTAAGTTCCATCCATACAGGTGTTATCTTGGTCTCTTATAAGTCTTGATTTGAAGAGAGGGAATATCATGTGTTAATTTAAAAAAATATATATTCTTAGCCTATAAATGTTTTTATACTTATTTGGGAGTACGCAACATTGTAATTCAATTAGACTGGATATATAGTGAAACAAATGAACATGATTACCTATCTGAAATTTGTCTTGATTACAGTGAAATTACTTTTCAGATATTAGGAGAATCTGCACTTACGTTCTGGTCCAGAAACCTGACCAGTGACTAAAATGTATAAATCAATTCCACAGCAATTTAGGGTAGATTTTAAAATTTCTTACTTTTGAAATATAATCATTTGGATTCCGTTGTTTAAATAGTGATGAAAGGAATAACAAATATCTATATGACCTAATATAATATATTAGAATCAAAATGTGCTTCTGTTTCTATTCCCTCTGCTTGACACATACACTTGGGTATCTTGTTATACAATGCACAGTGTATTAAGCATGCCCCTACAGTACTTATTGCTTTACAGAAAAGAATATGACTGGGGAAGCTATGATAAGAAATTCATAAAAAGAGGAAAATGAATCCTAAGAAATTAGACAAGGAACAGGCAAAAGAGGGCTGAACCAATTAAATTGGAAGGAACTTATTAAACTGGAAAGAACAAAAAAAAAATGCATAAATCTTCTAAGGCTTCCTTAGAAGACTACAGACACAAAGGAAGATATTTCCACTGTTATGATAATAATAGTCTCTTTCCTTTTTTCCCCCTCCCGTGCTATCTCTCCCTCTCTCCCTCCCTCTCCCTCCCTCCCTCCCTCCCCATCTTAATCCTGTCAAATGCCTTTCTGCATAGATAGAGTCAATACACTCTTTTATCTTGAGCTTTGCAAAGAAAGTGAGAGACTGAAAATACCTTGTTTGGAATTTTTTCTTATTTTTAAGAAAAGATTTCTTTAAATGTGTTTCAAAAAGGATTTTTCCATATGGATTGTAGAACTTGAAAATACATAATAGACGGGTTTAAAAGGCAAATTAAAAAAGAATACAAGTGGGTAATTGTGCCTTTGGAATATGGCAAACACAAAGTTCCTTCATTACCAATTTTTGTTGTTTTGCATTTCCTGTTATAATCTTATTCAGGGAGAAAATCCCTACCAAAGTTGTAGATAGATACCTCATTTAAATTATTATTAATAAGCACATTTATATAGTTGCTGAATTCACATATAAGTGACTGAAGATGGCTTACAACATTTAAAAATCCACTGTATAATATAAATCCTTTAATAACTTCACCGCTCCTCCTATGGCAGCAATAACACAATCAAATCAGTCACTTGATCAGCTCCATGTCCATTTGTGGTTTCCAGAAGTGGTGAAATTCAAAAAAATTTACTACCAGTTCTGTGGGCGTGGTGCGGTGGGCGTGGTGCGGTGTGGTGTGGCTTGGTGGGCATGGCTTGGTGGCTGTGGCTGAGGAAGGATACTGCAAAATCCCCATTCCCTCCCCACTCCTGAGGGAAGGATATTGCAAAATCTCCATTCCCACCCCACTCTGGGGCCAGCCAGAGGTGGCATTTGCTGGTTCTCTGAACTACTCAAAATTTCTGCTACTGGTTCTCTAGAACCTGTCAGAACCTGCTGGATTTCACCCCTGGTTTCCAGGCTTTTTAGCACCTGATATATCTTTAACAGTATGATATTTAACATTTAGAATAACAGTATAACAGAATTGGAAGGGACTTGGAGGTCTTCTAGTCCAACTAATTCTAATTTACTTAACAACTGTGCTACTAAACAGGGGGGGAGGGGGAGGAGGAAGAGGAAGAGGAAAAGGAAGAAAATGTAATGGCTATAGATATTTTCAATCAGAATAGAGCTGGAAGAGACCTTGGAGATCTTCTATTCCAACCCTCTGCTCAAGCAGGAGACCCTATACCATTTCAGACAGGTGGCTGTCCAGTTTTTTCTTAAAAACCTCCAGTGATGACGCATCTACAATTTCTGAAGGCCAGCTGTTCCACTGGTTAATTGTTCTCACTGTTAGGAAGCTTCTCCTTAATTCCAGGTTGCTTCTCTCCTTGATTATTTCCATCCATTGTTTCTTGTCTTGCCTCATGATGCTTTGGAAAATAAGTTTAGCCCCTCTTCTTTGTGGCAGCCCTTCAAATATTGGAATACCACTATCATGTCATTCCTAGACCTTGTTTTATCTAGACTAGCCATACCCAATTCCTGCAACCTTTCTTCATGGGTTTTTGTCTCCATGCTTTTAATCATTTTATTTGGTTTTCTTTGCACTTTTTCCAAAGTCTCAACATCTTTTTGTAATGTGATGACCAAAACTTGATGCAGTATTCTAGGTGTGGTTTTACTAAGGATTTATAAAGTGGTACTAATATTTCACATGATTTTAATTCTATGCCTCTGTTAATGCAACCAAAGATTGTATTTAGCAGTTTAACAATATCAATGATATAGCTTTAATAATCTATCTGTCAGCTTCCTCTGGAACCGCCTGTGCTTCGCCGGCACCACCTTTGAATATTAAGGGGTGTGCTTTAGCCAGGGATATTCCAAAATCAAAGCTTTGCTTTCTCCAAAATGGCAGCTCACAAGAATACTGGCTTCATGGAGAGAAACCCCAATATAAAATGAGAAGTTACTGAGTGATGGGTACAAATTATATTTCAGGCAGGTGGATGACACCCTTGAGCTTCCTCATTACTTTATTTAGATATGAAAGAGTGGATTGCTTGTCCCAACCTCCCTGTGCATTTTTTTAAAGCAAAAACTGCTGAACATGAAGTGTTAATAAGAATAGAATAGAACAGAACAGAACAGAACAGAATAGAATTCTTTATTGGCCAAGTGTGATTGGACACACAAGGAATTTGTCTTTGGTGCATATGCTCTCAGTGTACATAAAAAGACAAGATACATTCGTCAAGAATCATAAGGTACAACACTTAATGATAGTCATAGGATACAAATAAGCAATCAAATCATACTAGGAAACAATATCAATATAAATCGTAAGGATACAAGCAACAAAGTTACAGTTGTGCAGTCATAAGTGGGAGGAGATGGGTGGTGGGAATGATGAGAAGACTAATAGTAATAATAATGCAGTGATGGTGTTCGGGGGAAAAATGTTCTTGTGTCTAGTTGTTGGAAAAGAGAACACTTTAATGCATTCTATGATTAGAGAGTTGAATCTAATGCAAATGGCATAAGAGATTGACCTAGAAACCTGGAACTGAGAAGCAGATCTTGGTCTGCTGTCTTGTATGCTTCCCCTTTGAACATTTCTTTCTGCAGAAAAGTCTGCAGTCATGGCAGACAATGTTTTGATTGATCCTTCCATAAAGCTTGGCAGAAACATCCAAATTGAAAAGCCCATTTGCTTTTGTTTATCTCCCTTTAGACCATGGGATGTAATATTGCTGTTCCAAAAGGGCTTGATGTGGTTAATCCTGTTTGCTTCAGGAGGATTGTTTTGTACAGATCTAGCCATTTCTAAAGTAAAACATCTTCAGCCACTACAAGTGGCTGATTTTGTTTGGCACACGCTTGCTGCTTTTGCTCTTCAATTTGGGATTTTTAAAAAGGCACAGGGAATTTCCAGGGTAATAAACACTTAGTAGTTCTTTGTCTGAGCAAATAGAAATCTGACATTATTGCAGACAGCAAGCCAATGACTCGTTAAACAGTTTCAGCTGGCTTGTGCAACAATAAATTGCAGCCATAACAATCTAAAGGTGAAAAGCTGAATTACAGAGCCAGCATTACTTAGGAGTGGAAAAACATACAAAAAGAAGCATTACAGGAATTCAGAAAGGAAGGAAGGAAGGAAGGTAATGAATTCCAATTCTTCTTCATACCAGTTCCAAATAAGGCTAAGTTATGAGTAAATGTTATAAGGACCATTTAGTTGCTTCGATTCTCTGTCCAATCTTTATAGGATGCATTTGGAAGAGTTGAAATTGGAAGTCTATGTGATATTGCACTTGAAAAACAGTCAAGCTGCCTACACTAACTGTCGGTACCACCAATTGTAGGTATTAACCTTGTAAAGTCGATCAATGCAGCAAATACAACAGATCAGATTCCCTGCCATGTGTTAATCTGAGTTGTTAATTTGATGTGTTCTGAATTCCTTTTAAGTTTTTTTTATGTGTTCCTTATTTAGTTGGTGCATACACAATTTAAAAAAACAATAATTACACTTAAAAAAATAGCAACATTAGAGAAGAGAGAGGCCCAAACAAATTAAAAATGCAAACTATGGGAGGAAAAAGGAAAGAAGGGAAACAATTCTACCTTATATTTTGCATGTATCAATAGTCATTAGATTACTAATGAATACTGTATATGAGTATGATCATTCACCCTTTTTTGTCCTTTTTTCATTTTGTCAAGTTCCATGTATAGTTGTTGATCTTTGCACTGTTCATTTCATTACAGGCTATATATCCACATCAATATATCATTATCTACATCAGGGTGTCAAACTTGCATCATCATCGCGGTGTCATGTGATGAATCATAACTTTTTTCCCCTTTGCTAAACGGGGCGTGGGTGTGACCAGTGTGTGACATATCCATCCCGTGGGCCATGAGTTTGACAGCCCTGATCTACGTGAACAGCTTGGATATGCTAATTCTGTTTCTCCTACCTGATAAAATAAATTAATAATAATAATGAAGTGCTCTGGAATGTTAGAATTCAAACAGACAATTATCTGCCATATAACATTGTAGAATTAATTATTGATAAGAAAGACAAAAAACTCTGGATAGTAGATGTGGCAGCACCTGGAAACATCAGAACAGAAGAAAAAGAACTCGAGAAAATAACAAAATATAAAGACCTACAAATAAAGTTACTGTGGCAAAAGAAAGCAAAGACAATAGCAGTAGTAAAAGGCACTTTCCTTGGGTACAATCCCAAAACATCTGGAGCACCACATGAACAATATCAGCATTGGCAAAATCACCCTCAGTCATTTGCAAAAGGCAACTTTACTTAGAATAGTTTGCATTCTGCAACAATATTTTAATATTATTAACAACATCTCCCTATTCCAGATACCTGGGAAGGAATTGATAGGTGGACAGTCTAAACATCTGGCTGGCTGTGCAATGAACCATAATGAAATGCAGATTCTCACAAAAATGATCTGTAGGATTCAAAACTGTGCTTCAATATGATAATGAATTTAATCAATCAATTTATCTAAGTTACAGATTAATCAAAGCTGACACTTGTTTCAGAGCAGTATATCAAATCAGAGGACTTCAAACACTTCATAGTCTTTTAAGGCACTTTGCAGACTTGATGACTTCTGACAACATATAACTATTGCAGCTTCATTTTCAAATATCAAGAATGCTGAAAAGGAAACCTGAATGATGTAATTGTCTGTCTAACATGCTCATTGGGAAGCTACCAGTAGCGCTGTTTTTGGCCTTAGCTCAGCATCTTTGTTTTGAATAATAAAGCCATAAACATTATTTTATGATCTGTCTGCCTCATATGAAGTCTCCCACATTTGAAGGCTAGCCTCAGAGTCCCCTGGCCCCAGTCTAAAAACATCTAGCATTAGAAAGAAAGTATTTCTAATGATCACTTCTTCATGAATGAAGAGGGAACTGTTTCAAAGCACTAAACCCAATCAACAGGTTGCAAAACACTTCATCCCCTTGCAACGTGCTTTGCAGATGCCATAGTTTTTGGCTGCTTGTTTCCCAGTGTTGCAATCTCACTTTCATTTATGGAGGAAGCTCAAAGGGGAAGTTTGAGTGATTTGAGAACTTTCTTAAGATTGTCTATGGAGATTCTCAGTTATCCAGGTCATGGTTGTCCCAAATGTGATTTTTTTTCAAGAGGCAACTGGATTTCCTGGGTTTATTTATTTATTTATTTATTGGTTCGATTTATATGCCACCCTTCTCCGGAGACTCAGGGCGGCTTACAATGCATTAAGCAATAGCCTTCATACTTTTTGTATATACCTGCTTAGAAGGGCTTTCAGCCCCCCCCCCAAAAGCGGTGTTCTTTTTTATACAAAGTCAGCTTATTGCCCCCACAATCCGGATCCTCATTTTACCTACCTCGAAAGGATGGAAGGCTGAGTCAACCTTGAGCCTGGTGAGATTTGAACTTGCAGTAATTGCAGGCAGCTGGTGTTACTTAACAGCACTTTAATCTGCTGCGCCACCAAGGCTCTTCTTTGAAGATGTTTCACTTCTTATCCAAGAAGTTTCTTCAGCTTTCTTAAGATTGGTATTTATAGCTAACAAATGAGTTTCATCACATCATTAAACTCAATGCCTACCAGATTTATTTTGGCATGCCAAATCTAACATGGCTCTCTTTCTCAGCTCTTTGCTTCTTAAACAAGGTTAGCCACAACCGTAAACTCGGCTGTCTCTTGAGATAATGGAATTTGGTTTTATACTTCTCTGCAGGTCCTCTCAGCACCTTGAATAAGAGCTCAGGATTGATCAGTCCACTATATAGGGACTGGAATGAAATCTTACTTCTAATTCTGGGTGAAAATTTATTTTTAATTCTGCAGGAGTGAGACAGATGTAAGTGACTTTCTTGGTAAGGAGTGGAAGGTTAATTTGTCAACATGCACTGCCTAGCTTGGCAGCCCATGAAAACCAGTATGGGGATCTTTCTCAAAACAGGCCAAGCATACTAACCAAATGTTAATTTAAAAAAAAAAAAAACTAGTTATGGCAATAAAGCATGCTACCCCACAATCACAATACCTGGCATCCCAGGATAACAAAAGAAATAGTAAAAATGTTGGTGGGGCTGTTTTTGTTTTCATTCTGAATACGATAAACCCAAAAGTTATCTAGCAGAAATTTGGCTAGGTTAATTTTTCTAAAAAATCAGTCATCCCTGCTCTTTGCATGTTATCCTCACTCTACCCTGTTCTCAGATGTAGATTCTTCATTGTTTCTTTATTAAAATCAGATTAAAAAAGATAAACCTCAGAATCTCAACTACAGCAGTGGCTTATATCAGTTTGCCCTTGAAACTCAAATCATTGTCTCAAATGCAATTATATTGTCTTTGAATCTGGAAGTTCAAACAGAATCAGGTTTGATCTGCATTGATTTAGTGTCCATGCTGATATTAGCTAGCGGTTAGGAATAATAAAGGACAAAATTTAATTCCAATATCAGTGAGATTGGGAGAAAAAGATGGAAGTGGTTTTCTTCTGAACTAAATTAACTAATAAGAGAATATCTGTGGCTCAGGTTGAACTGTGGAGTCCTCAGTGTCCTCTGTGCTTGATTGTTTGCTTGCAGATGTTTCATTACCCAACGAGGTAACATCATCAGTGCATTGATGATCATTGATGATGCTTCCTAGTCAGCTAATGGGATGTCTTCAAACAAGCAATCAAGCTCAGAGAGCACCAAGCGCTACACAGAAACTAAATTAAGCTCAACATCTGAGTAGCAAAAAAGTGCAAATCCTAATTGTTATAGTTCAAATTTAAGGAACCAACATTTAAAAGAATCATATAACACCATGTGATTTCATTAGAAAAGAAATTCATCTATTTTCCAGTATTTTATTCTGCACCTTTTCTCTTCTTTCTAATGAAAGAAGACTTCTTCTTTCTGAAACAGAACACAGAAAACTTTGAGGGGGATTTATTTTCTTTTCTAAGATTTGGGAGTGCTAAAACATGCCCTATATCAGCCTTGGAAGCCATATTAGGCCAGAAGCTTCAGTGCTGCCACCTTCCCGTGTGTGGGAACCTAGGAGGGGGGATTAAGGAGAGGGGTTGTTAGTAGCATAATAGCATTCTTCCTGTCGGTCAAGGTCAGGGTGATCCAGCATCTGGAGAAGGAGTGGTCAGGGGGCTGGATCGAGATGGAGCGGACGTTGATTGGAGCATGTGACCAACTGGGGGGAAAAGGGGGTGGTTTTGGGAGCTTTGACTTACTGAAGGAAAACCTGGACTTTTCAGATTCGGGTTTTCCCAGATGTGCCACTTTGCTTATTCTAGGAAAGAGAACTTTGGAAAATGTTTGCTTCCACGTCTTTACTTGGAGTTGGGGTTTTCCTGGAACACTGACACCCTAGTCTTTAGGTTCACTTTTCTCTCCCGTTTTTGCATTTGGAAGAGTTACAGGTTTCTAATTATATGTCAGAAGGAGGAAGAGTTGATTTGTTAAGTTTTTATTCAAAATAAGTTGGAAATGTCAATTGATATGGTGCCTTTTTCCAATGTATCATGGCTGTCAGAGGAACACTGTGAGACCAAAATAATAAAGGTTATCAGTGCACTGCATATTTGTGTCACATCATTAAAACTGGCCAAGCAATTTTAACCACATTTCCTTTTACAGACATTTTTACAGAAATGAATCTTAGCTATGTTCCACCATCCCGGATATACCAAGGAATATGTGCATAGGTTTATGGGAAAAGATGGTTGGGAATCAAAGGTTGGAAGCCATTTTCAGAACGTTCCATTTAAAGATTAACAGTCCATGGACGACTCATTCTTGCAAAGAACTTAATTATAATTTAGAGGCTTTGTTCCATGTATAAATCCTACTCAGGTACAATTTGCCTTTGGAATAGACTTTGAAGTTCTGACCCAGAATCTAACAGCTAAGATTTTTTTTTACAGTGACTTTAAGATTTTTAGTGGCTCCCATTTTGTTTCTAGAATCAGCTCAGAGTTCTGATCAAACTGTTAAAACCGTTCTCATTAGGGCAGACACGGGATTGCACTTTTCCTCATGTATCTGGCCATCAGTAATTAGTACAGTATTGCCGGTGGTGCGATTCAACCAGTGTAACAACCGGTTCGTTAAGCACATGCCAAACACGTGCTCTGTGCATGCACTAAATAAGCACTCCACGCGCGCACAGTGCATTTCAAACAAGCTCTACAACTCACCTTCTAGTGCCCCAGTAAAACAGCTGAGGTGCGGCAATCTGGTGCGGCTATCTGCTCTGCCACGCCAATCTGCACTATAGGTCAGTATAGTGCAGGGGCAGACAGGTAGGCCCACCTGAACTTCGGAGCGAACCCGTTTGCTCTTAGCTGGACATCGGAGCTACCGGTATGCCCAAATTGGTCCGAACCATTAGAATCCCATCTCTGAGTATTGATGTTTTCAGTTACTGTTTGGAGACCAGTCATGGTATGTCACTTTGGTAAGGATCTTCCTTCATTTTTTGCATTCACATGACCTACCAGCATATTTCAACTCCCCTGTTAAGTATCTCTATTTACCCAAGTCTTTTACAGCAATGCATGTTAAAATCTATGGCATTGTTTAAGTCTGTATTTTTCAACCTTGGCAACTTTCAAATGTGAGGACTTATACTCCCAGAATTCCCCACCCAGCATGGATGGCTGGGGCATTCTTAGTTTTGAAGTGTTCACACATCTGAAAGTTGTCAAAGTTGAGTAACACTGGTCTACATATTTGTTCGTAGGCAATGTTATTCCATTTGTCAAGGTGCAGCTTCATCTTATTGTTGATTTTATCCTGTTTTAAATTGCATTTATAAGGCACTTTGAGTTCTGTAATTCAGAAGGAGAATCTGTACATAATTTAGTTGCATACTGTATGTAACATATTAGTATTCACAACATATAAAATTTGCAACCTTGATCACCAGTTAATGATGAATTTGATAAAACAATTTGGTGTGCTATTTTTCACTACACTGTTCTTGAATTTAAAAGCTCGTTCCACCATGCTTTTCTTTCTTAGGTGTAGATTCCTTTGTCCCATCCAACAGGATTTTATTTTTAGCTGTTGGTAGAAACTCTTTTAAGCAACTTAAAGTAAGTGCTCATAAAAACATAGTCAAAATAATGGAAATATCTAGGGAACCATTACCAATATGAGAGCTTTCACCTGGTTTCATTGTCTTCTGCTTTTTTTTTTTTTTCAGATGTGTATGCACAGCAGGCTGGACAGGACAACAGTGCAATGAAGATATAAATGAATGTGAATCTGCACCCTGCTTGAATGGAGCAACCTGCTATGAATCCATTGTCCCTGGTCAATTCTTCTGTGCTTGCCCTCCATTTTATATTGGAAAAAAATGCCAGTATCACCATAATCCATGTGATGCTCCCTACAATCCATGTAGAAACAATGCTACTTGTTTGGCCCAAGTTGATGGGAAGCCGTTATGCATCTGTCAAAAAGGTGACTTATGAAAATGCTGCATGCTTGGTACATTTTACAATAGTTCACAGCAGGGTGAACTACAGTGAAACATTAAGTGTAAAATTTAAACCTACAAACCTGTGGATGGTTAAAGAGGAACATCCATTGCAACAACTGAACAATATAGCTAAGCTATGACCTATATTAGGTCATAGTTTAGAACTGGAAAAGGGAATGATTGAAGATGAAAGGGGGAAGCTGCAGACAGTCTACCTAGATTTCTTTACAGGAACTGGGCAAATCATAGGCCAATCGAAAAGCTTTCCAACAATGTGAACAATTTGACAATGGAACCAGGGAGGTAATAGACTTCTGTTCATTGAAAAGGTTCAAACAGGGACCTAGCATCAATCTATGTGGTTATTTTAATTTGGATTCCTACTTTTAAGTGGCTTGGCTTGATAGTCTCAATGGTCCCTTCTAACACTACAAGGAAAACTTAACAGAACTATTTTATCATCAACAACTGATCTGAGTGTCTTGTAGCTTTAATTAATCAATTGTTCTTGATAAATAAAGCAATTATTGAAATAATTCTGCAAGGGTCCATTTTACATTGCCTTCAAAACCCTCAGGCATAAGATAATCAGCCAAAGCAACTATTCATTTTTCTAAAGATTACATTACATGAAGGCCATCAGCAGGTTCTCTTTCTTGCCTAACACTCGCAACTCTGGGGAAAAGACTTCTATTTTTCAAAAGAAAGGAGCAGAAAAACATTTGTAATGCTCAAACGGGAATGCTTCATTTCTTTATTTTACTACCATGAGTAAAGTTTTGGGGATTTAAGCAATGTAGGGAAAACATGCAGAACACAGTTTCTGGAATTATTTCCAATCCCTTCATGAAAGCTCTGTTCATAATCACATGACCAGGAGAATGAAGAATAAAGCAGCTGCAATATCCAAAATCTTTGCAAAACTGCCTTTCCCATAGGTGTGCATTGAGGAATTTTATTTTCTTCAACTGCATCTAGCCAGTGGTGGGATTCAAATAATTTAACAATCGGTTCACCCAGGATCAGGCTGGCTGTCATGGGAGGCATGGCCCATCCCCATCCTCCAGTTCTGCTGCACATGCGGGACGAGCCACCTGCGATAGCCAACCTGACTATGGGTGAACTGGTTGTTAAATTACACCCCCCTCCGCTATCAAAATGGATCCTGGGCAGGGGTGAAATGCTCCCGGTTCGGACCGGATCATCCGATCCGGTAGCGATGGCGGTGGGTGGGTGTGCCCCCCCATCATGCCCAGCTGAGCCACACGATCATCAGAGGCTTTTTTTTTTACTTTTAAAAGCATTTTTTCTACAACCTCTTCTGATGAAAAAATGCTTTTAAAAGTTAAAAAAAAAGCCTCTGATGATCACGCGGCTCAGCTGGGATCGTCAGAGGCTTTTCAAAGCAATTTTTTCTGCAACCTCTTGGCCGAAGAGGCGGTAAAAAAAATGCTTTGAAAAGTCTCTTACGATCCCAGCTGAGTTGCCTGATCACCAGAGAGGCATTTTTTAAAAAGCCCCCTCTGACGATCCCAGCTGAGTTGCCTGATCAGCAGAGGCTTTTCAAAGCATTAGAAAAAATGCTTTGAAAAGTTAAAAAAAAAAGTTGGCCACGCCCACCCAGCCACATTACCCCCCCACCAAGCCACACCCACACAATCAGTAGTAACAAATTTTACATTTTACCCCTGATCCTGGGCACTGTGCTGCACTGAAATGGAAAAATGGGCAACGGAGCGTCTGGCACAAGGGAAGGAGGAGGAGCAAGAAGAAGAAAGAGGGAAAGGGGCCCTCTCATTCCCTCGCACCAGCCGCTCTGTTGCTTGTTTCTCCATTGCAGTGCATCACCCAGGATCCACTTTGATAGCGGGGGTTGGTAATTTAATAACCAGTTCGCCTGAAGCAGTGCGAACCGGCTGAATCCCACCACTGGATCTAGCCTGTTTTCAAAGCCAATCTTTTACCAGATTCTCCTGTAATAACCAAATCTTGATACCATTTTGTTCTTATAACTTTATCCTGAAGATAGTGGTCCGAAGCTCCCTTACATAATTCCTTTCCAATATTCCATTGGATTGGAAAGACTAAAAAGGCCTTCAGCTGAGAAATCTGTTGGGATTTCTAAATCACGATCTGAACTGCATTTTAATTCATCACTCACTGCTGATTAAGTAAAGCCAAAAACTCATGCGGTTGGTGACTCTGCAGCTACAGGCAGTAGTACATGTTTATAATTAAAAGGCTGGACAGTCAGATAATTGAAAATGCAACCCAAATAAGAAATACCCCTAAGTAATAAGAAACTGAAATTTAGTTTCTTCTAAATGTTTTACTTGGAAAATATAGCATGTGAAAAAACCCGCTTTATTTTAAAAATTTAAAAAATAAAAATCTGTTCTCCAGGGCTGTATCAGATCATTTCCATGCACTGTTGATTTATAATTTGTATCTTCTGCTAGACTGATTTGCATGACCAGCAGCAGTTAGTAGTTGCATTTAAATGCACCTATTACTTTAGTAGACATGGTAGTAAATGTCATTACCATAACAATACATTAGCACTAAATGTATATTTTCAAATGCCTAATTAATAAACCAATTTACAAAACAGTTGGCTGAAAAATAAAAACATTGCTGTTTTATATATTAAATTAGTAAACTATATTCACAGCCTATGACATGAATTAGAATTTACATTATGAATGTTTTCTGAAGACTGTTCTGGGCAAATATTTTAGATGCTGCAAATTGATTGCGGTTGGTTATGTTAATTTGTCATCATGTTGCTAACTGTTAAAAATGTGTTGAACAACTTTAAGTTTCAGAAATTAAAGAAAAACAGTTCTCATTTCGTTGTGCTAGATCACATTAAATTGGCTGGAAATATGGACTTGGCAGTACTTTTAGTAATTTCCCAGACTGTCAAGGGTATTTCTTTATTAAAGACTCTAGTTCTGTTCTCAGGACAGAATAGATTATAATAATTATAATTCAAACAAAGTGTAATATATATCAATAAGATCATATGCCTAACACAACCATCATTCTAAATCAAACCAAGATAAAATGGTTATAAAATCAATAAATAAAAATAAACAACTCTAAAATTACAAGGGGAGGAGAAACAAAAACCCTTGAAGAGCTGTTGGGATATCAATAAAGAAATACTTTATTTTAATTTAACTTTAATTAAATTTAATTTCTTGTGTAAGGGATGTCCTTAGAACAGGTCCCCCTAGTTTACCAGCAGTCACCATCAAAAAGCTTTGTTATATACTAGTATCCCTATCTTTATATTGTAGAACAGAGGAATTCAGAACACACTAAAACAATAAGTAGTGTAAATCCAAGTTTAAAAAATTTGCATTAGACTTGGAAATTGGGTTAGAAACTACATCATTCTGTAGAGCTGACATCAGCATCAAATATTCATCCCATGAATATAAGGCATTGACATAACAAGTGTTTTTGTTTAAAGGGAAATGTAGAGGGATGAAAAATGAATAACATATAAACCTAACCTATTTTCTAAAAATGTGGAGAATGAAATCTATTCAACTATATACTGTATATATTGCTTTTCTCTCTCTCTGTCCGTCTCTCCTTTGTGTTTGTACCGAGATTGCACACTTTCATGATAAAAATGACATTACTTTTTTTTTCTTCCTGAAATAGATTTCACTCCTTTCATAACATTCACTTTAGATGAAAAAGACCTCAAGGAATGTCATTTCATGATGAAGTCCTAACTTAAGAGCGAAGATTATCTCCCTATGTTTGGTTCTCAGTAGCAATAAAACACACTACCATAAACTTTGAAGGCTCTTTTGTCAATATATTTTACAAATCATAATGGCTGCATTCAGAAACACACTAAACCAAAACAAAGTAAATCTTATCATGACTTAGCATGGTGTCCGAGTTCCAATTTTCTAGCAAATTAAATCTTAAATTCAATTTTCTCTGTCAAATTATGTAATCTTCTCCAAAACCAAAGCAGACTAAATACCTCCTATCATTACATAATTAATATAACAACAAATGAAATCATCAATATCAATCTCTCTTTCACAGTCTAATGACTAGAAATATTATATTGATGAATGATCTAGTTAAGTGATGGCACTCACTATAGTAAGCACTCTTGAAAAAAATTGTCAGATTTTACATTGCTTTCAACATTTGCAATGACATTCAATTTTGACTCTTTATTACAAGTAATCTATATCAGAGTTGCTCAGAAGCTGAAAACAGTACATTTGGGGTTTCTGTATTGGTGCATCATACATTGTTCCAATAATACCTGAGCACCATATACACCATATACAGTACACCATATACAGAAGAGTGTAGCTATTTGACCAGTGATTTAAAAAAAAATAGAAAAGAAAAAAGAAAAGCCCAGTTTTGCACTAGCCACCAACTGATAAAAAAAGTATTACCATCCTGATAAGCACATTTTCTTAGACTTTTTTTCCAATATACATTTTCTCCAAGATATTTTTTACATTGCTTTCACTAATGTAAAAAAATTCACTCTCCTTTGCCGACACAATTCATTTTTGTAGAAAGAATTGCAATGACAATTCTAAAAAGGGTGCATCTCTGAATTGGTTCAGCGAGAAGGAATAAAGTAAATAATGACTTAAATCTATACTAAATCAATTTTTCCCACTCCTAGTCTCATCAATATAAAAAACATAAATAAGGGAAGAAAAAAATCTCCTTTGCAAGTGACAATATTTTTTTTTTACTCTAAGATATCTAGAATGTATAAGAAGTACAATGGCTCAGTGGCTTAATGACACTGAAGATGGTTTCTGCTCTGGCAGTTTGAATCTAGCACTACGTGGCAGGGTGGGCTCCTGCCACTCAACTCAGCTTTTGTCCACCTAACAGTTTGAAAGCATGTTCTATGCAAGTAGATAGATGGTGGAAAAATGAGTTGGTGCTCTGTGCAGGGAGTCAGATTCATGCTGGCTCTAAACCTTCTCGGCTGCGATGCCCATTTGTGAGGCGGCTCTGGGAATGGAGGGAGCCTTGGGTGATGCTGCAGGAAGAGTGCTCTCATCTTTCTCTCTAGTGTGAAGTCAGCTTGTCCTTCTGTGGTGCACCTTGGGAAGCGTGCAAGCATGTCCTACAACAGGGCTGGTATCTTGCCAAGCCAAACTATTACTCTGCAGTTGCATTGTGGTCTCCTGGCTACTGCAACAATGCCATACACTAATAATAATAATAATCTAGAACATAGATAATAGATAATAATCTAGCTATGTTGGCTGGGGAATTCTGAGAGTTGAAGTCTGCACTTCTTCAAACTGCCCAGATTGATAAACACTGAGATGTATGATAGCTTAAGCTCCATGACAGGACAGATTTGCATAGTTTTTGAAGACAGCATACTACTATTTTAATATAACATTTCCAAGTTTTTCAAAAGAGTATCCTGGCCGATTTTGCTAGATGCTCATTTCCTGCATTCTTCTTTATTTTGTCCTTGCATTAAAATATTATTCGACATGTGATCATCTCTATGGAGAAGTATCGCTTGTTAGATTGAACAGGTGAAAATACTCCAAGTGTTTTAAAGTTCAATTTTGAAGGCATTCACCTGGGTCTTTGTTATTTCTGCTCCTGACATTCAAAACTAAGTCAAAAAGATCATAGATCCATTACTGCTTCATCTGTCTTTCAGGATTTGAAGGTACTTACTGTGAAATTGACAATAATGAATGCATCTCCAACCCATGTAAGAATCAAGGTCACTGTGTGGATGGGGTAAACAGTTATAGGTAAGGAAGAATCAGTGTCAGACTTGGCTTGGGGACTGTTTTAGAAGAAGATAATGTGGCACAGATTTAGATCATTTGTGGGAGAAGCCATTGCTTAAAATTTCTTCAGTTTCTGGGCTATAATTAAAATCTGTGCAATCAACTAATCAAATATTCTGCCAAAAAAAGTTGTTTAAATTGTCCAGAATGTTTGTTTTAAGTGATACAGTATACAGAAAATATGAACAAAATCTTGTGCATTTTCCTTTTTTTTTTTTTTTTTTGTTACTTCTTCTGCCAAAGATTCTTTGCAGTTTACTAAATGCCATCCTTCTATCCAGGTGCTTTTGCAGAGATGGCTTTTTTGGGATACTGTGTGAAGGGGAGATTAATGAGTGCCTATCAAGTCCCTGTGCAAACGGCGGAACATGCATAGATCTCACAAACAGGTTTGTGGCTGGAATTAAGTTTTGGCCTTTCACTTTGCTGATACAGCATGTCAAGTAATATTAGAGAAAGTAGGTAGCCTATACTTTGAACAGCATAGAGCAAGCAATTATGGCTCATTTCTTAGGGTTTGTAGTGAACTAATAACAGAATAGTCATTATACAGTTAGAGTCATGATGGCACGAGTGCCAGAGGTGACATGCAGAGCCCTCTCTGTGGGCACGTGTGCTGTCGCCAGCTGCTCGTCTGGTTTCTGGCATGTGCATGCATACACAGACCAGCTGTTTTTTGGGTTTCCCGCATTTCAGTGTGCATTCCGGTTTGGGCACTCGGTGCCGAAAAGGTTCGCCATCACTGAATTAGAGTAATATAATCATAGATTTATTATAGAATAATTTCATTAACATTCATAACCTATGAAAGTTAAAGTGGGCATTGTTCAGATGCAGTATAGCTGTGAGGCTAAAAACAGAGCAAAGTCATTGCTTTCATGATATCTTTTATGTACTGACCAGTGGGTTTCATCAGCTCATTAATATTTCTGCTTATCAGAACTATTTAATGTTGCAAAATGACTGCTTTGACTCTTATTCGCAATTCTTAATTTCTATCACATCACCAGCTGCAAGTTTTAACTAGTGACATGATATACTGTAGTTCCGTGCTGATCATCCAACAGAATTAGGAATTTGGATCGTTAATACAATATACACTGAATTCTCTCTTCTTTTTAATTCTGTATGATTGGGACTAGATGAAGTCACTTAAAAATGAGTGGATGGGGGCCAAACCAAGACTTATAGATATCAGAGGAAGGGAGAAGGAGGAATGTAGTGGTATGGCTGCTTCTAAGTTGTAGATTTGGAAGTTTCCAACTATCCTTTCCAGAAGACCTTGGGTGTACTCTATATATCTAAGCTCTGCCTCCTCCCTTGTAGTGGCTTCCCGGCACTATCTTTCTCCCTGGGAAGCGTCTTGTGGCATGTGAGACGTGTAGGGCATTCATCAAGTATATTGTTTTGCTGACAAATTAAGAAAAAGATGAACACAGTAAATGGACTAAAGTCTACTTATAGTACCCCTTCCTGGTGTTCAGGGGTATGATTTGGGCAGTCAGTTCCTTGTTGCTCTTCCTTTCGGGATTTCTTAGATTTCTTCCAACTTCTAGATTTTCCTTTTCTCAGAAGCTCAGAGGAGATAAGACAGAACAGAGTACATTTTTTGCCTGGCTGGGAAGTGAACTGGCTTTATGAATGTTGGATGGTATCACAACTGGCAGCAAAACTATAAATGCTACTTGTATTGGGCCATCTCTTGATTTGCCCTGCCTATCCCTGTGACATTTTTTAACACTGTGTCAGCCTAGTTCTGCTACCTCTAATTAACTAGCATAGATTACTGCCAAATCTGACATACCTGCATTCTATCAAGGTTGAGGTTGTCCTTTCTCAGGAAAGGCCAAGCTTGGTATAGAGTCATATGATCTCTCCTATCACCTCACAAAACCCAGTAATCAAAGGCAGAAAGCTCACCTATCCTCAAAGCCAATCAGCAGTCCAGTGGTGAAATTCAGCCAGATCTATCCGGATTGCATGATCCAGTAGCACTGGTGGCAGGAGACTCTGCCCACTCGCCCAGACGTCATCACATTCTGTTTTTTATCCTCTGCGCATGCACAGAAGACTCTGCATGGGTGGAGGAGGCACACACGAGTGTAGTGAGCCGGTAGGGAAAGGTAAGTGAATTTCACCCCTGCAGCAGTCATTCTTCCAAATCCTTCTCAGGAAAGGCCAAATCTACCAATGGGCCATTTCCTAGCCTGATATCCTACTTTCTGCATGGACTTAGCATAACTTTGGCGGTTTGCCAGACATTTGGCAGGCCTTTTCCTCAATTTGGCTATCTGTCCTTTCAAATAGATTGCAGGAAGAATATTTCAGTATTTTCCCCAAAGTATATATCAAACATTTAACTATACAGTATGTAGTATACTTTAACTTACCCAAAATAAGCCACCCTTGCTCATACAGATAGATATTGGAATACTTAATTGTGAAATAATTTCCAGAAGAGCAAAATCAAAATAGTATCATATTCTGAGCTGTGGGTCAGATCAATTTATCAGTCAGATAAATCATATCAGTTTGCTGAAATATCTAGGAATTCCTGAGAGAGCCACTGCATTCCTGCATCCGAAGTTGAACATATGGCAAATATTGTGAATTTGCTGATTTTGCCATCCTCTGAAATCTTCTTTTTCTCTAACATGACAGGTTCCTTTGCAACTGCCCTGTTGGCTTCTATGGGGCATTCTGTGAAGTGGATATAAATGAGTGTGAAACGGTTCCTTGTTTGCATGGAGGAAGTTGCTTCAACAAGCCTGGAGGCTACCAGTGTATTTGTGATTCTGGTTTCACAGGTTAGCACATTTCTAAAATGTACTTTGCGGACGTAAACCAAATCTCATTATAATAACACAAGTGTTTGATCATAAACAGTCATTGTTTCATCCTGGGTAAGCAAAAGAGGTCACTTACCTTCTGAAAGATAGATCAATAATTACCATGGTGATTCCTAAATCTGCATCTTTGTTAAGCACCTCTGGACCTTACAGTACTTACTGCATTTCTGATTTATTGGTTCTTTACCAATCCAGGTACTTAGTTGAATTATATTAAAAGAGAGGTTACGTAGACCAGAGCAAAAATCAATATTTTGTGAATTCAGCCAAGAAAAATAATTATTCGTGCAACTGTGATGTTTTGCAAAACCTACGTATCACAACCCCTTTTTCGGTTGTGCCATTTTATATCACAGTAGGAATGCTTAATGAATCAACATAAATCCTGACATATGTAAAAGAAAAAAACAAACAAATCAGACTTTGGCACAATAAAACTGATTTACATTCACATTTCCCATTATTGAACATTTGACTTTCCTAAAATGTAATGTTGAAAACTTTCCTCACGTAGGGATTTGTAAACTTATATATAGAAATATTTATGCATTATTTACTGAGAGAAGCTGTACTAAAATCTTGGAATCTTTTTACTACTACATAAATATTCATCATATGTTATTCATATATTATGGATTATGTGTATTCAAAAACTCTAGCACTGCATACAACAACAATGCAAGAAGCACACGGCAACTGGTCTCTCATTCTGGGGCAGCAAGGGGCAGTATGTCCAGTTGCAACTCTGCTCTATGAACTGCACTGGCTTCCGGTGTGCTCCTGGGTGCAATTCAAGATGCTTTTTGTCACTTGTGAAGGCTTCCATGGCATGGAATTGGGTTATAAGAGCCATGATGGTGCAATGGTTAGAATGCAGTACTGCAGGCTACTTCTGCTGACTGCCAGCTGCCTGCAATTTGGTAGTTCAAATCTCACCAGGCTCAAGGTTGACTCAGTCTTCCAAAATCAGTAAAATGAGGACCCAGATTGTTGGGGGCAATATGCTGACTCTGTAAACCGCTTAGAGAGGGCTGTAAAGCACTGTGAAGCAGTATATAAGTCCAAATGCTATTGCTATTGCTATTATTTGTGGAACTGCCTCTTCTCAATTGTTTCTACCTGTCCTGTTAAGTTTGACAGGAGAGGCCTGTTGCAATGTCCAAATGGTTAAAGAATGTTATCTTGTGGTAACCAGAATTTTTTGTTGCACTGCCTGTTTTGTGGAATTCCATTCTACTACCAGAATGGGAAAACTTGCCACAGCCAACTCACCACTGTCAACACACCGTGGCAAAACTCGCCACAGCGGACTTGCCGTGGGACAATTTAACAATTCAATTTAATTATTTAACTTTAAAAATATTTTAATTTTTTGTCATTTACATTTTCTTTTGGCCCTCCTTTTGCATCCTTTCTTTAATGATTCTATTCCATCATTTCTTTTATTTTAGTGTAGACAAGAATATGCATACATATCAGAGGTGGGTTTCAGCAGGTTCTGACCAGTTCTCGAGAACCGGTAGCGGAAATTTTGAGTAGTTTGGAGAACCGGTAGTAAAAATTCTGACTGTCCCCGCCCCCATCTATTCTCTGCTTCCGAAGCCCTAGCTAATCAGGAGGAAATGAGGATTTTGCAGTAATCTTCCCCTGGATTGGGGTGGGAATGGAGATTTTACAGTATCCTTCCTCTGCCACGCCCACCAAGCCACGCCCACCAAGCCATGCCATGCCCACCAAGCTACACCCACAGAACCGGTAGTAAAAATTTTTGAAACCCACCACTGATACATATACACACATGCATACATACATACGCTACACACATTCATATTTATGATTCAGCACTTTGCAATGCTTCCCTTCATTCATTTCCTCACCTTATCTAAGAAAAAAAAATGCTGGGCAAAGTTCTGCTTTATTTTGGCCTTCTTATAGATCTCATACAAAGTCAATATTTCCCTGTGTGTGCAACAACAACAACAAAAAATAGAAGAACCAGGCAGCCCTTTGGCAAGTGCAGCAAAAACAGCCAGGTAAGGTCAGATCTCACTAGATAAGGCAGCCCTGGAGCCCAGCTGGTTGACAATTATGAAGGCTTCCTCTCCATGGGGAAGGTCTAGAATGGAAGGTCTTCTGTTACAATACTATGGAATCACTGATAATGTTGATGAAATGGAGGCTCCATTCTGAGCAGCCATGGTTGGCAAATGGAAGTGTGGCATCCTTGCGGCACGTTGGCCGTTTTATCCACACTCCTCCCTTTGTCCTTATTCCTTTCTCATTTTTATTTTTTAATCTAATTCCATCTTAGATACAGAACAGGAGGGTGACAGATTGTTCCATGTTATACAACACTGATGACTAAAATGAACAGCTGATGTGACAGCTAGCAATCCTGATTTTGCCTCCTGAATGTAGCAGTTTATTTGACACAATTATTGGGCTGTTGAACACATCTGAGCAGCTGCATTTAGCTCATTGGGCCTATTTAGGCAAGTCTATTTGCATAAGTATTAAAAATTAATCTTAGGGTTGTAGCATCATTTTAGTGAGCTTGTATCGTATTCATGTTTTGGTCTGTTAACCACTCCTTTTTGATAAGATTCCTTGCTAAAAGCCATTGATGTTGTTATTGAATTTTAGTTTATACTGCTTGGGACAAATTATGATAAGCAAAATGTTCTTATTTGCCAATCCAGAGAGTGTGATGAAGGGAAGCTATTTCAAGGACCATATAAGCTACCAGACTGTGAACAAAGGGGGGGGGGAATCACGATTCCCATCAATTAATAAGTTGATGCTCAGTGTTGGATTCATTGACAGCTTGAAAATTTGAGAAGCATGTATTTTTTTAGAAGTGTACTGTGATGATGCATGACTACTTTCTATGTTGTATTGGTTTTATGTCACCTAATTCATAAGAAACGAAAACATATTGTTTGCAAGGGTGCCAACCTTCTCTGCTTAGGATAATGAAAAAGACAATTTAAAAAGTCAATATGTCAGCAGTTTAAAGGGGCTGGATTTATGAGGATATAACCAAGCAGTGTATTTAGCTGATTAAAAAGGAAATATATGCTCAGCTAGTTATTTCTTTCATATATACATGCATGTATACATCTATACATATTTTGCCTAAGGGGCCTTACCCAACGTAGACAAAAAAGGGTGCCTGAGGTTGGTCTTAAAATCCAAGTAATGTTGTGGCTCCGTTGCCTGAGCCTGGGCTATCGACAGATGCAGACTCTGAGAGTGAGGGAGAGGAGTCGGCAAGGCCTCCCTCTCCAGGACTGTCCTCTCTGGCAATGCCTCCGGAGGACACCGAAGGCCAAAAGATAGGCTCAGAGCCAAGCATGTCCCTGCAGCCACAGGTGGACAGCGACGAAGAAGATAAGTGCTGGCTGGACCCTCGGCAGAGGCGCAGGGAGAAGCGTGTGCAGCAGAGGGGAAGGCGTGCCAGAGATTAGCTGAGTCACTGGACCACACCCCACAGGGTTTAAATGTGGGTGTGGTGGCCAGT
Source organism: Pantherophis guttatus (assembly GCF_059756535.1). Taxonomy (NCBI): domain Eukaryota; kingdom Metazoa; phylum Chordata; class Lepidosauria; order Squamata; family Colubridae; genus Pantherophis; species Pantherophis guttatus. The sequence continues at coordinate 226,022,942 of NC_142063.1, read as the reverse complement.
TCAGTTTGTGACGAGCAAAAACTGGAAATAATCCATGATCTCTGCGTTACTGGACTTTGCCTGCTTTATCGGACTGCATTTGGATTAATCCTTGTATTGTTGAAACTCTGCCTCTTTTATTGGAATGCTTGCAGTCTAATCTTTGTTTTGTGTGAGTAAAGTCTGAATTGGCAGCTAGCCACTGGGTTGCTGCCAGCTTTATCTTCAAAGAGTTTTATCGTGTGGCTTGTGGGGGTGCGTGTGTGGTACGGGGACAGAACAAGTAGAATCATTTGTACCAATAAAGGAGAATATTTGTAGTTCAGGGTTGAAATGAGGGATCCTTCTGAAATGAACTCAGAGAGCACCAAGGATCCCTCAGAATCATGTGTATGCAAACACTATTTTAAATCATCTACCACTTTCTATCATTCAGCTTTTAAAGGTTTTAAATATTAAAACCAGCTCTGCCAAGTACATAAATTCCTCTTTGTTGTCATTATTTTTTTTTCTTAGTTCCTTCAGTTCCATGAAAAATAAAGATAGAAATTATTTCAGAGGAAGTTTAGGGTTTTGCACCTTTGACCCTGTGCCAATTCTGTTGGTAATGGACACACCAACAGAAAGGCTTCTCCTTGAAGGCCTTAATAGCTAGAGAGGCTCAAAATGAGAAAAAGCTCTCCAATTGCTGTGCCTTTTGATATTTCTGGCTTTAAAACACTTTTTATGTTTGGTAAATTGGCAAGCAGTGTAAATGTGTCACGAGAGCAATAATTTGATCCTGGGACCTTGCACAGATGGCAACTTACCTGATGCATTTCTCACTTGCAGGTATTTTTAAGGGTAGCTTCATATAATGTCTATTCCACAGTAAAAAAAACTAGGTAACCATGACACAAATAGCAGAAGGAAGACAAATGCTCCATAAGCAGAACATAAGAATTACAGTGAGAAAATATATGTTCTTTCCAGATAGGGCTGCAGATAGGAGCTATTTGGGGTTGTTAAAAACTTATCCTGAACTCCCATGCCATGTGTACCTTCAAAGATAGTGCTAAATCCAAGAATAATGCTAACCAGCATATTTGGTGTTTTATAGAATTTATAACCTTATCTAAAACTAGTTCAAAATGTTCACGCATATAAACTTTCCCAATCTATAGTGCTTCTGATTTGTGAAGCTTCACTTTATTTGTCCTTATCTGGTCAAAAACTGCCTCCAAGAATTGTTTTGTCTCGTTGAAATGGGATGATGATAAAGAGAGATTGAATGGCATGCCATGTACTGTGTTGCCCTGAAAATACGACTTTCCAGGGAAAACAAGCCCTAGCCCTAATTTCATGCCTGTGCCTAATAAAAGTCCTACCCAAAAAATAAACCCTAGTTATGCCCCGCCCACCATCTGATTGTACGAGGTGGGGCAAGGTGCATGTGTAAAAATCAAGCTAGGGTGGGGGCAGAGGTGGAGCTGTCCCACATGTCCTGTACCTGCTTTCCTTAGGACTGCTGCAGTGGCCTCCCATGCCCTGACACCTGTCGTGCTGCTGTCTGACTTCTGTGGCCACTTGTGACCACTTGAAGCAGGACACCACATGGTGCATGGTGCCAGTGCTGCCGCTCGCAGCAGGATGCTGCTTGGATCATCATGCCATTGCTGCCGCCCACTCGTGCAATGGCACGGCATGCCATGCAGCCTCCTGCCACGAACAGCGGCAATGGCGTGACAAGCCATGCGACGTCTGGCCGCAAGCAGCCACAGAAGTCAGGCCGTGGTGCAACAGGTGTCAGGGTGTGGGAGGCCTGGCTGTGGTGATCCTAGGGGTAAGACATCCCCTGAAAATAAGACCTGGTGCTTATTTTGGGGCCCAAATAAAAATAAGACCGGGTCTTATTTTCAGGGAAACACAGTATATATTGATGACTCTTCAGTCCAGATTGTATCTCCCATTGGTTTCATATAGATATTAGAATGAATTCAAGGAAAGACAGTACCCTGAGAAAACACCATCAGTGTCTGAAGTTGGAGATGAGAAAGCTGGCTTCAGCTTTCCACAGTTTCCTAATACCAGCATATTGCAATAAAGGCAAGCTTTTCTGCATATCTTTTTACCATATTTACAGTATATAGTCCTTTCAATTAGTCCACAGAATGCATCACTGTTCTGGCCCAGCTATGGACCCCAAAGAACGCAGCACACACGAAGTCCGTTCAAACCTTAGTTTACTGAATAAACCAGTCTTTTACAACAATGGCTGTTAATCAATTGCATTAACAGCCGCCAAGAATTCAAAGAATAATAACTGAAAACTTACTATGGTTGGCAGAATGCCCAGAAGCAATTTGCAGAAAGCTGATAAGATAAGCAAGACAAGACACGAAGGTATGTCAACTAAGTTGTTCCCTGCAAATTGCTTCAGTCGGCGTTCCTCCTTAAATAGGCTAAGGGAGTGGCCAATTAGCCCCAAGCCTTACTCTCGAGGAGACCTCCTCCTGAGGAGCCACTCCTGCCTTTTGGCAGCTTTGCACACCCGTGCATCGAGAAGAGGCTCCTCCTCTTTTCTGAATTAAGGTACCTCAAATCCACTAATTTAAAGACTGCATAAAAAAAACTGACATCCATTTCAAGGGTCTTCAGACTGCTTTTGTTTACAAAGTTGTGGTAACTGCAGCAACTCCATGGTCATGTGATAATGATGTCTGACATTGCCTGCCAGCTTCCCATAAGGAAAGTCAATTGGGAAGCTGGTATGAAGTCAAAAGCTGCTCCCACTTCTATTGCTTTTTTGCCCACCTGTGATCATTCTGTTTATCTGTTTACTTATATAAATATTGACTTCTTATTGACAGTCTTTTGGCACTACACTTACTGTTCTGTTTATGATACTTACTCTTCTTAGACGATCATGACAGCATTGGGGTAAAACAATTGGTCAGCCTAAAATTTAATGTTAATTTTGGTCACATCAGATTGTACTATCTTCCTCTCAAAGAATGACCCAATGGGTCGCAGGTTGTCTAGTCTTTTACTAAAAGTTGACAGAGTTTGCAATGAACTGAAAAACAAAACAGCTTGCAAGTCTAAAGGGAAATAGGATCACTCCTTCGTTTTAGACTGTGCACAGAGTTTTCTTAACATTCCCTGTGTGTTAGTAGGCAGATAAATTGGAAGAAGAGAAATTCTCCCAACTATTTCTTTTTTTTTTACCATTGGCCATATCCCAACTTTTCCCATGAGTTCTTTTACTCTGAGTCCCTAAGTAATAGCAGCAGCAACAGTTATTGTGTTACTAATGCAGCAACCATTTTTCTAGGTCGGATCTATTGTTTGTGGCTGTTATTCAAAGAGGAGGGGGAAGCTAGCTATCCTCATTTGTTTTAAATTGTGAATCTTGAGAGAAAATCCTTTCTATCCTGGGGATATAGGATAGTGAGCAAAGGAGACATTTGTTTTTGTTTTTTTCCCAGCAAATTGTCCCAGCTCTAATTTCACTGAAATGTAGTTGTTTTTAAAAAGCCTTGAAAATTACATGTCTGTAAAGAATATAAATGAATCTGTCACTCGCTATCCATGCACATATCTGGGTTACATTGTGAAGTTTGTTAAGGCAACTGAGTTTTGGATACCTACCAAGCCTAATCAAAGAGACTAAAGAAAGTTTAGAGGATGTAATTAATCTTGCAGTGCATATAGTCACATGGAAAAGTATTTCATCTTATAAAGTTCCTTTCCCCCCACTCCATGCATGCAGGTACTGAAAGTATAAGCCTTATCTACATGTTTCCATATTTTTATTGCTCAAGAGGGTTACAGTGTCTTTAAGTGCACATTGCAGAGTTTATTTTTCATATCTATCTCATCATAATGATTTCACAGCAGTTATGTGCTAATACTGTTCTCCAGCTTATTGCCAAGCATTAGCCTGCAAGAAAGGAAGTAATTTGATGAAAGGAAAAAATGTCAACAAAATGGGAAGAAATTTCAGGCAAAGTTAGATTTAGAGTAGATAAAATATAGAGGAATATTCCATTTACACAAAATTATTTTCTTCCCCAGTGAATATCATTCTGGTGAGGCTGTTTCTTTAAATGACATTATCCAAGAAGTGTTAGAGTTTTTAAATATATGTTTCTTATAAATAATGGCAACAGTGTGTTCATAATGATTGAACAATACCTGGCTCAGCCTTTTTTCTTCCTTCCATTCAATACCTGAGTCTCAGTAATTGTCTGGATAAGTCCTTGCAGTTTTCTTGCATGGTTTTTCAGAAGTGGTTTACATTGCCTCCTTCAGTGGTAGGTTTCTACTGGTTCGGCTCGGTTCGGGCGAGCTGGTAGCGGCGATGGTGAGCTGAGAGCAAACCAGTTCTCTATGACAGTAAGCTTGGCCCTCCCGCCCATCCCTGCGTTATACATACCTTATATTTGGTCGTTTTTAGCCCAGCTGATACAGCGGATTGCCATGTCTCAGCTGTTCTGTAATACAATGTGCTTGCATGGAGCGCGCGCGAAGCACGTGCATGAAGCAAACCGGTGGTAACACTGGTTGAAAAACACCACTGGCCTCCTTCCTAAGGCTGAAAGAAAGTTACTAGCCCAAGTCCACCCATCTGGTTTTGTGCCTAAAGTGGAACTAGAACCCTGAAGCAGAGGTGTGAATAATCTAGTATCTTTTAAATGATCACTGGGAAGCCTTTAAGTAGAATATGAGAGTGATAACCCTCTGCCCTTTTTCTGTTTCTGCATATAACATTTAGAGATGAAATATAGGCAGAGATGGGCTGCTGCTGGTTCAGACCAGTTTGGAAAAACCAGTAGTTCTGACCGCCAGCTGTACCTGCCCATCCACCCCAACGATATCCCGTCCTATATATCTCACTCTCTGGCTCATTTGCCCAGCTCACGCAGCCCAGCTGATTGCCACAGCTGCCCAAGAAGACAGCTGTGGAAGCCACGCGTATTAAATCTCTGTGAGTTTGAAGCCACACGCAAGCTGCACGCTCACATTTTCGGTTCTGCACTAGGTGAACCAGTTGTTAAATTATGTGAAGCCCACCTCTGAATACCTCTGAGGTTGTTCTCATTGAGCAACTACTCCTTCAGCAATTGTTTGAACTTGCAACCGTGCTACTTACAACTAGTTCTCAAAGTTCTAGCCATTACAGTGACCCCTTGGCATGTGATCATGATCCAGGCACTTTATTTCTGACCATTGCAATATCTGGTGATCACCAGCAAAATCAATGGGGAAGCTGGCAGGAAGTTGGAAGTTGCAATCAGGTGAGGTCCTCACTTAACAATCTACACTTAATGACACTACTTCCTTAAGCAGGAAACAAGATGGTACCCTACTCCCATTTCCTGTAAGAAGCCAACTGAAGCAGCATTTCCTGGAATTAATAAGTGACCATTTGATGTTATATAGTCATATGATCACTACAAGAAATAATGTAAAGAAGCTGTTTCAGCTGACTGTTACTTTGAGTATATGAGGCTTTTTTACTGTTAAAATAAAAAAATGAAGTGTGTTAGTCACCACTCAAAAGAAAATCCAACCATTGATTATCTTAAAAATAAGAGTTTTAAAAAACAAAATTTTAAAAAAAGGTCAGAAATTGATTAAAATATACCATAAGGACAAAATACTAGTATAATATATAGGCACCTAGAGGAAGTACAGTAGTACAATGGGGACAAGAGAGACCATGGATAGCACAGGTAGTTTTACATCAGGGGTGAGTTGTACTTACCTTTACTACCGGTTCGCAACGGAAAGCTTCTATGCACACACAGATCACCGATGATGACATCTGGGGCGGTGGGCGGGGCCTCCTGCCAGTTTTACTACCTGTTCTTGCGAACCAGTCCAAGCTGGGGGCAACCCACCACTGTTTTAAGTGCAAACTTGATACCATTCTGATTCCTGCAACATCTGTCCTATTATTCTGTTTAATGGTAGGATCAACCCTTATTCTCCATCCTGAATCTTTTCCTCAACTACAAGCCTTCGATTTTTTTTTCCTTCTCAGAAACATAAACATATTCTTCTTCTTCTTGTGTCATCAGATCAATTGAATATAAAATTTGTGCCAAAAATAAAGAATTTATTTTAAATACTCCTTTGCTAAACATAAAGTTGTATCTTGGCAGTACATTATGAGAATTATATTTTGCACCATCATTATCACTGGATGATACTTATTATTTATTTTTCCTAGTCTCTAAAGAAAAAAAAATCTTAGTTAACCCTTTTATGTTAATGACTATTGGAAAACAAAAAAAAAAACCTTCCTTTTTGACTTGAACTCAATTTAGGAACCAAATATTCTAGATTCAAATTCAATTTGATACATTGGAATAAATTACTGCTGTACTGCTGGGAAATACAGGATCTCTAATTAATAGTACACTTTTTCATTTCAGAAATACAACACCAAATGTATTCTAAAGTAGATGCACAGATGATTTCACATTGCATTTGTATTGTAGGTGGGTTTTCCAGGGTGCAGTTTTAAAACTTGGCAAATGGATGCAGAGAATTAGTTGAATTGATTCTAATCATGCATTGGGCAACAGAAATTGAAATTAAAAGTATCCAATCAATGTGTTTTAGTGCAGTCATGTAAGCAGTGTTGTACAACAGATCAATAAAGCTGGCCCTGATGATCTTTAATCATATAGGACTAATTTGTGAGAACAACATAAGCATCACAAGATTTCTTCTCTGAGAAATATTAAATCCTATACACTTGGCAAGAATCTCACTTGTAGAATTGTTGGCTCTTGTTGACTGTTACAGTGACAGGAAAAAGCAGCAGCAATAACTCATGGAGAACCAGCTCCCAGGGAGAAGTAGCTTCTGTAAGGTTTTCCCATCAGTTGGAAACAATCTCTGCTTTCCCCTAGATATGTCTATCAATGGGAGGGACAGTTTCCTAACAATGGACCACCATCCTTTTATCTTCCAGCATGATCAGGAAAGTAGTTTTACAACAACTAGAGATTGATAGAAGAGAATATTTGTAGAGGAGATCATACCAAAGGTTACATAAAATTTGCTCTTAATTGGAGAGGCTTGATTCATTCAGGTGATTCATTCAGGTGCAGGGTGATACAGCTTGTTGTGCTCAGAGAAGTTATTATCAAGAATCAAGGTTTTAACAATGCATAGCAGCAGTGCTAAGGTAATGTTATAATTAATGGTCTCTGTGAACTTCTGTTGGTATCTAAGACGTTCCTTAATTCAATATCTCTAAGCTGTTGTACAATGAAACTCAAAATTCTGGGCCAGAATTTTTGGAATATATCAGAAAATAGGAAAGATTGATTTAAGAAAATACATCTTTACACCTTTTCTGCAAAATGTTATTGCAGAATAATATTCTTTTCAGTATTACTCATATCTTTGCTATATGCTTCCCTTCCTAAGTCACATTAATTTTAATACTTTCATGAATCAAATTTGAATCTGTGTTTGTCTTTGCTAGCAAATAGAAGTCCAAACTTCTTTAAAAAAAAAAAAGTTCTGCTTGAAAATCAGGCTCTTGGATTATTATACCAATGTGATATCCATATTTTTAATAGTTCTTGCATTAGGCTGCTTTTGCATTTGACTAATCTGCCACAGCTGCTCTCTCTAAATCAAGTTATTAAAAGTTGTTAAGCTGCAGTAATACCACAAATTGCTTAGATGTGCTCCTAAATCAGGTATCTGGTTTACTAGGTTTTTGTAAACAACAACAAGGATTTTACAAAATGTTTTTCTTTCCAATATTTTTGAGACATGGTACTAAAAATGATAGTGCCAGATTGACCCCTTGTGTCCAGCATTATAGCCCGTTCTGTTGCAAACCATCTATATGGGTGACATACTATCTTATCTCTCTATATAATAACTTATTTACTGTGTATACAACTGATTCTGAATGATAGTTATCTACTTAAATAGAGAGAATGTTGAGAAAAGGCATCTGAGGATGCTCTTTTCACACTTCTCACTTAGTCGTCATTAGATAAAGTATAATAATTTTCTCTCTGTCTGGGTCTCTATATTTTATGCCACTAAGTAAAATTTATAACTATCAACCCTTTCTATAGACAGTGGGATTCAAACCAGGAAATGATATTAGATAGGTGTGTCACCAAAGCAGGACATATATATTGCCAACCAAGCTGTGAACTGTGTAGTGCTATCTGCAGACTGAAACAAGGCACACCCTTTTCAAAAACCCCTCAGGAGAGTTCAGAAAGACTAAAAGGATTTGCAATGGAGATGTGCTTTTTTCATCTATATATTCTTGCTCTTCTGTCTAGAAGTTGACAACCAAACAATGAAGATGTGGCATTCTTATAGCCCAAGTTTGGTGTCATAGTATCTTCTGGTAATTTGTTGAATTAACCACTCAGGATTCCTTCCCTCAAATAAATCCTGTCAGTTGAAGATTAGGGATCTGCATCTTTCAGCTGCTCCAGCCAAGATGTCCCATACAAAAAAATAAATAAAAATCTGGGAATTGATTAGAGCTCCACATATTTGCTACTTGCTTTATTTAACATGTAAACCTTATGCCCTAATTATGAAGACATAAAACTAACACCATTGGTACAAAACACCATCATGAAATGCTCTTGAGATATGATGATAGTAGTGGTGATATTGTTTCCAATCTGCATTAGAACCTTAAGACCATCCATTTTTCTTTTCAATCCATTTATCACAAACCATTTATTGAAACATCTGTCATGCAGTTGCACATGAGGGATTCAAGTACACCACAAAAAGCATGGAGCCATAAGGAGAGTCTTTGTGAAAAGAATAACCTAGTTAAAATTGTGTGTCTAATCTCTACATTTCTAATTGAGAAATATGTATTTCGAACTTGATAAATTTGTTTTTAACAGTCTCCCGAGTCATCGTTTTCAGCAGAATAAGTTACCACCACAAGAATCATGGGACTGCTTATGGTTTCTGACTTACAAGGAATGTATGAATTCCTCTACCATCAAATTAAACATGAAAAATATCATACTTTCAATCTGTAACCTGTAAGGTGTGCTAGCAATCATGCTGTTTGGAGCACAGTTTGCTCAAAATGAATACTTTACACTTTTTGTCAAATCTTCTGCCTCTCTCTTTAATTTTAAAGGATGGAGAAATCCTTCAAGCACCTCCATTTGTTATTTGTCATTTTTTTTACTGAAAGAAACAGCATGTGTACATTGTGTGGATTCCACATGTTTAAAGATTTCTCTAATCAATGCCGTAACAGGAAATGTAGATATCCCAGACAGAGAGATTGATTACTTCTTTCCAGTCAAATAAGCCCATTTTACCTGTCCTTCTGTGATTTAGGAAAACATCATCAACAACAAATGTTTATTAGGCCTCTACATGGCCTTCAAAACACCTGAAGTTATTGGTAAGACTAAAAAGTAGGCAAAAATACAATTTTATTAAATATAAAACAATACAAATAACAATGGGATTATTAAGATTTCTACTAATCGTTGGTAGTAAATGTGATGAATAGAACAAATAGAAGCATAAAATTGGGCAGCATGGAAGTATATATATATATATATATCACAGAGTCTTGTTTGTGTAGAAGTGACTGATAAGCATTATGTTCTCTACCAGGATAGTTTGTTAAATTGGGATAAATGAATGTCTTACAAGATTCCCTGCAAAGACAACAACAATGGTGTTTGTGACTTAGGGAGTCCACAGAATTGTGGGGCAGCACTGATGATGTTACGTAGTTGGGTAATGAAATGTCTGCAAGAAAACAAACTCAGAAAGCACGAAGGACTCCACAGACTTGTCTCCACATAGATAGATAGCTGCTGAAAATGGTTTTACTGGCAAAAATATGAAAATATATATATATATATTCAGTGCTTAGATGCTTCATTGAAAAAAATCATGGTTCTGACTCCACATTTATAGACTTTCCTTACACATATATTTATCTTATCTATTTGTATCTTGTCTTTATATTTTTTACAAATAACTCAATGTGGCGAACATATCCAACATACCTTCTTCCTCCTATTTTCCCCACAACAAAGGGAGGGAGGGAGGGAGGGAGAGAGAGAGAGAGAGAGAGAGAGGGAGGGAGAGGGAGAGGGAGAGGGAGAGAGAGAGAGAGCATTCATGGTGCCTTAACCACTAGGCCTACAAACACAGGAGATAAATTGCAGGATACATCTTTTTTTTAGCTTTTCAAGGATTTTGAAAAGATCTCTTTTTAAAATGTTCATTTGATCCAATTGTAAGAAAGATATTTGTTCATTTAGAATTTATCAGATTCTTATGGATTCAGGCCTTTATTCCCAAGAAAAAACATTATCTTAATTACCTTTTATATTTTAGTTATGTATGTGAGGCACTTTGACACAGAAATGCAGAACCACCATGCAATCGTATCAGAAATGGAGGCTCAAAAGTCATACAAAGTAATAGCCGAGTGATAGCCAAGCTCCTTCAGGAAGAACTAGACATGGAAATTATATTGTACCAGAAAGTTTCTGAACTGTCAGTCATTGTGACTTGCTGGGTTTCAGATATGGCCTGCTTTAGGGCACCACATGTATAGTTGGGAATCATCAAGATGAAAATGACAATTACCTCCAAACTGACAGATAACTTGTCCCAGCTGTTTAAGGTAGAAATTAAATAAAATGGATAATAAACTCAAGCCCTGGAACTGAAATGCCCCATTCTTATCTCCCAACGACATCAACCAGAACTCCCCTGCTCAGGAAGAAAAGGAGCTATTACAAAACACTGCCTCAGAATGCCAGTTCTTGCAATCAACCCAAAGGAAGACTTCAACTGATAGTAATAAATACTGCTGAAAGATATAGCAGCATGTAACATTACCCTCTAAATCTCGTCACAAGAATCTTTTTACTTCTTCTCTCTCTCTTTTTTTTATAATATGCACTAAACCGAGTATTCTGCACAACATGGGTACTTGCATGCATTTTTCATCTATTTTATTGGTTCAAATAAAGCTATCCATATTGTTTTGCAGAGATTTCTATAGGTACTGGAAATGCTTAAATAGATAGTTTTAGTCACTTGAAAATGTCACAGGTGTTGTGATCAGTCAGCAGCCTGTGGAGCTGGCAGCGGAGTCGGACAGTGAGGAGGCTGAGGAAGAACATGGGCCAGTCCTGGAGGCTGGGGAAGGCCCAGATGAGGACTCTGGGTTGGAGGCAGAGATGGGGCCAGGGCCATCTGGGAGTGATGTGTGGACTCTGGAGCTCCAGAGGCTGACAGCAGAGAGGCAGAGGAACAGGAGGAGCTGTTCCTAGTGTACACATGAGAAGAGCTGCCAGAAGGCAAGAGCAGCTAAAGCTAAAAGGATGACTCGGGAGTAAGGCCTGGAGATGATTGGCCCCTCCCATAAGGCTTAAAAGACCAGCAACAGCTCTTGGGCTCTTTGTCGGAAAACAACGTTGATAGATTTGCTTCTTCTCTTGCTGCATTTATTTCTTGTCAGCGTCTTCTGCTTCTGAGCTTTTGCCAAGAAAAGCCTTTGGCAGGTTGCTTAATTAGACCAAGTTTGGTGATAAGGCTGAAGAATTGTGTTATGAAGAATTTGTTTTGAATTAGTTTGGACTATGCTGAGAATGAGTTAATTCTCAGCTGTTCTAATAAAGTCTGTTTCAAACTCATAATACCTACTTGGGCCTGGGTCACAACAACAGGAAGCTAGTTTGGCTATTTCTAACTTTGGTTCTTATTGTGTTCCTCACAGTGCTGGTTTTTGGTTTTTTTGTTTTCACAAAATGATTGTCATCGATGGTTAAAGAAGAAAAGGCTCAGGTGTCTGAGTGCATCCTGGAGAACACAATTCATCTTTATGCATTGTGAGCAAAGAGCATATAGGCAGAATTCCTGCTGTCATAAACTCACTGAAGCAGAAAAGAGGAAGGGGGCCATCCGTTTTAGCCTCATCTACCTTGCCTTGGTTAGTACATCCCAGCAAGAAAACATCTACTACTAAGTACTGTGGTTGTTGCATAACTGAACAAATTACAGAGACGCTGAAGCAGGAATCATAAGTCAGGAAAGAGGGTACACGGAGAAGGGAAAAGTCATGTTTGTCTACCCATTCATAAATTTAAAAAGTTTCAAAAAAGAAGAATATTTGCAGCTCAGGGTTAAAATGAGGGGCCCTTAGTGGTCCCTGAGTTTGGTTGTTTTCTTGCGGATGTTTCTTTACTCTAACTAAGCTTGGACAACCTGGAACTACGTTGCCTACGGTCTGACCTAAGCATAGTATACAAAATTATCTGCTACAACGTCCTACCTGTCAACGACTACTTCAGCTTCAACTGCAATAATACATGGGCAAACAATAGACACAAACTCAAGGTAAACTGCTCCAAACTCGATTGCAAAAAATACGACTTCAGCAACAGAGTGGTCAATGCCTGGAATGCTCTTCCTGACTCCGTTATTACATCCTCAAACCCTCACAGCTTCAACCTTAAACTGTCTACCGTGGACCTCACCTCATTCCTAAGAGATCCGTAAAGGGGGCGTGCATAAGCGCACCAGCGTGCCTACCATCCCTGTCCTACTGTCCCCACTTATTTGTACTCATTTCATGTGTTCATGTCCATGTTTATACTTATACCTGTTATCTCATACATGTTTGACAAATAAAAATAAATAAATAAAAAACTAGGTAACATCATGTGTCCCACCAACTCTGACAGGGCAAGCCACTAGAATATAAACTGAATATAAAATCCTACTCCTTACTAGTACTGATGGTGTTACCTAATTTGGATGATGAAACAACTTCAAGAAAACAACCAAGCTCAGAGAGCACCAGTGACCCCTCAAAAAAAAAAAAAAAGTTTGCATGGGACAGAATAACCACATAAAGATCCTAATACAGGTAGTCCTCGGCTTAAAACGGTTTATTTATGGACCGTTCAAAGTTACAATGGCACTGGAAAAAAGTGACTATGACCATTTTTCACACTTACGACCTTCCTAGCATCCCAAATGTGATCAAAATTCAGATGCTTGGCAACTGGTTTGCACTTATGACTTGCTGTGTCCCAAGGTCATGGGATCGCCTTTTGCAACCTTTTGACAAGCCAAATCAATGGGGAAGCCAGATTCACTTAACAACTCTGTTGCCAACTTATCAACTATAGTATATGACCCCTTCTTTTACAGAGACCGGTTCCCAGGATACCTGGGCAGTCATCTAAAATATTTGATGACAGGATTTTGGCATTGTTCCAATTTCTTGAGTGAATTGAGTGAATTGGTGGCATTGCAAATGGAAAAAAAATGCCTTTACTATTTCTGTGGTGCTTTCCCCCCCTTATTCTCTTGTTTCATTAAAGTGAAGGCAAGGGACCTTTGGTTTTTCTGTGACAGCAAGTTCAGGGCCAGGCAAAAGTGCTCTGCCTCTTCTTGTAAGTTAAGCCTCCCTTTTAACATTCTCTTATTCGTCTTCTTTTGTCTATTGCCTCAGTGCACTTTCACACATCCATAGTTTGCCACCTCTCCCCTTTCCAGTGCAGATCATCTGAGTAAGGGTATTTCATTTTTTAGGTCATGAGAGCAAAAAGACCAGATTACTGATCAGCTAAGGAGCAAAAAGAGGCAAACATTTATTTACTTTTTATTCTATTTTGCATGAAGAGGACTACTCCACTGATACAGTGCGATGAGCTGGTTTCTTTCTTTCTTTCTTTCTTTCTTTCTTTCTTTCTTTCTTTCTTTCTTTCTTTCTTTCTTTCTTTCTTTCTTTCTTTTGAAAATCAAAATTATGCCTATTGGTTAGAAATGGCTGTGTCAAGTTCGCAATGCCTGAAAGTATGATCTAACAGCCTACTGTAATTTCCCAAGCTGGAAGCATTGGCCAATAAGCTCTTGAATTTTTGCATAGAAGAGTTGAATTATCCAGCTTCTGACTAGGTCCAAGATAAATTAGAATTATTGAATGAATTCAAGCAAACATTCCTAAATTGTGTAGCGCAATTTTAATGTCTCATTTTTTTTATCCAAGAAAAACTGATGTACATATTTAATCATTACATTTTTAGATGAAAACCATAGTTAGTTTGCAAAACAATTGTTTTAAGACAAATTGGTTTAGTAGATGTAATCCAATAATCCAATCCATCCAATCCAACCAAACCTATTGGTTGAAATCACTAGACCAACCAAGCCAAGTCATATTGTCTAGGAAAGAATAAAATATTTGGATCTCAAATGTAAGTATTCTGTTCCATAGGAAATCTATTAAATGAAAAATCAGCATTTTTTCCCCAGCTATTCCTGTTGAAATGAAGCTACTACATTTTATGCCAGATTAGTTCCCTGATGGTATATTCCGATGACAGTAATTACACTCATGAACTTGCATTCTAGTGTCTAAGGAACCAGAGTCTCTTTCTTATCCCTTACTTGAGCTATGGATATTGACGCAAAGGTTACCTTTCAAGCTCCCTTAATAGTAGAGTAGTTGATAATTTATATTATCTTGTATGCAGGGAATAAAGGAATGTAATTGTTTCCAAGGATCTTAAAACAGTACTTGTTTAAACCTTATGTCCCTTAGCACTCCACAGCCAAGTGACAATATGCTGGTTTCAAATAACTAAACTATAAATCCTGGTCAAAAAATAAATGAATGTGCTTTGGGGATTAAGAAATGTAAAGGCAATCTAAGAATTCTTATTTTATGGGAGCTTAGTCCTAAACCCAAGATGGAGAGATATACAGGTAATCCTTGAATTATGACCACAATTGAGTCCAAAATTTATGTTGTTCAGTGAAACATTGTTACGTCAGTTTGCCCCTTTTACGACTTTTCTTGCCATGATTGTTAAGTGAATCATTGCATTTTTTACGCTAGTAACATGGTTGTTAAGTGAATCCGGCTTCCCCATTGTCTTTGCTTGTCAGAAGTTCGAAAAAGCTGATCACATGACTCCAGGACACTGCAATTGTCATAAATCTGAACCAGTTGCCAAGCATCTGAATTTTGATCACATGACCATGGGGATGCTGCAATGTTGGTAAGTGTGAAAAACGGCCATGTCAGTGTCGTCGTAACCTTGAATGGTCACTAAATGAACTGTTGTAAGTCGAGGACTACCTGCATAATGAAGTAGGTCTTCAGAAACCATACTTAATTCAGAGAATTACCTCTATACTTGCAGCAATTGCAAACTTGATGAAGAAAAAGGATTGGAGCAGCAAAATGGCCAGACTTCTTCAACCGCTGAGAGAAGATGAACATTTGTCAGATTAAAAAAAAGAGGAGGCATTAGAACAGGAAGTAACTGTCAGCAAGACACTCAAACAAAGGAGCAAGCTCAGTGGAGCACAGCAACTATAAAAGGCAAGAGTCTGAAAAGATTCTGTATACCTCTAGAATTCAAATAGATTTTAAGCCCTCATAGATGAAACAGTTCTGAGCCTCCAGAGTCGGAAAAAAAGCTACACTGATGAACAGGAGAAAGTATCACGGATCCTTTAAAACAGGGGTGTCAAACTCAAGGCTTGTGGGCTGAATCCGGTCCATGGTGCCTCTGGCAGCCAAAATGGGGCATGGGGGGGAGCCACCTGGACAGCCTCCTGCAGTATTCTACCAGCCAAAACAGGGTGTAGGGGCCACCTGTGACCCCTGCCCTGTTTTGGCCAGTAAATTGCTGCAGGAAACATCCGGCCCATCTCCCCCCCCCCCAGTCAGCCCACGGAGAACTAAAAATGCTGATCCGGCCCTTGAAGAAATCCACTTTGACACCCCTGCTTTAAGAGCACAGACTATGCAACTCTATCCTGCAAGAAGGCAAAGAAGAGAGATGTAGCAATTGGGGAATCTTGTCTTCACTTTTGGAAAAGTATCAAAAACTGAATAAGAACAATTAGCTATATAAATAATGTTGATGAGAAAATCTTGGGGGGCGTTTTTGGACAATGGTCTGTGCTTTTCCAATTGCATTCTGTGGGACCCTAGGATTCTATGAGAACTCGATGGAGTTCCATAAAAGATAAACAACAACAGCAAAAACTAAAACTAAAAGTCATTTGAACCCAGTCAGAGGCATCCATATACTGAGAGTTTTCGCTCTCCTACAAAAGCAAACCAGCAAACCTCCTGTAGCTGCCATTTTGCAGAACACGATTCTGATTGCTTTTTTAAAGCAAAACCCTAAGAGATTGAAGTTTGCTGTATTTAATAAGAGAGCTTTAAACGGAATCTTCTTAGAGTTGAACCTAAAAACAACGGAGTCAGAGCCTCAGGCATTTGCAAATCATTTGTTTTAATTATTTAAATATAGACATGCGCATAGGCAAGTATATGTACAATGTTATTTTAAAATATTTTTAGGCCAACTTCTTCTTTAGATGGTTGATATTCTGGTCACGTTCTTTTGAAACCTCTACCTCTTAGAGTTAGTCTTAAGCGTCTTTTGTTTTTCCCAAATAGCAGAAGCAGGAAAAGTATTGTCTTTCTTTTAGCCTTGGTCCTTTAGCCAGAGTTAAGGGGAGGAAAAGAATGAGGTTAAAGCAAATGCTGGTTAAAGACAATAATGATGGCATTGTGCTGGTTGAGTAGGGGAAGCTTGGCTAGAGAGAGAACCTTAATTGAGTTTGGAAAATAAATAAGTAAGTAAGTCACAGAAAAATATATGGGTAAAAGTAAGGAAGAAACCTGGCTTTCCTAGAAAGCATTTCCTAAGATTTTTTTTTTCAAATTTCTTTCAGCTTGAACTTACATCACATTCCACTTAATAATGCAGGATAAATAACCTTCCCAGTAAGGCTTGCTGACTATTGATTTAGATGAGTATTGACTTGAATAGGTTCCCATTGTTTTCTCTTGCTGACTTTGATATCCAGGGCTTTGCTTCTTTTCACAGAGGTTTCCGTAAAATGAGAGAATTCCAATTAAATACCTCTTGGAGCATTTTTCATTCTAAGCCAATTACCCACCCTAATGCCTGTGTTATTCCACCAGTTCTAACTTTAATGAGCATAGCAGACCAAATGGCATTGTAATCAGCTGGCACAACTATCTGCTTCAGTTTGATGCCCTGCAGTATGGAGGGGAGAATCACATGTGTTTTCTTTGCTAACTCTGCAGTAAAGAAGGTTCTTGCCATCTGTATTCATTAACTAATTTCGTCAGACTCTTTTCCTAACCACTTTCCTTAGCTTATGAAGTTGATGTTCAAATAAATGTATAATATTCCATATACTGTATACCTATAGGTTGTTTCACAAACACACCCCAGGGGAAGGTACAAAGTTTCTATTTATGGGTGCTTGCTTGTTTAAGACATACCTTACTTTTCTGGACTGGTAAGCACTCGGGGAGACAGACAGAGAGAGGGGGGGGAGGGAGGGAGGGAGAGGGAGCCGTCACTGCTCACTCTGCTGAAGACCTTCAACAACTTATGGACAGTTTTAGCAAGGCCTGCCAAGACTTTGGACTAACAATCAGCCTGAAAAAAACACAAGTCATGGGTCAGGATGTGGATTCACCTCCCTGTATTACAATCTCTGCACAAGAACTGGAGGTCATCCATGATTTTGTGTACCTCGGCTCAACTATCTCTGACACTTTCTCTTTAGATACTGGGCTGAATAAACATATTGATAAAGTGGCCACCATGTTTTCCAGACTTACAAAGAGAGTATGGCTTAAGAAGAAGCTGATGGAACATACAAAGATCCAGGTCTATAGAGCCTGCGTCCTCTTGTATTGCAGTGAGTCTTGGACCCTTTACGCATGGCAGGAGAGAAAGTTGAACACCTTTCATATGCGCTGTCTCCGACGTATTCTTGGCATCTCCTGGCAGGACAAAGTTCCAAATAGCGCAGTCTTGGAACATGCTGGAATTTCTAGCATGTATACATTATTGAAACAGCGATGTCTATGTTGGCTTGGGCATGTCATGAGAATGGCTGATGGTTGAATTCCGAAAGATCTCCTGTATGGAGAATTAGTGCAGGGAAAGCGTCTCAGAAGGAGATCACAGCTGCGATATAAGGATATCTGCAAGAGGGACCTAAAAGCCCTGGGAATGGACATTAATGACTGGGAAACCTTGACCTCTGATCATTCAGCTTGGAGGCTAAAGATGCAGCATGGCCTTCTCCAAGTCGAAGGGACACTTGTTCGGCAGGCTGAGGCAAAGAGGCCGTCCCGGAACCAGAGAAATCTGGGGGCTGGGCAGGGGACAGAATGTATCTGCCCTCAGTGTGGAAGGGATTGCCGCTCTCGAATTGGCCTTTTTAATCACACTAGATGCTGTTTTAGGACCTCGATACCATAGTCTTTTGAGACTGAAGGATGCCAATGCAAAAAAAAAAAAAAAAGCACTCAGGGAGACAGACAGAGAGAGGGAGGGAGGGAGGGAGGGAGAGAGAGAGGAAGGGAGGGAGAGGGAGGAAGAAGGAGGGAGAGAGAAGAAGAAAAGAAAAAGAAAGAAAGAAAGAAAGAAAGAAAGAAAGAAAGAAAGAAAGAAAGAAAGTGCAGATTAAAATAAATAATAAAATGAGTACTGATTATTTTGTAATAATCAAAAACTTCGTTAAAGAGAGATGTTTTGCATATTTGCTAAATACAGTATTTTTTGGGCTATAAGATGCACCATAGTTTTTGGAGAGGAAAATAGGAAAAAAGCTGATTGGCGGATGGATGGCCCCCTGGAATACCCCCAATCAGCTGTTTCTAGAGGTGAACTTTAGCGACAGGTTCGTTGGTTGTGAGCTCTGCGCCTTGCTTTTTTTTCAGCCTCTGAAACCTCCCTTTAAGAGGCTTTTTTCAGCTTCTGAAACCTCAATTTCAGAGGCTGGGCTGGGCTACATTTGGTGTATAAGACTCACCCAAATTTTTACCCTTTTTTTAGGAGGGAAAAAGGTGTGTCTTATACTCTGAAAAATACGGTACTCTCCACTCTCTTTAAGTGAAGGCCCAAGGCAACCCTCAAAGAAATATGTGCCAAAGGGTAGACATCAGTAGTGGGTTCCACTTACCTTCACTACCAGTTCGGAACTGTGAGCGCACGCTCATGCGCAGTGCTTCTGCACAGAGCATCCGTGATGATGTCCGAGTGGGTGCGTGGAGCCTCCCGCCACCACCACTACTGGTTTGCCCGACCCAGGGAAACTGGTAGAAACCCACCACTGGTGGACACAGTGCAGGAAAAGCCTCCCTCTCCCATGCCAGAAAGATGAACTATCATCAAAGACCTTCTCCTGCAGTTAAGAACCTTCTCCTGCAGTTCTTAACAAGTAAACAGGTTCAAGTAAACCAGTGATCTTCAATTGTCCCCCTGTTCAGAAGAGGATTTCTTTAGTAAAGGTTTTCCGCCTTTTTTAGGAAATGGGGAGTATCCCTCCTATAAGTAGGCTTTATCACTTTACTTCAACTATTAGGCCAGTTTTTTGCTAAGTAAATAATAATAATAATAATAATAATAATAATAATAATAATAATAATAATAATAATAATAATAATAATAATAATAATTTTATTTCTATACCGCCCTTCTCCCGAAGGACTCAGGGCGGTGTACAGCCAATTTAAAAACACAAGACAAAACAGTGGTTAAAAATTAAAATAATTAAATAGATTTGGCCCGATTTAAAACCCCGAAAATTTAAAATACCCCAATTTAAAATTATTATGTTGATAGCCCAGCCTGGCAGAACAACAGGGTCTTCAGTGTGCAGCGAAACACCCGGAGGTCGGAGATCTTACATATTTCCGGGGGCAGTTCATTCCACAGGGCTGGGGCTCCCACAGAGAAGGCCCTCCCCCTGGGTGTCACCAGCCGACATAACTTGGCTGATAGCCTCCTGAGAAGACCCTCTCTGTGGGAGCGAACTGGCCGGTGGGAGGCTATTGGTGGCAGAAGTCGGTCTTGAAGGTACCCGGGTCCTGTGCCATGGAGCGCTTTATTTTTCAATTATTATTTATTTTTTAATTATTCAGCCATTGAGGAATAAAGGTCAAAGATGCAGTTGGCCTTCATATCTCCACATGCCCTGTCTACGTACTCAATATATCCAAGACAAAGTATCCCAAATAAGAGAAGTAGTTGCTGAGTTTACATCCTAAGAATGTAACAAACTGAAACAAGAACCATAATCTAAGTTTACTGTGTCTGCAATGAACAATTCAAATTGTTCATAGCATATCATCAACAATTTCAGTTTCCTCATCCCAAACTTTTTGTGAAGGAAACCCCACACAGTCTGGAACAGCAATACCAGTCTGTTTGGTAGAGCACAGGCAGAGAAGTTAATGCTCTTGACTGTCACTATTGATAAGTTCTGAATTACTGGCATACTTACGAAAATCACAATTACCAGTTCCCTTCCAGTCTTCCAAGAAGCAAAGGAAAAAAAATAGCCATGCTTGTTGTTTCTACGCAACATAGCTGGAATCCTGAGCCATGCAGCAGATGGTGGGGAGAAGGCTATGGAGCTCTCAATTCTTGAAAACTGACATGGCAAGAACAAACAAAATGGCTGATTTTATCGCCAGTCATGTCTGTTGAGGTAAAGGCAAACTCTAATTGTAGCTGTCCAAAGGAAGAGAGGTGGAAGCTATCCACATAACATGCTAAGATATAAAGTGGTTTGACTGATTGGAGTATTATGTGTGAATGTAGCCAACTGTAAGCCTCCTTTAGTTGCTTGATAATTGGATGGCCCTAAATAATGAATGAATAAAAAAATGGCTTGTTTCACGGTTTCAATGTGGATGACTATTTGCTGAATAGAAGGAATACAAATTCAGCAAATTACAGTCATGCAAACCTTATTTTAACGTTATGTGGGAGCCAGTCACTCTCTCACAGCCAAACCCACCTCACAGGGTAGTTGTGGAGAAAATTGGAGGAGGAAGGAGTATTAGGTATGTTCCCTGCCTTGAGTTTCTTATAAAGTAATAAAGATGGAATAAAAATCTAATTAAAAATAGTCTAAGATATTGTTCAATTCATGCACTGCTTGAACTGAACATCCCAAAGCAATTTAGATATTATCAGGATCGAAATCATGGGTGAGACACATTAACATATATTCAGAGTAGCTCTCTTATATTTTTATCAATAGACTTCTTTGCTTTTGCTACCCTGGCTGTTGATGTTATGCTACATTATTTTAGTTCAAGACTTGTATTTCTCATGTTCAGTCATGTTCAGGAACAGATCCGCAGAGGTGAAGATGTTATTTTTTGCTGAAAATAGTTGCTGGCTTTTCTTAATATTTTTTATCATTGACAAGAGACTCATCAGTAGCAGGGTCGAGAATGAAAGAAATGACATGTAGGTTTTTAGACTGTTGAACCAAAGTCTCTCAAGAGGTGAAAATAGGTGTTCACAATATGTTGCCATCTAGAAAATCAGTGTGACTAGATTTGATTATTATATTTAGCAATATTCACTTTAAAAAACTATACATAGAAAAATAGTTTCTTTTTACAGTAACTGTTGGGACATCAAGAAAATGCCCAGCTTTTTACATCACCTTTTCCAGGTTACCTTTACTATCGGTTTGCAGCGGGAGTGTGCGTGCTTGCTTTGCGCACGTGTGTGCTTCTGCGCATGCGCATAAGCTTATGCGCAGATCACCCATGATGATGTCGTGACAGGTGGGCAGAGCCTCCTGCTGGTTTTACTACCAGTTCTATAGAACCGGACAGAACCAGGAGCAACCCACCACTGACCTTTTCATTCATTTACTTAATAGTTCATGCAGTATGTATCTATATTATTGGACAACAATGGGTATGCATTTTTTATGTGTGTTTCTTTTTCTGTGTGGAAAATACATTAGTCTGGTCTAGTCTAGTCTAGTCTAGTCTAGTCTAGTCTAGTCTAGTCTAGTCTAATCTAGTCTAGTCTAGTCTAGTCTAGTCTAGTCTAGTCTAGTCTAGTCTAGTCTAGTCTAGTCCAGTCTAGTGTATCCATGGGGTTTTCTTGGCATATATACTGTAGATATAATATATTCTAATGACAGAAAGGAAGAGGAACTAAAGACCCTTTTGATGAGGGTGAAAGAGGAAAATATAAAAGTTGATGTAGGAGATGACCAGGCTCAGGCCGAAGGAGGGGTCAAATGTGTCATCAGTCATGAGTCCGTTTGCACCCACAAGAGATCTAAGTCCAGCCCACCCTGGATTCTTATCTGCTGCCAATTTGCTTGAACCATTAGTAGTTCAGATTCTTGTAGAGAATTTAAGCTTGCAATAAATCTTTGTAATCATTTGAACTGCCTGAATCTCCTGATTTCCCTTGCGCTTGACAGTTGGCTTGAAATTCAACATTTTTTAAAAAAAGAAAACCTATGATCATGGTATCCAGCCACATCACTGCCTGGCAAATAGAAGGGGAGGAAATGAAAGCAGTGACAGATTTTATTTACTTGGGCTCCAAGATCATTGCAGATGGTGATTGCAGCCATAAAATTAAAAGACACTTGCTCCTCGGGAGGAAAACTATGGAAAATTGAGACAGCATATTAAAAACAGAGACATCACCTTGCTAACAAAGGTCCGTATAGTCAAAGCTATGGTTTTCCCAGTAGTAATGTATGGCTGTGAGAGTTGGACCATAAGAAAGGCTGAGTGCCAAAGAACTGATGCTTTTGAATTGTGGTGTTGGAGAAAACTCTTGAGAGTCCCTTGGACTGCAAGGAAATCAAATCAATCTATCCGAAAGGAAATCAACACTGACTGTCCTTTGGAAGGACAGATACTGAAGCTGAAGCTCAAATACTTTGGCCACCTAACAAGAACAGAAAAAGAAAACCTGATGTTGGGAAATATTGAAGGCAAAAAGGGGAAGGGGATGGCAGCAGATGAGAGGGTTAAATAGTGTCATTGGTGTAATAGACATGAATTTGGTCAGACTCTAGGAGACAATGGAAGACATGGGGGCCTGGCGTGTTGTGGTCCATGGGATCACAGGAAGTTGGACATGACTTAGCAACTGAACAATAACTATGTACTGTGTTATCATTAATATAGGTTTTATGATTTGGACTTCATTCGCTTCTTTCTTACATATATCTTTGTAGTCCCATGAGAAACATGCTACTCATCAAAGTAGATCAGAACCTGGTAGGTGAAATATTTAAAATCTTCTATGTTTTTACCCTTTCAAGATCTCATATTTAGCTTTTATAACCATACTTTTTGAGTCAAAAGTAAACACTTAACACAAAGCACTCTGATTATAAAAGTTAGAGAGAAGGAGAATATGTCACTTCCTAATTACAATGTTTAGGAAA
Source organism: Pantherophis guttatus (assembly GCF_059756535.1). Lineage (NCBI taxonomy): Eukaryota > Metazoa > Chordata > Lepidosauria > Squamata > Colubridae > Pantherophis > Pantherophis guttatus. The sequence continues at coordinate 225,999,665 of NC_142063.1, read as the reverse complement.
AAAAATAGTAACATGTGGATAACAGAGCAGCTGACTGACAGTTCATGTATAATGATTACAACCTCTAAAGCAAATTCACTTGGTAGAATATAAACATTTTTGTTAGGCGGCTAAAATTACACAGAGAACAGTTGGATGACATGGATGTTGGAAGAGGAGATCATGCCAAACTTGACATCTCCTTTTCTGTTTGACATGTTTAATAAAGTGATTTTGTTACAGAAATTACAGACTTTTTTTTTTTTTAAAAAAAGCTAAAAGTCTTGCCCTTCATCAATAAATAAAGAAAGTGATATTTATGTCAATGGAAAGGCAAGCTGTTCCATTTTGCATTGCTTAACATATAGACATTTATTTTGCTTTTGCTTTCGTGAGATCCTCAGTCAGAGCTCAGCTCAGCTGCTGTAAAGCAAACTTTGCTCCCCAAAGTCTGGTGCATTATCTCACAGAACTATTTTTGCTTTGTGGTATACCATATTTAATAGAAGTCATTTCTTGTTAGTGTAAATTCCTTAGAGTTCAAGATTAATAGCAACCCTGTAAATTCAGAGTTTCTCAAATGACCAAAGGCCAAATGTGTTAAACCCATATCTTAACAATATTGTCGAAGTGCTTTTCCCCACCACTTCAGCTTTCCTTAAAGCTGGCTTCCTTCCCGTAAATATAAATTTACTTCAGGTATTGTGACAACTTACTGACAGTATTGATTGTGGCTTCCAAAGCTCCCCGGGAGATTTCTTCTAGATGTTTAAGAATAAGGGCCTTACAAGTGAAAGGATTTAAAGACCAAAGGCAGCACTGAGATGGAATAGTTGCGGTGCTGCTTCTGCACCCTAATGCTGTTGTTGTTTTCTGAAAGCATATAAGGAGCACTGTTTTTTATCAAATGTGGTACATAAGTGAATTAAATTTATATCCAGGAATGGGACCTCTGGGAAGAGGATTAGACAAAATAAATTTCTGAAGAGTTGGACTGGTCTTCCAATCTTAGGAATTTCTAGCGTCAGTTTGATATCTCTAATCTGAATTGATTTGTCATTTGCCTGGCTGCATGGGGAAAAGCTTGCCATCTTTATCTTATTAGCCCAAGTTTTGCTCTGTGTGGAAGGGAAGAATAACACAGATGGAAAAAGGAAAGCAGTCATTCTTAGTGATGGCAGCTCTGTTGCTAAAGGAGGTAACTTACTAGAAACTTGTTAAATCCAGTCTAAACGCATTTCTGAATGAAATTCAAAATATTTGCAGCAACAGATAAAAAGTATAACATTAATTTCTGTGTATAAATGCAAAAATAGAAGAATAGATTGAGGTGAATTTGTTGCTAAAAAACAACAACAATGATAATGCATGTTAGACTGAAAGAAATGGTACCAGTGAAGTAGCAAGGCAAAACAAGACCACACTGTAGTAAGCTGGGATGAGAACCAAGCCAGAAGGAAGGGTTACTTCTCAAGGAAAAAAAACCAAACCAATACTGCCTTTTTTCCCCTTAGAAATAACTGGTCAGTGCATGAAAGCAGACAAGATAAGATAAGGGTCGATATTTAGAAGGAAAGCTAACACTGTAATAAATGAAGGGAAGGAGAAATACAAATAACACAATCCCTAGCTGCAGCAGAAAAAAAATTGAATTGTGTTACCTGGGACTTTCCTATTAACCCTAACTCTAACCCCTTGAAAATTATTAGGGCTGTATTAATATATGCCTTAACCTGAGCTCCTTTTCACAAATGTAGACACATAGCTGAACCTGTAAGATGAAAGATGGGAGGTCTCAAATCTTCTTTCACAGAAACCCTTTGCGCTTTCAGATCAGTAGCTGTGTAAAGGTGTTCCAGGTTGTATATGTGTAGAAATTTCTTTAAAACGCACTCCAAAATACATATTGTATTAGCGCTGATTTTCAATACCCACATCCCATCCAATGTATAAAAACCTGGCTGATTGAAGTAGTACCTGGCTGATTATATTGTTCCAATCTATTTAGATGGAACATTGCTGCTCATGAGTTTGGCTGGGTAAACTGCAGCTTGATTGCCAGCGAACAATGAAGTAAAAAGGCAACTGAACTATGGAAGCATAATAACTAACTGAAATTCTCCAGCAGAATTTCCTGATCATCAAAGCTATCTTGCCATTCTTTCAAATTAAGGTCTTTATCTCAAAGACATGTCCATTAATTCCTGTGCACTCTATGGCCAGACCAGGGGTCAGCAACCTGTGGCTCTGGAGCCACATGTGGCTCTTTCACCTCTCTGCTGTGGCTCCCTGTCACTCAAAATATGCGTCACAACCACCAATGTGCGACACCCACCAGCATGCGATTTATTGGGCTTTTCAACCCCCAGTAGGCCAACCATGGATAAATCCAAGAAAAGAAAAGATTCAGAAGAAAACAGAACATTTAATTCAACTACATATGATAGTTTTATGGCCGCTCAAGAAATAGTAAGGGTTTTGTGGCTCCCGGTGTTTTCTTTTCTGTGGGAAATGGGTCCAAATGGCTCTTTGAGTGTTTAAGGTTGCAGACCCCTGGACCAGACCATCTTTAATCTGATCTTCCCTTCTATCAACTCCTCCTGCTCCTCCTCTCATCAAAAGAAACATCACCATAAGCTTCAGCTGGTGCAAAATGCAGCCGCGTGGGTTGTGATGGGAGAATCCCGATACTCCCATGTTACACCCCTCCTGCGTAGCTTGCATTGGTTACCAGTTGCCCTCCGGGTGAGATTCAAGATACTGGTGATGACCTATAAAGCCCTACATGGCTTAGGTCCAGGATATTTGGCGGAACACCTACAGCTAGCAATTATATCCCATCGCCCGGTTCACGCCCATAGAGAGGGCCTGCTCAGGGTGCCATCGGCTAGACAGTGCCGGCTGGCGGCCCCCAGGGGTAGAGCCTTCTTGGTGGGTGCGCCCACTCTCTGGAATCAACTTCCCTTGGAGCTCCGATTAACGCCTGACCTTCGCACCTTCCATCGTGAATTAAAAACTTGGCTTTTTAAATCGCTTGACCTGGTCTGATGGGGGGGTTTTAAGGGTTAACATTTAAATTTTTTAGATTTTAGATTTTATTTTGTATTGTGGCTTGTGTTTTTATTATTGTGAGCCGCCCTGAGTCCATTGGGAGATAGGGTGGCATATAAGACGAATAAAATAAATCAATAAAATAAATAAATAAGGATATCTTCTAAAACATATTCAGCCATCAATGTTCTTGTTCAGTAGTTCACAAAGGACTATTTGTGAGCTGGTCAGTACAACCTTTGACATTTCAAATAGTAAGATAATGTAAGCCAGGACTCAATGTGATCATGATTAATAGCCCTATAGATAGCATTATTAGCAAGAACATATAACTTGATTTGAACTCAGCACTTTCAACTCACAAAATGCAGACCTCCCCATTGTATACTAAATGCTCCATTAGCTCAGTTAATGGGAATGGAAAGTTCAATGTCTCTGCAAGTTCAGATAATAAGAGAACAGTGCATGTGAGGAGTCTAATCAGGTACATTCATGTTTTCCTTAATTAGGGCATTTATTTCTGTTCAGCGAGGGGTTCTTGTAAGCTTGCTTCTGTTCACTTATAAAGGGAACTTTAGCACTTAAAACGGCAAAGCCACAATTCTTGAATATACTGCAGTTTATTAGCTGCAGAATTAAATCTGTAAGATTATTTCTGCAAGCGTAGTTGTCTAGATTTACTGAGGCCAAGGCAAATATGTGATTGGAGAGTGTCATTTCCCAATCCCTCAAAAAACAGACTGAAATCAATCAGCCTTCATTTTTATTTCTGCTGTTTTGAAAAAAGCTGAAAGCACATAAGGAGGACCACTGCTTGCTTCCAACCAACCCAGAGTAGAGTACTATTAAACGTCAAATTCAATTACCTTCCTCCACACCCACAACCACTAAAGCGGCAAAAGTGCCCTGATTTCCTTTCCAGACAGGAGAGAAATAAAGTGGATTTCTAGTGGATTTTTTTCATGTTTCTAGTCCATGCTGTGGGCATATGGCCGTTTATTTGAACTACAAAAAAAGTTTCCAACTGACAAATTATCTTTCTTCCTGCTTTTAAAATCCTGCTGCAACTGTGAAGGTGAAATGATAGCCTATTGTTATTTTTACAACCAGGCACTTTGCACTGGACCTCTGACATAGTTGCCTGCTCCTTGGAGTGAGGTAGTAGAGGATACATTTTAAAGTGAGGATTCTCAACTTCTGTTTGGAGGAAGATTGCATTAGATGCGGTGTGGCATAATGAGGGCTACAATTTAAAAAGTAGATGACTCATTTTAGGAAGGAGGTTGAGATGTTAACCAGATTGTTTAGAGCAGGGATGGGCAATTAATTTTCTCAAAAGTGGGACTGTTATGGAGAGCTGTAAAGGTGCAGAAGCATGCATGCCCACACATATCTAAATTTAAAAAAAAAATAGCAGTTCAAAAGAAAAGCAATTTATATGGGCCGGACAGGAACAGCCAAAGGGCTATATGTGGCCTGGGAACCATAAAATGCCCAGGCCTGCTCTAGACCAGGCCTGCTCTAGACCAGTATTCCCCAACCTTTCTGGCTTTGCAGACCAGCAGGAGAGGGGGAGGAGAGAAGGAATGGTTCTACACAAGTGGCTGGCAAGTGTGTGCGCCAGGGGTGAAATGCTCCTGGTTCGGACCGGATCGCTCGATCCGGTAGCAATGGCAGTGGGTGGTTTGGAGAACCGGTAGCAAAAATCCCTGTGCCCCCTCCCCCCACCATGCCCAGCTGACCCGCATGATCATCAGAGGCTTTTTTTTTTGTTGTTTAAAAGCATTTTTTCTACAACCTCTTCCGATGATCAGAGGCTTTTCAAAGCATTTTTTTCTCCAACCTCTTGGCCGAAGAGGTGGTAAAAAAAATGCTTTGAAAAGTCTCTGACGATCCCAGCTGAGTTCCCTGATTGGCAGAGAGGCATTTTTTAAAGAGCCTCTCTGACAATCCCAGCTGAGTTCCCTGATTGGCAGAGAAGCATTTTTTAAAGAGCCTCTCTGATGATCCCAGCTGAGTTCCTGATCGGCAGAGAGGCTTTTCAAAGCATTAGAAAAAATGCTTTGAAAAGTTTTTTTTTTAAAAAAAGTTGGTCATGCCGACCCAGTCACATTACCCCCACCACCAAGCCACGCCCACAGAACCAGTAGTAACAGATTTTACATTTCACCCCTGGTGTGCACCCACAGCTTCATTTGAGTGAGCTCACAGAAATGGGGATACACATGCACACACACACTTGCCCACAGCTTCTGCAGCCTGGTTCTGAATGGCTCATGGCCCAGTAGTGGGCAGTGGTCTACAGGTTTGGGCCCTGCTCTAGAGGTTAAAAGATCAGGCTAGAAACTGGGAGCTCATGAGTTCCAATCCCATTTTAGGCCTGAAAACCAGTTGGGTGTCTTTTGGCCAATCACTCTCTCATCCCAACCCACCTAGCAGAGATGTTGGTGTGAGGAAAATAAGAGGAGGAAGGAATATTAGGTATGTTCGCTGCCTTGAGTTATTTATATAAAAGAAAGTAGTAAAGACAAGATACAAATAAATAAGTCCCCTTTGGCAAGATGGGTGCCACACAAATTTGATAAATAATAAAATAAATAAATCTGCATGGTTTAAGGCTCTTATTCTGCTTCTTAATACTGCCCCCACCCCACCCTACAGAAGGACAGTGGGAGGGCGTTTAAAGCAGGGATACATGTTCTAAATAAAGTTTATTAAAAGGATGGTGAAAATCAAAGCAGAAGGTGACAAAAGGCAAGAGTTCTCACCAAAATGAAAAGACTACTTATATACGCTTTGCAGAGTTATGTTGCTGTCAAGAAAAGGTAATTGTGGAATGATATAAAGAGTTCACATGAAGCTGCCCTTAGAACTATAGCTAATATTGTTATTTTTAATTTAGGAATCTAATGCCATGGGACAGCTAAGTTCCAGATATGTGCTCAAAATTTTCTTTGAAATTCCCTTCTTGGCTAGTAGGATAGCATGGGGGAAAAAACAAGTCTTAAGCAAGTGAGCGGGTGAATCACAAACTCGGTTGTTTTACCTGTATACCAATGATATTTTATCACTTCTTCTTTACTACAACCAAGAAATTCTCTTGCAGGAATTTTATTCACATATGTACACTCCCTTGTTGCCAGTTTGCATGGGAAAATAGTTTTTATAACACCCAGGAGTGCCTACAGATGTAGCTTCCATAATCAGGTTCAAACCCATGTAGACATTGTATATCAAATCAGTGAAATGGGATTCATATGTTATCTGATTTGATACAGCGATGAGGCAATAAAAGATTATTGGGAATTCCCTCTTTCTGTTAACCATAGCAGAAGGAAGAAAAGTAGATATTTCCCTGCAGCTAGTCCAAATCATAGAGGAGCTTCTTTCTCCAACCCCATCCCAGAATAAAAAGTACAATAGGACATGTTGGGGTATATGGATTTGCCCAAATGGCTCCATTCATTTTCACAGTATGGTTTGTAGACTAGAAACAGAAGTTACAAAAGGCACAAAATTGGGCCAATTTAAAACTATCTTTCTTTTTACCCACCCTGCTTTCCCTGCCTTCCTTAAATGAAATTCTTCATTATCTATAAAGAGCATTTCTGGCTTCATGTCTCCTTATTTTGCCTGACCTACAAGATTAGGAGTCTGTGGCTGGCAAGAGTATCTGCACCACTTAAACCACCCTTCATGAGGCCCAGGCTGTTCTCCTTCCCATTCATCAATCAGTTAAATACCTTCATTCAGTTCTCACTTTATGTCTCACCTATCTTTCTCTAAACTCAAAATTAGTACACGAGGGGTATCCTCTCATTTTATAGTCCAAGAAAAAGCTTGTGACATAGGTCTAGCTCAGCTGCAGACCATCCCATTGTCACCCATTGATGTCCATGAGCAAGTAGAAAAGTGAACTTATATCTTCTTGGTCTTACCCCAACATCTTTTTCCAATTAATGGCCAATTTGTAATGTTTAGTTTATTAATTGTCCTACAGCTGTTACCATCATAGTCTTCCCCCCCACTTAGTATTCCTACTATCTGGACTACTGTAACGCTCTCTACATGGGGCTCTCCTTGAAGAGCGCTCGGAGGCTCCAACTGGTCCAGAATGCAGCCGTGCAGGTGGTTATGGAAGCGACTCGGCGCTCCCATGTAACACCCGTCCTGCACGAGCTGCACTGGCTCCCGGTGGTCTTCCGAGTGCGATTCAAGGTGTTGGTCACCACCTTTAAAGCGCTCCATGGTTTAGGACCGGGGTATATACGAGACCGCCTGCTGCCGGCAACAGCCTCCCACTGGCCAATACGCTCCCACAGAGAGGGGTCCTCAGGGTGCCATCGGCCAAACAATGCCGACTCGCGACACCCAGGGGGAGAGCCTTCTCTGTGGGGGTACCAGCCCTCTGGAATGAGCTGCCCCTTGAGATTTGTCTCATCCTTGACTTGCGTACCTTTCGCCGCGCCTTGAAGACCCTCTTGTTCCAACAAGCCGGCCTGGCCTAATACAAATTTTAGAATGGGTGTATGTGTGTTTTAATCTATGGGCCAAATTTTTATATATTCAATTTTAAATTGTTTTAAATTTTGTACATTTATATGTTTATATAAACATTTATATGTTTATATTAAAATATGGCTGTACACCGCCCTGAGTCCTTCGGGAGAAAGGCGGTATAGAAATCTAATAAATGCTAAATGCTAATGCTAATACTTCATTTTACTTTGTGTCTCATTGCTGCCCAGTTCTCTTGTCTTCTGTCTCATAATAATTCTGAAATTATTATGATTTCATAATAATGAAACCTTTGAAATTATGTGAGCTCATGTACATTACATAAGGCATTATCTACATTTGTAATCTCTGAACTGAGCTATGCTCTTTCCATTCCTATTTTCATCAACTTTCCGAACGTCTTGCTGCAGCTGGAAGGCCATTCAACATGCCCTTGAAATATGAATTCATAGAATATGAATACAAGAGATTTCCATAGAAGAAAGTTGCCCTCCATGCCTGAAGATTGCCCTTCCCCTCTCTTTTTGCATACTGAATCATAAAAATTGGGAAAAGGTGCAACACATTTTGGATTCAGGCTGTTTTGCCATTTTGAGCATCTCACACATAACACAAAAGTTCTGTGTTCGGGGAGCTTTATTGTGAGATCACAACAAAAGTTGTTGTTTTACTTCAGGTGCAGAAGAAAACCATTCTGAACAGCAGTGTTTTGAGAGTTAAGGTTCTAAAAACCCTAAGCCTTTCTATCTTAAAACTTTTTTTCTCTTTTCAAAATGGACTGTTTCAAGTGGGAAAGTTTGATTTAAAGTCTGGAACAAAATATTCAATTTGTTTTTTAAAATATCCTTTGATGGAGCAACCTGATGTAGACTATTAAAATATAGTTTTTAAATGGACTTCTTTTGTTCCAAGCTCAAAGCAAAACACACTTCCTATTTGGAGCATTCCCCTGTGAGAAACCAAGTTTGGTTGCAAGTGCTATGATGTCAGAATTATAGGAGCTGCTAAAACTAAAAATGATTTACAGCAAGATACTATACCACTTATCATATTCAGCTTCATAAAAAAATAATTAACAAGTTTTCAAAATTATGCAAGGAAATTTTCAAACAAAATTCAAACACAAAATTAGAGGAAAATATGTAGACACTAACCAAATTCCCAATCTATATTTAATCTGGTGTGCTCTATTTGTTTTGGATCTCATATTTCTTGAAATTTGAGGCCCAGTTCACATGTCATTGCAGTCAACAAACTCTCTGGACAACTGCAGCCCTGTCTTTTAGATTGACCTCCTAAGGTATTGTGAAATTAAAAGTATGTAACATAACTGAACACTATTTTAAATTCCTAGTGGAAGTGCCTTTTTATTTTACTTGTGTTTTAATCCAGGAGCTAAGCATAGCACACACATACAATGGAGTTACTTCCTATTTATGCTTGATCTCTTGCTCTTTTGATAAGATAACTAGAGAAAACTTCTTGTTAAGTGAAAATAATATAACAAATAACAATTTTCTATATTTTCTGTTATGTCCTTATAAGGACATCTGCCCGGATTGGCTGCGAGCCATCAGGCGGGAGATTTGAATCCCTGTCAAGGGGCGGTGCGTCTGCCGGGAGCGAATATAAGGAGAGCCCCGGCAGCGCGCCTGCAGTCTTGTCTTGTTACTTTTGTAGCTAATAAAGTTACTTAATGTATCGAGCTGGTCACCTGATCTAACACTGGCGACGAAGGATTAGAGAGGAGAACCTGAACAAGACTCGTGGCACGATCGCCACCCAGCTGAAGACCCGAAACCACAGCGACCCTCAGAATGGCAACTCCGCAAGCTCCGATTGCCGCACTGAACCCATTCGACCCATCCCGAGAGAAGTGGAGGTCGTACATGGTCCAATTTCGTCAGTTCCTGCGAGGCAATGGCTACCAGAACCTCGATGATGAGCGGAAAAGAGCCCTCTTCCTGGCTCACTGCGGATCGGACGTTTTGGAGATGGCGATTGACCTCGTGGCACCCAGGGACATTGAGGAGATGTCCTGGAACGACCTGCAAGAAGCCCTGCAGGAGCATTACGCACCCACAGGCACCCCAATCGCAAACAGGTTCACCTTCCAGCAGAGAAACCAGCGGGAAGGTGAATCCATCAAAGAATTTGTGGCAGCGCTTCGCCAGATCGCTGCCAACTGCAAGTTCGATAATGTGGACAACGCCATCCGAGACCGCGTTGTTTTTGGAATGAGAGATGTGGGTCTGCAAAAGAAGTTCCTCAGCCGGAAGAGGATACCACTCAAAGACGTCCTTGACGAAGCAACAGCGGCCGAAACATCCGAGAAGGCAGCTGCCGCGATGGTAAAAGCTAGAGGGATCCATAAGATCCACAAGTCGGCTCTGACCTCATCAGACGACTCAACAACGCAATCCGAGTCTGATGAGGAAAGGGCTGTCCACAAGGTTTCCCGTCCCCCCCAGGCGGGAAAACCCACAGCAGGGCGACCGGGGAGAACGATGCGGCAGCTGCAAAGGCGACCACCCCAGGGCAACCTACAGATGGAGGGACGCGACCTGCCGCCGATGCCTGAAGAGGGGGCACATCGCCGAGGCCTGCAGACCTGCAGATCCAGCCCCGGAACCGCCCAGATCACGATTCCGCGAGAATCGCAAAGATAACCAGAGGACATCCAAACGGTCCTCGAACCAGTCCCGGCGCGGGGAGGACGACTATCCCCGCAGCAGAACGGTGCACCAGACAACCATCGCTCACACAAGTGATGAGGGGACCACCAAGTTCCACGTGACGCTGATGGCGGAAGGGTCACCGTGCAAGATGGAGGTAGACTCCGGGTCCGCCTACTCCATCATGGACTGGCAGCACCTACAGCAGCTGAAACCATCCTGCAAGAAGACCCAGCTGAAAACCCCTAAGTCGAGGCTTGTGGACTTCAACGGAAATCCCATCGGAATCCTGGGCAGAACCACCATCCACATCACATACAAGGACTTTAACGGAGAGCTGCCCATCACCATCGTGGAGAACAGCCGACCGAACCTGTTGGGAGTGGAGTGGTTTAAGCCGCTGGGGCTTTCCATTGAGGGCATCCACGAAATCCATAGGGATGAACTCGACACCATCCTCGAAGAGTTCAAAGAAGTCTTCGATGGTAAACTGGGGAAATTTGTGGGGAGGCCAATTTCCTTCAATCTGGACAAGGGAATCACCCCAATCAGGCTGAAGCCCCGCCGAGTTCCGTTTGCCCTGCGGCCTAAAGTAGACGAGCAGCTGGATAAGCTGATCGCCCAGGGCGTCCTGGAACCGATCGATCATGCCTCATGGGAGACCCCCATTGTGACCCCACTGAAGCATGATGGGTCTGTGTGCACCTGCGCCGACTACCGTTGTACCATCAACAAGGCGTTGGCACAGAGCGCATACCCAGTCCCAGTGGTGCAACACCTGCTGCATTCCCTGGGATCTGGCTCAATTTTCGCGAAACTGGACCTGGCCCAGGCTTACCAGCAACTGCCAGTGGATGAAAAAACGGCGGAGGCACAAACAATTGTCACGCACAGGGGGGCATTCAAATGTAACCGCCTCCAATTTGGAGTCAGCGCTGCCCCAGGCATTTTCCAATCTATGATGGAACGCCTTCTCCAAGGCGTTCCAGGGGTGGTACCTTACTTCGACGATGTGCTCGTCTCAGGTGACTCACGAGCTCAACTCCTTGAACGGCTCAGGCTTGTCCTGCAGCGGTTCAAGGCCAAGGGCTTGAGAGTCAGGCGGGACAAGTGCACCATAGGAGTACAGGAAGTCGAGTTCCTGGGCTATCTCATTGATAGCACTGGCATCCACCCCACCAAATCAAAAGTGGAAGCAATCCATGAAGCTCCAAGCCCAAAAAACAAAACGGAGCTTCAGGCTTTCCTTGGGTTGCTCAACTTCTACGCCATTTTCTTAAAACAGAAAGCCACAGTTGCTGAGCCACTCCACCGCCTGCTGGGGAAAGCGGCTTCCTGGAAGTGGGGCCAGGAAGAGGAAGCAGCATTCCGGGCCATAAAAGGACTATTGACATCCAAGAGCGTTCTCATCCAATACAGCGAGACGCTCCCCATCAAGCTGACCTGTGATGCGTCACCTTACGGGGTGGGGGCAGTCCTCAGCCACGAACTGCCCAACGGCTCGGAAGCCCCGATCGCTTACTTCTCGAAGACCATGTCCAGCGCAGAACGGAACTACAGTCAGCTGGACAAAGAAGCCCTGGCCATCGTGGCAGGAGTGAAGCGCTTCCACGAATACCTCTACAGAAGACGCTTCACCATAGTCACCGACCACAAGCCACTCCTGGGACTCCTCGCAGGCGACCAACCCACCCCGACCTTCATGTCCCCGCGGATGACGAGATGGGCCATCTTCCTAGCCGGCTACTCCTATAGGCTCGTGCACCAGCCAGGCACAGCCATAGGAAATGCCGACGCACTCAGCAGATGCCCATCGAAGAATCCGGTCGAAGACCCAGCCCCCACGCTCCACCTATTCCACATAGACGATGACGCCAGCTGTCCAGTCTCATCAGCAGATGTGGCCGTTCACACCCAAAAGGACCCCACACTCCACCAAGTGAAGTCCTGGATCCTCAGAGGGTGGCCATCGGAAAAAACGGAGGAGAGGTTCAGCCCGTTCGCCAGGAAACAGAAGGAGCTGTCCACCATCAAGGGCTGTCTGCTATGGGGAGACAGGGTGCTGATTCCAAGCACTCTGCAACGGCGGACGTTAGAGACTCTGCACAAAGGGCATCCGGGCATCGTCCGCATGAAGGCCCTGGCACGGAGTTACGTCTGGTGGCCCTCCATGGACAGAGACATTGAGCAATGGGTCTCCAGATGTGACCCGTGCCAAGAAGTTCGCCCGGCACCGCCACAATCCGAAGTCGCGAAGTGGGAGACCCCCAGCAACCCCTGGTCGAGGATCCACATCGACTTCGCGGGTCCGATGCAGGGGCGACACCTCCTCATCGTGGTAGATGCTTTCTCCAAATGGCTCGAGGTGGTGCCCATGGCATCTACCACAACAGAAGCGACGATCCGAGCCCTGCGCCATCTGTTCGCCACACATGGACTACCGGACGTGCTGGTCTCGGACAACGGCCCCCAGCTCACATCCCTGGCCATGGAGTCCTTCCTGGCAGGACTGGGCATCCGCCACGCCCTGTCCGCCCCGTACAGGCCGGCCGGAAACGGACAAGCTGAACGCATGGTCAGACTCACCAAAGAAGCCCTCACCAAGATGGGCCCGGGAGACTGGCAAGAACGCATAGACAACTTCCTCCTCACCCAGCACATCACGCCACATGCCACCACCCACAAGAGCCCGGCCGAACTACTAATGGGCAGAAGGTTGAGGTCACCCCTGGACCGGCTGCACCCCCAATACAGCCCGGAAGTGACCGCAACCGCCAGCCGCCCGCTTCGCGCCTTCAGCAAGGGAGATTCAGTTTTCGCGCTGAATTTCAACGGCTCTCCTAAGTGGCTGAAGGGGAAGATTGCCAGCACAACCGGCCCCAAATCCTACACCGTCGAGTTGGAAGATGGACAGGTCTGCAGACGCCACATCGACCAACTCTGGAAAAGGTGGGGGGGAGCACACGAAAACCAGCCTGACGAGGGAGGCCTACAACACCCAGACGAGGTAGGCCTCCAACACCCCGGCGAGGTAGACCTACCACACCCAGACGAGGTAGTCCTACGACACCCCGGCGAGGTAGGCCTACGACACCCCGATGAGGTAGGTCTACCACACCCCTGCGAGGCAGAGCAACGCCATCCCGACGAGGTCGGCCCAGCTCACTACCAGGTACTGTCACGTCGGCAGTCCAGCGAGGTAGACCGGGGCCAACCGCTCGGGAGATGGCAACACCAACCCAGCCAGGTGGGCACCCGGCACAGCAGGGCCAGGGACCACCAACCCAGCCCGCGAGTAGACCGGGACCTGCCCAGTGAAGGAGCAGCGCACCCCACCAGTGATGGCAGCCTACACCAGCCCAGCCAGGGAGACCGCAGTTCCAGGCGAGTAGACCGGGACCCAGCCAAGGCGGGCACCCCACTACCCATGGGCGAGGGTGGCACACGACTCCCCGGCGAGAGGGACCCCCGCCCATCTCAGAGAACAGCCAGCGGACAACAACCCGACCCGGATGACCCCAGGCACCACCCGACGGTAGACCAGGGACTAGGGGGAAGGGAAAGCCAACAACAACCCGGCCAGGGAGACCTACACCACCCCGGCAGGGGAGACCTCCGCCGCCCCGCAGAGATAGTCCCGCAACAACATCCCGACCGGGTCGACCACCACCAACCAGACGGGGTAGACCAACGCCAACCCAACCGAGGGGACCAACGCCACCCCTGCGAGGTCGGACAACACGATGCAAGCCAGCACCACCCGCGACCAGCGGACCGGAGGGCACCGAGCGGAACCACCACCCAACCGGCAGCAGGCCGAACCACGACCGAACCGCAGCTCCCGGGAGACCAGGGAAGAGCAAGCGACAGACTTACCGAGACTCAGACGCTCTTCCCGGGTCGGAACCGAGCAATCGAGACGAGGCGATAGATCCACAGGCCAGGAGGAAGACCAACAGAACCAGCCACCCAAGGTCTGTGGTCCGGCCGGAGGCGCTGGGGGTGACCCCGCTCACTCGACAACCGAACCGAGCCCGGTTCCGGAGAGGGAACCAGGAGACGAAGGAGCCCCATCCATCCAGGCTGGAGACGGAGAAGAAGTGAGACTGCGCAGGTCAGCTAGGGTGCCGAGGTGTCCTACGTACCTGCGCGATTACGTGACTTTTGTGAACGAGATTGACAGTTCGGACTAAGGGGGGAGGAGTGTTATGTCCTTATAAGGACATCCGCCCGGATTGGCTGCGAGCCATCGGGCGGGAGATTTGAATCCCTGTCAAGGGGCGGTGCGTCTGCCGGGAGCGAATATAAGGAGAGCCCCAGCAGCGCGCCTGCAGTCTTGTCTTGTTACTTTTGTAGCTAATAAAGTTACTTAATGTATCGAGCTGGTCACGTCTTCATTTCCTGCGCCTGATCTAACATTTTCAGTTGCACGTATAGCATTCAAAGAACTTGGAGCTACTCTAAGGACTATTGTGTGTGGTAACTTAACTTAAAAAGAACTATTATGTATGGTAACTTAACTGTAAAGTAGATTGCAGGTCTGTATTTAGGCTCTTTTTTAAAAAATATGTCTACAAAAGGATTTTTTAAAAAAACTAATAAAGAATCAGTCCTCTCTTAAAGACTCAAAACAGGACAAACAAGAAACGTTACTTTTCCTTTCATAAAACTGTGTTTCAGGTAAGCAGTGTGAAGTGGATATAGATGAGTGTGCCTCAGCACCTTGCCTCAACAATGGAACCTGTGTTGATCACATCAACTATTACAACTGTCATTGCCAACGTGGTTTTACTGGCATAAAATGTGAAACAAATACTGATGAATGTTCCTCAACACCTTGTCTTCATGGAAGGTGATTCTTGGTATTATTATTTTTTTACTTTTATTACCCTGTTGTTGTTTTTTTAAAAAAAGGGCTAGCAATGTTTAAAATTTAATGTCTGGAAAGGTTGTTGCAGATATTTCAAATTATATTATTCCATAAAATCAAAGCATAGGCACAGCTAATGGATAACAGGTGTTGCCAGTTTAAGCTAGTGCAATATGGTGGTACATTATCTCATTTCTTCTTTCATTTGAATGTAATGACACACAGTAATTTTCAATAAATGATTGAAATTAGATGTTAATATTCTTAACGTTGGCTTCCCATACTCTTTGCATTCTGGCAGATTGAAACATGTTTTGGTTTGTTTGTTTGTTTATTTGTTTTGGGAAGTAGAGGCCAATATATATGGTGTGAAAATACTACAGGAAGGGTTTTCAACATAAACTTGTTGAAATCAGAAATCAGAAACATATCAGAATTAATCTCAGGTGTTATAGGCATAGCAAAATAATATGCTTGGTATTTCGTCTCAAACACAAAAATTACTTTGGGTCGTATATAAAACAGTACTTTCTTTTTCAGATGCATTGATCTCATAGATGGATATCGATGCAGCTGTGTTCCTGGGTGGACCAGCTCAAGATGTGAACTTAATGTTAATGTAAGTATTCTCTTTAAGACAGAGGACTGTCAAACATATGAGATTTAGTCAAACCCATACATTTTGGGATAAAGGTGATATATTCTGGAACTCAAACTGTATGGCATTTAAAGGTATAATTTGGAGTTGTTTTCTTTAAATAAGCATAAGGAAACTTTGCATGAACTACAAGACTACTACTTCTTATCTAACACTGTGGTCCAGAACTCACTAGTTTGCACCTTTGAGTAAAATAATAAATATAAAGTTTGCTGCTCTTGAACTACAAGAAAGTTCATAGGAGCTGGCAGTCTCTAAAATTTCCATGTTCCAGAACAGTCTGGTCAAATTCAGCAATCTCTATTCTCCTGAAGCCCCCTCCACCTCTTCTGACATTGTTCCAGAAGATCCCTGAAATCTATGAAGAACTAGAAGAGCCTTTGGGCTAGAAAGATACATCTTTCTCATCATTCCATTTGTAGAAATCTCCGCTGGACTTGAAGATCCAGTGGTCTTTTCTTTGGGTGACAAATTCTTTTTTATGGAAGGATGGAGCACAGCATACTATAATCTAGTGGACAATGAGAAAAATGCTCTAGACATTGTTGAATAAAGTGGCTCAGAGTTGGACAGATTGGATTATTCAGATCAAGGTGATGAAGGTCTGGTTTGGCTCAGTTCACTGAGAATGCTTAATTCTGTCTGTCATGAGAAAATGGGCAGAATCTTTGGCATTGTTTCTCTGACCACCTGTTTGTTAGATCCATATCCCTTCTGGCTAGGAAAGACCACCTGGGACATAATATGTGGAATCAGAAGTGCTGCTTTTTTTATTGCAGTGCCTGCTCTCTGGAGAGCATCCCTCTGGAGATAGGAATGGCTTTGACCTGTTAGCCTTCCATAAATTTTTAAAAACCTGGATATTCCCCAGGCCTATGGACTGGGAGATTAAGCAGTTTCTCCTGGTTAAATGGATATTACTTTCTTTTTTATAAATTGAATTGGTTGATCATTTATTAGCTGTATTGTTGATTTATTTTTGTTGGTTTTAATATAACCGATCTGTTCTGACCTAGGCTACTTTAAAAAGCAGGAAGCAGAGTCTTGATCCTGGCAAAACCTCTTTTATTTACATGACTGTGAATTACTTTCATTCACAGTCATCAAGGCTTGTCCAAACAGTTTTTCAAAGGAATATTTATCAACACACCTTATCTCGCTTGGCAAGCTGCCATGTAACTTGTGTCCAAATGCAGGGTGCAGGGTGTTGTATACTAAATAGGAGTGGAGCATAGGCTCCACTCAGGTCCGCCAAACCGGTGGGAAAATACTTAAAGCTCATTGGCCAAGCCACCTGACAGCTCCCTATAAAAGGGCAAGCTGTCAGACGAGCTGGCTGCTGCGTTACTGATCTTCTAATAAAGAGCTGCTGTTACTGTGAGAGCTGTGTCCTGTCTCTTCTATCGCCTGATCCAACACAGTGTAAGACAATACTTGGCACAGAGCCTCTTAGAGTCACAAACAGAACTTTCCACTCTTGAAATGACTGAACGAATGAATTGTTTCTTGCAAAAGCCCCCTCCCCGTTCTCTCCTCTTTTGTTTCCTATGGGAGGGGCCAGTCATCTCCAAGGTGTGGCTTTACTCCCAAATTGACCCTGCTTTCTTAGTTGTTCTTGTCTTCTGGCAGCTCTGTGCATGCGCACACTGGGAATGGGCTCCAGCTGTTCCTCTGCCTCACTGCTGTCTAGCTCCCTCTCAGCCTCCGACGCAGAGCCCTCGTCCGAGCTTTCTCCAGCCCCCAGGACTGGCCCATGTTCCTCCCCAACCTCCTCACTGTCCAACTCTGCTGGCCACCGGCAGGCCACAACACCATTCAGAGTCATTGCCATTGGTTGAAAATGCAGTGGCATGAGCCTTTATGGGCAGGTCTTGTTATATTCATATAACATCTCTGTTCTGCAAATTGTACTGGTTACCGCTAAGCTTCTGGGTGCAACTCGAATGGCAGTTATTATTTATAAAATTCTACATGGCATAGGGCCTACTTACCTGAGGGACCACCTCTCATGATTTCTGTCCATTCTGTACAAGCAAGACAGAACAGTCATGTTCTGGGTTCCATTGACTAAACAGTGTAACTGGACAGGACCTGACCAGTATCCACCTGAGAAATTCAAAATGATGCTATCCTGCATGCCTTTAAGCATGTCTTGAAAACCTGGCTTTTGGGGTTGGGGTAAATGGCTGCCAGACCCTTTTATCATGGGCATTATAAAAGGGAGATTTTTTTTTTATTACTGTTCCTTGTTGATGACTATTATTATTTTCTGATTTTGTGAGTTTCCTCTTTTTTTTTTCTTTTTTTTAAATTTGTAAGATGCCCAGAATAGATCTGGTGTCAGAGGGCTCTAGAAATGACGCAGGCAGAAAGACAGAGGCATGCATGCCTGCATAAAAGCATGCAAACAAAAAAGTTACAGTGCAGACAATCCATTGTTTAAAATAAAAGTATCTGTATCTAATAAAATTTCTGTTTTGTAGATATTAGCCAGCTAGCCTCATTCTCAGATAGTTTCAGTGTTTTTATTAAAACTTTAATTGATTATATATGTAATACACTTGCTCTAGAAAGGATTTCATATTAGAAGTTTTGTTCTATAAAATACCTCAATAGTACAAGAGCAGTTAAACAATTATTTACTATCTCCAGTTAGCATTCTAGGATAATTCATACTTTTTGCCTTGTGAAGTTCTATTTCTTTTGATTTTAGTAGCTCATCTTATCAATTCATTAAGAATTTGAGTTCCGTTAATGCATGATCTTGTGCATGTGGCAACTTCAGCACGTAAAAGGCTCTGAAAGGGAAGCTTAAAAAAACACACCATTACCCTTATGGTCAGTTCCATTGCTATATAAGCAGGCAACCAATATTCAGTGCTAACTATAAAGTGTCAGCTTCAAATGTCCTTCGTCTCAGAAGGTCAGGATATACAGCTCCTCTGCTCAATATTAAAAGCCAGGATAATGCACAGGAAATTTAACTGTGACAAAAGGTTTACAATATTGTTTCACTGGAAAGGGGAATGAACATAGAAAATAATTTATATTTCTTAGTTCTTGCATTCTAAACTGTCTTTGGAGTGCATTGGGATGATAGATCCAAAAGAGCCTGCTTTTGGAAGTTCACTAAAGTGTCTCAAACCAGGCATGCGGTGGCTCAGTAGCTAAAACGCTGAGCTTGTCAATCAAAAGGTCAGCAGTTCAGCAGTTCAAATCCCTAGTGCCGCATAATGGGGTGAGCTCCCATTACTTGTCCCAGCTTTTGCCAACCTAGCAGTTCGAAAGCACATAAAAAATGCAAGTAGAAAAATAGGGACCACTTTGGTGGGAAGGTAACAGCGTTCTGTGCATCTTTGGCATTTAGTCATGCCGGTCACATAACCACGGAGACGTTTTCGGACAGCGCTGGTTCTTCGGCTTTGAAATGGAGATGAGCACCACCCCCTAGAGTCGGGAACGACTAGCACATATGTGCGAGGGGAACTTACCTTTACTAAAGTGTCTCAAAAGGCACTTTTCTGACAACCTTTTCGAGATCTGAAATCAAAGACATCTACTTTTTTCAAAAAAAATCACCACCATGACAGTATGTATGATGTGTGATGCGTGCCTGTATCTGTGTTGTATGAGTATTCATTATAGTAAATGTATGTATAGCAACTGCATCTCTCACTCCACTTTGCCTCAGAATAGTGCTAGGTACGGTAGTGGGTGCAAAATACTGGCCAAGTTTCCAACATAATGTCTGGCTTACCATTTCTAGTTCTGCTAATGTTTTTTTATTTTTATTTTTATTTTAATTTGATTTATATGCCACCCTTCTCCAGAGACTCAGGGCGGCTTACAATGCGTTAAGCAATAGCCTTCATCCTTTTGTATATTTATACAAAGTCAGCTTATTGCCCCCACAAACTGGGTCCTCATTTAACCTACCTTAGAAAGGATGGAAGGCTGAGTCAACCTTGAGCCTGGTAAGATTCGAACCTGCAGAAATTGCAGGCAGCTGTGTTAATAACAGGGTGCATTAAACCACTGTACTACCAAGGCTCCTTGGTAGCCTCCCTTCCCAAGAAACTGTTGGACAATTTTTCTTCCCTTTGAAAGAGTCCCTGGGACCACACCATGGTTTATTTTCTGATTTTTTCCTGGATTTATATCTTGACTCAGTACAATCCCATTCAGATAATAGATGGGTTCATACATTGAATTAAGCCATTATGTGGGGTTCTGGATTTTGACATTACGGAGTGAAAACCCAGCTAAAGTGACTAGGTAAAATCATATTTCTACATTAAAAATGGTTCTTAATCTTGCTAACTGCTCTATGTTCTTTTTTCATTTTGTGCTTTCTAGTGTATTGTTTATGGGTGTGCGTGCTTTAAATTTTCATTGTAATTAGTTTATTCTTTGCTGCCAACCGTTCTGGGATTATATCTTCAGAGAGGAATAAAAATGCATAATACATAATAAATATGTACACTGGTCCTGTGGGTCTAATCCTTCACATCTATGTTTGGTTAGGGAGGAGCCAGAAATGCTAAAGGACTTCACTTTTCTCCATTCACCCCTGGAATGAGAGTCTTCTACCCAAACTCTCAGCTTTGTTCTTCTTCAGAAATGTGTCCCATTGTAATTACTTCAGTTAACGTTTGTGATTTTTCTTCGGGGAATCTGACTTATTGGATTTCCCTTTCTCATTTGTTCCAAAAGAGGCATTACATTTTCTGCAGAGCTTGTAACTTAATCCATTAAGGAACAGATGCTGATTCCTTCTGTTCTATTAGCACAACTATCTTAATGTGTATATTTCCTCAGAAACTAAATATAGGAAACGTGGGAAAAGATGCCTTTTCAAAAGCAAAAAGTTTTTACACGTATGTATGTATGTATGTATGTATGTATGTATGTATGTATGTATGTAAATAATTAGTGTTTTTCAAACTTGGTAATTTAAAGTGTATGGACTTTAATTCCTAGAATTCCCCAGTCAGCATGCTGTCTAGGGAATTCTGAGGGTTGAAGTCCACACATCTTAAAGTTGTCAAGCTTGGGAGGAAAAAAAACAGATATTCAAAATGATTGGCATCTCACAAGCCAGTAGTCTGCTTGGATTATTTGAAATTCTATCCAGCCAAACCATTTCTATATGTTTTCAAGAAACTTAAACCAGTGGTGGGTTGCCCCTGGTTGCCCCTGGTTCTATAGAACCAGTAGTAAAACCAGCGGGAGGCTCTGCCCACCGACCCCGACGTCATCAGAACACTTCTGCGCATGCTCAGAAGAGTGTGTGTGGGCACACGCAAAGCGAGCACATGCATGCGGCCCCGTTGCGAACCAGTAGTAAAGGTAAGTAGAACCCACCCCTGACTTAAACACAGCTCATTCTTTTCTATTTTCATATCTATTACACTGATAGTTCTGGAACTGGAAAAATTTGAGACAGGGCCTATGAGACAGATTGAATCTGAAGGCCAAAGGTTCTCCCTCTTATTTTAGAATAAAAACGTTGACAACAGTACTGTATATAGAAATGGAAAACCTGTCCCACTCTCACCTCAATCCTCCAGGGTGTCTCGTTGAACTGGAATTCTCTAGTACAACGTTGGAGGGTATCAAGGATTTTAAGACCAGCAAGGAAAGGGGAAAATTTAGTGCCAAAAAGGAGTCTGCATGCTTCTAATGTTATTCTTCCTCTAAAATTCAGGAGCTTCACCAATGTCATCAAGTGAAGTAAATTATCTTTAAGACCTCTCAGTGTTAGTGAAAGTATATTACCTGTCGGCTTTCTAGGATTTAAGCATCTCTCATTTGAAAATAACCCACCTACTATAACTAATATTTAGTTATTTAGCAATAATTGTCATTTTCTAGTAATTTAGGAAGTCAGTGGGAAGTGTCAAGAAGGTATTTTGAAATCTGAAATAAGGCTTTTTTTTACAAATATAACCCTCCTTCATTTGAAATTAACTATCAAAACAGTTTGTATTTTGCTTCTATATCGTGTGTGTGTCTTTATGCCTAGCTTTATTTATCATTCTAAAACTTCCCAATGATTGAAATGTTTTTTTTCCAGTGAATGATTAACTCAGAGTGATTTGCTCCCTACAAATTTCACATATAGAATACACAAGGAAGAAAACTATAAGAATAGTTTGAAGTGCTAACAAGCTAGAAGAAAATGAGTAGGAAAAAAGAAATAAAGTATTTTTTTAAGTTCATAAAAATAGAATGACACTAATTGGAAACTGCTGTTTCAAAAGAAAGACTGATTTTTTAAAAACAAAATTGACTTAGTAGGCTTCATCAAGTATTTTAATTAATTTAGTGCAGACTATAGGGTTGAGGTTTATTTTTAATAGTATGCAAAGTATCCCAGCCTTCTCATGGGATGTATAATTCAATTACTTTATATAATGTTTTGTAATAAATCACCCTACATTTCCCAGCTGGAATTCTGAGTAAGAAAGCACATTGTTTTCATATAGTCCCTTTTGGATTCATTTGCATTTCAGTAAAAATAACTGCATACATTTAAGTAAAAATAACTCCTGTGTCACAAGGAAATCTGTTTATTAGTGCACTGATTTACTTTAAAATATTCACTGGGTTTTTTCTGAACGTGGAAGCAATGTGTCTATACTAATTTGCAAAAATTATTTCACCTAAGGTACTTAGATTTATTATTTCAGAAGCTTGGCAGACAGACACTAACCTGTTGCAAAAGAATGGGGCAAATCACAACCTTATTCAGCTTGTGATTCAGTCTTGTATAATTTTGTGTTCCAGGTAGCCCTACGGTCATGATGAGGTATCATTAAGTATTTTAAAGTTTTTGGTGAAAAAAACATGTTATTACTATCATTTCTGTTGAGCTCAATGTTGAAATGTCTCAAAAGAGAGAAGGGGGGAAAATTCTAACAGGTACTGTTACTCAAAGCTTACAGTAGGTGGGGAAGAAAAGGTACCTAGAACCAGAGGACAAGATTCATTTCTTTTAAAAGCATATTATGATGCCTTCTTTTTGTATGCATCTTTCAAAGACAAATCTAGTTTTCTGTACATTTTAACCAGATAAAAGGCCTTGAAACTAACAGATTATGCTTAATTCTCCCACCTGTTTCACAACTGGACTCTGTTTTGACAGATATTTCAAATTCTATTTGATTTTTGACCCTACATGCCTACAAATGTTAAGCCCATGACATGATCTGCCAAAATTGCTCAAAAAGAGCATTTTGTTAAATATATTGTAAGTAATTCATCTCCCATAATGTTACCATACAGTATTTATAGGTAATTCTCATTTAATGATCAAATGTTTTACAAAGTTAGACTGGCCATGGAATGGGTGTTTTATGGCCAATAAAACACTCCCAGCCATCATAAATGGTTTCATTGAACCCCATGGTCATATGTTGGATGGATCAACTTTACGACCCATTATGGCAGCGGTTCTCAACCTGGGAGTCGCGACCACTTTGGGGGTCGAATGGCCATTTCACAGGGGTTGCCAAAGCCCTCTCTCGCCCCCCTCTACACCTTCACTCACCCTCACCCTCTGCGAAGGGTGAGGGTGAGACCAGTCCTCGAATTTACGACTGTCCTCACATTTTATGTTTTTTGCCCTATCTTATACCATGTTGAAGAGAAGCAGTTGTGAAATGAGTGACATGGTTGTTAAGAATGCTGCACAGGCATAAATGTGAGGATGGTCATAAGTGTGAGGACCAATCAAAAGTCCGAGGACCTGTCAGAAATGACTTTTTTCAGCCCTCTGAGTAGTCCCTATACACATAGCCATGGCCACCAGGTCACATGACCAGCTAGCCACACCCACCCAGTCACATGACCTCCAAGCCACGCCCACAAAATAAGCCACGCCCATAGTACCGATAGTAAAAAAAAATTAGAACCCACCCCTGGTTGGGGGTCACCACAACATGAGGAACTGTATTAAAGGGTCAGGGCATTAGGAAGGTTGAGAACCACTGCATTATGGCATTCTGCAGTTATGTGATTTGTGATTATTTTTTACCACTTTCCAGTATTTGTAGCAATAAACATCCATTCAAATGAATGGATTTGGTTAACAACTGCTGCAAAAATTACCAGAAAATTGCTTCCAGTCATGTGGGTGCTTCACCTTACAACCACAATGACTTACAACAGTAATTTTAATTATGTCAATTAAAATCGACATTATGGCTCAATTATGGTCATTAGATGAGAACTAACAGTAAATGTAATGTAGTTATATCCTCAAACAAAAGAAATCCAAATCTGGATCCAACTCCCACTTTATTCCTAATTAATATAAGATTAATGGCGGTATAAATAACTGCCACCAACTGAGCCCAGTTTCATTTCTTAAAGTACAGAACTTTACAAAGTACTTCACATTTCCATATAAAACCTTAAATAGGTCCAAAATGTACTGTATCCAATATTTTAAATTGAGATGGGCAGCTATGATTAATAAATCAATAATTAAAGTTGGTTATAGATCAGGGGTAGGCAATTAATTTTCCCAAGGGGCCACGTGAGAAACTGAGAGCTTGTGGGGGGCCAACACCACCACCTCCAGCCCCTGATACCACCATCTCACCACTGCTACTACCACCCTACCCTCCACCCCCAATGCTATCAATCTCTGCCACCTACCACCGATACCTCACCTCCTAATGCCAACAGGGACCATCCGCGGGCCATAAAATGCCCAAGTTTGGTATAGATATACGAAAGTGAAGAAAGTGTAAGTGAAGCTTAATACACAGGAAATAGATGCTGTATTGTTAAAGAAATCTTATCTCGAACAGAGCATTATTCAATGTTGAGGAAAATTTCACTGTGCCTGAACATGCCCAAATGCCGTAATGGAGAGAAATACTTTTCATCATTTTCTAAAAACAAAACTTTCCACTGGTGTTGTGAATGCATTCTTAATGGTGGTTTGCAAACTGCACACTAGAAGCAACAATGTAAGCAGTATAAACAAAAGCTTTATAGATGGGTTTTTTTTTTATTGCCAATTGCAGATGTCATCCACACAATGCACCAAAGTCTTCACTGTTCTTAACTCTGTGTTGCATTCTACAACACCACTCCTTTAAAAAAAAAAATGTGTATATAGGTAAGATTGCACAAAAGAAAAAAAAAACCTATTGAAAGGAAAGGAGTCTGCCTGAATGCACAGAAGTCCTGAAAATTGCTTGTAAAATGTACATATTAAGGAAAATAGGCATAATAAAAGAGAAATGGGCATTAGTGTGAATTTTCACAGATTTTTAAATTATCTGCAAAACTAAATATATTAGACTTTTGATCCCAAATATTTGTTTCTGTTCTAAAGTAGTTACAAATAGTGAAGTAGAGAGTAGACACTCCTTAAGATCTGCATCTTAACTAATTGGAAAACCTGTGGAGAGTGTTCCATTTACTGTAGTCCTTGCTGTGCCACAGATACTGTGTGTGTGTGTGTGTGTGTGTGTGTGTGTGTGTGTGTGTGTGTATGTATATGTATCCCCCCCACCTCTGATGTTGTGTTTTACCTTCCTTTTGGGAATGTAACTTGTTTGATCTGCATGTATTATTTCAGAAACACAATTCCATAGACATTCAGCTAATATTGTAGTGAATATCTTACAATCAACATTCAGCAGAGAAATTGTTCTGTATGATTGAAGTTTCTCTGGACCTCCTCCTTTGTAAATCAAAGTTATGCACGCTTCTTGAAATTGTTTGTGTCTCTTTAATTGAATTCATTGTCCAACAGTTATTCCTATAATTTTTTAACAATAGTAGGGTGCCAGCCAATACGATGGGAAAAAAATACAAGGAATACAAGATAAAATGCTATGCAATTGATGTAATATTAACTATTATGCAACCAAAGAGCACAATAAGACAATTGATGAAAACAATAAAAAATGAATAATTGTATAGTAAAGTGAATGCAGAACTTCAAAGAAGAAATCACAGTACAACAATAGGGAGAGTAATGGGAAAAAAAATCAATAATGTTTACTCCAATCTGCAATTTAAGGGAAAATTAGTATAAAATGTTTTACAGCTGTTTTGTAATGCTATAAACAATTACCAAGATAGACAAAACATATAACAATAAATATTGCAAATACCACAACAGAGAAGGAACATTTTTTTCATATTAGGGGATTACAAAACTCGAATCTACCAGGAAGAATAATGAATATATTCAGAAAATTCTAAAAATGTGAGTTAATAACACAAATATTTCTATTAGGTATAATTCCAGAAAATATAGATGTAAAATGTCAGTTTGCTAAGTTACATACCGACAGCTACAAAGACAAATTTGACCCAATGTGGGAAAATAAAAACCCTGCCAATGATGCAATGAATAGACCAAAACTGGAGAGTATGCAGTGATAGCAAAATTGGCTGTATACTATATATCCATGACAGGAGTCTAACCAAATTAAGCAGGAATGACTTCTTTATATACTATATATCACACAGCATGTGAAACTTACATCTTTGGAATATAGTTTATGGGGAAAGAATCATGAGACCAATTTAAAAACAGACAAAATGACTTACAGATATTAGCAATAACTCCTGGTGTTCAGAATAAAAGTGCAAATATTTAAGTTAGTGGGTGGGAAACAAAGGCAAAGGAAAAACATTACTTAAAAATCTTTCTACAGATGTGTTTTTTTTCCTTGCTTTATATTTGTAACTTTCTACAATCTTCGAAAAGCTTAAATAAATAAGTAAAGGTAAAGGTTCCCCTCACACATATATGCTAGTCGTTCCCAACTCTAGGGAGCAGTGCTCATCTCTGTTTCAAAGCCAAAGAGCCAGTGTTGTCCGAAGACGTCTTCATGGTCATGTGGCTCGCATGACTAAACATCAAAGGCGCACAGAATACTGTTACCTTCCCACCAAAGGTGGTCCCTATTTTTCTACTTGCATTTTTCATGCGCTTTCGAAATGCTAGGTTGGCAGAAGCTGGGACAAGTAACGGGAGCTCACCCTGTTACGCGGCACTAGGGATTCGAACTGCTGAACTGCCAACCTTTCGATCGACAAGCTCAGCATCTTAGCCACTGAGCCACCGCATCCCTCTAAATAAATAAAACTATATAAATCAGGCTTGGCAAATTTGTTCATCCTGTCATCAATGTGAAGGTTACTTCCCCTTCTTTCATTGTTAGAAATGGAAGTGGGTTAGATTTCTAGGGATTAATCTTCCATTCTTGTCACGTATTACTATAAAAATCTATAGCCAACATATACTCAAGCCTACACTTATTGACATGAGAACAGTGGCTTAATTCAAAGACATAAATACAAAACGATTTCCTGATGAAGAGTAGAATTCTTGGTGCCAGATAGAATAGAGATCTGTTCCCACAAAGCTGTATAATGCTTCAAAGCTCTGAGATCAATTTATTATCATTTATCTCATCAGGAATGTGAATCATCCCCTTGCCTTAATGGTGGCTCTTGTCAAGATTTGGTCAATGCATTCGAGTGCATTTGCTTGAGTGGATACAGAGGTGAATTTTGTGAGGTGGATATTGACATTTGCACTGAACTGCTGCTGAACTCATCCCTCTGCTTCAATGGAGGGAAATGCATTGACGGCCCTGGAAGAACTTTTTACTGCAGGTCAGTTGTCTGCTTATCTATAACCAGAAAAATCCATATAGATTGAGTTGTTTGTTGCATAGTTTTTTGCAAAACAAATTGAAATTTATGGGGTTTTTTATAAAGGCTATGGAATACAGCAAAGGGCTAATTATTTTCTGGAGCTTCTTGAATGGTACTCCTTGAGCTTAAACAATTCCTTCATTGCTGAGAACTATCTAGAATGATTATGAGTCATTCCTATATAATGATTAAGGCTCTTGGTATCCAGTGATTTAGTGGCAAGAACTGATATAATTAGCTCCCATCAGAGAGCTGAATGTATTTGTGTGGTTGCTAAGAGATGACAGTTACTTGATGCTGCATAATCAATCCATCAAAACCAGGAATTATATAATTTAAGTGGTTGAAATCCAACTCCTGTCATCCTGGTCAATGGTTAGTGACTAATCAGTGTTATCTGAATGACCCATAATCAGATCAACTATTTTCCTTGAATGTTAGCAATAGCAAGCAATAGCACTTAGACTTATATAACACTTCACAGTGCTTTACAACCCTCTCTAAGCAGTTTATAGAGTCAGCATATTGCCCCCAACAAATCTGGGTCCTCATTTTACTGACCACAGAAGGACAGAAGGCTGAGTCAACCTTGAGCCTGGTGAAATTCAAACTGCCAAATTGCAGGCAGCCGGCAGTCAGCAGAAGTAGCCTGCAGTACTGCACTCTAACCACTGCACTGCCACGGCTCATGTTGCTCTAAGAAAGTTGACAATCTATGTTTCTATCTTGCCTTTCCACCAATGAATAGTACTCTAGATCAGGGATCACCAACTTTTTGGACCTCAGGGACCACTAAATTCATAATTTTAAATCTCACGGACCACTAATATGATCTGCCTAATGACCAGCTGGGTGGTCATGGCTAGGTGGGCATGTGACTGGGTGGGCATAGCCAACTCGATGTCACTCATGTCAAGGGGTGCCTCACCAGCCTCTACTTGCCCCTCCCCTCCTAGACACTCCTTGCCTGCCCGCCCAGGCTCCTTAGGGCCCCACAGGAAGCAGTTGTTGGAGCTAAGCAGCCACCATGAGAAAGAGTTGGCAAAACAGCTCAGTTCAAATTGGATCTGACTGAGAAGGAGGCTCAGCAGAAGCACCTCACTGAGGACTATGAGCATAGGCTTTCCAAGCAGAGGGAAGAGCTGAGGGAGTACAAGGGCAGGTACTGGCGCCTGGAGGCTCAGTGGGCTGAGATGGTCAGCAAGTTCCAGGCCATGATGTAGTCCCACTGGAACAAGGTCCTCCGGCTCTTTGCTACCAGCGGCGTTTCCCTCCAGACTTTGCCCAAAGCCCTGCACCAGGAGGCTAAAACAGACCCCAAGTCGGAATTTCTGTCCCCTCCAACCCACACAAAAAGACCCCGAAGGGGGAGACTCTCTGCAGCAACACAAACGTTCATTGCATGTATCTGGCCCAGGGGCATAGTTTGAAGATCCCTGATTTAGTGCAATATAAAAATGCAAATAATTTTTCTGTGGACCACCAAAATTTTCTCATAGACCACCAGTGGTCCATGGACCACCAGTTGGTGACTGCTGCTCTAGATGACTAACAAAATTGCAGACATGACTGTGTCTTTAATTACCAGTACATCTGAAATAGGAATTCATATATAAAAAGTTTAGCTTTTTTTTTCCCTTACAGAAAAAAAAAATTGCATGCCAATTAAACTCATCCTAATTTCAGCTGACCAGAATTCTCCAGATGTTTGCATGGGAGCAAGAAACCCAAGACTGCCTGCAGCTTCTGAATATAATGCTAAACAGAGTTTCTATATGAGTTGATTTATTAAAAAAGCAAGTACTTTTAGAGCTTGAGAAACTTTTGTGACATGGTATCATCCTAGCTCAGTTTTACATAAGAAACCATTGTCCTGATATTATTCTCACAGGAAACTTGTGTTAGGTGATAACTGTTCTCTCCAGCATGGTAATTGGCATGTAATTGCCATGCTTTCCTCCTATTCAGACAAAACACCGGTGACAAGATGAAAAAAATGACAAGGACAGGAAGTCCTTGTCCATGTGTGTATTTTATGTAGAAATCAGGATGCATTCAAATCGCTGAAAGCCTTATAATAGGAGGCATCGTCTATGGTGCCTCTGAGAAGGTGGGTGCGGGTTGTAAAAATTTGACAGTTTTAATTAAACAAGAGTCACAATGCAGTTCATAAAATCAGATCCATAGAATTCATTTTATTTACTCTCGAAGGAGGATGTTCAGGATTACTGCCTAAATGGGCAGAAACAACAGCGGCAGATTGGAAAGCAACTCCTCCCTTGCAAAGCTTTGACGTGATGGAGATAATGGGGTTGATGTGTGTGAGTTTGTGTGTACAGGTCTGGATTGGGTTGAAATGAAAATATTTATTTTCACAAAGCTTTCAACATTCTCTAGGCTGTTCTAGGAGGTATTTGTCACATTCTCATTGCATAAAGATAGTATTGTGAATTTTACTTTGACTTACTCGCATCTCGAAAAAACTAGATAAAACACCCCATAATCCTCTGGTGACAATTTTCTGTGCAAAATACCAATATATTTCAAAAGTATTATATTTCACGTTTCCATTATCTATGTTGCACTTTGAAATAAAGCTGAAAGGAGTTCATAATTTTATTAAGTACAATTATTAAATACAAAGCCATCTTTTAGTGGATTATGATTCTGTGTGGCAATAAATAGCATAATATATTTAATTGCACCACTAATCTGTAAATGAAATTAAAGCAAAATTCAGGAGGAACTACTTATCCTGCCTTGCATTTGTCTTTGTGAAGAATGACAATTCTATGTTATTCAGTGTTATTACACTCCTTCTTTTGTACCTCAGTTATCTTTTTCTTTAGCTTCATACGCTTCATTTACCCACTCAGTACTTTAATTTTCTTGGTTGCAGTGATCCAATTATGTAAATGACATCACAAGATACCTTCCGATGCGACATTGCCAACACACACTCTTAGCTGTTTAAGCAAATTAAACAGTAAGAGAGGAAATCAAGAGAAGGAAACCAAGAATCAAATAAAATATTTGATGCCATGTAATTTAGACTCATAAGACATTGCTCAATACTAAGATCGGTTTCTATTATGTAGTAATTAGAAAAGTGTTTAATTCAATTGGTTTTAGAGACAGTACTAGAAGAGTGACTTAACTACTTGAAAATGTTCACCTTCTAATTCCAGCTATATTTTTTCTGATTGATGTAGCTTCAGAAAACAAAAATGTAGTTTATTGCTATTGTCTGTTAATATATATAATCATGTCATATATAGATGGCAGTTGTATATGAGGAGTCTTTAGTACAAGGTCATGTCACAAAAGTGTTCATTAATTGGAGGGAGGGAGGGAGGGAGGGAGGGAGGGAGAGAGAGAAAGAGATGGGGAGAGGGAGAGAGGGAGATTACATTTGGGAAAACCACAAATAAAATTATAAAAAATTATATATTTCTCTGAAGAATTCTTGGGGAATCTAGGGTAGAAGACAACACCTAACGTACTTACCAAAAAAAACCTGATAAGATCCAAATGATTGTTTTTGTCTATTTATTGATTGAATCACTGAGGGCAAAAGCCCAGATGAAGGTTTCAAGACTACTTATATGGGAGGCACAGTTTAGAAGGCAATTACAAAGGCAGTTACTTTGCAACTGTTGAAGATAAAAATATGTGATTAGATCTCTATATTTTAAAACATTATAATACAGTTTGTTTATTTGACTTCCTTGTTCTGTTGGGAGATTCGTTGTGCTGTTGAGTAATAAAACTGTTCTAGGAGTTTCACATGTCCTTAAGATATCTGTTCCCCTTTGATAACCTGGCATTTCTCCTAGATCAAAAGGGCACTTAGTAAACCTATCAATTATAATTTACTCTAAGTATTAGAGTACAAACGAAAAGGCGCTAAGTAATTTATCACTTATGTTCAAGTTTTTTTTCCCCCTCAGGTTGTGTTTTGTTGCAAACGGATCTGCTTTAAAGATGAAAAGTTTCTCCTGCTTTGCCCGCATAAATTATTTTCCTTGAAAATACTGCCATGGTGAAAAAGCAGATGCTAGGATACAATTTTGAAGGCTAATAAATCTTGCAAACATAGCATGTAGCTTCTTAGAAAGTTCTGAATATAGAATCTGTTCTATTTACAGTTAGTTCTTACAACCGCAAATAGCATGAAAATTTCCATTGCCAGGCCAAGTGGTTGTTAAGAGAGTTACATTGATGATATGACTTTTTTTTACCACAGTTGTTAACTGAATCATTGCAGTTGTTAAGTGAATCATGAGGTCACCAAGCAAATCTGGCATCCCCCCATTGAATTTGCTTGTCAGAAATTGGCTCAGGTGGTCACAAATGGTGATCACATGACCCTGGGATGCTGCAACTGTCATAAATTCAGTGTCAGACCTGGAAGCCATTTTTCTACCTTTGGCCTTCAGGCTTCAGGCCTGCCACAAATTCTACTGTAGGAAAATGGGAGGGGGGATTGTATAGAGTGAAGACGATATGTAGTCAAAATAAAATTCTTTATAAGAAGTCAAGGCCATTGTGCCTTGCAGTTGTGTTGAGAAGAATGAGGAGGTATCTTCTGTTTTGGAGGGTATCTGATTGGACGTGTGGTGGACTTGTGGGTTAGGGGCAAGGTCTTGAACTTTCTTTTGGATGTGGAAAACCTGGAAGCTCTCAGATTCGGGTTTGCCCAGATGTTCCAATATGACATCTCTAATAAAAGTTAGCTTTGAGGAACTTCAAGCCTTGGAGTGTGATTTTGTTAGGGGTGTTACTTGGAATCCTGACATTCAATTGCCAAGTGCCTGAATGTTGATCACATGACCATGGCAGGGGTGGATTCTACTTATCTTTACTACCGGTTCGCAATGGGGCCACTTGCGCATGCGCTCTTCTGCGCATGCTCAGAAGCTTTCTGATGACATCAGGGTCAGTGGGCGGAGCCTCCCGCTGGTTTTACTACTGGTTCTATTGAACCAGTGCGAACTGGGGGCAGCCCACCACTGGACCATGGGGTAATGTAATAGTCGTATGTCACTTTTTTCAATACCATTGTAACTTCGAACAGTTACTAAACAGATAGTTTAAGTTAATAAATTTAAGTTAAGTTAAGTTAAGTTAAGGACCATTGTATTATAAAGACAAATTCTTCAAGTCACTTATTATTGTGTGTGTCCTATATTATAGCAAGGAATACTGCAATAAACTCTGCAGGAGGCTGCTCTTGGAGACCACTCAGATGCTACAACTTGACCATAGTTTAGTAACATAAGTAATTATGGGCACATCTCAGTATACCCATGTTACGCCAATACTACACACAGAGAGACAGACTGGTTATCAGTGAGCTTCTGAATGTTGTTAGAAGAAAAAAGGTTCTGGATTTAAATGCAAACTGGATTAGAAATAAACATGCTAGGCGATTGCTTGAACAGGAAGGTGTTTTTTTATTTGACAGTTTAATGTGGAGCACAGAAAATGAAGTTAGACTACGATGTTAGAAAGCTGAGGGTGATAGTACTTACAGTAACAATGGGCTTTGATACGAAATATGTTAGATTGAGGTTTTCCTGCCTTGTGGAAGGTCCGTTCCTTATCCTGTGGATGTGGGTAAATCTCTTTATTGGTGTCAAATTTGTGAGGGATCTGGCATCAGGGTGTAGTCTTGTGACAAGAGATTTCTCTCATCATGAGTGGTTTCTGGTTTATGTTTGTATGCCGGTGTTGGCTGACTTCCTGGAGAGGCACACTTAATCAATTTGAGCCCAAGGGTCAATGCTGGCAGAGAAAGTTTAAGCGGTTTCCCAAAGATGTTTTTTTCAGGAGGCAACTGGACTTTCTTGTTTTTCTTTTGAAGACATTTCACTTTTTATCCAAGAAGCTTCTTCAGCTCTGACAGGATAGTGGGGAATGGAAGGATTTATACTCCTTGCAAACACTGGTCATTTGCATCCTTTTAGAGGGTCCTTGAAGCACTTGGAGATTTATCTGTATCCTCAGGGTCACCTAAATAGTGCTCCTCTACAAACTTTAAGTGGTTTCCTTGTAACTTTAGTTTGAAGCTTGCTAGCTGATCACAGGTGGCCAGGCCTGACATGCGATCTGACGAAAACAGGAGTGGGTGCCAGAGGGACTTACATTTTCCAACCATGTAATTCCATATGTTGGTTACCATGTATAAGTCTTTCATGTCAGACTAAATGGGACCTGACCTGGTTAAGTGAGGAGCAATTTCCCTCTCAAAATTTTCCCTACCCCATAAAACAGTAGTGGGTTTCAATTTAGTTTGCTACCGGTTCACTCGTGTGTGCACGCACGCTCGCTCATGACACTTCTGCGCATGCACAGAAGCGTCCGGACAGGTGGGCGGAGCCTCCTGCTGCCACCACTACCGGTTTGCCCAATCCAGGACGAACCGGTAGCAACCCACCACTGCCATAAGATCCATGAAAGCAGATACCTCTATTAAGCAGATACTTCTGTCTTCTCTGTCTCTGTCTCTTACCTCTATCAAGCAATGTCATCTGATGGGGCCTAGGAAGCACACCTTCTCTGTTGCAGTGACTGGCCTCTGGAGGATCAACCCCCTGAAAGTTCAGGC
This sequence comes from Pantherophis guttatus, assembly GCF_059756535.1. NCBI lineage: Eukaryota > Metazoa > Chordata > Lepidosauria > Squamata > Colubridae > Pantherophis > Pantherophis guttatus. Next base: position 225,965,607 of record NC_142063.1, on the reverse strand, counting down.
AATTTCAACTTATAAGCTTTAGAGCTTTAAATTCTGCCCCACCCAGGTTGGTGTATAGAGTTTGTCTGGGCATGGTAGGATGTTCTGCTCTTATATTAATTTTCTCTGGTTTTAGGTATGGATCGGCTTTAATTGTACTCCACCCAGAGTCAATGTTGTTGGGGAGCTTTATGCATCTCAATTATAAATAAATAATTTAAATCTAAATTATAAGTAAATAAACTCTTCCTTTTTAGCCAAAGCTATTCTTGATAATATAAAGGAATTAAACAAAAAACTAATTTTCTGATGGGCAGAGCTTTTTCAGATAAAATTACCATTGTAATGGCCAACCTCCAAGCAATGGAGGTTGAAGGGAGCATCAAAAAGAAGACATGGTGCCAATAGAATATGGCTGCATAAGGAAGGGAATTAAGAGTCCAGGTACTTCACAGCAGGATCTGTTAAAATTAACTTGATGACTACTAGATAGGAAACTGGAGTCTTTAACCTTTGCAAAAGAATACAGTTTTAAATGAGCTGGTTTTATGGAAAAGGACAAGAAATAATTAAATGGCCCTGTAAATGTATCATTTGCAGTTCTGCTAAAAATAGATGCTGTCTATAACTCTGAGCCACTTTTTCCCTCTTAATGGCTTATCTGTATCACATCACACAGTATTTAAAAACATTTTAACTCAAGAGGGAGGAGAAGAAATCCAGTGACAGAATTTTGACAGGGATACTTCTGGTAGGAAGTTAAAAATACCACGACCCAAGGAGGACCTAGGACAGTGAGGAGAAATTGTAGGAAGGTTGAGCAGTGGAGCCATTTGAGCTAGAACTCGGGACAAAAGCCGTATGTGCACACTCTAGAACAGGGATGCCAAACTCAAGGCCCACAGGCCAGATCTGGCCCATGGGGTGCTTAGATCTGGCCTGCGGGGCCACCCTGGAAACAGCAAAAGACTGGCCTGTGGTGCCTCTGCCAGTGAAAAACAAAGCTCAGGAGGGCCACATGTGGCCCTCCCCAGTTTTGTTTTTACTGGCAGAGCGCTCAGGCCACCACAGGTGCCCCCAACATGAGTGACATCGAGCTGGCCATGCCCACCCTGGCCATGCCCACTCTGGCCCCCTGAGGTCAAACACAACCCTGATGTGGTCCTCAATGAAATCGAGTCTGACACCCCTGGTCTAGAACATGAGACAAAACATGTTTGGATGATATTGGCCCAAGGAAGCCCGGGTGAAGTTAATGCTTATTTCATTCCCATCCCATGCTAATCCATTATGAGAGGAAGAGCTGATAGGGTACATCCATGTTTCTGCCTGCCTGCCTGCCTGTCTCCATCCAGCCATCCTACATAAAACAAGATCTTTACTAGGCCTATAGGTGGTTCCAATCATGCCTGATGATCTTACAGATCTATTATGTTAATGATGCTATTATTGGAATGAGTTTAAAATGGACAATGGCACATATCCAATTGTGTTCTCTCTCTCTTTCTTTCTCTCCCTCTCTCTACCTCCCCCCCCTCTTGTTTTTCTCTCTCTCCCATAAAGAACATATAGTTGTTGCTTTTTTTTTAAAAAAAAACACCTTTTCTATAATATATCATGAACATAGAAACAGCTACAGATGAAAAATATGAAATATTAGGAAGAGAAAACAATTGTTATTTGATTGAAGGAAATATAGATGACTAAGTAGAGAAGGGTCTTTTCATGCCCATTAAGTCTGTAGTCTAAAACACTTTGGTTGCACTTTTGGGGGGAAAAAAACTGCATTCCCTCAGTGCTTTGGAAAAGGAGGGTGATGGTAGAAACCCCCAGAGTGTAAGGTGGAAACAGTATAAGTCTTTAACTGTTTTTTAGTGTCCCCCCCCAATTGTTTTGACTGTGTTACAAAGGGCTAACGTCACAAAAGACATCTCCAGAGCCACACAATAGGCGCAAAACTCAGTAGCACAGTCCAAATTTATATGGATAAGACCCCTGACATTTTCAACTAAAAAAAGAAATAAAAAGCAGGTGATAGAAACCTTCTTCTTGAACCTGTTGTCAGCTTTAGTAGATAAGATGGAAGTAAGTGAACCAGCGGGTTGACCTGTTGTAAGAAAGCTAAAAGCAATTCATTGTTTCACTAGCTAACCTTCTGAAATGAAAACCTTTTAGAAGATCACACTGGAATTATAATATTCAGAAATTCACTTTCAGGAATTGGGGAATTTAGTTCAGCAAGAAGGAGAAACATTTCATACTGTAAATTGAACAGTTACAGACTTCTCCAATATGGCCAGTAGCTGCTCATATATTTGCCAATAAACTTCATTATTTGCTAACTGTTCTAAATCAGTTTATTCATCTTTGAATCATAACAGTTGCTCTTGCTTTCAGAGATTAATTTGTTTGGATATTTAGCAAGCAATACAATGGGATGGATGGATGGATGGATGGATGGATGGATGGATGGATTGATAGACAGACAGCAAGAAAGAGAGAGAGAATCATAGACACAAATACACATGATGTAAAGGTAAGGGAATCCTCTGGAAAATGTTTCTTTAAAAAAAAACCTTAGGTCTGGAATTTTCTCAGTAGATCATCATGCACTTTCATATTCTATAGATTTTTTAAGGGTTATATCAAAAGCAATGTTTTTAATTCAGCCAAATATCATCTGTAAAAAGAGAGATGAGATCCATTACTGTGCTTGACAAAGTACTTACGGGAGCCACTCTTGTCATCTTTCTCTTTAAAAAAGTTAAAAGCATCAGGTTTTCTATATAAAAAAATTAAAATTAAAATTTTACATTTGGTATTTGAGAGCTGCAAAACACTTATCATTGCAGTGAAAATAAATCCCTGCCCTTGCATCTCTGTGGCAAAGAATATGGCAGTTAACCCTGAAATTCAGGAAGAAATTATATGAGGATGCTGAAGAAAATTGCAGCCCTGAATCCCATTCTTTACCTTCCTTCCAATGGAGGCCTAAAACATCTTGTTGCAATAGGCACTGAATCTCATTGAATATTCTGGAAGAGGGAAGACGAAGACGCACAGACTGGTTGGCCTGTGCAATCAGTCCTGATTTGATTTGTATTCAAGATTTAATACTGAAAAGGGCATACTTCAAATAGTCTTTTTAATTCAGGATTCGAGGGGCAAACTGATTCAATTCAAGCCACTTCAAGATTTGAAATTTAATTTTTTAAAAAGGTTATCTATAGGGGATAATGGAAAAACATAGACTGACAGCAGTTTTTTTCATTTTTTGATAGCATGAAAATAACAGGGTTAACAGACCCTTTAGAGGACACTGATCCTGACAAATTTCAGTTGGGTATCTTAAAAGATTTCAAATTATTATTTTTTTTAAAAAAAAATATTCCACTGGAGCTCTTTGAAGCAGATATAGCAGGAATGAGTAAAGGTCAGCAGAACAGTCTATACATTTTCCAAAAGCGACATTTAGTTTTGCTGAATCTAGGCAGCAGGTTTCCTGTGCCAATTTACATACATACAAACCCATCATCCTATTCTCCTATAGGGTAAGAAATATTATGAACATTAAAGGAAAGAAGGAAGAAATAATGAACAAAACAAAATAAAGGCAAGAAATGAGAGGCAAAAATAAACAAGAAATCTAACCCACATCTAATTTAATCCACATCTAACAGTATATCTTTGTAAATTTCTAAACCTGAAACATTTCCTTAATTCCGCTATATTTATACAGTGCTTCATGCATTGCCTTTTGTTCTTTAAATTTCTCAAGCCTCTCTTTTTAAGAATATCAACAACTCCATCTAATTACTTTTGCAGTTTCCCCTTCCTCTAAATCCATTCACTCTTCTTTTCTATATTTGTTTTGTTCTTTCATCTTTATTTATTTATATCCTGCCTTTATTATTTTTGCAAATAACATGGCAGCAAACATATCCAACACAGTTTCCTCCTCCTATTTCCCCACAACAATCCTGTGAGGTCGATTGGGTGAGAGTGACTAGCCCAAAGTCACCCAACTGGCTTTCATGCCTAGGACTTAAACTCAGGGTTTTCTGCTTTCTAGACTGGTGCCTTAACCACTAGACCAAACTGGCTTTCCATATGACCAGACCACTTCAGTGTATTTCCTTCATGCTGGTAACTCACTTTAAGTTCAGTTCGTGTTCATTCAGCATCATTCATTTTTTATCTATCTCTTCATGTTTTACTATACACTCTTTTTAAGTACCCCATTCTCACTGCATTCAGCCTGCTTTTATGCTTCTCCTCATTCTCGCAATTCTCATTTCCATATAACAAAATAGGCAGAAGCATGTTCTTATTAAACAGACACTATTACTTCTTTGGATAAAAATGCCTTCTTCATGGCAGACCATGTTATCAACTTTCCGACTGTGAACATCTTAACATTTTGCCTTCCATTTCACCATTTTCAGTAAATATTCCACCAAATTATATAAATTCATCCATTGGTCTAGGGCCGTGATGGCGAACCTATGGCACCCGTGCCACAGGTGGCACGCGGAGCCATATCTGTGGGCACGCGAGCATTGCCCTAGATCAGCTCCAGGCCGCATGCATGCACAGGCCAGCTGACTTTGGGGCCTTTTGGGCTCACTGGAAGTTGGGAAACAGGCCATTTCTGGCCTCCAGAGGGCCTCTGTAGGAGTGGGGAAGGCTGTTTTTGCCCTCCCCAGGCTCCTAGAAAGCCTCTGGAGCCTGCCAAAAGTGAGGTCGCAGAGGGGGGTCGCACGTGGTTGCATGGGGGGCAGGGCGCATTGAATTATAGGTGTGGGCGCATGCGCGCTCGACCCCCCCCCATGCTCCCCCATGCTTTTGGCATGTGATGGCAAAAAGGTTAGCCATCACTGGTCTAGGGCTTGTTTGCTGGGGTTTTTTTTTTTGTTTGTTTGTTTTTGGTCTAACTCACAATTATTCATTCTATTTCCTCTTTCAGAGACAACTTCTCTAATTTTTAATACATTAATTTTCAGATCCAATATCCTTATGGTATCATACAATTAGCTAACACTTGCTGCAAATCTTTCAACATGGCATAGTTTTCATGCAAAATTACACATACATGGAAGTCCCCAAACAACAAATCTCTAACTTTATCACAAACATTCCTTTTTCATGTATCCATAAATATATTAAGTTGATTTGTCCTATAGTTTTGTATTCTGATCACTGGTTTTGCCTCTGATCCCTGGACTATTACTATTACTATTACTATTACTATTACTATTACTATTACTATTACTATTACTACCGTGTTTTCCCAAAAATAACGCCTGTCTTATATTGTTTTGAACCCTGAAGTAAGAGCTTAGACTTATTGCCATGCGCTCAAAAGTCCTTATTATCAGGAGATGTCTTATTTTGGGGAAACAGTGTATTACTACTACTACTACTACTACTACTACTACTACTACTACTACTATTACTACTACTACTACTATTGGTTAATCTTTAGTGAGATTCACAGCCTTTGAGGCTGGTTAATAGCTCAGCAGCTCGAGTCCTAACCAAGGACCTAGGAACTGTTAAGGTATCGTCGGAGGATGTAAGCTGTTCCGAGTAAGGTGGTTTTTTGTAGAGTCAAAATGTTCAAGTCTGGCAAATTTAGAATTTCTAAATAGTGGGGTAGCCCTTTGGGTATTGCTCCAAGGGCTCCAATTACAATCGGGACAACACACGATTTCTTTTTCCACAGTCACTCAACTTCAATTTGCAAATCCCGGTACTTTGTGATTTTTTCTTGCTGCTTATCTTCAATCCGTGCATCACCAGGTATTGCAATGTCAATGAACCGTACTTTTTTCTTTTCAACTATTGTTATGTCAGGTGTGTTGTGGACCAAGTGCCTGTCAGTCTGAATCCTAAAGTCCCACAAGATCTTGAGTTTCTCATTCTCTAAAACTTTCTCAACCTGATGTTCCCAGTGGTTTTTGCTGTACACAAATCCAAACTTCTGGCACAATTTCCAGTGAATGATCTTAGCAACACGGTCATGGCGTTGTAGGTAGTCAGTTTGTGAAATTTTGCTGCACCCACTGATCAGGTGGTCGACTGTCTCATCTTTCTCATTGCAGAGGCGGCATTTGCTGTTGGTGGTAACATGTTGAATTTTTGCCTTCATGCAGTTTGTGGCTAGGGCTTGTTCTTGAGCTGCCAAAATAAAGCTTTCTGTTTCTTTTTTCAGTACTCCTGATCTTAACCAGTTCCAAGTTAGTTTCTGGTCAGCTTTGCCTTCAATACTTTTCAAGTATTGGCCATGCAGAGCTTTGTGTTTCCAATTTTCAGCTCGCTGCTCAATTACTTCTTTCTTATATTCTGCTTTTGTTTTAGTTGTCTTTAGTTGTTGTTGTTGTTGTTGTTGTTGTTGTTATTATTGTTATTGTTATTGTTATTATTGTTATTGTTATTGTTATTGTTATTGTTATTGTTATTGTTATTGTTATTGTTATTGTTATTATTGATTTGATTCACAGTCTGGGACTGGTAAAAAGTCAACAGTTCAAATCCTAACCAAGAACCTAAGAGCTGTTAAAGTAACATCTGAGTATATATTAAAATTTCCATGTATCTAGGCAGCCTGTTGGCTATTATTCCAAGGGCTCCTATTACTATTGGTACAACCATTGATTTCTTCTTCCACAATCACTCAACTTGAATTTGCAGATTGTGGTATTTTGTTATATTTTCTAGTTGTTTCTCTTCAATTCGTGCATATCACCTAGTATTATAATATCAATGAACCTGCCTTTTTTCTTTTCCACAGTAGTGATATCACTCGTGTTCTGGGTCAGATGTCTGCTTGTTTGGTTTCAAAAGTCCCACAAGATCTTGACGTGTTTATTTTCAAGAACTTTGTCAATTTGGTGTTCCCAGTAATTTTTGCTGCATTCGAACCCAAACTTCTGGCAAATTATTATTATTAAAACGTTTGGATCTTGGAAAGAATCATCTCAACATCAATAGGATTCAGTTGCATCAGAATTTAGTGAGTTAATAGAGGGGACGTTGCAGTAAAGTAGCACAAAAAAAGGATTAGCTCTCTCCTCTTTTTTTAAAAAAAATAATTTTAAAAAATAATCAAACTTTGGCTTAGTACTTATAAGTGCCAGTGGGACATCCACTGACAAATTTAAACCTGTTGAGGCCATTCAGAATTTAAAAGTAAAGTAAAGAGCGGTGCCAGACTGGTACTGAGCACATATTCAGAATACTAGACTGAAATCCAGCTGTGGTAGCAGCCCCAGCAGAGAAATGTTATTATTCCATTAGTACAAAGAAATCAAAGTTGAAGCTCGTGGCTGGTCCCAGTAAAAAAGCTGAAAACATTAATGAAGCCCAAAGCTATATAAGCTTTGCTACTCCAAAAACTCTGATCGGCAGAGAGTTTATTGTCAAGCAAAGTTAATGATGGGTCACATATCAAGAGAGCATATTAAAAAAAAAAATACAGTATAGAATATGAAGTTCAATATTACATGCATGATTTTAAAAAGGGCTGCAGTTTACTTTGCTGTTTTACTTTAAAGTGATCAATTTTATTGATATGAGCCATGGTGGTGCAGTGGTTAAAGTGCAGTATTGCAAGCTAACTCTGCTCACTGCCAAGAGTTCAATCCTGACCAGCTCAAGGTTGACTCAGCCTTTCATCCTTCCAATGGTTGGTAAAATGAGGACCCGGATTGTTGGGGGCAATATGCTGACTCTTTAAACCGCTTAGGGAGGGCTGTAAAGCACTGTGAAGCGGTATATAAGTCGAAGTGCTATTGCTATTTATTGAGTGGTCACTCACGTCAATGTCAGAAAATCCATCATGCCACTCAACCCCTCCCTTTCCAGTATGTTTCATACGTAGAAGGCAGTGTTGGGTTGCTACCGGTTCACCCCGGTTTGGGCGAACCGGTAGCAGAGGCGACGAGAGGCTCTGCCCACCCACCCGGATGTCATCAAATGCGATCTGTGCATGTGCAGAAGCTTCTGCACACACGCAGATGGTGCATGCACATGAACCAGTAGCAAAGGTAAGTGAAACCCACTCCTGGTAGAAGGTGATTCCAGAATCAGTGGAAAAGCCCATCAAATCTGCAAAGCCTTTGAAAGCTTATTAAACACTTTCAGAAACACTTGATTTGATTTGCTGGCTTGAAGCAGATACCCAGCTTCATTTATTACAGGTGGTCCTCACTTAACAACCATAGCTGTGCCTGGAAGTTCTACTGTTAGACATTGTGATCATGAAGCAGGTTGCCAAATTCCTCAAATGCAATCAAGTGCCCACAGAGAGAGAGCTGTGGCAGTCACAACTTTGAGGATTGGTCGTAATTTTTTTTTTTTGAGGGGTTGGGTAGTCATAACTTTCAACTTTCATTAAGTCACCAGTCTTTAAGCGAGAACTACCTGTAATCTGCTTTGATGGGAGATTTGATTCAAATTTCCCAGGGAAAGAACTGCTTTCAACCGTGTGCAACTTTAGAAGTTGGTAGCTTAGATAGTTTAATTCCAGATCTCGAAAATATTTAGTCCTATCTTGATTCAGCTACAGATAGAAACATTGTTATCACAACTACAAAAAAATACAACCAATGTGTGCTGGCTATGATGACAGATATATCCATGAATATTCTGAATTAAAAGAATTCAATCCTTTTTATATGCCAAGACTGAAGTAAGAATAATAAGAATCATTTAAAAATAAATGAGGGCTAGCACTGATATGTAGATCTACAATTTAATAATAAAGCTATCCTATTTCCCAAATCCTTGTTTTATTGCTTTTATTGAAATGCTACTGTTATTGTTTTAACCAGTCCAGTGGTGGGATTCTGCCGGTTCTAGGGGGTTCGGCCGAACCCTTTGTTAAATTGCTGGCTCGCCCCGCCCCTTGCCCCGCCCCTCTGCACCACTATTTATTGCCAATAAATAGTGGTGGGCGAGGGGCGGGCGAGCCAGCAATTTAACAAAGGGTTCGGTGTTTTTTTGTAATTTTATTGGCCTGCGGAGCTTCAGCATAGGCTAATTAGCCCTTGCTTAGATCGGCTCCCGACTCTCAGCTGATTTGCTCTCAGCTGTTTTGCTCATGGCTGTGCTGCTTGCTTGCAAAGAGTGCTGATTTTTTTTCCCTAGCTATACTGAAAAACGAAACAGAAAGTAAAGCAGGCTGTTGGCTTTGCACGTTGGAAAATTAGGCAGGCAGATTTCTTTTCTTTTTCCTCACCAAAAAAGGTAGGTGCAAACAATGGGAAATTTAGGGGAAAAGAGGAGAGTTCAAGATTTTAAAACACAAAAGAAAAAAAGCTCTATTTAACTAGGGAATTGTAATAATTGAGATACTATTAATTGTATATTGTGTTGAAAGCAGAAATGGTTAAGTTGTGGTTTGGAGGAATATATGGGGGAAATTATTTGGTTTATTATTATTGGTAAATATAATTAATTGATTTGTAAGAAATTGGATTGCACGGAAATAATTGGAATATTCATGTTCATATTGATTAATATACAAAAAAGGTAGTTATATAACTAATTGATTTATATTAAAATGTTGAATTTATATTAAACAACTGTAATATTACATAATTAACCAATGTGAGGATGGATATAAAAAATAGATGACAATGGGAAGGGGTATAATGTAGAATAGAAGGGAAAAATTGAATTTGATTAAGATTAGAGATGAAGATGAAAGGTAATATTGGTTTTTTACAAAAATAGATGAGGAATAAATATGGCAAAAAGGAAATATAGAAATTGTAAATTTAATTGAAATGACTAAACACTGTTTAAATTTGTGAACCGGCCAAATACTCTGTTCAAAGAAAATACATTGTATGTTTGTATGTGTGTTTCTAATTATTGTTATTTATTCATATTTGTTCTCTTTTATTTATCTCTTTAACAATTCATTCTTTATCTTAATATCTTTATATTTGTTTGGGGTTGGCTTTCTTCCCTTTCATCTTTTTTATTGTACAGCAATCTTTCTCCTCAAACCTACCACCTCTCTCTTTTCTTTCCTTCTTACTTTCTCTTCCTCCCCTTCTTCTTCTCTTCCCTACTTCCTCTTCCTTTCTCCTTCTCCTCCCCTCTTCCTCCCTCTCTTATCCTCACTCCTACTCTAATTTCCCTTCCCTTCCTTCATACCTCTCTATTGCTGTATCCTTTTATGCATATGGACTACTCAGAGGGCTGAAAAAAGTGATTTCTGACTGGTCCTCGCACTTTTGACCAGTCCTCGAACTTACGACTGTCCTCACATTTTACGTTTTTGCCCTATCTTGTCACCATGGTGAAGAGAAGCAGTTGTGAAATGAGTGACACGGTTGTTAAGAATGCCGCAACAGGCATAAATGATGACCAGTCATAAGTGTGAAGACGGGTCAAAAGTGCGAGGACCAGTCAGAAATCACTTTTTTCAGTCCTCTGGGTAGTCCTTTTGTGCATATGGACTACTCAGAGGGCTGAAAAAGTTATTTTTGACTGGTCCTCACACTTTTGACCAGTCCTCGAACTTACGACTGTCCTCATATTTTACGTTTTTGCCCTATCTTGTCACCATGATGAAGAGAAGCAGTTGTGAAATGAGTGACATGGTTGTTAAGAATGCCGCAACAGGCATAAATGTGAGGATGGTCATAAGTGCGAGGACCGGTCAAAAGTGCGAGGACCAGTCAGAAATGACTTTTCAGCCCTCTGTAGTCCCTATGCAGATAGCCACGCCCACCGGTCACATGACCAGCTACCCACGCCCATCCGGTCACATGGCCACCAAGCCACACCCCCAACTAAGCCACGCCCACAGAACCGGTTGTAAAAAAAATTGAATCCCACCACTGAACCAGTCGTATCCAATTCTTGGCGACTTTTTAGGCAAGTTCTGTCCATGCTATCAAGCACAGCTTCTTTCAGTTGTTGGATGTTCGTCTTTGAATCAGCTTTGATGTTATCAAGCCGGCGTGTGCTTTGCTTGCCCCTTCTTCTACTTCCTTTGCCAAATCATTCCTTTGGCAATAACTCAAAATGCAATGCTACCACTTCTAATAATAATACTTTATTCCTTAGTGTGCCAGTTTTGGATTTTCATTAGTACTGTACCTTCCAAAACTATTTGGATCTGGTACCTGGTTCAAAAAAGAAAACGGGGGTCATTTATTTAGAAGCTTAGTCATGGTGACTATTATTTTTTATTATTTTATTTATTTATTTTCATCAAGCATGTGTTTTACGACAGATACAAGTGTAAACATAATTATAAATACATAAAAAGGATACGAATAAAAGAAAACATTAGGATATGGATGGTAGGCACACTGGTGCACTTATGCATGCCCCTTACAGACCTCTTAGGAATGGGGTGAGGTCTACAATAGACAGTCTAAGGTTAAAGTTTTGGGGATTTGGGGAAGAAACCACAGAGTCAGGTAGTGCATTCCAGGTGTTGACAACTCTGTTACTGAAGTCGTATTTTCTGCAGTCTAGTTTGGATCAGTTTACCATGAGTTTGTATCGATTGTGTGCTCTTGTATTGTTTTGGTTGAAGCTGAAGTATTCATTGGCTGGTAGGACATTGTAGCAGATGATTTTATGTACTATGCTTAGGTCAGACAGAAGACGGTGAAGTTCTAAATTGTCTAAGTCCAAAATTTTGAGTTTGGTGGCATAAGGTATTTTGTTGCGAGCAGAGGAGTGGAGGACTCTTCTTGTGAAATATCTCTGGACTCGTTCGATTGTATTAATGTCTGATATGCAGTGCAGGTTCCAGACAGATGATAATATTGGGATACATCATGCTTTTCTTTTCTTTTTTTTTTGTAAAAAGTTTTTTTTATTTTTTTAAAACATAAACATAAAATACATCTTTTTAGAACGAAGCATTGATCCGGTCATAAATTGGTACAATCACAAATTCATCTTTAACAACGACTCATCTCCACTAATTATCATCTTATAAAAATAATTAAAAAAATAAAACAGAGAAAAAAAACCCATCATGTTTTTCTTATCTCCCTGCCCAGGTAGACCTCTTTGAGCTGAAGGAGAAACTGTCTCTGGAATTTAAACAGAGGGATAGGAGAATAGAGATTCTGGGGCAGGATGTAGCAAGCGGAGATTATTTGTCTGTCACAGATATCCCTGCTATAAACTTGCATCCAGAATGCTATTGCATTGCATTACATTGTATTTCTTCCAGGCAGTTTTAAAATGAGATTTATTGTCCAATTCCATTGCTATTCATTGGGGCCACGAAAACTACTGCACCTATAGTAAATTGGCTATTCAACATACTGGAGACAAAACCAGAAATCTGTCTTTTCTAAAGGAACAGTCCAGATCATCACAACAGTGGGCTTTTAAAAAAATCATAAAAATTGCTCTGCGGCTTGAACTTCCACACTTATTCACATTCTTACAAATCCTATTCATTGTATTCTATGCCTCAGTGTGACATAATCCTTACTCTAGTAGAATTTAGCCAAGGTCTCCTGTAATGCATATATTCATGTAGCTGAAACATAAAACATCCTTTCTCTCAGTGGCATTAGCGAGGGCTGTTCATTCTTGAAGAAGACTTCACGCTGAAAGAGTGAACTGCAGCTATAGAGGGTAATGGCAAAGGTCATTTTCCAGTCTGAGATTTCTGATCTACTGCACTATGAATTAATACATTTATCTTGGAACTAATCCCATTGGAATAACTCTTTTTCACTGCTGATAATGTAGTAGGGAGCACAACTAAGCACATTGGTCTGCACCGTATAGGGCATTTGTAACTTCCATTTCTTGTTAAACAGAAATCAATTTGCATCTAGATATATTGTGCTGAATGCTCAAAATCTCAAGCATTGTTTGCATATTTAAGTCTTTTTTGCAGTCAGCAGGGCAAACAATATGTTCAACCGTAGCCAAGGTTTATATTATAATTTTCTGCCTGTCTCTCTCTAACATATGCATTGATTTAAAGGTTCATTCTTTTCTTTCTTTATTATTCCAAAAGTCTAGTCCCAATTGTGCACAGGGCAGTGGTTTTTTTACCATCTCTTACAGCTGTAAGATCTGTTGGTGAATACCAAATTGATGCTCATATAGATTTTCTCACTTTTTGGTTGCCCTTTTGGCTATTTTCAGTATTAGGTGGTGATGAATGTATCTCCTTCAATAAGTGTGCATGAGTGTAAATTGCCCTAATTGGATTTATAGTTGGTGCTGGGCTTTGGGTAATAGTGTCAGATGCAGCAAATGGTTGTATTGACCCAGCCTCTGATATTTCCTTGTCTCAAACAATTCTCTACTCCTCTGTTTAATTGTGGTGGTTTAAATGTGCATAAGAAGCAGGGGTGAAATGCTACAGGTTCTGGCTGGTTCACCAGAACTGGTAGTAAAAAATGCTACTGATTCGTCGGACCGGTAGTAAAAAAATGTAAAAAAAAAAAAAGTTCCGAGGATCACGCATCACTCAACTGATCTTCGGAACTTTTTAAAAAAAACTTTTTAAGCATTGTTCTCTGGAACCAGTAGTTAAAAATGCTTTAAAAAGTAAAAAAAAAAAAGTTCCGATGATCAGTTGAACGACACGTGGTCATCAGAACTTTTTTTTTTTTTTTTTACTTTTTTAGCAATTTTTTTTTACTACCAGTTCTCTGGAACCAGTAGTTAAAAAATCTTTTAAAATGTAAAAGAAAGGAAAGAAAGAAATGCACCTAGAAACACTCATAAACTGCCTTTGGAAAATAACTTAAAATGTGTTCTAGATGGGAAAACAGCAGCGTGGCTATTGATCTGAAAGCCACTTTCTGAAATCCTACTATCACTTACAAGAGAACAATGCCATTATCAAGCGAAACTGGAAAAGTGAGAGATTTGCTTCGATTTCTATACATTGCATAACTCTCCCTCTGGTCTTTTCCTGCCATTGGTTACAACCCTGCAACTTCCCCCTTTCTGGTGCAATTGATTAAGGTTAGAAAAGGGGGTGGATTGGAAGACATGATTTCTTCCAGTCCGAGACTTACGGTAGAAGCCTGAAAGCCCCAAACTTCTGTTGTTGCTCTTTCTTTGGGAAACACCATAATGAAGCCGCTTCTCAGCAGCCTCCTGCAGCTCTGGCCTCAAGGATCTGTTTCGGTGAGTGTTACCCTCCATTTAGCCACTTCTGCAGGACTTGTTCATCTCCAGTTAGTTTTCCTTGTGGAGAGAGCATTTTTCCCCAAATGTCCCGTTTGTTCCAGTTCTCTTATACGCTCTTCCCAAACTCCCTTCAAGATATGCAATGCTTTCTTTGGGGAAAATCTTTTGAGGCAGAAGAAAACATCTCTTTTGCAACTTGGATTCTTTTTCCAAGGCACTGTTTCTCAACCTTGTCCACGTTTAAGATGTGGGGGCTTCAACTCCCAGAGTTCCCCAGGGACTGGGAACTCTGGGAGTTGGAGTTCCCACATTTTAAAGTAGCTGAGGTTGAGAAACCCAGTATTAAAGGGTCCAAATATGCCTGTAAAGCAAGGGTGAAATCCAGCAGGTTCTGAGAACCAGCATGCTGGCCCCAGAGTGGGGTGGAAATAGAGATTTTGCAATATCCTTCCCCTGGAGTGGAGTGGGAATGGAGATTTTGCAGGATTCTTCCCCTGCCACGCCCACCAAGCCACACTATGCCCACCAAGCCACACTACGCCCACCAAGCAACGCCCACAGTAAAAAAATTGGATTTCACCACTGATAAGAAGATCTCTCTATACTGCACATGAGTGAAATAGCAGGCATTTGAAGGGTACTTATTCTATAATGCTCCCTTCCATTGGGCTAACTATAGAAACTTGTTCTCAAAATTATTGGCATAAGCCTAGCTTATCCACCACAAAGCTAGGCATATGCAAATTTCATTTTTCATTTCATTTTTCATTTCATTTCATTTTCATTTTATTTTATTTATATACCACCCTACTCCCGAAGGACTCAGGGCGGTGAACAGGCACAAGATAAAACACATAGAATACAAAAATTTAAGAGCAGAAGTAAAATTGAATTAAATCAATTTAGCCCAAGACAAATTTAAAACCCCAGGTTAAGAACAAATTAAAATTTACATTAAAATTTACATTAAAAAGAGAATTGGAGAGGTTAGGCCAGACCAGCCTGGTGAAATAAATAAATGCCAAAACATCTCATACAACAAGGACATATAAACAATACTATATAGCCTATGACTATAATGTGCAAGCTATTTGTTAATAGATGCATCTTGAAAAGGCTAAGTATACCCAGGTACCATAAAGCCTTGACTTCATAATTATATCTGAAGTAACTCCCACCCTTTCCTGTTCTGGCATTGCTGAGAAGTCACTATTAAATCTGCTTTACTCACCCATACCATGCATGTTGCTTTGCAGTTGTTTGGCTATGTTTTCAGGTGTAGTTTTCTGCCTTTAGCTATTTGCTTAATCAATTGTGCTTTGTTACCTGTTTTTATTAATGGCAAGATGAACTACATTCCCAATTCCCAACAGCTCCAATCAATTGGACCGACAGAAATACTGCAAGTTAAAAGTGAGCAAGCTGGAAGAACCTCTGTGCAATGCATAGGTGCAACTAGTCAATTGAATGAACACTATCAATACAACTTAACATTTTATAAGAATCTGCAGGGATAGTGCAATAGATAGAACTTCCTACATGAGTTGATTAGACCAATTTATTTTGGAAGGCCCAGTGAAACATGTCTCCTGAGGGTGTATATATTCTGTTTTGAATTAACAAAATATGGAAAGCAGCATCATTTCTCAACTGAATAAGGCTGAGGCAAATTTTACATGAATGTAAGAGGCTAGAACTGAACTGAAAGATAAGACCAGATCAATGTTACTGTGGCCATTAGCCAGCAAAACTCAATGAGAAAATCTAATATTGCTTTCATGCTGTTAATACAGGGGCGAAATGCGAACTGGTAGCAATGGCAGCCGATGGTTCAGAGAACTGGTAGCGATGGCGGTGCGAGGCTCCGCCCACCTACCCGGTCATTGTTACTTCCTGGTTTTTACCCTCTGTGCATGCGCAGAAGGGTTTGCGCATGCACAGAGGTTCTGTGTGCGCACGTGATGAGTGCACTTCCAAACCGGTTGGGAAAGTAAGTAGATTTCACTGCTGTGTTAATGTTTGTGTGTATTGAGGAGGATGGATGTCTTTTCTAGAACAGACAAAAGAGAATCCAGAATCCTGAGATTAAAAAATGGCATCTTGTTCTACTTACATAATATGTAAATAGCAAAAATAACCAATCCAAGCTTATTATTTTAGGTTGTGCACTATGGAAGAAGCTGTATATATATCACATTGAAAAGTATTTTCCTTTAAAAAAAACCTTAAAAATTTCTTCTACCTCTTTGATATTATTTAAGACTATGCATTAGTAGATGCTGGTTTTAAATTGTAGTTTTAATGAGCTGTTAACAAATCACCTTTGCTATTTTGAGTAAAAAAGTATGGCATGTAGATAAACAGGAACTTATAATTTTGACTGAATGACAAGTATCTGGTATTCCCACAACCAATTTTTCGTCAGTTCTAATGGTAGTATCCAAGTTACGCGTACCTATATACATACTGGAGGGCTCCTAATTTGGTTTTTCATTTTCAGAGGGGCAATTATAACTTCCCTGAAAATAAGACATTCCCTGATAATAAGCCCAATCGGGTTTTTGAAGGCATGCGCTAAAATAAGCCTCCCCCTGAAAATAAGCCCTCCCCGAAAATATTTAAACGCAGAACTGGAAATCAGCTACGATGGCAAGAGGAGACCCATCTTGCTCCACATGTCCCAAAATAATAAGACCTCCCCAAAAATAAGGCCAAGCGCTTATTTCGGGGTTCAAAAAAATATAAGACAGGATCTTATTTTCGGGGAAACACGGTACTCAACTTATGACCACAATTGAGCCCAACATTTATGTTGTTAAGTGAGAAATTTGTTAAGTGAGTTTTGCCCCATTTTTCTTGCCCCATTTGTTAAGTGAATCACTGCAGTTGTTAAATTAATAGAATGATTGTTAAGTGGATCTGGTTTCCCCCATTTTCTTTGTTTGTCAGAAGGTCACAAAAGGACTCCTGACACTGCAATGGCCATAAATGTGAGTCAGTTGTCAAGCATTCAAACATAAATCATGT
This sequence comes from Pantherophis guttatus, assembly GCF_059756535.1. Classification (NCBI taxonomy): domain Eukaryota; kingdom Metazoa; phylum Chordata; class Lepidosauria; order Squamata; family Colubridae; genus Pantherophis; species Pantherophis guttatus. Next base: position 225,948,453 of record NC_142063.1, on the reverse strand, counting down.
GACCAGGGGGCTGCTAAATGGTTGTAAGTGTGAAAAAAGATCATAAGTCACTTTTTTTCAGTGGTGTTGTAACTTTGAATGGTCACTAAATGAACTGTTGTAAGTCGAGGAATATCTGTATTTATTATAAATGTATAATTGTTGTACTTCATGATAAGGCTGAAAGGCTCAAATCATTTACAGCTGCCATATCAGAGCTGTGGATGAACACTAGATAGCCATAGAGAAAATATTCTATAGCTTTTTGCTGCCATTTTAGTGGTTGCATGGATTTTTTTTTTCCAGGCCAGATTCAATAGCCATAAATTATTAAAGTTTCAGAATGCCATTAATTCTGGTTTGGAATTAATTGGACTGTAGACTAATAAAGAGATCATAGGAAAGCTGAAATTCAGGATGACATTTCTGAAAGTACTTTTTATACAAATTTGTGTAGCTATTATGTTGGCAATTAATGAATTAAATTTCTAAGGCCACCTGACTCTATAAAGACTCTAAGCAGACAATAAGAAAGCCTAATAAATTACAGATAAAATACAAATGGGAAACCCCAGATATCTAGAAAAAACAACTGTTTTAATCAAAAGAAAGACAAAAGACCAACCACTCCCTCTAATCCAAAACCTGCAGGAAAAGCAATCATTTTAAAAGCAACTTTCTAAGTGGACTGAAAAATATCCTTCACAACAGCCATTCCTCTTTGCTGCTTTGATCAGATGCTGTTGCAGTGACATTCGTTGGCAAGCTGCTCATCTCTATTTAATATTGATAAAATGATGTAGCTGGTTATATTTAGCAGCAAGAGATTATCACTGAAGCAAAATATGGACAGGGCCTGTTCAGGGGGCTTTGCTTTCTCTCTGAATTAGCTTCATTTGTTTTCACTGACTGTCATCAAGCAGTCACCCTGGCAATAACAACAATGCCACTTTTGTTAAGAACAGAAAAATAAAAAGATAATGCACATAAGAACTATGACACAGAAAAGTCCGCTCTTTAATAGAAGCATGTTGTTTGCTTTTTTACATAGCCCTGGTCTACTCTAATAAAACTTGGAGTCACCTTCCTGCACCTGTAAAGCTTCCTATTACCTCTTTGGCACTTCCTGATAGGTATTTTCTAGAATATATATACAAAAGTAGAATGAAAGTTGTTGGTATCCTCCAAAGAACAGCCATGCTGGATCATATGAATGAGTCTAGGGAAATGCCCTCCTTTTATGTGACTGAATGATTCTAACTTCTATCATTTCACAATAAGCAAAAACCTCAAGCTTTTGCTGGCGGATAGATAATCCTCCGTGACATATGAAAGCTTCACAAGTTAGATTTCTACCTTTCAGTCACCTTTGAAAGGTGAATAAAACATTAAGAGCTGGTACTGGTATGAGTTGGGCTCTTTAAAAAAAAAAAAAAGATTTTAACAGCATAGACAGGAGATTCTTTGTTCTCATGTTAGTGGGACATTGCAAGCCTGGATGGATGCAGTGAATATTTCTTCATTCATACTTGCAAACGTAATGTGATCTTTATAAAAATAAAGGCAATAAATTAAGATTTTTTTACAAGGAAATTATTTGGCAGGTCTTTATCATTAGATGATCAAACCTCCTGTGGAGATCCAGCACTAATGGCAACCTGGTTATCTCATTTTCTATTAAGTTAGAATTAGTAATTAGTAATTATTTCCATCAAGAAAAATAAGGTAGTTGCAGCCATTTGTTGGAAGTTTGCAGTTCCAGGCAAAGTGGTTCTATATAGAGTATAATTATTGTTTGTTTGTTTGTTTTAAATGAATCTTTTAAACTAGGATTTCCAATCAAAGTGAAGCTTTTATTACTTCTGCCAACACTTTAAAAATGGCTTACTTTTTACAAATCTCACAGACTATCTTTGGGGCTATTTTCATTTATTTCAGTACAGAGTTTGTAGGTTACTAAAATGTTTCATAATCAGTAGAAAAAAGAAGGAAAAAAGAGATTTATTCAGTTAATTATTGGGATCTGTGCAATGCCTAAATGACCATTTATATTGGGGGTGAAGGTTATTTTCTTTTTTCTAACCCGCATTACAGCTAGAATATAATATGTTTGCAGTTTTAAAATTGAATTTAATATTGTTAAGCTTTACTTCTTTCAAAATAAATGGCAGAACTTTGATAAAAGAGCCAAACAATAAAATTAAGAAGCATTTATATAAATCAGAGATGTGGAAAATCTGAATGCCACAACCATTACCAAAAGTTTGATTATAAAAAATGTGTTCAGTATTAGCAGGATTAAGTGAAGTGAAAATGGGGATGGGAGAAGAAAACAGATAGATGAATTTATATCCACATTCTTATCGACTTTTTATATGCAGATAAGGGACACGGTGGCTCAGGGGTTAAGACGCTGACCTTGTCGATCGAAAGGTCGGCAGTTCAGCGGTTCGTATCCCTAGTGCCACATAACGGGGTGAATTCCCATTACTTGTCCCAGTTCTGCCAACCTAGCAGTTCAAAAGCATATAAAAAATGCAAGTAGAAAAATAGGGACCACCTTTGGTGGGAAGGTAACAGCGTTCCGTGCGCCTTTGGTGTTTAGTCATGCCGGCCACATGACCATGGAGATGTCTTCAGACAGCGCTGGCTCTTTGGCTTTGAAACGGAGATGAGCACCACACCCTAGAATCGGGAATGACTAGCACATATGTGCAAGGGGAACCTTTACATTTACCTATATCTACAAAAGGTGATTTACATAGTATCTAACTGTACTGGATTGTAGCTGATAAACACAATTTAGAAGAAATCTAAACATCAAAATACATACCTTTTATATGCCACTATTTAATTTATTTAACAAATTTATATAGCCATCTAACTCACATATAGCTGATTCTGGGTGCTTACAACATAAAAATATCCACCAGATAAGAAAAACCCATAAGAAAAGCCACCCATATGTAACTTCTACCTTTATTTGCCCTTCCTTGTTCCACAGATGCACAAAGAGAGAATCTTGCATTGGGCTGCCAGTTAAGATGTAGAATTCTTTCTAATGTTATAGCTGTGTCTGACACAGCCTGCAACCATAAAGGCACTCTGTGAAAAATATCTGATGTGAATATATGGAAATGATTGCTAGCAGGGATTACCCTCATCTTTTTGGATAAGATGCTGACCTTATTCTTTAGCTCATCAAGCAACTTGATGATTCTGTCTGAAAGCTTGTTTTGTGCTCGGAGAGTAGATTCACTTCACCATTTATTTGCAACCAGACTCAAGACGTATTGTTTGCGCCATTCATCTGCTAGCATTTTAGGAAAGGGAGAAGCGCTAAAAAAGCAAACAGCTCAAGTAATTGACTGCGACGTGTGATTTATTTATTTATTTATTTGCTTCTGGTACTTGCCCACTCTTGCAAAAAATTTTTTGCCTTGCTGGTTGAGGTGAATTCAAACAAGTAAAATGAATGTATGTCTCTTTTCAATAATTTAGCTCTATGGAATGGAATGCCAACTTAGTCCTGTGGTTAATCGTATAGTCTACATTGTTAAGTCCTAACGATATTTGGAACTGTCTGGAAAAAAAAATGATAAAATGTAAGGTGGGGGTGGGGGAAACTGCTAATGGTCATTCTGATTAACACACACTTCAAATTTAATATAATAGTTTAGGATTGTAGGAAGTAGTTTCAGCAGATAATGTGGGTAGGAGGTATAGCTGACCACAGATCTGGTCTACGATTCAATATATTTCTTCTTCTTTAATTAATCGGGGAAGGTTCTTGTTTTCTGCACCTATTCTGGATTGATATGTAAGTTATCTCCCTTATGCTACCCAGAAAGAGAGATAATCCCAATAATGGAAGATACTATAAGCATTTATTCAGGGGGGGAAAGATAACTACTTTCTATTATCACCTTGCTGATCAGCATTTAAGCTTAATTGTTACCCTTGAATCAGGGGTGCTGTTCAGCAGGTTCTGACAGGTTCTGGAGAACCGGTAGCAGAAATTTTGAGTAGTTCAGAGAACCGGCAAATACCATCTCTGACTGGCCTCAGAGTGGGGAGGGAATGGAGATTTTGCAATATCGTTCCCCTGCCATGCCAACCAAGCCACACCCACAGAACCAGTAGTAAAAAAAAAAGTGAATTCCACCACTGGACAAAATATTGTCCTCTTAGCATCATTTTGTTCCCTTTCAGAGATACATAGAATAGTTCCCTAGTCCATGGCTTTAATTGAATTTTAAATGTGCTTTAGGGGCTGAGGCTGGATCATGCTGACCTTTGCTTGAGGTGGCTATTTGTGTGTTTGTCAGACAAAATACGTTCTGCCGAACACAGCTGGCAATAGGAGATTTTGCCTTGCACTCATTTGTGAATATGCTCCATGGCTTCTGAGACATGTGAATACGTAGCAAATTTTAATGAAAATGCATTGGTATTGGATGGAAACAGAATATATTTATGCAAGCTGATATTGCCTCCTAATGTTCCATGTGAGAAGTTGCCATTTCTGTTTTGTCATATCGTATTTTTTATCTGACTTGTCTAATTGGAGTTTCTGATTAGTTCTGCGTATCAGGTGTAACTGTCCAGCCACACAGATTGTCTATTTGAAATACATTCCACTAATAACAACGGGACTTATTCCCAACCATCTTCACAAGTGCCATCCCTGGGTAGAATCTTATACATGCATTGCATAAGTTGAATTAGGTTCCAGTGAAATCAAAGTGCTTTATCTCTGAATTGCATTTTAAATTGCTGCTCCTATCTCTTCCACTGCAAGTTCTAGGGTATCTTCTTTTGCTGTCCCATTATGCACTTTACCAATATGTAATAAAATTGAAAAAGAGGGTTTTAAAAAAACCTATTAGGAAAGTTCTCCCCATAAGCACAATATAGAAGTGCCTAAGAATTGAATCTCTTTGAACGTGTTTTTTCCATATGGTTGTTAAGAAATGAATATTTGGTACCTTTTCTGCAATTCCTTTTGTGTGTAAGCAATATCTCACTGTCTCTTGCATTCTATGGTAGATGTTTTTTCTGCCTTTTGTTTAGAATATGAGATCCATTGGTTTGTTTTGGGTTTTTTTTCTTGAGGATAACAACAAAAATCTACCTTTTATTATTGTTATGCTCTGTTACTGGTAGTAAAGAATTATAAATGCAGTCCTAGGTTGCATCAACAGAGGGATAGTGTCAAGACCACAAGAAGGGATAGTACCCTTTACACCACACTGATGAGCCCACACTTGGAATACTGTATCCAGTTCTGGCCCCCACAATGCAAAAAAAAAAAAAAAGATGTTGAAATCCTGAAAAGTGTGCAGAGAAGAGCAAGAAAGATAATAAAAGGTTAAATTGTATAACAAATGGTTGAGGGAGCATGGTATATCTAGCCTATCAAAGAGAAGGATTAAGAGGGGAACATGATGGCTATCTTCCAGTACTTGAGGGGCTGCCACAAAGAAGAGAAGACTGACTTATTCTCCAAAACACCAAGGAGCAGGACAAGAAGGCATGCGTGGAAGCTGGTTAAAGAGAGATCCAGCTGGAAGTAAGGAGAAATTTTCTGACAGTGGAAGCAATTAATCAATGGAATAGCTTCCATGGGGTTGTGGGTGCTTGATCACTGCAGATTTTCAAAAATAGACTGGATAACCATTTTACTTGGATGGTACAAGTTCTTGCCTTGAGCAGGGAATTTGATTAGTAGATATCCAAACCCTTCCAAACCTATGATTCTATGATTTGTGATCTGTGATTCTAAAAGATGATGACTATAAAAGATGATGATATTCAGATTATTATTAGTCATATATGGGGATAACTAGTTTAACAGTAGCATGTATGAAAAATGATGGGAATGGAAGGGAGGGGAGGGGAGGGAAGGGCACTAATGAGGCAAGTACTATAAGGGATGCTATCCATACAAGCTTGTTTTCAGGCCTAGAACCAGGGGTGGGATTCAGCCGGTTTGGACCAGTTTGGGTGAAAGGGTAGCTCCGAAGATCAGCTGGGGGCGAACCGGTTTGCTCCAAGATCAGCTGGGCCCACCTGCCTGCCCCTGCACTTTACTTACCTTTATCCTCTCAGCCTGATTCATGCAGCAGAGCAGATTGCCGCGCCCAGAAGTAACGTGGAAGGTTAGTTTTATAAAACACGTTAGTTTTATAAAACACGAGCACAAAACACGCGATCACTGAACTGTTTGTTCAGCAGGATCCCACCACTGCCTGGAACAGTATGAGGAGCACATTGCTGAGAATATTTGAACACTGTAAAACCTGCATGTATGACTGCTGTTCAAATGAGGATATATTTGGAAACTGGTAGCTTTCTGTATCTTATTTCTTTAGACTTGGTCAATCAGGTTAAGATAGATACCTTCATGTGCACACAAAGAGGAATTCCTTTCTGATCACATGAATTGATAACTCAATACCTTGCTTGTTCTTCTGCCAACATTTAATTGCTGCACCATCCTTGTTCAGGTCCCACGCAAGGCACACCAGCAGAGACCTCCCCCCTAGGACTATTTTCATTCACATTTGTTTGATTGATAGTACTTGTACTCTGTCCTCCTTTTCTAGCTGGGTTCTGCAAAAAGGCTCTCAGGTCCAGCCAGAAGGATCCTAGTGTTACATCTGGGTTGGGGTTTTCAACCTGGTCAGTGGCTACAATCATAAAACAGAGGAGGGGAGCCCTGGGTCCATGTGCCTGTGAGCGGCAAGGCAACAAAGCACCCTACCTTATTGTTTGTATGTCTCTGAAACCAATAAAAAAAAAAACAGGAAAATCATGGCGTCCAAAGTCGCTGAGGGATTAACAAATATCCAGAAATTAAGAATCCAAAAAATTTCTCCCAAAATAAGTCTTCTGCAGGGAAATTAAAGCCAATTCATATTCAACCCTGTCTTGAGGTTGGACTGAAATAGATCTAGATTATCCACTTTTTTCCCAAATATTCTTGGACGTGAGACACCATGATACTCTTCAAAGCACTTCTCAAAAGAGGAATATTAAATATTAATATGGATCTTAAAATATCAAGGTGAATATGCATTGCTGATTTTTTTTTTCCAATCCTGCATGAGGACATTAATAACACTTGGCGTCCCTGATTCTCTACTTGTTAGTTTTCAGGGTAGACAAAGATCAAGAATGCAGATAATCTGAGAAATTTCTCCAAAGACAGTTTAGGCTACATTAATTTACACTGATCCCATGATGCAAGTAGATTAGATAGAGCTCCGTACAGCTCTGGAATTCTATTAGTGATGACATTAATATGAGAAATTATCCTTAAAGTGGATAAAAAGTTTGCCTTAGAAACTTACCACAGCCTTTCTCTGGGGATTCTATCTCTTGCCTACTTAAGTCTCATTTTTAAGAACCTATTTCAGCTGGATTGTTAAAATATGAACCAGGCGCAGAAGTAAGTGCCAGTGATAAGCATAGCCATGTAACTTTACTTGAGTTCTGCAATATTTTGCCATGCCATGGAGTTGCAGACTTGCCTATGTGATGTCCCCAATGCGAAAGCTCTTTTGTTCAGCTTCCCAAATAACCAGTCAGTGGAGCAAACAATGATGCCCTGTTTTACCTCCTATAATATTTTAAGTATTGTGCCACTGTGGTTATCCCAGTCCTTCCAAAAATCAAAAATACTATATAAAAGCAGGAGACTAGTGAAGAAAGCAGCTGTATGAAGGATCTTGAAATTTAAAAACATGATTAGAAATGATCAAAGATCCACACATGGAACACAGATAATGGATGTAATAGCCATATAATTTTTAAACACATTAGTAATTCTTAAGAGAGTCATTCATTTACTGGGTTGCAGCTTCTCATTTAATCATGGTATTGTAGTCCTTTAAATGTGAAAAAAAGGATACAGAAATGGAATATAATTGTCCTTGTAGTGGTGATCACAAATTTACTTAGAAAGCAATATTTGGGAAAGCTGTAGAAAAACAATTAAATGATATATCTCCATTCCCAATGGCAGTATATTTCAGGGAACAATAGCAGAATAGCCGAAGTGCTTGAAGAATGGTTTCACTAATGTCTATTCTCTGCTTTCTGAATTGACTTTTTTTTTTTAAGGTAACATGGCTCTAAGTGGTAATTAAACTCACATTAATTCTATTTTGAGTTTTACAATGGATTCTAAAACAATATGCTGAGAAACACAGAAGTACAATCAATAGCCTAATGAGAAAGTCAGTCTGTCTTAAAATATTTAAAAATATTCTTTAAGTTAAATTGTTGATGAGCACATGAGAGTTTTTAAAATCATGAATATAATTTTGTGTAAGCATAAAAAGCATCCTGAGTGCTGGAGTGGCACGTGCTACTGATACAACTTCTACTGGGAATTAGGAAATCAAGGAATACTTAACTGATAATTGGAAAAATAATGTTGTTGTTTTTTTTTAGGAAATATCCTCTAAGATATACTGATCTATAAACTATTTTACAAATAGTTCATATTGTTTGCAAGTATAATCTAATACGTGGATTCATTTCACAAGGGAAAATTACTTTGCTGTGATTCAACACATTAAAAATTTGTCTGGTTAATTGCCATCTTATTCTTCTAGTGAGTTCTATTTTGGGATTCTCAATCATTTGGTTTTGTTTCCTAAGTGTTGCACAGCAATCTTTCATTGTTCCATTGTGGTTTAAAATAAGTCCATTTATCAAATGAAAAAGCACACTTGCATGAAGTTCAGCATCCAGTTTAGTTTGTTTTCCTTCCAGATTATCAAAATTTGTCTGTGCATTGACTAAAACAATGTTGTACATTGAAACGCAGCAAGACAAGATTCCTTTTATGTGAAATGTCACTAGTATGCGTATGATTGTTGTTCTTTATTATTATTGACAGGCTATTGAAAAAAAAATGTTCTGATTGTCCATGTAACTGTCTTTTTATGGAGTATTTCATCAATGAGCAAGAAAATATTCTTCAAAACCCCACACTCCTGACTAACAAATCTATAAGGCAATCATATAATAGTCTTCTCACAGCCCAGGAAAGAGGGTAGCAATGTTCAGAAAACATTGCAAATAGAAAACATCTTAATATTTCTCCATTATCTGGAAAATGGATACCAGCTCTCTTGCTTATCAAAGATCTGTTATCAAGAGAAGGATGAAAGAGTCTATCAATTTCAGAGATAAATAGGGGCTTAAAAATGTAAGTATTCAGTTGTTGAGACTTCTGCATTTTTTTTTTTTGCCTTTGAATGATTTTTATTTATTAATTAAATTGCTGCCCCATCTTGCTGTCCTTTTAGTCAGAGAAGCTTATATGATACACACCAGTGGTGGGTTGCCCCTGGTTCGCACCGGTTCTATAGAACCGGTAGTAAAACTGGTGGGAGGCTCCACCCACCGACCCCGATGTCATCAGAACGCTACTGCGCAAGCATAGAAGAGCATGCGCACGAGTGAAGTGAGCCGGTAGTAAAGGTAAGTAGAACCCACCCCTGATACACACCACCAATTGCTTTTTTTAAAATGGAGATCAGAGAAAACCAGGACACCCATAAGGGTATAGAATAGAGAAAAACATTAATCCTTACACCATTAACAGTATAGAGAATCATTTCTTCTTAGCTGATAATCAAGGTGGATCAAAAGTAGGCCAATCACTATATTTTATTTTTCTCCATAGAAAGTCTCAGCATATTTAGAAACATTAGAAAAGTTCAAAGGTCATGCGTCAATGGGGTAAGAAATTATTTAGAAAATAAATGGCAACCATTCAAACATAAATTCTTCTTGGGATCTGACTGTTATTATAGTCTGAATATTCTTCACTGGAAGGAAATTTCCCACAAAATATTTATTATTACAAACTGACTTTTGGTTTATTGTGACTTGGGTTTTCATTCAGAAGAAATTTTGTTGCTATAATTATCAGGTTTTAATATAACAAGAAGGAAGATTATTTGATCTTGTGAATTCACTCAGCAATGTAGTTATCATTTTCTCATGCATTCATGGATATTTAGGTACATGACTACTAAAATAGGTATATTTTTATTTCATATTCCATTAGTTATAAATGAAGCAACTCCTTAAGAACTGTTTTAACCTCACATTATTAAAGCACATACAACATCTGTGAATAGTTTCCATAGCATCATAGCCTCAATACTAATGTGAAGATAATGCCTAGATAAATGTAAGGGCTTTTTAGATATACTAGCCGTGTTAAGCCTTGTATAGATGCATAATTAACTCAGTGTATATTTTTATGTCCTATAGCAGGGGTGTCAAATTCAATTTCATTGAGGGCCGCATCAGGGTTGTGTTTGACCTCAGGGGGATGGGAGGGCATGGCCAGGGGGCATGGCTATCTCGACATCACTCATATCAGGGGTGCTTGTGGTGGCCTGAGCGCTCTGCCAGTGAAAACGGGTCCCAAGCTCAGTTTTCAGTTGTGAACCGAAACCTTCTGCCAGTGAAAATGGAGCTCAGTAGGCTCGCCTTCCCGAGCTTTGTTTTCACTGGCAGAGGGTTGCAGAAGGCCTTGACAGCCAAAAATGGAGCTCAAGAGCCAGTTTCACTGGCAGAAGCACCCTGACCCACTCCTTCACTGTTTCTAGGGTGGTCCCACAGGCCTACAGATCTAAGTACCCTGCGGGCCGGATCCAGCCCCCAGGTCTTGAGTTTGACACCCCTGTCCTATAGCATTCCAAGCAGCTCATATAAACAATTCCTTTCAGGTGCATTTCTTTCAGAATAGAAGGTGGCTGCCCACTTGCTGACATATGCTAATCAATTCAGCTCCATGATACTTATAATATGAGAGCTACATTTGTTGCTGGTAAGCTTCCAGATCCTGTTGAAAGTATTGGTTCTTAGCTATGAAGCCTTATGTGTCTATAATCATTTGCTCTGGGTAGCCATTTGCTCTGAGTAGAATAAGTCCAGTAGTGTGTATTATAGGTACTCATCTTCTCAGAAATCAATTAGAAATCTGAAGGGTGTCCTTTTTGGTAGCAGCCTTCTCATTATAGGACATATTGGGACAGTTTGTTCCCCCAAGTTAGGATGGCCCCATTCTGTTATTTCATTTTTTTTATAATAATGTCATAAAACATTAATTATCAATTAAAAAATACAAATATAAATAAAAGTATAGAAAAATAGAAAGTGCAGAAACAATAGAAAATAAAAAATAAGAATATAATAAAAAAGAAAGAAAAAAATGTATAAAGAAATGATTTCCCCCTTCATCACAGTTATGAACAATTTTAGTTAAAAAAAATCCTCTCTTAAAAAAAGATCTTTTCCCATATCTCATTTATTATCTATAAACAAATCTTTAAAACCTCATTTTTCAATCCTAATCAACAAAAGTTAATTAAGGATTATCAGGGATAACAACATATATACTTTAACTTTGATCAAATAAACCAACTTTATATTCCTTCCTTTTGCTTTTAGCAATTTGGATCTTTAATAAATAGTCTCCCAGAATTTGAAAGACCAGTTTGTTCTAATGGATAAATCACCAGATTAGAAAGTGGGAGAAACTATGAATTCTAGTCTGTACAATTATGATGATAATACTGATAGAATAAATCTGAAAAGAAATTGAAAGAAAGTATATACTATTAGAATACAGGAGAATATTCCACAGCAAAGAAGATAGAAAGGAGAGAGGAGTAGAGAGTAGGAAGAGGAGGGGGAGGAATGGAAGAAAGGGAAAAGGAGAGGAAGGAAGGGTAGGGGATAGGAGTAGGAGAGAAGGTGAGTAGGGGGAAAAGAAGAGAGGAGTGGGGGAAAGGAAGGGGAAGTAGGATGAGGTAGGAGAGGAGGGAAGAGAAAGTAGGAGAGGAGAGGAGGGAGGGAAGGGAAAGAGGAGAAGAAGAAGAAGGGTTGTTGTGAAATGAGGGAAGAAAGGGTAGAAGAGCAACTCTGAATGTAATTAAAATGCCTTATTTTAATGCTTTCTTTAAAGAAAACATGTATATGTAGGATTAATTATGTATAAGAAAATATACATTTTATATTATGTGTATAAGAAATAAAACTGAAAAACTTTTCCAAAAATAGATAGATAGATAGATGATAGATAGATAGATAGATAGATAGATAGATAGATAGATAGATAGACAGACAGACAGACAGACAGACAGACAGACAGACAGACAGACAGACAGACAGTCTCCCAGAACTTGAAAGACCAGTTTGTTCTAATGGATAAGTCACCAGACTAGAAACTGGGAGAAACTCTGAATTCTAGTCTTGCTTTAGGCATAAAAGCTGGATGATTTTGAGCCAGTCTCTCATCCCAATTCATCTCACATAGTTATTGTTGCACGGAAAATAGAAGGAGGAGAAAGGATTATTAGGTATGATTGCCACCTTGAGTTATTTATAAAAATAATAAAGACTAGATAGAAAGTCCATTAGCATCCAACTCTGCAGATATAAGTAATTGTACCCATACACCTGCAAATTCAGCCAGTTTGTTTCAGGAGCTTGGTCCCACACAACTTTTCTTAAATCAATTAGGGCTAATCTGAATAAAGTTACAGGGTGAGAGGCTGAGGATGCAGTTAAGTGCTGAGAAGAACTGACATAGTTTTGCTCTTATTACTAGGTAGACCCAGACCTAAACTCCTACTGGTTGCATCTATACTTCTAATTTTCTTCTGTCATTGCTTTAAGCTTCTTTTTGGTAGCTTCTTTTCCCTCAGTTCCTCAGTAAGTGGAGCCTTTATTGTAAAACTGCTTAAAATATAATTCTTCAGACTTTAGAGCAATTTGATCAAGTTGCTTTGAATTCTGTTTATGAAATAAATTTCAACCATTTTCCCTTTCTTTTTTTCTTTCTTTTTTTCTTTCTTTCTTTCTTTCTTTCTTTCTTTCTTTCTTTCTTTCTTTCTTTCTTTCTTTCTTTCTTTCTTTCTTTCTTTCTTTCTTTCTTTCTTATACATGGCATATGCATTTCTGGTATTCCTGTCAAATTAAACTGGTCTGTTAAAATCAACATGTATGTTGATATTTGTAGAATGTTCAAAACTGTTGAAAGAAAAGTAAATTATATTCAAAGTGATGTCCTTCTCAAGATTATAATTTTAAAATGACTGACTTGTGATTAAAGTTATATGAAGTAGGCATGGTTAGTTAGATGAAGTAGGTATAGCAGTATTTATGAAAGACTGTGTATAAAAATCAAATGCAAATGCTGGGATGCCATTGGCATGGGATGCCATGTGGCTAAAGGATTTCAACAGCTGGAATTCAATTAGCTGCACATAGGGAAATGCCTAGTTTTTGGCTGTGTAAGATGGCGAAATGCAGCAGTCCTGCTGTGTGATTAGTGTTTCAGTTTCATTCATTTGCATTTAAGTAGTCTCCTTCTGTTTGGAATAGCAGGAAAACTTTGTTTCGTGGCAACACGGGACAAAAATGTTCTCATCTTGTTAATGTCATTTTTGTGGAGACTAAGGATTATGAGTCCTCTGCGACTTGGACATTGATCCTAAGCATGCTTATTTATTGGTTGGAAGCAAGTTGCAATAAAATGATCAAGGCTCCCTTCCAAATAAGTGTGGCCAAGATCAGAATGTAAAGAAACTGACAGGTAATCAACAAAAGTTGACACTCTGGGATTCAGAATGTAATGGCTATCGATAAAATGATTTGAAAGTTGAATTTTGAAAATTGAATTTGCTCACATTTTAGGAATATACCCCTACCGTATATGTCCTCCCTTCCTTCTATCCCTTTCCCACACTTAAAATATTAGGGAGTGGGGGAGGGAATAGCTATAAGGATTGAAGATGTTTAGGCAGTTAGTTAGTTAGTTAGTTAGTTAGTTAGTTAGTTAGTTAGTTACTAACTAGCTAGCTAGCTAGTTATTTACTTTATTGATTAGCCCTTGGGCCATATCAAAGTGCAGAGTTCCAGACACAAATTATTACTAAAATCTGATAAAAACAATTTAAAATGGAATTGGATAAAATACAATTTAAAATGAAATTGTAATAAAATACAATAATTATATATATATATAGATAAATAAAATATGATAAAATTATATTTCAGTATCACCCCTACAATCTACCCCAATCAGTCCCATACATGCCGAGCTCAACCGAACCATTTTGCTCAAGTACTGTGCTGTGTTAAATGTTATTTTCAGATTCTGGCCACACATAAGATACAGTATTTTTCAGAGTATAAAACGCACCAGAGTACAAGACACAGCTTAGTTTTTGGGGAGGAAAATAGGAAAATAAAATCTGCCTACCAGGTATTCATCTGGCTAGTGTCCTTAGTCTGGTCAGCTTCAGCACATTAGTTTGCTGGTTTTGAGTGCACGTGCATGCTTTTTATCCCCTACTTGGGGATAAAAAGCAGCTTCTAAAGCACAGCTGATCTTTGGAGAGAGAAGCAATGAGAAAAGCAGGCAAAACGCAGAGATCACTTCACTCGCTAGCGCCTCGTTAGGGCTGAAAAAAAGCTTCTAAAGCACATCTGAGAGTCGGAGGGAGCAGGCAAAGCGCGGAAGATTGCTTCATTCACTAGCGCCTCGTTAGGGCTGAAAAAAAGCTTCGAAAAAAGCTACATTCGGAGTATAAGATGCACCCAAATTTTCAGCCTCTTTTAAGGGGGGGAAAAGTGTGTCTTATACTCTGAAAAATACAGTAAGTTGTTTTGATATTGAGATCCCAATGGATCATTTGTTTAGTATATAGACCAAGGTACCTATCTCTCACATAGGCAACAGTCAAATAGGTTGTGAGCCAGGTCTTCTATCTCTGCTGCTCCGCAAAGCATTTTTACACATGCTTAGGCAGAAAGCCCTGATTTTTACTCTAGAAATTTTGGTGTTTTATTGTTGGGGGTTTTTTTTGTTGTTGTTGTTGTTTACTTATTTTGGGTTGTGATTTTTTTCAGCTATCTGAAATTGTAAAAGTTGATAAACGACTAAGGCGTATTTTCTGTGTGCTACTATGTTCAGAATCTCTTTATAAGGAGCCTTACAAACTATTTATCTAGATAGCTTCTTGCATCTGTTTGGGAATGCAGAGGGGAAAGAGACTGAGAATAGCGTATGTTCATACTGTGTTTTATTGCCATGCCTGGCTGGATGATTCCTCTTCATGTACTTTTCTTTCTCAAAAGAAGTGTTTACTTATTCAATGGGCAGGCAGCAAAGTGTCTTCAACTCTCAAATTTCCAGAAAGATCATTCAGTGTCTTACAAACAAAATAGAGACTTCAGCTCCAAACTTATACCAAAGCGAGGATGCTTATTTTAGAGCCCTCAGAAGCTTTTGATGTCACCACTCTGTTCTCTGGAATTGTACCAAAATTTAAGACCATCTCACTATGTCTATTAGATCACAGTTGTTCCCATTTCTACTGCTTAGAAAATGATCAATCCTTCCAAACACTGCAGCCTGGCCCTTAACAAGCTCTGACATAATCACTGGGCAAGATGAGAACTCTAACTTCTTTCTGTCACAGCTGTTTATCCTGCTGTCTGCTGCAAAATGCCACCTGTGAGGCTTCCTTGTAGTCCATTCAATTGATTCAAAATGAAGCAGCTCAAGTAGGTAAGAGTGTCAAATGCTTTACCATATAACCCTGCAGCTTCAAGGGCTGCACTGGTTATCTGTCTGCTTTTAGGCCCAATTCAAGGTGCTGTTTACGTTCTTATATTTTATTTATAAACATTTTATTTATAAAATGTTCTTGGAAATGCTTGGAAAAATCAAAGGCAATAGAAAAAGAGGTCAACAAAACAGTGAAAACATCTGCCTGGCTATCTATCTATCTATCTATCTATCTATCTATCTATCTATCTATCTATCTATCTATCTATCATCTATCATCTATCTATCCATCCATCCATAGTCTCTATATATCAAAACAAAGTATATACTGTATATATAGACATGAATGTACATATAGGAGCATATGTGCATATACTGTATTTATTTCATTTTGAGATTTGTTGAGGGTTTGGATGATAATGTGCTATCCACTCTTTATATAGAGTTAATAAAATTTATATAATAAAATTCTGTATACAGTTGAATTCAACATCTTTTTTTTTTAAAAAAAATGTTTCCTGGATTATTTTATGCCATAGTGTTCAATATTATTCCTTTGATCATGCAAATGAAGTAACTCTTGATACCTTCATCATATATTCCTTATTCCTTCTTCTATCCAAAAATGAATAGAAGAAACGGATTATAAGCACTAGCAAAAATGGTAGAAGGGATTACCAAATTTACCTATTCTTCAATATATTTGTGATGCAATCAAACCATTTGCATTTCCATAAGCAAAATACTATTCTAATCAGTCTCTGAAGGAAATAATCAATGTATCAAGTAGCAATGACAATCTTCAATGACTAGCATGACAATCTTAAATTACTATCTGCTAGTCTATCTGTTCTAGTCCCAGGTGAAATCATTCCACCACTATTTCTAACTAACTCATTCTAAGCCTCAATATCAACTTCTCTCCATTTTCATTCCTTAAAAATCATGAAGGTACAAAACACAAATATAGGAATATAAAATTATTCAGTGTTTAGGGAAAACCATCACAAGGATTGTTGCTCTTTGCCATAAATTTAAATCTAAGGTTAAACTATTAAAAGTCAATGATTGAGAAATCAGAACAGATAGAAAACAAACAATAAGGAAAGTTTACTGGGTCTCCTGTCCTAAATTTACTAAGGGAAAGGTCTTACTGCATACATAGAACTAATTTTCTACAAATATGTATGGAAATGTACAGAAAAGAATGTAAAAATCTCATTGATCAAAGTATCGATATACCTATATAAAGTAAAAATGCATTTTTTAAAAATTTTAACTTTGTTTCTGAAAGTTTGCTTAAATTCAGGGGTGGGATTCTACCGGTTCGGACCGCTTCAGGCGAACCAGTAGCTCTGACGATCAGCTGGGAGCAAACCAGTTCACTCCGACGATCAGGTGGGCCTGCCCGCTCGCTCCTATGATTTACTGACCTATATCTTCTCAGCTGATTCGCACAGCAGAGCGGATTGCTGCGCTTCAGCTGTGTTACTCCCTAGCAGTAATGCGGAAGATAAGTTTTCATAAAACTATCGGTGCGTGCAAAGTGTGCAATCACCGAACCGGTTGTTAAACTGGCAGGATCCCACCACTGCTTAAAGCCCCATGTTCTGAGCATAATGGTTTGTAGCTTTAACAGATAAGCATCTTAGCTGGTTCACAGTAGTGCACATTTTTTTTATTAGATATGGCATCAGTTCCCAAGAGTCACTGTCACTTTGGAGAAATGTATTATATCAGACTCTTGAGCATGAAGTTAATTTCTGCTCCCAAGTCATACACTCTTTTTAGTCAGAGGTTTTCTGTCTTGCAGAAGACAGAATCTAAATATCATGACAAGCTCTACTTTTGTTAGCACATACCGTACTTGAATATTAACTTTAGAATGATAGAACAAAAGAGTCGTTTTTTGTTTTCAGGGACGTATACTTTTTATTGTAAAGGGATAAACGAACTAACCAATCTCTATATATGCATTTATATTGTTAGTGAGCAGTTCAATATCATTGTCGTGTTCTGTATACTTTAATATTTTAAATCTGAAAATCTTCAGGTTTCATCCAGGGAAGCTATCTCTAGAAAGGGTAGGCAATAAAGTAGTGGCATTTCCTGACTTTATTACATATATTAAATAGGGTTATTGCTTTTCTGCAGTGGATGTGAAGACTCCAAACAAGCGCTTCTCTGATAACATTTCCTAGGCAATGTAATTTGGATTTTTTTTTTTTCATTTCATAGAACAGTCACATTCCCCAAGCATTCCCTACTATTTGGGGGAAATCCTGGAACAGTGTTTGATCCAGGACACTGAGGAATAGTCAGAATAGTACACACTTGCAGTATTAGTAAACAAGAAAAGAAAATTCACTGGGCAGAGAAGGAATCTGTGTTAACTGCCATAGCTAAGAGATTGTTGGAGGATTTGTTCTGCTACAAGTTTGCTGTCCATAAGCAAAAAAAAAAAAATTCTGAATGGATGCTTGAACACAAGCATTGCTTTTTCTGTATAGTCCTTACCTAATCAAATCTATCCAGCATCGTCTAGCCCAGTCTTTCAAGCAAGGAACCCAAGTCACTGCTTCTACTAATGAACACTTTAACAAAAGTATGAACATGTGTTAAGTATCTATGGAGATTCTCAGCCATCCAGGTCATTGTTGTCTCAAAGGTTATGGTTGTCTTCAAAAGGCAGCTGAAAAGAGCATTTCTTCCTCAAGAAAAAATATAATCTTTTTGAAGGGGGGAAAAAAAGCACCTTTGAGCATTTCGTGAGGTTAAAAACCTTCCAAAATTTGCAATTAAAATCTTTTGAGAGCTCTTTTCCTCTTCATCTTGCTCTTCGTTCTCTTGGGGAGCTAACTTTTTCTCAGACTTTATTTTTTTAAAAAAAAGAAAAGTCCTGACATTTTGTTTAGAAAGCTAGTTTGGTATAGTGGTTCAAGACCAGTGGTGGGTTGCCCCCGGTTCGCACCGGTTCTATAGAACTGGTAGTAAAACTGGTGGGAGGCTCCGCCCACTGACCCTGATGTCATCAAAATGCTTCTGTGCATGCGCGGCCCCGCTGGGCGGCCCCGGTAATAAAGGTAAGTAGAACCCACCCCTGGTCAAGACATCAGGCTAGAAACCAGAAGACCATGTGTCGTAGTTGTTCCTTAAGCACAAAGCTAGTTGGGTGAACTTGGCCCAATCACTTTCCCTCAGCACTAGGAAAGAAGGAAGAATAAGCCACTTCTGAAAAATCTTGCCAAAAATCCTGCAGGGACTAATGCAAGCAGTTGCCAGAAGTCGATACTGACTCAAAGGTGCCATGGGTAAATAAATAAATAAATTACTATTGCATTGTTTTTGCAGTGACCTAAGGTAGAAAGGCTTCACCCCCATTTTTGGCCATGATTGTTAGGTGAATCACTGCAGCTGTTAAATGAATCATGTGGTCATTCATTAAATGAATCCAGCTTCCCCTATTCTCCTTGTTTGTCAGAAATGAGCTGGGAAGGTCACAAATGGTGATCACATGATCCTGGACCTGCAATCATTGTAAATACATGCCAATGGTCATGTGCCTCAATTTTGATCATGTGACTATGGGGATGCAGCAATGATCATAAGTAGGACGACTGCTTGTAAATCACCTTTTTTTCAGTGCCATTGTAAGTTTGAACTGTCGCTAAATGAAGTGTTGTAAGTCGAGGAGTGCTTGTATTGAATCTAATATGCTTTTGACATAAAATATTGAAACCTTTTTAAGATATAATAAATCAGAGTTTATTCAGATCAACATGGATAATTTTTCTCAGCAGGATGTTGCCGAGACAACACAGAATCTCAATGTGAAGAATATTGTTTCAAATGCATCGGGAGAGAATAAAGGAATTTATCTATAACTCTTATTTTGCTTGTCACTTGCAATCATTATGTTCCTGCAGAAATAAAGTCCATTAACTCTGCGGGCTTTATGTAGTGAAAAGAACGATGAAGCTGTATTTTATTCACAAATGTTCCAAGTAGGTGCTGTTATTGTAGAGAAGAAGAAGAAAAAAATGTAGGTTCAAGTCTGCTTACAATATATAGCTCAATCCATTCCATTTTGTTGTTTATTGGGAAGGAGGTGAGGTGCAGTTTACCTTTCATATGTCCTTGTTTACTTTCTTTTTAAAAATGCAAAAAGTACTATATTGAGAATTGTGCAGCTAAGAGGCAAGGGGAACAACATGCTCAGAAGTTCTTTAAACATGATGTCTCTCTTCCGTACACATCAAACATCCCAATGCGCATATGCAATTAGCATACTCTTGGTGTTGACTGTCTCCAGAAATGAATGTAAATTTCAATCCATTTGCTCTTTAGGGGGGATAAAACCTGGTTTATCATTTTACTTATTTACATGTAATTTAACAGAGTGTGCCCTCTACTGCATACGTACTGGTATATTTGTCAAAATTCCATCAGCTCCTTTGAGTCTCCAAGGTAATATACTTTGGGGTTGCAAAATACTAACAATTCATGAAAATGAAATATATTCAGTCCCATTCCTTTGGGCTGTGTTACTAGGATTATGTTTTCGAAATCTTCAGAGAACAATTTTTTTCTTGTCAAAGTATCTTT
The DNA here is from genome assembly GCF_059756535.1 of Pantherophis guttatus. NCBI lineage: Eukaryota > Metazoa > Chordata > Lepidosauria > Squamata > Colubridae > Pantherophis > Pantherophis guttatus. Next base: position 225,928,256 of record NC_142063.1, on the reverse strand, counting down.
TGACTATTTTACCCGTTGCCCAAACATCTGTCCAAATGACAAGATTAATCTGTCCTGCTTCTCTCAGACCCCACTGTTGTTGTTTTTTTTTTTTAAAAAGAGTGACTTTTCTCCTTAAAGTTCACATCATTTTCACAATAAATCAAATGCTTCAGAGAAGGGGTGGTTGTTTTATCCTGATTACACTTCACATCTTTTTTACTGATAAAATCATTATAACCAGAGTGACAGGTGTCCTTACCCTAAATGATACGTTGCTTCCCACTTCAAGCAGGCTATTTTACTAAGATTCACCAAAGTTTAAAAGGCAATGCAAAGTTGTATTTTTTCTTACATGTAAAAGTAATACTTACAATAGTTAGCCAAATTCAAGACATAGCGTTAGCTTATCACAATCCATGTAGTGTAGCATTATCAATGTTGGAGAAGGCAGGCAGAGCTGAGGGGTGGAGTTAAGCGCATCATCAGATTAGAGTCATTCCGCTGCCACAAGTGATGCACATCCAGCCCCCTTTGAATTCCATTGACTCTTATCTAGTGCCAATTTAGTGCTGATCACCTTGACTGGGTTCTGATGTATAGGCTTGAGCAAAAAATATTCTGAACTACAACTTAATTTATGGTCCTGATCCTTTGTGTTTCACATTCTATGATGCTTTTCTCTAATTTGAGGTAATCTTCCAGAATTCGCCCCAAGTCTGGACATTACTGAGAATTCAGGGATGGAGGGGCAAGTATGGGATGAGCTGTGTACAATTTAAGGAGTAGGAATGTTTTTGGTATCCAGAAGTCATTTATCTGTTTTTATTTTCCCACCAAAACCTATTCAGAGGACATAACAGTGTGATTGGCTGGCTGGCTGGCTGGCTGGTTGAGGGGATTGGGAGGCTAATATGTCACATATAAATGCCTAAGCCCCCATACCACCCCCTACTTGGTACAGCGAGAGTTAGTACCCACACCCTCACCTTTTCCACAACTCCTTCTTACCTTTAGCCACACCTCCCTGGTACTTAAGTGACATGCACGAGGTACTGGGCAGTTCTACAGATTCACCTGTACAAGAGCAGAGCTGACTTAATAAATATGATTGGAACATATCAATGAGTCTGAGTATTTCTTGGGCTAGATCCTCATATCTTAACATAATATTTTAATAAATTATCATTTTTCTACTACTACTATTACACAGCTTTTAAATTGGAAAACAGCTGCTTTATACCTGTTCTGTCCCTGTCCCACACACACACACACCCCACAGATGGCCCGGAGTTAATAAGCCACACGACAAAGTCTTTGAAGATAAAGCTGGCAGCAACCCAGTGGCTAGCTGCCAATTCAGACTTTACTCACACAAAACAAAGATTAGACTGCAAACATTCTGATAAAGCAGGCAAAGTCTCAGCAATACAAGGATTAGTCCAAATGCAGTCCGACAAGGCAGGCAGAAGTCCAGTAACGCAGAGATCATGGATTATTTCTAGTTTTTGCTCATCACAAACTGAACCAGCCACCACACCCACATTTATACCCTGTGGGGTGTGGACCAATGACTCAGCTAATCTCTGGCACGCCTTCCCCTCTGCTGCACATGCTTCTCCCTGCGCCGCTGTCGAGGATCCAGCCAGCACTTATCTCCTTCGTCGCTGTCCACCTGTGGCTGCGGGGATGTGCTTGGCTCTGGGCCTATCTCTTGGCCTTCGGTGTCCTCCAGAGGCATTGCCAGAGAGGAGGGTCCTGGAGAGGGAGGCCTTGCCAACTCCTCTCCCTCACTCTCAGAGTCTGCATCTGTCGATAGCCCAGGCTCAGGCAACAGAGCCACAACACTACCAAAGGGACAATTACGCACTTATTTTACATTCATAATGTATACTTTAACTAGGATATGACTACATGTGACCTATGAAACATGGGTTCTACCTGTTCTAGTTCTCCCTGAATTCCAATCAAGGGTGTCTTCCATTTCTATCTGAAGAAGACAAATATTTAATTGGTAAACTTCTGCATGCTAAATGGGTGTTCTATCACTGAGCTACATGCTAGATTGAGTTTTATTTTAACCACTATATTGTTTCATGTTTCATACAGTCCAAGATAAAAGTTACATCAAATGCATCTACCGGTAATGGTTGACAATAAAATGGTTAAGGCTATTAGTTTAAGATTGTTCCACCAAAATAAGGACTTTGCTCACCAAGATGGCTGTTGAACAGTAGAGAGAATTTTCTCTCCTGCTGCCGATCTGCCGATTTTGCTGTCAACATTGGTTTTTTGGCAGCCCTGTTCCCTGGATTTGAATGGGAGCACTTAGGAACAACCCAAGATGGTTTTCAGATGATCGTGGACCCACCTGGGATGAGGAATCTTGAAGATCACAATTCCTAATTGGAGCAGTGGAGAACCAGGTCATCCAACTTTTTCCTTTTGGCAGACCATTCTCTTAAGCATGCATGAATTTCAACTATATTTTTTAAAGCTTCTGTTTTGCTTTGCTTCTTATCTAAAGTTGGCTGGCTGGTTGAATGCTGATTTATTTTAACCCCCTACTGGATTTTATCTGTTTCTTTCTTGTTCTTGTTCTTTTCCTTTGATCTTTTTCACTTTTTTGAATAACCTTTGTCTTTCATAAGGAAAACACAGCATGCCTTAGAGTAGTGGAAATGTTTCGACTTGATTTACATCTATATTGGACTTTTGCTACAGGGATTTTGCATTGTATTAACTTTATTAAGTAGGCTGTCTACTTGTTAACACATACACACATTACCTTTTCTTTCAATGAGATAGATTGTTGCTAGTAAACACATTTGCTTCTTTCATTGTTCGTTAGCAAATATATATTCATCCATTATTCAATCTTGGCAATTTCTCTCTGGGAGGCTGAGACATTCTTAAGCATATATTCACCTTAAGTAAAATAGTACTTCTTTTTTAATAGCATTGTGTTATGACATATTTTAAGTCATTTCAAACTTTATAGTGATCCTCCAAAATGTTAAATGAATTTGTGAGATTCATGTAATAAAAGTAATATTTTTGTTGTACAAGACTAATAGGATTTTTTCCCCAAAAAAGTGTGGCACACAAAGGCAATGTAGTTATTTGAGATTCCCATAGAGAGTCCTCCTGACATAATACAGTGAACAAGTATTTTTTAAAGTATTTTTAAACTAAAAGGTAAAATGCTTGACTTTTTCTTTTAAAATGCTGGCTCTAGTCATTTAATATTTTACCATTAATTATATTCATATTTAAGTACTTTCTTCTAAAGAACAAAATTTCCAAAATTTCTTGTCAGCTGCCCAGTGGTTAGGCATACTTGTATATTTTTTTAAAAAAATTAAAATAGGCTTGTGTGTCTCTTTTTAGTTCCAAAAAGTTTTTGAAATAATAAATAGATGCAAAATTATTGCACTTACTTACTTATATGTTTTATAGTTGCATATGGATAATCTGAAGGCATAACCTTTAAATATAAATTTCTTTCACAGAGGTAATCTAATTGTTCTTTTTTAATCTTTGAGAATTCAGAACTATCCTTAATAAAATTTCTGTTTTATTAGAATAAGCTTTATTAAGCTTCTACAGAGAAACTGTATCTTATACTGTGAGCTGAGATATGCAATGAAACATATTAGAACAGGTTTTTGATACCATTTACTATTGAAGTGCTGATCTTTTGCCAATAGTGCTCAAAGGAACAATTGACACTTGTTATTAAAGATAAGGAATTTGAATCATACCCCTGTTGTACTTTAATTCATTTTTTAAAATATCAGTTCAGAGAAAAGCTCAGTCATTCAACTGTAGTTCAATATACTCATTTTTTTAAATCCTTATTTGCAATTCCCTAATCAAAGGTTGAATAGACAGCTTGCCTCCTTTTGAAGTGTTTGGTTTTAAGCGTTGGCTGGTTCAATCACAGATCTCAAATGCACTACCCCTTCATACTTTTATCTCAATTGAATCAGACTAAAATAGTGAGATGACATTCAGACTTGTGCGTCTGCATTCAACAATTGACTTAGCCCAGTGCTTGACTGACAGGAACTCTTCCTTTTTCTATGCTAACACCAAAAAATTATATTACTATGTTTTCCACAAATTTATGAATCTTCTTGATACGCTTTAGGATTTTGAGATAAAATTATATATACCTCAGGATAAACAAATCATGAAATTCACAATACTCTGATATATACTGAGAGTTTGGGACTAAGAATTATGTTAAAAATCTTAACAGCCAGCCTGCATTGAGATCGGTGGCCAATAAATTTAATAAATAAATAAATAAATATCTTACTTTTGGACCCGAGAAGGAGGAGGAAGAGGAGTCATCTAACATTAGAATGTTACTCTTGCTCACTTAAAAAGAAAATGGCTTGAACTTCTCTTATGAAGGGTCTTCATGTGTCATTTCACTGAGTAGCATAATTACTTTAAAGGTCATCTGATCTTCAGCAAACTTCCTTGGAGGTAAACTCATTTGAATGTTAAAATGTATCCAGGTTTGAAATATAGGCAGAAAAGCTTGAGGAGCTGGATATTTGTGTACTCACTCAGCATTTCGTAATGATATTTTTAAAAAGATATTAGTTGTGCACTGGCTTTTGCCTGAAATGTTTCAAAGCTCTAAAGTAATTCATAGTAAGATATTATGTTAAAATGTTTTCTTAACGTGTTCAGGTGGTCCTTTTTTAATAGAAAATGAGAAAATGGAATAGTATGGAACTACTTGTAATACTTAAAACAGCAACTTCAAATAAAAACAACCAAAATCAATGACTGTTTATATGATTCAACATATAACAAATACACACACACACACAACACATATGTTTCCCTGAAAATAAGACCAGGTCTTATATTAATTTTTTTCTCCAAAAGACACATTAGTACTTATTTTCCGGTTAAGTCTTATTTTGGGGAAAATATGGTACTAAATGCATCTGTCTGGCTGACAATCTTAATTGGGGCTTATTTTGGGGGTAGGGCTTATATTAAGGACATCGTGGAAAAATCATGTTAGGGCTTATTTTCTGGTTGAGTTTTATTTTTGGGAAAACAGGTGTGTGTGTGTGTGTCCATTTTGTCCATCACTTGATGGACAAAAGTAATAAAGAGTTCTACAATAATAGGCGAAATGGTTCTGTGACTTTAGGGGCAGAGAATTTACTCTTACCACAGTGAATAAAGGATGAGAAAAATGACAAGAATTTGACTTAATCTTTAAATTGTCATACACTGTATTTCTTACTTGGGATTTGTTATTATTTTATTTTACGTTGATTGTTTGTACATTTATGTACCTATTTTTTGCTTGCATGTTATGGAGAATTTATTTTTCAGGGAAGCTCTAAATTACTTTTAGAAACCTCAGTTTGTTTCCAGTGTTCAAGATCATTTTCAGTCAAGCTGCTCAGCAACACATTATCAACTCTAAAATGACATAAAGAGGAAAAGCTCTGCAAGAGGTCTAGAGATTTTCCCTTGCATCTACTGTATATCATATTTTTAATAGTAATTGGATTGGAAGGAATCTGGAACTAGGGAATGGTGAACATTAAGCGTCTTGATAATACATTTCACTTAGATTTGCATTCTTACAGCCCCATGAGTTTAGGAATCGAATGGGCAACTTGCCTCCTGGGACAGATACAGAGCCCACATTGAAAAACTAATTCAGTTTGTTGATATTTAAAAGTATATTTCTAATACAAATTCCACTTGAGACATTGTTTTTTTTTCCAATTCTAAGGGAGCAGTGTGAATAAGAGGTTGAAAAAGAACTTAGTGGTTGAAATACTTGACTAGTAAATTGCATTGAATTCATTGGTTTACACACACACATTGAGAGAGAAAGAAATAGAGAGAAAAAGATAGACACTATATGTATGTATCAGGGGTGGGTTCTACTTACCTTTACTACCGGTTCGCAAGGGGGCTGCATGCGCAGAAGCATCTTGACGACATCGGGGTTGGTGGGCGGAGCCTCCCGCCGGTTTTACTACCAGTTCTATAGAACTGGTGCGAATCGGGGGCAACCCACCACTGGTATGTATACATGCATATACAGATATATATAAATACAAATTTTTCTCAAATTTTATTTTATTTAAGGATTTTGTTTACAATTTTTTGTTTAATTATAATTTGAGGTCCATTGATATTTCTGCCATTGAAGTTGACACTCATACATTGCCTGGATAATATAGAAACTTCTAATTCTTTATTCCACTTATTTCTTAAAATCTGCATTTCAAAGTGATTTATTTATAACTACTACTTTTTTTTTACTTTATACTTTATTGTCATTGTACATGTATACACAGTATATCCATACAACTAATAGTTTTTATATTTACTTTTAAAGGACTTAACAGAATGTTGTTCTAATATCTCAGGTGTCTCAGAATCTGAAAAAGCTGCTGGTCCAAACAATTTTCTTAACAAACGTTATAGCTAAAAAAATAGCCATTGGGTTATATCCAATAGAAGATATTTATCTCTTGATACAGTGTATGTTAAAAATTCATCTTCATTATCAATTGGTCCAAAGTCAATATCCCCACTTCCATCCTTTCTAGTTATATTTATTACTGTGTACAGAATCTATCCTATTTCAAGAATATAGCATATCATGGGTTTGCACAAGATGTCAGAACATCCTCTGCATTGATTAACAGATATCTAGGGTAAAAAAATAAGATATAGTCATTTCAGTACATAAATGGAGCACTACTTTGTCTAATATATGATTAAATTATGGAATTTACTGCCTCCGAATGGAGTAAGCATCTTAATTTAATATAAAAATATGCATTTGGATGAAATACATGTCATTTAAATCACTTTCTGCTGGCTAATTCCAAACTCTTCAAGCACCACAGAAAAAACTTTTTGGCAGAAGAGCTAAAATGGGGATGAAAAGGGACAGGCAAAGGAAAAATTGACTTATATCCCTATACCAGACTAAAATAAATCCTATGTCATTTCCAACATATTATTGGAAACTCTAGAAATAGATGTAGGAGATGATCAAACTGAGCCCAAGAGACGAGTCAAACAAGTCATAAGTCACAAGTCCCTGCACGTCCGCAAGAGATTTAAGTCCAGCCCACTTTGAATGTCTTCTTAATTCTGGATCATTTTTCTTGACCGCTAGTAGCTCAGATTCTTGTAGGGAGTTTAAGCTTGCAATAAATCTTTATACTCATTTGAACTGCCTGAATCTCCTGATCTTGACAATACTCCTGCCACCATCCTTTTAGTCAGCAAAAAGTTTGGATTTGTCACAGTGTCCCATCACTTTGGCTGGATAGTGCTGAAGAAAATGATAAAGCAATGATGCTGGCTCAAAAATATATGGCACCCAAGGCCATGTTGCCTCAGGGTGTCACCCGCCACTGATGCGAAGATTTGCATTTTTTGAAATAACCTCTGTTTTCAGAAGGCAGGGCATCATTGGCCTCCCCTAAAATAAGCCATTGCCTATTCAGCCTTAGCCTAAAGCCAGCCCTGAATAATCCCAACTCACCTTCACTGACACTGACCTGGGTCACTGAAGAAAGCTTTTGGCTGGTTGCCTTTGGCAAATGTTGTGCAATTCAGCACCCAGAACTTCAGGAGAACAACCTTCTCCACAAAGTTCACCACAGAAAAATCCTCTCAGTTTTTACGTAATCCAAGCCCTTCAGGAGAGTCCAGCAAAGCAAAGCAAAGTGAAACATTTTATTTATTTGTTTGTTTGTTTTTAATGTATTTATTTATTCATTTATTATCATATTTAGAGATTTTTCATATTTAGAGTAACTCTGGATGGTATTGTTGCTTTGTGAAGTACTTTTTTTTTTTCAAAACTCCATAGAGTCTTAAAGATTATTTTAGCATATTCAGTAAGGGGTGGGGGGAAGCAAACCAACTTGATTCTCTCTACTATTTCAAAAGGGACTAAGAAATTTCTGTTAAAAATTCAAAGGTTCAAAAAAATGTTTTAAGAGTCTTATTCCTCTATAGGTTTCTGAGAATGCAGATTATCCAAAAGTTTGAAAGACAAATTGGATCCTCAATGGCATAATTTTATTTCAGTATTATTGATATTTTCAATAAGTAGCATTGCACTATAGCATTTTTTTTTAAATAAATGACTTTGCGTTCTACTTTCATTCATTTATATACTGGAGATAATTACTGTCAGATTAAGCCCATATGCTGAATTAAATCCAGGTGAAATATTGACATGTGAAATTTTAAGTCAAAGCTAATTTACAAAAACTAAAATAAATATCGCTCTTCAAATTGTTAGGGGAGAGGAAGAAAGAAAAGCAACAAAAATGTCATCAGGAAGTCTACCTATGCTAACAACCAATAATTTAATAATTAATATGCTGGAAAATTGCACTTGAGAGCCTGTCATCAATGTGAAAAAACATAGCTTTTATGAAGAATGACAGCTTGTTATTTACAGTTTTTCCACAGTAATTTGTCATACTTGTCAATCAGTTGGATGGCAACACTGAGTTCAATGGAATGTGCAACATAGATGTTTAAAATAATTTGATTTCTTTTTGGCTTTTCTCAGCTTCTAACATCACCTATTGAGGTATTTTTTTTTTAAAAAAAACTACAATTTATTACAGTGGTGGGTTGCTATCGGTTCGCCCCGGATTGGGAAAACTGGTAGTGGCAGTGGCAGTGGCAGGAGTCTCTTCCATCCGCCTGGATGAAGCATTGCATGCACGTGTGCGCATGCACACCCACAAGCGAACTGGTAGTGACGGGTTTTGAAACCCGCCCTTGATTTAGAAATGCTTTTTGTGTGAAATCAAAGATCTGCCTGCTTTACCGGCTTGTTTCTAATAGAAACCAGATTGATGAATGTAAAGCTACCTTATGCCACACAGCTGAACATCTCCTTTTATACTCATGGAAGCCATAACATCAGCCTTACTATTTTATACAGGAAAAGGGCTTTATTTTTGTACCTAGGACCCCACTCTTCCATGAGGCTCCATCAGAATTTTTAAAAAGGCAATTTTCCAGGAAATTACAGTCATCAAGGGGTAATAACTCAGGATGGGGAAGAAAAGGAAAAAGCCTCAAACCCTTTGAGATGCTTTCTGTATCAGGAGGAAAGGAGCTCTTCCTTTTAAGATGCACCATAACACAGCAAGCAAGATTTCTAATTGCAAGGAGCCAATGAAACTGGGTTAGCTGGGCGATATATCTTCAAACTGCTAAAATGTTTTACTGGTAATTAAAAGCATTTGAAGGCTTTGCCCTTGGAATACCTTGAAATGGAAACTCCTGTAGAAGACTTTCTTTTTTGTCACTGCTTCCAGAGTAAAAGTAAAGCTGCTCTACTGGAATATACAATAGATCTAGATGTAAATTCAGATACATAGACATGGGCATAGCCATAGCCATAGGAATACAATAGATGCACTCATGGGAGATATCTGTGGAAAAAAGAAGGGCCTAACTGCTTTTCTCATGTAGCCCTTAATATGGGCTTCTTAGTATAGTCTTTGAGTTCAAAAGTATTCCCAACCTGTTATACCAGGGAAATAGTGCCCATTATGCACTTGGTCTAACAATAATTTTCTGGAAGCTTAAAGAGAAAAATGAATCACTTTTTTTTTTTTTAATTTGATTTATATGCCGCCCTTCTCCGGAGACTCAGGGCGGTTTACAATGCGTTAAGCAATAGCCTTCATTCTTTGTATATTTTATACAAAGTCAGCTTATTGCCCCCACAAACTGGGTCCTCATTTCACCTACCTTAGAAAGGATGGAAGGCTGAGTCAACCTTGAGCTTGGAGAGATTCGAACCAGCAGAAATTGCAGGCAGCTGTGTTAATAACAGGGTGCACTAAACCACTGTACTATCAAGGCTCTTTGGAACCTTATTTAGACTGGCAAATCCTTTAGAGAAGGGGTGTCAAACTTGTGTCGTCATGGCGTCAACACATGATGTATCAGGACTTTTTCACCCTTCGCTAAACTGGGCAGGGGCAGGGCCAGCACATGACGCATCTGGCCTGCGGGCCATGAGTTTGACACCTCTGCTTTAGAGCTTTCTGAGGGAAAATAAAAGCAAAGTGAACTTGCTTCACATACACACACACACACACACACACACACACACACACACACACGTGGAAAAGTAGCCCAGATTAGTTTCAAAGCACTGTGCAAAACTTACAGAAGGCACAGCTGTTTTACCGGTTCAAAGAGAGGTCCTTTACTGATGCTTTTAAGCATTGTGAAATATCTTTCTCTTTGTATTGACACATAGAATCCATTTATACTTAAGAAATAAGATTAAAAATGGGACTTTTTCAAAGCAGGTGCTTTATCTCTATTATGATTATTCTTCAGTTATCTTGTTTGGGTAGCCAGCATCAAAAGTTCAATTTCTCTTATCACAGGATGAAGTCGTTAAAATACCTGTTATTCTGTTTTATAACCATTGTGTATAGATTGAAATGAATTCCTTACCTTTCAAATATTTTTGTGTATGGTCCAGACTGTATGACTTCTTGAGTACACTAAAGGTACAAATTTCTTTCTACTGATGATGTATTCTTATCTCATCAGTATCTAAATAGTGGCATACTTTCTTTTCTCATAGACTTCAGATATCCAAGCATATCCAATACAGTATGCACTCTATTCTTGTGCTTCTTGCGCTGCGAGATTCCCCCCTCTCGCAGGCCTGGCCCTCTATGTTATCAAGGGCCCACCTTAATGACGGATCTTGGGACCCCGAGAGGTGGCATGTCGCAAAAAGGGGATTGAGGGGTTTTTTAAAGACTTTTTTAATTAGACTTTTAAGGGGTTCTGAGGGTGGGGGAGGTTATGTGGGTTTGGGGGAAAACCCACGGGGGTTGGAGACCAGTCCGGCTGCTATTAATGGTGCCGTAGGGGGTTCGGACTCTGGGGGAAAGGGGACTGTTAGAATGCCCTCTAGTGAGGGCTTCTCTATTAGCACGCTGAGTGGGAGGGGCAGGTATGGCGGGAGCAGGGGGCCATATCATGTGGTGGGGGCACGTGCTCGCTATCTCCGAGCGATTGCGTGCCCCGGTCCCCTTAGCTCTTCCCGTTCCCCAGGCTGCTTAGAGTCTCAGCGCCCGAGTCTCCGACTGATGTTATGTAATGCCAGGTCCGTAGTAAATAAAGCCCCCCTCATTTGTGATCTTATTCAAGAGGGGGGAGCGGACCTGGCAGGTATCACGGAGACCTGGTTGGGCCATGAGGGGGGAGTTCCCCTCGTGGAGATGTGCCCATCAGGCTTCCGTGCATTTCATCAGCCGAGAGCTCAGGGCAGGGGCGGGGGGGTGGCGGTCATTTTAAAAGAAGGTCTTGATCCGAGGGAGACCACTGTACCTCAGATAGCCGGATGTGAGTCCCTTTTTGTGAAGTGGGGTCGTGGGGTGCAGATGGGTCTGTTGATCACGTACCTGGCTCCCTGCCACGTGGCAACGACCCTGCCCGAACTCCTCAATGTTATAGCCGAGGTGGCGGCTGATACCCCCAGACTTGTGGTCATGGGGGATTTCAACCTGCCATCCATCGGTGAGACATCTGAGGTAGCTCGGGAGTTCATGGCTTCCATGACGGCCATGGACCTGACCCAAGTAATTCACGGCCCTACTCATATGGGGGGACACACTCTGGACTTAGTTTTTATCTCTGGTCAGTGGTTGAGTGGCCTTGATATAGGGGATGTAGCTATTGAACCCTTGTCATGGTCTGACCACTCGCTCCTTCGACTTGACTTTCTGACCGCTGTACCCCGTCGCAGGGAGGCGGAACCGACCAGGTGGTTCCGCCCCAGGCGCCTGATGGACCCTGATAGGTTCCAGATGGAGCTGGGGCCATTTCCTGAGACTCTAGCTCATGACTCGGCTGACGACCTGGTGGCCGCCTGGGATAGGGCGGCTGCCGGGGCTTTGGACCGGGTCGTGCCTTTGCGGCCTCTGACCCGGCTCCGAACTCACTTAGCTCCTTGGTTTTCCGAGGAGCTGAGGGTGATGAAGCGCCGGAAAAGACGCCTAGAGAGCGGTTGGAGGGCCAGTCGTTCCGAGTCTGACTTGACACTGGTAAGGTCTCATATTAAGACCTACCTAGTGGCGATAAAAGCGGCGAAATCTAGCTATTTTGCCGCTCTTATTGCGTCATCAGATAACCGCCCAGCCGCCCTGTTTAGGGTGACCTGCTCCCTCCTCCATCTGGGAGCGCGGGAGGACCCCTTGCAGGACCGAGCTGAGGATTTTGTACAGTATCTGGATGATAAAATAACTCAGATTCGGGAAGACTTGGCCGCCGACTGGGTTAGTTCAGACGAGATGACTGAGGCAGGCCTTGAGAGTGTTATCTGGGAGGAGTTCGATCCTGTGGCTCCCGAGGACGTGGACAGGATCTTGGGGTGGCTGAACGCAACCACATGTTTATTGGACCCGTGTCCCTCCTGGTTGGTGCTGGCTTCCCGGGAGGTTACACGAGGCTGGCTCCAGGGGATTATTAACGCTTCTTTGAGCGAGGGTGTCCTGCCGGCCGCCTTGAAAGAGGCGGTGGTGAGGCCTCTCCTCAAGAAGCCATCCCTGGACCCGGCTGTTTTGGCTAACTATCGTCCAGTCTCCAACCTTCGCTTTATTGCGAAGGTTGTTGAGAGTGTGGTGGCGCGACAGCTTCCCCAGTACCTGGATGAAGCTGTCTATCTGGATCCGCTCCAGTCAGGCTTCAGACCTGGGTACAGCACGGAAACGGCATTGGTCGCGTTGGTGGATGATCTCTGGAGAGCCCGGGATAGGGGTTCTTCCTCTATCCTGGTCCTATTAGACCTCTCAGTGGCTTTTGATACCATCGACCATGGTATCATGTTGCGCCGGCTGGAGGGACTGGGAGTGGGGGGCACCGTTTTGCGGTGGTTCTCCTCCTATCTCTCCGACCGGTCGCAATCCGTGTTGACAGGGGGGCAGCGGTCGACCCCAAGGCGCCTTGTTTGTGGGGTGCCGCAAGGGTCGGTCCTCTCGCCCCTCCTGTTCAACATTTATGTGAAGCCGCTGGGTGAGATCATCCGTGGTTTTGGGGTGGAGTTCCATCAGTACGCTGATGATACTCAGCTGTACATTTCCACCCCAGACCATCCCAATGATGCCTTGGAAGTGATGTCCCAGTGCCTGGAGGCCGTGCGGGTCTGGATGGGGAGAAACAGGCTTCGACTCAACCCTTCCAAGACCGAGTGGCTGTGGCTGCCGGCGTCCCGGTATAGCCAGCTGACGCCATCGCTGGTTATTGGGGGCGAATCATTGGCCCCCACGGAGAGGGCCCGCAACTTGGGTGTCCTCCTGGATGCGCGGCTGTCTTTAGAAGGGCATATGACAGCCGTGGCCAGGGGGGCTTTTTGTCAGGTTCGCCTGATACGCCAGTTGCGCCCCTTTCTGGACCGGGACTCCCTACGCACGGTCACTCAAGCACTCGTCACTTCTCGTCTGGACTATTGTAACGCTCTCTACATGGGGCTCCCCTTGGGGTACACCCGGAGGCTCCAACTGGTGCAGAATGCGGCTGCGCGGGGGATTATGGGAGCGACGGGGCGCTCCCATGTGACTCCTTTCCTGCGCGAGCTGCATTGGCTTCCGGTGGACTTCCGGGTGCGCTTCAAGGTGTTGGTGATCACCTTTAAAGCGCTCCATGGCTTTGGGCCAGGGTACTTACGGGACCGCCTTCTGCCACCAATAGCCTCCCACCGGCCGGTTCGCTCCCACAGAGAGGGCCTCCTCAGGGTGCCGTCGGCCAGACAATGCCGGCTGACGACCCCCAGGAGGAGAGCCTTCTCTGTGGTGGCACCTACCCTATGGAACAATCTACCCCCAGAGATACGAGTGATCTCCGACCTTCGGATTTTTCGTCGGGCCCTAAAAACTTATTTTTTCCAGTTAGCCGGTCTGTCTTGATTTTAGGGTTAGTTTTAAAATTTTAATATTGATTTTAAATTGACAAGTTTTAAATTATGGGCCAAATTTATAAATTATTTTAACTTTATTTTTTAACTGTGATGTTTTGTATAGATGTTTTTATCTTGGCTGTTCACCGCCCTGAGTCCGAAAGGAGAAGGGCGGTATAGAAATTTGAATAAAGTAAAGTAAAGTAAAGTATTATTCTCATATAATAATATAATAGTAGCCCCATGACTTTTGATGGGAAGGGAGTTGCTTACTCTCTCTGAAAGGGCTCGCATTCTAGGCATCCTCCTGGACTCGCGGCTGTCCTTAGTGGACCATCTGATGGCCATGACCAGGGGGTATTTTGCACAGGTCCGCCTGGTGCGCCAGTTACGCCCTTTCCTAGACAGGGATGCCCGCTGTACAGTCACCCAGGCTCTCATTATTTCTCATTTGGACTACTGCAATGCCCTCTACATGGGGCTGCCCTTGGGGTGTACCCGGAGGCTCCAGCTGGTCCAGAATGCGGCCACACGGGTTGTTACAGAAGCTTCCTGTTTCTCCCGTGTTACACCTCTCCTGCGCAAGCTGCACTGGTTACCGGTGGTCCTTTGGATCCGCTTCAAGGTGCTGGTACTTACCTATAAAGCCCTACATGGCATGGGCCCGGGGTATCTGCAGGACCACCTTTGCCTGCCTCCCACTGCCCTGTCCCACTCACATAGGACTGCTCTCCTCTGGGTGCCATCGGCCAGACAATGTCGGTTGGTGGCGCCCAGGATAAGGGCGTTCTCTGTGGGCGCACCGACCCTATGGAATGGGTTACCCGCGGGGCTCCGGAGGGCCCCTGACCTCCGCTCTTTCCACTGTGACCTGAAGACATGGCTTTTTCAACAAATTTGCTGGTCTGATGGGTGATTTTAATTGGGAGATTGTAATTGATTATTTTAGTAGTAATTTTTATTGTTTTCATCATTTTAATTTTTGTGAGCCGCCCGGAGTCCTTTGGGAGAAGGGCGGCATATAAGTATAATAAAATAAATAAATAAATAAATAAATAAATAAATAAATAAATAAATAAATAAATAAATAAATAAATAAATAAATAAATAAATATTGCTTGATTATGTTTTATTAAGTAAGAGTTCAAAAGTTCACAGTGGTCTTCTGAAGGATCTGTTCCCAACCTGGTCTTTCAGGCCTTCCAATAATGCAGTCACTGCTATTGTAACTGAGTCCATCCACCTTGCTGCTTGTCATCGTCCTCCCATTTTCCCCGCCAGTAACATAAGTTTAATTAGAAAGGCAGGCCTCACATAATGTGTTCAAAGTATGATAATTTGAGCTTGGCTATTTGTGCTTCAAGTGAAAACTCTGGACTGCTTTGTTCCATAAGCAATTTGTTTTCTTGGCTATCTATGGCATTCTAGGGGAATCTTCTCCAACATCAAACTTTAGAAGCATCATGTAATGGATAAAGAGGATGCTCTTGAAAGATAGAAGGAAGAACCACTACCAAGGCAATGACCAGAGAAATGAAACCTGAGCCTAGGCTAAGAAAGTAATTTGAGAAAATGACTCAGACAGCCCCTTCCCCATTATAATAAGAATAAAACAGGGAAGAAAAGTAAGACATTCAGAGTTGCAAGATTCTCTTACTATAGCTAAAAAAAGTAGTTTAGATATGCAGTGTCTGCTTCTTAATTTGATAGGGCTGAAACATTAACATTCTATGCTACTTTTTCAAAGTCCAACTTTTATGCTTTTTGTAATATTGCTTCTTGTCTCTTTTTACAGCTCTCTGAAATACTTTAAGTTTCTTCATGAGATTTTTGTTGTGTCTTTGTCTTCTTGTTTTGGCAATCTCACATCCAATTTACTTTCTTCTATTCTTGGTCTTTAGCAATCTCTTTCGCATTCATCCTTTGATTTCATTCCATGTTTCCTGTGGTTGTCTATAAATAACTTTTAGGACTTCAAAGTGATTCCTCCCATTATCCAGTACAATATCATCAGTAATGTTCTATTGTCTATTCATTTGGTCTTCATGGTAAAATATAGGAGTGGCTCACTACTGTCTTTTCCCATTCTACTCCAACTTATTTGTGTACCTATGATGACCAGTATATATACCTTTTGGCTTTAGTGGACAATTGGGATAATTTTCATAACTTGGGTGATCCTAATGGAAGAATGATGCTTTTGGCATACACTCACAGTGTTCTTCATTCATCACTCTTAGAAATATACTCCTCCCCCCACCCCATAGCCACAATGAATCAACAGGGGTGAGGACTTGAAGAAGTGAGTCATTGTCAAGTCATGTGGGAGGCTGAATTCCAGCCTCCCACATGACAAGTGGAATGCTTAGCATCATATTAAATCATATACTGGAATGAAATAAGAGACATTGGGATTATGTTGCACTATGCACTATTATATATGCACTATGCTATGTTTGTGTGCTGGACAGACGTGTCTGATAGGATCAGTGTAAAATGGAAATCAAAACCAAGCGCCAAAGCTAGAAATGGAAGGAAACTTAAGATGTGTAAAACTGTCAGTTAAAATTATTAAGTATTCCGAAAAGCTCAAGATAGCACACATACCTATCTGTCACAGTAGCATATGGTAAAATCCAAAGGGAGAATAAGAAATGATCAGCCAAAGGAATTAAAGGTGTGAGAAAAAAGAAAAAGAAATAAAGCTAGATTTACTTTATATAAACAATATTTGCTATTCGTCTGCATACCATTTTACCCTTGCAAATCATCTTTGCTTCCATGCTGTTTCAACAGTCAACATATTGCCTTTTATTCTTTAAACTTTCTACCCATTATTTTTCTTAAATATTATTTGCTTTTGCAATTCAGTTCTCATTCATTCTCTTTATATGACCACCAAACCACCTCAGTGTGTTTCTTTTCATATTTTATTTCCATCATTCACTTTTGAATTCATTCTACATTCATTCACCACCCATTCATTCTTGGTCTAGCTCTTGTTTAAAGCATACTCTTCTCAAGTGCCCCATTCACACTGCATTCAACTTACTTTTATGCTTTTTCCTGTCTCAACTCTCATTTCAATAGAACAAAATGGGCAGAAGATGCTTTTAGAATCCAGCCTCTTTTGATCCTTTCAATTAGAGCTCTATTTTCTTATAAATTTCATGTACGTCTACAACCAGAACATGTGCACCTTAAAATCTTGCCATTCATTTCACCATTTTAGTAAACATTTTATAGAAGTGCATCAATTCATCTTCTGAATCTAACTTTTCACCATTTATGTATAATTTGGCTTTTTTTTTCAGTTTCCTTTAGATTTTCCTCTCTCTCTCTCTCTTCTCTCTCTGCTCAGTGCCAAATCATTTACTCAGTGTTTAGTTTATTTTCATACATTTTGTTTCCATCATGTACTGCTCTTTTCCCAATCAACAACTAACATTCAATACTCCATACTCATGTAATATAGCTTTCCTAATTTAATCCATGACAAACTTTAGACTCTAGAGGCTCGGGCATTCTTTGAAAATATCTGTTTATTTCATTTAATTGGCAAAACCAACAAATTAATTTTTATTGTTATTTTTTAATAGTGTTTATAATTTCTTTTAGAGCATCTTGGAGATGGCCTTGAGGGAAATATTCAGAAACTATCACAAAAACAAAAAGGGCAAAATAATTCTTTGAGCCCTGGGAAAAGAGGTGATGTTGGCATGGAACTCAGGCTGTCTCCTCTCTGACTTTCTGAAATACAAGACAGAGGCAAGAAAAAACACAATTTTATTTGCAAGATATTATTACTAACAACTAATTCTACTCTTCTTATGAAGTCTATTTCCTGATCTGGACAATTTTGAAGAGCTGACATTCCTAAAGGACAAAAAATAATAATTTCAGTTGTAGAGCACGGTTTGTTGTGGCCCGTCAGTGGCCTGTGCAGCTGATTCCTGATTCCGACAGTGAGGAGACTGGTGTGGTGATGCGCCAGCAGCCTGTGCAGCTGGCACTCAAGTCAGACAATGAGGAGGCTGGAGAAGATGTGGTGCCAGAGGCAGGGATTCAGCCAGGGCCGTCAGAACATCCAGAAGCTCCCATAAGTGAAGAGGAAGAAGAGGAGGAGCCTCTTCTTGATGCACGAGCGCGCAGAGCTGCCAAAAGGCAGGAGTGGCTCCTCAGGAGGAGGTCTCCTCGAGAGTAAGGCTTGGGGCTAATTGGCCACTCCCCTAGCCTATTTAAGGAAGGATGACGACTGAGGCAATTTGCAGGAAACAACTTCATTCATATTCCTTTGTGTCTTGATTCCAGAAACATTTGATCGGCTCTTGCTCCTTTCTTGTCAGTTTTCCTGTAAATTGCTTCTGGGCATTCTGCCAACCACAGTAAGATTACGGTTATCTGAAATACTGTGCTTCAGAATTGAGTTATTCATCTTTGGATTCTTGTTGGCTGTAATGAAGTTAAATTAACAGCCCTTGTTCAGAAAAGACTGCTTTAAACTGTACTTGTGTTGGAACAACTACTAAAAAAACTCATTAGTAGTCCTTAATTAGTAAACTAAGGTTTGTATGGACTTTGTGTGTGCTGCGTTTTTTGGGGTCCGTAGCTGCGGCAGAACACTATTTTGCACTTTAGACATTTTCGATATTAATCAGAAATGTATTTTTTATTCACTTCCTGCTTTACATTTCCATTGCAAGCTAATTATAGGTATCTTATAAATTAGACAACACCTATTCCAGAACAGGTAATAAGAGGGGGGAAGCTAAGGAAAGGGAAATGGGGTTGATAGAAATCACACTGTAAGAGGTTGCTCTTTCAATGTGTGGGTAATGGAAGAAGTGTCACATACATTCTGAATCTTGCTCTCCAGGTGTAATGGTATGTGGAAATGACCTTGGCAGACTGGAAGGAGGGAGAGGGAGAGATGCTGCTTTGGGACCAATCAAGATAAAAGAAGGCATAGCTCACAATTGCAGGAAAGTTATCAATGTGAAGCAGAGCTCCAATTATAAATATACTATGACATGCAGAAAGGTGTCCCTTTTGCAGGTGCTAATATCATTTTAGAACAATGTTCGCAACGTGAAGCAAACACACGGATGCTCCAGTTAGCATAATGCCTGCATTGGACTATATTGGTCTTACTAAGATAACACAAATAACCAGCCATTTCTTCTGCCAAGCAGTTTACGTAACTTTGTCTACTGCAGCATACAGTCTTGAAAGGCTGAATTCATCATCTAGCAGACGTTTAGTTCTCCCGTCATCACATTGGAGGCTTGGAAAGTGTCACTTCCTTCCCCTTCCTCTTCCCCTTCCTTTTCATGTTATTTTCACCCACCCATATTTCAGTGCCTGTCTCAACCTTCAGGAGGACTATAAGAACAAAAAGAAAAATGGCCACAAAGATGGAGTTCTTATAAAAGTTCCTTTTTCAATGATCTTGATTCAATCACAGCCCCAAAGGGACTTTTAATCATCTGATAAGGGACTTTTAATCATCTCACATGGGGAAGTTATTTGATCAGGAGACTTAATTTTGTCCCAAACAAGGCCAAATCTGTTTCCAAATCCATCATTTAAGTCCCTTTGGAGTCCACATGATCAGAGTCATCCACAGGAACTTGAGGCTTTCTTCAAAATGACAAAAGCAATATCACACCATTTCAGTGAAAATTCTGCCCTTTACAGGTTTCCATGCAATGTCACAAGGCACATCCAAGAGGAACAGAACTTGGGTTGTGATAGTACAACATTGCTTTTGTCATTTGCCCCCTCTCTCCTTGACTAACCCAGGAATGCTTCTGTATATGACATGGGTTTTTTTTCAATGCGTTGTGTGTTTGTAAAATGGAATGCCCAGGCCTGAATTTGAACAAAGTGTATTTTCTACATTTTATTGCTGCAAAGCAACTTGGAAGGCTTTCGGTTTTAAAGGGCATTTTAAAAAATGCTTTAAAAATTAAGAAGTGAGAAACATGTTGTCATGAAAAACAGAGCTGCCATTTCCTTCCACAACTCTGGCAACTCATATTTGATTTAACCTTTCTGTTTTTCTTTCTACTTGGTGCCCTGAATGTTCTCCTTCTGCCATCTGTAATAAACAAGTGCTAATCAGCTCTAATTTTCAGGATTCTTCCTTTCTCTTCTGGGCAGGGTTAACAGAGGTATGCCTTAAACACATTATGATTCTGTTTATTGTTTATTTATATCAGAAAAGAGATAAAATTGAAATTAGGAGAAACATATTTTTTTTTAACCAACGGACGAGGCTTCAAGATTTGTTGGAGTGTTGCTGCAGGCTACTTCTAGATTAAGCATACAAATGTCCTTTTTGATCTAAAGGTCAAGTCTTGTTGCTTTTTAAAAAGGAGAAAAAATAATGACAGAAAGTTTCCTGCTTCCACTGAGAACAGGCTTTAAATGCTAACAGGGAGTTCTTAGCCTATTCTGCAACTTTCATAAAAGGATTCTTACTGCAAAAACACAACCCCAAACTGCTACTCAGGCAAAAATGACAATTATATGTCCAAGTTATCCAAATCTGGGTGACCATTATATGGCAGCAGAGTTTTCTTTACACCTGGGTTGCCATCTAAAGGCCTTCCAGATTTTGGTTCTCCAAATCTGCAAGCACGCTTCCTGTTTTACACGAGAATTTTGTTTTTGTGAGGAAAAAATACAGTAAGATTGCAAATTCCAACAGTAAGTTATGGTCCCTTGGGCCTGCTTGTGTTTAATGTACTTGTTGATGAGCAGCATTTATTTATTAAAGGGATTTATATTCTGCTGATGTCTGAAAATCTCAGCTGTTTAGAGAATAAAGCAAACCTAAAATATAAGATAACATAAACCAGTTTTGACTTTTTCCCAGCTAAAGGTCCTTTTTCTTTCAAAGCTTCAGCAGTAAAATAACCAGATTATGGAATCCCCATGCAACTGTCCTGTCCTCTTTATGGATTGAGAGATGACACACATACCTATCACATAACAAGCTCAAGTTGCCTTTAGTTTGGGTTTTAACCCATTTTTTTTTAAAAAAAAATAATGCTATATATGCACGCTGATTATATCAAAACAGTGTCTGACAAGTGAATGTTTTCACTTCGGCATAGATATTATAAGAAATAGTTGGCAATACTGTAAAGCTATTTGTATTGAGAGAGAACATATCTGAGAGAGAAACTCAGTTGGTGATTGGCTGTTTGCTAAGTGCTTCTTTAAACAAAGGAGTTGGTCGCCTACGAATCAGTTATTGTACTAACACAACAATAGCCTGAGAATTGTTCTTTAATCCATTATTCAATTTCATTAAAGAAAATGGAAACTCGCCAGGACAATAGTACATTAAAAGGTCAATGTCATAATTATATGTTACACCATTAAGAAATGTTTTGTTTTGTTTCAAAATAGTAATAAATCAACCAGGAATAGATGTTTCTAAGCCTCTTTATTAAATACATCAACCAAAAGAAATTTTAAGCAAATTCCAAGCGTAGTGTATTTTCCAGTTGTGAGCAGACTAATTCAGTTGAGAACTAAATAGGTATGATGAACTTCTAGATGTTAAAGCACCAACTTCATCCCCAAATTAAACTATTCTCTGTTTTAAAATCAGAACATTTCCAGTTAGCCCTCATTCTCAGTCTCACTTAAAGTATTTGCAACTCTAATAATAACAACAACAACAACAACAACAACAACAACAACTTTATGGTCATTGTACGTGTATAAACAGTATACCCATACAACGAAATTCACTTAACACCCAAAGACCAGGTCCTACACACATAACAATCCCCAATCACACCCCCACCCACCACAAATTCCCCACCCCTAAACCAACCAAACATCCACACAACAGACCAAGTAATGTTGTCCAACAGCTCACTGATTGATTGATTGATTGATTGATTGATTGATTTATTATCGAATTTATATACCGCCCTTCTCCCTAAGGACTCAGGGCGGTGTACAGCCAAAGTAAAAAACATAGATACAAACATTAAAATACAGTTAAAAAGATATATATGTGTTTGGCCCCATAATTAAAAGAACAATAACAGACCTATTAAAAACATTTTTAAAAGTGTTAAGCCAGCCCGGCTTGCTGAAAAAGAAAGGTCTTCAGGGCATGGCAGAAGGCACCGAGGTCATGAATTCTTCGTATCTCTGGGGGCAGTTGATTCCAGAGAGCAGGTGCCCCCACAGAGAAGACCCTCCCCCTGGGGGCCACCAGTCTACATTGCTTGGCCGATGGCACCCTGAGGAGGCCCTCTCTGTGGGAGCGCATAGGTCGGTGGGAGGCCATTGGTAGCAGCAGGCGGTCTCGAAGATATCCAGGTCCTATGCCATGGAGTGCTTTAAAGGTGATAACCTTGAAGTGCACCCGGAAGACCACTGGGAGCCCATGCAGCTCACACAGGAGAGGTGTTATGTGGGAGCGCCATGCAGCTCCCGTAACTACTCACGCGGCCGCATTCTGGACCAGTTGGAGTCTCTTGAGTGTTCTTCAAGGGGAGCCCCATGTAGAGAGCATTACCGTAGTCCAGGCGAGAGGTGACGAGGGCATGAGTGACTGTGCACAAGGAATCCCGATCAAGGAAGGGCCGCAACTGGCGGATCAGGCGAACCTGATAAAATGTGGAAAAATTCCAAACCAGCCTCTTTGTGACTCAGCTATACCATAGCTCAATTTTCAAGGAAGAACAAATTGCTCTGAATAGGACATTTATTTAGCCAAAGCCAGAAATAATTGCTTTCTCATTTATCTATTTATTTCCTTCTTTCCTTTGAATCATACATTCAAAACATAAGTTCACTACTTCTGTTTATAAAAACTACTTAAAAGAAATTGCAAAAAACAACAATCCTGAAAATAAAAGTCTACATTCATTTATTTACTACTGGGTTGACTTGGACCAAGAAGTTATCAATACTCAAGATTTGAAACTTTTGACTTTGCTTGATGATAGCTATTGACCTTTGTATAACAAATCCCACTTTGGGATATGGTGTATTTCATTTACATTTCACAACAGGCATGATCATTTCCTTTTCCATGTAATTTTATGAACTTCTTGATTTCAATAGCATATAAGGAGTTGAATATAATTTCATGCAGTTTTTGGTTATATTTTTGCTTAGACTAATGGAGTTGGATTTGGGAAATCAAATAATGTCTTAGGAAAGAAAAACAATTGATTTTATCTTTGAAATATATACAATAAAGTGTGCTTTGGATAAACAAGGCGCTTTGTAACGCCACAGAAATGAGTATAATTCCATGGTCCTGTTATATCATGTTCTGATCCCCCCTAGAAGGTTCTGTTCTCTCCCCACCACCCCAGAATTTACTTTTATGTTTGTTCCATGAATAACATGCCATTTACTAAACAAGGTTTTTGAAATTTTTGGAAGAGGAGGTGGTTTACAAGCTATTTCAAACCTATTCTATTCCTCAGGGGGACCATGACAAAATATCATCAATCATGTCCTTTTCTAGAAGAATCACTTTAAGGAAATGACAAATTGTTGTCAGAGCAACTGACTCAGTAGGTTTCTGAAAGGAAAAAAAAAGAATAATTTTCTGGGATCTGCTGCCCCTGAACTTTCCATGGAACTAATTAATTCTCTTCTCTTCTCTTCTCTTCTCTTCTCTTCTCTTCTCTTCTCTTCTCTTCTCTTCTCTTCTCTTCTCTTCTCTTCTCTTCTCTTCTCTTCTCTCCTCTCCTCTCCTCTCCTCTCCTCTCCTCTCCTCTCCTATCCTATCCTATCCTATCCTATCCTATCCTATCCTATCCTAATCAATAGTTGTATATTTGTTAAAACTACTGTACAATAGCAACCACGCTGACCATGTGAACCAGTAGTGAGATTCAAATCCCATCACTACTGGTTCACTCGTGGGTGTATGCGCATGTGCAGAGACATCTGGGTGGGTGGGTGGAGCCTCCCGTCGCCACCACTATTGCTTTGCCCAATCTGGGGCTAACCAGTAGCAACCCATCACTGATGTGGAACATACACTAGATCTAAAAGAATATTCCCAGACTCTTTAGGTAGTCCTTGACTTACAATCATAACTGACCCTGGAATTTTGGTCATAAATTGTTGTGGTCCTATGTCAAATCATCATGCGATTGGATTTCATTTTACAACCATTTTATGATGGTAAGCAAATCATTATGGTCATAAGTCTGAATCCGCTGATTCAAAGGGCATTTTTCCCCAGAAAACAACAAAAAAGTTGCAAAATGCAATTATATGACCATGCAAATCTGCAACTGATAATAAATGCAGTCCAGTTGCCAAGTACCCAAAATGCGATCACATGAACATTGGGAGTGGTGCAGCAATTGTAACTTTGAGGATGAATTATAAGTATTGCCTCCCCTCCCCCCAAATCTTTTGTAGCTGAATGGCCATGAAGTGACCAGCTGTAAATTGAGGATTATTTGTATATTTTCACAATACTGAAAGTTAAACTGGCTGATTTTCCCCAGTATTCTAAACTGAATTATTCTTAACTTTGGTTAGGTTTGTTAGAGTATTTATGTATGTGCCTTAATGGATGATATGAACTCAAACCATTTGCTTAATTAAGATTTGGGATATTGTGTAAACATAGAAAATAGGAAGCAGGTTATTCATGCTTGCATGGAAGCTTTTACAGTGGTAAATTCATTCTGCATAAATCAGCATCTATCAATTTAACTAAAAAGTGAAGGAGAAAATAGGGAAAATTCTTCTGAAAGCACAGTCCCTACTGAAGCAAATCTGAACTTCTAGAACAATCCTCTATTAAGACTGCATGTTTTCCTTCTTCTATTATTCTACTGCAAGGCCAGTGGTCTTTCTGAAAATGTCATAAATCAGAGGTCTTCAAACTTGGCAGCTTTAAGACTTGTGGAATTCTGCTGGCTGGAGAATTCTGGGAGTTGAAGTCCACAAGTCTTAAAGCTGCCAAGTTTGAAGACTTCTGTCATAAATGATCATCTATCCATATGTACTACAAATCCTTTCTGTTAATGCTTGTCCACAATCCTGGAATCTCTTCTGTAGTTAGAAAACAGAAAAGAATCAGGATGTATTTCATCCATTTTGTGAACCATCGCTACTAATAAGAGGTTATCTGACTCTAGATTGAGCTGTACTTCATCCTAGCTGTGTTGCCTCAGGCTTCTCATCCATAAGTGAATATGGTAATTTTCAAGCTCATATACTAGTGTCTGTCCATTCTGACCCATAACCAGTTCAGTGTTGGTCTAAATAACAAGTTCTCACATGGAAGGGAGGGTCAGGACTATATATGAGCTAGTCTTATTGTTGAGCTTCCATGGAGGCTCAGATACTTCCAAAAATAAATGGAATTTTTTTTTGTACATTACTATAGTATTTTTAAAATATTTCTGCACTACTTGTTTCTGTGTTCACTAAAAATGACAAAACAAAGCAAGAGTTTCATCAGCAGAAAAAAGCATATGTTGGTATTTATTCAGCTGGAACTTGTTTTCTAATGTTGATTAATGACTTGCATTGTTTGTCAAATGTGCTTTAAGGCACTGATGTGAGATGTACAGTGTTGGCCTAATAGCAAATATCAAGATTAATGACTTACAAATTATTATCTCTGATTACCTCTGCACTTATGTCAGATAAGATAATGCCATTCATACAGAGAGAGAGAGAGAGAGAGAGAGAGAGAGAGAGAGAGAGAGAGAGAGAGAGAGAGAGAATTTTTATATATACAATGCTGCGGAATTTCTTTAATTGTCATTTGGCCACTGTTTAATTATCTGGGGTAATTAAGTTATATGAGATAAATCAGGATGATTTTTAACTATGAAAATATATTTAGGTTGTATTGGGCTATTATTTCAGGAATTTTTTTTTTAAAAAAAGCAAACAGAAGTGCAACGGGAGAGGTAAAAGAAGAATAGAGTGTCCAGATTAGATCCTAGAGCTATGATCTGTCTCTTCGCTCATGCTGTATCAGTGAGAATGAACAAGAAGAGCCCATCTTATTGGGAGAATGTTAGTTATTCCCAGTCTTATTATGTGATTTTGTATGATCATGGTTTGTTTATTGGGTTTTGTCTTGTTTTTATTATCGTTATTTTGGTTTTCAGTTTTGCTTTATCTGTTTGTTTTTGCTTTGCAAAATTACAATATAGAGTGTAGGGTGACTTTATAAATGTGGAATCCTTGGTGCTCTCTGAGCTTGATTGTTTTCATGCAGATGTTTCATTACACAGCTAGGTACCATTTTCAATGGTAGAAGGGAGTGCACTTTGCTCTTATTTTTATATATAGCAGTTTGTTTTGTAAGTATTGGTGGTGGTGTTTGCTCCTTGATAGTTCCTTGATTAGGCTGTTATTTACTGCTTGACTGTTTGACTGGTAGTAAACCTGGTGTTAAATAATAGCCACATACCAAAGACAAATTATTTTTTCAAGCTCTCTATTGTCTTCAAAGGCACATGGGGGAAAATAGCTTTGGTACCGGTAGTCAAGTTTAGAAAGATGCTTTGGCTAAGGTACCCTAGGAAGATAATAACAGCCATATTTTAATTATTCTTTCTCAGAAAAGAAAAAACCCAGTCATCTGGGTGGATACCATCCAATCTCATAAGGAAGTTTTTTAAGGAGAAAACTGAGTGACTACAGAATCTATCCACACTAACAATTTATAACATCATCCAATCATCACTAAAGTGATACATGGCTAAATGTGGATAAGCTTTATATCATCACAGCACTATCTAGTCCAAGCAATAAATCGTTAAAGTGTATAATCTTGGAGTATCATTCTAAGGAGATTTCAGACTTGGGGAGTGTGCATGCAACTCCTTTCAAATTATAGTACTAAACATGCAACAGTCTTTAGAGGGGACTGTGCCTCTAGAGAGGAATTGAGTTTGCATTCCTCTCCCACAGAACTTTCAACATGTGAATTCTTTTTTTTAATTTTAATTGAAAGTTTGCCTCAAGGTTACATGATACTTGTGTGTTCATATACAGTCGTCATAGTTAGGACTATATATTTGTAAATATAATGAAGAGACAAGAAATCTATAGATTAGATTAGATTAGATTAGATTAGATTAGATTAGATTAGATTTCTTTATTGATCAAGTGTGATTGGACACACAAGAAATTTGTCTTTAGTGCATATGCTCTCAGTGTACACAAAAAGAAAAGATACATTCATCAAGAATCATAAGGTACAACATTTAATGATAGTCATAGGGTACAAATAAGCAATCAAATCTTACTAGGAAACAATCAATATAAATCGTAAGGATACAGCAACAAGTTACAGTTATACAGTCTTAAGTGGGAGGAGATGGGTGATAGGAATGATGAGAAGATTAATAGTAATAGTAATGCAGACTTAGTGAATAGCTTGACAGTGTTGAGGGAATTATTTGTTTAGCAAAATGATGGCATTTGGGGAAAAACTGTTCTTAGGTCTAGTTGTTTTGATGTGCAGTGTTGTGCTGTTTTGAAGGTAGGAGTTGAAACAATTTATGTCCAGGAAGTGAGGGGTCTGTAAATATTTTCACAGCCCGCTTTTTGACTCATGCAGTATACAGGTCCTCAATAGAAGGCAGGTTGGTAATAATTGTTTTTTCTGCAGTTCTAAAAAAACCCCCTGCAGATGTTGATAAAATATAACTTACAGCATCCCTATTCGGTCCCATGCTGGCTTGGAATAATGAGATATCAGTACATCAGAGGAAGGACTCTATTCATTTCCTGTAATCTATACATTCAGAAATCACACATTTGTTGAAGTCTGAGCTTGCTCTTATGATCCAGTTTATTTATTTTTTATCTTCTTAGTGAACTTGTACTGGTCATATTAATGGGCCTTACAATAAGTATAAAGAAGATTAAAGTACTCTTAAATATGAAAATACACTAAAACTGTTCACAATCATATAAAGATATTTAGTATTTTCTAAGTGATATGACATTGGATGCCATGTTCTAGGACACTCAAACTAGCAAAAGCAGCTTCCTCTGCTCTGTTTTGAGAGAGATAATTCCAATATGTATATGCATATAGCATTGTGCATAGATGAAAAGAGCAAACTGTTATATTTTTGCCTTTACTGCTCCCATGCAATTTGAAAGGAAACGGAAGTAAAACTGTATTGTGGGGCAGAGGGGAGGAGAATCACATTAGTGTAAATTTTGGTAGCAGTACATGCTCTCACATAAAAGCACCAATTCTGCCAAGATATTTCTGCATAAGTAATTCCTAGCTTTGAACTTTACTAGATTAGAAGCCTGGTGGCTCAGTGTCTTAACGATGCTGGAGATGGTCTCTGCACCAGCAGTTCAAGTCCTAACACTGAGTGGTGGGGTGAGTTCCCATCACTTGTCTCAGATTCTGCCCACCTAGCAGTTTGGAAGAATGTTCTTTGCAAATAGATAAATAGGTACCACTTTGGTGGGGAGACCTGTTGGTGCTCCATACAGGCAGTCTGATCCCTGCCAGCTGTTAACTTTCCTGGTTGCAAGGCAGCTCGGGGGGAGGGAAGGACCTTGGATTCTTCTGCAAAAAAAAGCTGTTCAACTTACTTTCTGGTGCAAAGCTAGCTCACCTTTTTGTGGTGCACTGTGGGAAGCATGCAAATGTCTATCTGACAG
This sequence comes from Pantherophis guttatus, assembly GCF_059756535.1. Lineage (NCBI taxonomy): Eukaryota > Metazoa > Chordata > Lepidosauria > Squamata > Colubridae > Pantherophis > Pantherophis guttatus. Next base: position 225,899,638 of record NC_142063.1, on the reverse strand, counting down.
AGTTGGTAAACAGGTAGCCAAACTACTACTCAGCAATAGCATTGTAGTCTTCTCACTAATATAACAGTGTCATCCGCTGATAATAATAATCTTACTAGAAGCCCACATGCTCTGCAGACCATGGACATGCTAGTACAAACCAGCTATAGCTGTTTACTGAAATGAGTTCTTTCACCAACATCACTGTGTCCAATTATGTTAGATCTAGCTTAGGAAGGCTTACACTGAATTGGACAGAAGTCTGCCAAATATGAACATTTCAGAATTGTGTCTGTTTTACTTTCTGCTCCTAAAATCCATGATACACAAAATGTTTTAAAGCAAGATGGGATTGTGCACATACTCTTCAAGTTATTACAGAATTCTCTGTTGCCTTTGCAGCAAAACCACAACACAACAGCTATTCCTCTGAAGCTAGGGGAGTCATTCTTAATAAATCTGAATTGTGTTGATGCCACGGTACAAATTCTTTTCAATAAGCCTTCTGTTTTGATTCACTGAATGGTCTGTAACATATGCAAAATAAATGGAAGGAGCATAATCCTCTGAATGCCACCAGATCTGAGTTAGACAGCCCAGATTTATAGACTTTGAAGAGGTAATGTAAAATCGATCATAGAACAGATGGATTCATGATCTTAAAAGTAGTGACTGTAACAGTTCTCTATAACTCTGTACATTGAAGTATGACATAAATACTGTTCAGCTATACTTCCATTTTCATTTGGAGGTAAAACATACTTGTATCATCCAGTGCAAGAATACATAGCTTTTTGTTATCATTTTCTTGCATGTAAACTGAGTGATATTGTTTTCTGAATTAATATGATAAATATTGAATAATTCACAAAGAGAACAGGTTTTGACATTCCAGAGTTTACATAGCTGTTTCATACTTGGTAAATGAGTAAGATATCTATAATTTCTTTCATATATTAAAGGAATTAAACTGAACAAGATAGCTTTCCAAAAATCATGCATAAAAACCAGTTGGGAAATTAAAAATAACAGTGATATAATTCTGATGGTTATAGAACTCAGTTAAAGTAATGATGCAAGGTATCTTAAAAACAGATTAAGAAATTAAAATATAATTGCTTGTAGAGTTTAACCTTTTTAAAAAGCATTGCTTGGTTAATTGGTTAAAACCTGTACTAGTCATAGCATTCAAATATTGAGAGAACATGTGACACATCAACCTGTCATTTTTATTTTCAGTGATTTCTCTGTATTTCTATTTTTAATTTGTTTCTTTCTCCAACTCAGTGTTGTATTTTTCATAAAAGAGTCTGTGTGAAAAATCTCAGAGATGTGTGTGTACCTTTCTCTTAATAGAATTTTTTCATCACCCTGTCTTTATAGCTGATTATTGTTTTTATGGCATTTTTGCCCCACTTTTCCAGAGTTTTATAAAGTGGTCCTTTTCCATTTTTGTTCTGTTTGGGGTATTAATTTTTTACTAGAAAGTTGATATTCCAGACATTTATGAAGTCCAGTTGCTGGGGTGAACATCACACCCACCTTTAAAATTGGACCACGATGCCACCAAAAAATTAAGCTGCCACATCTTCCAGATGTCTCTGAATTCATAACCATGCAGAACTATTTGCAAATAAAATAATTGTACATATAAAAGTGTGGGTAAGAGTAGCTTCTGAAGTGGCTGCACAACTACTTTAACAAGCTCTCTTATATGATAGCTCCAAAATACCTCTTTTAAAGAATTTATACAACTTTGACCTTCCAGTTGACATCGCGGTGAGAATGGCTTGGAAAATATCCAAGCCCTGCAAAATCCAGTCGGTAACCACTGTTGGGAGACCTTATGGGGTCAAAGCCACCTTGTAGGGGTGGCAAAGAAAGGAGAGGCACTTCATGGACCACAAGAAACTTGCAATTTCCTCATTAGGTCCGAAGCAAGCTCTCCCGAAAGGCAGCAGGGACGACAGCCATTTTTGGCAGTCACAAGCTGGGACAACTGGGACCATAAGATTTGTGCTGGGTCCGTGGACAGAGCATTGAAACTGGGTGAGATAACCTCCAACTCTTACTTCAAAGATTTAATTTAAGTACAAGAATTTTAAAAGATAATCTCCAAGCATTAAGGAAGCGGTGATTAGACACACAGAGAACATTAAAGACTGAAAATTAAGAGGCAAAAGAAATGTCCAAGAGAAGCTTTAAAATACAGAAAGCCTGGAAAAAAGCTTAAACAATTTGAGGTGATTTTTGGGAGAAACTATCTTGCTTATTTGTATTTTTAAGCCCCCTGGATTTATTGGATAATCAGCTGTTTTTGACATACTGTTTAATGTTGGACTTGGGAGCAGGAGACCCATCTACTGGAAGAAGAGGATCACTACAGCACTACAGCGTCAGTACTCTTAGTGAAAGTGAGATCCAATACAGATAAAGTCAAATACACAAAATAGAAGAAAGTAAATAACACCTAGAAGGCGGCCTGACCTTGATTCTATTCTAGAAGACGATTTGGATATTTTGAAAATACCTAATGAGTTTTTTTTTTTCCTCTTGAAGATTTCTAAGATGAACTAAATTGCAAATAACTAAACTTTATTGAAACTGGCTATTGGATTATGGATTTGAAAGACTGGAGGAACCTAGTGGATTAATTTGGATTTGGATTAATAAAGCTATTTGACAGAACATTCTATGAGGCAAAAGCAGAAAAGTGATAGAAGAAAAGAGAAAAGAAGAAAAGTTAAATAAGACTTTAAAATTTGGACAATTGGGAAGATATGTAATTAAAAAAATCACAAGGCTATAAACTACTAAAGAATTTTAAAGATTATAAATTTAGGGGATTTGGAGGTATAACTATGGGACTGATTGAATTTTATTAAGTTGGAGTTTTTAAATATTGGGACGTTGGAACCAAAGAGGCATACTGAGTAATCTTTATTCAATTGCTACAAAATGGATCTACAGGAGATAATAGAGGCAAATGAAGAAATCATTTTGATGCTCAAAAACATGTGTGAAACTATAAAGAACAATAAGGAGACAAGGGGATTGTCTAAAGATAAAGAAATGAGTGTAGAAGCCACTCAACAATTGGGGGAAAATGATGAACATGATATTCAGGAAATAGATGAGAAATTAGAAGAAGCAGTCGAAGGAAAAAATCAAAACAAGATGCAAGAAGATAAAGATAACTAAGAGAAAGGATTAATAAGTAGGAATCAATCAGATAAATCCTTAAAAGCTTATAATAGAACAGAGAGAAAAAGAAAAAACTCTTCAAAAAAGGAAAGGTTTAGAGAAAAAAAAAACTTTTTTTAAAAAAAGGTCTTATTGATGGGTGTTCAAATAACACAGCAGAAAGAGACAAAGGGCAATCTGAACGGAATGTTTAGTAGGTATAAAACTATCAAAAAAAAGTTATAAGACCCCAAGAGAGAGAAATAAAAGGGTGATTAAAAAGTCAATAATTGATGGAACTCCAAAAAGGTTAAGAGATGATGGATAATGATAAAATATATTAATAAAAACAAAAAATAGAAACTACAAATAGGGAAAATAGTAGCACACATATTAACAGATAATAGAATCTATTATAATTAAAAATAAGCTAAACTTAGTAGGTAGAAGTTTAGGATTAGGTAATCTAATTGTATTATTACTATTAATAGTGTGTTAAAGTATATTGTGAACTTAAACTTTTAAGAATTAGAAATTGTGGGAATTTTGAGATATATTCCCAGGATTGATTAAATTTTGTTAATATTTGGCCTTATTAATAGTCCTAGACATTTGGGATAGTGAAATTATGGTAGAATAATGAGTAATTTCCAAAATATTAAATATTAGTAACTTAGTAGGGGATAACAAATATATGGCACAAAGAAATGTTATTTATGCTTAAATGAATTAATGGAAAAAATGATAAAGAATTATAAAGAGAGAATGGTACTGTTGAAGTTGGAAGATCAGGATTATGCATAGTTATTTGTATTATTATTGTTAGCATTGTTTAAAAAAGATTTGACCCAGTCAATACACTGTCCACAAAATATGTATGCTGTGTATTACACACACACACACACACACACACACACATACAGACACAGATTATACAATTTTATCAAGAATATACTACTAGGGAGATTGAGGAAAAATGGAAAATGACCATTTTGTAGTAATTTGGAATAGTCATTAATGGGGGGGGGTGGAATTGACATTTGTGCACATACATACATACAAACATATTAGTTGTTGCTCAGTCACTTCTGAGTTATTCAGTTACTTCTGAGACTTCATGACCTGATGGACCCCATTTCTGGAATTTCTGCTAATAAATGTTTCTATGCGTCCTGTTAAGGTCATGTTTGTATCATCAGTAATAACATTGAGGCATCTTGTCTTCTACGTACATTTTTTTCAATTGCTTTCCATTTTTCTGGGTATCTAACTCTTTTATAACTCTTCATTTCATTTCAGATATCTAAGCATTAGCTTCATTGTTAGGGCTTCCAGTGAACAATTTGGTGGGCAATCTAGTATTAGCTATCCGTTCTTGAAATTCAAGATACTTTTAACAATTTTCTCTAGCACCACAATTCAAAGAGATACTTTTTTTTTTGTTGTTCATTCAGACTTTCTCGTGGTCGAGTTTTCACAATCACACAGAAAAATTGGAAAAAAGAAACCATAGTGTTGGCAATATGTGCCTTTGTTACCTGTAAGATGTCTTTAACTTTATTATTTTTATAGATCTATCATAAACTTTCTCACAAGAAGTAGACATATTTTTATTTTAGGCCTATAGACACAATTCCTGTATGTCTCTGTATCCAGAAAGATCATGGCTGCTGCTACTTCAATTTTTTTTTCCTACCTCTTTGTTCTGAATTGGTATTCCTATTTATGTAAAGAATCCTTTTATGTAAAGAATATATTAATAGGATCAAGTGGAAAATCTTATTCAGAAGATCTATATCTAATTTGATCATATGTTAGACACCTACCTATAAATCTTCTTGGGGGAGAGAAATCACTTCTTTTTTTTGGCTTCATGGGGATCCAGGTTAACACTTCCTTATCCCTCCTGTTTTTTTTTATCCAATGTGCAAAAGACCTTATTGTTCATATGTTCATATTGACAGGGCATTTGTATGTGGGAGAGAGTGTTTGTGCATGCACAGCGTAGTGCAGAAAGAAAATAAAATATTGGAAACTGGGAATGGATTTGTGACTCAGATTTGACAGAATCTTATAAATGATCTGCAGTTCCACCAGAAACAACTGGGAATTGTGGATGTTCAGCACCACTAAAAAGCCAATTCTTTGAAATGTAATCATGGGATTTCAGTTTCCTGCCTTCCAGAAATGTGTGTGTGTGGGGGGGATCAAGTACAAAAGAGAGCCTTTGGAACCAGCCTTCAAATAAATCTTTCCTCTGAACTTTGTAAAGGGGGTACTATTTCACTCTGTGAGGAAAACGAGAAGGAAAAAGTTTCATGTAAGTTTTGTGAGAAATTTGTACTCATTATATAAGCCTTTTACAAGAAACCAAGCTGTGCTATCCATGGAAAGATAGGATGATTGTTTCAGACAAAAGCAAACTTTTTATTTCTCTAAAAATGATATTTGGGAGCTCAATCACACATACTTTCATAAAGTAAGGATTGAGTGGCAGTAGCAAAGGTAAAGAAATGACTTAAATTACCTGTTGTCTCTATAAAAAGTTGGAAGAAAGGATTTATTTTAAAAAAATAATAATGAAAGTTATGCTGTAAGAGGCCTCAACCAGTGGGAAAACTTCACATCTGGTGATGAAGGCTAACCCCAAAGCTATTGGGCCACCACTCATCAATAAATACAAGTGATAGCAAAGCATTTCTCACCGCATTTTAATTAAACTTTGGAATTCACTACTTTGATATTTGGTGATAAAGGCTAACTCCCAAAGCTATTGGGCCTCTACTCTTCAACAAATCTGAGCAATAGCAAATATCTTCCACAGTATCATATCTGTAATTAGACTTTGGAATTCACTACTACACTACTGGTATGTGGTGCTGACTAACAGTTTAGCTGGCTTAAAAAAAGAGTTGGACCAATTCATGGAAGTCATGGGGATCAACAGCTACAGTATTAGCCTTCATGATAGTGTGATTGCTTCTGAAGGCTGTTTGCTGGGAGATTAGTTGCTTCCTTGTGCAGTTGTCCACTATGAAAACAGGCTGCTGGACTAGACTGGCCAATTTAGCAGGGGCCTGTTTATGTTAATCTGTTATTCAAGGGTTCTGTGATTGTTAAACCGACCTAGTTAAAAATGGTGGATTGAAATTGGATGAAGTTATTCCTGCTTCAGGCCCACTGATTTAATACAGGAAAATTAGTCATCACAATAAAATTAAGCCCTGTTTAATTCAGAAGGACTTTTGTGTGACTAAATTAATCAACCATTCTTTTTTTCAAGGTTACTTGAAAAGATTGAAACTGGTAAGGTTATTTCATCCAACAATGGTTATAGTTCATAAAGATTATTAAGTGCAAGCAGAAATATATTTCCACAGCAAGGAAGAAAAAGCAGAAGTGGTTAAATTGATTGTTTTATTCAAAGAGGAGAACATATTATGTTTTTTATTTGAAAATCACTTCTGGATTTTGTGATAAAAAAAATGAAACTGACTTTGGTTTTTCTGATTAGATAGATTTGTTGTTATAGATATGGCTAGTATAAATGTATACTAATATATAAAAGTAAAAAGTTGAGATTATAATGTTATCTTCTACTGTGCTAAAAAGAGTCAGAAGTCAACACTTTTTTTCTTTTTTTCCTTGTACTCACATTTTCTTTTCCCTGTTTTCCCTTCTCATAATTTCCTATTATTTTCCTTTGTATTTTATACTTTGATAAAACAATAAAATTTGTTATATAGATAGAAACTGGTAAAGTTACTTCATCTGAGAATTAGAATAACTCTGAGAATTATGACAAGGTTGCCCACATTGAACAACTCAATGTCACAATTTCAGAGATTATCCATTTTGCAAAATTGACTCGAAAAGATTAAACTTAAAATAATTGTTTGTAAACCCTCTTAGACTAAGAAAATTCCATTTAATTTCCATGAATAACAACATTATATAAACTGGTGCAATCCTTCATAATGAAGACTGTGAAGAAAAGGTATTCTGCATATTTTGAACCATCCTCCGATAGAAACATAATTATTTCTTAGAATACTTGTTAAAGTATAATTAATTTTTCAGTAAAATTATTGTGTGTAAGGAATGGAATCCTTGTCCTTAAATTAGTTATAAAGTGGTTGGGGATTGTGAAGAACAATATGTATTTTCCATAATTTAAAAAAAAAATGTATTGGCAGACAGCAAGTAGCCAGGTACTCAAATTTCAATTAAATCCCAATAAAAGAATGACTTCACAAGGCAAATCCTCAAGTGGGACTTTTTCATATCAGGAAAAAGGAAATAGCAGAGAAGATGAAGCAATAATTTCATGAGAATATTCCCATTCACTACCCTAAACCTCCAAATCCTTCTTGCTAAGGACACTTCAGAGGTGGGTTTCAGCAGGTTCTGACCAGTTCTGGAGAACCGGTAGCAGAAATTTTGAGTTGTTCGGAGAACCGGTAATAAAAATTCTGACTGTCCCCACCCCCATCTATTCTCTGCCTCCCAAGTCCCAGCTGATCCGGAGGAAATGGGGATTTTGCAGTAACCTTCCCCTGCCATGCCCACCAAGCCACGCCCACCAAGACAAGCCATGCCCACCAAGCCACACCCACAGAACCGGTGGTAAAAAAAATTTGAAACCCACCACTGGGACAAGTAGTAATTTCTTAGTATGTTTTTATGTGCCATGTTTCCACATGATTTTGCTCCATTGACATGCCGTTTTGAGCTCTGAGAATTCAGTTTGACTTCAATATTGGCGGATTAATCTAGAAATTTTAAATACAGAATTGAAAGGAATATTATTAACAAGGAATACATTTAGTGAACATTAAGAGTATTCCCACTTAGGTCATTTAGCTGGGAAGATAATAGCTGACAGCAGACAAAGGTTGACATTTTGTAAAATGTCAACCTTACACAGTGGGTCAAATTCTTGGCCATGATCCACAGTTGTTCTTTGAGCATTATATTTCATCTGCTTCTTTTTGGTCCAAAGGACAGTTTTACTGAGACGATGATAATATAGGACGGGCATTAGAATAAATATTTTGAGCACATTTCTGCCCTGATGGTGGTTCTTCTGCTGAAAAACCAATGGGAATGAAAATGTTACAAATGAAATGCAATAACCTTTACATCATGACTTAGGTGTTATTCAGAGGAATCTTTCTTTGCCTTCCTACTTGAACACTCTCTAGAATTACAATAATGACAGATGTAAGGTGAGTATGAAGCATGAATGAATAAAATAATCTTACAATAAGTATAAAAGCAACAGAAGTAAGGAATGAAAGTAAGTGAAAAAAAAACAATTTCTTGCCAGGTAACAAGAAAAACCCTTAGATTTCTTGCAACATTGAAAGTTTTGTATGTTCTAATAAAAGGATTTCTCCTTTAAACCTGAGCTCACCATTTGATTTATAAATTACATGGTGGTTGTGGCAATTGGTCTATCAAATGAAGATAGAAAATAACAAGAGACTATTTAAAAAAAAAACAAGAAAATTAGGTAGGCAAAGTTAGGAATCAAAAGAACTGAAAGAAAACGTCGAGCTTGAAGCGTTTGTATGTAACTTCTGAGAACACAAAAAAGCTTTTAGCTTGTCAGAGACTTGTTAGGTAGAATGGGGATTTCAAACATCTACCACACTTTTGTATTCTAGAACAATATCCTTTTTTTCATTTTACTAAGAGAAAGTGCTTGTTTCTTTTATTTTTCCTATGAGTAATGTCTCTTTTAACAGGCAGAATGGCATGTTGATTTGTACCAAATGTACTTTGCTTCTGCACTGCAAAAATTGTTTTTACTAGTAGATTATTATAATTGTATCTTAATTTAGCACTTTTGATTGATATTGGAAGTATTTAATAATGTATTTGTAGAACAGATTACAACATGGATCTAAAATATGAAGGGAGGGTGTCAACTAAAAAGAAAAATAAACATAACATCTGTTATTTCCTTTTACTGCAGCCAGAAACATTTATCTTATGTGAAAAATGTCTATAGTAGTATTGAATTAAACATGACTCAAGATAGTTCTGAAGATGCTAGAGTTATCGGCTGCCCTGTTTTAATTATTATTTGTATTCCTCAATCCTGCATGAGAACGTTGATCATTAAGGTACAGGATAGATTGGCTTTTCCATTTTTAATTTCAACCGTAAAACATTCCATCAATGCCAGGTTTGAAAATTATAGTGGTGATAATAGAAGCCTGACCCCAGTAGAAGTTAGAGAAGAAAAAAAATTGTCCCTCAAATGTCAAGGCACCTTGTGGTCCAAGAAATTAAAACTAAATTGTTTGCAGTATGAATCCGAAGGTGGTGGTATATTTCAGCTGCCATGACATTTAGCCAGTGACTTTTCCTAGCTTGTTAATAATGTATAGCCATCCCAATATAAATTTGCAGTGATGGAACTAGCCTGTTAGAGTGAAGTAGTTAAGGAGATTTATTCTGCCCAGAAAATGCATATATGAATGAGAGAGGGGGGATGAAATCAGGACAAATGTCCAAAGAATTTTCTGTTAGACTGTTTTATTTAATGGGGCACTGGGGCAATGTCCACTTTTATTTATTATTCTCTTCTTCTAACTCCTTTTTTAAAGTTTAATTAGTATTCAGATAATTATGAAGACTAATCAGATTGGTAATCTCCACCAATTCATCCATCTCATCAATTCTTCTAAGCCAAAAGAGCTTTACAGAGCTAAAGGTGGCTGCCTAAGTGCTGTCTTGTTAAAGTATATTGCTGTTAATGATCTATTTTTCTTTTAATAAAGCCAGCTCCCCGTTCTGTCGGAGGATGCTAGCCTTCAACCTGGCAGTTATACAAATTATTCATAAACTGTGAAATGTCAGCAGAGAGATGAAAAGAGATGAGAAAAGGGTACAGGTGAGCAACAGAGACACAAGAACAATAGGTTACAGCAGGTTATGGATTGGAATTGAAGGGGGAGGAAAGGGAATTTGACATTTGAAGAGTTTTAAGCCCAATCTAAGACTGCAGGGAGCTGTTTCAACCAGGAGACACTTAACTTCTCTTGACAACCTCTAGATATGTGAACACTTACAGCTGGGAAAGGGATTCATTTGCTTTCATTTCAGCCTAATTTGTGGAGTAAATAATTACAAAGGGCATTCCAAGTCCATAGCTTTCAGACTTTTCTAGACAATGGAGCTGGAAGCATATTACAAACATATATTAACTAAAGAATTTTGAAAATAAGTAGACAAATATGCTCTGTTGGTTTGGTGTCACTGAGGTCTAGCTTATACAAAGAATTGGCTCAAATTGGCTGATGGACACATTCACAAACTCAGCAGCAGCATGCATTAATTTGCAAGGGGAAAAAAGCATGGCTCATGGTCCCTGCAGAAAATGAGGGTACTTTGAGTTTTGCACTTTTCTAGCATGTCTGGAAGTGTGTTCTTTCCTCTTCTCTGACACCCTCACACCCCCACCTTCCAAGTCATGTCTTCTCAAAAGAAGGGAACACAAGCCACTTTTTGTGAAGAAATGTCTATCAGACCCAAGGAATATGGAGTAGGAAAGGGGACTGTTGCAAAAGAGACATCTCAGCCCCAGGGAAGGGAAGGGGGAAAGTGCGATAAAGAGACTCAGATTAAATCTGTGTTAATTATGCTTGGTATAAATTGATCTGGATAATTGCTTTCACAGGTTTTCTACATTCTGTCACGTTGCCCTACTAACAATAAAGATGTTTTCAGAAATCCAGTGGTTCTTGCTTCCTGAGTTTGTCAGTCTTGAGAGTTGTGACCCTTCTCATTTGCCAGAAAGTATGAATAAGATCACTCTTTCTCCAGACTAAGTAAACTCCATTGACAAGAAATCCCATCTTTGGATAAATTTGGAAGTTAGGGCTGGCATAAAATTAGGTTTGGGTTGACCTTGGCCATAGTGTGGTAGAACTTGCTGTTCAGCTTGCTATTTTATGCTTCAGCCCCCCCCCTCCCCAATTTGATTCTCTTGGTGTGCCTTAATCAAATGTTTTTCCTGGATTGGTATTATTCAGCTGTTGTTTATGGTAATGCCTACTAAGCACATTCTCATTTCTTTGCTTTTAGAATTGCTGAACAAAACAGGAAGGCAATCAATCTTTTTGTGATTACTGTTTTATCTAACTTTATTCCTAAGTAACATAATTGGAAATAGGGCTACTGCCTCTATTCCTTGATACCAGACATTGTCCTTCAAAATTCCAATTGAAATACTTTGGGAATGCTTTTAAAAATGAGTCTTAAAACTCTCAAAAAAAATTCAGAAGGACTTATCGAAGACAATGTTAAAAAATATGCTGAAATCACTAGGCCAGGCCACATGATTAGTTCCAGTTAAACTGATTTATTGCCAATGCCTAGGCATAGGAAACTAGTCAACCAACTGGTAAGCACTATTTTGGCATTAGATAAGGGTCAATGGAATTCAAGAAGTGTTGGATTTCATCCATTTGTGTTTATGTAGAGCAGTGGTTCTCAACCTGTGGGTTGGGACCCCTTTGGGGGTCGAACGACCCTTTCACAGGGGTCGCCTAAGACCATCAGAAAACACATATTTTCAATGGTCTTAGGAACAATTTTATGGTTGGGGGTCACCACACCATGAGGAACTGTATTAAAGGGTCGTGGCCTTAGGAAGGTTGAGAACCACTGATGTAGAGACTCTAGGCTGATTCCTTTTTTGACTTCGCCCTCAGGCTCTGCCACTCCTTTTCCTACATCTTTCATGCCCTTTGCCAGACTCTAGGAAAAAGTCTATCTTCCAGTTTTTGTCCCATTCAATGGAAATGGGCATCCATTAATATCCAGATGGCTATTTAGCAGGAATTAAATTGAACCAAGACAAAGTATATGCATAAAACTTGTGTTTATTTATACATAGTTATGAAATTGTACATTATGCTAAACTATAATGAATATTATATTTAGGTGCCTCAATGGATTTTCTGGCCAATTTTGTGAAATAGACTTGAATGAGTGCAGCTCTTCTCCTTGCTTACATGGCTCAGTCTGTGAAGATCTTATTAATGGATATTTCTGCAGATGTCAGAAAGGTAACAAATGAACAAAATACTTTTAATTAAGTCTTTTTACTATTCAAAAATTCAGATTCAAACAAACTTTCCCTTTTTTTAATCAATACTTGATTTAAATCAATACTTACTGGAATTAAACAGTGGAATGTTTGTTTCTCCAAATACAGCATAATATATCAGGAAATCCCTTTTTGTTGTTTCTTAGGTGCAAATTGATCTAACCTCTTGATCAAAAAGCATCACAGAAGAAAAATATTTTCCAGTGGAAGCAACCAAATGCACTTAAAATGTTGTCTTGGGTCCAAAGGGAAAATTAGTTGTTTTAATTAGCATTCTACACTGGCTAATTCTGCCATGTGTTGGACAGTTTGATTGAATGTTACTGTAAAGTAAATTTGTGGAACAATTTGCATTTGGAATGAGGACAGCTCTTAGAATTAAATGAAGAAAAAGAAATTGTTGTTGTTTCACTATAACACTAAGCCAGGAGGTTTATTTGAAGTAGAGTAATGTGTAGAACTAGCCATAGTGATTTGTAAATCATGGTTTAAAATATGCACCACTCTCAGAGAATATACATGGCTTCCACTATTGCATCTGCACCACACAATCAGTGGTGGGTGTATTTCCTCCCTCCCTCCCTCCCTCCCTCCCTCCCTCCCTCCCTGTATATTCCATTTGTTGGGGGTAGTTGACGATGTTTCTAAGGAGCATTTGGAAGGGGGTTAATTTTAGGAAAATAGACCAGTTTTAATTCACTTTGATAAAAGACAATTTACTTTGGAAATCATTTCAAAGAAGTAAAGCTCGCCAGATTCCCTTGGGAAAAAAATTGGAAAATTTGTCTTCATTGTGGAGAAATAGCAATCTCCTACCCAAATTCTTTGCTCATAAATCAGTGAAAAATTTCAAAAGGTTATTCATGCCTAACTCCAGCTAATGGAGCACGAGAGCAAAGAACCTAAATCCTAGGTATGTGTTCTGCCCCAGCTCCGGATTCCCAAGGATTGTGACACCCACCAATGGTCCTTATCAAAGTTATAACGTACCAAGAATAAACAAAGTCCGGCAAAGGTTGACAACCAGCCCAGAAAACAAGATACGATAAGACACTCACTCTCCAAAATGCTCTGTAATAATTATATAATTATTGTTTCCAGCAAGAAATTACTGAGTGCGACTTAAATAGGCTAAGGGAGTGGCCAATTATCCTCAAACCTTACTCTCGAGGAGACCTCCTCCTCCTGAGTAGCCACTCCTGCCTTTGGCAGCCCTGTGTGCTCGAGCATTGAGGAGAGGCTCCTCCACTTTACTTTCTCCACTTGAAGGAGCCTCTGGAGGTTCTGAAGGCCCTGGCTGAGTCTCTGCCTCTGGCACCACATCCTCTTCAGCCTTCTCGCTGTCCAACATGAGCACCAGCTGCACAGGCTGCTGGCGGGATCCCACGCCAGCCTCCTCGTCGTCGGGATCAGCCACGATCTGCGCAGGCCACTGGCGGGCCACAACAGTATGTTTCTACTTGAAGCAGAGTCTAAAGGTCCATTATCAGTAACACAAACACTTTATAATTATAGTATGGATTAATAATTTGTTATTGCAGGCTTGCTACAGCCAATAAGACATAACCTCTTTATTCAACTGTAGAGCAAGGCCAGCAGCAGGTAGCATGTTCCACCACCATCCATTCAAGACATTTCTTTTTAAAACAATAATGATAACAACGTGGTGTGTTTTTTTTTTGTTTTTGTTTTTGCTTTAATTTATATGCCACCCTTCTCCGGAGACTCAGGGTGGCTTACAAGGCGTTAAGCAATAGCCTTCATACTTCTGTATATTTATAAAAAGACAGCTTATTGCCCCCACAATCTGGGTCCTCATTTTACCTACCTTTGAAAGGATGGAAGGCTGAGTCAACCTTGAGCCTGGTGAGATTTGAACTTCAGTAATTGCAAGCAGCAGATGTTAATTACAGTGCTTTAGTCCACTGTACTACAGGCTCTTCCCTGTAAGTACAGTGGGAAGTACACACCCCTTATAACCTAATTTCTATTTCATTAGTCATTTGCTATATCCAGATTAGAAAAGGATGCCCTGTAAATGGTTTGAATTATATGTCCATTTTCGGAGTACTATGGGTAACAAAAGCAGGGTTTTTTTTGGAGGGGGGTGTCTTTGAGTCAGTGTTGACTTCTGATGATGTCCTGAACTAGTTCCTGTAGTTTCCTTGGCATTATTTTTGGAAATGGCTTGTTATTAACTTTTTCCTAGGGCTGAGAGATAGTGACTGATCCAAAAATCACCCAGAGGGCTTCATGCCTAATATGTGTCTAGAACTCATGGGTGCCTTCACTGAAACACCAATATTAAACCAAAAACCTATTACATTTTTTTTTCTTTCCAACAGGCTGGGAAGGGTTCAGATGTGAAGAGGATATCAATGAATGTGCATCTCACCCTTGTGTACATGGAATATGCATCCAGAGGGAACCAGGCCTGGGTTACACCTGTTATTGCACATCTGGATATGTGGTATGACCCAAAACCTTACTACCACCACTTGATATGAAGCATGTGCTGTTGAAGTTAAACCTTAGCAGAGTCTGTCTCCCATTAAGTTTTCTCATTTGTCATAAACTTGAGATCAACCATTAAAAATCAATTCAACAGATGAGAAAAAGCCTCTGAGACTTAGTCCTGATTATCTTTGTAGGTTAATTTGTTTAATTGTTCAACATCCAAATGTATAGAGGTATATGCTCTATTTAAATTGAGCTTTCTATTGTCTTTGAATGGGAAGCCTAAACATATCTTATTAAAGAAATAGTCACCACCAGGCTACTGTGCAAATGATCTGTAGAAGGATGCCACCACAACAATGGCAGATGATGAGGATGGTACACAGCTACCTTAAACTGTTGTTTTCAACCACAGGATACAAGTCATTTTAGGAGTCAGCCTACGTGCAAATATTTATGGATCAAGTTCATAAACCAAACATAATATATTCACCATGTTACCCAAATGTTTATTCTGTTCTGTTCTGCTCTGCTCTGCTGTTTTATTCTACTGTACTTTATTCTACTCTACACTACTCTATTACAGATCTATATATTATTTATTTGTTCAGTTTGACATTAAATCAAGATATACTAAAATTATTCAGATAAATCTAGCACGTTTTCCTGTTCTAGGATAAATGAACTGAAAAGTTTTTTTTTTAAAAAAATGCTGCTTGAAAAAGCTCTAGAGCTCAAAGTAATTTAATATGCAGTTTGTAGTATCAGTGCCCAATGGTTTAATTATGTAACAGTTTGAAATTACCAAGAGAGCAAAACCTACATTGATTCATATCTATGTTTTGAAAACTTGGGCTTCTTATAGAATGAGGTAGTTTTGAGAAACAAAAGCGAAGAGATGGGCTTATTTAAGTTATTTTATGATACCATGCTTCAAATCTAAAGTTTTCTGATTGAATTTGTCATGCTAGGGTGTTGCAACAATTATTCAAAAGGTCTTGGGATAATTTTAAAGACCAAACATTTTATAGTGACATAAATACTGATGTGGGGACAGTGAGTTGTGAGACGCAAAATGTGTTTACCTAAGTACAGACGCACTTGATATTGTTAAGTGAGCAGTGATAGCAACAATACTAATAATTTGATACAAGGTCAAGTGATCTTAATGATGGAAACAAACTTCTGAAGATAAACTGTTATGCTCTATAAGTAAGTAATTTTCTCCATAATGGGCCTGGGGCCATCCCCTTCGGGAGAGGGGGCGGCATAAAAATTTAATAAATAAATAAATAAATAAATAAATAAATAAATAAATAAATAAATAAATAAATAAATAATTTCTACAGATCAGAGAGTGGAAGAAACATGGGATTTTTTTTCATGAATTTTCCTATTCTGAATATATTTACTCTGAAATAAGATACTAATCTTACTTTTTATTGTATATCCATAAATGTGGTAAGGTCAAAGAAGTAGTTACTCACCTCTCTTTTTCCTCCTCTGATGCCACCTATTGTCAGATTTGTAAAGAATCTTAAATCTGTGATATTTCGTAGAATTATAAATATAGTTGATAATAGCTTTGGGAATATTTTTCCTTTATTAATAAAATGACAATGAGTACCGAATGGCCCAAAATTCAAGTCATATATGTTGACTAAGATTGAGGTCACCTGAAGGAACAAAGACATATATGTTGACTAAGATTGAGATCATTTGAAGGAACAAAGACATATATGTTGACTAAGATTGAGATCATTTGAAGGAACAAAGACATATATGTTGACTAAGATTGAGATCATTTGAAGGAACAAAGACATATATGTTGACCAAGATTGAGATCATTTGAAGAAACAGCTAAAGAATATTTACCAGTCTTCAAATTATATTCTAATTGATAACTAGCACATTGCCACATTGTTGCTGTTTTAGCAATACTTATCTTGAAGGCTTTAAAAATAAATACTGTGAGGAAAACTAAAGCATTATGTCAGATAATATAACATGTCTACTTAACAATACTCCGCAATGTTTGCTTTACCCAAGAGTAGACTACAATATGTCCGGCTACCACCTGCTTGGGAAAGATGAGGCATTAGCGGATGGCATATATCAAGTTAAAATGGAGAAAGAAATGTGGTTTTGAAGTGGGTGTAACATAAAGTCTTAGTTTACATATTTCTTTATCACTTGAAATTAATCTCCAAGGAGCCCATTTTGACATTGAAAAGCAGATGGCTCAGAGACAAAGCTCTCCCTGGCATGTCACCTACTGTGAAACTCTAGGAATGAAACCTGACATTCTTTGAATTGATTGGAAGTCAAAACACCATAATTGCATTACAGCACGAAAGCCAAGGTCTATGCCATAAAATCAGTACAGGCAAAAGCGCTCAATAGGATTACATTAATTTTGGGGAAAGCATTCTGCCCACTTTAAATAGACAGCATTTGGAAAACAAAAAGAAAGTCATAATCAAATTATTTAATGTGACTATCAAAATGCAAATAGCCTTCCAAATGACATTTTAAAAACTTCTCTTTCAGGGTGAACACTGTGAGCTTAATTACAATGACTGCTTAATGAAAACCTGCCCTGCTGGATTTTTCTGTGTGGACGGAATCAACAGTGTCTCCTGTTTGCCTGAGGCCCCCAATAAAGTCCATAGTAACTCTAGTATGGAAGGGGTGTCTCCAACCGAACCACTGGAGAGAGGACTCTCACAAGCTCAGCCAAGCTACTTGTCTGGTGATGTTTCTGGTCCTCAAAGGTTCACAGGTAAGTGGGGGGGAAATACAGGTAATCTTTGCTTAGTAGCATCCTCATTTAGCAACTATTTACAGCTACAACAGTGATGAAAAAGTAATTTTGTGACCAGTCCCTTCATTTATGAGCTTCACAGTTCTGTAATCCAAAACAAAGTTGAAGTAAGATATGTACAGTTGTGGTTTCACTTAGTGACTTCCTTTAATGATGGATTTGCCAGCCGCTATTATGCCTGCTAAAGGAGGACTATGTGTATTCGTTTCTCAGTCCTACAGAATAGACTAGATGAGACGAGACGAGACGAGACGAGACGAGACTAGACTAGACTTCTTTATTGGCCAAGTGTGATTGGACACACACAAGGAATTATTGTGGATTTTGAATCAGGTTTTTCCATGACATTCTTTAAACCTAATTGGAGCTGAGCTGATGTGAGCAGATTTATATGTCTCATAATATGTGCCTGCCTCCACTGTCAGTATAAGTAACTTGTGATTGGAAGTCAGATAATTGTACTTACCTCTTGAGAATGACTGTGTGAACCCTGTGCCTTTCTTTTTCTGGCTCGTATTTTTCCCATCCTCTTGGTAGTTTTGTACATAAGTGTGTCAGTAAGAAGCTTTTCAGGGTTTCCCCCTGTTCCTTTGTTTCTCAGATTTAGAACGAAAAAGACTTAGATAGCAGAGAAACCATTAAAAATGGAACAGAACCATAAATGCAGAGGCTAATATTGATTGCCACATGTCTGAGTTCATTTATTTAACTACAGATACTGCAAAAACATGTGTGCATTGTTGTCTTGTTCAGCTAATCTTTCAGGGGCTTTTGACAATTTTTAAAGCTAAGTCATATTTCTTCTTGATATTGATAAGTAAATTGAATGTGACCCAATTAGTAAATATCGTTATCTTGGTAACTTTTCCAGCTCATCGTGTTAGCTTTTCAAGTTCTCTATGGGAAAGATATGTAATTTATTCTTTTTATATTGATTCTGAAGAACAATTTGATTTAGCAAATTTAATACATTTCTTCCAAGCAATGCTTTTTTTTTTTTTTTTTTTGCTACGTTCTCCCAATGTGAATAATGGGAGGGCCTGCATTTAGTCAGCTCTTGAGGTCACTAGAATCTTTCTTATACTTTTATTAAGAATGTGATTTACGGAGTTGTATTTGTCTTCTATGGGATGCCTGGGTGAGAATTAATGGTTTTCAGGTAGCAATGCAATTTGCTGCCGATCCAGCCTAGGGCCAAAGCTCTTCACTTTTTATTTTCTTCTAACTTTTCCCCTTACTTTTTATCCTCTAAAGGCCTGCAAAATACTGGCTTTCTCAGCCATGGCAGTCTTGCATTCTTTAGCATAACAAAATTAATGTCCAGCATATCATTTAATGGCTGAGGTCTAGGATCATTAACTACCATTGCGAGTCTTCAGCAGCATGCTCTCTCTCACACAGACACACACTCTCCCTCTCCCTCCCTCCCTCTCTCTGAATGCATTCTCACTACGCAGTTGTGGGGTTTCTATGCCTTTTCTCAACCAGAATGAAGTCTGACACAACCGCTGAGCTATGGGCAATGATTGATAATTCCAGCAATTTAACACTAGTCTTGCTCTCACAAGATGAGTGTGATATGACCTCATTTATCACAGACTCCTTAATGACAACTCCTGTTCCCTCTGTGTGAAGTTTGTCAGTGGGGAACCATAACAGTCTTGTTTTATCTTCCATAGACATTAGTTCAGTAATTAGTAGCGTACCAGACACCAAGGTTGAATTAAACAGCCACTCATTACATCCCCCCAGATCCCAGCCTATGACTGTATATTGAATTTTTTTTTTCAAGGTTGTCTCAAAAAAACAGTAGAGAGCAATCAGCTGTTTCTCTTGCAGGCAACAAGTGGATTTCATCTAAACCTCCAGTGTTTTTTCCGTAAGAAATAATCAATTTAGAGAATATAGGTTGTTTTACCGTACCATTTCAGCAGGTTCAAAAAGTCAAAGCTTCCTTATGCTTGTACACATATTATAGTTTCATATTTCAAATAATGATTCCAAGGCGATAAATTGCAATTTGATTTTTCTTTAAACAACTTAAATCAAACATTAGAGGGAGGGGAGTAGGATTCCATAGCGGATATAAAACTCTCAAATGAATTGCCAGATCAAGCTCTGGATAGCAAATATCCCTCTCTTTATAAGGCATTCTGAATGAATCAGTAATACTAATCAGCCGGTATGCATTAATGAGTTCTATAGCTGTTACATCTGGGCATTCATTTGTTTTGTGCATGTAAAATAAGCATCCTCGATGAAGTTCACAAATCTTTCCTAACTTGCTGGAAGAAGTAAGGTATGGAGGAAAATGGTCCAAGTCAGTGGTGGGATTCAGCCAGTTCGTACCACTTCGGGAGAACCAGTTGTTAACTTTCTGAACAGTTTGGAAAACTGGTTGTTGGAAGAAATCATTAGGGCAGAGAACCGGTTGTTAAATTACTTGAATCCCACTACTGGTTCAAGTACACCTTGACTGGAAACAAACACAAAGTTCATGTGCATTTAATCAGTTGTACAGCAACTGCCCTTCCACAAAGCATCTTTTTAGAGCAGAGGTGTCAAACTCAATTTCATTGAGGGCTGCATCAGGGCTGTGATTGACCTCGGTTTGTGTGGCCGACTGGGTGGGTGTGGCCAACTGGGTGGGCATGGCCAACTTGACACCACTCCCCAAACTGCTGGCATGTTTCAAAGCTAAGTTGGCCTGATCTTTTCTCTTTGCATTGAGTAGACCAGGATCCGGCCTGCTTTAGATCTACCATTTTCAATAATCTCAGTCTCACAGAGATCTAGCATGTATTTGGCAACAGATACGAAATAACTTCATTATATATTCTACACTGGGGGGGATATTGCAGGATCCTGTGGAAGAAAGTCATCAATGCCTCAAGAGTATATGATTTTTACTCTGAAAAGCGAAGCAGTTTAATTTATTAGGTGCTTATAACTAAGTGCAGTACATAGAATAAAACAAATGATGCAGTAATGTATAAAATAATAATGATGACAAGTCCATGTTATACAAAGACATCAATTCAGAGAGGGATCTTGAGCTTTCTCTTAAACATGCAGGCATTTAGCAGACCGGCTTACATTATCAATCTTTGCTGCTGATATGACATTTCCATCTGTTTTAGCTGATCAGTGGCTCTCTTATCAAAATCACTTTGCCAAAATTTCAGTGCCACATGATTTATTATTGGATGAAAAACAGGCTCTAAGTTCTTATTTAGTAATAAATAAGTAGTGCCTCACCTGTGAACCAAGAGAAAGGGGAAAGTTATAATAGATCTGAATGAAAGTGGCCTGGTCTTGGGAATTGGAGTTCATGAATGCATACAAGGATGTAAAGGTGTAGGCTTAATTATGAATTTAAGGGCTAAAATATATGTCAGAAAGTATGAATTGATATAATCTAACCTGTTCTGAATACATTAAAAAAAAGAAAAAGAAAACCACAAAGGTAGTAAGACTTGTACAACCTGCTCCAGTAAATGGTGACAATGGAAGAACCAGAATTGAGATGTAGGGAAAATAGTGAATTTTCTGAATGGAAGCAATCTAAGTGAAATGTTATTCTGGTATAAAAATGAATGGGTAGGAACAAGAAGAAATGATGTGCGGAGAAAATTACTGGGCTATTTAGAAACCAAAGTATGAATTAGATCAGTAACTGCTTTGTGCATATATCATTTAAGCATAAACCTGGGTAAATGTGTGCATAGCAAAGGTGTTGGAAAATTACTGGGGATAATTTTTGGTTTGCACCCAGCACTCTCCCTGCTAGTTCCTGTATCAGGATCAGCGCAAGCACATGTGCCACTCAGTTCAGCTAGGGAAAAAAATGTAGCTTAACATTTGTTCATTATTAACATCCAAAAGTTAACTAGAAAAAAATTGACAAAATGTCAGATCTACATTATATACATTTTCCAGAAGCAAACAGTTCCTCGCAAATGATGCCTATTTTTCAAAGACATTCAAAATTTTTAGCAGTGAACTCTGTAACTCTTTGCAGCTTTTGACCATTTTCAATACCATCTCTCTTCTCATCAGAACTACGTGCCACAGATTCACAGGTGTTTATGAAATAAATATAGTATGTTTGTTGTATTTTAAAGTTTAATGTGTAAGTTAGGCATGAAATAAAATAAATGTTTCCTTCAAACCAAGTTTAACTCCTGGTGACTTCAGGGCTATATCTATAATATCTATAAAGCCATCTATAATTCTTTTTTGGTAGCAAGATGAAAATGGTTTCCCAATGTCTTATTCTGGGATGTTTGTTTAATTTTCAAGCCTAGTCTTAAGCATGGATATTTCATCCAAATACTAACCAATACTTGACTCTGTTTTATTTTCCAAGCCTATACAAGCTTCATTCATTTGTACTATTCAGCCAGATTGACTCTGTGGTTTGGATTGTAGACTTACATTCAATGTCTAGTTCAGTACATTATCAAGCAATTTTGACTTCAAATATTGGTTTATTTAAGAGGCAGTTTGGTGTAGTTTAAGGCATCAGTCTAGAAAACAGGAGACTGTGAGTTCTAATCCTGCTTTAGACAGCTGGCTGACTTTGGGCCAGATGTTTTATCTCAGCCCAAGGAGGAGGCAATGGCAAACCCCTATTGAAAAATCTGACCAAGAAAACTGCAGAATTGAACATGACTGAATGCGAAAAAAAAAAAAAGGTTTATTGCATGGTATGCATGCACATGCTTCTACTGTAACCACGGTCATTAATATTCTAAAGTTTGGCTTTAGCAGTGATGGCAGATCTGTTATTATTATTGATTTCCTGGCATTTTACTTTGTTTCCAAGAGATGGGTCATATGCATAGTTTACAATAACCCAGCTTCACCGGCATTTCAATTCATTAATTGCTAAGGCTGGGGCGGGTGACTGTTAATGGCCAATGAGCTTTCTTTGAGTTTATCTTGGGTTTCCGAGTTTCGTCTTTGTAAGTGAGGTTATGACCTAAATGCAGCTGGTTTACAGACTACACTTGGAATAGTCAACCTTTTCAGTATTATACTGAATAGCTGCCACAGCAAAGAATAAAGCAGTAACCTAGCATGCTTTTACTTTGATTTAGGGATGAACTGTTGCTCCAGAAAGCTTTTTGATGGGCTCTAACTTTGAAGCACACATCACAGCTTATTGCTTCATCCTGAGCTACTCCCATTTTTACAAAGGAAGCATTACCCATGTACACACACCCAGAATGTATTACGTTATTTGCCAATTTAAAATGCAGTCCCTAAGCAGAGTGAAATATGCTTCTAATTTAGACTGAATCATCTCTTTCTATCAGGTGTCCTTCACAGTTTATAGTCAGAAAGATCCTATATTAAATCATATCAGCCATATTCTTAAGTTCTGATCAATCAATCAACCAATGTTTTTGATTACTTCAAATGGCAGTTGAATAAAGTCTGTCTCTATACATACACACATACATACATACATACATACATACATACATACATACATACATACATACATACATTTCAAGAGTTGAGTTCTTTCCATATCATCAATGCCCTTCAGTGTAGTAAAGGCTACACCATTAGAACAGCTGTGGTCCTAAGATATTTTTGAATTCCAGCATGACCAGTAGTGAGAGTGGAAGGGAGATCCAGTTTAACAACATCTGGGAGTCAGACCCATTACCTAAAGCCATTCAAAGGGAAGCTGAACACAGGATACATAAAAGCTACCAGAAGGGACTATTTTACAGAGGGATACATTAAACTATCTCTCCCATACTATGCCTTATCTATTTCTCCTTGAAAATCATCCACCCATCCAGGCCCACCTCCCAAGCTGAGGCTGATTATAGGATTTGTAATTTAAACCTGGCCTCATATTAGTAAGCAGATATCAAAATAGGTGTATTCATTTTCAAGAAAGCAAACTGTGTAATTAAGATAATATTCTGATTTGTCATATACAGTAGAACCTCTGGTCACGACCATAATTTGTTCCGTAACTTTGATCACAACCTGATTTGGTCGTGACCCATACCTAATTTTGGAAATTTGGTGCTTACAAAAAAAAAAAAAAAAATGGCACAGAAGGGGAAATCGGCCGTGGGAAAAAAAATGTGAATTTTTTGGTTGGAACCCAATTTGGTCAGAAGTGTTCATGACCAGAGGTTCTACTGAACATCAAAGAGTGTGAATTAAAACAAAGCAAATAATGCAAGTGAACCTTCTGATCAGTGTGCTAAACTGAATTTAAGCTAGTTTAGTGGCATTTTTCCTAGGAGTGTTATTCTCCAGGGTGAAATTTCAATGTAGATGACACATTGAGGCACCGCTAAGAAATCATTATTAGTAAGAAATCCATCCTAATGCATCAGAAGCACATCAAATGATTGGAATAATTTAACTTTATTCCAGAAACTTACTTTTGAGCCTGAATGAGAACTACCATGAACAAAATGTTACCTTGGTTTCTGCTGTGTGGCCAGTGTTATTGAAAATATTAAGCTGATGCTCACTAATATGTGTAAATCATGTGTGCTGAATTCCATATTGGCTTGTGGCAGGCCAATCAACATTTCCTAGATCAGAAGTAATTATGGTATATTACTCTTGCTGTTTTGAAAAGCAAAAAGTCGTTAAAGTTGGATGAATTTGAAAGGTTGAACAAAGAAGAAAAAAATGCCTTTCAATTGTCATGTTGCAGACAATTGTTGACCACACACAGACACACACAGACACACACACACAAAGCAAATCATTTGTTATTAGCTAAATTAAAACTAAAATGGATCTTGAAGTGAATTTATTTAGCGTATGGCAAATACATGGACTTATAGCAGTTCAAATGTTAATGTCCGGTCCACCCAGCCATTCAAGGACAGGGTGGTCTATGTTGAAAAATCAGACATTGTAAGCTCTTGATGGACATTCAGACACAATGTGGTGGATATTTTGTCGAGAAACACCACAGTCACACTGAGGAGTAGAGACAAGACCCCACTTAAGCAATAAGTGGGGTCTTGAAGTGAAAAAGTATTAACTGAAATCCCAGATCATTTTTGTGTGGAATTCACCTTTACAAGAATGGAATGGAATGGAATGGAATGGAATGGAATGGAATAGAATAGAATAGAATAGAATAGAATAGAATAGAATAGAATAGAATAGAATAGAATAGAATAGAATAGAATAGAATAGAATATTCTTTATTGAACACTTTATTGTCTCCAATGCATAACCTCTCAGTGTACATACTAACAACAAGATAATATAATCAGTGTATATACAAACATACAAAAAACATGTACATAGAAACAACAAATATACATACAAACAAGATAATATAATCATAAGATGCCAATAGGAGAAGGTAGTAGAAAAGATGAAAAGGATAATAATAATACAGCCATACTACATGGCTAAATATCCTTAGACACAAGACAGTACTGTGGTAATTAGATGTTCAAACTGAAAACTTGTAAATGCATTTCCATACTGTGGACTTGGGACCAGAGTTGGTGGAAGATGCTAAAATATTATTTGTAAAAGTTCCAGAAGATCATGCTTCATTGGAAAAGTGTTTTGCTAACACGGGAAGACTCATTTCATGATACATTGATTTGTGGCAGGTTCTTGTGCTATTTGTTTATACTGATAAAATACTTCCATTGCAAAAAGCATACACATTCATATGTAATATATATATAGCCCTTCTTGTACCCATGCTTGAAAACTCCAGAAATGTTTAATTAAGAACACAATGTCTTGGCAATACAGTATATATAGACTTTGCAGAGTCTTGTATGTTATTATAGGTTTAAATATCACAGTTCCTGCCTACATGGACATTCAGTATATATGTAGAAAATTATTGTAAATGTAATGCAGGCTGTTCAGTTTGTGCTTGCACTGTTATTATGGTAGCAGCTGCTACTGAGAAAAATGGATGGTAGTCTAACGTGAATTTGTTCACGTGTGCGTCTACATTTAATATGTACATTCTGCAAAGCTTCAAATGAAAGATTTGATTCAACAGAGCATTGACTGAATCAAAGCAAATTAAATTGAACTGAATTCAAAGCAGAATCAGGAATTGAGGCAGGGTCCTATTTTAAAGCAACAAATTGAACTGGATAGTTCTAAAGCATTTTGAAGATTTGTGACTTGTCATATGCTGCTTTTGGGATTCTAAGAGCTAGCACTCAAAGTCGCAACATCAGTCCCAGGGGTGGGTTCTACTTACCTTTATTACCAGTTGGCAATGGGGCCGCACACACGCACTGGCTTCGCTCGCTCGCGCACAAGCACAGAAGCTTCTGCACATGCACAAAAGTGTTTTCATGATGTCAGGATCAGTGGGCGGAGCCTCCCGCCAGTTTTACTACCGGTTCTATAGAACCGGTGCGAACCGGGGGCAACCCACCACTGATCAGTCCTATACATCAGTGGGGTCTCCAAACTTGGCAACTTTAAAACTTGTGGACTTCAACTCCCAGAATTCCCCGAGCAAAGTTTAGTACAACAGTTGTTCCATACAGGGGAATGGTGGGGGAGAGCGGGAAAGATGAGTGGTGAGTTCTCTCTGAAATTGACATGGGTTTTATTACTTCATTCATCTCTGCCTGCCTGTCTGCTTGTGGGGTGAGACATTCTTTTGTTTTTCTGGTTTCTGTTTGCCTGGTCTTTTCTGATTTCATCTAATGGGATTGACTTGTTTTACAACTTATTTTGTGCTGGGAAAGAAAAGATGGAAGATACATTTATGTTTTTAAAACATAAACATGATGCCCTTTTACTTCTTGTTGGCTTACTCTAATATGTGAGCTTTGCCATTGCATCTTCCCCCAAAATCCTTACATCAGTAAAATTCTATGTATCTCTGACCAAATTCTAGATTTCTGTTTCTGCCTAAAAGCAGTTCTTTCACTCCTTTTATTTATTCTGTTTCATTCCCCTGTATGGAACTGTTGTTGTACTACTAGCATCTGTTGAGAGTTAAATGATTACAGATTAACTTCCTTCTATATGGCCTGTAAGTGCCTCTGGTTGATTTTGCCTTTTCTTTTTGGGGCAATAAAAAAGCCTTCATCATTTTTTAAAAATTCTGCCTATCCTACTCTCCAAAAAAGAAATAAAATACATTTTATTTACTGCTATAAATAATAGAAATTGCATCCAAATATCTCAGAAATTTGCAAATGCTTATTCTAGATATGAATGAGTGAGCCATCTTCAAATGAAGTACTCACTGGCCATTTGTTAATATTTTTGCAAATGTTTTATTGATTATTGGCCTGGCATTTATTGTCTCTCTCTAAACTTTAAGCTCTCTCTTTGAGCTTCATTCACTTTCTTAGCTCCCAGCACCTTTAATAAACTTTAATTTCACTTCCTCATTTTCAATTAAGCTCTTATATGGGTTCAAAGCAGGGGTGAAATCCTACTGGTTCGGACCAGTTCGGGCGAACCAGTAGTGATGATTGGCATTGGCTTGCCGAACTGGTAGCAATCATCCCTGGTGGCCCTGCCCCCACCCCCCTGGTCGCCCACTCAACAGGCACGCCAAGACTGCCTTGCCTGCTGCCTCCGTGTGCTACATTTGGAAGGGGCCACCGCTGCTCTTGCCGCCCTCCCTTCCTGCCTTGCTGCAGACATCCGCCTGCCCTCCTGGAGCACTGCTGTGGCACTGCCGTTCACTTTCTTCCTTCTCCCGTTGTGAAACGAAAGCGAACAGTGGTGGTGGTGCTTTGGGAGGGCAAATGGACGTATTCATTATAGTTGTCAGCTGCAGACATCCGCCTGCCCTCCCAAAGTACCACCGCAGCAAACAAAACAACCCCATTGTGCCACACCTCCTCCTGCAGCCAAACGCACCCAGCCATGCATGCCCTTTCCTCAAATGGGCTGTGCATGAGATGTTTGGAGAGAGAGAGAGCAAGAGAGCTCTCCTAACTCTGTTTTTGTGTGTGTAAGAGAGAGAGAGAGAGGGAGGGAGGGAGGGAGGGAGGGAGTGATCTGAAGCTGAGGCACCCAAATGTCTGACAGCGGTGGGCAGCCTTGAGTCAGCCAGTTCCACCTGTCCTACACCCTGAGTCTCGCCATTCTCCTCCCCCACCCCCAAGCAGTGGCAGGCTCTGCGGGACAACGGGGACTCTAATTTTTCCCATGGCACGGTATACACTTGCTACCTCTGCTTGTCTGCTTGCAAGCGGTGATCTTCTCTGCTTCTCTCAGGACACTGGTGCGGGCATCATGCATTGCTTGTCAGGGCTGAGCAGGGAAGCTGCTGTCACACCACTTCCCCTCGTTTCCCCAAGCACAGAGCCAAGGCCGTGCACTTCCTCTCCTGGCTGGCCACCGGCAAAGAGCCACACGCCTGACAGCCACTAATGCCCCGTGAGCAGCATTGCCCAGCCACTGATGGGAATGGAGCAACCAGCCCACCTTGGGCTTGGACTGGCTGGTTGGAGCAGCGCTGCAGCCGAGGCCCCTGCTGGTTGGAGCAGCATGTCATCCTCCCTGCTCAAGCAGCAGCAGGTTCCACAGGAATCATTCCTGCCCCACCGCTGCTTGAGCAGGGAGGATGATGCTGAGGAGGAGAAAAACCATGAGGTTTTGCGCCAGGCAACTGGCCCTACAGTGGTGGCTTGAATGGCCCAACTAAAATTGTGCTTGCCAGTGAATGCTGGCGTGGGGGCCTTGGCTACAGCACTGCTCCAACCAGCCAGTCCAAGCCCAAGCTGGGCTGGCTGCTCCGTCCCCACCGGTGGCTGGGCAATGCTGCACATAGGGCATTGAGCGGCTGTTGGCTGCATGGCTCTTTGCTGGTGGTCAGCCAGGAGAGGAAGCACACGGCCTCAGCTCTGTGCTTGGGGAAGTGAGGGGGAGTGGCGTGACAGCGGCTTCCCTGCTCAGCTCCAACAAGCAATGTATCCATGGTGCCCACACCAGTGTCCCAAGAGAAGCAGAGAAGATCGCCACTTGCAAGCAGACAAGCAGAGGTAGCAAGGGTATGCCACGTCATGGGAAAAATGAGAGGCCCTGTTGTCCCACAGAGCCTGCCGCTCTGAGGGGGTGGTGGTGAGGAGAACGGCGAGACTCAGGTGGAACTGGCTGACTCAGGGCTGCTCAGAAGCCGTCCCCGCCGCTGCCAGAGTTTGGGTGCCTCGGCTTCAGATCGCTCCCTCACTTTCTCTCATACACACAAAAACAAAGGTTGGAGAGCTCTTTTGCTCTCTCTCTCTCTCTCTCCAAGTGCCCCATGCACAGCCCATTTGAGGAAAGGGCACGCACAGCTGGGCATGTTTGGCTGCAGGAGAAGGCCTGGGTGGAAGGCGGCCTTTTCTGCAGCATCCCCCTCCCCTCTTTGGATCGCCCTGCAGGGGGGCTCTGCTTTTGCAGAAACAGGGTGGGAAGTTTGTATGAAGGATTGGTGGGGGGGATGCACAGCCCTCCGGGATGGAGAGCGGGGCAAGAGAAGGTTCCGAGGTTCACTTGGGCAGTCAAGCCAGATCGCAGAGGGAAACTCCAAGCGTTGGGGGCTTCAAAATGTGCAGCTCCTGGCTCTAACAGTGATTGATGTGAGTGATGTCATGTTGGCCACACCCATCTGTCATATGACCACCAAGCCATGCCCACCAAGCCACCCCCACAGAACCGGTAGCAAAAATTTTTAGATTTCACCACTGGTTCAAGGATGATCAGTCTAGGAATGTGCCCTCTTGAATCACATTTTACTTTTACGTTCTGTACATCAGCATTGAGGTCTTCCCACATTACAATGAAGCACTAATATTTACCAAGTTTACACTGAAAGGACTGGGTTATTCAGTTTAAGACTATGCATTGGAGGTTGAAACTATGACTACCATTTTTTTTAAAAAAAAATAATATCTATTGAAATTCCAACATTTAAAACACAGTACAAAAGTACAACACAGAGAAAAAACAAGAAAAAAATAATAGAAAGACAACATAACAAAAAATTTCCACTAATAGCAAATTTTCTATATCAGTATCTCTATCATAACAAACATATTTACAAAAGTTATATCTCTATATATCTCTATCTTAAATTATGACTAACATTTATATTGTGTCTCTTTGTTGTGTTGTATTTCACTTTGCCAATATGCTTCTGTTCCAGTGGTGGATTTCAAAAGTTTTTACTACTGGTTCTGTGGGCGTGGCTTGGTGGGCGTGGCAGGGGAAGAATACTGTAAAATCTCCATTCCTTCCCCAATCCAGGGGAAGGTTACTGCAAAATCCCAATTTCCTCCCTATCAGCTGGGACTTGGGAGGCAGAAAATAGATAGGGGTGAGGCCAGTCAGAATTTTTACTACCGGTTCTCCGAACTACTCAACATTTTCACTACCAGTTCTCCAGAACTGGTCAGAACCTCCTGAAACCCACCTATGTTCTGCTCCTTCTGATCATTAATAAGAATATGACCCAAAACCTGCAACTCTGACAGAGCGCAGTCCACTGAGGCATGAGTTGGACCCACAATACTATAAACTATCCTGTTGCTTTTGACTAACATTCAACCAACCACCTGCTTAGACTCCTGAAAGCATATTTACCGCTATTTTATTTATTTATTTATTTATTTATTTATTTATTTATTTATTTATTTATTTATTTTATTTTATTTTATTTCTATACCGCCCTTCTCCCGAAGGACTCAGGGCGGTGTACAGCCTGATTAAAAGCACAAAGACAGACAAAATTTAAAAATAATTAAAATTATTAAATGATAGGCCCAATTATAAAACCCCAAATTTAAAATCCCATTTTTAAAAACCAATTAAAATCTTTACATTGATAGCCCAGCCTGGCGGAACAACAAGGTTTTGAGGGCACAGCAAAATACAGGGAGATCAGAGATTTTACAAATTTCTGGGGGCAGTTCATTTGACTCATATTGAAGGTATGTTTGTATTAGTGGGATTTGACTTTCATTTCTCTTACTGAGATCTGCAGTATTTTAAAATATTCTACTCTGTGCCTTTCCTTGACTTTTCATGCGTTGTTGAAAACCCACAGAAAATAAAAAAAAAAAAACGTGTTAAAAAAAATTACTATTCCTCCATGGCATTTTTCAAGTCAGCCTTATAGGTTTCTCTGATTTCCCTCCTCCTTTACTAGACAATGCTTCAGTTATGTGTTAATAAATGAAAACAAATGTGAACCTTTTGTAGTTGTGTCAGAATATTGTCTTCTTAATAAGGAAAATTGTCAAAACAAGAAGCAGCATTGGACTATTTCAAACCTTTAATATTTTAGCTGCTCACAGTCATTTACAATAAAGTCTTTGGTTAAATAATGTATGAGGAGAGCTTAACTTTACACTATTAATATTAATAAATACTTATATAGCAGCAAGCAAACAACCAGGCTTCAAAGCAAGTGTTGTTTCTTTCCTTTTTCAGCTGAGATCTGACCTAGATTGCAGGTTAGAGAATGCTATGAATGCTACGACAGAATTTTGATTCGAAGCAGCACTATGTTGCTTGAATATATGAAATGCCATACCCCAAATAATGTGTTTTGCCCCCTTTCTAATTATTACTTCATACAGAAATTGGCCCAAAATATTTATTATGTTTATTTCTTCAACCAGATCACCAAGTGGTCATCTAATTATATGTGCACTTGAGTTTCTTGGGCATTCTTAGTGGCATGCTGAGCCTTGGTGGCGCAGCAGACTAAAGTACTGTTAAGTAACACCAGCTGCCTGCAATTACTGCAAGTTTAAATCTCACCAGGCTCAAGGTTGACTCAGCCTTCCATCCTTTCGAGGTAGGTAAAATGAGGACTTGGATTGTGGGGGCAATAAACTGACTTTGTATAAAAAAGAACACCACTTAGGAGGGGCCGAAAACCCTACTAAGCAGGTATATACAAAAGTATGAAGGCTATTGCTTAACGCACTGTAAGCTGCCCTGAGTCTCCGGAGAAGGGCGGCATATAAATCGAACCAATAAATAAATAAATAAATTCAGGAGCTCTCACACATTATTCACTGAAACATCAAGTACATTGAACCATTTCTCAATATTCTTCTTGGCAGAGGAGAATAAAAAAGTATCCAGTTCTAAAAGTTAATTAATAAAAGTTTAAAAATTTAAAAAAAAAAAAAGTATCCAGTTCTAGAAATTGTATTAGTTTAACCGTACCCTCCCATGAGTTGATATGCACTCTCTCAGAGTTGGCATTATGTCAGAATTCTCACTTAGGTATTAGCAATCTTAGATTCACAACCCTGGAAAGTCCTGCTTTTCAGGAGTTATACGAAGTAAATATTTGTCTTGTATAGTAATTGGAAGAATTGTAGTTTAGTGGTGGCACCTAACTGGGATGCCTGAGCTCTCTCTTATCCTCTTGTATATCTTTGGGAAGATGCTTTCTGGAAGAAACTAGCTGAGTTTTGATTGGTATAGTAAAATTTATTTCAGATGTCTATAAACTGAAATTAAATCAAGAAAATGCCATGAACCCTAAGGATGGTAGCTTCTCCACTGAAAATTTTCTATTATTTTTCCTCTCAACAATTGTTGGATAAGGACACTCTCTTAATTTATTTTAAACTAAAAATCTTTTTTTTCCCCTACACATTGTTGCATTGTTGTTAAAGTATAGATAAATACTTTTTACATTTTAATCAGATGCCTGGTTCCTGCTATTTCTGAGACATCTACTAGAAAATGAATAAAGCTAGTGTTAAGATAGCACGGATAGAATCTGGTTTCCCAATTTCACAGGTACGATTCCCCACCCACCTACTCACCCAGGAGACCGCAACAGCTTTAGGAAGCTAAGGTTAGTTTTCCCATTCTACCCTCCACACTTTGAAGAAATAATTTACGCACTCAGTAGGAAGTAAAAGAGATAATCTACAGACCACATCTTCAGTTTGCTGTGCCTTCTTAAAATCGGAGATGTGTTTCTGGTTGATGCTGAAGCAATTTAACCACAATGCTTTCTCTTCAGATAGAAAACTGAGGCCTCTCTCTCCAGAGCAGGTTTAGTTATAGCTATTATAAGGGTGCACTTTAAAACTAGTGTTTATACTATTTACTATGTTGGTTGCCTTTCTAATCCTCCTTTTCCTCAAACAGCTGTAGGCAGAATGTAGGGTTCTTTTTCTCTGTTGCCATCATCTTGTTTTGCTTCACAAGAGCCCTATAAGAAAAATTAAGTTGAAATAGGATAGCAACCTGATGTCAAACACTAAACAGAGAACTGAACCTGAGTCTATCTAATTCTACTAATATGGGGGGAGAGGATGGTCATTTTGTTATTATGCATTTATTAATTTAAATTTTGATGGATGTCCCTGTTAATTTTTTCCCCACAAGCTCCTTTAAAGGGAGTTCTTTAGTTACCTAGAAAACACCATAAATGAGATCGGATCTGACTCTGTGTATTCACAGTCCAAGCTCTTTTTTAACTGTTTTTATTGTTGTACTCCACTGATTTTAAGGGGACACAGAATGAATTACTTTTTTGACTAAATTCTGAAAGCAGGTAGATTGTAACCCAAGAAGGATATCAGAAAATAAATACTTACCAGAATAGTAATATAAGGCAAATAAAATATACATATTCTGCATAAAGTATTGCTAATAGGGAAAATATGCTGCAGTAAATGAGAATATTGGTACTGTTAAAGAAGTACATCCTGAAAATTGCATGATGCAATTCAAAGTAAAACATACACATTTTAATTATAGACAATATTCTCTTCATGCCAGAAGGACACAATATGCTAATTAATACAATCTGCTTTAAACTTTTACCTTGGATTAGTTTTTTAAAAAATATCTTCCTCTTGACATATCACCATATGTCAGGATTAAATATGTACTTATTGTTGTGGCTCCGTTACCTGAGCCTGTGTCATCGGCAGGAGAGGACTCCGAGAGTGAAGGAGAGGAGTTGGCAAGGCCTCCCTCTCCAGGACCCTCCTCTCTGGCAATGCCTTCGGTGTCCGCTGAAGGGCAAGAGATAGGACCGGGGCCAAGCACGTCCACGCAGCCATAGGTGAACAGTGATGAGGGAAATGAGTCTTGGCTGGATCCTCGGCAGCGTTACAGAGATAAGTGCGCGCAACAGAAGAAAAGGCGTGCCAGAGATTGAGCTGAGTCACTGGACCACACCCCACAAGGTATAAAAGGGGGTGAGGTGGCCATTCAGACTCTGTGACGGACAAAACTAACTACTATCGAGTCACATTGCATCTTTGGAAACAACATTATCGGCCTTGGATTTATTTTACGAACTGGACAATTCTTGACCGTGTGTATTTTGTTTTTGAGTAAAGTTCTTGGCAAGCAGCTACTGGGTTGCTGCCAAGCTTCTTATCAGAAGAATTGGTTGTCTGCCAGTTTATTTAACCCCCGGCTGTCTGTCTGTGTGCGTGTGTGAGACGGGGACAGAACACTTACTGCATGTTTCTGGTTTGGGTTTTAAGTGGATCTTTTACAAAAAATAATAATAATTACACCGGTAATCCTTGCTTACTGACTACCTTGTTTAGTGACTATTTGAAATTACAATGGTTAAAAAAACCTTTGTGACCATTTTCACATTTTTGGCTGTTGCAGTGTCCTGTGTGTACCATTCTTTACTTTACAACCATCTTCCAGCAAGCACGATGAATAAAGAACATGGAAATTAAATTGCAAGTTGTGGTCACACATTTAACAATCATGGTGATTCACTAACAAAAGAAGCAAATGTGACATTGTAAATCCAGCACAGTCATATGACTTTTTTTGTTTTTTGCTCAGTGACTACACCAATTTATTTATTGATTCATCTATTTAGCATATGGTGATGTTACATTAGCCAGGAGACTTTGCTATTTTGCTATTACAAAGTAGTTGTTTGGCTGCTGACGATGGCCAGTCCATTCTGCTCATGCTCCTGTGCTATCCAGAGGTCACCATGGGGGACTGATGGATGGTGGACTAGCGCAATATTCAGCAGCAGCAGTGGCGAACTGCGCCAATTAGTTATGAGTTGCTGGTCCCAATTGTAATCAGTAAGCGAGGAATATGTATTTCTATATAATTATATTTCTATATATAATTTCTATATAAGGTATAGAAATTGAATATATACTCTCTCTGTGTGTGAGTGTGTGTGTGTGTGTGTGTGTGTGTGTGTGTGCGTGTGTGTATATATTGTATTATGTATGAGCTGAAGAAGCTTCTTGGATGAGAAATGAAACGTCTTCAAAGAAAAAAACCTGAAAGACCAGTTGGCTTTTGAAAAAACACCTTTGGGACATGTATACACACACACACACACACACACACACACACACACACACACACACACAAACTGCAGGATCCAATCTAGGTCAATCACCAGGACCAGAAGTTTAGTCTTCTGAACTTTTGAACTCGTGCTGGAGCCCATCCTCAGGGAACTTATCTCTATGGAATGTGTGAGAAGAAGACAGAAGTTCCCTGAGGATGAGCTCCAGCACGAGTCCAAAAGTTCAGAAGACTAAACCTCTGGTCCCTGTGACCGACCCAGATTGGATCCTGCAACATTATCGTGGGATGTCTATGAAGATTCTCAATCATCCAGGTCATGGTTGTCCCCAAGGTGCTTTTTCAAGAGTCAACTGGATACCCTTACTCGAATCCGAGTAAGGTTATGGCTAGCATAGTGGAAACACTATGAAACCAAACTGAATTTTTAAGTCTTGTATTTATAAGTCAAATCAGTATACATAACCAAATGACTTTTTAATGAAGACCGATTGGTCCCATTTCTATATCAGTGCAGACAAATAATACACAAATCTCTTCTCAACAAATATAACATATAAAATCCCAAGAAAATAGTGAATCGCAATTTGAAGCATTACATTTGAAAATATATCTCTTTAGACCTTTGCATTTTCCTACATTTTTCATACTAAGCAGATACTTCTTATTGCAATTTATTTTGTTGTCATGATAGTGTTGAATAAATATCTCAAAGTATCAGTCTCTACTAAGGTCTGATGTAAAATAGCAGCAGCAGCTACAAGATTTATGGATTTGTAGATATTTTTTATTTGCTTAGGCCAGTGTTTCTCAAACTTAGGAACTTTAAGATGGGTGAACTTCAACTCCCATAATTTCTTAGCAGCTGGGAATTCTGGGACTTGAAGTCCACACATCTTAAGAGTGGCCAATGTTAAGAAAAACTGTCTTAGGCTAAAGATTTGTCTATGTCTTGCTTTTAGGTCATTTGTTTTCTCAAAACCTTTTCATGATTGTTTCATCACTAAAACAGGTTCTTTGAATTGTCATGACATCTAGTTTCTAATTTAACCTCTTGTAATAAAAGTGTACTTGAAATTCTATATGCATCATTGCATTAATGCTAATTAGACCTTTACATGTCCTTTACCCTTTTGAGTCAATTCCTTATCATTTATGGATCGTATTATGGAAACTGGAAGAAATCAGTGAAACAAGGCTTATCATGCCGACATTAAGTTGCAGGCTGCTATTAATCTTTCTCTTACTAAAAAAAAATGGCATTTAACCTTATCAAATTTTCTTTCTCAACTCCAAGGACAAACTTCTTGTTGTCAAAATTATGCCCATTTTAATGGCAGAACAACATTATATACTCCATAAACACACACACACACACACACACACACACACACACACACACACACACACACATGCAGACAGACCTGGGAATCTTCGAAACATGACCTCTACAATTAAAGTGCATCAAGCAATGTGTGGGAAAGATTTTTGAATGGCCATAAAAGACTTAGAAAATAGGCTAAGGAGCCCTCTTCTAACTTCTGCAAATAGAGTATTTTTAGGCAGTGGAAAAATCTGGTAACTTAGTTTGTAGAATTTTACTGTAAGTCGAAAGCTTGCACTTTATCAGCTGCACGCAAGGAACATTTCATCAACAGCAAACATACATTTGTCAAAGATGCAATAAATTACCTTTTTGTACTGTGTGCACGCTTAGTCTGATTAATTGCAATAACAGCAAATGTTAAGTCCTTTAAAAAGCCTGCTATATTCTGTTCTTGGATTATTATTATTTTTAATATTATATCTTAAAACAATTCTACATCTACACTTTCAGGACCGTACTTCTTTTCTTTTATTTGTACAGCTATCACCACAAAACATCCGCACTTTCTCTTCTGGTCTCCATAGCAATTGTTTCTATGGCAATCATAGTATCTAGTGAATGCAGTTTTTATTCATGTAGTACAGCATGTGAAGAGGAGATACTGACAAGTGCTTAATTTTTATTTATTTATTTATTGCATTTCCCTCTTCAAGAATTCAGGCAAGTGAAGGGATGCAAAGCTGAATGAAGAAAAGAAAGCTTTTTTATTATTATTATCCTTTCCCCTATCAGGAATTATGTTCAAAATGCTAACCCATCACATGAATAGATTATAGCAAATACATTCTGTAAGGCTCAACTAGGAAAAGAAAAGGCAGGGAAGGAATGCTGTTACAGAGGCCAGACTTCTTTTAAGATAAATGATATATCCTTTTTTTTAAGATACTCATCGATACTCATTGCCAACAATTATCAGGTTAGCTGTTCAGTGTTCCTGAATCTGCTGTTTTATGTCAGCTGGAAAGTTCTTACTGGCCTTCTTGACCTCCATAGTATAGATGCTTTCCCTACCTCATTCCACAAACATTAAAATTGCAAGAGGCATCATTTCGTTTTCTATTTATTTAAATGGAGAAAATCTCCAACATGCAGTTCTAATAAATTAAGCTGGAATTCATGCAGCAAGAATTGGTCTGGCCTGGAGATAGTGTGCAAAAGTGGGCATGATGCTTAATATTTATCTTATATATTTATATTTTGTTCCTTCAAGTTGGTCCCCCCCCCTTTTTTTTTTTTTATTCCTGGCAACTGCTTAGGCAAATCTCGGCAGTTTTTCTGGGAAGGTTTTTGAGAAATTATTTGCCATTGCCTCTCTCCTAGATTTGTGTGTGTATGACTGGCTCAAGGCCACCCAGCTAGTTTTCTTGCCTAAAATTGGACTAGAACTCGCAGATCCCTAGATGTTAATCTGGTGCCTTAACCACAACACTAAATCTGGTCTTTGATAGTATCTTATCAAAGATACTTAGTATAGATACTTTGATAAGATAGTATCTTATCAAAGAAAGGGGGAGAGCCTTCTCTGTGGGGGCACCAGCCCTGTGGAACGAGCTGCCTCCTGGAATACGACTGATCCCGGACCTCCGGACCTTCTGTAAGGCCCTGAAGACTTATTTATTCCACCAAGCCGACCTAGCCTAAATGGCTCTTAATTGGGATTTTAAATTTTATGGACTTGGGGGTTTTAAATTGGGAAGCCAATGATTTAATTCTTTTTAATTATCTTAACTTTTGTATTTGTATGTTTTTTAATTTTGGCTGTTCACCGCCCTGAGTCCCTTCTGGGAGAAGGGCGGTATACAAATTAAATAAATAAATAAATAAATAAATAAATAAATAAATAAATAAATAAATAAATAAATAAATCTTATGCCCAATGTTAATTGACAGCATTTTTAATCCAGCTCACTCTCACTGGACGTTGGACAAAGTAAATCGAACAAAAACAATAATGTTGACACAAACATCTGCTATACAATACTATTCTTATTAAATACCATCATGATATACACTCAGATTGGGCCAAAGGTACAACAGAATTATTTTTTTTTTGTTAAGTTATTTGCAAATAATCAGGAAAGTGGGAGGTTCATTTACCTTTGGGGGAAAAGGCCTCCATTAAGTGAGGCTACTGCTAAAATATCTCACCCCCTCATCTGCATCCTCATACCTCAGAAAGGGAGGGAGATTCTCAACAAGACTTTTCTTCCTTCCCATCTATTCAGACTAAAGTTCATATGTAAAAAAAATCAGAGCACCCTATCCTCCTAATGGAATACATTTCAAAATTGTTCAATATATTTCTTGAAATTATTGTCAAGTGTGTCTATTCAGTTCTCTGGTATCTTTTAATTCATCTGGCCTGGGAAGGGATGGGCGTGCTTGTTAATAATATATGCTAGGATCCAAACAAACATTTAATCATTTAAATTCTGAACTTTGTTTTGACAATTCCTTTCCAATCTTTTTTCCACTGTTGCTGTGAAAATGAAGCACAACATTTATCTTCATTACTTAAAGCTTTCTGAAGATATTTATGTATTTCTAAAAATGTATTCATCATTTTGTGTCTAAAAGCTGTCTAGCTGGTCTACAATAATAGCACAAATGAAATTCATACATCATTCTTAACATAATAATCATAAAAGCAACAATTAAAAGCAGCAGTCCTAAAAGGGATAAAAATAAAAATAATGCAGTTAGAAATATTATTGAAAAGAGCACTATATCAACAAAACATCAAAACCTGAAAGAATAAGAAGCTTCTGGCACTGAGAAGTAAACATACAGGGAACTACTTTGGAAGAAAGTATGTTAGAAGGAAGGAAGTCCTATTGAAGTAACAACCCAGTATTCTCAGGAAACAAGGTACATGGACAGCAATTTCCCCACAAGAATCACAGGCCCCAAGGAGTCTGACTGATTATGTGCCATCAAATAGTTGTCAACTCTTGGGTTCTCATGGTTTTCTCCATGGTGATCTGTCCCTAGACTGGTCTTTCAGGTCATCCAACAGTACTGTGTGTAACTCACGGGTGTCAAACTCGTCGCGTCACATTGCTGTCATGTGATGTTTCGCTATGGTTTTCCCCTTTCCGGTGGGCATGGCCTGCGTGTGATGCGCCTGGCCTGTGGGCTGCCAGTTTGACACCTCTAAACTGAATCATCACTATAACTGAATCCATGTAACTTGCTTTCATTCATCCTCTTCACTTTCCCAGAATTAGCACCTTCTCCAGAGGTGTCTCAGATGAGGACAGAAATGTTATTTCATATATTTGTTTCTGAATTGGGCCCCCAGAATGTACAAAGAACCAGTGAAGACTATACAGTAGTGGCCAAAATTGTGGAAACCTTTTGGGAAAAGTGTATTTTTGAGGTTTGATGGCTAATAACACCAGTTTTTTTTTTTTTTTAGAGTTTCAAAATAATCATATTCCACTGCTGGAATGGCCTATGAATACTCCAGACCTTAACCCAATTGAAAATCTATGGAGCCGACTAAAGAAACATGTTAGTCAGTTACCCAACTAAGTATTAACTGACATGATAATTTTTGTATATCTCATTTTTTCTACATGTTTCATTTTTCTTATTTATACTGTAACCGCTATTCTAATAGCAAATCCTTCATAAAAGTTATTGCATTACATTCTTGATTAAATTATCTTTTCATTGATATATAATTTTATGGTACTACTCCCCAAAAAAAAGTGGTGTTATTAGCTAGTTTTAGAAAATATACTTTTCCCAAAAGGTTTCCACAATTTTGGCCACTACTGTACAATATACTCAAGCCCCCTAGTTACTCTCTCCAGTGTGATGGAATATTTCAATTGCTTGGAGTAGAAATAGGGAGATCAGATGAAAGTATACCCTGAGCCGTGTAAGCTCACTGGGTACCTTTGAGACAGTCCTACTCAACTCATCCCACTAGATGATGGTTGTATGGAAAAACTGAAGAAAGGAACGCTCTAGATTCTTCCATGAGTTCCTGGAAAAAAGTTGGAACAAATAATTAACAAATTAATAATATACTTTAGCAGCCATGCATTTTCA
The DNA here is from genome assembly GCF_059756535.1 of Pantherophis guttatus. Taxonomy (NCBI): domain Eukaryota; kingdom Metazoa; phylum Chordata; class Lepidosauria; order Squamata; family Colubridae; genus Pantherophis; species Pantherophis guttatus. The sequence continues at coordinate 225,859,342 of NC_142063.1, read as the reverse complement.
ATCTACTCCAAGGCCCAGTTTACACCTGCACAGCACTTTGAGAAGTGATCATTTTTATCAAAAAAAGAGCATGCCAATTAATCCTGATAAAAGGCATCCCTTGAAACAGATATTATGTATTATTTCTGAATAAAACAGCATGCACAGCCCTTCTTCTAATTTTATCCCACAACGGAAACCTGAGAGATAGTTTGAGCTAGGAGCTAGAGACTGACTTCACCTTGAGTTTCCATAGTTGAATATGCTTTTGAAGTTAGGTCTCCTCTATCTCCATGAATCAATCTAAATATTAAAACTAAGATTTGGTCTGTGCAAGAGACTATCTTGAAAAGTGAGTGCTTCGTTTGTGACTCAGGGTAGTGTGTGGATTTAGATAGTGTGATTAATCTGGGGTTCGGAACATTGTGTAAATGCAAGAAATTAGCTTAATTACAGAACACTATTGAAGTCATTTATATTTTGTAACCTATATACTCATATAATCCACTTGAATGAACAAGTTAGGGAAAGATCTCTTGGAGAAAATCTATAGCCTCTAGGATTTGAGAATAATGTGATGGCACATAATCAGTAAAAACAATCAAGTGCTCCTATAATTAATTAAGAAACATTGGTTACCATAAATGAATGAATAGGGTGGCATATATCAATCAATTTCCAGTACAAACTGTCAATAAATTCATGTTTCCAATGAGGAATATGAACTGAAAATCACAAGTCCGTAAAGAATAAATTTGAATAACAGGGAAAGAAAAACCTATTTTAAAAAAGGTCAAAAAAGAACAATGGTTGTTGATTAAAATGCCCAAATATTTTAACATGTCTGAAATAAAAAATAAACCATTATTTTAGCCCCTTGTTGCAAATAAATAAAGGGCTTTTACTAGGTACCCCTTCCATACACCTTCTGCCCAGTGAGATACAAGCAATAGTATGTTAGCTTGCTACATTGTCTTTAGTTTTAAAACCTCATTTTACATAGAATAATGTGAACATGGTTGAGGTAACACTGGTTTTTATGATGTACAAGGAGGGTGATTCTTTGGTATTGTCTTAGAAATGTGTATGTGCACAAAGTAAAGAATCGAATACAAATCTAACTTACTTGCTTGCTATGAAATATTATATGAGAATTTATAAAGGATACAAGTCTAATAACAGTTCTGAATGTGAAGCGGAATATTTTTGGGTAAATGTTATAAATGGATGTAGAAGAGAAACTAAAGTGAAGTAGAACGATATATAAAAAAGAATTGATTCTGCATGAAAACGTAGATTAAAATATAGATTAATCACCCACAGAAAACAGATAGTCCTCATTTGCCAACTGCAAATTGGACCAGCAATTCTGTTGTTAAGCAACACCTATAGTCATAAAGGGACCATGCCCAACATATGTCAGTTTGTCAGTTTCAGCTGCGGTCATTAAGCAAATCACCATGGTCATTAAGCACAACATCATGTAACTAAAACTTGCAATATCCTGCTGACTTTCTCATTGATTGCTTGTTGGAAGCCATCTGAGAAGGCTACAAACAGTGATCACATAAACATGGGACAGTGAGACAGTTATAAACGTATCAGTTGTCAATCAGCCAAATTATGATCACAGGAACACCGCACTGGCTACAACTTCAAGGATTGTTCATCAATCTCTCTCTCTCTGTCTCTCTCTCTTTTTTTTTTTTGGTGCTATCGTAACTTTGAGTGCTCACTGAATGAGTGTTTGGTAAGCAAAGATTAACTGTAAATACAAAGTGGGTATATGAAAAGCAAACATAGAAACCTCTTGGAACAAACTGGAAAAAAATGTGACAATATTCAATTTTGATGGAAATAAATTTTTGTTTTGGAAGTAAGCGAAGAAAGGTAAATAGAAACTTCCAGCAGTGTGAATGAGTTTAAAAATATAAGCAATTAAAGGATTTGGAATGAAACTGATGGCAGGGAATAACGGGGGGAGTATTTTAGAGATGTATATGGAAATGACAGTGGTGTGTTGTTGAATGAAATTGGAACAAATGCTATTTGTGTATGTGTGTCCAAAAGAAAATTGAAAAAAAGGAAGCCATACATATATACGAGAATACCGAACACTGTAAATTTACAGGTGTAGCTAGTGTAACTGGAGAAGTATTGAATAAAATACAATAAAATTCTCTTATGCATTGATTATGTGACTAGTGTAATTGTATGGATGGTAAATTCTATATGGTGGAAATGCCGCGAAGTAATGTGTAGTATTTTGTGAAAAATGAATGTTTTTAAACTAATAAAAATGTCACTTCTCACTTTTTATATGGAAATGAGGATTTTGTATGTCAGGAGAAACAAATGTAAGTCAAATGCAGAAGGAATGAGTTATTTCAGAAGTATGTGTTTTAAAGAGAGGATAAAAAATGAGTGGGTGCTAAATGAATATGGATTAAGTATGAGGGCGCAATGCAAAGGAAGTACAGTGGAATAGTTTTGTCATATAGAGAGATTAATGAGGATTGAACAGAAAAGCAAACATATGAAGGAAAAGTGAATGGGTGAAGAGGAAGGGAACACTGAGACAGTTTTGGTTGATTGAAGTTAATGACATTTTGCAAAAGAGAAATGAGAAATTTAAAGAATAAAAATGATTCATCAAATAGTATTTGGACCGGATGAAAGCAAAAACGATGCTTTGGAATATTTTATTGTACTTTTCTTGCCTGGTAAAATATTTTCCCAAATCAATGGGAAAGCCAACAGGAAATTGCAAGTTTTAGTTACGTATTGTTGTGCTTAATGACCATGGTGATTTACTTAAAGACCACAGCTGAAGCTGACAAACTGATACGTGTTGGTCATGGTCCTGTTATGACTATATTGCCTAGCAATAGAATTGATGGTCCAGTTTGATGCAGCTTCAATTTAATTATATTTCCTTTTTGTATTTCATGCTTAATTTCTTTAATCTCCTACACTTTATTTTTGGGGAAATTTATACATGTTCTGAGTAGAAGCTGTGTAGTGAAGTATAAAAACATAATCCTAATAATATAGTCCAAACCCTGGGGATGGGACCCTAGTGTTTACATTTTATTGTTAGTGCATTTGCACATTTGGAATTGGTGAGTAAACCAATCCACTTATCTTGGCTCTGAAGAAGTGGATAAGAATTGGAAGGTGCGTAAATGAGTCTGCTAAAGAGGAAGGCCATTCAACCAATAGCAATCTTTTGGGAACTGTTGTTTTCCTTCTATATACTGCCCTTTTTATACTTGTTCCTCAAACAATATGTCCTTAGCCCTAACCCTAAACTAATACTAAAGCATTGATAATGTTGGACTCAAATATATCTTCTATAACTGGTAAACAAGAGCCCTGGTGGCGCAGCAGACTAAAGCACTGTTATTAACATCAGCTGCCTGCAATTACTGCAAGTTCAAATCTCACCAGGCTCAAGGTTGACTCAGCCTTCCATCCTTTCTAAGGTAGGTAAAATGAAGCCCCGGATTGTGGGGGCAATAAGCTGACTTTGTATAAATATACAAAAGTATGAAGGCTCTTGCTTAACGCATTGTAAGCCGCCCTGAGTCTCCGGAGAAAGGCGGCATATAAATCAAATAAAAAAAAAAACATGACACACTTTTTTATACATGAATAACTTTTGGAAAAACTTTTTTATAATGAAATATTGTCTGTGTCAGGGTTACGTGGGGTCAGAATTGGCTTGCTGTCAGGGTTCCGATGGATGCCCTAATTAAATCGAGCCAAGCTTCAAAAGAAATCCAGTTATTTATTAGGAGCTCCATGTCGACATGTACCCAAATGAAGCCAACTCTGACCCTGCGTAATTTATGGCCCTAATCATGAACCTGGTTCCCCCCTCCCCCCAGTTGTGTCATCAGTCACATTTGCCAATGGAGCAATTTTGTGGGTTGTAGAGACCACTCCCCTCCAGCCGATGTCAAAACCCTGGGAGACAACCTTGAGAAAGGTATGTCTGGAATGTGCTCCTGTTTGTGGGTGCCGTGTTGCTTCATTTGTTTCCCATCCCCCCTTGCCTATGGCAACTTGAGAGCAGGCCAGGGATGCTTTGTGAGTTGACATTCTGGATTGCTAAGAGGGAGGGAGTGCATTGCAGATGAGCAAGGGACATTTTGCGGTTTAGATTTTGTGTGGAGAATGAGGGTGAAGATAGCTCCTCCCAAATAGTTCCCAGAATATATGTTTAATGGTGCAAATAGTCTATTTTAGTTTGGCAAGATTTCTGTCTATAAGTGAGGATCAATAAAGGAAACTGCTTAGAGAATCTCAATATGTCTGTTTTGTTTCTTGGAGCCCGATTCTTTCCTGATATTGCATAGGGATATGTAGGCTTTTACTCTCTGTTGCTTTTTCTTAGTTTTAGACTGAATAATTATAAAGCTGTCTTCTTCCTCGCAAGGCTCTTCCATTCAGGACCAAATTGCCATTGAGGCATCATTGCAATATAAATGGTTAACTGTGAATTCTTTAAATGATTTCAATGAAGATACCTTTTTTCTCCCCCTATTTAATAGTAATTACTAGGTTGTTGCTATAGGGAGTGCTAAATGTATTATGCACCATTTGCAGTGTAACTGACTGTGGGTCATACAAATGGTACAGATGTTCTTGTGCCTCATTTGAAAAAGCTGCTAAAGCATCCATTTCAGTGACAATTTCAGGATATAAAGTATATATTGCATATACGGAGGGTGTGTGATTAACACTTAATTTGCTATATTTGTAATGGGTGGGTAATCAGGAGTCTACTTTTCTAGCCAAATTCTAAAGGCAGTGTTTGAGAGAAAGAGCAATATAATGCAGTTAAGTGCCTAATGGTTTTAGATAAGCAAGCCGAGGCTTGATGACAGACAATCAAGTCTTCTAGGTGAAGGTGCAGACCTAGTAATTATGTGAGCTGAGCCCCCCCCACCCTCATTTGATCACAAGGTATTGTAACCGGCAGCTTGCAATTAAGAACAATTTTGATGCATCTCTACTTTAGTAGTATATCCTTGGAGGATGAAATGCTATTTCAAAGCAATGAATGCTACCTCTAGAACAGGCACATTTCTCTGCCTTGTCCTTGGGTCGGTGTCTGTTCTTCTTTGTTGAGATTCTTGATTCATTTGCCTCCCATGGGATTCATTTGCCTCCCATTTTAGGTGAAATTATTGTAGAGGTTAGTTGGGATGACTTGAAAAAGGGAGAACAAATACAGAACAGTGTTTCTATCAGCATCACGATTTTGGAAGCCAGCAGAGATTTGCATTGATCAAGGAAGCACATCAAGGAAACAGTAGCAATTAATTATCTTCTATTTTGGGGGAGAAGGGACCAGACATTGACCTAAGGGAATGAGACAAAATATCATTCTCTGTACGTTGTTATTAGCAGAAGAATGGTCTTCAACAAAGGCTAATGGTCCTCAGCATTCTGTAGATTCTATAAACTTGTAAAACCATGTAAATATATCCATGCTAACAATATCTTAATGTCTGAATCAATCTCAAAATAAGCAAATAGCTTGAATGATCACCAATGGATTTTTATTTAGATAAATTCAGATGGAAAATAAACCGATTACTTGGAAGTGTCTTAAGTATGCTCAGCAAATACAGCATTGAAAAGACTCTGCTTCAACCTTTTCTGGGAAAAAAACTTAAGTTTTATCCAAGGATGTTTATTTTTTCTTTTACAATAAAAAGGAACAGTGTTTCTGTTCAGTCCTATAAGTAGGACTTAGTTCTTCAGAATAACCCAATAGTAAAGATCACTATCGTTAACATTCCTCAGATCTGACCATTTGTTACACTAATAAAGTAATTAACTTGCCCCTTAACCTTGTCTATATATTCAAAGCTGCAATTTCTGAGATTAAAAACTACATGCTGCTGCTGTTTAACTACAGTACGGTGATAAATTGAATGAAGGAAGGAAATAAATGAATAAGTTCAGCACCGACCTGAAACTGTTTCCCCCTTCTTGTCTTCTAAAATAATGCACCATTTATACTTCGCTGCAATTCTAAGGAACCAACTTACAAAAGAAATGTCCTTCTCTTTTCTAACATTACGTAAAACTGTGAGTCAGAAGAATCAGCCAACTCTTTTTTAGGTTTTCCTTCTGCCTAAAAATTATAGCCTTTGCTCTTCCATTTCCTAACCTGTTCTAAGACCTAAGCACAGGGGAAAACAGTAGCTGATGTTTAAAAGCTATGATTTTAACAGTATCCCGGTATGCTTTATAATTACACTGTGTTGAATTTCTTTTTAATGATCACCTTGTTTCCCCTGCAGCATAACTTATTTAATGCAGAGTAAAATGAGTAAATCCAGAGTAAAGTGGCAGGGAGAATGGCCTTAGTAATGCCACACTTTTAATTTTGCAACCATTTGATGGCTAACACTTTGTATTGTCTCCAGGGGTTTCCACCAGCTTCTGGGTTAGCCTTAGGTAGAAGTAATGCAAATAACAGCTTTTAGGGATTTTATGATCTCCATGGCAACCCAATGCAAGCATCGACATTTCTTTTTAAGCAGCAGAAAGTTCCTATCACTATGGTGATGATGGATGTATATGTTCCTAAATATATATGATCATCCCCACACACATCATATGAAAAGTAGCAGGTGAACCGATTCTTATAGTCTCATTTACCAGCACGCTAAAGGTCTGGGAAAAGGTTGGTCACAGATGCACAAATCTCTTCTTGTGAATGCCAACCAGTTTGTGGATTGCTAACCTTAGGGCCAAGAGAAAGTGACTGGCCCAAGGTCATCACCCAGCTTTGGGCCTAAGACAGGATTAGAACCCTCCATGTTTAGGAGATGACTGTCAGTTGGAAAGAAGATTCTTTTATCCATGGAGGCAACATAGAAAATGAATTTCTCACGTGCAGGTATTATTTGTATAATAAGATGCCCGGGGCAAGCTTTGAACCCGCTTCTTCAGAGGGACTGCATTTTTGCATATACTCAGCTGATTACTACTGTAGTAGACTGGCAAAGCAGAAAAAGCAGCACCTCTAAAGAAGCAGGTTCAAAGCATGCCGCATCAAACCCAAGATGCCTTCTTTTCAGTGAACAACTCTTTTCAAACATATTAGATCGTTCCTTATCTACATCATTACTCATCACCTTTTATGATGGCACAGGAGGGAATGCTTTATTCTGTCACTCACACTGATCAGCAACTGTTATGATAAGCTAATTATTTATGCCATACTACTTGTTTTAATTGATGTGCAGATTATAAACCTGACTTCTACAGGAAACAATTATCTGAACTGTTTTTGTTTTTTTTTTAGTTAACAGTGTAAACTGCATGCTTATTAGTAGTATACAAAGTTTGCAGTAATGTTAAAGTTCAATACTTAGAGAAGTTAGGTAGCCTTTTAATTTGAATGAAGTATTATTAGGGTTATTCTTAATTTCTGCTACCAAATGAATTAATAAAGAAACAGGCATTATTAAATATTAATTCATTTATTATATACCCGGCTGTGTTCTTTGCAATTTATTTAATTAGTTTGCAATAGCTATCCTTCTAAATCCCAACATTCCACAAGAGTATATGTCTTTTCAAGAATGTAATTAAACTGTTAATTTATTGCTTATGTAACTTTAGATTAATTATTTGGGAAGTCACTTCTGTCTTTTATTTATCCAATTAATCTTAAATAGCCATATTCCTTGATATACCACAGTATTAAATATTCCTTCATCTTTATTTATTTATTTATTTATTTATTTTATTAGATTTCTATACCGCCCTACTCCCGAAGGATTCAGGGCGGTGCACAGCCAAACAATAAAAACACATACAATACAAAATTTAAAAATAGAATAAAATCAAATTAAATAAATAATTTTGGCCCCGACAAATTTAAAACCCCAAACTTTTAAAACCAATTTAAAATTGAATATATAAAATACTAAAAGATATTTAAAATTTTAAAAATCTTTTATGAAAGAGGGGGAAAATTAGGCCAGGCCGGCCTGGTGAAATAGTAAGGTCTTTAAGGCGCGGAGGAAGGTGCGCAGATCCGGGATCCTCTGTATCTCTGGGGGGAGCTCGTTCCAGATAGTAGGTGCCCCCACAGATCTTTAGATATACCGTCTGAGAATTTATCATAGATTTTAGAAAAGGTATTCTAGAATACAAGGTAATTTCTATTTGTTTATCTTGGGCAAAGGTAGACATGCTTTCCTTCCCTTTCATGGACTGTATTCTCACTAAAATAAAGATTCTCTTCTCCCAAAAAGAGAAACTTTAAAGGCAACCTAGTTAGTAGTAATGGTGACTCAAAGCACATGTACAGCCCTGCAATCTTCAGAACTGAACAGATAGTTGATCTATCAAGCTGTCCAACTGACCTCTCCCCGCTGCTCACACCTTAATGGTTGTTATCATTCTCCTACACTTATCCTGGCTTGGAAGACCTAATATAAAATAAGTTATAATTGAAGAGGCTGTTTTTTTCTTCTTGGAATCTTCTCTTCTCTGTTAATCCTCTTCTTCAGAGGAAGAGGTTAAAAAACAGTTGCAAAATATACAGGCATGCACACGAAGCTCCTTTTGTGTGAGTGGCAGGGTCTGCACATGTGCCTGCACTCACACACACATGCAAGTGGACCTTCGCGTGCAATGCTCCATTCACACAAGTGGTAGGTGTGCCCACATGCCACTCACATGCCTCCCCCATGCCTCCTCACTGGGCTGAACCACCAACCTAGAAAGAGTGGGGACCACTCTGTCAGGGTTCTGACTGATGTCTTAATTAAATCATGAACTTAGAGCCAAGCTTCAAAAGAAATCCAGTTCTTTATTAGGAGCTTCATATCAGCACATTCCAAGTGAAGCCAACTCTGGCCTCATTTAATTTACGTCCCAGCTCTGACCCTGTTTCCCCATTCCACCCAAGGTATGTCATCAAGTCATATTCTCCAACGAAGCAATTTCGTGGGTTGTAGAGATCACTCCCCTCTGGCCACTGTGGGTAACCGCAGAGATGGCCTTGACAGAAAGATGACTGGAATGTGCTTTTGTTTTGACTGAAGTGCATCCCTTGCCTCAGCTGCAAAGTTCATTTTCCCATCCCTTGGCTATGGCAATTCGAGGCCAGGGATGCTTCGCGAGTTGGCACACTGTATTAAAAGGAAAATTATATACCACGACCTGAAATAACTTAAATTCCAAATGGAAAAAATCATCTTATGTTCATTTTGAAGTTGATTATCCTCCCCCACCCCTTCCTACTTTTTATGCATGGATCATCTTAAATGCAGGACTGATTCCATTTGGGATAAACAGAGAGTCTCCTGTGGGAAAAACACAGATAATTTTCTTGGCCAAATGTTATGCCTTATTGTGAGTCCCTTATTGTTAGCATTAAGAACAAAGGCCTTACAATGATAGCCTAGTACAGATGCGAAATAATGGTTCTTCCCAAGAGGGCTGGACTACACTTCCCAGGAGTCTGAGTGCCATAGCCTGACATAGTTCAACAACATTTCAATAGCCACAAAGGTTCCCCACCTCTGTCCAACCCTGTTGTCAATTATTTGAAAGGTTCTGGCCTTGCCTATTTTTTCAGAAGCGGTGACACATAATATTTTTTAGATTACTTTTAAAAGAAGTAAACCATCTGTCAATACCTCAGATGTAGCAGCATAGAAAGGTCTGCATTTGTGTGTGTGTGTGTGTGTGTGTGTGTGTGTGTGTGTGTGTGTGTGTGTGAGAAAATGAACCAGAAGGCTATTTGCTGCCTGGGTGAATGCTCACCTAAAGAGCACAGAACTAAAGTGCACAAGACTATTCAAAGCGCAGTTCAGTCCCAGGAGGTCTGGAGCCTTTGTTGATGCCTATTGTGCTTCGGTACATTCGCTATAAAAGCCAGGGCATGAAAAAGGGCAAGTGGAAAGAGCAAGTTCTTGTGACAAGCCAAACAAAACGTTCCAAAAAATAAAAATAAAAATCCCTCACAGTCTCAAAGTAAGCACCAAAGTAAGCAGGCATCTCTGCTCAAAAAAATGTGTCTAAACATCTTTGGAAATCTAAAGGTTTGTGAATGGACCAGGACAGTCTTAGAACTTTACACAGCTAAGACCATTTCTCTGTTTCAGCTTTTTGTGCCATCACAAGTTTTTTTTTTCCTTGTCGGAGTCTTGCTCCTTTTAGGCAATATCGCTCCTGACATTTGAGGAAATTCTTCCAGCTAGACTAAGAATGCCAAATTGTCAAGCATTTGTCACCACTTTGTTTCCTGTGGTATTGTTCTTTAGATAAGATGTTAGGAGTTGCTAAGTCAAGGAACTGAGCAGGTGCAGAGAAAATAAGAAAATAAACTTGCTACTGATATTCATTAATCTGCTTACTGATCAGTTTGCTCTGAAATGCAAACAGGCAGTGATAACAATGAGCAAAAGCCAAATAAACAGCTTGTTGCTGGAGCAATAAGGAGGAAATACATTTCTGTTTATTCTAATCCATATCAGAACAACTAACTGGATTTGCATATGATGCTAAACCAGAATGTTGTTTTGGTTTAATATGGAAGCCCACACTGTGAGCTATTTAATAACACAAGCATGCCTTAGTGTGTTATCTGACATTTTGGCTGTGTGCAAGAAAGCAATAGTCCTCACTATAGTCCTCATCCACTTACTACCAACATTACAATAAAAAAGAAGATATTTTCAATAGTATATTGAACTTCCTTCTGCCCTCCTTCCCTTCCTTTCATTTTGCAGGGGAAATTTCTGTAAAAAAAGAGTTAAATGCAGAAGTCTACTGCCTTCAGGCGATGATTCTGATTTAAATCAAACCCCACTACGAACAGAACAGGTAGTTTTCAATTTATAACCACAATTGGAACCACATTGTTAAGCACAGAGGTTGTTAAGGGAGTTGCACCTGATTTTACAATCTTTTTGTTGTGGTTAAGTGAATCATTGCAGTTGTTAAATGAAGCATGCAGTACTTAAGCAAATCCAGCTTCCCCATTGACTTTCTTATTGGGAGCCAGTTTGGAAAGTCACACATGCAACTAACATAAATCCTTGATGATTGTCAAGGGCTTGAATTTTGATCATGCAACAGCAGAGACACTGCCACAGTTGTATGTGTAAGGACTGGTCATCAGTTACTCTTTTCAGCGCCATCATAACTTCAGTCACTAAATGAACTGTTGTAAGTCAAGGATTATCTGCAAATAAAAGCAAGGGACAGATCTGCACGTCATCACTAACTTGTGAACTATCTTGTCTGATCTTCACATACATATCTTGGAGCAGCACATGGCAGGATCTAGACTATAGAGCAGGGGTGTCAAACTCATGGCCCGCGGGCCAGATCTGCCCACAGGGCACTTAGATCTGGCCCGTGAGGCCACCCTGGAAACAGTGAACGACGAGTCCACAGTGCCTCTGCCAGCGAAAATGGAGCTTGGAAGGGTCATGCACAACCCTTCTGAGCTCCATTTTCAGCTATGATGGCCTCCTGTAGCGCTCTGCCAGCGAAAACAGAGCCTGGGAGGGTGCCCCCAACATGAATGTTTTCAAGCCCACCATGCCCACCCCGGCCACACCCACCTGGCCCCCGAGGTCAAACAAAACTCTGATACGGCCCTCAATGAAATTGAGTTTGGCAACCCTGCTCTAGAGTCTCAAGTGGATCATGAAATAGGCAATATGTCAGCACTTCAACCTGCATTTACTCTAGTGCTGATATAAGGAGAGGGACCGGCTGGCAAGAGGATGCATGACACTTCACCTACTTATTCTTCTTGAAGACAATATCCCCTAGGAGATGAGAGGGAAGGGGGGCATTCCTGGGAGCTTAGGTAGTAGATGTGGGGAGAGTGATTTGGAAGAAGGCCAATGAAACGCAGAGATTTGGGGAACGGAAAGGGAGGGTTTGGGGTCAGGAAGCCAGAGCTGGCTACGCCTCGATCGGGGCCAGATTGTCGTGCTTAATAAATTGAAAGATTTCTTCAAAGTCTATCTGTTTGGAAATGCAATTTATTTTATTTGAAGAAGATATCAAAACCTGACACAATATGGATTTGTCAGTTAGGCTTTCATGGTTATGAACTTGTCTCTATTCTATTATCAAATTCCTTGCATTGTGTTTTCCCAGATTATAATCCTGCAGGTAGACTATGCCAGCTTTAACTGGGACTTCATGTCAGGGGAGTCCTTTTTCTGTGTCATTAATGGTGGAGTAGCTTTTCAGAACCTGCTATGGCTACCCACTGTGCAGACTCACAGCTTTTTCCTTCATCATCGCAATCACTTAAGATGACAAATTGCTCTGCTGTCTAACACTATAAAAACAACCTGTAGTTTTAAAATAACACAAAATAATTGAACAAAACAATTTGGGGTTGTTTTTTTATTGTGTGCTTTCTGAATATAAGGCTTGCTTTGCAAGATTATTCTACGCAGGAGGATCTTTTTTATTTTTAGGCTGCAGCCAACAATCTAGTCATAAATAATAATACTTGATTAATCCCGTGGTTGTTTTCTTCAAATGTATAATAAGATTTCTGTAAAAACAAAGGCCCCAATATTTTACTAATATGAAGTTATAGAAACATGTTCTTATTTATTTCTTCTTTTACCACTTCAGGTGTTGATTGAAGGAATAAAAACATTTCATTAAAATTATGATGTCATGTCTTGGAAAATTAAAGCAGCAAATCTTTAATGGTGTTCTGATGTAAACATGATAATGTGATTTATTTAGATGTATATCTGTAACACATATTTTAATAAAACATCTTCAGAAGGTACACATATTTTAAAATACTTTTTTATGCAGAATGTCTCACATTTGGGGGTTTGGTGTGTGTGTGTGTGTGTGTATTTGAGAAAGAAATAAAAACACAGTAATTAACTTAAAAAGAACCATTTTCATTAAGTTTCTTGGTTTTATTTTAATTTATAAATTGTTTATTATATAAAAATCAGAGTCCAAATTCTATCAAACCAGAACTTCAATGAAATCCTTTTTTTATATTTTAGTTTCCTAAAATATAGTATCCTGTTATCAAAAGAAAAAAAAAACATTACATTTGGCTTTTTATATTTATATTTTTTGTTCTGTATATTAAATATATTCAGCTATGCTATTTGTTGTATAAAGTGTTTTGTTATCAAATCTTTGTGAAGTATCTGATAAAACTTTCTGTATTACATTAAAAGAAATCCATATGTTAAAAAAGTTTATTTTTCATTGCATATCTTCTTCCAATATAAAATTGAATAACTATGTCATATGAGTAAGTACAATCAGGATAAAGTACCATCTCTAAGATGAACTTCCTGGCTTTGCTAGCAGTGAAAATGAGGGTTTCCTATTCCACAGCAAAATCCACATTTTTTTCCTCAGTTTAAATCCCTAAATCCCGTGCTATCATCAACTATTCTTTATTATCTGCTTCAACGTCTAGTAGCAATCTATATAATTTTGCTGTAGTACCCTTGGTTCCTGTTAAATAAGAGTTTATTATTTGCTTAAAATGTGTTAAGGATGCAATTGCTTTAGTTTTTACTTCTGGGTACTGTAAAAAGGAATTCAATTGTGCCCAATGCAGCCAATGTAAATTATAGCTCAATTAGATTTTTGTTGCTGTTTTAGATTTTGGTTGAGGTTCTGCATACTATAGGTCTGTTTCAAAACTGGTAAATACTCTTGGCTCAAAGAAATCATATATGTGTCTGATGTTTCAGATACAGAATTAAATCATGAATAAAGACAATTCATGCATTTTTTTAAAGAGATGGATCAGCCAGAAGGAATGGCCGGTGCTTTCATTTGAAAAGTAAATATGTAATTTTTCTAAGAAGTGTTGAAAGGAAGTCATTCAGTTTCAGTTTGTGCAAATATTCAGCATAAATTTTGAACACACCAATAATCTTTCTGATATTCTCAAATAAGAGAAATCATATATAAACCTCTTACTTAAGGACAATAAAATATATAACATATTGTATAAGAAAAATCTAATGCTCACAAAAAAGTATCTTACTTTATCAAATACCAAATGGAACAGAATGGAAGTAAACTAACATTCTAGAATGCAATTAGATTTATATTTCAGCATATGGTTAGTTTGTTTTATTTTTCCTTTACTGTGAAGGTCTAATCTCAGAATTTGAACCTCTGCCTGCTGTTCATTCAAGGATAAAAATATGCATTTCATTCCTAGACAGAGAAAACAAAGATATATTCTCCATAGTGTTATTGCCCTTGTGTCTCAATATTTTAGCATTAATCCAGACTTCAAGTTGGGATTATCAATGTCCTATTTCTGCATATTTGAGTTATAGTAAAAGTAGTGTGCCATCTGGCATTTTACTGCATAAGTGGATTGTTTGTTTATTTACGAAACACCGTTTTCCCCAAGTTTCAAATAAAACTGTTAATTGCTGAAATTGCTGGTTTGTATCAGATGAATAAATACATCAAATTTCCACTAAAGTTTGTAGTCATGCTGCAGCTTTTTTAAAAAAAATCTAATTTATTTTTCTTTCAGCCAAGATACATAATTTTGAGCACATTATTTATTGTCACTGAGTTTGGGAATGGGGAATTGGTTTGCAACTCTGGGAGAGAGGACATGTTTTTCAATGCAAAAGGACTTAGGTCAGTTCCTGACCTGCCCAGATACGTCTTGGATAAACTGAAATTTGTATGTGTTTCTGCCAACTGATCTTGACCTACTGAGTTAGACAGACTACACTCAGAAAACATTTTAAATGTGTTTATGTGTTCATTTGTATTTTGCATGACAGCACAAAATGTTTTCAAAAATTATCAGCTCTCGTTTTTTTTCAAAATGTCTGGATCAGCTGGTTTTGGGGAGATGCTTGCAAATGAATGAACAGTTGTAGTTCAGGTGATCTGTCCAACATGAGATTCCTCTGGGAAATGTACTACATTTGGCAATCCAACCCTGGTATTTTAAAAATATGTTCAAGGAAAAGAGGCACTTTGTTTTTCTACATAAACTTTCCAATGATTATAATCTTTATAGGTCAGTAATATATATACAAAAGTGGGAGTAAGTGCTACTCTAGGAGATGAATAGGCTGAACCTGAGAGAGGGATCAAGTGTGTCTTCAGTCATGAGTCTCTTTGCACCCCAAGAGATCTAAGTCCAGTTCACTATGAATTCCTTATTTACTGCTTTAACTGTAGTGGTTCAGATTCTTGTAGAGAGCTTAAGCTTGCAAAACAATATTTATTACCATTTGAACTGCCTGGCTCTCCTGATTTCTCTGGCAATTGACAGCCACTGAACTCAACAGGATTTGTCTCTAGGTAGATACATCTAGAATCCTAACATTAATTACTTTACATTAAGAAACATTCATAGCCTTAACTTTTAAAAACACAATCCATTTAATATAGCCCTTTGTGGTAATGCAGATGCTGATTTAGAATGTAAACAAGAAACATGTCAGTGAAGCAATTCATACAGTCAAGAGGAGAAACATTTGTCATTTATACCTTCCAAATTTATTTTTTTTAATGTTAAAAATACCATCTTTTCTTCAAGGCTATCATTTCTGACATTTTGCTTAAGAAGAAGCTTCATACTTTTTATACAACAGATTTGCTGATCACTTTTACATCTAATAATTAATTTTATTTAACCATCCCTGACAAGCCTGATTTTCAGCTCTTTCATGTAATAAGATTTTCAGATCTCTTGATTTTCAGATCTGTTGTGTCATAATTCCTGCTTAGATAGAGCTACAGGTAATCCTGCATAATTCAAAGAATGTATATAGGTTGGTAGAATAGAAATAAACCACTTCAAAGTTTCATAACAAATCTTGTACTTATACTGATAATACTGATAAATACTGATAATGCTTCAAAGGTACTCATGGCACATTTCTGTTAAGATGGCTTTTCTTTTTAGTTTTGTTAGCTAGTTTATCAATTTAATCATTTAAATATAGGTTTTATTCAGTGGTGAAATGTAAAATTTGTCGCTACCGGTTTTGTGGGTGTGGCTTGGTGGGCGTGGCTTGGTTGGGGGCAGTGACTGGGTAGGCGTGGCCAACTTTTTTTTTTTACTTTTTTTAAAGCATTTTTTTTTACTACTGATTCAGGCGAATAGGTAGTAAAAAATGCTTTTAAAAATTAAAAAAAAGGTTCCGACAATCACAGCTGTGCCGTGCGATCGTCAGAACCTTTTTTTATTTTTTACTTTTTAAAAGCATTTTTAACTACCTATTCGCCCAAACCGGTAGTAAAAAAATGCTTTAAAAAATTTTTAAGAAAAGGTTCCGAAGATTGCGCATGCGATCGTCAGAACCTTTTTTTTACTTTTTAAAGCATTTTTTTTACTACCGGTTTGCCCGAATCAGTAGTTTTTATCACTAAAACTACTAAGCTGGTAGCATTTCACCCCTGGTTTTATTAAATATTTTTTAAAAGAAGTTCAAAATTAATACAAACTAATGTAAAATAGGAAAAAAAGAGAAAGAAGTCAATTTAGCCCTCTCAGAGAAACAAATTTAATAAATTAATAAAAATAAATAAATACGTATGCCTATACAGGGATATGTCCTACACGTTAATGATTCAGTTTTTCTTCAAGTTATAGAATAGATGTGTTGATCCTCTTCCCCCTTGTTTCATTTTGTTATAATTGTCTATTTTAAATTACTGCAAATCACTGATAGCAACTACTAAATATAGTAGACTATTTTTTATTTATTTATTTTTTGTCAAGCACGTATTAGATAACAGATATAGGTATATACATGGTTATTAATACATGAAATGGATACGAATAAAAGGGAACATTAGGACAGGGACATTAGGCACGCTGGTGCACACCACTTACAGACCTCTTAGGAATGGGGTGAGGTCAACAGTAAACAGTCTAAGGTTAAAGTTTTGGGGGTTTGAGGGTAAAACCACAGTAGTAGTAGTAGTAGTAGTAGTAGTAGTAGTAGTAGTAGTAGTAGTAGTAATAGTAGAAATATGCATTTCAGGGAACTTTCAGAAATTTGGGATTGTAGTCCCTACAATCACTTGCCACTGGTTAGATTGGGACTGATGAAAACTGAAGTCTACAATTTCTAGAGGGCACAAAATTACTTCTCCAGATCGATAGATGAGAAATTAATAACAAAATATCAGTTATTAGATTTCCCCGGTATCTCAAAGATTGAAAAACAGAAGATGAACATTACATTGCTATATGCTGCTGAAAACACTTTATCCTTTCTTTCAGCAACAGTGGTTCGGTATTCACAGATATAATCTTCAGCCTACACCTCATTGCAACTAACATAAACTTCTGCATTAAATTATATTGCTTTACACATGGCACATTCAGTGCAACTTAACTTGCCATCTCAGTAAACAAGAAGCCACTCTGGAAATCTCAGAGGAATGCAGATATCACAGAGAAGACAAGAAAAAGGTTGATAAGCACCTCATGCAGAGCCTGTGTTGCAGCCTGCTAACTTTACATGTCTGGGTTGTTCTTAAGGCTAATGCTATTAAAGCCTAGTATTGTATAATTATAATTCTATACACACAGAACCACAGGAGCACACAGAGACACAGTAATAAAGGATGAAAAGAAATTGGGATGTAACACAGAAGCTTCGCTCTCCTAATAGAAGTTGGAGTTTTAGAATGTTTATGCATTGTCTCTTGTTTAATTTTCAGTAAATTATTATGACATCATATTTGTACTTAATAAACATTTTTATACATACCGTATTTTTCAGAGTATAAGATGCACCTACCTTTTTTGGTGAAGAAAAGAAGAAAAAGAAATCTCCCTCTACCTCTGAGCAATTTTGCAGCAAACAGCAAACAGCCTGCTTTACTTTCATTTTCGTTTTCAGCATAGCACAAGGGGGAAAAAAAATCTGCTCCAGCAATTTGCCTCTTTGCAGCAAGCAGCAGAGCCCTGCGCAAAGCAGCTGAGAGCAAATCAGCTGAGAGTCGGGAGGCTGATCCAATCAACATGTGCTAATTAGGCTGTGCTGAAGCTGAAAGGAGCTGTTTTTTCTTGCTGTTTGCTTGCAAGGAGGTAACTGCTGCAAGGCAGAGGCCAAAGGATGGAGTCCAGTGGGTGAGTGGGGCTACATTTGGTGTATAAGAAAAGACCTACATTTTCACCCGCTTTTAGGGGGGGAAAAGGTGCGTCTTAAAGTCCAAAAAATACGGTAGCCTATTTTGTCATTTCCAATACATGGCATCAAATCAAATTTCAGTAGGTTCCAATACTACAAATTGGACAAATTTGGTCAGAAAAAGATATGCATAGATTATGCCAATATTATAGAAGAAAAGGAATTACATAAATGTGAAGCATGAACCTTTCTCATCAAGGTAATATTTATTCCAAAGCCTCTGGCTGGAATCAACTATTATTATATTATAGTCATATGTTTATACTTTATCAGCACAATATCGTATAAGCACACATGTTTTTATTCTGTAAATACAAGCACTGATTTTTCTTCTTCTTTTCTTTAAACAGGGCCTTAGAGTAATCGGTTACCAAGTAACCTCCTTCTTACAGTGGCTGAAAGGCAGAAATAATATTTTTATCTGAGTATATACAAAAGGGAAATTGCTTGTACTCCCTCTGCCCCTGTACTGTTGCTTCATATTATATGAGTTTCTCTGTTTATATGCAAAATAAAATACAATGAAAATCCCAGCACTTGCTTTCAAGGGGAAACTGGAAAGACAGATAGTCACCTTTGGGGAAAAAAAAAATCAGGTGAAATTTAGCTCTTGTCCAAAACCCTGGTGCTACTTTGTAACGGTTGAAACATGCCTACTAACACGTTACTCAAAGGTCACATGTGGCCTTTGGTTTGGGCAGAGGGGGGGGGGGGAAGGAAGCCATGCATTCCCCTAATGGTAACATAACATTATGTTTTATTTTATTGGGCTGTTTAATAATGGATTTTCCCCACCCCAGCGCTCAGTTTTGTTAGATTCAGTTGGATGAGCAACATACCTATGTGGAATGCATCCCTAAAAATATCTTATTTATATTCATATAAAGGCCATCAGCATATATCTTCTATACATATTTGTACCCAGACATATTATTGAAGTTTCTTCCTGCTTGGAAACATTTATCATGAGGGGGAATCCACAGTGGTAAGCAAAGGTGTACACAGAATGTAAAAGTGTCCAATCTATCATAGTCATGGAATTATAATACTGTTGAACCTTATATTTATTAACCCTGGGAGTTGTTCCTGGACACTATTTCGAGTCCCATTTAAGCACACTATTCTTTATTGGACAGCTAATACAGCTCCTTCCTTGCTCTAACTCCCTCAGCAAATCTGTATGCTCCATAGGATTTAATTTATTATTTTTTTTTATCAAATTTCTTGACTAACAGCATGGCAATCATTTTTACTGTGTAGCTGTATATCATTTAGTCATCCCTCTGTGAAAAGCAGTCACCGGGGCAAAATTTAAAATTAAAGAACTCAAGGATTTAGCAGTATAAAGAGCCTCTTTTCTGTCATCAAACGATTGACTTTTTGAACCAGATGTAAGCATTAAAACCAGTGCTTCGTACCCTGGAAACTGTACGGTTGTATATCAGTTCTGTGCTGTTTGACATAATTAATTAGTTTGTCAGCTAGTAGTAGTTAATTTACTGATGAAAGCAGAGGTGGAGAAGCGTTTTAAGCTACTTTTGGTGTGATGTCATAGGGGTTGTGTTGGAAGTAAAATCTGGTCTGGTTCTAAGCCAGGTAGAAAGGCATTGGAAAAATGCAGGCTGCAGTTTTTTTGGAAAGGAGGTCTCCATTTATTTGGTAGCCAGGACAGTGACAGCAGCATGTTTCTGGGGTGGCTGACAAAATGGGGTTCAGAATAGGTGGGCTTTTATACATTCTTTGGGGCTTTATGATTGAGATGCCTGTTCCTTTTGCAAGAATAGATCCTTTAATTTTTTAATGGCTGTTGCCGGATACCTACAGTGTCATTTAGGGGTTATGGCTGGCTCTACAGGCGAAAGTTGTGGGACGTGGTGGCTCAGTGGATAAGACATTGAGCTTGTCGATCGAAAGGTTGGCAGTTCAGCGGTTCGAATCCCTAGTGCCACGTAATGGGGTGAGCTCCCTTTACTTGTCCCAGCTTCTGCCAACCTAGCAGTTCGAAAGCACGTAAAAAATGCAAGTAGAAAAATGGGGACCACCTTTGGTGGGAAGGTAACAGCGTTCCGTACACCTTTGGCATTTAGTCATGCAGGCCACATGACCACGGAGATGTCTTCGGACAGTGCTGGCTCTTTGGCTTTGAAACGGAGATGAGCACCACCCCCTAGAGTCGGGAACGACTAGCACATATGTGTGAGGGGAACCTTTACCTTTTACTTACAGGCGAAAGGGGAAATGCAAATCCAAGGTGTTTGTTCGTCTGAGCTAATCTTGTCAGTTTGGGCTCCTTGCCTTTTGTGTTGCTTATTGAGAGTTTCTGGCTGGTCTTTGCTTAGGAATAGAGTGGCCCAGCTTTCTGAATGGATACAAAATATCCATTCCTAAAGACTAGCCCAGTGATGGCTAACCTTTTTGCCATCACGTGCCAAAAGTGGGGGGAGCACAGTGGGGTCACACGCACCCGTGCCCACATCCATAATTCTATGCGCCCCACCCCCCATGCTCCCCCCCGCTTTTGGCACATGATAGCATGGTGGGCCCATTAGGCCCGTTTTTTGCTCTCCCCAGACTCCAGAGCCTTTCTAGGAGCCTGGGGAGGGCAAAAATGCCCCCCCGAGGCCCTCCGGAGGCCAGAAACAGTGTGTTTCCTGACTTCTGGTGGGCCCAGAAGGGCCAAAAATCAGCTGGCTGACGCACGCATGTGTGCCGGAGCTGAGCTCACGTGCCCACCGATATGGCTCTGTGTGCCACATGTGGCACCCGTGCCATAGGTTCGCCATCACGGGACTAGCCTCTTCTGCTTGAGGCTTCTGTTTGAGGCTGATTTCCTACAGCAGGAAGATTCTGGCTGCTTTCTGCCCTTAAGAAGATATTTATCCTCTTCTCCTTTAGGGAAAATATTCTGTTCTGCCTCTTTTTAATATTAAAAATAAAGAATATTTTATTCTGGGGAGGGGGGGGACTTTCCTACAGTTTCAAATGAAATATCAACAGTTCCTAGACATGCCAGTGTGTATGTGCAGTAGAATCTCAATGCTGGTGATACTGCTGTTCAAAGGAAGCTTTGGGATAGCTTAGTACTGTAGAGAAATTGTTCAGGAAAGAGGTTGTAACTGCTTCTGTTCTTATTACTTTTGAATTTCAAATCCCTCCAAACTGCATTTGTCTTCTGTGAGATACAATAATAATAATAAAAAAATGTAACTCAGAAAAAAGCAAGTTGTGGGCTTTTTGGGAGTAGGTATAAATAAGGCAAAGGAAGAAATAAACACTCATTAAATTTCTGCAGCGTATATCTGTGCGGTGGATGTTTGTGTAAGTCTTTAAATGCCACTTTGTCTGTCTGTGTGTCTGTTATGTCTCTCTGTGTCTGTCTCTCTCTGTCTCTGTCTCTGTCTCTGTCTCTCTCTGTCTCTCTCTCTCTCACACAAACACAGAGAGTTTTAGGCAGGGTAACAACCTAGGAAGAATTGACTGCTATAGCTGTAGTACACTCTTCTACCCTTTACTTGATTACACATAATGCCACCAGGAAGAAGGTAGGTTTCTTTCTTTCTTTCTTTCTTTCTTTCTTTCTTTCTTTCTTTCTTTCTTTCTTTCTTTCTTTCTCTCTCTCTCTCTCTCTCTCTCTCTCTCTCTCTCTCTCCCTCCCTCCCTCCCTCCCTCCCTCTCTCTCTCTCTCTCTCTCTCTCTCTCTCTCTTTCTTTCCCTCCCTTTTTTTTTGCCTTTGGCGGAAGTTAAAGGTCATGATGGGAAGAGAAATTCTAAAGGCAAAGTCACTCCCAGGCTAACTGTCTAACTATCAAAACAATTTAAAATAGAGCCCAAAACCTATTAGGGTGCCTGCATTTGACCATTTTGGAGATGACACATGGGATATTTAGGCTGCATTTAGAAAGAAGGGAAACAATACTTAGAAAGGAGCAGAACTACATTCACAAGAGAAAAATAATGTCTCTGAATTTTCCCTGAAATTGTTCGCCATGAGAGTGCTTCAGGAGACCTTTGGCATCATCCGTTTTTACCTTTTCAAGAAAGGAGGGGAGACATTTTTAAGTTACCATTTTATTTACTTACAGATTATCTACAGAATTGGTTAGACTGGGAAAATTTATAAATATGGTCAAATAAATAAATATTTACTTGGGAAGGGAATAATGAGCAATATTGCTTTATATTTACTAGAGGATCTTAGTTGGCTAAGTATAATTTTCTATTTCCATTAGTTGTCCAAAACCTTTTGAATACTTGTCACTTCCATTCCAATTACCTCAGTATTTACATAATTCTTACTATTTGGAATTAAATGTTCACCTTCTGGTGAACACCTCCCTCTATTCCACTTTTCATTATGCCTGTTAAAAGATGGTGTAATCTTCAGGAAAGTCTCTACATAAAATTTTGTTAAAGATGTACATCTTAGCTGGAATCACACAAAACTATGGCTTCTTTTAAGATTATTTTGTTGTAGAAGTGGCAGTGGCTGGGTTTCTGCCTAATGCTAAATCATACATTGTGCTTTAAAAACCACAACGAAGTAGATTTACATACCCCACAAGATTATTGCAATGGATTAATATAGTGCACTGTGTAAACCAGCTGCTGGGTCTTACAAAATTTGGATTATTTTGATCTTCTAAACTAGCACTGAAGTCAATTAACTTTCTATGTCATTACTTGCCAGTTAGTACATATGCTAATCATATATTCAGGGACATGCCACTTCTATGAGAATGATTTGTAATCTTATTTAATTATTCCTTACTCTGATTATTACCTAAAAGATTGGGGTTTTTTTATTCCTCTCTCTTAGTTTTTTGTGCAACTGTGAACAAAATGAACCATTTCATATCTGTAAGAGCTTTTCCAGACAATTAATTCCTTTCTACTCTGTACATCTAAAAACTTTAGATGCAGAAGAAAAATAAAGAAATTACAGACACCCGTGACTCAAGAGGCTTTCAAGAGTATTCATCATTTTCTGGTGATTTTGTAGCAAAAATTAAAGTGATATATTTTCATTTGTTTTTTAGTCAACAGCCAAATGGGGAAGTAAAGATGAGCAGCTTCTTAATCAAAGTTCAAATAGCGGTCAGAAGAGCTAATTGCTATAGTGTTTTCCATATTCCCAAGGTGCAGTAATGTTGCATGCCATATCAAAACTAATAAAAATGCACCATATGCTTCCTCCAACCAGATCTGAAATGAAGGGCATTATCGATGAAAAATATTCTTGGAATCTCATTTCATTTCTAAATTCCTTTTGCTAATTTCTTATGAACGTTTATTTCTTTTCTGTAGACAGATACTTTTTGAAATATGTCTAGGGCTGATTTATGCTATGCTAGTATGCTTGAACTATATTCACAAAGACCTTCCTTTTGTTTTGAAAAATTAGTAAAATATATTCCGAATAATGCTTTCGTTTCAGCTTTGGATTCATTAACTTTGTGGACTTCCATCATCGAAAAAAATGAGCTCAGCATTAATATATAAGAAAAGATTATCTCCTTAGAGCCTGCCTATATGTGCTTGAATAGTTGTTATTAGATCATTCATTAGCTGGCTCTTTATAAGAGTTGCATGTACTCTATGTACCACGGAAGGCAAAATTGGTACAAACAACCTATTAAATCAGGCAGCTGGATGTTTTAGAACTCTTGTGTTTTTAAAACTCTTAAAAGTTGCTGGAAATAAATGAAAGCAATTTTAAGGAAGAATTTCTGATGTCCTAAAAGCATAATTATCAATTCAGCAACCATATATAAAGGAAAATAATATGTTTGTAGAACAAGTAGCAACGCTGGGAAAGAAAAAGGAAAGTTATCCCAGTTTTGACTATATTCATGCCAGAAAAACAATGGAGACAAAGGAGAAGCAATACTTTTTACATCCACCCAATCCTGGCATTTTATTGGAAATCTTCTCATTGTTTTCAGTGAGAAAAATCATCAAGAGATACATATATTTGTTGGAAATTAATTGGCCCCTTCATGGCACATTTCCTCCCCAGACTGGTATCAATAAAGGGATACTATCTCACATATCTCAGAAGGCAGGTTCAGAAATCAGATACTTACATGAATTCAATTTTGCAGCTACTACAGTTGTTGGCCAAGCAGAGACAAAACTAACCAGGGAAATGATTGAAGCCTGGGAAATGGGCCCCTGGTCAACCAACAGGAGTGCTGATTTACGATCAGCTTACCAGGTGCTTAGGAGCCAAGGGCAAGGCAGCACAAGGAAACAACAACCAATTTAAAAACCAGCCATCAACACCCCTAGCATCCAGCCACCCAGGCATCCAGGCATCACATAAAAACTATATAGAACATTCCAGTGGACATCCTGGAGAGAGAGAAGTTCCCTACAGATGGGCTCCAGCACAAGTCTGAATGCTTGGAAGACTAAACCTCTTGTCCCAGTGACCAACTCAGCTTGGATCCTGCAATATTATCCTGGGATTTACCTTCACTTTGATTTTTCTTTTTTATATCCTCAAACCATGATAGGTTTTCTTCAAAATTAATGTTCTTTGATTCCCATCTTATACAAGACTCTGGTTGTTCCCACTTCCTTTTCTTTAAGTTTAACCATTTTATGTTTTTTTTTCTTTGCTATTGTGTATTAATGACAATTACTATTGTACATATTGTTTCCATGTTGTGTTAGAATATAGACTGGTAGCTACTTAGATGGCATGATGATTATGATGATGATGATGTTGATGATGATGATGATGATGATGATGATGATGATGATGATGATGATCTCCATTCAGTCGAGTCTGACTCTTGGTGATAATATGGGCTGAGTCTCTCCACATCTTCCAATCTTGCACTATTTCTTTGAGTTTTCCTATGCTCTGCTTGGTGTCAGATTTGATGGTGTCCAGCAATCGTGTTCTTTGGCTTCCTTTTATTGCTAACTCTTGCAAGCATAATTGCTTTCTCCAGATACAGTATTTAAAGTACATGTGTGTTTCTCCAGAAGGAAGGAGAAATGTGTGTATGTGCATGCATGTGTGTGTGTGTATGAGAGAGAGAGAGAGAGAGAGAGACAGAGAGACAGAGAGAGAGACCATAGGTTGGTATGTTGTTATTCTCATCTGCTGGTCACCTGAATTTAGGCAGTTTAGATCTCTTATTCCTAAATGTAGCTTTCTGGAAAGCCCTTACAATATAATAGTTTTCACCAGCCTTGTCAGTCATCCAGATCATGGTTGTCCCAAAGGTGCTTTTTTCAAGAGGCAACTGAACTTTCTGGTTTTTCTTTGAAGGCGTTTCACTTCTCATCCAAGACGCTTCTTCAGCTCTGACTGGATGGTGGGGAATGGAAGGATTTATACTCCTTGCAGACAGATGGTCATTTGCATTCTTTTAGTGGGTCATTAAGATCACCTGGAGGTTTATCTGTGTCCTCAGATAAACCTCAGATTGCACCTGAGTGGTGCAATTGTGGTCTGGGCTGAGCTGGGTTCTGTCACCTAAGTTGCTGTCTTGTAGCAGTTGTTTTTTCACTACCATGACAGCTTCAGTAGTTGGAATGCAGATGAAGAGAGAAGTCACATCATAGGAAACTATGGTCTCCTCGGGGTTCATTTTTAATTTCCAAATCTTGCTGGCAAAGTCCTGTGAATTGTTGATGTGATGGGTGAAGTTGCCAAGGCAGATGACCAGCTGTTTGCAAGGAGAATAATCCTTCCATTCCCCACCATCCAGTCAGAGCTGAAGAAGCTTCTTGGATGAGAAGCGAAATGTCTTCAAAGAAAAACCCGAAAGTCCAGTTGCCTCTTGAAAAAAGCATCTTTGGGACATCAGCCTTGGGGTTCCCAGGGACAGCCTGCAAGGTAGCTATATGAGATTAGGTGATGTTTGTTCTCCCACTTTGTTGGGTTTTATCTGTTTATTGTATCTCTTTATTTTATCTACTTAAATAATTTATTTTTCATTGTTTGTGAATGGCTTATGGAGTTTTTAACTATTGTTGGCCAGAGTCATATGTTTGTGAGATGGGCAACTACATCAATATGCTGAATAGATAGATTTGTTGTGGTAGTTGCAAATGGTTGAATTGCATAAGTCACCTTACATTTTCCTTTTTCAAAAGGCTAACTGGAATTCAAACATCAAAGTAAATAAATTGATTCATTGGAGCGCTGTATTTAAATTTGTACCTTTTGATATATTGAATAATTCTCCTGTTGAGCTTGTTTTGTTTTTGCAAAAAAAAAAAAAAAAGCAAGCTTTGGAACCAGACAGGAACAAAAGAGTTCTTCTCATCATTTCCAATCAAGGTCTTCACCTACACCTGCCATTTACTTGTTAAAATAGATTCATGCAAACTCTTGAAATTGCTTAGATTCTATATCAAGCTTAGCCCTCAAAGAAAGAAAAATGTCCCTGCTAATTCTATGTACTGGGTAGTTTTATTTTTATTTTCAAGTGGGAAGATCAACTTGAATGAGTTCTTGCTTACACTGACTGAAAGTAGAACAGTTGAGAGAATTAGTATAGTACTGTTGATAGATGCTTTCAAAATAAAATATGCATTTTGTGTTTTTGAAATGTGTTCCAGAATTTTATATAGTGGATTAAAGGGGGATAAATCAAAGCTTCTTCATCTTCATAATCTACTGCTTATCATATTACCTAGTGATGAACTAATGTCATACCAAATCTTTTAGCATTCAGATGAATCCAAGGAAACAAAACACCTTTATCTATTTAATTGCAATTCTAGGCCATCTGAGACTTGTGAGACAACTGATGTCAAACTTGGTGCTCAAACTCATGAAATGACTTGTTTTGTTTTGTCTCCTCATAAAGAGCTTTTGACACAAAAACTAAAATACCACAATTAACTGCATAAAATATAGGATTTGCTGGTTTCAGCAGAAACTATTGAAAAGTACTTTATTTAATACCCCGAATTTCCTATTTTTTCCTGTGCTTTTCTTTTTATTATGTGCATCATTTCATCATTTTCCCCCATGTTCTTGAAGTAGAAGGGTTTTATTCTCTTCTGCTTCAGGGGTCTAGAAAATTAATGAAACAATGAAACATAGAATTAAGGGGAAAAAAGATAGAGAAAATTAGGAAGCTCAGGGAAAGAAATATAATGTAAAAGAAAAATGGGGTAATAATTATTAAAATTAATTTTTAAAAAGTCCTCTGGTTATAACCAAGAGTGTAATTCTATAGATTTTATTCAGAAGATGACCTTATGGTATTGTCTTGGAGTCGATCTGAACTGTGGGACCTCTGATTCATTACAGGGTAAACAAAACAATTACTTCAGTTTTTTGCATCACTTTGTGATCATTTTGTTGGTTTGCTTTCCTATGATGACTGAGTGCAGTCATGAGGAAGATGACCAAGAACCAACAGGGGTTGTAGTTTTTCATCATGTCTTAATAAAAAAAGCAAGTGAAGAAATGAAATTCCTCACTTGGCAGACAGATTGATAAGTGAGATGACTGACGATGAGGAAAAGTGGAAAGAGAAGTGACAAGGTTGCATCTCTTTAAAAGTGTGAGGTAAACAAATGTCTTAAGATAAGTTGGTACCATCAGAGACTGAAATATGAGACACATCAGGAAGTCCTGCAAGTTTTATCTCATCTTTCTCTTTGTGAATAAATGGTTTTGATTTTGTAGGAACTATGTAACTAGGCTGGGCAACTCTAAGAAAACATCTTTATCAAAATCTCTGAAGAATTTCTGCTTGCTGGTTGAGATAATTTTAATGTAGGCGGATCAATGATCTTACTAAATATGAAGAGTCTTCTTACGTTTCTGAATCAACAGTTTCTTCTCCATGCCATTGGCAAAAAAGGAAATTCTTCGGATATGATTAAATTAAAAAGGTATAGCCAAGTTAGATAACCTGGTGCCCTTCAATGGTTTGGGGCTACAATTTATTTATTTGTTACATATGACTGCCCAACTCACACACAGTGACTCCTGGGGGCATACAACAGTTACAATTCCCTGCAACAGATAACAAGATTATAAGAATTCATCATGTCCTGTTGTGCTAAGGTATTTTTTTAGGATACACAGTCCATATAACATTCTACCCTGGTTCCTCACACATCAGGGATCTATATATCAAATAATGGGGAGTAAAGAGAGCTTAATGTCCACACAACAAGTTTTTGCCAATAAATTTGTGACTGTTTCTAGCCCGCTTCTACCTCAGTTTGATTACTATTCCCATTTCTTGTTCCTGTTGCTAGCACCAAGACTGACAACAATTTAATTAACTTGAAGGAGATGAACAAAGATAAACAGACAGGTGGACAAACAGGAATAACTACCATTGAATCTCTGTATTTTATAGGCTGTGATTTGCATTCTGAGTAATGTTTTTATACCATCTTGGGCCCCAGAGGAACATTTGATGCTGCTAAAAGTTAATAAATTTTATTGCTTGTTTAAACAGCACCCTTGCCATTACGAGACCTGCTCTTGTAAACTACTGAGGAAATCCATTAAAGAAAATCCATTCAAGTGCAGATTGTAAAGAATCTTTAAGTTTCCCTTGAACCAAACACCACCGTTTTATTCCCTTTAGACTCTTCATTCTTAAGTAGGTGATCACTAAATGCTTTTTTCCCCATTTGCATCTATAAACTAAAACAGATGTTAAAATCTTATCCTACTTATAAGAAACATTATCTTATGTATAAAATAAGCTCAGACTTGCTTGCTTGCTTATTTACTTAATATAAAGACAATAAAAGATCACTACCAAATCTTCCATCCTCAACAACACAACTACAGGAAAACATCACACCAATAAAAGTAGCTGAAAAAAGTAAACATAGGTGTATGGGTTTGTTTCAAATTCTTCAAATATTTTGCAGAAAAACACTGGCTAGGCAACTCAGAATTTCTCTAAGGGAGGGAGAAGTACCCAGTTTCTTAAAGGCAAGAGTACACTTTAGCAGGAACTCTGGTATCCCTACTTTAGAACTACAATTGCTCAGAAAAAAAGTCATGGGAGAGGAGCTTGATCATAAAGCCTTCCCTTGCGATTTATTTGAAGTGAGCGGTAGATTTTCCAGATCCCAGCTGTAAAATTCTGGGCAACCATTAGGTGGCAATGAAAAGGTAGAGCTTTGTCTTAGCTGCTATTTAAAGGTCATCCAGATTTTTTGCACTTCAAATCAGACAGACCTCCTTATAAGTATTGTACACCACTGCAGATTTAATCACACAGAGAAAGATGGGATTCATTGTATGTATTCCATAGCTGTCTAGTAACTGAATCAATGCAATGATTCCACAGTCTACTCAAGAGAATATATCAGAAGGATTTTGTTTTGTTTTTCCTTTGAAAACATTCTTTCCAGCAATTTTTCTTCATCTGGATGAATGAGAACTGATAGGGAAAAAAATGTAGAATATCTTTAATAATGTCTTAAAAGTGGATAAGAAGAGTTGCATCTCTAGAGAACAGTTTCTGAAATTTGAGGATTAATGAAGGTTTCTCACTAACTAAACTCTCTAGGCAATTCTTTGAACTCTCAAGTTTCCTCTTTCTGCTATGTATTCAAAATGGACAGCGATTAATATATACATGTATGTCAGTGGTGGGTTGCTCCCAGTTCTGTCCAGTTCTTGTGAACCAGTAGTAAAAGCGACGGGAAGCTCTGCCCACCCCCCACCCCTGATGTCATAATGGACAATCTGCACATGCGCAGAAGCTTCTGCGCATGCACACGCTCCAGTTGCAAACCGGTAATAAAGGTAAGTAGAACCCACCCCTGATGTATGTGTGTGTGGTGCAGTTATATATTTATATATGTATATAGCATGTGCATATGTGTGTTAAATATGTGTTTGGGTAGATATACACTTTCTCTTGAGAGCAGGCAACAGAATTTCATTTTTAATGTGGGACGGTGTGCTCGCAGTAAAAAAATGACAGTAAAGTTACATTATCTATCAGTGATGGGACTTTAGGAAGACCTTTAAAAAAACCTGTGTAAGCATCCCAAATAGGTTCTCAGAGTTCTCATAGGAAAACTACCCTATTAGGATACCTTTTAGGAATTTATAGCTAAAAGCAATGTTCCTGTCTTCACTGAGGGACTTCAAAGGTGACATATTGTGCTATAGTGGTGGAGTTACACACATTATAAGTTCTGTGCATGCCACTGAAGATTTCCTAGTGTCCCTGCAGAATGCTCCATAGGCAAAGATGTTCTTCTAACAAAACCTGGGGAAACAAGAGGCACAGAGATGTTTTGAAGATTTCTCAGATGTGGTATGGGAATATTGCCTTCTATACCCTTCTCATTTCTGACATATTCTAGGAATCACTGCAGTGCCATTGAGAGGAAAAAAATAGTTGGCATCCATATCTAGTAATCGGCCTTTCCCTCCATCTCCCTATATCAGTATCAGATCATCAGGTTACTGATCTTCCAGTGGACAACTCTTTATAACTGAAAAGTTGATGCTTTATGGATTTAGCTATAGATAAGAGATGGAATGTTGGATGAAGAGATATTTGATTGTAACATTATAGGTGGTAAAAAGCCACTAAATTTGCTAATACTTGTCATGAAGTTTAAGTTAAAGGTAAAGGTTCCCCTTGCATATATGTGCTAGTCGTTCCCGACTCTAGGGGGCAGTGCAGGGGTGAAATGTAAAATCTGTTACTACCGGTTCTGTGGGCGTGGCTTGGTGTGTGTGTGGATAATGTGACTGGTTGGGCGTGGCCAACTTTTTTTTTTTTTAACTTTTCAAAGCGTTTTTTCTAATGCTTTGAAAAGCCTCTCTGCCGATCAGGAACTCAGCTGGGATCGTCAGAGATGCTTTTTAAAAAATGCCTCTCTGCCGATCAGGGAACTCAGCTGGGATCGTCAGAGACTTTTCAAAGCATTTTTTTTAACCACCTCTTCCGCCAAGAAGTTACAGAAAAAAATACTTTGAAAAGCCTCTGATGATCCCAGCTGAGCTGCGTGATCATCAGAGGCTTTTTTTTTTTTTTACTTTTAAGAGCATTTTTTCATCGGAAGAGGTGGTAGAAAAAATGCTTTTAAAAGTAAAAAAAAAAGCCTTTGATGATTGTGCGGCTCAGCTGGGCATGGTGGGGGGGCAGGGATTTTTGCTACTGGTTCTCCGAACCACCCGTCGCCATCGCTACTGGATCAGGTGATCCGGTCTGAACTGGAAGCATTTCACCCCTGGGGCAGTGCTCATCTCACTTTCAAAGCTGAAAAGCCAGTGCTGTTCGAAGATGTCTCCATGGTCATGTGGCCAGCATGACTAAACGCGAAAGGCACATGGAACGCTGTTACCTTCCAAAGATGGTCCCTATTTTTCTACTTACATTTTTTACGTGCTTTCGAACTGCTAGGTTGGCAGAAGCTGGGACAAGTAACAGGAGATCACCCCGTTATGCGGCACTAAGGATTCGAACCGCTGAACTGCCAACCTTTTGATTGACAAACTCAGCATCTTAGCCACTGAGCCACCGCGTCCCTTTGATATATATAAATAGTTTCTTTATTATGCTCACTTATTTATTTTTCTACTTGTTTTCCTGCACTTTTTATAATTTCTTCCTATTCTCTTTCTCTCATATACTGTATATGAGGATTACTTCTTATTAAAGAGGCCAAATATTATGATATAAAACTTGGAAGCCAAGTTTCAAATGTTTAACTGATGAAGCTGGAAGAGCTGTTTTGACAATCATTAGCCTAATGTTGTATTCTTTGTAAACATAATGATGTTATCTTCCTTGTTGACAAAGAAGGAAGTCTCAATTTCAATCAGTTTTTCTAATTTGATACAATAGTGAAGAGCTAGGTGTAATGATACAGTATGCTAGAAAAAGCCATGTGCCATAACTCCATGTAACATGACTTCCATGACACTAATTCTTTGTTGGTCATTAATGAAACTTTCTAACAAAAGCTGTTCTGCTTATTGTATACACAATGAGGATGTTATTTCAGGTGACTTATTCTCATTTTGAATATTATACACCGATGCTTCAGCATACTGCCTTGTTCTGTCTTCTGAATGTTTCATGAGCTATATCTAGTTTAAAAAAATAACTGGTGACTTCAGTATTGCTAAGAAGAAAATGGAAGATAGCATACTCGGATTTTTTATTTAGAAAGGACAACTCATTATTTTCTTCATCATCCTTATTAACCACCAGACTTTTTAATATAATATTGCTGTCTTTAATGTAGAATTACATCAAAAGTATATGCAAGAAACACCCCCATGCATGTTTCAATATTATGGAGCTCTTCAATTCAGATTTAATTCCTTCAAGCGTTTTCTTGGTTACTTATGTGACCGTGTTACTTATTCTTTCAACTTTGCGTCCCATGGCTGTAACAACATTCCTGTATGGATGGATGGTGTAGTGTAGATGCTGACAGCACCATGAATTATCTATTCACTTGACAACCTTGTCTGAACTTGTTTGAAATACTCTGCTTCCAACATTTAAAAGTCTGAATAGTAATTCCCTTCCCTTTTTATTATTGCAAATTATGTGAGGTGAGTAAATAGTCTCCTTAGTAATTCATGAGGGAAGTCTGTTTCCTTCAACCATTCTGTGATCAAAAATGTCTGCTCTTTGTTCTTTTGCCTGTTTCAGGCCTGTAAATACACAAAGAAATATTCTCATTTCTCGGCAGGGATGAAATCACCTTCTGTAGTTCTTCCTTGCAAGTACATTGTCTGAGCTGCACGTAAGAAATGCTTCTTGTGTTGTGTCTTAGCATTTGAGCACTGTTCTCTGATCGCCAGCCTGTTTGGATACACTTTTCAAATAATGTTCTGATGTCTTTTCAAAAAAGAGGATAATTATTGCTATAGTTACTGTTCGGTAAGAAGCAGTTAAAAAGGCATTGAGCAATGTTTTGTAATTAATTACTGCCTTTAATAAGATCAAGAGCCATAGTATACAGGGCCATGCCACTGACATCAGCAAGAATAGGGATGTGTGTGTGTTTAAGCTTTGAGGAGAAATTTAGATGCCCTTTTTTTTTTGTTTTTTTGTTTAACTAAAACCTGCTTTAGTATTTTTTTTTCTACTTCAAAATGATGGAGAACCATGCTGCTGGTTTCAGTAACTCTAGGGTTAGGATTAGGGTTGGGGTTGGGGTTGGAGTTGGGGCTGGGGCTAGGGCTAGGGCTAGGGCTAGGGTTAGAGCTAGGGCTAGGGCTAGGGCTAGGGCTGTCAAACTCTGGCCCACAGCCAGATGTGTCACATGCTGGCCGC
Source organism: Pantherophis guttatus (assembly GCF_059756535.1). NCBI lineage: Eukaryota > Metazoa > Chordata > Lepidosauria > Squamata > Colubridae > Pantherophis > Pantherophis guttatus. Next base: position 225,825,897 of record NC_142063.1, on the reverse strand, counting down.
ATCCAAGCCCTGTTAAGCAAACGGGGGGGGGGGTTCCAATATTTCAGGTAACGCCGCCGTGATGACACGAGTTTGACACCCGTGCTATAGTCAGAAGGGGTTCCAAAAACTGCAAAGGTAAACCTTGAGGGCTTCAGGTGACCATGTCTCCTTAGGCCCAACCATTCTTGTCTTATATATGCAAACAAATCCTCCTTTTTAAAATAGCAGGCATTGAGTGTTTGATTATATGCCATCAAGTCATTACTGATTTAGTGACCATACGTATACTGCAGATTATCTCCATCACAATCTGTCCCTATTTTGATCTTTCAGATAATAGCAGGCATACAATAGTGGGGGTTTTTCCCACTATAATAGATATACTATTCACAACTCTGGTACTTGAATCTCAAAGATTGATGTGTGTGTGTGTAATTTTCCACAATACTGGTGGAAATGACCAGAAAGAGCTATCTAGATATGGCATTTCAGAGCTTTTAGATGGATTGTGGAAATAAAGAATAATGAAAAACTTGAATTAAGTTGTGAAATCTAACTGCAGCCTACAAGCCTTATCTGAAACATAAATACTTATCTCCACCATAGTTTATAAAATAAAGCCTTTCTCCTTCCCCATTTTGGGGAATGGACAAAAGCAAAGTAGAACAGCAACTGCCATATTTGTCTGAGTTGTTCATTTCCCTTGAAAGGATCTCCTGACCATTTTGGTCTTTCACACTTAAAGCAGAGATAGCTAGAGGATAAGAGCCATTGCTCATTTATTTCCACTCTCAGGTGGAAATCAGCTTCTTCCATCTAATATTCTTCAGAGGTATTGGAACCGCTGCTCCTACCATTCCCAGTCAACACTGAAAAATTTGAGATAAATATATCCTTGTGATGACAAAAGAAAAATTGGGTTGTGCAGCACTGAGGTGAAAAGGGGAAATAAGAAAGAAGTCTTGAAAAATCCAGATCAGGGAAATCCCTCTGAAGTTCTCATTCATGATAGGAAGAGCAAATTAAATATCACATGAGAAATGTATCTTTTATCTCCTGAAACATTTATTTTCACTGACATACACTGTTAATTCTGAACTGAAACTTCATCTCTGTCTCTGATATTGTATCACCCTCTACTTTTTAAAAAACTGGATGAAAGATCAAAAACATATTTTCTTATTTTTCTTTCTATTGTTTGCTTTTTCTATTTTCTCCTTGGAGGGATCAAAGAAATGGAAATAAAAATGCTTTATTTGGCATGTTTTTTAAAGTGCGCACAGATTAATACAATTTGAACCATTGATTGAGAATGAAAATTAATCACATTCAACACAAGTAGTCAATCAAGTCAATGCAATTTGGATTTCCAAATCAATTCGATAAAATAATTTCTTTAAATACATTGAAACATTCAACATCAATAAAATATTTGGCAATTTGATTCAAATTTCTGATTTGGGTTGGAAGGTCAATTCAGTTTGAAGATAAATCATCTTTGAATCAAATCTCTCAAAGTGTCTCCCAGCCCTAATTTTAAAAATGTGTCCATAGGAGAGGAAAAGTGATATACCCCAATTTTTAAAGTATCATAGCAATTGCCTCTAAAAGAACCATAATTGGAAAAGTAATTCTTGGTTCTTGTTGCACTTTGTAGTTAATTTACTGTTAAGAATCAGTTCCTGCTAGCTTGTTCATTCTCTCTCTCTGCTCATCTCCTTTCTTTAGTGCTATTTCCATGAATGTTGTTAATTAATGGGGCAGAACTAAATACTATCCCATGCATAGATATCACTGTATATGGCCAGAAAACCAGAATGATCAGCCCAATTATACAAATATTTAGCTGGAGGTAAATCCCACTGGACTCACTGGAATGTAATAACAGTATGAGTGTGTGTGTGTGAGAGAGAGGGGGGGAGAGGGAGAGCGGGAGAGCCCTTATGAAAGTTGACATCAGCTAATTTCAATTTGGTGCAAACTCTTTATTAAGGGTATAATTCTGAAATTTCAGCCAAGACTGGCTATAAGGAGGACTTCTAACATATACCAAGGAAGACAGTTCTGCACACTGTACAATGAAGACGAGAGTCCTTAGCCAGCAACTAAAAAATTTAATCTCAAAACTCCTTATAAAGGATTGTGATACATGGCAGAGTTGTCTAAGTTAGGAACATAACCACAGTTATATTACAATTTATCAAACAGAATTAAGAAACAATTGTTTATGTCAGTTATAACTTGGATTTGCATATATCCTATGCCAATACATTATGATATCCTGGGTTCTTGGGAAGAACTTGATGCATATGATGCCAGTACCAGCTAAAAAGCTGGCAGCCATCATCATCATCATCATCATCACCATCACCACCATCACCACCATCATCACCATCACCACCACTCATATTATCACCCATTTTCGCTCATAGCAACATAAGAACAGTCTTCTACTAATAATGATACTTAACCCATTTTTTCAATAGTCCATAGTACTATAATTAGAAAATATTGTCATCTCTCTGTGACAAAGCCAGGGCTAAAGTGGGTTGAGTCACAACTACAATATTATTTTCTTTGCCTGAGAAACCCTTATGGGCTCTGTTGAAAATAGTTCTGGATGTCAACAGAGTTGATTGTTCTATAGCATGCCACATTAGAAGACATTTCTGAGGAAAAACAACAATAACTCTCAGCAAGTCATGAATAAAACAAAGGTTCTTTGAAAGTCTGAGTTCACTGTGTAGAAGCAAAGGGTTTGCATTATAGCTGCACAGCATCATGCCCAGAAACCCAATGACTCAGATTCATTGTAAAATTTGGTTGCAGTTGAGTGGGAAAGGCTCCTGGTTTTCTCTGCTATAAAGCAAAAGGCTGTTTTGAAAGCAAATCAAAGAATTAAGGTACCCAGGAAAGTCAAGAAAAATGGCATGTGTTCCACCATGATTTCAATGGTGCTATGAAGTCCCAATAACCATAATTATTTCCAACTGTTTCTTCTTATTAAAAGTTCTGTGATGTATTTTTTTCCCATGCCCATTTGAGAATTCTGTAGTGCATGTGGATCTGTTTGGATATGAAAATACTGCCATGACTTTTTAGGGAAGGGAGGGATTGAAGGAATCTGGTAGCATTTCTGAGTTCCATGAAATGGAAAAAAATAATCTGGAGTTAGATTTCTGCTCTGTGGTTTCAAATTACGTGGTCATCTTATTTGTGTGCATGCTATATATTCCAGGATAGCTTTGGAGCTGGTTCTACTGAAAAGTATGTTAAAAGAGATTTCAATGAATCTTCATCAATATTGCATATGACATCCTGTTTCAACTTTATGTCTAATTGATTTATTTTATTTGCATACCGCCTTCATTATTTTTACAAATAATTCAAGGTGGCAAATATATCCAACACACCTTCCCGCTCCTATTTTCCCCATCACAATAATCCTGTGAGGTGGATTTGGCTCAGAAAGAGTCACTGGCCCAAGGTCACCCAGTTGGCTTTCATGGCTAAAATGGGACTAGAATTCATGGCCTCCCTGCGGCCTTAACCACTAGACATCAATCTTTTTTCAGGGCGAGTGAAAAATCATATCACATTGCAGATATACCGCTGTATTTCTAGAACTGCGGGAAATATTTTTCAGCCTACTGTAACGCACAATATAGCAGCTGGTAGAGGATTTCAGCTGTGAATTGCTGTTTGGTAACTCATATGGGATTATCCTGTTTTTTAATCAAAATGTTCTCTCCTTCAGTGACTCTTCTATTTTTGAATGAATGGTGAAATATTTCAGTGTGAAATTCCTCTAAGAATTTCTGGGCACTTTTCAGAACATTTTCAGATCCCTTTGAAATCCCTCATCTGACCAGTAAGACTGTAGGCCTGTCTTTGCTTTGTTTTATTTCATTGCTCCACATATATCAAGGTCAGTGTCTTTGAGCATCTCACTTGCAGTGTTTATTTCAACCGGTATCTCAACTACAACACTTGAAATTTGGTATATGTTTCTGATTATTCTATTTCTTTCTGCTACGGTTCCTATTAAAACATTATCCTCCCAAATGGAAAGGAAGGAATCATCTAGCTTCCAATTTAGTATTTGATAAACTTCATTGCCTCTACTTGATTTTCCATTCTTATCACACTCTCTGTTTTCAATTTCAGAAAGGATGTTCCCAGCTGTTGCTTAAATATTTGTCAGCAATCAGACAGTGCAAAGAAAACCACATAGACTCTTCGGCTTGCATTAAAATAATCAGCAGCATCATTGGAAGTTGATACAGCATCACTCAAATCCTTTTGTGTATTCTTATGTTCATTCTTTTCATGCTGGCATTATTATCATAGCCTTGTCAGGTGTTATTATTCCCATATCTTCTACTTTTTCTAGAACTACCGTGTTTCCCCGAAAACAAGATCCTGTCTTATATTTTTTTGAATCCCGAAATAAGCGCTTGGACTTATTTTCGTGGAAGTCTTATTATGTTGGGGCGTGTGGAGCAAGATGGAGTTCCTCTTGCCATCTTACCTGATTTCCAGCTCTGCATTTAAATATTTCTGGAGGGAGGCTTATTTTAGCGCATGAGCTCAAAAGCCCGATTGGTCTTATTATCAGGGGATGTCTTATTTTCAGGGAAACGGTATATTTTTCATAACAGCTCCAAAAACATCAGTTTCAATAAATTATAGGAAATACATTCTGATACTATCCACTGGAAAGGTATTTTCACAACACTCTGTTTTCATTTAAAAGAAACCATTCAGTCATTTGCTCCTTATGGCTGACATCAAATATATAGTCCAGAATAACAGAGTCTTGCTGACTTGAAATCTGGCACAATCTGGCACTTGAAATTTTCTATTTCACTTTCATTGTCAATAAATATAATGTCTCATTTTAATTCTTTTTCCAGGGGTTGTATATTAATTAACCAGTGGAATGGCTTGCCTTCAAAAATTATGGGTGGTCCATCACTGGAGGCTTTTAAGAAGATACTGGACAGTCATTTCTCTAGAATGGTATAGGACAGGGGTCAGCAACTTTAAACACTCAAAAAGCCATTTGGACCCATTTCCCACAGAAAAGAAATCACCAGGAGCCACAAAACCATTTCAACATCTAAAATGAAGATAACACTGCATATAGCATTTTTTACCTTTATGCTATGTACTGTATAAAAAAACTTATTTATCCATGGTTGGCCTACTGGGGGTTGAAAAGCTCAATTAATTGTTTGCCAGCGGGTGTCACACATTGGTGGCTGTGACACATATTTTGGGTGACAGGGAGCCGCAGCAGAGGGATGAAGGAGCCACATGCGGCTCCAGAGCCACAGGTTGCTGACCCCTGGTATAGGGTCTCCTGATTGAGCAGGGGGTTGGACTATAAGACCACCAAGGTCCCATCAAACTCTATTATTCTATGATATAGATTTCCTAAATTGTGACTATTCTTAGGTGCTCCTGGAATGTAACATCAAAAAGATTAGTTCCATAATTTTAAAGAATTCTTTTCAATTTGGGAAATAAGCTGATCTGAAATACCACACCATGAAAAGGTTTGGGTAGAAAGAATTCTCACTATGGCAATGAAACTTTTCAGAACATTTTGTCAGTAAACAGATTCTGTTGCAATTTTCTCCTGATCTAAGAGCCTTTCATTTTAGTCCCATCTAGAGGTCTTTACCTTGGAGTGCTCTCTGGTGATTTTCTCCTATGTGTGTTTATTTTTTCTTAGGTCTTTATTTCTGTACTGTACATCTCAATGTGGCTGCAACATTAGACTGGAAGAATTTGTAAGAAAGATAGAATGCAGCATCCTCTGTCTTTGAATTCCTAAACCATAGTTTCTCCATTTTGTCTTCATTAGATATTTCATGTCCATAATGGGTCAGATGGAAATCTTTTATTATTTTCACTTGCCAGATACAGTATCATGCAATACAAGGAAGTTTTTAGGCTCCTGATCAAGTGGGTCAACAGTCCTGGTACATCTAGTTTTAAGGAGCAGCAGTACTTTTTGATTTGCTTATTACCGTATTACCATATAAGACGCACCTTTCCCCCTCAAAAAAGGGTGCGTCTTATACTCCGACCTCAAATGGAGGTTTCAGAGGCTGAAAAAAGAATCAGAAAAGAAGCTTCAGAAAAGAAGCTCCCAAACAGAGCTTCAGAGGCTTTTTTTCTGAAGCTCTGTTTTGGAGGCTTTCAGAGGTAGGAAAAAAATAGAGTTTCAGAAGTTTCAGAGGCAGAAAAAAAAGCAAGGCACAGAGCTCACAGCCAAGGAACCTGTTGCTAAAATTCACCTCTGGGAACAGCTGATTGGGGGTATTCAGGGAGGCCAATCCACTTGCCAATCAGCTTTTTTCTTATTTTCCTCCCCAAAACCTAAGGTATGTCTTATACTCTAGTGCTTCTTATACGCCGAAAAATATGGTAGTTTGTACACTCCTCCCTGATCTTCATTTTCTCTGGGAATGTGCAATATTGCAATTATTTGATGGGAGTAGCAGTAGTTGCCAGATCACCCCCACCCTAATGAGATCAGGCATCTCATCAGTCACATCAAATCCGTTGAAGTTGGACAGCAAATAATTCAAATAAACAAATAAATAAGAATAAAATCAATCTTCACTGAGCTCAGTGGGTTCGTTGTCAATATCTGTGCCTATTATCTCCTTCCTGCATAGATAGAAAAGCTTCCTGCCCTCTAACTCAGAGAAGATAGAGCTTCTTCACTCCTGTCTGTTTTCTGCATCAGCTGTTGTGGCTTTGCATGCTCAGTTGAAGGAGAGAAATAAGCAGGCTAGTAGCAGTGGCTGAAGGATGGAAGAAATGGCCAACTGAAGGGCTTTTCTCCTTTTTTTGCTGAGCAGTTGAATATATTATCTCCTTAAATGAGTTCAAGGGGGCAGCAGGAAGCCCCCTGAAAGCTGATATTAATTAATCAAGACTCTTGCAGGAGACCTAGAGAAGCACTGAGAAAAAATTCTTTCTCCTGCTCCATGCAATTCCTGCTGTGTTCTGTTACTTCCTCTCACCTTCTGTCTTGCCTGCATCTCGGGTGCTTACCTTCCTCCAGCCCAGCACTCCATATTTAGAAAAAAGATTTCACTGTTGGGAAGTTCTGTTGAAGTAGATATAAGTTGTCAATGTCACGATCAATAAACAATGTGTAATGTATTTCTTGTCCCTTGGCATATAGTATTTACATTTGCTTAGTCATATCAAATGCAGAAGGTTAATTGAATGAGGACTTTTTGAGTAGGTGATGGTATGTTTTGCTGTTCCTCTTCCGTTATTACAGCTCACTCTTCTCTAACAGTTCTTTTGTTCTGAAATAATTGCACAATCCTCACAATGGAGAAACATCTAGTATTTTAAGAAGCAAATTCAAATAACAAGAGAAGAGTTGGCTATTAATGCAGTCAGATTTTTCTATTTGTTTTTAATTTTCCAGGAGATTGGAAAAATATGACTTGTTGACCAAAGACTAATTGCTGATTTGGCACATGTTTTGTTTACCCTTTATTTGTGTTGTGTGATTGCTAAAGCTACCTTATTCATATCATGGCATTCATGTTTTGTTCTTTCATCATTGAAAAAAAAATGGTTGAAAAGTGTATGAACCAGAGAGAGTCAGAGAGGCAAACATGGAATGTGGGTAACATTTTCAACACATTGAACTTTTTTCTAAACATTTCCATCAAAATATTTTTGCCTCAGATAAAGAGGTTGACAACACCACCAAGATTTATGTTGTTTTTCTTTTATTTTTTACAAGAGTGGATGCAAGTGATATTTTTTGCATTATTTGATTTTCTTCATGACCTCAGACATCTTTCCTTTCTAAAACAGAAGCCTGATCTGTGCTTTGCCTGTCATTCTCCATCGGAACCAAGTTCTACACTACAGCAGAACAATCAACAGCTGTTTGTATTTTCATTAAATCTGAAATGGAAACGCTGCCATTCAGTACTGAATAGCTTTCTGGGATGTACAGATAGGAGCCAAGGGGCCAAAGAAGCCACAGGGAAGGTAGCTGATAAAGAGTTGGAGCCTTGTGGCTGAATATAATCAAGCCAGTGTGTCAGAAGCTGGCTTGCTGATCCTTTTGCAACAATGATTTGAGATTGATACCAAGAAGTTAGGGGCACAACCACATCTACTATTTAAGCTGCTCCCACCCTGTGCTCATGCTAGTTTGATTATAAACTGGCTGAATGAAATCCTGTCTGGACCAAGATCCTTTGGCAGAAATTAATTAATTAATAAATTAATCAATCAATCAATTAATTAATTAATTAATCAAATTTAGAGACCGCACATCTCACATACAGAGTTGACTCTTAATAATTAAAGTTTGCAAGTTATTCAGTTTGGAATTGAAAACCCACTTTCTCCTCGTAGACAATTTCCCAGCTGCAGTGCTGTGCTCTTCTATCTTTCCATTCAGGCCAAGCAATGGCTAAGCTTCAGCCTAAGCTTAGTGAGGGAGGATTCTTAATGGGCATACTATATATCCTTTTATAATTGATATAATGAATGCATAGACAGATGTGCAAACAAAGCTAAACTGAACTTGATATGCAAAGTTCCAAACAAATGCATATAGATGCGGGCATAACAACTATTGACTGAGATGGGCAACTATAGAAATTGAATGAATGAATGAATGAATGAATGAATGAATGAATGAATGAATGAATGAATGAATTGAAATGAATAATTAAATAAATAAATAAATGCAATCAGTTTTAAAATGAACATTCCTTTCTTTTATTGTCCCTGTTTTTCCTGAATAATACTAGCTGCAGATTCTATTACAGTAATATTTCCTTCCTACTATTATAATTGTAACACTTGTGTTAATGTTCAGAACACCCCTTCTTCAACATCCAGGGAAACCATTTTTATTACTATATTTCTCTCCCTGAGCTACCTACTTTTTATCAGGGTTTTGTTTTATGCATTTTTCCATGCACTTGGAAACTTACAGAATTATTAAAGTAGTAAGAAGGCTGTAATAAATACAATAAAAAAATAAACAGAAATGTTGGATGCTCAGGAACAAAACACTAATAATTGAAGAAAAAAAAACATCCATATTTTTAAGAGTCCTGTTTGATTTCAAACTGGGGATACACTGCATGTTAAGGCAAGTGTTGTAGCCAATGTGTTAATAAGGAAAACCTGCTGTAACAGAATCTGCAGCTGGTGTTATTCAGAAAAAGCAAAGAAATTGTGGTCGGGGGCATTCCAGTCCCTGCCAAACAGCTAATCCAGGTGCAAGATTTGGCCTACAGGAAAATTAAGTGCAGCAGGGAAACCAGACAGCAATGCTTGGGCCGACAGAAGGTAGAAAATGCTCCTTTCAAAGAAAAAAAGGAAATTGTGCGTCCGTTTTATATATTTTGATTTTGTTTCTTAAATGAAGAGTTACATCTCTGTGAAATGTCATTCTGTTACTTTCAGCCCCATTTAAGCATTATTATTATTTTTGGTCATAAGACCAACAAATAAAACAAGACAATCCCAATTAATTAGGATAAAAAGAAAATTATTTTAAAATGTCTAAGAAGGATTACAAGGTATATTGCAATGTACCGTACAAATGATCAAACAGTACTTAGGCGTGGTGAAAGAAATAAAATCAGCCCTCTTTTGTAAAATTACCAGATATACTTGCAGATAAGCCAAGAATTTTAGGTGCCAAAATGTATCCAAAAAATAAGGTTTGCCTTAACCATGGATCGGGTTATTTTTAAATGTATCTATGTATCCCTTACTGTATAAACTTGCATTTAGCCCCATCTGCTGAAGGTTCTGCTGAACCTTGAATTTTTATCAAAATACCATGGAAAATGTATAATCCATGGATTACCCACAAATAAGACAACTGTGAAAATTGAAACATATGAACTTTTTGAGGGTTGGCTTATCCAGGGGTGATGTATTTTTCACAGTGTTTTTTTGCTTAAAAATTCAAGGGTCAGTTTATCGGAGGATAAGCTTATCTACAAGTATATCTAGTACCAAGATCTCTATAAATGTTGCCTGATGAGGTGTTAGCTATCCCATCCAAGATATGTCATATTGCAGATCTGATAAGCCTTCCTACATCTCTTCAACAATTTTGTTAATAGAAATGTTAAAGCATAGAAGGCTCAAGGTTGAACTATTTGGCACTCAATAACTCCCTCAAGGAGCCACTTGTAGAAGAGCCATTCATGATAATTCTTTTGAGAATGACTTCAAGCCATCTATGGATTATATTAATTGACATGCTGACTAGTACTCACTTAATTGGCTTCCTAACCAGAATCTCTTTATAACTACATGCACATAACAAAGTCCATTAGTCAATTAACAGAAAGTCTATACGGGTTTATATAAACTATGACGTTTACAGGTTAGGCTAGGAGGTTGGAGGTGCCCCACTCATTCAGGACACCATTCCAATATGATGTCAAAAACTACTTAACCTTTTGCAATGCTATTCCATTATATGTTGTGTTCTTTCTAAATAGCCAGAGGCCCATGCAAACAGGATATAGTCTATCAGCCTTCTAGTTCTGCCTTGTTAGGCATTTGACAGCATCCCTTCCTCCCTCCCTCCCTCCCTCTCCCTCCCTCTCTCTTATTAAGTCCCATTGAATTCAAGGAAATTGTGCCTATTTAAACAAGCTGAACGTGTTTTGAAAAGCAGAGTTTCATTTGCATTGTCAAATGGTAGATGCCTAATATTTTAACTAATATGATTACTGTATTCTCTATATCGTAATATGGATCTGCCACTATCTAGGATTGAGAGTTCAGTTCTAGGTAGCGGGAGGTGTTTCTTTCCTGGGGTGCAAAGAAAAAATATCTGCTGCAAATTCTGCATAGATATCAGGATATCAGGGCATATGGCCAGTAAATGCTCAGTTTCATCCAGTTGCCCCAATGCTATCCCCAAATTAAGGGATTACAAGGTCATAAAAAGAAAATGTATTTTCTAAATTATTTTAGAACTTCTTGATTTCCTTTTTTCTTATTATTAATGTTGGTTGCATAATCAGCCAGATGTTTGGATGGAATATGTCATTTTTATCCATCTGTTAAGAATTTCCCAAGGACCCTTTGATGGTTAAAGGTATCATCACAGGATATAAGCTGTTCCAAGTAAAATTGCCTTTTGCAATTGACTGATGGTGAAATTATCAATGCCAGTGGTGTTCAAGTAGTGCTCAGATCAGTGGTGGGTTTCACTTATCTTTGCTACTGGTTCACTCGCGTGTGCACCACTTCTGTGCATGCGCAGAGCGTATTTGATGATGTCTGGGCAGGTGGGTGGAGCCTCCCATCACCACTACTACCAGTTCGCCCGAACTGAGGCAAACCGGTAGCAACCCACCATTGGCTCAGATGTTTTGGGATTGCACCCAAAGCACCTATTACTATTAGTATTATTTTTGCTTTCTGTTTACAGTGATTCTACTTCTATTTTTAGGTCTTTGAATTTTGTGATTTTATCCAATTCTTTCTCTTCTTGTTCTGTCCCCGTCTCACACACGCACACCAGCAGTCGACCAAGAGTTAAAATAAACGAGCAGACAAGAATTTCCTTTGATAACAGAATTGGCAGCAACCCAGTGGCTGCTTGCCAAAAGTTTTTATTTACAAAGGGAGGTTTATCTCCTCCGAAAACATCAAAGTAAGTCCACAAAAGCCAAAGAATAGTCAAGTCCAGTCCAAAAATCAATCTAAGCAGAGAATATAACAAAGTTCCAGAAATGCAGAATGACTTGCTAGCTTTCAGTTTTGTCCATCACAAAGCCTGAATGGCCACCACACACCCTTTTATCCCCTGTGCACGCCTCCTTCTCTGCTGCACGCGCTTGTCTTTCCGATGCTGTCGGGGATCCAGCCAAGACTTATCTCCGTCGCTGTCTAACTGCGGCTGCTCGGAAGTGCCTGGCTCCTGGCCTATCTCTTCTCCTTCGGAAGACACCTGAGGCATTGCCAGAGAGGAGGGCCTGGAGAGGGAGGCCTTGCCAACTCCTCTCCTTCACTTTCGGAGTCTTCTCCCTCCGATAAGATGGGCTCGGGGTTCAGAGTCACAACACTTCTCTTCTGCTGTATCCAGATATTGAATGTCTACTATCCAGGTTTTTTTTTTTTATTTTCTTATTGACAAATATTAAATCTGGAGTGTTTTGTGGCAGGTATCTGTCACAAATCTAAAGTCCTTGAGCACATTAGCTTCTTCATTTTCTATTACTTTGTCTCTCTTGCGGTCCCCGGTCCTTGCTTGAAGGCAAATGGTACTTCTTGCAGATAACCTAAAGCAGGCATCCTCAAAGTACGGCCTGCAGGATGGATACAGCCCGCCAAAGCCATTAATCTGGTCCATGTGGGACCTCGTGGCTGCCCTGCCCTCATCACCACACCCATCTGCCAGCCCCCACCCTTTGGCCAAGTGTAGGACTTACATTTGCGAGGGCAGCAGAGTGCTTCTACAGGCACTCTGTAGGGGGAGGGGGAGGCCAAAAATGGGCCAGTGGACCTTTTGCCAGCTGAGGAAAGAACTCAAAGATTTGCCAGGGACTTCAGTCCATGGTCACTCCACTGGGAGGGGGGAATTGAAGGGTCCCTGTGGGAGAGGCTGCGCAATTACACCACGTGATGCTTTGTCGAGGCAGCTTTGCTCAAACGGTGTGTGTGTGTGGGGGGGGCAGCTGACACAAACATCTCCTGACTGTTTCTTCATGGATCAAGGGGGGATCTTTGCTTGCTCGGAAGGTCAATTTTCTCTGGCAATGGTAAGACAATTTGAGTTTGAGAGAGATTTTGGGCTTGGAATGAGAATCAATCAGCCCCCATTTCCGCTTCTCTCCTGCACTGCTTCATAGCTCCTGTGGACAGGCTGGCAGTTCCCCAGATAGGGCTGCCCAGAGAGTGATGAACCTGGAGCAAAAATAGAAGAAAAAAGGCTGTGCTGTGCAGAGAAAATGTCAGCGCGCAGACACTGTTCTGTTCTGGGGCTTTCGGTTTTTTGCACTTCCTGATCTCCTGTGTGGGACAAGTAGAAACCGGGGCTCCCTGCACTTTTTTTAAAGTCAGGGTCGAGTACCTATGACCCCTTTACGACCTATGGGCTCCAACTCTCAGAATTTTCAGGGCTATGAAAGAATTAGGGATGAAGCCAAAGGCACAGATCTACAGAAAGGAGTGAGATTCACCTGATTCCTGATTGATTCTCATTCCAAGCCCGAAATCTCTCCCAAACTTAAATTGCCTTACTGTTGCCAGAGAAAATTGACCTTCCGAGCAAGCAAAAATTCCTCCTTGACCCATGAAGAAACATCTGGAGATGTTTGTGACAGCTGAAACACCCCCCCCACCCCAGTTTGAGCAAAGCTGCCTCCACAAAGCATCATGCGGTGTCAGCGAAGGGGTGTTACTTGCACTGGGACGTCCAGAGGTGAGCCCAGCTCCACTGCCCATGGCGGCTCCTTCCGCAGGTGGTGGCTTTTTTTTTTTTTTTTTTGACGGACCGGTTCTCCGCCTGCTTAAATCTACTGTATTTCCTTTGTGAAATTTAGCTACCACACATAGATATCAGTCCCGGTGGTGGACGGTGAGGCTGCCTGCCCCTGAATTAGGACGGCTGTCTCTACTCCTGGAGAGGGAGGCAGGAAGGGCATGGAATGGAATAGAAATAGGAATGAATGGAGAGAGAGGGAGAGGGGGAGAGAGAGAGAGGTGGAAAGAGATATGGAAAAAGATATGGAAAGAGAGAGAGATACAGAGAGTGGGGGGGAGGGAAGGAGAGAGAGGGAGAGAGAGAGAGAGACTTGTTGGTTGTAAACTCCTTGGTGCTGAGAAGAATTGCTGCAAAATTGAGTACCCTGAAGTGGAACCACTAAAACTTAAAAAAATGATCTAGTAAAAAGAAAAGCCAACCAAAAGAGCAACATGCAAACAAAAGCAAATAAAACACCCTCAGGAGCAAAACAAATGAAAGTTTAATTTGTGTGTATTGTTTAATAGACTGCTAAATTGGCAAAATGGACTGCTAAATTGGTCATGTCACCCAGTCACTTGACCACCTAGCCATACCCACCCAGCTCGTCCAGCCCCCCAACAGTCTGAGGGACTGTGAATTGGCCCCCTGTTTAAAAAGTTTGAGGACCCCTGACCTAGAGCATCATTGTTCTTACTTTGTCGTTCTATTGTTTGTGGTCAGTCTGTGTGTTCAGCTAATTTAGAGGAACCCTTGTTTCTTCAGCTTCTTTGCAGAAGATGATTGTGTTATGTGTTGCACATATAGGTTATCCTAAATTTATATTAAAATTCTGGGACAGATTCTATACAGAAATCAAAGGCATAGAGAATGTTATTCTTACCTCCACTTGAAATTTAGGGCAAAGATAAAGATTGATGAAATAAGAGATGTTTATGAGTATCATACTAGTGATCATAAGCGATGTTAGAAATATTATAGAAACCAGTAGACTCTGAGAAAAGTCTTCTAAGATTATCTGCATGTACTTTTTTCTTGACATAAATCAATATTGTATGAGCTAGTGGGCTACCATGCACGTTTTGTTTCCATGAATCTCCCTTTAGCAACTGCTTTCTTCTAAAGAGATTTATTTTCCGTGCTGCCAGCTGAAATTGCCATGAAAAAGATATGAAAACTCCTAAGGTGAACAGCTCATGCAAAGAATTTAGAGATGGATTGGTTGCTACAGAGGGCTTTAAAACTTTTAGAAGAAGGAATTACAGACGTGATAGACACTCATCATGACATAGTAGTGTGGGACTCAGACAAGTCCCTCCTTCAAATATGTAAAAGTACAAAACTCATCTACCCATCCTGCTATTCCTGGATACGTGAAACAATTAAAGATCATATTTAATACTATATGTTTGCTGGGTAATATTCTCAGTAATATGCCATCTCAAACAACATAGATATGTCACGTATATAGTATTTAAGTTTTTTTTTTAAAGCATTATTTATGAAATAAGAAATATATGGCTTTATTTATGAGCCAACTCTTTTATGTATGAATTTCCCAAATCCCTATAACAGAAGCAAAGGTGATCTGCTGTGCAAAACACAGGGAATAATTGAGTGCCAAGACAATAATATGTTGAGCTATAGTTCTTAATTGGAGTAGAGTTAGAAGAAACAGCAACAGCTTTTAAAAAATAAGACTTTCTCCACCATTTATTTCAATATACAGCAAGCACAAATAATATTTATTATTTTCATTTTCTAATATCAAACTTAGTGAAGAATTCTATCAGACAACAAACTCTTGCATCTTTAGATGGTTTTGCAATATATCTCTTTTGCATTTAGATTAAAAGCAAACAAATGAATCCATAAGTGAAAATGCAACGGGTATATGAAACGAAATCTCTAGACATATGTTTCACTCATGGAATAATTTACTGCTTCTAAGAAAGTGTTTTTCAGATGAAAAGTTCAGACTTCTATTTTTGATCATTCTAAGTTTATGGTGATTCAAGTTCATGTCACATCACTCTGCCCCTGGGACAACCTCCTTCAGGATTTCTATCTGTCGAAAGCAACTTTCTGCTTATCCAATAGAAGCTTCTAGCATGTAGGAGGCATTCTGGTTTGATATTGTTTCTTTCTACCAATCGAAGGTAACAGAAAGAACCAAGGCACCATTCTGTCCTGCCAGCCCATTAACAGGGTACAGGATTCTATTTGTATTCCTTTACTAACCCCAGAACTTTTGTTTAAATCTACCTGGGATGGTTAAAAATAAGCCTTGTGACTTTCAAAAGACAGCCAAATGTCAACATTGCTTACTGAGGAAATAGCTAAATTCAAGTCAAGGGGGATTTTTTTTTTACATTTATTCACACAAACATTAAAAGAAAAAAAATGTTTCATGTGATATACTGAAACCCAGAAAAGTTAGAACAATAATGTAAGACATCTTGCTTTCCTTTTTTAAAAAAATTGAAACTATTCATGTTAACTTTCAAATAACTTCTAGAAGACGTCAGATACCTTGCTACCTATTACAAACAGACTTGAGGGTTAAGTTGACAACCTGTGATGGTCCTTGCCAGATTTTATGTCATTATCATCCTAATTTCAAAAGCCTGTCCAAGGACATCTCCATTTTTTGGCAGGTTAAGATAGAGAAGATGTCAAAAGGGAGAGAAGGAAGGAGGAAGAGGAAGACAAATCGGAAAGAGAAGGGCTATTCAACAACAAAATTAAATGCCACTCCTCACTTTTAGCCACAAATTTGCTCTAGTCCCTCCCACTTTACAATAGAGGGAGGGACTTCCCTCCCTTTTTACATTGGTGGGAGAGACTTCCCAGGGAATGCAACTCATAACATAAAAGAATTAATACTTTGGATCCATTATTTGGTTACAAGAAGCAGGGATGTGTTCTGTCCAAATAAAGCTCAGCTGAATCATCTTCACATGTCAGTAAATTAATTAATTGTTGATCATCCCAAAAGTGCTTTTTCAAGAGGCAACTGGACTTTCTGGTTTTTCTTTTGCTTCTCATCCAAGAAGCTTCTTCAGCTCTGAGCTCAGAGCTGAAGAAGCTTTTGGATGAGAAGCGGAACGTCTTCAAAGAAAAATCAAGAAGTCCAGTTCTCTGTTGAAAAAACACCTTTGGGACAACCATGACCCAGATGACGGAGAATCTCCATAGACATTTAATTGTTGATCTGAATTCTGTGCCTCACTCTCTCAGATTCCTTTTGCAATAGAGATTAATATATACCATATATAGTTCAGAAATAAATCCATGCAAAAGGAATACTCTCACAAATGAACAGACATTTTCTTTACAAGACTGTTCCGTAGTCAGATTTATATTCAAATCATGTAGTGCTCAATAAATAGACATTGTTGCACTTGGATGCTTTCCTCTTTTCCTTTATCTGAACAATGGTTAAGAAGCACCGCTACATTAGTGAATGAATGTCATCGCTTTTCTGTATCCAAACAATAAGCCTTTGATATGTAATCAATTGGTATGCATTCTTTCATATATATATATATATATATATATTTTTTTTCTTATAGATTTTAGCTATATTCAGTACCAGGGGAATTCTTATATGGAATTTAGAGGGATTACTTTGCATCAGCACAATAGCATCAATTTACAATTCCAGACCTTTGGCTTCCACGGCCTCCTTCTCTATATTGAACAGAAGCCAACAACAATGGGCAACTTTGTTATTCAGCTTTCTATCCAGCGTGGTATCTTAGAGGTAACACTTCAAATTATTCATTTCTAAATTCTATAAGATTCTTCTTTATAAAAAGTTTTAGAAGTCTGTGTTTGCAGATTGGAAGGCATAATATTAACTGTCTAGAAATAACCAGATGTTACTTTTAACAACAACAACAAAAAATCCTTTTAGAGAATTCTCTTTGTAGGAATTATTTGAATGGAAGATAGAATAGATACCTACTGGTATGTAGCAAAAGTGTAATATGCATGGGTTGGTATTCATGGCCTCTGCCGAAAATGAAATTTAATAAATGCAGTGCATTAAACCATGGAGCAAAAATATTAGGTACATCACAAAGATATTAAAATACTTAGCTATTCTCCACTTAAACCTTGATGCTAACTTGATAGCATTAATCCTTAGGTTGTTTTATAAATTTGCTGTAGAAAGGAAAATGGAAAGGTAATATATTCATTATTCGTCCTTTATTTTTGATGAAAAACATGAAACTGATTGTAGATGCATTGTAGCTATTTTGTATAGCAATGACTGAGTTTTCCCAACAAATTCTGAGAACTATAGTTTTACAAAGAACTGATGAGAATATCTGAAAAACATCTTAGTTGCAAAGGGCATTTGCACTTATTGCTTAATACGTTGGACATATCAGTCAAGAAATATAATAGAATACAGCAAGGAAATTGTTTGGCAGGAATTGACTGATTTTAGAAAATCCCAAATAATCAATCTAACAATTCTATTCATGTTGTAAGCCACCCAGAATCTCTATAACAGTGAGATGGGTGGCATATAAATTTAATAATTAAATAAAATAATCAAATAAGAAATAAGAATAGGGATAAGGATAAGGATAAGGATAAGGATAAGAGCATTTTTGAGACTGACAGTTTTGCATTTTTGCAAATATAAACCTCAGATATAGCCTCAGATATTTTGCAAATATAAGCCTCAAATATAGGAAATATTTATATCTGGGGTTAAAAAAAATTTCCTATTAACTTACTTATTGGTATAAATGGAATAGAAAACAAAAGCAAAGCCTCAAAATGTTTTCCATTCAACTATATAATCCCTGTATTTACTCCTCTCAGATTTTGCCCATTAGTTACAGACATTTTTATGACTGGCATTTATATACAAGTTATCTACAAAACCTCATTGGAAAATAAATCCCATTTCCAGAAAAAAATGGGAGCAACTAGATTTAAAAATTAACCACAGAACAACAGAATGTAGGCCTCTTTTTAACACTTAAATTTTATTGGGTTCTGCTAATCTAGTTGAAATGTTTATCTATATTGCTAATCCATGTATGATATGTCATATGCTAAATAATAATTTTAAAAGTCCGAAATCCAAAATTAAATAAGAGGTTAATAAAAATATTTTTTTAAAATAATTTTTTAAAAAGGACAAACAACACAAAGACTTCTTCTTCCAAAAACAATCTAGAACCAATGCTGTTCATACAACAGGAGCAAATATATGATAAAATCAGATTTTCCAAATGTTCCAATTCATACTGGAAAGGGCTTATCCTTCTCTAAATCAATTTGACATTCATTTGATACAAAATTAGCATCTTTCATTCATACACCTAGTACATAGCACGGAGGGCAGCACCAACTTGGATTGTTGTTGGTGCAGTAGATAAATCAGCTTTAAACCTCTTAAAAGTGACATCACTAACACCAAGCATAATAGCAAATGGATAAATCCTCTGTAAATTAAATTGACTTCTGTATGTATAGCAATCTTTAAAGTAAAGGGAAAGTATTCATGGATTTCTATTTGAAACACTTTATGGCAGTGTTCACTTTCTGACTATTTCTGTAAAGCTAGACTGTAAGGATAACTAGTATAATTCTGGCTTCCTTGTGAGTTGGGATTTACCTGCCCTCTTTGTCAAAGATTTCATTCTGGCTAAAAATCCATGTTTCACGACTCATGGAACACTTTTGTTCATACAAAGCCTAATGTTCTGGCTTGTCCCAATTTGGCTCAGCCCTGATCAGAATTTTCTGACATATTCAAATGTGACAAATCAATCTTTTGTTTTCTTTTTGTTCAGTACCAATTCAAATGCGATAGCGGAGATGAAATTAAAAAGATCAGTACTGATATCAGGGTGGATGATGGACAGAAATATGAAGTGCACATTAGGTAAGTTTTGTGTTTTTCTATAACAATATCTAAATCTGTCTATAAACATATTGGACCAATTGCTTCATTGGCAGCCAAACCTAACTAATGAAACGAATAGGAAATTGGCCCTGATTAAAGTGAAGTAGATATGATATATGGTATGATATCATTTTCAGATAAATAATGGAACAAACTAAGATCTCCATCTTAGTTTGTTTCATTATGTCACAAGTAAATGCCTTATTCTCTAATGTGTAAATAGTATATGAACGGGATGTCAGGGGTTAATTTATTCTTCACTTCTTAATGTATTCATACTTCACCACTCCCATATCTAGCTCCACCCCTTGTATATATAAGGAGCTACACACACTCTCTTCTTTGCTTCTATCTGTGAATATTCAGTGAATATAGAATGCCTTATGTAATTAAAAGAAAATATATTTGAACTCTTAACTCTCTCATAACTTATTGAGTCTGATCCTGAAAATATTGCAACAAGCTGGTAGCAGAGGATGGTTAAATTGACTCAATAAAAACTTAAATATGTCTAAGAGAGATAGGCCCAACACCAGGGCATACAGCAAAGAAATGGAAACAGATCAAGAAATAATAGATGAGTCCACAAATGCAATTTCGAGAGAATCCGAAGAATACACAACTGAAGACGAAGAAATAATAGATGAAGATGGTGACCGAGAGAAAATTAAAATAGAAAACAACGAACTCAGGTCAGAAATATTAAAACTGTTAAAGAGCCAGAAAAACGATGAAAGCCTCATCGCGAACCTCCAAGACATGTTGAAAAACAACGGAGCAGTGAGAGAGAAGCACATCGCCACCGAAAAGTCAAAAGACTCCAAAATAGTAAGTGATACGACTAAAGAAAAGAACGCTATAAAGAAGAAAAACGGTGATCCCGCGCAAAATTTTGAATGGCAGCCATCTTGGTTCCAACAGACCTCCAGAATGAGCGAAGCAGAGCCAATCAGAAAACTTGATTCAAAATTTCTGGCGCGAAAGGCACTACTGGATAACGAAAACGAAAAAGAAAAATCAAACACCTCAGAAGAATCAGAATCAGAAAGTGAAGGTGATTCAACAGATACTCAAATAAAGTCAGCAATGAAAACGCTTTTTGCTGCATTTGGACCAAAACTAAAAATTACCAAAAAGTCAACCAGAAAACGAACAAGCAAGCCAACGTCTCAAAATCTACCCGCTCCCATCTTGACGACGAGAGCACCGACGCCTGAACCAAGAAAGCCCTGCAAATACCGTCCCACACCGCAGACCGATGAAAGCACCAACGCACTCAAGAGAGGAAAAGGAACAAGCGCCATCGTCAGAACCCCTAAGATCGAGCCGGAGACCGATTCATCTGAGGAGGAGCTGAACAAGCGAGCCGCAACGACGAGAACCTCTCACGACGACTCCAGGATCGAAATGAGCAACGCGCATGCGCGAGACTACGCAGATGACCCGGGAAGACATGAGTTGCCGAAAGGACCCTGCAGACTCGTCGCGAGCATTCCCACGCCGTTTTGTAATTTTCACCATCTACGAGACCACGGACTACCTCCGGTTGTAAGTAATGGACCTAATAATGTCGGAAACTTGCCCAGTGACTTCCCAAAGCTGAGAATAGATGGCATTAATTTACAAGAATGGTATCAGCAGCTCCAGGTGGACTTTATGAAAGAAAACTTACTGTTTTTCATCACTAATCCCCCAAAAAGACCTTGGACTTTAAAGTTAGACTGCTTACACCATAGAGCATTTTTCTTATTAATTTCTAGTGTGTCTCCTGCCATGTATCACTGTATTAAGCAAAATCTGACTGTCTCAGAAATTATTCAATGCATGTTCAATTTGTTTCACAGTGATAGTGTAGCTACCACCACAAGAATGTCTAAAGATTTCTTTTCTTCTAGGATAAAACCAGGGGTTTCCATAAGTGAACATTTAATATCTTTAAACAAAATAAGAGCTGAGCTACATTTAAGGGGGGAGGTGATTTCAGACCAAACAATGAAAAGTGTTATCATAAACTCACTTGACCCATCATGGGACAATTATATGTCACATTTAGACACAATCAATCTTGGATATTTATCCATAGAAAGTCTATCCAATAAGTTAATAGCTGAAGACAATTCAAGGAAGAGCCGCTCTAACAATCACATTGAACATAAACCATATAGAAAAGTGGTTTTCCAAGAAAGATATAATGAAACATTCAGATGCCACAATTGTGGACCCAGGGAACACAATAGAAGAGATTGTCCCAAAATTACAAAAGAAAGACATAGGTCAGAACACAGAAACAAATACATCCATAGACAGTCTTCCATTGATAGACATAGATATAGAAGCCCACCAAATTACAAAGAATATAGAGGGGGTAGAGATAATTCAAAGGACAGAAAATCTGGTTCACTAAATGGACTAAACAAGCAAGACAACACTAACATACAGCAAACTGAGGATAATAATTGGCTTATTGATTCTGGAGCAACCAATCATACTACTAATAATAAAAACATACTATCTTCATTTATAGAAGATAAATTTGTAATAAAGGTAGCCAACCAAGAAAAGGTCCAAGTATTAGGAAGAGGAAATATAACCTTGCCTGGTATAGGAAAAATAGAGGGGGTATTACTGATACCTGAGATACCTCATAACATATTAAGTGCCATAAAACTAAGCAGAGATTCTGATATTAATATTGTGTTCTCAAAAGGAAAAGCAACTTTGGAGAAAAATAAAACAGATATAGGTACAGTAATGATTAAAGGAGGCCTACCTTATTTAATAACTAAAGAGAAATGGTTACACAACATTGATTAAAATATGGAAGGTTGTATTGAACTAGATAATGAAAACATTAGCAACAGTGACAATGATGAATGTAAAATAGCTCAGTATGTAAATCTACAAAACTAAAAACTAGTCCCAGGCCTAGAAAATCTACAAGGTCAACTAACAAGATTTTTGATTTAGTACACATGGACCTGGTTGGTCCACTGACTCCATCAATCATTTATAAAAAACGTTACTTCTTAACTATTGTGGATGACTATAGTCGCTATGGATTTGTTTACACATTAAAACACAAAGATGAAACCTTTCAAAAATTTAAAGAGTTTTACAAACGCGTAGAAACACAACACAATATCAAAATAAAACAAATAATGACAGATAGGGGATGTGAATTCATGTCTAAGGAATTCTCCCAATGGTTGAAGGACAGAGGAATGTTACATTACACATCTAGCCCATTTTCCGTGTTCCAGAACGGAATTGCAGAGAGGAAGAACTCAACATTACAAACCATGATTAGATGCACATTGGAAGATGCTGGCTTAAGCAAACAATTCTGGTCAGAAGCCCTACAATATTCCAATTACACACAAAATAGAACTTGGTCCAGCATTGTGAATAAGACACCATATGAAGTGATGTATAATAGAAAACCAAAACTAGCACACATGCACATTTTTGGAGTCACCGCAGACGTACACATACCTAAACAATTAAGAAGAAAGGGAGAAAATGTGTCTAGAAGACTTAGATTTATGGGATATGAGACAGGTACAAAAGGATACAGATTCATTGATAATAATAACAAATTTATAGTTTCCAGAACAGCTGTGTTTCATGAACAGGCCAACTGGTCTAGAATACATCTTAATGAAATATTCCCAAACAACAACACAGATACTAAATCCCAAGAGAAAAGAACTGTAGAAAAGCAAAAGGACAACAAATATAAAAACAAAAACAAAACATGGACAAACAGTCAACACAAAATAAAGACAGATACATTAACAAAAAAGGAAGCAAGATATTTGCATGACAATAATAGTAAACCCGAGAAGCCAATTAGAAACACTAGAAACCAAATGCCAAATAAATATAAAGATTATATAATGCATATGGAAGGAGAAACTATGACACCTAGCACATATGAGGAAGTGTTAAAACTTCCTCCTAAAGAAAGAGAAAAGTGGGAATTAGCAATGACAAAAGAGATGGAAAGCTTACAAGGATTAAATGTATTTACACCTGCGATTGCACCAAAGGACAAAACAATTATTGGTACTAGGTGGATATATAAAATTAAAAATTTAGAGGGAGGCAATACTCTATATAAGGCTAGATTAGTTGCACAAGGTTATGCACAGAAATATCCAGAGGACTATACTGACACTTACTCCCCCACAGTAAGAACTGAAAGTGTAAAAACGGCTCTAGTTGTAGCATCAGCACTCAATCTCGATGTATTCCAGTATGACATACAGACTGCGTATTTACACGCAAAATTAGATAAGGAAATATATGTAAGGGCACCTCACAGTCAATATACAAATAAGAATGAGATTTGGTTATTAAACAAAAGTCTATATGGGCTAAAACAATCTGGTAAACGATGGTATGATTGTTTAGTAAAAGTACTAAGAACTATGGAATTCAATGCTACCACTGCTGATAATTGTTTCTTTGTTAAAAAGGGTAATGATTACATAGAATTTGTATTGATCTATGTGGACGACATTTTATATATAGGTAATCACAAAGAAAGAAGAGAAACATTTGTAACAAAGTTAAATGAACATTTCTCATTGAAATCCTTAGGTAAAGTAAATAAGTATCTTGGTGTTCAAATTAGTAAGACTGAAAGGGGATTCAAGCTTTCTCAGAAAGATAAGATCACAGAACTTTTGAACAAATGTAACCTAAATGATGCTAAACCCTGTGACACTCCAATGCAAACTGATTTCCTAAGAAATGCTGATGAATCATCCCCTGAATTCAAAGATAACACGTTCTATAGATCAATCATAGGTTCACTTCTTTACATTTCTAATTGGACAAGACCTGACATCGCTTTACCCCTTAATTTATTGTCCAGACATGTCAGCAAACCAACTATGTATCATTGGGAAGCTGTTAAAAGAATATTAAGATATTTAAAAAACACATTAGACTTTTGCTTAATGTTAGAACCTAATAATGTCAAGGAACCGAAACTCACATGTTACGCAGATGCAGATTGGGCTGGAGACACTTCATGCAGAAAAAGTACATCTGGTTACTTATTTCTCCTAAACGATTGTCCAGTTTACTGGTACACTGGCAAACAAGATTTAGTGGCCACTTCAACAACAGAAGCGGATTATGTTTGTTTATCTAAAGCAGCAAATAACCTTGTGTGGTTTAATGATCTGATTTCTGATGTTTGGAAAAAACCTGCACTACCTTTTGTCATGCACGAAGACAATAAAGCAGCCATTGAAATATCTAGATCTGACGCCATTGGACAGAGATCTAGACATATAGACATAAAATTTAAACATGTGAGACAATTATCTCAAGATGGATTTATTAAGGCAGTGCATTGTGAGACATCGGAACAGTTAGCTGACATATTGACAAAGCCTTTGCCATCTAAGCAACATAAATATTTGACTTCCAAATTATATGTATTATATTGTTCTGAATCTGAATGTAATAAATGTAGCATATCGAATCGGCATTTAGAGGGGGATTTGTCACAAGTAAATGCCTTATTCTCTAATGTGTAAATAGTATATGAACGGGATGTCAGGGATTAATTTATTCTTCACTTCTTAATGTATTCATACTTCACCACTCCCATATCTAGCTCCACCCATTGTATATATAAGGAGCTACACACACTCTCTTCTTTGCTTCTATCTGTGAATATTCAGTGAATATAGAATGCCTTATGTAATTAAAAGAAAATATATTTGAACTCTTAACTCTCTCATAACTTATTGAGTCTGATCCTGAAAATATTGCAACACATTATTTATCTGAAAATGATATCATACCATATATCATATCTACTTCACTTTGTTTGTACTCCAGAAGGCTTTCAGCAAGTTAACATTCTTCAAAAGAAACAAAAAGTTAATGCCATGTTGGTAGAGATACAATAATTTTAGAAAAAAATGCCAATTAAAACCTCAATAGAATTGTGCTTGATCTGTAGGAGCTTCGTATAGTGTCACAAGAAATCATGATTAGAAATCAGGTTTTCTGCTGCAGGTTGAGAGAGTATAGAATGGTAGTGGTAGTGGACAAAGAGTCTGTGGGACCAACTTTATAATTTCTTAATTTAATTTCTTCTTGGGAGTGAAGGAAACCATATTTCTTCCTGTGACCATTTTGAAACTTACATCTGCCTTTGGAGAACTTTTCATGTGCTATTTTCATATCACAAACTAAGGTTGTGTTTACAGTAAACAAGATGCATAAGTGGGTTTGTGTGGAAGATCTGTTAGTTATTCCTGATGTTTAGCCGTCAAAAGTATGAAGGCTACTGCTTAACGCATTGTAAGCCGCCCTGAGTCTCTGGAGAAGGGCGGCATATAAATCAAATTAAAAAAAAAAAAGCATCTGAAGAAAATGAAGTTATGCAATAGATTTTATTACCATAATATCCAACTACTCAAAAGGATGTGATTTGTATATATATATATATATATATATGTGTGTGTGTGTATAGTTAATATTTCGGGTTTCTTCCCGTGTAATTGTGGATATATCCCTAAAAGGGTAGAAGCGACGTTTCGGCAGAATCCCATCTGCCATCATCAGGCTTATGCCAGTAGTCATTTTGCACTAACTGACGTTGGAATTTCAAATCTGGTGCTGGTATTCTGGGATGGCTCCACCTTTTCATTCTGATTGGTTGGGAGTCCCAGTATGTGTTTATTGGCTTGGCTTCGGGTGTATGGTCGGTTTTTCTCCACTAGGTGGCAGGGCTTTATCTTTGTGGCTGGTTTGAATATGATTTGGTTGGGATTTTTTTGTGCAATGTTTGGTCCATGTTCCACATATGGTGTCAAGATTCATCTATCTATGAGAGCAGGTTTCCAAATAGTAGGCAGACGTGAAGTGTCATCCCGTTTATTCATGCAATATGGTCTTTTTTCCATTTCTATTGCTTCTCTGATTATCCTGCCATTGAGATGTTCTATTTTTGCAACTGTTTTTGTTTTATTAAAATTAATGTTGTGTCCTGTTGTATTTATATGTTGAACTAATGATGATGTGTGTTCTTGCTTTTGTATTGAGTTTTTGTGTTCCTCGATGCGCACACTCATTCTTCTGTTGGTCTGTCCAATGTATGTTGATGGGCAGGAAGCACATGGGATTTCATATATGCCTTGATCTTCTAATTCTATTTTGTCTTTGGGGTTTCTCAGAATGGACGATATCTTTCTATCTGTGCAAAATATGGTTTTGATGTTGTGTTTTTGTAGTACTTTGCTAATTTTATCTGTTGTTCCCCTTATATAGGGCAAGATGGCTTTCCCATTGTTTTGTTCTCTTGTTGTTTTTTATTCTGTCTTGGTGTTGTATGTTTGATCATATTGATGACTTTATTTCTACAGAACCCATTTGATGTCAGTACATTAGTTAGTGTATATAATTCAGTTTGTAAATGTGCTTCATCAGCTAGACGTTTAGTTCTTGTGGTTAATGTTTTGGCAACAGAGTTTATTTGTGCTGGATGGTGGTGTGATTTGGCGTTGAGATAGCGGTTCGTATGTGTCTTCTTTTGATAGATGGTATGTCCTAAGGTGCCATCAGTTTTTTTATAAATTAATACATCGAGGAAAGGTAACTGGTTTTCTGATTCTATCTCCATGGTGAACTTTATTTTGGGATGGAGGCTGTTCAAATGTACTAAGAAGTTTTCCAATTTATCTCTTCCATGTGGCCAGATCACAAAGGTGTCATCAACGTATCTGAGCCATAATTTTGGTTTGTTAACAGTTTTTTCTAAGGCATTGGATTCGAATTCTTCCATGAAAAGATTAGCGATGACTGGTGATAATGGTGATCCCATTGGTGCACCTTCTACTTGTTTATATCTCTGTCCTCTGTGTATGAAATATGTGTTGGATAAACAATGTTCTGTTAAGTTTGTGATATGTTTTGGTAGTTGATATTTGTTTTTAATTGATGACAAGGCTTCTTTGACAGGTATTTGTGTGAATAGTGATACAACATCAAAGCTTACAAGAAGGTCACTTTCTTTTATGTGTTGCTTTTTTATTATTTGTATGAAATGGTATGAGTTCTGTACATATGAAGCAGCAGATTCTGCGTAAGGTTGAAGATGTTTTGCTAAATATCTGGCTAGATTTTGTAAAGGTGAGCCTATGGAACTTACTATGGGTCTGAGAGGTATTCCATCTTTGTGTATTTTTGGGAGGCCAAAATTGGAGGTTTCTTGGCAACGTTTCGACGAAGTCTCATTCGTCATCTTCAGGCTGGTGTTCTCGGCTTCGTGCTTCTTTGCTCCTAGAAGCACGAAGCCGAGAACACCAGCCTGAAGATGACGAATGAGACTTCGTCGAAACGTTGCCAAGAAACCTCCAATTTTACGCGGGAGAAAACCCGAATAACCAAAGACATATGTGTATATATATATATATATATATATATATATATATATATATATATATTGTTTTCGTAGATTTTCACGGGTACAGGTATGCAAGTCTTGGCGTATTCGGGTCTTTTCCCGTGTAAGATTGAGAGCATCTTGGCGACGTTTCGACAAGGTCCCACTCGTCATCTTCAGGCTGGTGTCTTCGGCTTCATGCTTGTGCGAGCAAAGTGTGATCGGAGATGCCGTCTCTCTATAAATACTGGTGGGGAGGTGGGGAGTGCTGGCTTTGTTGTTGTAAGCGGGTTGGTTGGCTGTGTTGTTATATCTTGTTTAGTTGATGGAGTTGATGTTTGCAGATTAATCAGCTGTTTCGTGTTAGATGTTACGAAACAGCCAACTAATCTGCAAACATCAACTCCATCAACTAATCAAGATGTAACAACCCAGCCAACCAACCATGCCTATTAAAACAACCCCTTATCCTTTGAAGCTCACTGTTTCCTATTGCCATTTGCCACGGCCCTGCTCAATGTTTTTCAGCAGCTAAAGAAGAAGTTAAAACTTTTGTACTTGTATTGTACAAATGGCATGACATCTAATTTGAGAAATTGTAGTTTGATTAAAGTCAAGTAGGCCTCCCTCCCAACCTATTATCTAAAGCAGTTGCTTCCATATGTACTACTCCCTGATGATGATCACTGATGAACAGAACAGAACAGAATAACAGAGTTGAAAGGGACCTTGGAGGTCTTCTAGTCCAACCGGCTGCTCAAGCAGCAAGCCGTATACCATTTCAGACAAATGGTTGTCCAATCTCTTCTTTAAAACTTCCAGTGCTGGAGTATTTTCAACTTCTGGAGGCAAATTGTTCCACTGATTAATTGTTCTAACTGTCAGGATATTTTTTCTTAGTTTTAGGTTGCTTCTCTCCTTGATTAGTTTCCATCCATTGCTTCTTCTCCTGCCCTCTGGTGGTTTGAAGCTCTTTTTTGTGGCAGCCCCTGAGATATTGGAACACTGCTATCATGTCACTCCTTTTCATTAAACTAGACATACCCAATTCCAGCAACTGTTCTTTATATGTTTTAGCCTCCAGTCCCCTAATCATCTTTGTTGCTCTTCTCCGCACTCTTTCTAGAGTCTCTAACATCTTTTTTACATCATGGCAACTAAAACTGGATGCAATATTCCAAGTGTGGTCTTACCAAAGCATTATAAAGTGGTATTAATACTTCACATGATCTTGATTCTATTCCTCTGTTAATACAGCCTAGAACTCTACTAGTTTTTTACCTAATTTAGATAATGAAACGTCTGCAAGAAAATAACTAAGCTCAGAGAGCACCAAGGACCCCACATTTCAATCCTGAGCTACAAATAGGTGTATGTATGGGGAACCATTCAGAGTTATCTCTCTAGGATAGATAGTTGTCTGGCCATGATGAGTGAAGATGCTGCTATCTTTAAGATATATGCAGAGGAAATAGTAAATTCTTTTCCCATGTAAACCAACTCTTAGACTATCCCAGACTAAGTCAAAATCTGACAACAGTGTCAGTTAATAGCTTTTCCCAAATCACAATTTGAACAAAACTTTTATGTTTTTAAGTTTGGATGATGTGAATAATTATAATTGCATTTAAGAGGAAAGTTAGATATTTACTATATCTCATTGTTTCTAGTGATGTTTTATCTGGGCTAACCGAAAGCCATTTTTAAGATTTCAAATGCATAATGAACATTTAGCAAGCAATGAAACAGTACTTAAGCATGGTATTGTTGTCTGTACACTGTAAATGGAAGGCTAAATATGAGAACAGTATTTTGTCTAAGACTGCCTAATACATTGTGTCAGAGGTGAAGTTTGTAAAGTCATGGTTCATAGCTAGTTGATTAGCCCTTGTATTACTAATGCTGCATCCATGCAATGACTGACACCTCATTGAGATATAAGCATATTTAAATTGGTACCTTTCCATTATTAAGCAGTGGTTTAAATGGATTGGTATAGAAGACAAATAAATGAAAGCAAACATATTCAGGGTTTGCATCAAGATCAAATAAGGACAATCAGGAAAGATAGATAGCTGGTATCAAAAAGACAGAGATTGCTAAGAGCAGCTGGTTGTTTCAAATTATAACATAAAATGGAAATTTCTTCTACAGTTCTAGTATTGTTTTTATGGCACACAGGAAAATGACAGCACATTATTCAATTTGATATGCATTATCATATTTGTGACTTGAACTGCAATAGTGTCTGGGCTTTAAATGTGCCAATGCCCAGAATAATTTATAATGAAAAATCCTCCACATTCATGATTAACTAAGTCACTTAATTCCTAATATGCCCATTTCTATATTTTTAATTGAGTTGTTCAACCTGCAGAGTAAACATATCCAACACACCTTCCTCCTCCTATTATCCTCACAGCAGCAATCCTATGAGGTGAGTCGGACTGAGAGAGAGTGACTCATCCAAAATCATCCAATCAGCTTTCATACCTCAGGTGGGACTAGAATTCATAATCTCCTGATTTCTAGCCTGATGTCTTAACCATTGGACTGTCTTGAAGGTATTTTGAATTTCCAGTGTGTCCCTTTAAGGATTGAAGATAAAACAATGGTAATACATTCAGGCAGATTAGAGACAAAAACTATGGATATTAATTTGGATTCACTGTAGATTCCCTTGACCTGTCTATCACATATTTGTAGAGAAATGCTCCCCGAGCCACATGTTCTAGGGTACATCTGCTGCAGCCAATATCACAGGGTATATATTCCTCAAGCAAAGCTTCCATATCATTTTCAGATTGATGTTATGCCCATTCACCCTCACAGAAAATACTGGCAAACTTACCTAGGAAAAGAGAGAAATGATAGAAGGTCTCTGGGAATTCATGTTGTGTAATGCATAACATGTTGGTCTTTCGACCCAAGTTCATATGCAGCATCTTAATCACAACCTTGTACACTTGTATTAAGCCATGGAGCTTACAGGGTTGCCTTAGACCAATCCTTCTCTCTCAAACTACTCATATGGTTGTTATTGCAGAGATATTGAAACATTGCAGATAACATTGCAGAGATCTCCACATAAGCTTCCTTCAGCTCTTAGAGAAAAGGCAGGACATAAAGTTAATAAATAAATAATAAAATGACAATAAACAAGATCTTCTCACTATCACTGAAGATGCTATTCCTGCGGGCAATTCAGTGCTTTCCTTTTTCATGCAAATGCTTCTTGAAAGCATTTGATAGTCTAAGCCTCAGTATACCTTTGTAAAGCAGGGATGATGGAAGCCAGAGATATTTTGTAGTTTATTACCAGTCTTCCCCATTTAACTTTTCCTTTATTGCTAATCATGATTCATTTTATCCTCGTTTCGTAAATGTTTCCGCTCCTGATCACTCTAACAATTGCTGATTTTTTCCCCCCACTTGGTTGGAAAGCCAAAATGATGATCTGCTCTGCATTGAAGCTCACCTCATTAAATAATAATAATAATAATAATAATAATAATAATAATAATAATAATAATAATAATAATAATGCACAGAAGCAATGGAGTAACAATAATCACATTTTGTAGATTCCACTGAATCCCTTTATAAATACAAAGGTTATACTAATCTGAACTTGGGGCCACTCCCTAAACTGCTCCTTCAAAACAGGTGGACTCAACTTCTCACACGATGAATTTGCCACTCTATGGATCCAATCACACATTTCTGGGATTAAACTATCCAAGCAAAAAGGATTTGGATCTAATAAACAAGTGTTCAAATTAACAATCATGTACACTTTCTCATGAATTAGAGGATTAGATACTTTCTAGATAATGGAATAGGACCAGAGATGGGCTCCTGGGGGTTCGGCAGGGTTCAGGCAATCCTCTAGCCAAGGATTGCTGGGGTTTGGTGAACCCCTAAATGCCACCCCTGGCTGGCCACCCCACCCCACCCCTCCCAGGAGTCTCCACAGAGCCCATTCATCATTCCAAGTAAGCGCAGGGGCCACACGGTGGGTCTGGGAGGGCAAAAACCGGGAGTACCGGAGGTTCTGGAAGTCCAGAAACAGGTCTGTTTCCAGCCTCCAGAGGGCCTCCAGACCCCAGGGGAAGCTGTTTTCGCCCTCCTAGAGGCTCGAGGAAAGCCTCCAGAGCCTGGGGAGGGCAAAACTCCGCCGCTCCCTCCATGGTGCAGGCAGCTGACTAGGCCATGCCCACCATGGCCATGCCCAACCAGCAATGGGGCAGAAAACCCATTGCTAAAGGATCTGAAGCCCATCCCTGAATGGGACCATAATTTGACCTACTTGATAGAACTTATTTACTTGGACTGTAACACATCTGAGGTCCATCTTTTTCCAAGAATTTCTACCTGTCCAGTCCTATCCACAGACTGGGCACACTGCAGATCCTGTTAGCCAAAGAGTTTTGACTGGAAGGAACTAGAAGACAGGCCTTCTCTGCTGTAGGCTCTGCCTTGTGGAATATTCTCCTCTCAGAGATCAGAATGGCCCCAACTGTCGGTTTTTCGCAAATTTAAAAAACTTGACTGTCTACCCAGACCTGGGGCTTGGAATGTGTCAAGGACCCTGTTACTTGGTTTTACTGTTAATTGATTAATAATCATTGCTGTACTTATTTATTTTGTGGATGTTTTTTTTATTGTTTTAATGTTTTTTAAATTGTTTTAATTTTAGAATTGTAAGCCACCCAGAGTCACTTGGTTGAGTTGGGAGGCAATGGAAATCAAATAAATAATACTTATTCTATAATAATACTTAATAATACTATAATAATACTTAATTTATAAATAATACTTATTCAATTCAAATCTTTATTGTCAGTGCACAACATATGTACAATGAGATTGGTTGAGCTCCCTCAGTGCATCCCCCCAACACAATACAACTCACAGTGAAGACAGAAAATCTCTAACCCAATAAACCATATTAACAAAACACCCAGTCCTATTGCACCAGTGGGAACATGTTATGCATTGCGCTGGCCCTGCAAGTCCATCGTACTACATAGTTATGATGTTATTTTGCATTCGGGTGTCTGACATCCCTCAGATAAAAACTGTTCTTCAGCCTGTTTTAGTGGCTGGCTATGCTTCTATATTTCCTTCCCGGTGGTAGGAGGCTAAAGAAGTGGTGACCATGGTGAGAGTCGTCCTTGAGAATTTTCCTCACTCTTCTAATTTATCTAAACTTCCCCAGGTGTTTGTCCTTACAATGGCTATCTTATTTATAACTTATAATGTACATGAAGTTAAAATTCAGTCATATGCCAACATCAATTTTGGCGTTATTTGGTTTTATAGTTTCCATTCAGTCCAAAATCATCTTTTGAGTTCTTAGTAATATGTGGGAAGGTGGAGAAGGTACATGTGTTTTATTTCCCTTAAGTAATTTTGAGAAAGATCACTAGAGTTGAGAAGAACAGGCAATTAGTTTCTCTACAAAATTAATTGAACAAGATGGCTGTAATTATATCTAATTGATTGTAATTTAATTAATAACAATTTAATAATACTAATTAGTGGATCATAACCATTGTTTTACAGCTTTTCAAAGATAACAGCTTGATGAGGCTATTAAACAATATTTTGACACAAATCAACCAATAGATGGCTAATCAGTAGCATCAAAAGGAAAATTTGAGATGAAATCAACATCAACATCATCAGAAACCTTCAATACAATTCCATTTCAAAACTTCGTACACATGATGTACCTATGAAGTACAAAGCTTCATTCACATTATGCAAATTGAGCCTTCTCCTAGCTCACTGGAGAAGGCTCAGTTTGCATCATTCTAGAATAGGAATTTCTGTTTAAATATTAACGTTAATGTTAAAAATCATTAAGTCAGTTCTACAACAATTTCATAATTTTATTTTGGCATAATGAAAATAGCCTGAAAATGGTAATAACAACAATAATAATGCCAATGTTTTAAAATTGGTCAAAAAGTTGAGACCAAAAATTGGAGGAAGAAACATCAATAACTTGCCTTATGCTGATGACATTGTCCTGATAGCTGTGCAAAGGATCTCCAAGTCCTAATAATGAAAGTTCAAGAGCAAAGTTGTGGGGGGGCGGAAACTAGATTTAAAGAGAAAGAACAAACTAATGACAACAGATTGAACAACCAGTCTTAGAATTGACAATGAAGGTATCTTTCTATTTGTTTGTTTTTCATTTTTGAATCATCCATCTGCCTCAAAGAGTGATTCTCTGTATAAATGGTGGATAGCTTCTTCCTTTTAGCATCAGCCATTAGCAGTAAAGGAACAAGCAATCAATACATGTGCCACAAGCTTGCACTTGGTGGAACAGCCTTGAAAGCCTTGGAAACGATATTCAAATGCTGTGATGCATCTATATTTACAAAGGTCAGAACTGTGCAGACTATGGTATTGCTTGTTACACTCTATGAAAGTTGGGCTTTGAAAAAGCAATGTAGGAACAGTATTGACAGTTTTGAACATTGATGTTGGAGAATACTCCTGAGAACACTGTAGACAGTCATGAAAACAAATGGATTATTGAATAAATTAACACAGAATTCTCAGACAAGGCACAAGTGACTGGGCTCAAATTATCTCACAATGGACACATTAGGCAAAGACCAGGCTCTCTAGAGAAGGTACTAATGTTGGGAAATGTGGAAGGAAAGAGAAGAGAGTGACCAACAGTTTGCTCGTCTCCCAAAAGTAAAGCGGTAAAGGAATCCCTGCAGATTTTTACTCCACTAGTTGTTGCTGATTATAGGGATGGTGCTCATCTCTGTTTCAGTGTCCATTGAGTCAGTGCTGCCCAAAAATGTTTCTGTGGTCAAGTAGCCATGACATCATGAAGCACTGTTACCTTTCCACCAAAGTGCTGCCTATTTAGCTGCTCGCATTTGCATGTTTTTGAACTACTAAGTTGACAGGAGCTAAGGCAAGGACGGGAGCTCACCCCATCACATGATGCTCAGGTCTTGAACCGGGGCTGTCGGCTTTCCAGCTGCCAAGCCCAGCATCATTGAGCCATTGTATCACCACCCCTCTCAAAAGTGGAAAGCTATTAATTAAAATCAGACCCATATTGCCACCATGAGTTATTCACATTTTTTCTACTAAAACTGAAGGTTGGGTTATTTGTATTTCTAAAGGCATATAGGAAGAACCCCTATAACTCAGTGGCTTAATTCATTTTTAGTATATAGAAAGTCCCAACTTCAGTAGAAAGCAGTCTCCATGAAAAATGACCCTAAATGATCATGAAGTAGCACTTTATATAAAAATAGAGCATTAAACTAGATGAACCCAAGCCCTGACTCAGTGGAATGCCACTTTGATGACCATTGCTAGTTTTGAGGAGCTCAGGAGCTCAAGTCACACTTATTGTATTAGCCCTTGTTAGCACTTGTGCTAATGTGCTATTTCCCATAACTTTCACTTGCAAATCTAGTGACAGCTGTGGTGGCAAAGGCCTAAACTCTTAACCTTCTATTTCTGGATGAGTGCAGTTCCATCCAAGAGTATCACCTGACTTTGTTTCTTTGGGGTTTTTTCCTATTTAAGTCATTTAAATGGCCACCTGATTGAAATGTGACACTGGGAAGTAAGAAAAAAAAATCAAAATCAACAAATCAAACAAAAAGCCGCAGATATTATTAAAACTATTAAAAATAGTTTTGATTCAGCTTTCTCATTATCTAATACACTACCATATTGCCCGGGTATAATTGTAGCTTGCTTTCCCTCATCCAGCTCATCATGAATTATAAGCAATGTTCAAAGGTGCTATTTATTTCTTAGATTGAGAGAGCAGCAGAACCAGGTGTTGTCAGCATATTGAAAGAACCCCATCCAAATCTCCCATCTCTACCCATTAAAATATTCAAACTGGAAGAATGTATAATGTTTAGAACAGGCAGTTTCCAAGGCTCCTCCCGGGAGTTTAGTACAACTCGCTACCAACAACTCACTGCCACCAACTCACCGCATGACAGCTCACTGCAGGACAACTCATTGCAGTGTGATATAACTGAGTGCAAGATAACTGTATTGCTGTCTGCCACTGTTATCGGTGTTGAATTGTCCCATGGTGATTTGGCTGTGTTGACTTGTCCTACAGAGAACATTGAGTTATCCCACATTGAATTGTCTCATGGTGATTGGTGAATTATCCCATATTCAATTTTCTCAGTGAGTTGTCCCATGACGTGTTGGCCACAAAAGTTGTCTCACCGTCAGTTGGCCATGGTGAGGTACAGGGGTAAAATGCTCCCGGTTCAGACCGGCTCGGGCGAGTAGGTAGCGATAGCAGTGGGCAGTTCGAGAACTGGTAGCAAAAATCCCTGCCCCTGCCCCCCATGCTCAGCTGAGCTGTGCGATCATCAGAGCCTTTTTTTTTCTTTTAAATGGCTCTAACGAGCCAAGCTCTGACGATCCCAGCTGAGTTGCCTGCCAATCAGGCAACTCATCTTGGATCGTCAGAGCCATTTAAAAGAAAAAAACTTT
Source organism: Pantherophis guttatus (assembly GCF_059756535.1). Lineage (NCBI taxonomy): Eukaryota > Metazoa > Chordata > Lepidosauria > Squamata > Colubridae > Pantherophis > Pantherophis guttatus. The sequence continues at coordinate 225,789,543 of NC_142063.1, read as the reverse complement.
TTTTCTTTTAAGTGGCATTGACGATCCAAGCTCTGACGATCCCAGCTGAGTTGCCTGCTAATCAGGTAACTCAGCTTGGATCGCCAGAGCCATTGAAAAGAAAAAAAAACTTTTTTTTCTTTTAAATGGCATTGACGATCCCAGCTGAGTTGCCTGCTAATCAGGCAATTCAGCTTGTATCATCAGAGCCTTTTGAAAGCATTTTTTACATGGTTTTACATGTAAAAAATGGTTTTAAAAGTTAAAAAAAAATTGGCCACACCTACCCAGTCACATTACCCCCCCCCCACCAAGCCATGCCCACAAAACCGGTAGTAACAAATTTTAGATTTCACTCCTGGTGAGGTGTCCCATTCTGCTGCCCGGTGATTCGCTTCAATGAATCTGGATGAATCTGTACAACCATGTTTGGGATAAATAATGAAAGTTGGACATAACAAATGATTCAGCTTCCCTTCCTCAACATCTTGATAGTGGCAGTGTTATACAATACAAAACAAGTCATGCAAACATAATAGAGTCAGAGAAATAAGTCGTCTTCATTATAACTGCTGCTATAGAGTGGAGTCACAAATAATCCTTAAGAAGGGTTCTACACTTCTGGTCCCTCATGGACATTTAGAGAGAAATCAAGTTGATTGTGTTTTTTTAAAAAATATTTATTTAAATGCACATATGTGCAGAGGCAAACACATTATAGCAGAATGAAACAGCTTGACAGCTATATCTACTCTCTAATATGTGGACAAACATGCTATTTCTAATAATCATACAGATTATTTCTTTGTATCTATTTTTATTTATATACTGAAAGATGGCGATTGGGAAAATGATTGTTTTGATTATGAATCTAAAATGCAAAAAAAGTCCCAAGTTGATTGAGAACATAAGAACACTATTGTACAAAAGAAATCAAGCTGATTGTTGACTCTAGTCTAAAGTAGTGAAAATAATTGATCTGTGTATATGGAGTTCTTCACCATTTGCAGTACAATTCTCCACTCAAACAAGCATACCCGCAATCAGTTATATCTATCAGCATATTCAAATTCATATTTAAATATTATTTAAATGCAGATTTACATATTTTTTTTTAAAAAAATAGTTTAATATACCAGTAGAAACAGATTTATGAACATATATATGTGAAAATAATATAAGTCAGCAAGAAAGACTGATTCTTTCAATGCTAGGCATTTCACCGCAGATCTGATAACATGCATTATTTAAACTGAAAGAGAAATCTAATTTATGTGTTACTTGAGCTAGGAAATGTGCAGTGACATAAAAATTCTTTTGAACCTTCTAAATATATAAAGTCAGGAAAAGGCCATACTGGCGCTCTAAAAAGTATAGAAAGATATGCCCAAAGAATGTTCAATTACACAAGTAATAAATTTTCATAGTGACTGATGAAATATTAATACCAGGGACAACAATGATTAATGTACTCCAATGATGAAATAATGGACTATTATTGCTCCAATATTGTGGGTGATGAATAATTTTTACAGATTGTAGATAGTATGGTTTTTTTTTAAAAAAATCCTATTGACATTAGCATTTCAATTTAATTAAAATTATAGCCACTTGGGTTCTTTTAAGATTGATGGTTATGATGATCACAGCTAATAATATTACAAATGACTTCAATGGCACCAAACAATGGATTGGAAATAAATGCCATATTTGTCTACAATTATGATAGAGAGTGACCAGTGCATTCAGGAAACAGGACCACATTCTTTCAGAGTCCAAAAGAGTGAGAAATGTTGTTCTTAGTAAGAGTAACATTTAACGAGCTTGGCAGGAAAGGCAATCTGATGTTTCATTATCTTTTAAATGATTTTGCCATAGAGTCTAAAATATATTGTCAGTACTTGCTGACAAATGCCATTAAATAGGACATCACACACATGAGTTTGGAGATGCTTGCAAATGTTTTTGTTATGCTAAGTCACCCTTTCTCCCTATGGCGTATTAGCAGATCATCTGACCTTTCTATCCATCCAATTTTGAATGGCCCTGGGCGCTGAATACAGCTCCATTTGGACAGATCTCATCATCCAGGTTATAATTAGAAGGCCAATGTTTAATTATTATATTTATGGGAAGCACAAAAGATGAAGCTACACAATTACTGTTAGGGCACAGTTATTAGCGGCTTAACCCACAAGAGCGCTTGAATTATTGTGCATACATTTCAGGACTGAATGAAGAGAAGGAGGACGCCATCACTGAGCCCACAAAAATAAAACACCCTATTCAATGAGTGTAGAAGAAGCTTGATGGGATACTTATGCTAGACATGAACTACCGGGCAGTAGTATCTGCTGCAAATGTTAAAGAATAATTTCTGAAGATTGTTATTTTAATTTATCCTCTCTTAGAAATGTTTAATCCAACCTTATCAGAGGGTACAAAACTACACAAGCACAAGGTGAAAAACTGGTCACCGGAATCCTGAATTGTTAACATCTTGTCCTACCAACAGAAAGCCCAAGGAAACAATTCCAGAATATTACTTGCTTGTAGGCAAATGCATACATAACAGCTGTTATGCTGAAAACATCTCAGACAAATTGCTGTATCTTTTATCAAGTAGCAGTGGCCTGAAGCCAATATTTGGCTGTAAATCCCAGTATACATGACCTGCCTAGGCAGCTCTGCTTCATTTCTAGCAGCAAAGTGCAAAAAGAAAAAAAGAAAAAAGGTTGTTTCCCTCTCCTGTGCCCACTTTGTCTCACTCCACATCCTTGATGTATGTTCTTGATTGATGTCCTCCAGCTTTTTTGCCTCCGCCATCTCACATCTTTCTTCCTTTTGTGCATGCACAGAGCAGGTGGCTTTACACCTGCTTCTCCCTCCCTCGTTCTTATTATTCTTCTAGATCTCCAATTCTGTCTCTGATGCTGCTGCCCCTTCTCTCAATCCTTGTTTATTCTGTTCTTCAGCCCAAAACAGTTCTTTGAAAGATCAGCATAGATGCGAGGTTATGGAGAAGGAAGAAAACTAACTCAAGCACTATTTCTTAAATGACAAAAATGCACATTTTGAACATGGGTTCAGATTGTTTCCAGAAGAGAAGGAACTAGATATTCCTGGTTCCATCTCTCCTTTTTTTTGCAGCCTGATGGTTGATGGAAGAAGGGATACTGTATAATGAAGCTGATCCCTCAGCAGAACTGATGGAATAGCTTGCTTCACTTCTTTCTTTCTGTCTTTTCTTTCAAGAGATCTTTGATAAGTTGGTCCAGATGTTATCAGTGCACATTCAGTCACATAAGATCTCAATATCTGGAGAAGATCTTAAGGAATCCCTAAAGTATTTATTTATATCTACATATATGGATAGATTTCTATAATGCCTTACTTCGATTAACAAATGGATTGTTATATTTTTATTTTGTTCACCTCCCCACATTTCTCTGGATAAATGGGCAACCATACAAGATAGACAGTCAGATATGCTCTTTTAAAATACCTTATACAAGTCAATACCTTATATAAGCGTAAGGTATTATGCAAACACATTCAAAGTGGTTTCAGTTAATTCCCAGCTGTCTTTTCCCCGCTTCTAATTTATTCCATAAAATCTTCCATTTCCTCTGCTTTGTTTTGACAAAGATGTTCCTTGGAAATGATCAGTTTAGAATTACATATTAATTTGTGCACAGGGCTAAAATAAGCAATGGCTAGGTCAAAGTAAAAGTAAGTGGTACCATCAATTATTCATCTTTAACATACTGTACACCCTTTTCTTTCTGACTTCTCTCCCTTTCTTTCTGACATCAGCATTGCCAACTGTCTGATTTGCAAATCATTCCCAAACTAACCCATATTCCTCCTCCTCTTGATTTATCCTCTTCTTCTGCGATTCCAACATCTATTCTGCATGGTATTTTCATCCCCTAGAACAGGGTGGGCCAAGCTGGCTCAGGAATTCTGGGAGCTGAAGTCCACAGATTGTAAAAGAGCCACATTTGTGCACTCCTGCCCTAGAAGAAATCATTTCACAAATGGCAAACCAAGCATTTGTCTTCTGAGAAGCCCCAAAAGCCTCCTCTTATCCATGGGTACAGTTCAGCTTTGCAGTTGGCTTGGTTGATCAGTGGCAACAAACCAAGAGGACGGTCTTGTTAACAAAGCTGTCTTTCAGAATTTTTCTTCGAGTTGGGTCAATTTCATTTTATTTCATTTTTCATTTTATTAAATTTGTATACCGCCCTACTCCCGAAGGACTCAGGGCGGTGAACAGCCATAAAAGAAAACATATAAATACAAAATTTAAAATAGAGATAAAACAAATTAAATAAATTTGGCTGAACCATATTTAAAACCCCAATAATTTAAAACCAAATTTAAAATTCCCATTTAAAAGAGGAAAATTGAAATGGAAATCAGAAGTGGGGGCACAGCAAGCTGTTTCTCCAGTGGAAAATAGCAGGTGGTTTCAAAGACAAGTTGGAACAAAAGGAACATGAGTGAGAGACATTGATTCCACCTCCAGTTTTTTCAAAGATGAGTAGAAGTTTGATCTGGTTGGCATCTCCTGTTTGTGTTGTACGATTGGTGAGGGCTGATTTATTAGCAGAAGAATGTGATCATTATGTGATAGGGTACACAAGCTTATCTCCATTTCTTAGATCCCTTTAGCTTAAGAAATAATGTATTCTCCGAGATCTGAATAACTAAGTATTTCAAAATATTTTTAAAAGGTTACCAACTGTTCAGTGATAACCTCTATTGGTTGTTGACAAAACATGATCCAAAATATTTATTAAGTATGAGTGGAGCCAAATGGAAAGATTCAGAATCAGAATGTATGGTGAACAAGGACATTTAAGCTTTAAATCTTAATGAGTCTAACAAATTAGCAGAAGTCCATTGCTTTAGTTATTTTACTTTGGCATATTTCTGAATGATTTTTACGTGAAGTACTTTGAGCAAAAGGACGCTTTATCAATTTGCAGCCTTAGAAATAGTAATAACAAATCAGATGGCATGTTTTCCATTGTAACAAAATACTTTAAACTGTAAATTATTTTTTACTCTTTTGTAATATAAAATTGCGACAATAATGGTAGATTAACTTCATATTTTAGAAAAGCTGCTCAAAACAAGAGAAAAGGAGTGTGTGTGTGTTTTACAGTCATTTTCTCAGTCACCTTTAAATTGCTATTAATTTAGAGGTGGTATATCAAAGAATATCCATCCTTTTATGGACATATTGTAATGAGTTTGTCAAGGAACTCTTTCAGATTATTGAGCTCACTTTTAAAACTTGTCTTTCCTTCTCCTCCTTCCAAATATATGTAGGCAAGATCTGGAAACACGTGAGGCTGTCATGACTATCCCGGGAATTACTATGAAAAGGTCCAGAATCGGCAATCCCTGGTCATCTCTCATTGGGCAGCCAACAGGACCAATATTTATAGGTGGCCTACCACATCACTATGCAACAAAGCAGGTAAGAGATTTAATCTTGTGCTACACCTGGAGTGCCTTATATTTAAAAAGATGGACACTCTTGTAGCAATAAGTTAAGGTCCATTTGTAGGATGGCATTTGTACCATAGACAGTGTGAATTTACTAATAGGAGGGTAAATACACCCTTGAGCTTATCTTGACTCCTGGTAACTACGTTTACAGAACTATAATATAGAAGCAGTTTGGGATCTCCCCTGGGATAGTTTTCAACTTTTCAACATCTAGTTTACAGTCCTACTATTCTTGGTGGTCTTCTTTCCAAAATTAATGAGCTCCTACTCTGCTTAGCTTCCAAGGCCACTGAAAGTAGATGAGGTTCTTGTTTCTTGTTCTTTTTTCGTGTTGACCTATCCTCATGCTTTCTTTGAAATTGATTGACTTACACATTCTTTTCACTATTATGAGCTACCCTGAATCTCCATTCAAGTGCACATTTGAATAGCAGGATGAAATATTGATAATAAATAAATAAATAAATAAATAAATAAATAAATAAATAAATAAATAAATAAATAAATAAATAAATAAATGGAAATACTTCATGAAAAAAGGACATAGGATAAACATCCATATTTCCTATTTGAAATTAACATGGACGATTTAGCTTTCACCCTACAGTTCATCTGGCTTGCATTTCTTTTATATATGGTTCAGACTAAAGGAGTCCATAGACTGTGGCATCTGCAGGTTCCGAAGCTTTTGTCAAAATGATGAAAAAGTCAGGCCATACAGTGCAGGCTCCGTCGCTTTGCTATTACAATGCCTGCATGAAAGAGACAAGGCTTTATCATGACAACACAGTGCTGCTTTCATTATCTAGGCCCCCTCCCTCCTAGAAGAAAAAGGAAGGAAGGGGAGAGGGAGGGTGGGAGGGAGGGAGGGAGAGAAGAAAGGTTCTATATGATTTCATAAAACATTGTAGGATAGAAAAATTATCAAGATGTGTTCTAGAGTACATATAGATAGTTCTCGATCTCCGACCCCAATTGGGACCGGGATTGCTGTTATAAATCAATGCAGTTGTAAACCACAATGTCACATGACCGCACCAACTAATGATGGCAATCCCAGCACTCCTCATTGTGGTCATTAGCCAAGAATATGGATTGTTAAGTGAGTACCCACCCTAATCCTTTCCAGCCTTGAACCTCATTAAGGTGAAGGACTGCCTTCAACTCCCCTCACCCATCCATCTCTCCCTTATCTATGTCCTTTTGGCCTCCCTGCCCCCTGCTTTAGGGGGCAGTAAGCAGACCCAGAACCACACAACTCTTTCAGAACCACACAACATATTTCAAATGATACAATTGAAATATGTTTAAGCCCACCCACCCTCATCCCCAAATGAACACATTGGTCAGACAACAGAAGAACAGGGGAATGTCTGAGCAGAAAATCTTTAGCATATTCCATCTGCAGACTCAATATCTGAAATGCATAGAATGCGTGCTCACCTGGTGTGCTAAACTACACAAGTAATGTGCTGTTAAAAACAAAAGCAAACTGCTTTTAGTGTTTGAGATAGATTTAGGGGGGACAGAGACAGCAAGGGAGAGTCAGAGAGAGCAAACCCTTTCCTTTATTGGAGAAGGATATGGGTTGGCCACTGACATCACTACAGTTTTAAAGAAATTAAATCATTCTATAATATAGAAGGAAACAATGGGGGAGAGCAGGATGGTCAAGGACACAGTAGGAATCTTCTGAATTGCATTACTTTAAAAGCATTGTGTTTGTTTTACCTCCTGATTAACCTATCTGGAGCAGTAATAAGGGCAATAAGCCTGCAGCTTCTCCGCAAAGCAGGCCTAGGTTTTAATTCCTGCAAAGATCTGTGAGCTTAATTTAATTTAATTTAACTGATGGGAATTTAATTCCTGGAGAACTTCAGCTTCAGCGTGTGAGTTTTCATGATGCAGCTTTACTGGACTAAAACAAGTCAGAAATTTTATTACAAGTCATAATACTGGTTGATCGTACAGAAAGAAAAACTTTGCAAATATATACATTGAAACAAATGGCACTAACAACAACCATCAAATGTGCTCCTCTTTTTTCTCCTACATGAATAATCAGTGGTTGCTTTGATTTTTTTACAATGATATTTATTTTTAAAACCCTTTTTAAAAAAGACCAAACATTTAAAAAGACTTAAGTTTCTTTTCACCATGCCTTCTCCTCACATATTTCTGAATTGATATAAAAATGTGATTCAGTAACACTAGTTCATGATGGAGACATGGAGAGGCAAAAGGGGAGGGAGAGAGGGAGGGAGAGAGAGGGGGGGATTGGATAGAAAGATATGTGTTTAGTTTCCTAGCAACCACCCACATCAAGATTTTGTTTGCTGCTTTCACCATTCCTTGCACGCCTTACAGAACTGACTGACTATTTATTTAACACAAAACTTGTATTCTGTATATGTATTATTAGGTTCCCATATATGAATTAAAATGCCACAATTGCACAGTTAATAAACAATAAACAACGCATAAAGAACAAATTAAAATGGAGACAGGCTCAATACATACAACCCAAAATCAATACAGAGCAAATTTTATCAGAATAAAAAACATCTTCACATTGCCTCTGAAAACTGTAAAGCATAGTTTATTTTCCACCAGTGCTTCTGCTAATATTTATCTTTCAAACCATTGTGCTGTTATGATAGATGGATAAGAATTGTTTCATCAGATATAAAACATGGGTTATTTTGGCAACTACTTTATGTAGTGGTTTATATCTTATTGCATGAGTGAGTGATCTATTGTTTCTTCTGCTTTGCATAATCTGCACTTTGAATCATTTGATAATTTTTCAGTTCTGGCCATAGTTGCGCATTAGTTTGAAAACCTTGCTCTTGAGCAGCCAAAATCTAGCCTTCAGTTTCTTTTTTAAATGTTCCAGTTGTAAGACATTGCCAAGTTTTATTTGTATTCACTTTACATTTTACCAGTTATTAATCAGTCACTAATATTTCCTTTATGTAATATTTCATTAAACTATTTAGCTGTAATTGGACAAAAAGTAGTCATGCAACTGATTATTTCCAGAAGTTCAGTTTTTAATCCTTTTCACTCAATTGTAACCAGTTCTGCTGTTATGATTAGTTCTTCCATTTACTTACTTACTTACTTACTTACTTACTTACTTACTTACTTACTTACTTACTAAAGTCATCTTCAAATTCTTTTATCCATCCTTATTAGGCTTCTCTTGATTCTTACATTTTTTTTGTTTTTTGCTCTTTCATGTTCTTTAAATTACTTGCATCTGATTTTACTTTCTTGGCTCCAGTCTGATCTTCCACTTTGGGATTAAATATGATTTTGCTTTTGGTTTTCTAATTTTGTTACCAAGTTCTTTTGTAACCACCAATGCTGTACTGTAGGCAAATCAACTGGAGTGTTCAATGGATGTTATTTTAATCCTTACAAGCATCCTTTATTGTAGATGTCAGGTCTTTTTTGGGCACTATTTTCAATGCTGGCAGTCTTTGCTTTCTGCTAGTAATTCTGCATATTGTTATCTGAGTTTCATCTGTTCTACTATTCATTTTCACAATTTTTCTGAATCTCTTCCAGACCTGCATCCCTGAATAGCTTATTTTTGGTAATGAATCTTCTTTGATCTGCTAATAATTGCTTGGTAGTATTTGAGTCTGAATAAATTCTTTTCCACAGTTCAAACATTTGCTTTAAGTTAGCCCTGCTTCATAATAGCAGGCTATAATGGTGAGATTTTCAAACACAATATACTTTTGTCTTGTCTGTGGTTATAATCCCTTTGATAAACCTACAAGGCTAAACCCTGGTTGCACAGCCATAGCTGCTGAGTCCCATTGTCCATTTGTTGACAGATGCCCAGAACTCTAACTTTTGATATAGTCCTTGTTGATCTGGGCAATGATTGAGCCATTGTAGGATTCTTTTTTTGATTTCTCACCATATTAAATGGGTTGATTGATACACTTAGTCTAGCTCTTCCATTAAGACCTGTCTGGCATGGATGACTCTTCTGATAGACTACACTGTCTCCAGCAGAACTCTCAAACTCATCCAAGCATCATCATCCTCCATCACAAGGGGGTATTCATGGAGAAGATTATTATTACATAATGTATCATATTATTATACAGAATTGTTTTAAGGTGCTTCAGAAGATAGAACAAGTATCAATGGGTTTAAATTAAAAGGAAGTAGATTTCAGCTGGATATCTGGGACATTTCTTAATGCGAAGAAAACTGTTCAGCAATGAGCAGAGTATTTCAGGAGGTAGTGAACTCTGCTGAAGCTGTAACAAAGGCCGGATGGCCAAGTGTCAGGAACATTGTGAGGTGGGATCCTACGGCCAGAATACACAGCAGAACATGTAAACTCTCTTAAGAAAGCAGGAACCTGAAGATGTTTACCAGAAGTTATCATCTTGGATACCAGACTCAGTGGGAAGTCACCTAATCACAATCTCCTCTGTTATCTGCAGATGTATTAAATTATAATAGCAAAAGCAACAGCACATACACTTAGATACCATTTTGTAGTGCTTTTACAGCTCTCTCCAATCAGTTTGCAGAGTCAGCATATTGCACCAAACAACTCAGCTCCTCATTTTACCGACCTCGGAAGGATGGAAGGCTGAGTCAACCTTGAGCTGGGTGAGATTTGAACTGCTGGCAGTCAGCAGTTAGCCTGCAAAACTGCATTTTAACCACTGCGCTATGGTTCTTATAACAGTATCTACATTTGCCTATTTCTGTAAACATTAATATATGCATTTGGGGGCAAACCAATATCATTTTAATCTGGGTCCCCCCCCCTCCCTGGTAATACATTGTCTCCCCGCTGGAATAATATGTAAGCAGCAATCTTAATATTTTATTTTATTTATTTTTATTGGTTCAATTTATATGCCACCCTTTTCCGGAGACTCAGGGCAGCTTACAATGCATTAAGCAATAGCCTTCATACTTATATACTTATATACCTTATATACCTGCTTAATAGGGCTTTCGCCCCCCCCCCCAAGCAGTGTTCTTTTTTTATATACAAAGTCAGCTTATTGCCCCCACAAACCGGGTCCTCATTTTACCTGCCTCGAAAGGATGGAAGGTTGAGTCAACCTTGAGCTTGGTGAGATTTGAACTTGCAGTAATTGCAGGCAGCTGGTGTTACTTAACAGTGCTTTAGTCTGCTGCACCACCAAGGCTCATAATAAAGTCCTTCCTTAGTATTCACTGGAGATATCTGCTATTCTCCCCCTCTTTCTATAGAAAATTTCTATCACCTCATCACAGTAGGGTTTTTTTTTCTCTCTCTGATGAAAGCATTATGGAGTTAGTTTCATTATGAAGTTTAATTACACTAAGGAGTGGAGGGTTTATAGAAAGAAAGAATATTAAATAATGACAGTTGACATCTTCAGTGTTGTAATAATAATAAGCCCAGAAATATAAATTACTGCAGCAATTACAGAAGCACAAATAACACCATTAATGCAATCAACTGTTGGTGTATGTATTTGACAACAACCTTTAATCTTCCTTCAAGTGAACCTATTTTACATTCTCCACAGCAAAATGCAACCTAATTAAGCAATTAATGATACTTTAGTTACCAGCCAGGTAATTGCACTGAAATTTCAGAATTCAGAAATAAGACATTATTTATTTTAAGCTTTTTTTCCCCCACTGCATCCTGTGTTACAGCTTAATTTGCACCTATACTTCAGTGTTGTTGTTTTTTTCAAATGGCTATAACACCGCCTTCAGATAGTCAAGTAAATGTGTTTTCAAATCGAAGTTGCTCTTAAAACTTTGCAAGAATGCTTCTTCAAATTTAGCAACCGTCTTAAGAACCACTCTAGATGTTATTTCCCTTCTAGGGAGGCAGAGAAATAATTTGTCTTCTGGATGTGTTTATAAGGAGGAACTATTTGAAAACTGATTTCCCCATTTTTAGACCAGATCGAATGATGATTTCCAAGCTATCCACCTCATCTGGAGACTTCATCTGAAATAACCCATGTGACTGGTGTAAACAGATTCCTCTCCCCCACCTTCTCCAGTCCTATGCTGCAAACAGCTGGAGTTTGCAAATTACAACCAATATCAGAAAAGCACACAGTTGGAGAAGGCTCTCCTTAATTCATCACAAATTGTCCAATATTTGCAAACATGCAATTGCAGAATAGAAGAACATAGAAGCTGCAAGGAAAGTGTTTACTGTTTAATTCAAAATGATGTGAAATGGGGCATTTTATTCACAGCCTCTTGTTCCACACCGACCTATTAAGAAAATTGTATCACAAGGCTGGGTGACCGAATGCCTCTTTTGCCTTCAAAACACAACCTGTGCTCTCTTGAATCCATTTTTTAACCCAACCTGCTCCACTGCAAAGCAATCTACAGTATTCTATATCGATGGAGAATGAGAACCAGAGTGTCACAGGAGCTCAAGCATTGGACAAAGACCAGGAGATCCACTTCTAACTAAATCTTCCATAAACCATAGAAATTCATTTGGTGACTTTAGGTCAACTTCCCCCTCAACCCCTCCCTCCCAGTCTTACCTGCCTCCCAGGATTCTTCTTGTGGGAATAACATGGATATTCTCAGTTAAGTCGGGGCAAGATCATACAACATCATGGGATTTTTCTCATCACTTAATATTTTTGTACAGGAATCTTGAACAGGCTCCTTGTACCTAGAATTCCTGTTTCACCAGTTTAGAACTCATGCCAAAATAATAAACAACAGGTAGTCCTCGACCTACAACAGTTCATTTAGTGACCATTCAAAGTTACAACGGCACTGAAAAAAGTGACTTAAGACCATTTTTGTCAGAGTGTGTACAGCGTGACTGCTATTTTGAGACAACCCAGGAGCAAAATACAGTACACAGAGGTTTTGTCTTTACAAACAGTGGTTCATATACAAGTTATATACAGTATATATTTATACATACATGTGCTAAGCAAAGCCAGGCAAGCAATCAGTCTTCTTCAACTCTACATGGAGAACTACAGTGCAGATACAGTATATGCGACAAGGAGAGAGAGTGATACACGAGGAGAGAGATATGCCCTCTCATGGCCTTCTTTATATAGACAGCTTCTTAAAGGGCAATAACCCTGCTGACTCATCCTCAGTCTTAAAGGTGCTGGTCAGCTTTAAATCTTCATTATCCTGACAGTTTTTCATGCTTGTGACTTTTGTAACATCCCCATGATAGCAAGAGCAGACTTATATATCACTTCACAGTGCTTTACAGCCCTCTCTAAGCGGTTTACAGAGTCAGCATATTGCCCCCAACCAACTGGGTCCTCATTCCCAATGACCATGTAAACAAAATTCAGATGTTTAGCAATTGACTCATACTTATGACCGTTGTTGTGTCCCAAGGTCATGTGATCCGTTTTTGTGACCCTCTGACAAGCCAAGTTCACTTAACTGTGTTACTAACTTATCCACTGCAGTAATTCACTTAACTGTGGCAAGAAAGTTAAGTGAAAGTTAAGTGAATTACGTGAGAATGGCTGATGGTCAGATTCCGAAAGATCTCCTGTATGGAGAATTAATGCAGGGAAAGTGCCTCAGAGGGAGACCACAGCTGCGATATAAGGATATCTGCAAGAGGGACCTAAAGGCCCTGGGAATGGACATTAACAACTGGGAAACCTTGACCTCCGTTCATTCAGCTTGGAGGCTAAAGACGCAGCATGGCCTTCTCCAATTCGAAGAGACACTTGTTTGGCAGGCTGAGGCAAAAAGACTGTCACGGAACCAGCAAAATCTGGGGGCTGGGCAGGGGACAGAATGTATCTGCCCTCAGTGTGGAAGGGATTGCCACTCTCGAATTGGCCTTTTTAGACACACTAGATGCTGTTTTAGGACCTCTTTCCAGAGCACGATACCATAGTCTTTTGAGACTGAAGGATGCCAATGGCAAGAAAGGTTGTAAAATGGAGCAAAACTCACTTAACAACAGAAATGTTGGGGTCAATTGTGGTCATAAATCAAGGACTATTTGTATAATAGTTTTTTTAAAAAAAATAACAAAAGAGAAAGGTAAATCTCATATAGAAACAAATATATATTCAATTATACCTGTATTGCATAATTAAATGAGATTGTATTATTTCTGAGTAAAGGGCTTTGCCCGTTTCTGTCCAGCTTCATTTTTTTCAATCCCTACACACATTATTGCTTAATAAGATTTGAGGGGAGAAAGGTATAAGCTATGAAATAATATTCATTTGACTCTCTACTTTTTAAAAAGCTGCCTGAAGTGCTGTGAAGAACTGATGCCTGGCAAAAAAATTCAACTAATAATTTTTCATCCTAATAACTCTTAATGTAGCATTCCCAAGGTCTGGCAGACTTTGATAGAAATAAATGTCTTTGAAAGTTCCCTGCACTTTTGCAACTGATATGCAAATTGCCATGAGCTTAGCTACTATCCTAACTAGAATTAAGTCAAAAGTTTCTCAGGGCTTCTTTTTTGGTGGAAAGCATTTTTGAATTATATTAATTCACTTCCTTAAAAAAGGGAACATTTCATTGTAATTAGTCTGAATATCTTTCTTTCCTTCTTTTCTCCTTTCCTTCTTTCTCTGTAAAAGCTACCGTTTCTCTCCCATACAGATAAACTATGTCCCAGAATGAAACCAAACTTAGAATATTACAGGGACGAGGAGGAGGAGGAAGAGGAAGAGGAGGAGAGCGATGCTATTGTTGCCCCATATCTTTTTAAGAAAAGGAAAAAAAAAACCAGCAGTCTCGGTCCTCACCTCAGCCACCTATGAAGAAATTACTAAATAACTTTTCTCCACCGAGCAATGTGCAGGCATCTCCCTCCCGACGTGCAGTAATCACCCATCAAAACAGTGGAGAATTTCAAGAGAGCCTTTGCCATTTATTTTCTTGCTTTCTATTTCTGTATTACTCCTACTGCACCTGCACGTACAAAATCAATACCGAAGTGATCACAATATGATGAAGCTTCAAGCATGTAAACTTGCTGAAGCCCTGGACAGGTTTGGACTTAAGACCCAGGAGCAGGTGCAGGTTGATTGATTTCTCAGTCAAGTCTATCTCAAGTTCCTTCTCATCCAGAAATATTCTGATGTAGCCATTTATCTCTCAAAGCAGTAGATAGGCCATAGGAAGGACCCTATATCATTATGTTGCTTTCTGCTCCAGTGGTTAATGGGGAATGTCTAAGACTCTGGAGAGGGAGATCTAATTAGTGTTTGGGTTTTTTTCAGCCAATGGAGTTCAGGTAAAATATATTTACTCGTGGCGGGGGGGGGGGTTCATAATTTAGCTGAAGGTGGATGTGCCAAGATACTCACCTATCTATTAATGCTTTCCCAAATCATATGATAAGACCAAACTAAGTGGAACAGTAGACCTAATTCTGGAACTAGGTGGAATAGTAGACCTAATTCTGGAAACAGACATCATTCCTCTGTAAAGTGAAGTTAGCCCCAACTGATATGGTCTTCCAGAAAGCCTTCAAAACAGGGGTGAAATCCAGCAGGTTCTGACAGGTTCTGGAGAACCAGTAGCGGAAATTTTGAGTAGTTTGGAGAACGGGCAAATACCACCTCTGTCTGGCCCCAGAATAGGGTGGGAATGGAGATTTTGCAATATCCTTCCCCTGCCACGCCCAAGCCATGCCCACAGAACTGGTAGTAAAAAAATTTGGATTTCACCACTGCTTCAAAATGTGTGTGTGTGTGTGTTTGAGGGGGGAGGTTTCAAACCAAATTGACTTCTTTCATTAGAGAAAACAAATTAATTCTGTTTATTTCTGCCTGGAAACTTCTTAAAGTATCTTTTGCTTAAAGTATCTTATGATTTATGCTTTTTATGATTAGACAGGATAGTTTAAAGAAAGAAGAGAATAATGCTGTAACTTTAGAAAAAGAGAAAAAATATTTTTTTTATACTTTTAACTTTCTCATTGATTTCCTTTGTATGCCTTACTTTATATTAATTTGCATTTTTAAACACTTTTGATAACATTATTTTAAAAAACATTTTTTGGGGGGCGGGGTTGTTCTGGAAAGTCTGGGCATTTTTTTGGAAATAAGGAGCCTGTATGATGATAACATTGTAGGTAATATCTTCCCTCTAGTGATCTTGTTTTATTTATGTGTATTGTTTTAATTGGTTTTGTAGAACATTTTAATTGCTGATTTTATTGCCACCCAGAGTCTCTTCACGTAAGATGTGTGTTTGTCTGTGTCTCTGTCTGTGTATATAAATGAGAAATAAATACAAATAGTTCTTGACTTATGACCACAATTGAACTCAAAATTTCCCTTGCTAAGCCAGACAGTTGTTAAGTGAGTTGTGCCCCATTTTACAACCTTTTTGCCACAGTTCTTAAGCAAATCAATGCAGCTGTTGAGAGAATCATGTGGTTGTTAAGTGAATCTGGCATCTCCCGTTGACTTTGCTGATTGGAAGCCAGCTAGGAAGATATATTGATCACATGACTCTGGAACAGTACAACTGTCATAAATACATGCCAGTTGCCAAGCGCTCAAATTTTGATCATGTGACTATGGGGATGCTGGAACAGTCTTAACTATAAAAACTGGTCATAAGTCATTCAGTGCCATTGTAACTTTGAAGAATCTTTAAATGAATGGTTAAAAGTCGAAGACTATCTGTAATAAAAATAAACAAGTGACATTAATAAGAATAAGAAACATCACAATGCAATTTTTCCTAAGGTTAAGAGCCTGCCTAGAATAGTCATTTTAAAGCAAGTGTGGCGTTTCTCATTTTTCGGGCAAAATCCTTTGCCCGAGAAGTAGTCCTTGACTTATGGCCAAAATTAAGTCCAAAATTTTTGTTAAGTGAAACATTTGTTAAGTGAGTTTTTCCCTATTTTACTACCTTTCTTGCCACAGTTGTTAAGTGAAACATTGCAATTGATAAGTTAGTAACCCAGTTGTTAAGTGAATCTTGTTTCCCCATTGACTTCGCTTGTGTTGTGGCCCGCCAGCCACCAGCAGAGCTGGCGGCAGACTCAGACAATGAAGAGCTTGGGAGGAAATTGGGCCAGTTCTGGAGTCTGGGGTAGGCTCTGATGGATGCTCTGCATCGGATGCAGAGATAGAGCCAGGGCCGTCTGACATTTCCCAGCCACGGGAGAGGCAACTGCCTTTGGAGGCTGATATGAGTGAGGAGGAAGAACAGCTGGGGCCTGTTCCAGATGCATGTATGCTCAGAGCAATTAGGAGAGGGGAACAATGGAGGACAAGGAGTTGATTCAGGAATCAAAGCACACATGGACGCTGAATGGCCCCTCCCTGGCTGGGGAATAAATAGAAGGAAAGGGGAGTGGTTGTCGTAGGAGACAACAGTTCGTATTTCTGAAGATTTTGCTCATTGTGTTTCATGCCACAAAAACTGCTTGCCAGAACTTAATTTGTAGCCTTTCATCTGTGAGCTCATGACCTTGCATCACAAGGAACTGATAAGTTCTGTTACTGCAGTTACCTCCTTGAAGGACTTTTCGGTGGATGAATGCAATTAATTCACAAGAGGTAAATAAAGAGGGTTTTTTTGTGTCAAGGAGTCTGTTTCTTGTTTCTGCTAAGGTTGGGTCAGAACAGCTTGTCAGAAAGTTGCAAAAGGTGATTACATGCCCTTGGGACACAGCAATGGTCATAAATTTGAAACAGTTGACTTTTGATCACATGTTCACAGGGATGCTGCAAAGGTTGTAAAACTTTGAAAAACAGTCATACATTTTTCAGTGCTCGTGTAACTTTGAATGGTCACTAAACCAACTGTTGTAAGTTGAGGTCAGTGGTGGGTTCCTCCTGGTTCGGTCCAGTTCGGCCGAGCCGGTAGCGGTGACGATATGATGTCACCGAAGCGGTTCTTCCCCCCCCGCCCTCCCACCCCCCCAACCACATTATTCTTACCTTTTATTTGGTCCCACCCCCAATCTATTGCTGCCTCCTGAGTCCCAGCTGATGACTAGAGGGAAAAAAAACTGTTTAAACTCTTGCCGCGGGGCTTCAAAGGGCCGTCCTACAGCTGATCAGTGTTAAAAGCAAACAAATGAGTCGGGTCATAAGTGCGAGGACTGGTCGTAAGTGCGAGGACCTTTCAGAAATGACTCTGACCAGCTAGCCACGCCCACCTAGTCACATAACCTCCAAGCCACACCCACAAAATAAGCCACGCCCACAGAACCGGTAGTAAAAAAATTTAGAACCCACCCCTGGTTGAGGTCTACCTGTATCAGTGACTCTGCTGAACTCCTTGAGCTCCAGGCCAAACCTTTGGTCCTCTCATGAGCTCAAAGTGTTTCAGATTTGAAGATGCTTCGCTGGTGCTTTGGTTATTCAAAGTTTTATCATCCACCAGCAAAACAAGAACCAGAGAAAGCCATGGGGGAAAAAAAAAAACACCTGAACAAGCTTGTAAATACAGCTTGTTCCATATTTACATATCTGAAAAGGAAAAATCTATATAAATGTCATTTGTGCATCATGGTCATAAGGGAAATAAATAAAAAAAAACCTCTGAGTTTCTTTTTAGCAGATGCTCTTTTCATAAGGGCTAAATTGAATTTGTGGCTATGTATTATATAGAATTGTTTGGACTGAACTTCCAAAGAATATAACCCTGTTTGGCCATCACCGAATATCGCTAGGTAAATAAAAAATCCCATAGCTTAGCACAACTTCATTTTAGATTTGTGTTTCATGACTCAGTCAGAAAGAAATTGTTCTCCCTTTTCTCACTAACTAATTTCAGCGACTATGCCAATAGAAGTACATGTTTTATAACAACGTATTTGAATTGTGTCTCTGCATTTGGGGGCTTGGTTTGACGGTGACACCTGTGTTACAAATTACATGAAATCTAACAAAAGATGGAGGGAATTGAAAATATTGCTGCTTTTTTTTTCTTTTCTTTTCTTTTCTTTTCTTTTCTTCTTCTCCTTCATAAAAAGCTATAAAGTTACCAAATAATGTAACAGATAACTGATAGCTAATGGGCACCATTAAAGAATAAGTGATGGTTCACGAGGAGAAAATGAACAAATCCAATTAACTGCGGTGACTTGCAAAACTGATGAGGCATTGCACTTTTTTTTTTGAAAACGAAAATGAATTTTGACATTGCAAATGATCTTCATAAGGATCATGATAAAATAGATGTACTCCATTGGATGGGGATAAAGATTACCTTCATTCCATTTGCTGTAAACCAGCTGATCGAATAAACAGGAAGCTTTGACTGCTCTCTCTCTCTCTCTCTCTCTCTTTTTAATGTCACAGCAATCTCTGGGATCTCAAACACTGAAGATTTAGCATCCTCCAAAACAGGATCCTGGCCAGTATCAATGAGAATATTTAAAATAAAGGCCACTTTTTGAACTTAAATGGAGTTACAGGCTACAAGCGAGAGGTGTTTTTTTTTTTTTTTTCCAGAACAAACCATGCCTGTCACAGGTTTCTTGTTAATGGGAGCAGCGGCAGGGTGTTCTCTGCAGCAATTGTATTTAACTTATATAGAGACATCTAGTGAGTGCTTTTGGAAACAATTCTAACAGCTTTAAATAAGGAGAAAGTCAAGCTGCTTGTGGCTTTCAAACATGGAAGCCGAAATGCCTTGCTGACCAGAAATCATTCTTGATTGCCAGTGTCCATGTGTAATCTTTCCAGGACAAAACCTTCTTTGCAGTATTTTTACTTAACAGGATTTTAATTGCTTCATACTTTTACAAATGCACAGGCTCTGTCTCTGGGGTGTTTGGGAGAGATAGCAGAGACCAATTGATTTTGGCGGGGAGGGGAGATTAAACACCAGGGGCCTGGTGGCTCAGCAGACTGATAGCATTGTGATTAACACCAGCTGTCTGCAATTACTGTAAGTTCGAATCTCACCAGGCTCAAGGTTGACTCAGCCTTCCATCCTTTCTAAGGTAGGTAAATTGAGGACCCAGTTTGTGGGGGCAATAAGCTGACTTTGTATAAATATACAAAAGTATGAAGGCTATTGCTTAACGCATTGTAAGCCACCCTAAGTCTCCGGAGAAGGGCGGCATATAAATCAAATTTTAAAAAATAAATAAATAGAGGGTTTCTTTTCCTTAAATGGAAATACCCTTTTTTTTTTTTTTTGGTCTAGAGATTCTATTTTTATATATGTAGGGAAGTAGGGAGTGATGTATGCAGAAGTGAACTCTGTAAAGCAAGATCATGCTGGATTAGCATCACCAACCAGCTGGTAGCTCACAAATCATTCAATGTGTAGAGTTTGGGATTCAGTCAATGCAGAGTGAGTGCTCATTCACAGAAGGAGAGGCAGGCTCAGTGTAGGATAGCCCTACAAAGTAGGTGTGTGTGTGTGTGTGTGAGAGAGAGAGAGAGAGAGAGAGAGACAGAGAGAGAGAGAGACAGAGACAGAGACAGAGAGACAGAGAGAGAGAGACAGAGACAGAGATAGAAACAGAATGAGAACAAGAGAGGGAGAAGGAATATACGATCTCTGGTGCTGATTGTCACACCAAGACAATTTATTAAAGATTGCAGAAGCTTCTGGGGTATTTATATTAAAGAAGAAAACACATTTCTCCCTTTTGTTTTATTTATTTCTATAGTTAAAAGGTGGAGGGGGGCTTTCGGGACACTAGCCAGTCCCAGGGCTGCATGCCCCTCTGAGCTGCCCATAGAAGGCCGTAGAGCCATGTTTTGACTCCTTTCCAGAAGGGCAGAAGAGCGGAGGCAGGAGGGCAGGGGCAACAGCAGAGAAGACTCTCCTGCTGGACCCCACCAGCTAGAGTTCTTGAACTGATGGGGTTTGTAACATATCTTCCCTGCCTGATTGATTTGATGTAATGGGATGAAGGCAGTTCCATAGGTAGCGCGGCCCCATGCCATACATTTTTCTTAACTTCTGGCCCCATGCCATACATTTTTCTTAATTTTTCTCCTCTTGTATAATAGACCTTGGAGCCTTTGGAGCCATGACCCTTTTAGTTGTTCAGAATTTAGCATCTTCTCATTTACTACAGTAACATGCGAAGCTGCCCAATGTTTGGTGTGCTACCTAGAAAGCAATGGCTAAGAGTTGGCTGCCCAGCTATACCAGTATACCATCTTATCGTAGACCCACAATCCTAAAGCCAATGTGGTGATTTGGGGTATGTTTTAATACATTGCTAACTTGCTTTGTACCCATGAAGCTGTGTGTCTTGCACATAATTTGGAAGATTGGCATTTGGATGGAAAGGAAGACATCACCCACTAAAATAGAGCACAGAAGAGGAGGTGGGAGGCATTTTAGGGTATGTTTTCACTGCAGAAATACAAATTAACCCCCCACGTCAACAAATGGCTTTGCATTTCCACTTGATCCTTCAGTGGAATAATTCTCCTTCCTAGTGAGTGGACTGCATTCACAGTTATAGGTTTTTTTTCCCCCTAACATTCGAATGGAACTTGTCTTCCTGTAACTTTAAAATTTTGAATAGATTAGGGTTTTTTTTTTCCTGCTCATACATACTGACCTGCCCATTATATTCTTCCTTTTCAGGGTAACCACTGTTATGCTCAGCACAGAAAAGGAATAAGGCACAAAGACATTATGTTTAAAAATGTAGTTTTATCTAGTTTATATCATACTCTTCACTTTTATCACACTGTTCCTTTCCTTGCTTGCAAACCCTCCTTGCTTTTCCCATGCACTGTTTCATACATTTGTTCTTTCAACTTCTCACCTCTTTCTTTTGTGGACGTCAGTAACTCCATACAACCGTGCGTTTCTCTGATTCCCCTTCCTTTTTATAGCAGTCTTGTAAAGTGATCCTCATGCATTTGTACTACTCAATATCTTTCTTTCACACTGGTAACGTGCTTTTGTAGTCAAGCCACATTTATTTATCACCCATTAGTTCTTGACTGGATTTCTTATTGTATTATCCTTCAGAATTCATTCATCTTACTTCGCATTTCTGCTGATATAACTCTCACTTCCATATAACAAAGAGTGTAGAAGCACATTCTTCTACACAGCCAGGTTCACTTCTTTTGACAAATGTTCATTTCTTGTAGCAGACCACTTTCTGTACAAATCTTTTCTACTAGAACCAGAAAGACTTAGCATTTATCTACGGCTTTCCCTATCTTTAATTAACTGTCTGTTGTGATACATTGTTTTCTTCTACCTGCACTAGTTTTTCACCATTTGTGTACAAGTTACAGTTCTTCATTCCAATGTCCGTGTCAAATACAACCACCTTGGCCTTTGATATATTCATTTTCAGATTCATACTCCTTGCTGAAACCTGCTCTCAAACATTATTTGGATTCTTTACCAGCAATACAGCATCGTCTGCACACAGAATTACACACATATTTGCATTCCCCAACCAATACAACGCTAATATCAACATAAGCATTTCTTACATTTTACATGCATAAATATGTTTAAAAAATCAAGGGGAAATCATTTGTCCTTGTCTTAATTCCTACTTAATGTTGAATGATTTCTTAGGCATTCCATTAATTTCCACACATACTTCCATTTGCTTAGATCACATCACCAGCCAACCCTCAACACCATATTTCTGCCAAATATTCTATACTTTAAGCCTAATTGGTTTATCATATGCTTTCTCTAAATCAACAAATATGCAATAAATGTCTCTGCAATTTTCTTAGGGACTGCTGAAGTATAAAAATCTGGTTGCAAACCCTCTGCCTGCCATATATCTTCATAACACTTCCCCAGTGTTTTCCATTGTCTTCTCTTGTACCCTTTCATTAAGAATTATGCCAACTAACTTCCTAAGCCCAGTTAAACTGACCCCCCCCCCTATAATTTATTTAGTTTTTTCCATCCTTCCTTTCATATAGAGGCACAACAATGGCATTCTTGCAAACATTACACACAGTTGCACAGCATTTTATGACTTCTTTTTCATTAAAGAAAAATATAGGACACATTTATACTATAGATTCATTTCAGTCCTGTTCTTTCTTCAATAAAAGCTTAAAAATATTAATGCGGGAAGTTGAACAACAGTCAGGAATTATTAGTATCTAGAGAAGCTGGGAACCCTTGTCAATAAGAAAACAAAGAGTGTAAGTCAGCCCTGAACAAAGAAGCAAGATAAAATCTTCCCAGCCTATGTTTTGGGTGAAATTTAATGATAGGGATTAAAAGAAGAGGAAGCGGATTAATCCAGTAGCACAATTATGAACTCAACTCAAAGAGGAGAAGAAAATGCCCTATCTTCAGGCTGATGAAAAATTTCTCAAACACCAGCTGCAAAGTTATTAGTACTATCTTGCTTAGAAATACTGGGGGAGGCCTCCAAGAAAGCAGTCTTCCTTCATGAACACAGCTATGACCAATTTGCTCCTGAAAAGTAAGATTGATTTCTTCATTCCCATTCAGCCAACATGTCATATTGAAATTTCTGTGTTTCCTATACTTGTAAACTCAATACCTGTATACCTGTAACCCAGGGGTGGGTTCTACTTACCTTTACTACCGGTTCGCAACAGGGCCACGCACTTCTGTGCGTGCGCAGAAGCTTCCTGATGATGTCATAGCCTCCCGCCGGTTTTACTACTGGTTCTCGCAACCCGGTCCAATCCGGAGGCAACCCACCACTGCTGTAAACCCAATAGATTGACTATATCTGGACTTCAAAAATTAAGATGACTAGAAGATGGTGGCAAAGCGATACAGGAAACTTGGACTCTTTGCTACCATCTACTGGTCCAGATTTGGATCTATTCTATGAAGACCAACAGTTCCATGGAACCATTTCATTCCTTACTTGACATTCCTGCCCCTTATGTATCTTAACTGCAGCTCTTTATCAGTTTCTCCTGGGGCCCTTTAGAGATTCACACTTTCCCTTCCTGGCAACTTGCTTTTGTGCTCCTTGTAGCAAGATGAGTTGGATTAAGGGAGGGAATCCCAAAGGTCTTTCCCTATTAAAGGTCTTTCCCTACTACAGCCAAATTCTGAGGAACCAAACCTGGTTTGTGCTACAATATTTTCAAAACAAAGGACCTTCTCTTTCAATATCTGTCTCTAAATATATTCCCCAGATGTTTTTTTTTTTCAAGATTATATTTGAAGGACAAGTTAAAAATGCATCCATTTGCATAGCTCAAGAACTTTATAAACTACATGGAAGTGGAATAATTGTCACCTTGTTTAGTTGTGACAATTAGTAATTCAGACATTGTCTCCAAGATCGCCTCCTACGTATGCCAGTTATTCTTTCCTATGCTTTATTTATTTTAATTATGTAAATGTGTTTCCAAGACACACATTAAGAAGTAACAAATTGGCTTTACATGACCTTGAAACGAGTCCTAAATTGCATTTTCAAGAAAGAGAATTTACTTCCTACTTCCAAAGTCGTCCGCATAAATCTTCTCATAGCAAGAGTCCGTAAGTCAGTCGTTTACATATACAGTCTGGATGTTTTCAGATCTACTGTATTGCTGTGCATGAAATACAAAGATGAATCTGGAGCAAGATGTATGTATATTTCACCAATCTGGAAGAGCCATTATCTATTCTTTTGAATGATTTCCAGTGTGTTGACATGGCCTTTGGATGCCTACAGATAGGAGAGAAAGATATGATTGATATATCTCCGCAGCAGTGGAAGGTTTCTACCAGTTTGGCCCGGTTCGGGCGAGCTGGTAGCAGCAATGGTGAGCTGAGAGCGAAACGGTTCTCTCTGACAGTTAGCTTCACTCTCCCGCCCGCCCCTGCGTTATACATACCTTATATTCAGTCATTTTTAGCCCAGCTGAAAGACGCAGCAGAGCGGATTGCCACATCTCAGCTGTTCCCTAATACACTGTGCTTGTGCGGAGCGCAAGTTTGGCATACGTGCAAGTGAAGCGAGCACGCGTGTGCATTAAGCAAACCGGTGGTAACACTGCTTGAAACCCACCACTGCTTTGCAGGCCTTAATGATCTGTAGCTTGATCTACCTTCCTAACTTGGTCACCTAGCTAGAGCCCCTGTTGTAAATGATGTTTTTTTTTGGGGGGGGGGTCAAAAATCATTTACAACAACAGGGACTCTAGCTAGGTGACCAAGTTAGGAAGAAGAGAACTCAGATGCCAAACCCACTTTCCCAAACCAGGAAACTATTTCATGTTCTCAGCAACAGCAGTAGAAGGCTAGTATGATCTTCAGGCTGGGAAGCAACTTCTTCACTCATTTCTCCTTGAGCTGTGCAAGCACTTGACGAGATCTTCTGCGGGTAGGCTACAAAACTTTAGCCATCCTTAAATGGCAGCAAAGGTAACAAAAATGAAGCCATCTTTTGTCTATGGCATGGGTGTCAGACTCACAGCATCACCTTGCAGTCACATGACATTTTCCGATGTTTTTCCCTTCGTGGAGCTCGGGTGGGCATGGCCTGTGCATGACGCATCTGGCCCGCAGGCCGCCAGCTTAATACCCCTGGGCTATGAGGATTCTCAGTCATCCAGGTGATGGTTGTCCCAAAGGTGCTTTTTCCCTTTTGTTTTTCCCTTTGTTTTAGGAAAAAACAGTGTCCAGTTGAAAAAGCTCCTTTGGAAAGCCATTCTATAATTGTCTGGATTTTGGCAGCCCATATATTATGACCTTATCATGTAAAACCTCTGAACACCAGTAAGATCTTAATCAGAACTTGATGTGATGTAATACATGTAGACCTCAATTTACAATAGTTCGTTAGTGACCATTCAAAGTTACAACACCAAAAAAAGTAACTTATGACCATTTTCCACACTTATGAACATTGCAGCATCCCCACGTGATCAAAATTCAGATACTTGGCAACTGATTCATATTTATGATGGTTACTGTGTCCTGGAGTTTTGTGGCCTTCTGAGAAACAAAATCAATGTGGAATCCAGATTTACTTTAAAAATGTGTTACTAATAACAATTTCAGTGATTCACTTAACAACCGTGGCAAGAGAGGTTGCAAAATGGGGCAAAACTCACTTGTCAACTGTCTTGCTTAGCAATGGAAATTTTGGGCTCAATTGTGATCATAAATTGAGGATTATCTATAATTATGCCTAGGCATATTCTAAATTATCACCTCTGATAAATGCTCCCAGATCGCCCAGTCCGGTAGCGATCTTGGCCGTTGGTTCGGCAATCTGGTAGCAATGGGGGAGCGAAGCTCCGCCCACCCACCCGGGTGTCATTACTTTCTGGTTTTAACCAGGAAGTAATATTGTTGCAATATTTTCAGGATCAGACTCAATAAGATCAACAAGAGTTAAAGATTTAACTATATATTCTTTTATTTACATTAGGCATTCTATATTCACTGAATATTCACAGATAGAAGCAAAGGAAAGGGTGTAGGTAGCTCCTTATATATACAATGGGTGGAGCTATGTGTGGGAGTGGTGAATTATGAATACATTAAGAAGTGAAGAATAAGTTAACCCCTGATACCCTGTCTGTACACTATTTACACATTGGAGAATAAGGCATTTACATCTGACAAATCCCCCTCTAAATGCCGATTCGTTATACAACACCAGTTACATTCAGATTCAGGACAATACAAAACATACAACTTAGAGGTTAAGTATTTATGCTGTTTAGAAGGTAAAGGCTTTGTCAATATATCAGCTAATTGTTCTGAAGTGTCGCAATGCACTGCTTTAATAAATCCATCCTGAGATAATTGTCTCACATGTTTAAATTTTATATCTATATGTCTGGACCTTTGTCCAATGGCATCAGATCTAGATATTTCAATGGCTGCTTTATTGTCTTCATGCATAACAAAAGGCAGAGCAGGTTTTTTCCAGACATTTGAAATTAAATCATTAAACCATACAAGGTTATTTGCGGCCTTGGATAAACAAACATATTCCGCTTCTGTTGTTGAAGTAGCCACTAGTTCTTGTTTACCAGTGTACCAGTAAACTGGACAGTCATTTAAGAGAAATACATAACCAGATGTGCTTTTTCTGCATGAGGTGTCTCCAGCCCAATCTGCGTCTGCATAACACGTAAGCTTTGGTTCTTTAATATCATTAGGCTCTAACATTAAACAAAAGTCTAGTGTACTTTTTAAATATCTTAAAATTCTTTTAACAGCTTCCCAGTGGTACATTGTTGGTTTGCTGACATGCCTAGATAATAAATTGAGTGGTAAAGCGATATCTGGTCTAGTCCAATTAGATATGTAAAGGAGTGAACCTATGATTGATCTATAGAATGTATTGTCCTTGAACTCGGGAGAAGATTCATCAGAATTTCTTAGAAAGTCAGTTTGCATAGGGGTATCACAAGGTTTGGCATTGTTTAAGTTGCATTTATTTAAAAGATCTATGATCTTATCTCTCTGGGTAAGTTTGAATCCCCTTTTTGTCTTATTAATTTGGACACCAAGATATTTGTTTACCTTGCCTAAAGATTTCAATGAGAAATGTTCATTTAGTTTAGTTACAAAAGTTTCTCTTCTTTCTTTATGTTTTCCTATGTATAAAATGTCATCCACATAAATCAATACAAATTCAATGTAATCATCACCCCTCTTGACAAAGAAACAATTATCAGCAGTGGTAGCGTTGAAGTCCATGGTCTTAAGTACTTTTACTAAACAATCATACCACCGTTTACCAGATTGTTTTAGCCCGTATAAACTCTTGTTTAACAACCAAGTCTCATTTCTGTTTGTGTATGGACTATGAGGTGCTCTCACGTATATTTCTTTATCTAATTTTGCGTGTAGGTACGCAGTCTGTATGTCATATTGGAATACATCTAGATTGAGTGCTGAAGCTACCACTAGAGCTGTTTTGACACTCTCTGTTCTTACAGTGGGGGAATACGTGTCAGTATAGTCCTCCGGATATTTCTGTGCATAACCCTGTGCAACCAATCTAGCTTTGTATAGAGTATTTCCTCCCTCTAAATTCTTAATTTTATATATCCATCTGGTACCAATAATTGTCTTATCTTTAGGTGCAGATGCAGGTGTAAATACATTTAGTCCTTGTAAACTTTCCATCTCTTTCTTCATTGCTAATTCCCATTTTTCTTTTTCTTCGTGAGGAAGTTTTAACACTTCCTCGTATGTATTGGGTGTTGTTGGTTCACCATTCATGTGCATTACATAATCCTTGTATTTATTTGGCATTTGATTTCTGGTGTTTCTAATGATTTTCTCGGGTTTACTATCGTTATCATGCAAATATCTTGCTTCCTTTTTTGTTAGTGTGTCTGTCTTTATTTTGAGTTGGCTATTTGTCCAAGTTTTGTTTTTGTTTTTATATTTGTTGATATTTTGTTTTTCTATAGTCCCTTTCTCATGAGATTTTGTATCTTCATGTTTATTTGGGAATATCTCATTAAGATGTAATTTAGACCAGTTAGCTTGTTCATGGAACACAGCTGTTCTGGAGACTATAAATTTGTTGTTACTATCAATGAATCTGTATCCTTTAGTGCCAGTCTCATATCCCATAAATCTGAGTCTCCTGGACACATTTTCTCCCTTTCTTCTTAATTGTTTAGGTATGTGTACGTCTGCTGTGACTCCAAATATATGCATGTGTGCTAATTTTGGTTTTCTATTATACATCACTTCATATGGTGTCTTATTTATAATGCTAGACCATGTTCTATTTTGTGTGTAATTTGAATAATGTAAGGCTTCTGACCAGAATTGTTTGCTTAAGCCAGCATCTTCTAGTGTGCATCTAATCATGGTTTGTAATGTGGAATTTTTTCTCTCTGCAATCCCGTTTTGGAACGGAGAAAATGGACTAGATGTGTAATGTAACATTCCTTTGTCTTTTAACCATTGTGAGAATTCTTTAGACATGAATTCGCATCCTCTGTCTGTCATAATTTGTTTTATTTTGATGTTGTGTTGTGTTTCTATGCGTTTGTAAAATTCTTTAAATTTTTGAAATGTTTCATCTTTGTGTTTTAATGTGTAAACAAATCCATAGCGGCTATAATCGTCCACTATTGTCAGGAAGTAACGTTTCCTATAAGTGATTGATGGAGTTAATGGACCAACTAAGTCCATGTGTACTAAATCAAAAACTTTGTTAGTTGATCTGGTAGATTTTCTTGGCCTGGGACTAGTTTTTAGTTTTGTAGATTTACATACTGAGCATTCCAGATAATTTTCACAATTTTTTATTTTAACACCTTCTGCATGTTCAGTCATTTTTTGCACTACAGGAAAACTGGCATGTCCTAACTTCCTATGCAATATGTGAGCACACTCATCATGAATTGGTTTACCTATCTTTGGCTTCTTATCGTTGTGTGCATCTGTGTGATCATGAGATATTTTACATTCATCATTGTCACTGTTGCTAACATTCTCATCATCTATTTCAATACAATCTTCCATATTTGAATCAATGTTATGTAACCATTTTTCTTTTGTTATTAGGTAAGGTAGTCCTCCTTTAGTCACCACAGTGCCTACATTTATTTTATTCTTTTCCAAAGTTGCCTTTCCTTTTGAAAAGACAATGTTAATGTCAGAATCTCTGCTTAGTTTTATGGCACTTAATATGTTATGAGGTATTTCAGGTATTAGTAATACCCCCTCTATTTTTCCTAAACCAGGCAAGGTTACATTTCCTCTACCTAATACTTGAACCTTTTCTTGGTTAGCTACCTTAATTACAAATTTATCTTCTGCAAATGAAGACAATATACTTTTGTTATTAGTGGTGTGATTAGTTGCTCCAGAATCAATAAGCCAATTATTGTTCTCACTTTGTTGTGTGTTAGTGTTGTCTTGTTTATTTAATCCATTCAGTGAACCAGACTTTCTATCCTTTGAATTGTCTCTGCCCCCTCTATTCTCTCTGTGATTTGGTGGGCTCCTATATCTATGCCTTTCTATGGAAGGCTGTCTATAATCGTATTTGTTTCTGTATTCTGATTTATATCTTTCCTTTAAGAATTTTGGGCAATCTCTTCTATTGTGTTCCCTGGATCCACAATTATGACATTTAAATGTTCCACTATATTTTTCTTGGAAAGCTACTTTCCTATATGGTTTATGTTCTGTGTGATTGTTAGAACGATTCCTTCTAGAATTATCTTCCGTTATCAATTTGTTAGATAGACTTTCTATGGATAAATACCCTAGATTGATTGTGTCTAAATGTGACATAAAATTGTCCCATGATGGATCAAGTGAGTTGATAATAACACTTTTCATTGTTTGGTCTGAAATCACCTCCCCCCTCAAGTGCAGTTCAGCTCTTATTTTGTTCAAAGATATTAAATGTTCACTTATGGAAACCCCTGGTTTTATCCTAGATGAAAAGAAGTCTTTAGATATCCTTGTGGTGGTAGCTACACTGTCACTGTGAAACAAATTAAACATGCATTGAATAATTTCTGAAACAGTCAAATTTGGCTTAATGCTGTGATACATTGCAGGAGACACACTAGATATTATTAAGAAAAAAGCTCTATGGTGTAAACAATCTATTTTTAGTGTCCAAGGTCTTTTTGGGGGACTAGTGATAAAAAACAGTAAGTTTTCCTTCATAAAGACAACCTGGAGCTGTTGATACCATTCTTGTAAATTAATGCCATCAACCCTTAGTTTTGGGAAGTCACTGGGTAAATTTCCGACATTATTGGATCCATTACTTACAACCTGAGGTAGTCCGTGGTCTCGTAAATGCAGAAAATTGCAAAACGGCGTGGGGATGCTCGCTACGAGTCTGCATGATCTTCTCTCCTGTTCATGTCTTCCCGGATCGTCAGCGTAGTTTCGCGCATGCGCGTTGCTCATTTCTTCTTCGGCGTCATCGTGGAAGGTTCTCCTCACCGCGGCCTGCTCGCTCTGCTCTTCTTCAGATGAGTCGGTCTCTGGTTCGACTTTGGGGGTTCTGGCGACGGTGGCTGTTCTTCCTCTTCTATTGAGAGCGTTGGTGCTTGCTTCGGTCTGCGGCGTAGGGCGGTATCGGCAGGGCTCTCTGGGTTCCGGCGTCAGTGCTCTAGTAGTCAGGATGGGAGCGGGCAGGTCTTGAGGCATTGGCTTGCTCGTTCGCTTTTTTGGTATCTTTTTAGTAATTTTCAGTTTTGGCCCAAATGCAGCAAAGAGCGTTTTCATCGCTGATTTTATTTGGTGTTTTGTTGGATCTTCCTCACTTTCTGGTTCTGATTCTTCTGAGGTGTTTGAATCTTCCTTTTCGTTTTCGTTGTCTGATAATATTTTTCGCGCCAGAAATTTTGAATTGAGCTTGCTGATTGGTTCTGCTTCGTTCATCTTGGAGGCCGGTTGAAACCAAGATGGCCGCCATTCAAATTTTTGCGCGGGATCATCGTTTTTCTTCTTTGTAATGATTTTCTCCGCAGTCATATTACTCACTATTTTTGGATCTTTAGGTTTTTCATTGGTGATGTTTTTCTCTCTCGCTGCTCCGCTGTTCTTCAGCATATCTTGGAGGTTCGCGATGAGGCTTTCATCATTCTTCTGGCTTTTTAATAGTTTTAATATCTCTGACCTGAGTTCGTTATTTTCTATTTCGATTTCCTCCTGGTCATCAATTATTTCTTCGTCTTCAGTGGTGTATTCTTCGGATTCTCTCGAAATTGCATTCGTGGATTCGTTGATTATTTCTTGTTCCGTTTCCATTTCTTTGCTGTAGGCCCTGGTGTTGGGCCTATCTTTCTTAGACATTTTAAAGCTTTTTTATTGAGTCAATTAACCATCCTCTGCTACCAGTTTGTTGCAATATTTTCAGGATCAGACTCAATAAGATCAACAAGAGTTAAAGATTTAACTATATATTCTTTTATTTACATTAGGCATTCTATATTCACTGAATATTCACAGATAGAAGCAAAGGAAAGGGTGTAGGTAGCTCCTTATATATACAATGGGTGGAGCTATGTGTGGGAGTGGTGAATTATGAATACATTAAGAAGTGAAGAATAAGTGAACCCCTGATACCCTGTCTGTACACTATTTACACATTGGAGAATAAGGCATTTACATCTGACAAATATGTTTTTTACCTTCTGCGCATGCGCAGAAGTTCTGCGCACGCATGTGACGCGTAGCGCATGCGCTTCCAAACCGGTAAGAAAGGTAAGTAGATTTCACTCCTGCCTCTGATGACCCCAAAGTTGTGGATAGTAGAGGGTGAGTATAATACCTGAGTTTTTCTCCTGTAAGAAGGTCATGTATAGTATGAACATGAAAAAAATGAAATAAATCCAGGTATCAGAACTCACTTCAATCATGCACACCTCCTTGGTAAGACCGCACTTGTAATACTAGATCCAGCTTTGGTCTTGATGATACAAAAAGTTGTTGAGACCCTAGAAAGAGTGCAGAGAAGAGCAACCAAGGTGATTAGGGGACTGGAGCTAAAACATATTAAGAACTTTTGCAGGAATTGGTATGTCCAATCTAATAAAAAAAAAGACTAGGGGTGACATAATAGCAGTGTTCCAATAACTCAGGGGCTGCCACAAAAAAGAGGGAGTCAAGCTATTTTCCAAAGCACCTGAGGGCAGGACTAGAAGCAATGGATGGAAACTAATCAAGGAAGAAGCAACCTAGAACTAAGAAGAAATTTCCTGATGGTGAGAACAATTAATCAGTGGAACAGCTTGCCTCCAGAAGTTGTGGCTGCTCCATTTATTATTTATTAATTCGATTTGTATGCCGCCCCTCTCCGAAGACTCAGGGCGGCTCCATCACTGGAGGTTTTTAAGAAGAGATTGGACATTTGTCTGAAATGGTTTAGGGCCATGATGGCGAACCTATGGCATGCATGCCAGAGGTGGCATGCAGCGCCCTCTCTGTGGGCACGTGAGCCGTTGCCCAGCTCAGCTCTGCCACACATGCATGTGCACCCCCCACCGGCCATCTGGTCTTTAGGGGGCAAAGCGGGTGGAAGCAGGCGGTGGGGCAGGTGGCAGGGGCCATGCATGCATGTGTGGGGTTCGGGGTGCATGCAGGGATATACACACATGCGTGGGGTTCGGGATGCATGTACGGAGGCAGGTGCATCTAGGGGTGCATATGGGCGGTGCACACGCATGCACATGGGTGAGTGGTCGCATGCAGGGGCCGCACATGCATGTAGGAGCCACGCATGCATGCATGGGGTACATGCAGGGGCACACACACATGCACAGGGCGCATGTGCTGGGCCGCACACACATTGCATTTTGGGAGTTCAGGAGCACACACGTGCATTTGGTCCAGCACTTGGTTCAGAAAAGGTTAGCCATTACTGATTTAGGGTTTCCTGCTTGAGAAGGGGTTGGACTAGAAAGCTTCAAGGTCCCTTTCAACTCTGTTATTCTTTTATTCCTCTTTTATTTCTTTTTCCATTGAAAGAATCTAGGGAGAAAAGAGAGCTCACAGACTTTAATGAAAATAATAAAACCAGCTAGGAGGAAAACTGTAAAATAGGGCCTAGCTGAGATCTGTTTATTTACTGACATCTCCGGTATATTCTCTGTTCTGTACGTGTCTGGTTGTTCATCTTATATTATAGGGAATTTAAGATAAGGTTTAAAATGTGGGATTTTTTTTCATTGGAATTCATTCTGCAATAGCTTAAGTGCAAATTGCTTACTTCATCATAGCTCACGCACGCATGCACACATAGGGTTTTTTGTCATTTTTCTTTGTCAAGAAACTAGGTCAGAAAATGTAGAAATCAAATAATAATGCTCTAAGTCAATAAGGGCTAAGTTATGAAGTGAGGTGTGCTTATGTAAACAATACTTGAAATATTGGAGGCAAGAAGAGACCAGAACAGAATTGGTAAAGAAATGGAGGAGGTACCATTTAGGACAGAGCTAAAACAAATTCTAAAAGTTGCTGGATTGCTTTAGCTAAGATTAAAAAACGGAGGGAAGGATTTTCGCCCCCTTCATTTTCCTCTTCTTTTCTCCTATTATTACCCCATACACAAAATTCATAATTTAATTAAATTCAATCTACAAATCATTCCTATTCACACACATATATGCACACATACATATCTACACTTTCCAATAGCATATTTGGTAAATAATGATGTGTCCTGTTGATATATAGTTTCTGTCAGGCACAAACAATCAGGCCCACACATGAAGGCCTAATTAAGCTGATTTCTTACTACTTGTGCCTATGCATAGGAATTTCATCAACAAATGGTTGGTACCTGCTAGGACTTAGTTAAGGGTCAACCAAATTCAAGGCAGATTAGACTTAGTTCACTTGTGACTATGTGGGGATTCTAGGCTTTGGTTTCTCTTTTTATTCAGCCCCCAGGTTCTGCCACTCCTTCCCCTACAGTTTCTTCTAATCTGACCTCCTTCAGAGATCCCCATTAAATTTCCTCTCCTGCTATAGGAATAGATTTTTCCATAACCATCCTGACTTCCAGTTGGAACAGAGGTTTTCAAACTTTTTCTAGCTTTGGAATCTAATTAATTTTTTAATTATTTTTCTTTTAAATCCAGAATCCCTGATCAACAAGCAAAACCTTATTGGTAGAGAATTGGTTGCATTCAAGTGAACTTTTGAGATGGGACAGGAATGGATGGAAGTGTCTTAGGTTCTTATGAAACTCCACCAAGTTCTCTGGGAACCCTAGGGGCCCAAGCATTCCTGATCTACAACCCTTCTGATTTAGAGACCACTTGCTCTATAACATCCAACAGCCCCTTACTTTATGAGAATTTGGTATTCCATTACAGCCATTCTTTAAAAAATAAAAGGACACTCCTTTGCCTGTGTTGGAAGGAACATCCATCTGGTTCAGTTCCAAGCTGAGAGAAAGATACTAGAAATAAAATGGAGGCTGGAGGCTGATTGGAAAGAAGGTCCATTTATTGATGAACAGAACCATCACAGTTTGTGGTTCTGGATCAGCTGAACAAATGGTTGGATGACTGGATGGATCTTTATAGGTTTCTGTGACTTTGAAGTTTGAACTCTTCTGGGATTGTGCAATGAAGGGGCTTGTGGTGATGGGCAATTCCTATTGTGGCTAATGGCTTTTGTCCTGTGTTGGATCTTAGTGAGGGGTTGCTTCTAATCCTATCACTCTGCTTTTGTTAGCTGTCAAACTTTGCTGCAAGGAGTTTCAAAATATCCTGTCTTGAATGGAACTCTGCCTGCAGTATTTACTTTGCTTATGAATAGAGCTAACTAGATAGTTGGCTTCCTCCTTAAGTGCTGGTATCGGCTTTGGGCTATCAAGAAAGACTGAGGGCTGCTTTCTGCCTTTAAAAACATGTTTCTCCATTTCTCCTTTTAGGAAAATATAATATTCTGCCTTTTTTAATATTTCCCAAAATATTTCATTCTTCTGGGGGTGGGGGGTGGGGTGCTTCCTATACCTGTCTTGTTTGTGTTCTGAAAAAAAGAAGTATGTTGTTGGTTGCTACATTGCTAACATGAAATTGAGTGTGTTCAATGTATTAAACATATATAACTCCAAGCAAACCTACATGAGAAAATATTCAAGTTTTCAGATGAATCTCTTAGCATTGTCGTTTTTCCTGATTGATATCACAGTCGTGTGGCCCTTCTGTGACAAATATTTAAAAGTCAATGCCTTCCCTCAAATGATGATTTTTTTGCATAAACAGCTTTGTAGATATATCTTCTACCTTTCATTTAGCCTGGCTTCACCATAGCCAATAGGGTGGGTCGTTTCATAGGAATGATTGTGAATCAGTCATGCTCAAGGCAAGAAAGCAAGGCACATAATTATTTTATTTCTATCTGAGAAGGAGAACATTGTACTGGAAATATGCTGATCACAAATCAAATCACAAAGGAAGTGACCAGGGACACAATCTGTGGATTTCTCTCTTCTGACAATCAACGCATACCATAAAATATTCACTAAGAGTACCATTTTCAAGAAAATGCAAATTTCTTCCACCTCCTCTCATCTGACCCCCTTTTTAAAAAAAAATATATTCCCAAACTACATTGTTAATTTGCTGCTCGGAGTGCAATATAGATTTTAGGTTGCTATGGTGATGATTTTAACCCACATCGATGTGACATTAGAAATGCAGCGAAGACCGCAGCTGATATAAGTGCTATAATAATGATCCTTTTGACCTTTGCTTATTTTTATCAGGAAAGACTGTTTTACTTTAGCGATAATCAAAATTATTATTTTGCTATTAGTGGCTGTGTGGTATTAAAACAAAGATGCTTAGAAGATGTATACAGCAGCAGAAATTAACTGCTCAAAATATTATGTGGTACAAACAATTGTCATGGGGAGCATTGCCTCAGAAATCAATAAATAATTCCTTACAAGCTCCATGTCGAGATCACATTTCTCATCACATGAGAACAGGAGGTGAAGCCCTTCGGTTAGTACAAAACATTCAAAAGCATGTTGATCTGATCCAGACAGAGTAGTACCTTGCAAACATTTCTTGCAAAACAACAGTTGAGTTGCTTGCTATAGCAAAGCTTGTCACCTCTTGGGAATTAGAATACAGCTTTTAGCCCTCAAGTCCCTCATCATCCCCTTTGGTGCATTGGGTGTAAAGCATGATTCCAGCTGTCCCTGCTATTGCCACATGGTGTTCTTTACTTCTCAATATGGATTAAAGTGAGATTGGAAAACCCTGTTAGAAGATTTATTTTGTTTTCTCATATTTATTTTATCCTGCCTTTATTACTTTATAAGTAACTCAAGGCAGCGAACATACCAAGACTCCTTCTTCCTTCCATTTTGCCCAGAACAACAACACTGTGAGGTGAGTTGGGCTGAGAGAAAATGGCTGGCCCAAAGCACTCAGCTGGCTTTCTAAGTGGGAATAGATTGCATAGTCTCCTGGTTTCTAGGCTACTTAACCACTACATCAAACTGGTTCTTTTAACCACTACACTGAATTGACTCTGGTTGCTTGTGATGGTTTGCAGGCATAAATGGCATGTATTAGAAAAGAGACAGTGATCTTGATTTTATTCGCAAATTATTAAGTGGTGGATACTATATATCTTTCAAATATATTTTTCTATAGTGTTGTTTGGGGATAAGGGAAGTCAAGTAACAATGATATGGAAATATCAAAATACCATCTGTTTTTATTTACTGTCTGTGGACAGGAGAAATAAACATAATTTGGTTAATATTTTGATTTGTTGAAACATATCTTGGGTAATATATGCAGTGGTGAAACTGAGCCGGTTTGATCCGACTCAGGTGAACCGGTAGCGCTGGTGGTGGGAGGCTCCGCCCACCCGCCCAGATGTCATCACAACCCAGTTTTGACCCTCTGCGCATGCGCAGAAGGCTCTGCACATGTTTGGAGGAGGCGCACACATTCACATGTGCGAACCGGTAGTGAAGGTAAGTAAATTTCACCCCTGGTAATATGCCGGATGGATGGATGGATGATAGATAGATAGATAGATAGATAGATAGATAGATAGATAGATAGATAGATAGATAGATAGATATAATAGATGATAGAAGACAGATGAGATACATAGACAGACATAATATTACACTGTATATATTAGGAGATTGGATTAATTCTGATTATATTGCATTACGCATTAGATAAGTTCATAATGGTTAAATCTTATATCTACCTATCTGTCTGTCTATCCTCTGTATCTGGTAATTTGATACAGAATTTTGTTGGTAGGTTTGCCTCTACCTAAATATGAAATATGTAGATAATAAAATTGATAATTGATAAAATTGAATAACATGACAAAAATAGATTGCAAAGTTCTCCTGAAGGACAACTAGATTTCTGCTTGTTCATTCTAGGATATATCTCACAGAACTTGGCAAGACTTTCTTCTCGATATGCATCTATAAAGTTGTACTTATAGTTGATGACAAATTTCAGACTAGGCTAAGTCCCAAGAAAATAGGATGCCCTAATCACCCACAGGTTAATAATCTAAATATAATAACAATATTTCTGTCCAACATGCCTCCAACTGTGTCATTGTCTGACATCGCCAATGACTTCATTGGTAGCAGCTGTTCATTTCTCAGTAAGTCTGACCTTCTTCATTCTCATTCTCATTCTATTCTCCTCTTGAGTTTGCTTCAGCTCTTTCTGCCCTCATGAACTGACACAGCTGGTGTGGTTGGAAATTTTTCAGGCTAAGTTCTTTCTATTTCATACTAGCTGATAACCCGCTTCTGCCTGGGTATTTATAGACATTGAAGCATTTGTCTGACAGAGAGCCATTGAGAGGGCCTTTCTATCCCCCACTCCCATGCCCATCATCCCTGCCCTCTCCCATCCCCCTCCAACCCCCTACCTGTGCCACCATCTGTTTTACCATTTTCTCAAACTGGGTCTGGGACTGGAACATAAATCCCTGAGCTGAGCCATGCTGCACCTCCTCCATCCCTGCTGAAATAGGTTGGCTCTCCTTTGTGGCCTCCATACCTGTTTCACCTCAGTTGGTGTAGTCCTGTCCTTCACGCAATGAGTTGGGATGAAGGATGATCCTGGGAAAATGGGCTGAAGCTGTGAGGTGGGGGCGGACGATCCAGTTAGGCTGTGGCATACTCAATCAAAGTCCTCTGTACTGGCCTAATCAGGCTCCCTTCATAGGCCTACTGTGTGAGGGAGGCCTAAGCCTTAAAGGACCACTGTGTGAGGGAGCATGCTCAATCAAAGGCTTCTGTAATGGCCTAATCAGGCTACCTTCATAGGCCTATTGCTGTACTGGTCTAATCAAGCTCCCTTTCCCCTCCTATGATACCATGAACAAATGTTGCTCTAGGACGTCACACTCATTCTCCTTAAAGGCCCAGGCTTTCCAGAGTTATGCTGGAACACACACACACAGATACACACACAACACCTCAGGGGTGTCTTACTCCCAGCGTGTTTGTCTCCGGAGGGTAAGTCATCTGTGTACCAAGTTTGGTCAAAATTGCTCCAGGCGTTCCAGAGTTATGCTTGAACAAACAAACAAACATACATACATCCTATATATACATATTTCAAGTGTGTGTGTGTGTGTGTGTGTGTGTATGTCTCTTTAGCCAGGTTCTACCTACGTAAACCAAGATATTATGCAGCCCTAGTTCAGTGAAATCACAATTCACTAGTTTCTGGGCTTTTTTTTCTTTTTCTGGCAGCCAGCAGACCCTTTGCTGCCCATTGGGAGACAATGGGCAGCAAAGCAGCAAAGGGTCTGCTGGCTGCCAGAAAAAGAAAAAAAAGCCCAGAAACTAGTGAATTGTGATTTCACTGAACTAGGGCTGCATAATATCTTGGTTTACGTAGGTAGAACCTGGCTAAAGTGAAATACACATAAAACCTACAAAAAGGAAAGAAAAACAAATATTGTACCTTTATAGGGAGGATACATGAGATGAGAGTGTGGCTAACTGATGAGGCCTTATAAGGCCGAAATAGATCTATTTTAGTCTCCCAGAAACTAGTGAATTGTGATTTCACTGAACTAGGGCTGCATAATATCTTGGTTTACGTAGGTAGAACCTGGCTAAAGTGAAATACACATAAAACCTACAAAAAGGAAAGAAAAACAAATATTGTACCTTTATAGGGAGGATACATGAGATGAGAGTGTGGCTAACTGATGAGGCCTTATAAGGCCGAAATAGATCTATTTTAGTCTCCCAGAAACTAGTGAATTGTGATTTCACTGAACTAGGGCTGCATAATATCTTGGTTTACGTAGGTAGAACCTGGCTAAAGTGAAATACACATAAAACCTACAAAAAGGAAAGAAAAACAAATATTGTACCTTTATAGGGAGGATACATGAGATGAGAGTGTGGCTAACTGATGAGGCCTTATAAGGCCGAAATAGATCTATTTTAGTCTCCCAGAAACTAGTGAATTGTGATTTCACTGAACTAGGGCTGCATAATATCTTGGTTTACGTAGGTAGAACCTGGCTAAAGTGAAATACACATAAAACCTACAAAAAGGAAAGAAAAACAAATATTGTACCTTTATAGGGAGGATACATGAGATGAGAGTGTGGCTAACTGATGAGGCCTTATAAGGCCGAAATAGATCTATTTTAGTCTCCCAGAAACTAGTGAATTGTGATTTCACTGAACTAGGGCTGCATAATATCTTGGTTTACGTAGGTAGAACCTGGCTAAAGATATATATATATATATGAATTACCAGATGAAATATTTTAAAGCAATCATTCAATTTAAGTTGAAATGGGCCAAGTAAAAAAGTTAATAATCCAATGGTTACAAAATACAGGTGGTAACTGTCATAATTCTTTCAAGTCAGGTATATTTACATGACAGGGTGGTCAATAACTTGTCAAGTGTTGAATTTTGATCTGAATATCTAATGTGGTTTATGGGGTTTTATAGAAGCACTAAGTTTTGTGCATACCTAACAGGAATTAATTCATTGGTGATTTTGTTAAATGACCGAGGAACTCATTGTATTCAAGGAGGTGAATAGCAGCTTTGATGAAATTCAGGATTGAATGGAAGACCAAGATAAAGCATGAATGAATGGATGTGTCATTTCTTCACAATATTGCAATGGTCTTTCTTCCTTTTAGAGTAGCTTAACTTTGACCAGCTCAACCTGTCCTAAAATTCCCAGATTGAGAGTTTCCCACTGTAGTTCCATATGTAGTTGGAGGACACCCAAGATGGGAAGTTCTGAGAAAAATGCCCCAGATTCTAAAATATTTTTGAAACTAAGCATCTACTTCAAATTATATTTCTCTTTGAAGTTGGTATTTCTGGTAAGGCACCAGATTTTAATGTAACCTTGCTTACTTTAATATTATTGGGGCATGATCTACGTAAGTATGGAATTTCAATGAGAGTTTGTTATATAGCAAAATTTGCAATGTAGAGTTACTGAGCTAAAGAGAAGAAAGGGGAAAAGCAAAGCTAGGTGGGTTGTTGTTGTTTTGTTGTTGTTTTTGGGAGGAGGGGTTTTGCCATTCTAGACAGAGGCCCACAGGGCATAAGTATCAAAATTACTGGGTATATAATGTAGCCTCAAGAACTGTGAAAAGCTATCTTGAACAGATGAAATTAGGCTTTCGTTTCCTAAACTATTCCTCCAACAGAAATTATTTTTAAAAATGTGCATTTACTACCGTTGTAATTTATATTGATGTAAATGCTGACATTCTACCCTTCATAAGGAATAATGTGTATCTAAATATAGCCCCCAATGATCATTATTTTGCTTTCCAAAGATAAAACATGCTGAGCACTAGTGTGTCATCCTGAAAGCTAACTTCTGAGATCGTTAGCAAAATCTTTATTTTTACAAAATGATGTTATAATGTAATTGCAATTTAGACTAAAGAATCAGGTCTAATTCCCCAGGCGATGGAACATATTGGCTTCAGCATTGGATTGACTTCAAATCATAACCCCAAGAAATATCTACCTCCTTTTTTTTTTTTCCCTTTAGGTAGCTGGATCCATCTACAATTTTACTGGCTGTATAGAAGTTACAGAAATCAATAACCTGGGACCTTACACCTTTCCTAATGCTGTGGATAAAAACAATATTGACAGCTGCAGGTAAATCAACTTCTATGTCTTTTTCAATCAAAAGAAACTGATCCTTTACAATTCTCTAGGCTTCAGAAACTTTGTCTTGTTTTTATTTGGGTCTGAAGTACATATACAAAAAAATCTCTCTCTCTCTCTCTCTTTCTCTGTCTCTCTGTCTCTCTCTCTGTTTTTCTGTCTCTCCCTGCCTCTCTGCCTCTCTTCTATCTCTCTGTCTCATGTGTGTTTATGAGAGAAAGAGAGACACAGAGAGAGATAGAGATGCAGAGAGAGAGAGAGAGAAAGTCTTGGCCAATTAAATCTGATAAATTATATATTTGAGCTTCTGGCCAATGGAACAAGAAAATTCAACATTTGTTTACAAAAGAAGAGGGAAGCAAGGAAGGAAGGAAAGGAAGGAAGGAGGGAGGCAGGAAGGAAGGAAGGAAGGAAGGAAGGAAGGAAGGAAGGAAGGAAGGAAGGAAGGAAGGAAGGAAGGATACCACTGCTTGTTATTTGGTCAAACTTTCATTATATATTTCAAGGAAAGTGAAGGTGGTGTTACCCGTTTAAAGTGGAGTGGTTATCTTGGTGAACATGGATGGCAGGAGGTGAAAGGCATTGGAATTCCCTTTTAATAGAAGTTATTCAAATCTATTTATTTCATCTGATTAAAAAATAAGTTTGAGATATTAAGAGTGATTCTGTAAAGCAGCAGCTACATCTTTCTAAAAGTTCCGTTATGAATTTGCAATTTTGCCTAAGCCATGTGACTAGTTCAGCTTTGTGCATTTATTTTTCTTACTTTCATTTGATGCTAGAACACTAAGAGTGGTTAGATCTGAGGGACTTGGTTGAAATAAATAAAACGGGCCAAGGGCTTATATAGAGAGAGATGTTTCCACTGCTTAAAATCTGTGCTTATACAGACACTGAGGAAGATTGTCAATTTTATACAATGCATCTGTCAATAATCATTTTGTAAAGTAGGCAGGCAGGGACTCATATTCAGAAAAACAAAGACAGTATTGAAATTTGATGATGAACTATAAAATTCATAGAAAACATTTTTTTCAGGTATCTTAAACCTGAATTACTTTATCACTCTCAACATTATTCCAACATTATTCCCATATGGCTGACATCTCATTGTATGATATTTCTTCAGTCTTCCAGCTCATGTTATTTTGTGCAGGAACAGAGAAATATTTATAAATTCAGACTCTTAACAGAATCAAAATCAGTGCATTTGCAATTGGTTTTGATGTCTTGTCGACTATGAATTTAGATAGGCAAACATTTAAAGAAGTTATTATTTATAGCATATAATTTTAAGAAGGTAAATTTAATATATTTCACATCTTTCATTCTCTGTTCACTGTTGTGCAACAGAAATGGAATTTCATTCTCACACTTTATGGTATGTTTTATATTGTACAATTATTATTGTTGTTAAATAAAGCCTTTACAGTACTAAAAAAATCCCTACAGATTTGTTTGAAATCTCCAATGTGCTACACAAGTCTTTTAAATTACAGTATGTGCAGACCTTGACTAGTTTAATAGAAATTCTAAAACTGTTTCTGAAGTGCCAATTCTTTTATATTCTTTTAGCTTCTTTTTTATGATGCCAGCTTTATCACCAGTGAAATTGGGTTTGCCTGATTCAGCATTAACTGCTGTCCTGTAGGTTTAAACCCATGCGAGCAAAAATCCTGTATTAAGATATTAATTCTTGGTTTAAATAGAACTGAAGTGAAATGTTATTGTTTGCTTTTGCAGCCATGTATGACATTTAGCCTGCCATAACGGGAGAAATAACTGGAGAAATTACAATAGTATTTTCAGATTTAACAATAGATAGATAGATAGATAGATAGATAGATAGATAGATAGATAGATAGATAGATAGATAGGTAATTTGCATTCTCCAAGCCTCTGATCAGTGGTGGCTTGCTACTAGTTCGCCCTGGATCAGGCGAACTGGTAGCGGTGGTGGTGGGAGGCTCCGTCTACCTACCCGGATGCTTCTACCCATGTGCAGAAGCGTTGAACAAGTGAGTGAGCGCCCACGAGCGAACCAGTAGCAACGGGCTTTCAAACCCACCTCTGCCTCTGATTGTGCCTCTGATTGATTTCTATAGATTTTTAGGACTGGGCTTTTTAAAGAATATAATAATAGAAGTTTCTCTGCTTTTAACCATTGCATGCATGTTGTGGTTCACCTAATGAACCTTCATTGGAAAGATTTTTCCAAAAACAATATTCCATGGTTTTTGCCTGCTAGTAGTCTGAGCCTTCCTTCCTTCCTTCCTTCCTTCCTTCCTTCCTTCCTTCCTTCCTTCCTTCCTTCCTTCCTTCCTTCCTTCCTTCCTTTCCCTTTCCCTTTCTCTTTCTCTTTCTCTTTCTCTTTCCCATTGCCCTGCCCTGCCCTCCCCTGCCCTCCCCTCCCCTTGCCACACCACGCCTTGCCTCGCTTTGCCTTGCAATTTTGACACTGTCTATTCAACTGATTCTGGGAAGTTCATAAAAACACAAAAGCCAATACCAGCCCAAAATCAGGTGGACTCTGAGCACAATATACAAACACATGCCAACTGGACCAAAACCATGAGTGAAAGGTGATTCCTCAAGTAATCTGGCCCAAAGCTATATACATTAGGTAATAATCAGTTCCCTGAATCGCACCCAGACCCAGTGCAGTTCATAGGCAGAGGCATCTCCTAGGTGTACTGAGGCATGCCCATCACTGCCCATGCTGCTGTTTTCTGGACCTGCTAGTGATTTTCAAAGGTAGCCTCATGTGGAACACTCTGCAGTAGTCAAGACTCGAGATGACTAGGGCAGGAGTGACTCTCTGAACAGCCTCCCAATCCAGCAAAGGGTGCAACTGAAGCGGTGGATGTGATGTGCCGATGCCTGGAGGCTGTGAGGGTCTGGATGGGAGTCAACAGGCTCAGACTTAACCCAGACAAGACCGAGTGGCTGTGGGTA
This sequence comes from Pantherophis guttatus, assembly GCF_059756535.1. NCBI lineage: Eukaryota > Metazoa > Chordata > Lepidosauria > Squamata > Colubridae > Pantherophis > Pantherophis guttatus. The sequence continues at coordinate 225,745,541 of NC_142063.1, read as the reverse complement.
TTGCCTCCTAAAGACTATGTCGATTGTCCATCCCTGGTTCTGGGGGGGGGGGAGAGAAATTGTCCCCCTCAGAACAGGTTCGCAATTTGGGTGTCCTCCTAGACTCACAGCTAAGATTAGAGCAACATCTAGCAGCTGTGGCTAGGGGGACCTTTGCACAGGTTCGCCTGGTGCACCAATTGCAACCCTACTTGGATCAGGAGGCTCTCCTCACAGTCACTCATGCCCATGTCACCTCACGGTTAGATTATTGCAACACGCTCTATATGGGGTTACCCTTGAAGAGTGTTCGGAGACTACAGTTGGTCCGAAATGCACCTGCGCGAGCTATCATGGGTGCACTTAGATGCACCCACATTACACCAATTCTCTGCGAGCTGCACTGGCTCCCTATTGGTCTGCGGGCACAATTCAAGGTGTTGATTATTACCTTTAAAGCCCTACATGGCTCAGGGCCAGGCTATCTTCGAGACCGCCTTCTACCGCATAGCTCCCAGCAACCGGTAAGATCCCACAGAGTTGGTCTCCACTGGGTCCCATCAGCTAAACAATGCCGGCTGGTGGGCCCGTGGGGGAGGGCCTTCTCTGTGGCTGCCCCAGCTCTCTGGAACCAGTTACCTCCTGAGATCCGGACTACCCCCACCCTATTGGCCTTCCGGAAAGTGGTGAAGACCTGGCTCTTCCAGCAGGCCTGGGGCCGTTGATCTCGCTGTTCAATCTTGTGAGATCTAGCCATGGATGGTGTGCATGTGTTTTTAATGTTTTTAAAATGCTTTTATAATGTTTTTTTTAAAAAAAAATATGTTCATTGTTTGTATTATTTTTGTTGTAAGCCGCCCAGAGTCACTTGGGAGTTGGGTGGCATAGAAATATGATTAATTAAATTAATTAAATTAAATTAAACTGGTATATCAGATGGAGGTGATCAAAGGCCTTCTTGGCCACCCAATTCTTATTATTCCTTAAATGAACATGAAACAGAGACACAAATCTTTCATTGCCAATTTCTAAATAGGATTTCACCTTTCACAGCTGAAAATCTTTACATTAAACATGAGCCTGTTAAATAGTCAAGATAATTGACCAGCCTCTGTGAAAAAAGGGACAAGACAATTTTAGAGCCTCAGAAATTCACTCAAACTCTCTTTCATATTTCTAACCTTCTCATAATGCGGAAGGATGCTGAGATTTTGTTTCATTCAGAGGAAACATCCATTCTTTAGAACTATTCCCACTAATCCTCATTCAAACTTTCTTGTCTTTTCATATCTGTTGTCTATATATTTTTTTGATCTAGCCATTCACAGCTATCTAATTATTCTTCCACTTTAGTTAAAATCAAAACATGCCTATGTTCATGAGACTTTTTTTGTTTTGTTTTTAAGGTACAGGTTGTGAGTGTATTTTAAACTCATGAATATTTAAACAGTTTGGAATTTACTCAAATATCTTCTGCTATTTCTATAACTAGATCTGTTTGGATTTCAAAATACCAAAAGGCAAGCTGATGTGTGTGCAGAATATAGTGAGCCTTCAGAAAAATAAGCTCTATATGCAGTTCATTAACCTTTTGAAGTCTGTTTGTTCTCATTCTTTAAAACAGTTCTACTAAAAAAAACCAGCATCTATTTCACATTTTTGGCAAAGCCGTCTCTTTATTATGCATATGAACAACTTGTTTTAAAAACTACAAATACTAAACATGCACAACAATGTTAGAAAAAAGGCCATAACACATGAAGGGTTGGAGAAACGAATGCAACTCCTTTATGGCTTCCTTATACCAAGAAGGATGCTTAAGTCAAATGTTAGATCTGCTTCCAGTAGTTTTTTTTTTTTTCAATAGGTCGCAGGGGGCACTTAATGTTCATATTCCTTGAAACTCCAACCCAGGGAGTTGAAGTCCACAAGTGGTAAAGTTGCCAAGGTCAGAGACCCCTGCTCCAACCCCAAGAAAAAATTAGCTGGCAATTGCTCTTTCTGATGGACAGGATTTTAAGGGAGGATCACCTTGAAGACGGAAGACAAAGTCCAGGGCTGGTCTTCTTCATTTCACAAAGAAGACTTCAAACTGAATAGCTGCTCATTGTACCTACCACTCCATTCTGCAACTTGATATTCAACCACAAAGCATTTCTTCATAGTTCCTTCATACTAAGGGAAGGTTGTTTTGGCATGTTTTATCCACCCTTATTTTGGAGCTTAGAAGAGTTCTTTTCTAAGGCATGATGATCTTCACAGAGATTGCATGCTATCACTTTTTTTTTTAGGAAAGAATCTGTGCAACATTTTTTTCACACATTATTTCTTTAGCATCCCTTTGTTATTACATTATCTTGCCTCTTTTCACCTTCTGATGCTTGAGAACTGTTGCACTACACTGTATTTGTTTTGCTGATCTCTTTGTATATTTGTTTTAGCTACTACTCTCTTAGTAGTTCCTTCTGCTCCATGTTATATTCTCTCTGCCTTTGTACATATTCTACTTCTGTCTTCATTGTTTTTTTTTTCCTTTTGGCATTACTTTTAGATAATGCAAGGCATAGATATAGGTTGAAATGTATTTGAATGTTAGTATAGAAATAGGTTCAGATGTACTATGGTATGTACTGTAGATATATATGCATTGGATTGATGAAACAGCCTTCTAAATTTACAATTAAATAATACCTAATAATAGTGCATTTAACTTTGCCATATTTATGTTATAGATAGAAAGTGCTACTTGTTTGGAATGATTAGTAATGCAGGGATAATGTTAGAAAAGGTGGCAGGGATAATCTTATCTTGTTTGTTAAATATCTAGAAATATTGTAACTTATTTAAACCTGCAGACTTTTTTCATAAAGTATGCTTGTAAAATCATTTGAATAGTAAAATACATTGTACATCTAGCAACAGAAGCTTCAGATTAAAGAGTGCAACACTAATATATTTACAGTACATGTGTGTCTGTGCACGTCTGTGTATATATGCAACACATAACCATTCACCGACTCCTTTCTTCATGCTTTCTTGGAATGGAAGCTTTAATCTTTCTGGCAGCTAATCACCATAAGAAGGGTAGCTAGGCAAAAAAGAATGCATAACTTCAATTTTCATCTCCTTAATTATTAATAACCCACAGGTGGTATATTCTTGGTTGTGTGATAGTTTTTTGTAGAAATGAAATGAACTAGACAACTTTGTGCTGGAGGTCCAAGTGATACGTTCAGGCAAGTGTGTATGGACAAATCTCAGTCAGTTTTATTTTTTCCAGTATTATTGTGCCTTTTAAAAAAGAATCTCATTATATGAGATTATATGATCTATCTCCATGAAGAAATGTACAACCTTTGATTAGTTGTCCTTGATGTAAATGAATCCAATAGTATTTTCACCCAAATTTACCAACCAACCTTATAGGAAAATCTCCTTCTGGTAGGGAGAGGATCATACTGCTCTTATCTGCCGTGTATCTGAGAAAGATGCGGAGTCTATTTTGGAAAAGGAGTGGGAAGAGAAGAAGCAGCTCCAATTTGTAATTTAAAACTTTAGCAGAATATAGAGAGATTCAGAAAAGCTCCCTGTCTAGAAACAATTGGATCAGTTCCCTTTCTTTCAAATTCATTTGCTCACCTCGATAGAGACATTTTACTCTGCTCTTGGAGACATTTGCAAATTTGGATAACTTCTTATAAAAATAGACCTAGTCAAAGGCAACACAGTCAAAAGATTTCTCTATGAGCGACGACTTTAAGAAATTTGGCATAGCTAACAGTAAATGTTATAAGAAACTTGGAATCATAGTCTTCAATCCTGTGTGTGTCTGTGTGTGTGTTAGCTGTTCTTAATATTGCACTCCCCTGAACCGAGAGTTCTGATCTTGTTCCTGGAATCCCAGGAGTCACAGCCCCAAGTGCTTCTACCACCAAGCTGGGCGAGTGGCTCCAATACATTCCCAGGAATGTCATCTGAGCTCTCTGTCCAGAAGAGTATGATGTAGGACACCTAAGATCCTACATAGAACTGTCAAACTCCCAGAGAGTTATGTACATATACATAATATACAAGGTTGACTCAGCCTTCCATCCTTCCGAGGTAGGTAAAATGAGGACCCGGATTGTGGGGGCAATAAGCTGACTTTGTATAAAAAAGAACACCACTTGGGGAGGGGGCGAAAGCCCTACTAAGCAGGTATATACAAAAGTATGAAGGCTATTGCTTAACACATTGTAAGCCGCCCTGAGTCTCCAGAGAAGGGCGGCATATAAATCGAACCAATAAATAAATAAATAACATGTTAAAATGTTTATGTCTTTTTGTAAGACTATTAATTCCTTCCAAATTGTTTTAATCATTGTTTGTTTTTACACACACACACACACACACACACACACACACACACACATCTCTATCCCAGATGGGTATGTTTGTGCATGTAAAAACAAATAATGATCAAAACACACATATACCGTATTTTTCAGAGTATAAGACGTACCGGACTATAAGACGCACACACCTTTTTTGGTGAGGAAAACAAGAAAAAAAAATCTGACTCTGACTCTGTCTCCCAGCAATTTTGCTTCATTGCAGCAAACAGCCAACAGCCTGCTTTACTTTCATTTTCGTTTTCAGCATAGCTTGATTAGCACAAGGGGAAAAAAAATCTGCTCCAGCAGATTTGGAGGTCTGCGCAAAACAGCTGAGACCAAAACAGCTGAGAGTCGGGAGGCCGATCCAATCAACTTGTGCTACTTAGGCTGTGCTGAAGCAGAAAGGAGCTGTTTCTTCTTGCTACTTGCTACAAGGAGGTAACTGCTGGGAGGCAGAGGCCAAAGGGTGGGGGCCAGTGGGTGGGCAGGGCTACATTCGGTGTATAAGATGCACCTAAATTTTCACCCCCTTTTAGAGGGGAAAAAGGTGTGTCTTATACTCTGAAAAATATGGTATATACACATACACATCCCAGTTGTTCAGCATTCTTATCTATTTTCTTTAATGTGCACTGCTTTAGGGCAAAGTAGACTCGGATGAGTGTAATTCCAATTAAATTTTAGGGGGGGAAAGAGCCCACTCCAGTTTTGAACCTTTGTCCTGAATTCAATGCTCTTTATAAATTGTATTTGTGGTTTATGTTCATCCAATATTTCAGATTAGAGGGGAATAGTATATTTTTGTTTTAAATAAACTAATTGCTGGGGAACAAATTGAAATAAGTGTCACCAGATGCACTTATGCCTGAATGACCAAGTTATGGACAGTTTATCATAGAGAATAAACTGCGTGGTCACTAAAAGTTGGCACAAACTTGATAGTATGTAATGAATCAATTAAACAAACCTTCGTTCTTCTTAAAATTCCAAATGTCCACTTGTCTCATTACACGTGACTTTCCTGGAGAACTATTCATGGCCATGAAGTAATTCAGCCAAATACACAAAGTATATTTTCCCCTAAAGATTCTGCTAAAGAAAAAAAAAACAAAAGATTGAATCTTTTCCTTCTTCATTATTTCTGATGCTGCTGTGATTTAAAGGCTGGAGTGTGATTCCCTAACTAATTACACAAATCTGTAAAAACCTGTTAAAATGGTTTTGTTATGCACTCATAAATAATTAAGAAGTTCACTGCAGGTTTCCAAGATCTCCATGTTACCTGCTGCAAAAGCCTCACAATGAAGATCGTGAGTTGCCACTGTAATCATCCGAGTCTACTTTGCCCTGAAGCAGTGCACATTAAAGAAAATAGATAAGAATGCTGAACAACTGGAAAACTAAGAATTTGTCTTTTGAAGGTTTGTACTTTTCCCCCACCGGTGTGTGATATTCATCATTTCAGAAGCATACAAAGGACACAAGCATCTGGGTTATGGATAATTAATGACAGCTAAAACATTGCTTGGTTAAATATACATATATCGATCTTGTATTTTCTTCTTAATAAATCCTAAATATGATTCCCATATAAACTGTAGTATTATAACTTTCAGATGCAGTAACATAACGATTGCCCTCAAAAGTTAATTTACCTTTAACCTGAATTGTGGATATAAATGTATACAAATATCTATGCAAATACAAATGCACCCACACACTATATTTGTGTATATTTGTACAATATCATCTGGCTGCATATCAATACCAATACGTATAAGATGTATCCATATAAACACAATTTGAAATAGATTTTATAGCAAGAAACCATTTTGTTATTAAATCCCTGAAAGCATCTAAATCTGCAAACACTGTATTTGTGTATTTTTGCATAATACCTTCATAATGTATATTGCTTTAAATATATATTAGTATGGATGTATCCATATATACCCATGATGGCGAACCTATGGCACGCGTGCCAGAGGTGGCACACAGAGCCAGCTGTTCTTCTGGTTTCCGGCACAAACATGCATGCGGCCAGCTGGTCTTCACAAGCCTGAAAACGGCAAAAAAACAGGCTGTTTTCAGGTCGGTTTTTGGGCCAGTTTTTAGACTGTTTTCAGGCTGGGTTTTGGGTCATTTTCTGGCTGTTTTTTGGGCCAAAATGCCTGAAAACAGCCTGAAAAACCGGCCTGAAAATAGTCCGAAAAATGGCCTGAAAACAGCCCAAAAATGGCCAAAAATGCCCATAAAACAGGCATGCACACCGGCCAGCTGGTCGTAGGGTTTCTGGTGCACCGGCACATGCACATGCACACACATGCACATGCATTCCAGTTTTGGCACTCAGTGCCAAAAAGGTTCGCCATCACTGTCCTAGACCATGACTTCCTTCCTTGTTGAACTAATGATTTCATTCTGATGAAATCAGTGAGAATTGTTTACCATTTGGTTGGTTTTCTACTCCTTTTCTAGTGGAATGGTTGGATGAAAACATAAACCAGAGTTTACAATAATGTAATTCTTTTCCTATGTCAAGGCTTGACCATTTCATAGGAAGCGACCAATTTTAGGAACCACATGTAAGTTTATTTCAGCAAGATCTGCTATAAAAAGATTATCTACCACGGGGTGGACAACTATGGCCCCTTCAGGACCTGTGGACTTCAACTCCTAGAATTCTTGAAGTTCACAGGTCCTGAAGGGGCCATAGTTGCCCACTCCTGGTCTATTAGAACAGAAAAATGGTCTGTCTAAGCAAACATTCTCTCCCATACAATGGGAGCCTTGTAAATCAGCCTTGTATTAACCATTATACAAAATAAGGATGTGCTTAAGGCACCAAGGGAAGGAGGGGGGCACCACAGAGTTTGTTTCTCCTAACAATCATGCCCTTAACGTTTTCACTGCTACATGAGACCTCAGTCAATTGTTCTGCCGTTGCCCTTATTTGTCATATTTGACACTAATCTATATTGTTAAAAAATGTTTTCTTTGGCACTCTGGGTAATAATCTTCAAACGTTTGGTTTGAAGTTGCCATCAGGTGCCATTTTTGTTTCCTTCTCATGGCATGAGAGTTTCACTTCCATCAAGGAGCATCATTGTTGGGTTGTGTTTAAGCCACCAATTGGCCTTAATCTGGCCCTGGATGAAGTAGATGCATTTCAGGGAAGTCATACATTTTGTATAGAAACAGGGTGATAGATTTTATTAGATGTAATATCAGAAAAAAATGATAAGAAAAGTATGTACTTAATAGTGCATGTTTTAACAGCAGCAAGGATTATATTCACACAATACTGGAAAAATGAAGCTATACCATGAGATGAATAGATAGTCAGGAAGATACTAGATTGTGCAGAAATGGGTAGTTTGACATTGAAAATTAAACAGAAAGAAGATGTAGAACATTATCAAACATGGAATCTATTTTACCAATGGTTGGAAAAAAGGGGTGGAGATTAAGAATGTAAATTCATATTGTTAAGCACATTAAATACCCAGACAACACAATATTTATTAAGCACTAAGAAATGTATTTAATAGAAAATTTTAAAAAAAGAAGAAAGAAATGATAGAGTCCACTATCTTTTCCTAGCAGGGCGTAGCTAAGATATGTTGCTTGTGGCTGATGAAATATTATACAGATAATAAGTTTCAGTCACTAAAAATATTCAATCCTCCAAAAATTTATCCAGATGTCTTTTAAAACCATGTCTATTCAGATTCTCAGTCATCCAGGTCATGGTTGTCCCAAAGGTGCTTTTTTAAGAGGAAACTGGACTTTCTGGTTTTTCTTTGAAGATGTTTCACTTCTTATCCAAGAAGCTTCTTCAGCTTCAGCTTTAAAACCATCTAAATTTTTGGCTATTACCACATTTAATGGCAATGAATTCACAGTTTAATTTTACATTGGGAAATGAGGTTTTTCTTTTTCCTAATCCCAAATGTCCCCATATATTATTTCAGTGGATGACCTCAAGCCCTAATATTATGAGAGAATACTTCTCTACCTTTTTTTACAACATGCAGTATCATATCTTCCCCTTAATCACCTTCACTTCGAGCTAAAAATTGTCAGAGATCCTTCATCATTTGGTTTCTGTTTTATTCACCTTTCCCAGCTCTACACAATCTTATTGAGGTGTGGTAATTAGAACTGAACAAAGTACAAGGCTCAGCACAGATTTATATAAGGACATTGCAATATGGGCAGTTTTATTTTTAGTTTCCTTTCTAGTGATCCCAAGCATGGAATTCACTCTTCATTTCTATTTTCATCTTTTCTTTTAACTCTCTGTGATCCCCAGTTCTAGACAAGCTTCCCACATAAATGCTGTCCTAAGAAATACTTGTTCAGGGCTAGAATGTTTAAATGGTACTATAAATGGAATTTCTGTATCAGAAAGCCATTTTTGTAGAAAACCTTATGTCTTTTTTAAGCTTGCTCCTGGTTGCTCTAGCAGTTTCTGAGGGTTATATGATCAGGAATCAAAAGAGAAGGACCTGCTAGGTCATTCCTTCATACCACAAGCCCTCTTGTCCCAGATGCCTTTAGAACAGGACAACAGAAGAAGAATTTCCCAAGGTCTTGCTTAAACTCCACAGTTTCCTTGCTTTCTGATCAGGGGTGGTATTCACTTACCTTCGTTATCGATGTGCAAATGTGAGCGCGCATGCGTGCTTGGTTTGCTCTCATGCGTGAGCCCCACGCAGGCGCAGAACATATAAAATGGGATGTGCTGATGTCTGGGCGGGTGGGCAGAGGCTCCCGCAGCCACTGCTACCGGTTCGCCAGAACCGGATAGAACCAGCTGAATACCACCATTGTTCGTGATCCAGGAAATGCAAGAACTGAAAGGCTATGAGTAGGTGATAACGTTGCTTTGAGAAATAAGACAAGATCAAATTATTCTTTCAAATGAAGAAACTCTAAATTATAGTTATAGTAAGATCTTTATATATTATATTATATATATTACATTACATTACATTACAATATTGTATTGTATTGTATTGTATTATTGTAAGATAGGGTTGTAGTAAGACCTTTGAGTCAAAACATGGTCTTATAAAGTAGTATCTTTCTGATGGCTGTATAGAAGCTTCCATGCAGTTCTCCTGACCACTATAGAGAAATGTTTCACTGTTGCCTTTATTTGTCTATGTAGATTCTCAGTCATCCAGGTCATGGTTATCCCAAAGGTGCTTTTTCAAGAGGCAGCTGGACTTTCTGGTTTTTCTCAAGAGATGAAGAAGCTTCTTGGACGAGAAGCAAAAAATCCTCAGAAGAAAAACCAGAAAGTCTTGAAATTGTGTCTTGAAAAAAGCACCTTGGGATGTTTCCTTTATTGTTTTTTTTCCCCCAAACTTCTCAGTAGGGTCTAATGTCTAGTAAGCTCCAATCCAAGCACTCACCTAGCATTCCCAAGATCATCCAATGTCAACCGTACGTTGCCATCTACTATGACTTAATCGCATGAATGGATTCACTGAAATCAGTTAGATTTCTCTTAGCATTTTTTTAAAAAATACAGGATTTCATCAAATGGATAGCATTGTGGTTTTCAACAAGCCTGTTTCAATCGTTTCTTTCATTTTGGAGAGGAAGACTAGAAAGTGTGTGCCTTTGTGTGTGCAACTGTGAGCATATTGGGAGACCATCCATTTCCTCTACTACATGTGGTAAGAGCCTAGGGAGCATTTCCACAGCACCAGTGTCTCCACCTCTTCCCACAAGCAGTTTGAAACTGTTTGGCGATCTTGAAATTTAGAGAATACTACCTTGTTTCACCTAAAATAAGATATCCCCTGATAATAAGCCCAATCGAGATTTTGAGCGGATGTGCTAAAATAAGCCTCCCCAAAAAAATAAGCCCTCCCTGAAAATAAGCCCTCCCCGAAAATATTTAAACACATGCACAGCCAGTCTCCGCCATTTCCTCTGGTTAGGGTTAGGGAGACAGAGCTGGAAATCAGGTAAGACGGCAATAGAAGCCCCATCTTGCTCCATGCACCCCAAGGAAATAAGACATCCCCGAAAATAAGGCCAAGCACTTATTTCGGGGTTCAAAAAAAATATAATACAGGGCCTTATTTTCGGGAAAACATGGTATGAGCCAAATAGTGCTAATCCTCCTCCCTCCCATCCCTCAGAGGAAGCAAATCTTCTCCTCCACAAACAGTGCAGACATGCAAAGATGCTTTCTTTGAAGGCTTTCATTTGCCTACAGGGTGGGTTCATTTGGGAACACTTGTCTTCTAATTCACTGTTTGCTGGAGAAGGGCTTGTTTGATCAGCCTGAGTCATGTAGTAGGATAAAGAAAGAGTGACCTTTGGGGGATTTTCATTGCTACAGTTAAGAAAACATTTCTGTCCACAACATTTCTGTGATCTTCTATCATGATAAATAAGTAAATGATGCTTATTGAAATAAAAGGCGAAAACTACCAACACCTTGCATGCAAACATTTTTTTTTTCTTAATTTCTCAAGATTGCTGTTTTCAAATTAGGTAAATGGTCAATTCCCTCCCCCACCCCCTATATCTGTAATCCACCATACTTCAAATTTTGTTTTCTAAGTGGGATACAGCTGTAATTTAGAAATATAGTATTCCACTGCCCCCTGCAGCCTGAATATGTTAACATAAAGCTTTTTTGGAGGAATAAAATCCCTCTGATTTTCTTCCCTCTGTTTCGGGTTTTACAAACCTGTCGAGAGGCATAGGATTCAAACTTTTTTTTTATCTGTTTGTACATATGATTATCTAAGTATTATGAAGGGCTATGAGTTTATTATTAGAAAGCAGAGAGGCAATAAATACAGTGGACACAGCACTCCTCTGATTTGTTTAAGCAAACCTATGCTGTTTAAATCACTTGAACTGTTAGGCTATTTTCTCAGGGAATATTTCACCAGCTATGGCCAAGTTTTTGCCTGAAGTGTTGCCATAGAGAGGACAACAAAAGGTTGAAAAGGGGATGAATTTAAGAGGGAAAGCACACTGAAATATGCTGCAAAACTCCATAGGACCTCTAAATAGGAGAAATAATTAGCATTTCCTGCTAATTAATTATCTGCTGGATTTTTGCAGCCCAGCTCTTGATAGTCACCTCTTGGTGTAATGGCATCTAATGGCATGCATAGGCCACATTATGGCACATTCATTCTCATGCCCTCAGGAGAATAACTTCTCCCGAGATTCCTCTCAGTTGATTTCAATAAATGTGAAATGGGGAGATAAAATGAAGCATTCTTTCCCCTTGCAAATAATACGTTGTCCCAGAAGACCCTTGTGACTGTTGAAAAAGAATTACATTTCATGGAATCCGATTGGGCAATTCAATTCTGTACTTCCAATACAATTCCTATTTACCATATGCATAGATATATTTACTCCCTTGTTGCAGGCTGGGAAGTGGAAGCTGCCCTTGAACTATTCATAATTTAAATGAATGACTCCTTATCAAGCCCTGGCTCTGTGGGAATATTAAGGAATCCTCCAGAAGAACCTCATGTGGTTTTTCTTTCCCTACTTCATTTGTGAAGTTCGGGTTGGTAGAATGAGACTGTATTATGTGAATCATCAATGCAGAAATCCCTTCCTTACTATTGAATACAAAGGTCAGCTGGTATATTGCCTAAATAAAAATGCTAATATAAAAGGAAATAGTTCTTCACAATATAGTGAGGGAGAAGATGAAATATTAAACTTTGTATTAAATATTAAGCAATCTTAAAATGAAGGTATAAAGACTGAGGGAGGGTGGGAGGGAGGGAGGATATTTAAGGAAAACAATCCATGGCAAAATCACCAAGTGAGCCCAAAATGGAGGTAAAATGATGTCAGCTGATCATTCCTTTGCTTTTCTTAAGAGCAGATACAAGCAGTGCTCTGGGGAAAGGGTTCATCTTGGGTGGCAGTGTGTTTGATGAAGAGCTAAGCCAAGAGATATTAAATGCAGCATCAATTGATCAGTTGGCAGATTGCCTTAAAAGGAATGATATGAAACAGGCTGCAGGAATTAAGCAAATTCAATTAATTGTAATCTTAAAAAGACATGTTCCATTTTTGGTTCATTATTAAAGTTATTTCATTATCAGGTATGTTGCGGTCTTAAGTGAGTCCTATGTTAAAGCGGGAAAATATAAAAGCCTTTGACCAGCATCAGAGTAGTTCAGAAAGTTACACTGAAAAGGACCAGAAGGCATTTCTAATAACCCAAAATATATTTGCATCTTAGTATGATCTAAATTGACCATTTGGAATTCTCAAAAATATACAACTAGATATAGCAAATTTAATTCAGGGAAGATAAATACATATTATCTTCTAATCCAGGGGTGTCCAACTCAATTTCACTGAGGGCACCATCAGGGTTGTGTTTGACCTCAGGGGGATGGAATGGGCATGGCCAGGGTGTATGTGGCCAACTTGACATCAGTCATGTCGGGGGTGCCTGTGGTGGTCCGAGTGCTCTGCCAGTGAAAACTGGCTCCTGATCTCCATTTTTCGCTGCCACGCTGCCATTTTGCCAGCGAAAATGGAGCTTGCAAGGGCCATGCGCAGCCCTTCCAAGCTCCGTTTTTGCTGGCAGAGGCACTGCGGGCCAGTCCTTCGCTATTTCCAGGGCAGCCCCGCGAGCCAGATGTAAATACCCTGCAGGCTGAATCCAGCCCGTGGGCCTTGAGTTTGATACCCCTGTTCCAATCCATCCATTTTCATATGTGCATGATCCATATGTTGGTAAGTCTGCTGTATACTGATTGGTGAAGACATGCTTAGCATTGCAATTGTTGTATCATCCAATAAGAAAAGCAGAGCAAATCTGTGCTGAATGGCTGGCTCGTATTTCATGTTAAACCATAAGCCGCCCAGAGTCACCTTACAGGGGAGATGAGTGGCAGAAAAAAATTAATAAATAATAAATAAATAATAATGGAATTTATTTGATTTTTGGCATGCTATGAATCCAGCCACTGTTGTTTGCAGACTGTGTTTATGGTTTAATATAATATTTGAAACCAGAAAATGAAACAACATATGAAGTCAGCTGAACACCATCTCCCTTCAAATAAATTCATTTCTAGATAAAGAGAAGCTGCAAAATCATCTTCTCTACCTTTTTCCCTATCCATCCTCTATGCTAGGCCTGTAAAACTGGTGGCCTCTGGGCCAGATATGGCCTACCCAGGCCACATCCACCCCAGCTGCGCAAAGGCAAAAAATATTGTGATATAGCATGATACAGCCCGCAATGCAAGCAGGTTTGATACGCCTGCTCTACGCCATCCATCTGTAGCCATTCGTTCGTGTACACGAACTATCAATGGTTAGGAAAAGATCTGCAGCTACTCAGAGGAGTATTTATGAAGTTTTTCCTCAGTTCTAAACAGCTACAGTTTTCCACCTGAGATTTAAGCTGTTGTTCTTTTTTTATGTTCTTTTCCAGCCTATTTTGAAAGGGAGGCCCACATGTCCTGCCTGAAATGTCTTTGATCGTTGAACTCTAATATTGAATATGTGGTGAATGTTTTTCACCCAGAAGCCACATGATAACCACTTGGAGACCTATTCAAAGTTCCTCTGAGTTAACAGAGAAATATATCCTTCTTTTATGAAAAGTTTGTAATTCAGGACTTACCTGCTTGGCTTGACATTGCCAGTGGTTCTCAATTTACAATCATTCATTTAGTGACTGTACAAAGTTACAACAGCACTGAAAAAGTGATTTCTTCAGACTTACAATCATTGCAGCATCCCCATGGTCACATGATCAAAATTCAGGCACTTTGCAACTGACTCACATTTATGACAGTGGCAGTGTCCCAGGATCATGTGGTCACCTTTTGTGACCTTCTGACAAACATAGTCTATAGGCAAGCCAGATTCACTTAACAATCATGTTACCAATTTAACAACTGCAGTGATTCATTTAACAACTGTGGCAAGAAGGTTTGTAAAATGGGGCAAAACTCAGTTAATAGCAATAGCATTTAGACTTATACACCGCTTCACAGTGCTTTACAGCCCTTTCTAAGTGGTTTACAGAGTCGGCATATTGCCCCCAACAATCTGGGTCCTCATTTTACTGACCTCAGAAGGATGGAAGGCTCAGTCAACCTTGAACCAATCAGGATCGAACTCCAGGCTGTGGGCAGTGTTAGCCTGCAATACTGCATTCTAACCACTGTGCTTCCTATGATGCCATCCTTAGCTAGAACTTCAAGGTGAGGAACCAATCTGAATGTAGATTGTTATTGTTTCATTAAATAATGAAAAACATGGCCCTTTCTTTTGACCAGATTTTTTTTTTTTTTTTTTTGTATTAAGTAAGAGCAAGGACACCATGTTCCAACTGCAACAATTAATCTGAAATTCTCTTTCACTCAACTGAATTAGAACTAACAAAAGAAGAAGAAAAAATTAAGGGAATATTTCTTTGCCAAGCGCTAATCCCAACGATATACATCATCATTTTTTCTCTAACAAATAAGGCTGCAGTACTGCATTCTAACCACTGCACCACCATGGCTCAATGGTTTGCGCCACCACAGCTCAATTAGTTTGCTCAGCAATAGAAAATTGGGGCATAATTCTAGTCGTAAGTTGAGGACTACCTCTGCAAGCAACTTCTTACTTATTATATATTCTCCTCCACGGGTTGTGGTAACTTTTAAAAGTCCTTTACATTTATCAGAATTTACCTAAATGTTCTGTTATTGCTAGAGGCTTCCAGTCATTTTTCATCACAATTTTCACCCTATCAATCAAGTCCGTTTCTCTTTCATAAATAGTGACATTGTTCAGCACAGTTGGCCAGCACTAGAATGTACACATTCAGACTTCTTGTTCCTTGACAATTAGGGGGGAAAAAAAGATTGCTTTGGTCATTAATGGTTATCATATTCAGCCAAATATATTGAAATGTGGAATGAACAACATGTTCTGGAACTGGAATCCCTACGTAAAAATTGGCTATTGGGATAGTGTAGAAATATCTCTCTCCCCACATTCTTTTATGTTCTCACACTCAGGTTTCAATTAAATGTAAGGTTAACTATTCTGGGATAGGCAATTCTTGGTGATTATTAGATGCCAGCAAGGATTAGAGACACATGTATCTCTTTGCTACCCTCATATAGTCATGTGGATTTTTGTAGCCCTAAATAAATTTGGAACCCCAATTTCGTTCTCTTCTTCCAGTCCTTCCAGTGATTTTTGTTCCTAAAAATCCATCAAATCTTCAGCTTCTACCCTCTTAAAAAATACTTTGCCTGGTAAAGAATTGTGCTTACCAGAGTTTGTCTACTCCCAGTTTGCCAAATTGCTTTCAATACAAAGACCACATTTTGGTACAAAATGGCCACCTGGTGTTTATAGGATGTCTCTGATGGTGGCTTCCTTCCGTCTCTATCTTTTCCTTTCCCTGTGAAAAGTTACAAATTGTTCTGATTGCTCTCTTGGTGAAAAAATGACATGTAAGCTTACAGTTCCATGAACACAATAAGACATTCTTTGGAGCAAATGAATTGTAAAGCTTTGATCCAGTGAAAAAGTGCTTGGATTTTATTATTATTATTATGGTCCTATAGCAGACAGGACAAAAAGAATGATAAAGTAAGCTATATTTGCCCTGTGGGGGAGGGGGGTTTACACTTGTATGGCTCATTAGCCAGATGAAGGATTCTGACAATGATTATTCTCTGCAGATTGGCAAAGTGATCAGGCACAAATGGCTGGAAAAGAAAAGAAAAATTCCCACCATAAGCTTTAATTAAAATTTCCATACAAACTTTCCTTCAGTTGCCAAAGTTATGTATATGAAATGTCAGCTTGATCAGTAGGGCTCATTGCCAGATAAGTATGCATAGGATGATGATCTAAGACAATTTGGGGGCGGGGAAAGAGTAAACTTACAAAGATGAAAAAGGCATAACAACGTTTGCTGGTTTAAAAATGCAGATGCTAAAGACACTGAGGTTGTCAATGGTTGCTGTATTAAATTCAAAGCACGAACAGGAAGAATTGGACATGTAGTTTTTAAGAACTGTATCAGTAGGCCTGCATAATAAGAACTGAATCATCCCTGTGTTTACAGGGGAAAAAAAAGTTGAGTGAAATTGATGTGATTTGTGCGGATGCCAGAAAAATCCATACAATATTCCTTCTCCCTATCTCCATCTCTGGCGACTTTGTTCTTACTGAAGACAATAAAAAGGAGTTGATCTCATTTTACTGTTGCAACAATGATAATCAGCCCAGAAATCTCAGTAAATTTTGTAACTTTAACATTTTAACATGTTTTTACATATTTTCCAAATTCATTTCCACTATTAGGGGCTTTGGATAACAACCATGGCATCTGAGTGCAACCGATTAAAGCCTATCTATTTTAAAGCATTGTAGGCACATGATATAGTCTGTGCCCCATGGAACTCCAAGTACCTTTTTGGAATTAAATCCAAGTCCCCAAACAGCCATAATATTCAGTCCATTATTCACTTTTTACTCTGACCTCTAGCTTCCCTCCATCTTCTATATCTGGGCATGCAAAAAGCTGGAGAATCTTGGATCCGCCAGTAATTACTGAACTACAATTTCATGCCATTCCCTATAGAGATTAGGGGTGCTGAGGGTTGCAGTTGTACAACTTTTTGAGAATCACTGCCCATATAATGTAAATTCCATGAGATGCAGACATTTCTTATTCAAAAAGACTACTGGAGTTTAGCTAAACTCTAAATCCCGTACTGTAAAAGAAAATATCTGAATGGGATAGAAGTGGAAATATAGTCTATTGATTCCTCCACAGAATGACAATTCACTTGTAAAACAGAGGGGTAAAAAATACCTGCATGGATTTAAGAATAATTAGCTGACTTTTTAGGATTTTGCTTGTAATATTCTCTTTAATCTTCTAGATACTTTCCAGGAAAAAATAT
Organism: Pantherophis guttatus; assembly: GCF_059756535.1. NCBI lineage: Eukaryota > Metazoa > Chordata > Lepidosauria > Squamata > Colubridae > Pantherophis > Pantherophis guttatus. The sequence goes on along the minus strand of NC_142063.1, from coordinate 225,728,233 downwards.
TAAATTTTCTAAATAGAGAACCAACTATAACAACAACATAACTTTTTTCTATCAGATATACCTTTTTAACTTTTTCTAGGGAACCTTAGGTATTATGGAACATGAGATTATAAAAGCAGATGACAAGCAATGACAAGAGCAACATTCTGTGCTGCTAATGTAAAACTGCTGGTCAGTATTTTGTTATGTTCTCTCACATCAAAAACTGTGTGTAACCCTCGTTGTTGTATTAACTTTCCTAATGTGCGTATGTGGGTGAGAAAAAGAAAGACAGAGGAATATAATTCCCCAAAGGGTTGCTAAATTATTACTGAAATTCAAGAGTTCTCCTCACTAATTTATATATTTGAAAGATTTATGGTTTGGTTTGTCTTGAAAGGAAAAAAATATTTGCCCAGTTCTTATGTCAGTTATAGGATGTGGAGTCTACCAGTGAACTGCCAAAGCTCTTCAAGAGGGCCCCAAATTTTTACAATACATCCACTTCGATTCTATAACTGAGTAGCTCAGGAAGAGATTTGGTTCTTGGGCAGGAAAATGTATGTCTTGGGCAATCTGTTCTGAACACTCACATTTCTATGTTTGCCAGAACAATAATCTATCTGCCTGTTTCAAGGACATGAAAGATATCTGCCCTCAATTTTCTACATGGCATTACATGAAGCAGAACTCTCTCATCTGGTATTTTAAATCTAAAAGTCTGTACACTGTATCAGTCTGATCAGCACTGTTAGGTGCATCAGTAGATTGGTGATGATTGATGAACCTCCCGTAATCTAGCTAGCTGAACAACATTTTCTTTAGCAAGCATTAATTTTCTTCCCAATAGCTGTAGAAATAAGTGCCAGGTTTTCTTACATAAATTTTGTGCTGGTTACAGGAGCCAAATTTCCATCAGGTACAAACATAGATTACAAGCATCTGTTCATGTGATTACAAATTTGATATAAAGCAGCTTTTTTCATTCTGTAAGCAAGTCTTAGAGCGGCTCTGCAGAATGCCAGAACTTTGCTTTTTTATCTGGTGCAGCTGTTGCATGTCACTTACATTAAGAAATGAGATGTTAAAGCCATCAAGTATTTTATACTGAAGTTTAAATTTCAGCAGCTTAAATGAAACAGGTTTGAGGCTATTTAATATTGCTCGCCATAACTCAAGCATCACAGATTCTTGGGCTAAATTTGCACAATATGCTTGACTTGTTGTTAAATTAACCACTTGTTGGGTTGGCATAATATACCAAATGATATAATAACCAAAGGGGCTGGCTTTGCACTCCATTCTAAGCCCCCCAAAATAATAAATATTAAATCTGTAGCAATTTGTGCTTATACACCCACTATGTCTCAATCAAATCAAATCAAATGTGTTTGATTTGAGTCAACTTCTGGGTTTAAAAATAATGTACAAGACCACAATATTTGATGTGTAGGGAAGATCTTTCTATCTTTTAAAATACTGAAATATAACAATCTTCAGACCCAGTTAAGTAGCAGCACATGATAAATATGGAGTGATCTTAGAAAGTTAAGCAGGATCAAACTTGGTTAGTACACAGATGGGAGAATATGGGATAATCCTAGGGCTGTAGGCTTGACTAGGAAGTGGTACATACAGGACAAAAGCAGTGGAAAACCAATCTTTTCATGTGGCCAAAAAGACTATATGGGTACATGCTGGTAAATGTTTAACTGGTTTTGCAGGATTTATTGCCATGCCATGCCTTTTACATGCCTCTAACATGCCATGCCATCAAACAGTTGATCGCCACACCAGCTGTTTTGGTGCTGTCCTCTCAGCTAGTTCACAAAGCTCCAGAAAAATCTAACAATCTTATAAACTGGTACAATTCAAATAAGACTTTACCTTTTAGTCATTCTTACATTTCCTTGACTGTTTGGCTGCAAGATACATTAATGTCAGACTCCAGCCAGACTGACAGTTGAACTCATTAAAGGACAGGTATCTGATAAGATATTTGTACTGCAGATATTAGAAAAAATGTTTAATAGTAAAGAAAACCAGCTACCAGTTAAGAGCCGTGGTGGCGCAGTTGTTAGAATGCAGTACGGCAGGCTAACTCACTGCTCAGTCCAGGAGTTCAATTCTAAGTGGCTCAAGGTTGACTCAGCCTTTCATCCTTCCAAGGTTGGTAAAATGAGGACCCAGATTCTTGGAGGGCAATAGGCTGATCTGTAAACTGCTTAGAAAGGGCTGTAAAGCACTGTGAAGTGGTATATAAGTCTAAGTGCTATTGCTATTACTACTGCAAACTCTACAATTCAAGTAAAATTGTAAATATAGTAAAATTCTATATTATATTGGACTGAGAGACAATTATTTCACCACAGAAGTGGATGACAATTGGATTATTATTATGAATTTCAATTTAATAGTTTACATTATATTTAATTCTGACTGGTTGTGCTACATTCAAAGTAATACATACTGTACATTTTTTGTGTCGAAAGGAAAGAAACTTGTACTGCATATAGACTTTTTAAGCTTGTATTAAATACGTTGCTCTAGAGGTGAAGAGTTCTGTTATCCCCATGGATTGCTCAGTATATGTCTGAATACCTGAAATTCCCATTACCTTTCACTGAGTGAGATGGTGTACATAGGGCAACAATTTTTTGAACCAAAGTATTACAAATGAACTAACTTACAGAATGCACCCAAATTCAGGAACCATGACTCCCATGGAATTGAAATTTGGTCAATTTTATAAAGCATTTTATGACACAAAACTTACTGTAAACAGTGCACGACATTATGCAAAATATCGTAAAGCATTTCCTGTGCTGATGTTTGACTCTGCTATAGAGTTCACCTGGGCTGTTTTCAAGGCAGATCCATCTCTGAATATATTCCAATTTTTCTAGCAAAGACAGCACATTAGAAGTTCTGTCACTGTTGAAGGCATTGAGGAATCTGATAATCTCTGAAGTGGGACACAAGTTATCTCTCTTTCCTGAAGTGAGAGCTGGGTTCAAACATCCTTTTAGATCTCCTCACCTGCTTTCCAGGCAGATGGTTTTTCTGCCTTTTTCCAGGACGAGATGGCAATAGCAATAGCAATTAGACTTATATACAGCTTTGCAATGCTTTACAGCCCTCTCTAAGTAGTTTAACAGCCTATTGTCCCCAACAATCTGGGTCCTCATTCTACCAACCTCAGAAGGATAGAAGGCTGAGTCAATCTTGAACCTGGGGAGATTCGAACTTGCAAATTGCAGGCAGCAGGCAGCAGAAGTAGCCTGCAGTACTGCATTCTAACCACTGTGCCAACATAGCTCTAGAATTGGCATTCCTCCAATGCCTTGTCAAGACAGGTCTGTCCCCTGACTACAGATAGTCACATTGCTACTAAAAAGTTCCAGTGGGAAGTATTACCTTATAGCAATAGCACTCAGACTTATATGCTGCTCCACAGTGCTTTACAGCAGTCTCTGAGCAGTTTACAGAGTCAGCATATTGCTCCTAACAATCTGGGTCCTCATTTTACCAATCTTAGAAGGATGGAAGGCTCAGTCAACCTTGAACCAGTCAGGATCAAACTCCAGGCTGTGGGCAATACTGCAATACTGCATTCTAACCACTGTGCCACCTATGATGCCATCCTTAGCTAGAACTGCAAGGTGAGGAACCAAATTGAGTGTGGATTGCTGGAGCTATTATTACATTAAATAATGAAAAACATGTGCCTTTCCTTTTGGCCAGTTTTTTTTTTTTTTTAATTAAGTAAGAGCAAGGACACCATGTTCCAACAGCAACAATTAATTTGAAATTCTCTTTCAATCAACTGAATTAGAACTAGCAGCAGAAGAAAAAAAAACAAGTTAATATTTCTTTGCCAAGCGCTAATCCGAACAATACACACCATCATTTTTTCTCTCTTTCTAACAAATAAGCCTTTTTATGCAGTCCTTGTGGCAACTGAACAACATTACTTAAGCACTGCAGAGAGGTGTCCTGCTTTCTCTCCCCCCCCCCTCCAAATACCAGTCAAGAAGGATGAGACAAGAAAAGAAATCCTTCATAGACTGATTTCCTTACCTTGCTTAAAGTCAAATCAAGCTTGTCTGATACATTTTTTTTTTCCTGGTGCCTTGCTGAAGCTTCTAACACCTCAATTACTAAATGACTTTTAAATGTTTCTGAGCTCTTTATTTAAATAAGTGTTTTAGTTAAACTGTTTGGAGTCAGGAGTATTACTTATTCATAGCTGTTGGCATGAATGCTATTTAGTTGCAGATGTTTGCTCCATTAATGAGTTTGCAGGAACATTTTCTCCACAGCAAACCAAAGGGAGTGATGGAAAGGAGGCTAGCATAACCAGCAGTGGGGCAGCCTTTGAAAGGAAGACTCTGAGAACAGGTGGCCCGTAAGGCGTGGTTGAGACAAGCATTAGTAAAATGAAGGAAAGCTAGAATTTCTGTTCTGCTCAAACTAACCTCAACTGCATTTTCAATAACAGGATTGAGAAAGTAAATTTTACCCTATTAAGGTGGAGAAAATGGGAATGGAACATTCTATCTTCGAGACCACCTTCTACCGCATAGCTCCCAGCAACTGGTAAGATCCCACGAAGTCGGTCTCCTCCGGGTCCCGTCAGCTAAACAATGTCGGCTGGCGGGCCCACGGGGGAGGGCCTTCTCTGTGGCTGCCCCGGTTCTCTTTAACCAATTACCTCCTGAGGTCCGGTCCGCCCCCACCCTATTGGCCTTCCGCAAAGCAGTGAAGACCTGGCTCTTCCAGCAGGCCTGGGGTCATTGATCTCGTTATAATGATCTTGCGAGACCCAGCCACGAATTGGAGTGCATATGTTTTAACGTTTTTTAAAGTTTTTAATGTTTTAATGTTTTTCTTTTTAACATTTTTATGGGATTTTTCACATTGTTTTATTCTTTGTTGTAAGCCGCCCAGAGTCCCTTGGGAGTTGGGCGGCATAGAAATGCGACAAAATAAATAAACAAACAAACAAACAAGCAAACAAACAAACAAACAAACAGGCTAATGTTACTTTCTTTGGAGTCTGCCTCCTAAACCCTACATCAGTCTGAATTTGTAAATAGCTGCCATTGCTAGAACTAAGCTGTCCCCCCTTAGACTACCAAAATGTTGGGTAATTCTCTGTTGAAATCTAGCTTGCAAATTCTCAGAAGTACTTCTGCTTTGTTATATTGTTCTCAGGGTGTTTAAGAATTTCATTTGATTTTCTCATGAAGTTGCAGTGAAAGTTGCAGTGCATTTTGTGCCTAAGGTGGAACTAGGTTATTTTTCAGTGGAAGAGATGGAGGATGTTACTGTTGGGGTTGATTTGGCTTAAGCATCCTTCCCCATTTACTAGCCTGGAAAAAGAAAACCCAGCAACAAGAGCCCTTTTTGAAACAAAGAAAGATTTGAATCAAATATCCATTCATCAGAGAAGGAGGAGAAGAGGAGGAAGAGGAATAATAGATAAATAGATAATATATAGATTTAAACATAGCATTAAATTGTGTAGCTCTAGAGTGAATGTCGGCAACGTGTGGCTCCCAAGCTGCATACAGCTGTTTTATCCCCCTGCTGTGGCTCCCTGCCGGCTGGCTGGCCCCACCCCTCACCTTCCCAGTCACTCCTCACATGGTCTGAGAAGCGCCGGAAGAAGCACCCATAAGATGAGAGGCAAATACAGGGGTGCTTCCCTCCCGCTCTGGAATATGGAGCGAGTCTCCATCTCCACCGTTGCCCTTACCTTCTCAGGCCACATGAGGAGTGACTAGGAGGGCGAGGGGCAGGACCAGCTGGCGGGCAGGGAGCCACAGCAGGGGGACAAAAGAGCTTCATTTATCTGGGAACCTGAAATGACTCTTGATTTAAATCATATGGTAAAAAGCACCCAAAGAAGAAGAAAGAACATCAGCAAAAAACAAAAAACCCAACAACCCAACTCTCGCCTGTTTTTGGAAATGGTTCAAGAGGCAACAAACACACGAGAGAAAAAGGGGGGAGAGAGAGGGAGGGAAAGAGAGATAGATTGATGAGAGAGAGAAATGAGAAAATGATGGAGAGAGAGAATGAAAGAGAGGAAAAACAGAAACAAATGAGAGAGAGAGAGAAGGGGAGAGAGAGGGGGAAAGGGACATAGAAATGAGAGAGCTGGAGGGAGAGAATGAGAGGGAAAAGGGAAATGAGAGAGAGAAGGGGAAAGAAAGAAAAGTAAGAAAGATAGAAAGAAAGAAAGAAAGAAAGAGAAAGAAAGAGAGGGAGAGGAAAAGAAAAACGAGAGAGAGAGAGAGAGAGAGAGAGAGAGAGAGAGAGAGAGAGACCCATTTCCCATAGAAAACACCTAGAGCCACAAAACCCGAGTAGGCGTGGCTGGGGGGGCGGTTATGTGACTGGGTGGGAGTGATGTTGAGTTGGCCATGCCCATCCAGGTTTTGTGTCTCCCGGTGTTTTTTTTTTTCTGTGGGAAACAGGTTCAAATGGCTCTTTGAGTGTTTAAGGTTGCAGACCCCTGTTCTAGAGTTAGCAGTATTTGAAATGGCTGCTTCCTGAGGTCTATTTTAATTACCATTCCTTTCTTCTTCATTTTTATGATGTCTTGGAATTGTATGAGCCTGAATTTCCATCAGAAAGGTAGAGTGTGTTTTAAACAAATCAGGTGTCATTGTCTATCACTGCTTTACATTAACAATCCCATATATGTATGTGAGGATGTATTCAGTGGGGCATACTGCCTGCTAAACATGAATAGGCAAAGGAAGGTATAGATGAATGTTTTTGTAAACACTCTAATAGCTGTTCATTATTGTGCAAAATGGCCACTGGTTCTTTATCACAGAGAGGCTTCCTCCAGGGTATGTAACAAAACATCACTTCATATAATGAAAGCAATGCCTCTTGTCTTTAAGGTAAATAAATATCAAAACCGCTTTATACCTATGCAGGTTTATTCAGTGTCTGAAATTCCTGAAGATACCTGGCTTTCTGTTGGTGTTCATGTGTTTTTGGTTTGATAAGGCCAGCTTAGAATGAGAGCATTCCTGGATTCCATGTATTATAATATTTTTATAATCAAACACAAATGATTTTGTGTGCATAAACAATGCCCATGTGGTGAATGGGCACTTACAGAGGAACTGAACTGCCATTTGAATCTTCAGATGTGACAGGAATCCCAGAGCTTGAACAATGGAGACCACTGAATGCCACTAGACAGCCCTGGTCTTTGCTGAACAATAAGTTCCATTGAATCTAGCAGGGTTTTCTATTAAGTAATATTGGAACAGGGGGGAGAGACATGAAAAATGGAAAATGATTTATTGTGAGTCCTAAACAAACAAACAAACATGTGGAGATGCTTGGCCAAACCATTTCAGGTGGGCCACAGGTCAGAAAAAAGAAAATATGTCGACTTCCGGTTTGCTGTTTGTTGCTGCCAGACGTTCCTTTGGGATCGTCAGCTTCCACTGCCTGTCAGAGCCGCCTTCACAACGGAATGGCGGCTCGAAAAAACTCCATTTCCATGAGGAAACGGAGATAGAGCCGGCAGGGGTGGGTAGAACTCTCTGCGGAGTCCCAAAAGTTTTTTTTTTACTTTTGGGACGGAGCGGATGAGATGCCCCGTATCCCCAGCCGCCGCTCCGGGCTTTGGGAGACCTCTGCTGATGCAGAGCCAGGCGTCAAAAGCAAGCCTGCAAATTTAACAGACTACTCAAAGAAAATGTGAGCTGGACCTGTAATATTGAACCGCAAGTATTTTACTGATTTTTTAAAAAAGAAATTACTTAAGAGAGAGGAGGAGAGGAAGGAGGAAGGAGGGGGAAAAAAAGCCTTTTAAAATGGCGTTGGTTGGAGGAGAGGCTTCCGTTTTCTATTACTACAATGTAGCGGAATAAATACCACTGGCTACATTTGTAGACAAAACTTCGCTCCTGTGTCTTTTTCTCTTTTTTTTTTTTCCCTTGGAGACCTGATATTGTTGTTGATTGGAAAGAAGTCCTTTTTTTTTTTTTCTTGCTTTTTTTTTTAACAAAGCCTGCCTGGGCGGAAACATGGCACTGAGACTCATAAAGTCAGATAAACAAGAAGGGGGGGGATCCCCCCACCAACAACTTAAAGGAACAAGTCTTAATTCTTCAGTCTCAGAAACCTGATTTTAATATAATAGAATTTTTTATAGAGGAGATTGAAAGAAGGGAGGAGATTGTGAATCAGCAATTTGAAAAATTTAAGCAGGAAATTAAAGAATTGGTGAAATCTAAGTTTGATTTTTTGGAGAAAAAATTCTCAAAAGTGGTTAATGGTTTTACAGGATTTATGATGCAGTTGGACACAAATACTAATGTACTAGAGTCTAAAATGGAAGAAATTCAAGATAAATTGGACAATAGAATTCAAAAAATTGAAAATGATTTGACAAACACTCAGGATAATAGCTTAGAAGAAAAATCTAAAATGGATGCTGATCAAAAGTATGGTAATGTAGAAAATCTGCAACAGAAGATTGAAAAAGAGATTTTAATGGTACAATATAATTTCACAGAATATGCGATAAGATTAAGAGGTTTGCAGGAAAATAATAGAGATGATTTAAGGAAAATATCTTCTGAATTTCTAGCTGGGATTCTAAAGGTTCAACCTGACGAAGTGTTTTGTAGGATCGACAGAGCTTATCGAATCAACTCCTGGATTGCTAAGCAAAGACAATTGCCTAGAGATGTGGTGATTTATTTTACAGATAAGGAAATTAGGAATAATATCGTTCAAAATTCCTTCAATTCTAATTTGCAATTGTATGGAAGAAAGATTTGGATTTACAAGGAACTCCCACCTAAGATACTGATGGAAAGGAAGAAATTTGGTTTTCTGGTGAATGAGTTAAAAAAGAGAAATATCTCCTACAGGTGGGACGCCCCAGTTGGTATTATATTTAGATACCAAGGAGAAAGATATCAGCTAAATACTGTTGAAAGAGCGGAAGAATTTTATCAAAATAGGTTGAAAATGAATTTAACATCTCCAGGTATAATACAGGATAAGCAGAAGGAGCCGGAAATAAAGGTAAAATTTCGAATTACAGAGACTGTACCAGATGAATTGCCTTTGGATTTATTGGATACCCCAGCTGGACTATCTACAAATTTGAGAGAAGAGGCATCTAATCTTAATGTGATGACTTATCAAGGCAAGGATAAACATGGAAACCAATTAGGGGATATACAAGGGATAAAAAAGAAATATGAGATACAAAAGCAAAACCAACAAGACCAATCTACAAAGCAGAATAAAAACCGACCAGATGATACATATTTTGTAAAAAGGGAACCAGGATGGAAACCAAACCCACAAAAAGAAAAGAAAAAAAGAAATAGGTGGCATAGAAATAGAAATTTCTAAATCAGGCAACAGTGAAGCCAGTGATTTTAAAATATGAACGATTATGTGTAAATACAGAAGAGGCGACGTATTGGTTAATATCATCCTGAGGTTTGTAGCAGATCTCTGCATGGCCGTAATCTGGGGACGTGAAACGAGCCTTAAACTGATGGATTTGAATTATCCATTTTGGAATTTCTTTTTGTGTTGATAAACATATTATATTATCTTGAATCACAAGGCAAGAGAATTATGCTGGGGCATGCAGAAGATCGGGTTGTTACCCACTACGATGATGGGAATTAATAATCCTGATGAAACCCACAATTATTACTATATGGAATATAATTATAATGTCACTCGGGTGGTTGTTTTTACTTTTATACATATAAGAAGATATTTACTACTGATGGGGGCAGATATGATTGAAGACCCTGAATAAACTGTTGCACCAGTGAGCTATGTTACCCGATTATGGATGTTGGTTCTACTAATCCAGTGGAAAGACCTCAAAGAAGATACTATATGGATTATAAATTTAAAGTCATTGTCTTTTCTTTTTTTTTATTTAGATATAATGGAAAATATAGACATATATTTTTAAGTAGTGTGGGCAGTGAATCAAAGATGTTAAGAAATGTTGTGTATGGCAATTTTGCATGATGGTGGGTGAATAAGCTAGTTAGTAGATTGACTAGTCTAAGAAAAGGGATTTTTAAGTGTTATACTTGGGGGAGTGGAGGAAATGGATAGAGTGGAATAAATGTTAAACTAGATTTTATGGGGAAGGCCGCTTTGAAATGTTATAGTAATATATATAGAAGATTAAATGTTAAAGTAGGACTTATCGTACAGTTTTAAAGTGGAGAAGTTATTCTACAATGTCATAGTATAATGTCTTTTTTTTTTCCTTTCTTTTCTCTTTTTTGATATGTATGGATAAAGGGGGATGTTATAATATTAATAATATTTTTAGTAAGTAAAGGTCAATATCTAGAGGAGGGAGTAAGTAATCTGTTATGAATTAGGTTTTTTTTTGTTATGAAGAAGTCACAGGGGGGATGGGTGGGGAGGGGGGGTTAGGGAGGGGGAGGGAGAGGGGAAAAAAGGGGGAAAAATTTGTATTTGAAAACTTTTTCAATAAAAAAAAAAAGAAAAAAGAAAATATGTCTTGTTGGGTTGAGATGTATTTCACCTAAAGCAAAATCTGGAGGGATTTGACAGGGCAAGAAAGGCACGGTCTACCTTCCTTCCACCCTTGTACAGCCTGGATATCAGCCCACCCTTCTTCCCTTCAACTATCATTGCTAATGTTCCAGCATGCTCACTTTTGCTTTTTCCAAGACCTCTCCCTCCCCCCTGCCTCTCTCTCTCATGACTATTTTTTACAGCAGTCATTAAGTGAACCAATAGTTCTCTATGGATGCAGTTTTGCTGAAAATTGGAAGTAGCCATAGTAATAGAACTCACTTACAGTATATACCGCTTCACCATGCTTTACAGCCCTCTCTAAGCAGTTTACAGAGTCAACATATTGCCCCCAACAATCTGAGATTCTCATTTTACCAACCTCAGAAGGATGGAAGACTGAGTCAACCTTGAGCCTGGTGAATTCGAACTGCCAAATTGCAGTCAGCCAGTAGTCAGCAGAAGTAGCCTGCAATACTGCATTGTAAACACTGTGCCAGCACAGCTCATAAATAAATGCTGGTTTTTTGCAAAACTATTATAAAACGTGGTCATGTGACTGCTGGGGTGAATCTGGATTGTAAATACCTCGGAGGTATGTCTGCAAGAACTTCAAATGGTCACTAAACAACTGATCATAAGTTGAGGACTATATGTATTTTTAAAATGGACTTTAATTTAAAAAAAAAAAATAGGTAGGGCAAAGACCTAATTCCATACTTTCTGTAAACTGATAACAAGCTACATAAATTCTTCCAATGTTGTTGAATTCTTGTTAACATCAGACCATTCAAACAGATTAATGGTAGAGTAATAGGAGCCACAATTCCAGATTTTCAAGTTGTCCATCCCTGGGTTTCAGAAGCCTTCTTCCCATCAGTTGATCTTGAGTTTTTCTAACATATTATTATTTATTACAACCTTCCTAGGTTTCTATTACAGCATATATTTTTATGTTACGGTTGTGTTCCTTTATGCTGCCTAGATTTCCTGTATCTGAGAGGAAGAATAAAAATATAATCAAATAAAACATTAAATTCTGTCTCTAAATCACAGATTTCCTGCCTCTGAAAAGAATGCGGCAACTCTTTTGGGTCCAGGCCCTGATTCACTCAAGGCAGTTTTGACATCAACTGCTCTCCCAGCTTTATTCTCAGTCTGCCAAGAGGACTTGTGTTGTAATGGAGGAAGTTGCCACCAGATTAATCTTCCTGATGGTGTGACCTCATTTCGATGTGACTGCGCTCTTCATTTCACTGGGCGTTTCTGTGAAAAAGGTAAATGTTTCTCTTTTGGCACCCAATTTGGCTTAGAATAGTGTTTCACCTATTTTTCAGATTAATTCCTAAGATTTTGACCTTTATATATTACTATCTGTATTAATACATAAATACAAACACAAAACACTCAGGTCAAAAATGTCTACAACATACTGGAAATTCACATGCCATCCCTTCTGCTCCTAAAACAGAAAGCATTTCTTAACAGAGAGAAAATATTATAGAAAATATATAGAATATTATGTAAACATCATTACCATGTTTTATAAGATTTCTAAAAGACTTTGGAATATTTAATTTTTAATAGAGCTTGGCTCATTATTCTTATGCATGTTTGACAAAACTGTCCCCAGCTTACTTTGTTTACTATATCTTGTTCTATTACAGAATTTGTACATGAATGTGGGGGAAATTTGTGTGTGTCAGCATGAAAAGAAAGTATGTTGTTTGTTTGTTATGTTGGAAGTGTCTATCTCTTTCTTGAATCTCATTAAGAAGCGCACATGGGGTAAATGTGACTGCTTATACAATTTTGTCCTAAGTGTTTGCCTTATACTCACATACTGTATATCAGGGCTGTCAAACTCCTGGCCCGTGGACCGGATGCGTCATGAGCTGAGCATGCCCACGCCTGGTTTAGCGAAGGGGGGAAAGCCCCAATATATCACATGACAACGCCGTGACGATGTGAGTTTGACACCCCTACTGTATATCATTGAGTTGGGGAAAAAGAGTTATACAGCAAGCAATATTTTCTGAGAAATTAGAAAGTAGTTTGGGGATTTTTTTTTTATTCTTATGATATTTTGGGATTAACAGGCTTCCTCATCTCTGTTTAGGAACTAACGAAAAATATTGATTGGTTGACAGAGATGGATGACTGATAGATGACTGTTGAGAGGGCGGAGTGGGAGGGAGAAGGAGACAGATGATAGATAGATAAATAGATAGATAGATAGATAGATAGATAGATGGATGGATGGATGGATGGATGGATGGATGGATGGATGGATGGATGGATGGATGGATGGATGGATAGATATTGTAGTTAGATAGATAGATGATAGATAGATAGATAGATAGATAGATAGATAGATAGATAGATAGATAGATAGATAGATAGATAGATAGATAGATAGATAATGATGATAGATGGATGGATGGATGGATGGATGGAGAGAGAGAGAGAGAGAGAGAGAGAGAGAGAGAGCTAGATGATAGAGATAGATGGATGGATGGATGGATGGATAGATAGATAGATAGACAGACAGACAGACAGACAGACAGACAGACAGACAGACAGACAGACAGACAGACAGATATAATCAAGATTATAAGTTTCTATATCAGGAAACTGTTTCCATCATAACTAAGGAGACGCTTATGGAAAGCCCAGAAACAGAACTTGTGTGCAGTAACTTTCTTCCCTTCTGGTTCTCCAATAACTTTTCTTCAACCACTTCATGAAAAACAATTTGCTTAACAAATTCTTTCCAAGGAAAAGGCAAGGATTCCAAGGAGAATTCCAAGGATATTGCCATGAATAGTGTGTGACAGTCTTGTACCTTAGTTATGGGGGTGGGGGGCAAGGATATATGTAAAGGTTCCATACTTTACTGTGCAATAATGTTTTCTGTGGCTTTGGACTTTCCTGGTTGCTCCTACTTCCATTAAAGCACAAGACAAGAGATTGTAAGAAAACTTCCTTTACTGGTTTTTTAGTATCACTGTTTGTCATAGATAAGGAGGGGACCTACTCTTGAGAAATTATTGGAGAATCTCTCCAAAACTTTAACCTTAGACTGTCTACTGTCAACCTCACCCCATTCCTAAGAGGTCTTTAAGGGGCATGCATAAGCACACCAGCATGCCTACCATCCCTGTCCTAATATTCCCTTTTATTTATATCTATACGTGAGACCTTAGGACTCCATAAGTTCACTTCAACTTCATGTTGCCCCATTTGTAGGCCCAAGTTCAATGTAGCCTCCACAAAGGAGTACAAATTGAACAAAGAAGCTCCTATTATAAGTACTTTGCTTATATATGTGGTAAAAGCAGTTTTATCTCTTTAATCCTGTCTTGCAGGAGAAGGAAATGCTATATCTTTCAATAATTTGGGGATGATTAAGATGGGTGTGTGTGTGTCAGAAATCTACTAATGATTTACAGTAAGGAAATTATTTTTATTTATTCCTGAATAAATAGCAAAGCCTTCCATACTATTCATGTGTCACTCTCTCCTTGCTATTATTTAAATGGTTACATGGTTAAACATGCCTTTTCCAATGGTATGAAACAAAATTACTTAAGTTTTCTGTCCACATTGAGTTATCATGAGCAAACAGGATTTAATAACTTTGGACCTTAAAACAAATGAAATTCGCAGTTATCCTTATGGAAGATATAAACCTTCTAAACCAAATCCGTCAATATCTATTGTTTTCTGTATATTCAGTTGTAAACATTTTATCCACTTAGTTCCCATAAACTTGCATTTCTTCGATATGTTTGGTGCTTCAATTAAATGACTCTGAGCAGCAAAAATACATTCCCTTTATTGATGCTGGATAATATCCATTACAATTATTGAGAATTACTAGTGTGTAGCAAAATGAAAGAGTATCCATATTATAATTAAACTCTAATACCCTTCTAATAGACTTTCTATTGTATGAAATAAGGACATGGCAACCAGAGCCAAAAATGCACTTGCCAGATTGTCAATATATCTGAAACTAATAGAAACCAAGCTGGCAAAGCAGACCAAAAGTAGGTCATTATATTGTATGTGAATCCAATAAATGACTAGGCTAGAAATGATTGGTCCTAGTTAATGAGGCCTCAGCTTTCAGAAAGTATTAATTTTTAAAATCCCTTTCCCATGTTTGTGATAGATTAAATAGCATTTGTGTGTTTCAAATTGCAGTGGGTGAAGAACTGATCTGTGGGATTACATTTTACACAATGGTGTAATAAGTACCCGGATGTTAGGGACGTGTGCCAGAGAATAGAAAGGGGCATTTAAGATTTGGTTGTAACTAGCTTTTCTTGAAAAACTAGATTTTGAAAAGCAATTAAGAGTTTCAACACCCTATCTCTGAAGTGTCCAGTCTATTTTATATTCATATATATTCAGTCTATATTCTTGCTATAAATATGGCTTGTCTAGATTCTTCTTCCCATAGGGAATTAATTCCCTAAATGCCTCTAAAGCAGGGGTGTCAAACTCGCGGCCTGCAGGTCGGATGCGTCACATGCTGGCCATGCCCTCGCCCGGTTTAGCGAAGGGGAAAAAAGTCATGACACATCATGTGACGACGCTATGATGACGTGAGTTTGACACCCCTGCTCTAAAGAAATTAATTTATGAAACCTCAGAAAATCATAGCACTAAACTACACTAAATTGGACTGTGTTTATTTGATTGACACTAGACTATACTGTAAAGTGTAAAGATGATGACCTTGACAGGTCATTTGTGTTTATTTGCTCACCACTACATTGTACTGGACACAGGTACAATGTGAGGATGGCTTTGACAAAGAGAGGGAAGAACAAAAAGAGAAATATTAAGTCCAAATAATGGGGTAGAATTATAAAAATTAGAAAAACATTTCAGATAGACACTCCCACTGGAATATAAAAGACGAGGGGAAGCCCTATCAGACTTCCAAGGTAATGTTATTATAGCCAACAAAAATTAAATTAAATTAAATTAAATTAATTTAAATTAAATAAATCTTGCTTTAAATTAAATTAAAGCAAAACAAAACAAAACAAAGGAGAATATTTGTACCTCAGGGTTGAAATGAGGGACCCTTGGTGTTCTCTGAGTTTGCTTGTTTTCTTGCAGACATTGCATTACCCCAGGGGTGTCAAACTGGCGGCCCACAGGCCAGATGTGTCACATGCAGGCCACACCCACCCCAGTTCCGCAAAGGGAAAAAACATTGCGATACGTCACAGGATGGCAATGTGACACTGCGAGTTTGATACCTGTGCATTACCCTAACTAAGTAACATAATCAGTGCTAGATAAAAGTGCTAGGCAACATCATCTAGCACTGATGATGTTACCTGGTTAGGGTAATGAAACGTCTACAAGAAAACAAGCAAGTTCAGAGAGCACCGAGGACCTCTCACTATAGTCAATCTATAAAGTATTTTTTAGTCTTCCATGTAGCCTTTTTTTTTTTTTAATCTGATCTGCCTGGTAGGGTTGATAATACTAGGAACTTCTTCTGAGTTTGTTTAAGCTCCCCATACCCTGGGGTGCACATTTCAGTCCCATTGTATGGGAACCTCTTCCTTTACTGGTGCTTCTTGAGTGATTGTATGATGAAGCCTTAGTGGCGCAGCAGACTAAAGCACTGTTAAGTAACACCAGCTGCCTGCAATTACTGCAAGTTCAAATCTCACCAGGCTCAAGGTTGACTCAGCCTTCCATCCTTTCGAGGTAGGTAAAATGAGGACCCGGTTTGTGGGGGCAATAAGCTGACTTTGTATAAAAAAGAACACCGCTTAGGAGGGGCCAAAAGCCCTACTAAGAAGGTATATACAAAAATATGAAGGTTATTGCTTAATGCACGGTAAGCGGCCCAGAGTCTCTGGAAAAGGGTGGGATATAAATCGAACCGATAAATAAATAAATAAATAAATAAATAAATAAATAAATAAATACATAAATAAATACATACATACATACATACATACATACATACATACATACATACATACATAAATAAATAAGCAATATCACATATGACAATGTGGAGCTTCCAGCTTTGGGTTACAAAAACCCAGATGATCGCCAGAAATCACAGAAAGGAAAGGAATATCTAACTTTTGGGGTCATTTGCTGGTCATTTGGATTTTTCCACTCCCAAAATGCCATCCAGTTTTGTGAATATTTCTTCTGAGAAAAAAAAAAATCTAGAAAAATAGGATGCTAGATCTGAAAATCACCTGCTAATTCGGATGGTAAAATGACCTGGATTTTGAACAATCTTCACATCCCAAGTATGTATGTATGTATATATGTAGCCATAAACCCACTCTGTGGTTTATGGCTACAGTATCAGTATCAATTGTAGTTTAGTTTAAACTATGGTTAAAGAAACAGTGACTTAGCAGAACATGCAAGTCAGGTTATATTGTGATTATCTTTAAGTGGGCAGCTTCTCACACCACAACATTCAAATAGATCTCATTTTACATTCTTTTTGTGGTTTAAGTATATTCATAGGGACCAACTGACCTTTGTAACCTATTAGCTTCCTAATTAGATATTAGGAATTAGATCATTGTAACCTATTAGATAATGTAACCAATATCCAGTAAGTTATGGAGCTTCTTCCCCAAGATGCTTCAGAAAATTTTGGAAAGAAAAACAAGGTCCAGATTGTTAACAATTTCAGATATTTATAAGAAATGAAACAGTATGTGAAAAATCTAATTATGATTTCTG
Organism: Pantherophis guttatus; assembly: GCF_059756535.1. NCBI lineage: Eukaryota > Metazoa > Chordata > Lepidosauria > Squamata > Colubridae > Pantherophis > Pantherophis guttatus. The sequence continues at coordinate 225,710,929 of NC_142063.1, read as the reverse complement.
TAATTGGGCAAACTCAAAATGAACTCCCATAACTTCAAATCCTATAATTCTCTTATTAGTTGGGGAATACAAGAATCATCTCCAACCTGTTGGGCACCAACTTGGGAAAAAAAGCTGGCTGCAATATAGCAGTCTTCATTCTTTGGCTTCCTTTTAGAAAGCAAAACATGATTTCATTTCAAATTTACTTTTGAGAGTATAGGAAATATAGAGTTCCTTTTATTTTTCTCCTTTCAAAAAAGCCATCTTGGTAGTTTTCAGCTTATCAGAAAACTTATCATTGCTAATTAGGAATGGACACTTGGGATATATATATAAAAAATCTTTCTGCTTTTACAATGGAGATTGAAAAATGTAATTCACTTAATAACCTCCTTCTGCTCATCAGAGTTAAATGATTTGGAAATAAATACTATCCTTGGCTTTCTGTTTATTGTTTTACATGCTGTAACAGCTTGTCTGGTCCCTAAAGAGAAAATATCTTTGGTCTAAAGTGTAATACTGATATTCATTTGCATGCACGAGTCCCTTCCCCCCCTCCCCCCCAATCCACTTCAGAGAAATCTCAGAAAGTAGCAGATGGTGTAAATAAGATTAAACACCAAGACATCTTCAGGATTTTGGTATTATTATTATTCCATATCAAAGGGGGAACGCGATTCTAAAAGTCTACCCTCCTGCACTTTGGATGGTCAGGTTTAACATCAGAGGCTGGCCTCATGTGGTGGTGATGGTATTTCAGGAATGGAAATAGTGTGAAAAAGTCCATGTTCTGTGCTACTTTGTCACATTTGTATTTGTGAATGATTAACTGCTGAACTGGATTTTTTCCCCCATTCAGACAAGAGTTAAGATGTGTCAATGAGTTTATTGCTGCTGTAGTCCATTTCCCCATAGAGTATTGGCAGGGTTTGCAAAATACACAAGCCATGGTTTACTTAATCATAGCCTATTGGCCCAGTTAGCTGTGTTTGCGCATGCACCATTTATTTATTTATTTATTTATTTATTTATTTATTTATTTATTTATTTATTTATTTATTTATTTATTTTTATTCATTTATTTGTGGAGGTTATATCGCCGCCTATTTGCACATGGCAACTCAAGGCAGCTTACAGAATATTTAGTTTAGTTTAGTTTAGTTTATTTGATTTGTATACCGCCCTACTCCCGAAGGACTCAGGGCGGTGAACAGCCAAACAATAAAATACATAGATACAAAAAAATTAAAAACCAGATAAAATCAAATTAAATCATTTTGGCCCAGACAGATTAAAACACCCCAATAATTTAAAAACAGATTAAAATTTACATATTTAAAAAAGGGAAGAGATTAGGCCAAGCCCGCCTGATGGAATAAAAAGGTCTTCACAGCGCAGCGGAAGGTGCGCAGATCCAGGATCCTCTGTATCTCTGGGGGGAGCTCATTCCAGATGGTAGGTGCCCCCACAGAGAAGGCTCTCCCCCTAAGGGTCGCCAGCCGACACTGTTTGGCTGACGGCACCCGGAGGAGTCCCTCTCTATGAGAGCGTACTGGCCGGTGGGAGGCTATTGGTGGTAGTAGGCGGTCCCGTAGATAAATATAAAACCTCATATAAAAACAATAAAACTGATAAAAGAAGATCATATAATAAATAAATATAATAAAATCACACACACCCCACCCCAGCAACAGCACCTCACACGAGCCATTTAATGGGCTCCATCCTGTTCTGGGTTCCCACTAAATCTTCAGCTGGCCAGATGATCTGAGCTCAACTCTCCAAGCCAACCCCAGAGTACCTTGGCACTGGCCCAGATTGTGAATCAAAATCTGTAGCCCTATCAGTTGGGCTGTGCTATTTAAAAGGTGTTCTAAAGATTCTCCATCGAACAGTTTCTCATTTTTTGGCAAGACGGGACTGGAATTATCCCCCAACATCTTGCCATATTAAAGCTGTTCCAATATGCAGAATGACTTTATTTAAGCAAGGCAGCTGCAAGGTGAGCAGACATAGGGAGTTCATGTGTATGTAGATTGGGCCTTCTTGACTGGCATATAAAACTGTTATGCTAAGAAGCTGCTTTCTTTTGTGCTCTGGGTTGTGCTTCTTGCCCCTTCTACACAACTCGCTTTGCCTTTGATGGTTGCATGTAGGCAGATGGATGCCTGCTACAGTAAAGTTCAATGTGACAGATTTCATTTATCAATGCTGGTGCTGCAGGGGAAAGCATACATGAGTGATTATTAATTGTCGGATTAACATTTTTAAACAGGTGCAATGTTTTTAGGGTATTTTTTTTTTCCTGGAACAGGCCTATTTAAATGCTATAAATCAAGCTTGGGGAAGTGTTTGCATGCTTTCTTATCTACAGCTATTAGGGATTCACCCAAAATATTAACTCCTTGCTCAGACCTAAATTTTCTTCCTTTTAAGGTTGTAAACTACCCAGAGTCTTGTGGTGTCAGGCAGCCTCTAAATGTTGTGGTGATGATAATGATGATGATGATGATGATGATGATGATGATGATGATGATGATGACGATGATGATATCCATTCAATTGTGCCTGACTCATCAATAAATAATATGGGAATTAATTGCTTCAGATATTTAGATGGTGACTGAGAAGTATATTTAATATAAAAGCATTTTGCAGATTTAATGAATAACTCTGTTCATTCTAAAACACTTGAATGAAATAAAGAGGTCAACCTCTTGTTAAAATACTTCAGGATTACATTATTCATTTTGTAGATAATTCTGTATCCAATTCTTTATAAATAAGTCCCAGTGAACCCGGTGGAGTGAGTCTTGAGTAAACCATGTACCACATTTATACTCTATCCAAGTCCAGTAGGAATTAGAAAGCATATGGTTGCAATCTTATGTAACTTACACCAGGAATAAATGAGTCTGAAATTTATTTCAAGTAGACTTAACGATATGATTAAGATAGGGAAATCTGGAATAGGCCCTGTTCCAAATTCCCCTCCATTACTGGGCATTTGGGCTTCCCAAATAAATAATACAATAACATTTTTTAAAAATATAAAAATCTATGTGTTGAATTCTAGTAAAGCTAAGGGAGTTTGGAAAGAGTTTTTAGGGGAAGCCCAATGCTGACATCTTTTGTTTATGTCAGAGGTCTTCAAACTTGGCAGCTTTAAGACTTGTGGACTTCAACTCCCAGAATTCTCCAGCCAAGTCTTAAAGCTGCCAAGTTTGGGGACCCCTGGTTTATGTGATTATTTCAGTTATCTGAAGTGTCCCGATCTAAATCCTCTGTCACTGTAAATTTCTAGTGCCTTGTGAAGGAAGGGCTGAGGATAGTTTTGCTGATTATTATTTTTTCTTGGTCCTGATATTAATTTTTGTAGGTGTTCCTGGCTGAAGTTGTACTCTTTTGCTTTAATTTTCTAATTTTAGTCTATTCACTACCATCTTCTGCTTTTAACTATTTTATATGCTTGCTAAGAGTTGACACTGACTTAGAAACATAGAAAACTGATGGCAGGAAAAGACCCAGTGGTCCATCAAATCTGCCCTTTAATTTAACTCTCAATCAATCAATCAATCAATCACTGTTTTCCCTTCATTTTTTCTTCTTCTTCATTTCTTACAACAAATGATCTGGTAAAGAATTAGAAAGGGAATCCTGAACAGTACATTTGGAGACAGCCCGGATGCTTCATGCAAAAGTTTGATCCTGCTTATGGATATTTCTGTGCCCATTCGGGTGGAACATCTGTGGTCTCTGGATGTTGCTTCATCATAGTTCTCACCCTTAGCTCTACAGTATTGACTGGGAAATACATATAACTGTTTAGAAGCATCCAAAGAGCCTTAAGTCTGGTATGGTCTGTTTTGACTGTTTAGTCTGAACAAAAAGTAGAATATTTTAATTTGATGCCACATCTTCTGTTGTTTCTCACCATTAGCAATGCTGGCTGGGACTGTTGGAATCTACAGTTCAGCAACAAATCAAAGGACTACATTGTAGGAGAAAAGGTAGATTTTTTTTTCTTGAACTTCTATACCGCCCTTCTCCCAAAGGACTCAGGGTGGTGTACAGCCATATTAAAACACATATAAACCACAAAATTTAAGAACAATTTAAAAACAAATATATAAAATTTGGCCCACGAAATTAAAAACTAAAAACACCCAATTTAAAAATTCCTATTAGGCCAGCCTGGCTTGTTGGAATAAAAGAGTCTTCAGGGCGCGGCGAAAGGTATGCAGGTCGGGGATCATATGAACCTCTAGGGGCAACCCTTCGTATGATCATATGAACCTCTAGGGGCAACCCTTCCAGAGGGCTGGTACCCCCACAGAGAAGGCTCTCCCCCTGGGTGTTGCCAGTCGACATTGTTTGGCCAACGGCACCCTGAGGAGCCCCTCTCTGTGGGAGCATATTGGCCAGTGGGAGGCTATCGGCGGCAGAAGGCGATCTCGTATATACCCTGGTCCTAAGCCATGGAGCGCTTTAAAGGTGGTAACCAACACCTTGAATCTCACCCGGAAGACCACTGGGAGCCAGTGCAGTTTGCGCAGGAGAGGTGTTACATGGGTCGCCTCCATAATCACCCGCGCAGCCGCATTCTGGACCAGTTGGAGCCTCTGAGTGCTCTTCAAGGGGAGCCCCATGTAGAGAGCATTATAGTAGTCCAGACGGGACATGATGAGGGCATGAGTGACCGTGCGCAGGGCATCCCGGTCCAGAAAGGGATGCAACTGGCGTATCAAGTGAACCTGATAAAAAGCTCCCCTGGCCACGGCCGTCATATGATCTTCCAAAGACAGCCGTGCATCCAGAAGAACACCCAAGTTGCGAGCCCTCTCTGAGGGGCCAAGACCTTGCCCCCAATACTCAGCGATGGAACCAGCTGACTATACCGGGACGCCGGGAGCCACAGCCACTCAGTCTTGGAAGGGTTGAGTCTGAGCTTGTTTTTCCCCATCCAGATCTGCACGGCCTCCAGGCACTGGGACATCACGTCAAGGGCATCATTGGGATGGTCCGATTTCAGAGATTACTCTCTGAAATAGCAAAATATATTAAAGGCAGGGGTGAAATGCTCCTGGTTTGGACTGGATCACCCAATCCGGTAGTGATGGAGGCAGGTGGTTCGGACAACCGGTAGCAAAAATCCCTGCCCCCCAACCCCCATGCCCAGCTGAGCCTCACAATCATCAGAGGCTTTTTTTAACTTTTAAAAGCATTTTTTCTACAACCTCTTCGGCCGAAAAAATGTTTTTAAAAGTATTAAAAAAAAGCCTCTGATGATTGCGCGGCTCAGCTGGGATCATCAAAGGCTTTTAAAAGAAAAAAAACCCTTTTTTCTTTTAAATGCCTCTGACGATCCAAGCTGAGTTGCCTGATCAGCAGAGACTTTTTTTCTTTTAAATGCCTCTAACGATCAGGCAACTCTGCTTGGATCGTCAGAGGCATTTAAAAGAAAAAAAGGGTTTTTTTCTTTTAAATGCCTCTGATAATCCAAGCTGAGTTGCCTGATCATCAGAGGCATTTAAAAGAAAAAAAGTCTCTGCCGATCAGGCAACTCAGCTGGGATCGTCAGAGGCTTTTGAAAGCATTTTTTACAACCTGTTCACCGAAGAGGTTGTAGAAAAAATGGTTTTAAAAGTAAAAAAAAAAAAATTGGCCACGCCCACCCAGTCATATTACCCCCCCCACCAAGCCATGCCCACAGAACCGGTAGTAACAAATTTTAGATTTCACCACTGATTAAAGGCTGAGAAATTGTGATGCCAGAATGAAATAATGACTCTATCAGCCTGGCAGAATAAGCACCAAAATAATCTGAAACACAGATTTAGAGGAGTATTATGCAAAAGCAGAATGATTCAGTGGTGTAAAGATATGCCTGTGTAGCAGTGGTGGGTTGCCCCCGGTTCGAACTGGTTTGCAAGAACTGGTAGTAAAACCGGTGGGAGGCCCCATCCACCGCCCCAGATGTCATCATCAGTGATCTGCACATGCGCAGAAATAAGGCGCATGCGCTCGCTTCACTCGCACATGTGCGCAATCCCCATTGCGAACTGATAGTAAAGGTAAGTAGAACCCATCCCTGCTGTGTAGGGGGTCTAAGAGGAAAGCTGTTTAAAGAAACCCATGTCACTTTTAAGAGTTAAAATACTTTTTAGCGTTTTAAGTACCATCTGAATCATTGAAATATATCTTTACAAACAGTTGCATAAGTCAAAATAAGAATCCCAAAAGATGAGTGAATGTGGGCATTGTTGCCTTTAATATAACATTGAAATTACCAACACATTTCAAAATTTAGAATGAGCACCAATAGAAGAAGTAGCAGAACAAATAGCGGCCATGGGAGCATGCACTGAGTTCTTACAAATTTATTCATTTGTTGATTTATTTAACCTTTTAAAAAGGAAGTCCCTTGGCTTTATATAGGCTTTGGGAAAGCAATAAGCCCAGATGATAAAGAGATATCTTGCTAGTTACTAAATGATCCCAGCTCTTTGGAGTCTGGCTTAAACTGAAAAGGCTATTCTGTATAAGGACAAATTAAGATCACGTTATAAATTATATATTTTCCTGTTCACGTTTTGGCTATTATTACTCCTCTTGCTGTTCCAGTACTTCTTGTAAGTAGCACACAGGGACACTTACGTATTCCAGCAAACCTTCTTTGATACCGTATGACATAACAAAAATGCACTGTTAGCTTTTTTTTCCTTGTACCTGCTTTCTAAACAGTTTTAAGATTCATAATGATATTTTCATGATCTCCATCCTGAATTTTGATATTAATTTATTCTCAACTACCTCTACTGAGTTTTGTTCCTGACACTTACTTAGATCTTCATCAACACGGCTTCTTTTATTTGTTGCATAGAACAAATTCAGGAAACCTGAGAGCCGGAATGTTATCCACTTAGTGTATACAGCCAATTGCTACATAAATAATTTAAAAGGGAAAAAAATATTTGCAAATATCAGAACAATTGTTGGCATACTTGCCACAAATAGGCACTCTCGAGGTCTTTAGTTAAGGAAGAAGGAGTTTTCAGACAAATTCTTCATGCAAGGAATAAAAGACTTAACCAATTGAAAGACATTTCTGTTTACTTGTTTGTTTGTTTGTTTATCAACTTTTTTTACTGCCCATCTCACTGTGAGGTGATTATTTTTCAATTAGTATTTGTTAACTAAACTAAACCAATCAAAGCTACCTATGTGATTTAGGTCTGTAGTTGACTACTTTTTTAACGAAATAATGATCATTTATTCAATGTACAAATATAATCAAAATCATAAGGAAAAAATAGAAAAAACCAAGTTGTAAATACAGTTGAGCTTACAAGCACTGTAAAATTGATCTCCAAATATTGAACATGACACTGATATAAATCTACATATCAAAATATATCAATTTGACAAATTGAATTACTTTTAAAATAGACCAATAGTAGAATGAGATTACTGTATTTACTAGATACGACTAGATAACTATAATTTATAAATTATAAATGGAGAAAAAACAATCAATTCTGTCTGACTGAAAAATGTAATCTAGAAAATCAGAAAAAACATAAGGAAAATTTAAATGTTACAATATTATGATAGAAGAAACATAAATCATGAATGTAGTTCAGCCCTGTTTGTAAGATTATAATCCATAAATAGTTTGAGTTGAATTCTATGTCTCTGCATGTGTCAACTACTGTTCAGTGATCACTAGAGTCTTATACAGTATTTTCATATTTTTTTCTTCTCTACCAAAGTGCTTCAGATACAATGAAGATGGAAAGAAAAGTGTTCAGGAACTATAAATTGTTAGGAAAATCATAAGACAGAGTTGCCCTATCTGGGAGGTGGGTGGCATGTAAATTTAATAAATAAGAATGGTAAAAAAGCAGAATACCAAAGGTCATCACATCTGAAGTATTTGCTTTTCACATACATGAAATTAGTGCTGAAAATGTTTTCTTGGTTCCTGAGAACCAAATAATAATACAACAATAATTTCCTAATAATACAATAATTTACTTTCAGTGTCTAACATACAGTGCATTGTCTAAGTGACCATTAAAGAATTGTGGACTTCAGCAGCTCAGTATTTTACCCTTCCTTCCTTCCTTCCTTCCTTCCTTCCTTCCTTCCTTCCTTCCTTCCTTCCTTCCTTCCTTCCTTCCTTCCTTCCTTCCTTCTTGGTTTGCCATATCTGGATTGGCAAATTTGCTTGAGCAAACCTTACACTGTAAACTGATTAAGGGCATACAACATTTAAGTTCCCATCTTCAAATGTTTGTAATGCTCATGCAGATATAGCATAACTGTGGTACCACCTTGATACCGATGAGAGCCAGAAACTCAAAAAATCAGTATGAATAAATTTAATTAGAAAAGGAAACTAGTCACTGATGACAATACAGTTTTTTTAAATTTGCATTTAGAAGGAAAGATTTTGTTATCCACATGATGGCAAGAATTTAGCAAAAATTTCTGACCTGGGACTTTGAAGCAATGGAGTCAAAAGAAAATGCATATTATTATTATAGTTCATTGCACAACCAGCCAGATGTTTAGACCAAATTTGGCATTTTAATCCACCTATCAAGTCCTTCCCAAAGACATGAAATCAGCAGATGTTCTTGTTTGATGATATTAATAGTATTATTACTATTATTTTTATTACTAGTATTACTATATTATAGTTTGTCATACAGTCAGCCAGATGTTCAAACCGGAAGTGGCATTTTTGTCCGCCTACTGAGTCCTTCCCAAGGACCTAGGGTAAGCAGATGTAGACATTTGATGGTGTTACAGATAGTTCGTTGCATTGTCAAACAAATGTTTAGACTGGATTTGGCATTTCTGTCCACCTATCAAGTTCCATTATTATCAGGGGTGAAATCCAGCGGGTTTTGACAGGTTCTGGAGAACCGGTAGCGGAAATTTTGAGTAGTTCGGAAAACCGGCAAATGCCACCTCTGGCTGGCCCCAGAGTGGAATGGGAATGGAGATTTTGCAATGTCTTTCCCCCAGGAGTGGGGAAGGAATGGAGATTTGGCAGTATCCTTCCCCTGGAGTGGGGTGGGCATGGAGATTTTGCAGTATCCTTCCCCTGCCACACCCACCAAGCCACGCCCACATAATCGGTATGGAAAAAAATTAGATTTCACCCCTATTATCATTTAAAAAACCACATTTGAATGCATGGAAGATTCATCTTTTTCCTCCTCCTCCCCCCACTTTAAAAATCTCTTTACACAGCTGAATATTGAAGATCTGCTCCACTTGCAATGTTGCCATGCTTGGGAGATGGAAAAGGAGGACCAAGTGCTGTGGTAATCAAAGAGTGTTTAGGTTGGCTGAGCACATTCTAACAAATGCTGCCTTAAGTGGAAACACGTTACTACAGTCAAAAATTGACAGTTTGGGATTGAAGTAATCCAATTATTTGAGAGGGCAGAGGGAGAACAGGATAGTTATATTAGCTGGAGAAGATTCTTTCCTCCTCCAGGTAAGTATGCTAATTTTTTTAAAAAACTGGTTTGTTAATAGAGCCAGTGACCTACTCACTTTCCAACTCTGGAGCAATTTATAATTTAAAACATATCCAGTTCTGCAACCTTTACAGAAATAACAACGATACCAGAATTTTTCACCCTCATATAGATATTGAGAATCTCCAGAGAAAGAGATATTTCTTTACTTTGCACTGATTGTGCAATGAACCATTTCACACTAAGATGAAAGACTGTTCAATATATTGTCATTTCCTATCCCCCCATGTTAATCCTAATTTGATGATAATAAATTCATCTGCAGAAATGTTAATACACGTTTGCAAACTGAATGGTAGCATGGTCACTACCTTTGTTTCTGAGATTGGGTCATTTGTTGTTGTTGTTTTTTTTCTATGGGAAATGTCACATTATAAAATATGAATATAATTTTTGGAGCATCTGCATACAAACCCTAACCAAATGATGCCCCAGAGTTAGCTTTCCTCCATAGCAGGGGTGTCAAATTTAAGGCTCGCAGGTCGGATCCAGTCCATGGAGTGCTTAGATCTGGCCCATGGGGCTTGTCAGATGTAAATGCCTTATTCCCTAATGTGTAAATAATGTATATATGGGATATCAGGGGTTAACTTATTCTTTGTTTCCTAATGTATTCATAATTCACCACTCCTACTCTTGGCTCCACCCTTTGTATATATAAGGAGCCACCTTCGCCATTTTCCTTGCTTCTATCTGTGAATATTCAGTGAATATAGAATGCCTACTATAATTAAAGAGAAATATATTTGAATCTCTAACTCTAAATATTATTATTGAGTCTGATCCTAAAAATATTGCAACAAACTGGTAGCAGAGGATGGTTAATTGACTCAATAAATACCTAAAAATGTCTAAGAAAGATAGGCCCAACACCAGGGCCTACAGCAAAGAAATAGAAACTGAACAAGAAATAATCAACGAATCCACAAACGCGATTTCGAGAGAATCCGAAGAATATACCACTGAAGAAGAAGAACTAATAAATGAAAATGATGGCCAGGAAGAAATCGAAATAGAAAACAACGAACTCAGGTCAGAGATACTAAAGATTTTAAAAAGCCAGAAGAATGATGAAAGCCTCATCGCGAACCTCCAAGAAATGCTGAAGAACAGCGGAGCAGCGAGAGAGAAAAACATCGCTAAAGAGAAACCCAAAGACCAAAAAACTGTGAGTGATGTGACTACAGAGAGAGTCGTTATGAAAAAGAAAAGATGTGATCCCGCGCGAAATTTTGAATGGCAGCCATCTTGGTTTCAACAAGCCTCCAAAGTGAGCGAAGCAGAGCCAATCAAAATGCTCAGTTCAAAATTTCTGGCGCCAAAAACGTTATCAGACAACGAAAGTGAAAAGGAGGATTCAAATTCCTCGGAAGAGCCAGAATCAGAAAATGAGAACGACTTAACGAAATCCCAAGTAAGGTCAGCAATGAAGACGCTTTTTGCCGCATTCGGGCCAAAATTAAAAATTTCCAAAGCGCCAACAAAGAAGCAAGCGAACAAGCCGATGCTTCAAGACCTGCACGCTCCCATCCTGACTTCAAGAACGACGACGCCCGAGCCCAGAGAGCCATGTCGATTCCGCCCTACACCGCAGACCGAAGCAAGTGCCAACGCACCCAAAAGAAAGAAAAGAACAGCCGCCGCCATCAGAACTCCTAAGACCGAGCCAGAGACCGACTCGTCTGAAGAGGAACGAAGCGAGCGAGCTGCAATGGAGAGAACCTTCCACGACGACGTCAAAGAAGAAATGAACAACGCGCATGTGCGAAACTACGTAGACGGTCCGGAAAGACTTGAACTGGCCAGAGAACCGCGCAGACTCGTTGCGAGCATTCCCATGCCGTTTTGCAATTTTCTACACTTACGAGACCACGGACTGCCTCAGGTTGTAAGTAATGGACAAAATAATGTGGGTAACTTACCCAATGACTTCCCAAAACTTAGAGTTGATGGCATTAATTTACAAGAATGGTATCAACAGCTTCAGGTTGTCTTTATGAAAGAAAATTTACTATTCTTTATCACTAGTCCCCCAAGAAGACCTTGGACTTTAAAAATAGATTGTTTACACCATAAGGCATTTTTCTTAATAATATCTAGCGTATCTCCTGCAATGTATCATAGCATCAAACCAAACCTAACTGTCTCAGAAATAATTCAATGCATGTTTAATTTGTTTCACAGCGATAGTGTAGCAACCACCACAAGAATGTCTAAGGACTTCTTTTCTTCCAGAGTAAAACCAGGGGTTTCCATAAGTGAGCATTTAATATCTTTAAACAAAATAAGAGCTGAGCTGCATTTGAGGGGGGAAGTGATTTCAGATCAAACAATGAAAAGTGTTATTATCAACTCACTTGATTCATCATGGGATAGTTTTATGTCACACTTAGACACCATCAATCTAGGATATTTGTCAATAGAAAGTCTATCTAACAAATTGATAGCAGAAGACAATTCAAGGAAAAATCGTTATAGCAATCACACAGAACACAAACCTTTTAGGAAGGTAGCTTTTCAAGAAAAATATAATGAAAACTTTAAATGCCACAATTGTGGATCCAGAGAACACAATAGAAGAGATTGCCCCAAAATCTCAAAAGAAAGACATAGGTCAGAATATAGGAATAAATACAATTATAGACAGTCTTCCACAGACAGACATAAATATAGAAGCCCACCAAACTACATAGAAAATAGAGGGGGCAGAGAAAATTCAAAAGAGAGAAAATCTGGTTCACTGAATGGACTAAATAAACAAGATAGCACCAAAACGCAACCAAATGAGAACAATAATTGGATTATTGATTCTGGAGCAACTAATCACACTACTAATAACAAAAATATATTGTCTTCATTTACAGAAGATAAGTTTGTAATAAAAGTAGCCAACCAAGAAAAAGTTCAAGTACTAGGCAGAGGGAATGTGACCTTGCCTGGTCTAGGAAAAATAGAGGGGGTATTGTTAATACCAGAAATACCTCATAACATACTAAGTGTCATAAAATTAAGCAGAGATTCTGACATCAATATAGTTTTCTCAAAGGGAAAAGCAACTTTAGAGAAGAATAAAACTAATGTAGGCACTGTGATGATTAAAGGAGGCCTACCCTATCTGATAACAAAAGAAAGATGGTTACATAATATTGATTCAAATATGGAAGATTGCATTGAGGCAGATGATGAAAATATTAGTAACAGTGACAATGATGAATGCAAAATATCTCATGATCACACAGATACACACAATGAGAAAAAACCAAAAATAGGTAAACCAATACATGACGAGTGTGCTCATATCTTACATAGGAAGTTAGGACATGCAAGTTTTCCTGTAGTACAAAAAATGATTGAACACGCAGAAGGTGTCAAAATAAAAAATTGTGAAAATTATTTGGAATGCTCAGTATGTAAATCTACTAAATTAAAAACTAGTCCCAGGCCAAAAAAATCCACCAGATCAACTAACAAAATTTTTGACTTAGTACACATGGACTTAGTTGGTCCATTAACTCCATCAGTCACTTATAGAAAACGTTACTTCCTAACAATAGTAGACGATTATAGTCGCTATGGTTTTGTTTACACATTAAAACACAAGGATGAAACCTTTCAAAAATTTAAGGAATTTTATAAACGCATAGAAACACAACATAATATCAGAATAAAACAAATCATGACAGATAGGGGATGTGAATTCATGTCTAAGGAATTCTCCCAATGGCTAAAGGATAGAGGGATGTTACATTACACATCTAGTCCATTTTCTGCGTTCCAAAACGGGATTGCAGAGAGAAAAAATTCCACACTACAAACCATGATTAGATGCACATTAGAGGATGCTGGTTTAGGCAAACAATTTTGGTCAGAAGCCCTACATTATTCAAATTACACTCAAAACAGAACCTGGTCCAGTATTGTGAATAAGACACCATATGAGGTGATGTATAATAGGAAACCAAAATTAGCACACATGCACATATTTGGGGTCACTGCAGACGTACACATACCCAAACAATTGAGGAGAAAGGGAGAAAACGTATCCAGAAGATTAAGATTTATGGGATATGAAACTGGCACCAAAGGGTACAGATTCATTGATAATAATAATAAATTTATAGTTTCCAGAACAGCTGTGTTCCATGAACAGGCCAACTGGTCTAAATTACACCTTAATGAAATATTTCCAAACAAATGCAAGGATGTCAAATCTAGTGAGGAAGGGACGATAAAAAGTCAAAATATTGACAGGAGCAAAAACAAAACCAGAACATGGACAAATAGCAAACACAAAATAAAGACAGACACATTAACAAATAAGGAAGCAAGATATTTGCATGACTACCATAGCAAACCAGAAAGAACTATTAGGAACAACAGAAATCAAATGCCAAATAAATACAAAGATTACATAATGCATATGGATGGTGAACAAATAACACCTAATACATATGAGGAAGTATTAAAACTACCTCGTGAGGAAAAAGAAAAATGGGAACTAGCTATGAAAAAGGAGATGGAGAGCTTACAAGGATTAAATGTATTCACACCTGCGATTGCACCCAAAGATAAAACAATTATTGGTACCAGGTGGATTTATAAAATTAAGAATCTAGAAGGAGGCAATACCTTATACAAAGCTAGATTGGTTGCACAAGGTTATGCACAAAAATATCCGGAGGACTATACTGACACATACTCCCCCACAGTAAGGACAGAGAGTGTTAAAACAGCTCTAGTAGTAGCATCCACACTCAATCTTGATGTATTCCAATATGACATACAGACTGCGTACCTACACGCAAAACTAGATAAGGAGATATACGTAAGAGCACCTCACAGTCAATACACTAATAAAAATGAAATTTGGCTATTGAACAAGAGCTTATACGGATTAAAGCAATCTGGCAAAAGATGGTACGATTGCTTGGTAAAAGTACTTAAAACCATGGATTTCAAAGCTACCACTGCTGATAACTGTTTCTTTGTCAAAAAGAGTGATGATCAGGTTGAGTTTGTATTGATTTACGTAGATGATATTTTATATATAGGAAAACACACAGAGAGAAGAGAAATCTTTGTAAACAAGTTAAATGAACATTTCTCGTTGAAATCTCTAGGTAAAATAAACAAATACCTTGGTGTACAAATTAACAAAACTAGAAAGGGTTTCAAACTTACTCAGAAAGATAAGATTATTGAACTTCTAAACAAATGTAATTTAAACAATGCCAAACCCTGCGACACTCCTATGCAAACTGATTTCCTTAGAAATACTATTGAATCTTCCCCTGAATTCAAGGATAATACATTCTATAGATCAGTAATAGGTTCACTTCTTTATATATCTAATTGGACCAGACCAGATATTGCATTACCACTCAATTTATTATCAAGGCACGTTAGTAAACCAACAATGTATCACTGGGAAGCTGTCAAAAGAATTTTAAGATATCTGAAAAGTACATTGGACTTTTGTCTAGTATTAGAACCTAGTGATAACAAAGAACCAAGACTTACATGTTACGCAGATGCGGATTGGGCTGGAGATACATCATGCAGAAAAAGTACCTCTGGTTATATTTTCCTGTTAAATGACTGTCCAGTTTACGGTACACTGGTAAACAAGAATTGGTAGCCACTTCAACCACAGAAGCGGAGTATGTCTGTTTATCTAAAGCTGCAAATAACCTTGTATGGTTTAATGATTTAATTTCAGATGTTTGGAAAAAACCTGCTTTGCCTTTTGTTATGCATGAAGATAATAAAGCGGCCATTGAAATATCTAGATCCGATGCCATTGGACAAAGATCCAGGCATATAGATATAAAATTTAAACATGTGAGACAACTGTCCCAAGATGGATTTATCAAAGCAGTACATTGCGATACCTCTGAACAATTGGCTGACATATTGACGAAGCCTTTACCTTCTAAACAGCACAAATACTTAACTTCCAGAATGTATGTATTATATTGTCCTGAATCTGAATGTAATTGGTGTTGTATAGCGAACCGGCATTTAGAGGGGGATTTGTCAGATGTAAATGCCTTATTCCCTAATGTGTAAATAATGTATATATGGGATATCAGGGGTTAACTTATTCTTTGTTTCCTAATGTATTCATAATTCACCACTCCTACTCTTGGCTCCACCCTTTGTATATATAAGGAGCCACCTTCGCCATTTTCCTTGCTTCTATCTGTGAATATTCAGTGAATATAGAATGCCTACTATAATTAAAGAGAAATATATTTGAATCTCTAACTCTAAATATTATTATTGAGTCTGATCCTAAAAATATTGCAACAGGGCTGTCATGGAAACAGCAAAGGACTGGCCTGCAGTGCCTCTGCCAGCAAAAATGGAGCTCTGTTTCGCTGGCAGAAGGTTGCAGGAGGCCGTCCCAGATGAAAATGGAGATCGGGAACCCGTTTTCCCTAGCAGAGCACTCAGGCCACTACAGGCGCCCCCGACATGAGTGATGTCAAGCTGGCCATGCCCACCCCGGCTACGCCCCCAACCCCCCCCCCAAGGTCAAACACAACCCTGATGAAATCAAGTTTGACACCCCTGTTCTTTAGTGCACAATGGCTGGTGGGCAGTACATATCTTTTCTCAAGTAACCTTGTCTCTGTTTGCCAGGATAAGTTTTCTTTTCCCATATAGAGCAATTAAAAAAATAAAATAAAAAGATTACAGCTTAGCTACTGGCTTGCAGTGATTCTCAGTGGATTTATTTTGAGTCAAAATAAATCAAAAAGGCAGAGAAACAAAAATATATCCCCTTTTTCTGAAGGAAAGCAACTTGTTGAAGATCAACTAGGTCGGAGTTCCAAATAAAGCAGGGTTAGACCCAAAAGAGAACGAGAAAAAAATAAAGGCAAAACTGAAATAGAACTGTTACTCTATGCTGATAATATATTATGTTTTATTGATAACTATGCACCTTATATACCAAAATGTACTGATATTGTAGAACGGTTTGGTAAATTAACAGAATAATAACATATAACATAAAGATATATACTGTATTTTATTTTTCCCTTCAATAAGTTTGGAGATACTTGAAATCTGAAAAGATAACTATTTTGGAAATAATTGTATCCCAAATTGTCCCAAAGGTGCTTTTTTCAGGAGGCAATTGGACTTTCTTGTTTTTCTTTTGAAGACATTTCACTTCTCATTCAAGAAGCTTCTTCAGCTCTGACAGGATAGTGGGGAATTGAAGGATTTATATTCCTTGCAGTCAGCTGGTAATTAGCATCCTTTTAGAGGGTCGTTGAAGCACTTGGAGATTTATCTCTGTTGAAGAAGCTTCTTGGATGAGAAGCGAAATGTCTTCAAAAGAAAAAACAAGAAAGTTCAGTTGCCTCCTGAAAAAAATCACCTTTGGGACAACCATGACCTGGATGACTGAGAATCTCTATAGATTTTTAGATATAGAATTTGGGATGAACACTCTTTGAATGGTGTGGGAGTAGGAATGGATTTCCAGAGGAAAAATTGCAGACTACAGGAACCAGGAGCACTATTGAAGTGACCCTGAGGATACAGATAAACTTCCAAGTGCTTCAAGACCCTCTAAAAGGATGCTAATTACCAGCTGTCTGCAAGGAATATAAATCCTTCCATTCCCCATTATCCTGTCAGAGTTGAAGAAGCTTCTTGGATGAGAAGTGAAACAAGAAAAAACAAGAAAGTTCAGTTGCCTCCTGAAAAAAGCACTTTTGGGACAACCAGGACCTGGATGACTGAGAATCTCTACAGGCTTGTATCCCAAATTATTTTTAGGAGTAGAAAATACTGGAAGCTTAAAGGTGATGAGTGGAAAAATTCCAAAGACTAAAAATACCGTAGTTAGAAAGTGCTTGTACACATGCAACTTACACGTATTTGAGATATCAGACTTCAGTATAAATCTTCAGATTCTGGAGAAGTTGCTAGAATAGAAATACATTTTCCTCAAAACTGTACTGATTATGTTTTCTGAGTTTGAGAGGAAGATCATTCTTCCCATCTCTGTAGGTTTTCTGAAAGAATAATAAGAATGTTTTGGTGACCTCTCCGTTCACAGTGCTCTTGTGAACAAATGTTTTTGGCTAGGTATTATATCAACCCTGACATCAAGCATGAACTGCCATTATGTGGAAGCAGCACGTGCTGTGCTGTAAAAAGTCTGAAATATGATACCAGAATCACAAAATGGTTTTCCTTACACTATAAACCTTCCTGGCTTCTAGCAGTAGGATGACATACCATTGCTGCTGTCATATGCAGAACTGAGATATCCTGCTAGAAGGAAGGCCTTTTGGACTGTAATGCCTGTACAGTAATGTACAGCCTTTGGACTGTAATGCCTGTTTGACTGTAATGCCAACCAGGAGCTTCAACACAGAGAACAAGAGGCAAAGAAAGTGAACAACAATCTAAGCCTTTTTCGGCTCAGTGTGTCAAAAAATTCAGAAAATGCCTAATTTGACACCACATCTCTGTGTGTGAGAGAGAGGGGGGAGGGGAGAGGGACGAAGGGAGGGGGGAAAAGAGAGAGAGAGAAAGACACACACACTGAACAAAAGAGAGAACATTCTTTTGTTTTTAAACAATACAGTCCAATCATGTACAGTCAGGTCCAGAAATATTGGGACATCGACACAATTCTAACATCTTTGGCTCTATATACCACCACAATGGAGTTGGAATGAAACAAACACAATGTGTGTTAACTGCAGACTGTCAGCTTTAATTTGAGGGTATGTACATCCAACTCAGGTGAACGGTGTAGGACTTACAGCAGTTTATATATGTGCCTCCCACTTGTTAAGGGACCAAAAGTAATGGGACAATTGGCTTCTCAGCTGTTCCATGGTCAGGTGTGTGATATTCCCTCATTACCCCAATTACAATGTGCAGATAAAAGGCCCAGAGTTCATTTCAAGTGTGCTATTTGCATTTGGAATCTGTTGCTGTCAACTCTCAAGATGAGATCCAAAGAGCTGTCACTATCAGTGAATCAAGCCATCATTAGGCTGAAGAAACAAAACAAACCCATCAGAGAGATAGCAAGAACATTAGGCATGGCCAAAACAACTGTTTGAAACATTCTCAAAAAGAAGGAATGCACCGGTGAGCTCAGCAACACCAAAAGACCCGGGAGACCATGGAAAACAAGTGTGGTGGATGACCGAAGAATTCTTTCCCTGGTGAAGAAAACACCCTTCACAACAGTTGGCCAGATCAAGAACACTCTCCAGGAGGTAGGTGTATGTGTGTCGAAGTCAACGATCAAGAGAAGACTTCACCAGAGTGAATACAGAGGGTTCACCACAAGATGTAAACCATTGGTGAGTTTCAAAAACAGGAAGGCCAGATTAGAGTTTGCCAAACAACATCTAACAAAGCCTTCACAGTTCTGGAACAAGATCCTATGGACAGATGAGACCAAGATCAACTTGTACCAGAGTGATGGGAAGAGAAGAGTATGGAGAAGGAAAGGAATTGCTCATAATCCTAAACAAACCACCTCATTAGTGAAGCATGGTGGTGGTAGTGTCATGGCGTGGGCATGTATGGCTGCCAATGGAACTGGTTCTCTTGTATTTATTGATGATGTGACTTCTGACCAAAGCAGCAGGATGAATTCTGAAGTGTTTCGGACAATATTATCTGCTCACATTCAGCCAAATGCTGCAGAACTCATTGGACGGCGCTTCACAGTGCAGATGGACAATGACACAAAGCATACTGCAAAAGCAACCAAAGAGTTTTTGAACGGACAGAAGTGGAATGTTATGCAATGGCCAAGTCAATCACCTGACCTGAATCCCATTGAGCATGCATTTCACTTTCTGAAGACAAAACTGAAGGGAAAATGCCCCAAGAACAAGCAGGAACTGAAGACGGTTGCAGTAGAGACCTGGCAGAGCATCACCAAGGATGAAACCCAGCTTCTGGTGATGTCTATGCGTTCCAGACTTCAGACTGTGATTGACTGCAAAGGATTTGCAACCAAGTATTAAGAAGGGAAAGTTTGATTTATGATTATTATTCTGTCCCATTACTTTTGGTCCCTTAACAAGTGGGAGGCACATATGCAAACTGCTGTAAGTCCTACACCGTTCACCTGAGTTGGATGTACATACCCTCAAATTAAAGCTGACAGTCTGCAGTTAACTCACATTGTGTTTGTTTCATTCCAACTCCATTGTGGTGGTGTATAGAGCCAAAGATGTTAGAATTGTGTTGATGTCCCAATATTTCTGGACCTGACTATATGTGATCCTATGGCTCTGCCTGTGTTCCTTCTGTTGATGGGCCTCTGCAGCCTACCCAAGGCATCTCCAGATCACTCAAGACCTTTATTCTTGAAGTGGCTTTTGAGAATGCTCTTCCTTTACTTCCCCATTCTTGTGCAATTCTACTCTTCCCCATTCATGTGCAATTATCAGAGAGTCCAGAGCAGGGGTGCTATTCAGCGGGTTCTGACAGGTTCTGGAGAACCGGTAGCAGAAATTTTGAGTAGTTTGGAGAACCGGCAAATACCACCTCTGCCCCCCCCCAGAGTGGGATGGGAATGGAGATTTTGCAATATCCTTCCCCCAGAAGTGGGGAGGGAATGGGGATTTTGCAGTATCCTTCCCCTGGAGTGGGATGGAAATGGGGATTTTGCAATATCCTTCCCCTGGAGTGGGGTGGAAATGGAGATTTTGCAGTATCCTTCCTGTTCTGTTCCCCAGGCATCTGGCTCCACTCGGAACAGGCAAATAAACTCTAGCAAACAGGTTTTCATGCAGATTATATTTATTTCGGGTATCCTCAAACACATAGACTTACAATCATGATGAGTCAAGGTGAGGTTCATCCAAGTATTTCATAATCTATCCCATTTCCTAGTGTAAAATGATGGTAGTTCTGTCCCCCTGTTCAGAAAGCATGCCCCTCTCTTCTGTGGTAGTTCAAAATGGCCGGGTCTTTGTTCTGCACCCAGGCAGAGAGCCTCAGTGGCCAATCAGACATACAGATGTGGTCTCATGTCATGGACTACATTTCCCATAATGCAATCTCTCTCTATATCTCCCACAATGCAATCTCTTAAGGAGACAGCTCTTAATTCTTAAGGTAACTAATTTGCTATAACTCACTATCTGAAACAGCACACTTCCCCTGCCATGCCCACCAAGCCATGCCCACAGAACCGGTAGTAAAAAAATTGAATTCCACCACTGGTCCAGAGGCCATACAAGAGCATACCCCATTCTTGTGCAGCCTCTGCAAATATGCAGAGTTCTTGTCTTGTGTTGGTGAATGCTGGTGGGTCACCTGTGACATGTGAGTCCGGTTTGCCCTCACTGACCTGGGCTAAACTAGAACGTATTGTTCACTTTGTAGTTCAGTGTGATGATATTGCAGTGCTACCCAAGCACGCTGTGTGAATCAAACCAATATGTGAAGTCAGCACGTGGCTTGTTTATTTGGGTGTAGCATTCTCTTAACTCAACTTTAAGATTAGCCTATGAACTCGGTGAATGTTCAGTATTAAATCTGTCCTCTTGAGAAATGAAATATAGCTAGTATAAACCATTCTTATGAACAATTGCAAGTGCAATGCATAACCTACTGCTGAGCCGAAAATCCTGGAGATGGGGTCAGTTTGTCAAAAACCAAAT
Source organism: Pantherophis guttatus (assembly GCF_059756535.1). Classification (NCBI taxonomy): domain Eukaryota; kingdom Metazoa; phylum Chordata; class Lepidosauria; order Squamata; family Colubridae; genus Pantherophis; species Pantherophis guttatus. The sequence continues at coordinate 225,689,724 of NC_142063.1, read as the reverse complement.
AACTTATGACAAGAAATTTGATGTGATGGTCATCTTTCTTAGAATAGCATATTAAGGGCTGCTCAGCTCCTAGCTTGTCCTAGGCTGAACTGCATCAGGTGAGAAATTATTATAATTTGCCTCAAGAAGCCCACGTCTGCATTCTTGCATATTAGAAATAAGCAAGCTATCTGCTCCCAGAGTGCCTTCTATGTATGTTTAGTCAAACATTTAGAAGGGCTTTTTGCCAAGTTAGCTTGTCCAGCATTGCATCTCCAAGCTTTTCCTTTATCTAAGCTATATGACTATTATTCTTCTCTCCTGCCCCCCCAAACAGTCTGAGTAGATAAGCATTCTCTCTGTGCTCTGGATATATGATCTGAGCTGAGGTCTGTTTAGCTGTGGTTTATGCAGGGGTAAGCAATACTGCTGCACTCTAATTCCCACCATCCATCACCGCTGCTAATGCTTCCTAGGAGTTCTGTTCAGGAAGATCTGGAGTGTCACAGGTTGTCACATGCCATCAACTGAGCAAGCCACAATGGCTGCATTTGCAGAACACACTAGATCACTGTTCTAAAATGCTGGATGTGAGTTGGATGACCCATGTCTAGATTTAAAGCAGGAAGGTGAGTCTACATAGCGGATAAAAGAAGTCACATTTTATTTCATTTTCTTCCTCCTTATTATGTTTTGGATAATGTCCCATGGGGCTTAACATGTTTCATTTGAGCAAGATTTACTTAGCAACTGCAAGCACAAAAATAGTCCAAAGGAGGTAGAGACCTGGAGCTTGCCCTGAAACAACTCTTATGTTACATTTGTTCTGGTTTGTCTTTCCTGTTTGGATTCTGGGATCCATAAATCTCTCATCAAATCTAAATTCCTTAAGGTTTTCTTTTTTTCCTGCTATGATCAGGCTCGATACATCCACTGCAGGGGTGATATTGACTTACCTTTGCTACCGGTTCACAAATGTGAGCACTCGCATGTGACACCTGTGCAAATGCGCAGGACCTTCTGCACATGCGCAGAGCATCAAAAACAGGACGTGATGACGTCCAGGCAAATGGGCAGAATCACCCGCAGCCGCCGCTACTGGTTTGCCCGAACCGGATAGAACCGGCTGAATACCATCACTGATCCACTACTAAGTCTTAGCTCAAATTTATGCACATGTCACACTAAATTTTGAAAGAACCGAATATCAGCTGTAGAAGTGTGCTACCAGAAAGTTCAAAGTAGAGCTGCAAATAGAAAACAAGCATTGCACAGCGGTGAGAATCAAGGACAAAGAGTTCTGATCATAGAAATCATTGCCCAAAGTACCTTGTGCAATTTAGTCCAGCTGTCCAGAGATGTGTCATCCATGTGTACTGTGGGACTGGCACTTTTGATAACTGGGTCAGCTCATTCTTTCATAACATTGTACTTTATTGTCAACCGGTGAGTTTGATTTGACAAAGGGAAGTGGGTAGGTGAAAGGGATGATGGAAAAGAAGATCGATATGAAAATATCTACACTGTTTGATCTAGCTGAGGAAGCAATCATGTATTACAGCTTTTCTTTTCTGAGTGGTGAGGTGGTGAAGCTTAGCTTCCAAAGTGCATTGCGGGATCCCCTATGCAAAACACTGCACACTCTCTGAGGAAAAAAATGAAATAACAGGCTCACAATAGAAGAAGATGAAGGAGGATGTGTGAGAGATTTGCCTGCTGTTCGTGAGTGCTCTACGCCTTTAATAAGGAGTGTCTGTGTAAATAAAGCTCAGTTGCTACAGCAGTGATACTTAGGTTTTGCTCAAGAATAATCACTCGACACAGAAGATATTCGATATAAAATGGGACAAGGATCAGACAGCAGAATTAGCTATTATCCCCATACACACAGACACCAAAATAAGTAACTGATTTTTTTTCATTGTGCTTCTTTGAGATAAGTCTCCATTCTTGTTTTCTCACCACTGCTTCTTCAAAAAAAAAAAAAAAGGCACACTAAAAATGACATCATCATTGTCTATAGCTTTGTGTGGAAAATGAAACATGGTATGTACTTTCATTAATACATTTTTTTGCACAACGGTCTTTTTATTAATTCATTCAGCCCACAGAGCAATGGTGGGTTGCTACCGGTTCGCCCCGGTTTGGGTGAATCAGTAGTAGCGGCGGCAGGAGGCTCTGCCCACCCGCCCAGATATCATCAATTACAATCTGCGCATGCGCAGAAGCTTCTGCACATGTGCAGTTGGGGCACGCGCACGAGCAAAGCAAGCAAACCGGTAACAGAGGTAAGTGAAACCCACCCCTACCACAGACAATTTAATGTTTATGTCCATTAGTCAAATAATGGAGAGAAATCATATAAATTCATCTGGTTCTGTGTGCAAATAGGATATGAGTCAATTTCTAAGCCAGTTGTGTCCTTAATACCACCTATCAACTGGTGTGTTCAGGAAGTCATTTTTTTTTTAAATTTGATTTATATGCCGCCCTTCTCCGGAGACTCAGGGCGGCTTACAATGCGCTAAGCAATAGCCTTCATACTTTTGTATATATATACAAAGTCAGCTTATTGCCCCCATAAACTGGGTCCTCAATTTACCTACCTTAGAAAGGATGGAAGGCTGAGTCAACCTTGAGCCTTGGCGAGATTCGAACTTGCAGTAATCGCAGGCAGCTGGTGTTAATCACAATGCTATCAGTCTGCTGAGCCACCTTTTTAATATGAGACTTCACCTAGCAATCTAGATTTAAACAAGTTAGGGAAGACCTAACTAAACCATGAGAACAATTAAATAGTAAAATGACTTGCCTCCAGAAAACTAGAGGTTTTTAAGAAGAGATTAGACAACCATTTGTCTGAAATGGTATAGGGTCTCCTGCTTGAGCGGGGGGTCAGGCAGGAAAACCTCCGAGGTCCCTTCCAACTCTTATATTTTGTTATTCTGTTAAATGCTCAAGAAATCCAACTACTTTTGATTCGATTGACCAATTAGAGTAACTCTGAAGAAATCCAACAATTTTCGATGGGCAATCTTAATTGAAGAAAATCTATGAGGCTATGCAATATAATGCTTATCTTATTTTGTTTAGTTGGGTTTCAAGAGCAAGCCCTACATGCAGAAGAAATACTCAAGCACATCTGCCCTCTTTCTTGTTTCCTCTCTATCTCATGGGCTGCCTGGCTCCCTATCTTGTGTATGAGATCTGGTTTCCATCTGTTTCTTGCTCATATGTTCAGTGCTGAGATTTCCTATTATCCGTAAGAAGGTTCACAACCTTCCAAAACTAGCAGTGAAATTCAAACAAATAATCAAAAGGAAATAAACTCACAGATTCACATATATAGATACTGTTTCCCCAAAACCTTAATATTTAAGAATATGGATAAGATATTAACCAATCTTCACATAAAATGTGGGGAAAAAAATTCATCCCGGGTTTAGTGTCATCGAAAGTTAGCACGTTAGGAAAAAAAAAGGATTATTAGCTAAATCAGATTTAAATGGGGAGGATTTTAAACAGGCACATGTTCTTGGAACAGATGTTTTTCCTCAACATCTGAATGCATTCTAAGGCTCATTAGATTCACAAATAAATCATTGGGCAAAAATGGGTGGTAGGAAAATGACTGTATTACTGAGCTGGAACAGTATAATAAAACAAGAGTTTATCCCAATGTCGTGGAATTTAAGATGCTGTATGCTGATTCTGGCATGACAGGGATAATATCATTTGGTCTCTAGAGTAGAGAAACTATGAAAAGGATGATATACCATGCGTATATGGAGGATATCTAGCAAGCATTCTATAAAGAACACAAGGTCTTTTTAAGCTCTCTATTGATAAGATCAAAATTTGATAGTGTGGAGCTCAGAATATAGATTTTCCTACAGAAAATGGGAATATATTGCATACATTGGGTGCTGAGTCTGAAAATACTTTTCTGTTTATAATTTTAACTCTGAAAATCTCAGCAGGCATAAATGTCTTATTCTGAAGCCATAGAAGCTGCTGCTTCTGAGCATTTATTAGCAGATTGGGACTGGAACATTATAATCAATTTCTGACCAAGGATATGAAATGGCTTAACTATATCTTGCTGCTTAACTACATATTTCCTCTGGAGGAAAAGTCCCAGAAGATTCAGGAAGCTGTTACTCTGTGGCGTAGTTTACTTCAGCAGAAGCAGATGTTTCCAGCTCATAATTATTTTGGAAATGCAAATCAGTTTTTGAGTGACTAGCTCCTCTTCCACTGGGAGTAATGGTATTATTGATGGTGTAATAAACACTAGATTAATATACATAATCTTGAAATCCCATGTGCCTTTTCTGCTCATAGTCTGACTCAAGCTTTGCAAGGAATAAGGAGAATTATTTCATGCATTGTAGCAGTTTTGTTGATTGTTAAGCCATTCAAAGGTTCCTCAGGAAAAGTTACACTCTTCAATCGGTCTGTCCTCAAAGACATGACAACTCCTACCTGCTCAAACAAGGTATTTCTCAAGATCTGTTGCGACAAAAATAAATCACTGTCAGAAATGAGAGAAATGGAAAGCAAATTTTGTTGTTATGATACTATTGATCTTGACCTTCCTAAGTGTTCCATGAGCTGCCAATAATGTACCATTTGTGAGCACTTCAGGGATTTGGCATATTAGTTTCCACAGGCCAAATTAAAAATGCTTTCTTGTCCTTTTCTATTCTGTCCCTCTTGCACTGCTGTGCTATCTTCTTTTATATATTTTCATTTATCCTATTGATGAATTGCGCATGGTTGTTGAAAAGTTCTGCTAGGCTTGACTGAGAATGGCTTTTCTGGAGATAAACACATGTTTAAAATGTTCACGACACCTTAGCCTGGGCTGATTACCACGGGCATTGTCTGGTCTTTACATCACAATATTTTTTTAATTATTATTATTCAATTCAAAGTTAAGTGACTTCCTCTGACTCCAAATTGACTATCTTCTAGGTATACACTGTCTCCTAATCTTACTTTCTTTGTAAACCATTTTCTATCTACTTTCAACAAATGTATACTTATCATCTCTCCTAGCTGCTCTTAAAAGTGAAAAAAGATATATGATGATGTATATATATGATGGCAAATATGTATGTATAAAGGAATGATTTTATACTTATGGACAATGTAATCATATTATACCATGGTGGCAGGATTGTATATTTTATTTGTGTATTAGTGTATAGAATATATTAATAAAAATTATATTAAAAAAAAAAGTGAAAAAAGATTTAGAACAGAACAGAACAAAACAGAACAGAACAGAACAGAACAGAACAACAGAGTTGGAAGGGATCTTGGAGGGCTTCTAATCCAACCCCCTGCTTAGGCAAGAAACCGGACACCATTTCAGACAAATGGTTATCCAATCTCTTCTTAAAAACTTCCAGTGTTGGAGCCTTCACAACTTCTGGGGGCAAGTTATTCCACATTTAAGATCTAGCTTGTAAACTAATGTTTTCTTTTAAACACAAGGGCCAATTTGGACAACTTGACAGTTTTATGATATATTGTAATGGGTGTAAGTGAATCTTGAATTTACTTTCTTCTGTTCCTCAGTGCAAAGAAGTTAATTGGGAAAATTCACCTTGTACACACAATAGAAGAATGGATGGGAAAAGAGATGGGGTTAGCAGGGATGGCAAAATTAACTGCTTTAATAAAAAAAAAAAGAATATATTTGGTATTGTTTCTACCCAGAAACTGTTTCTAGACTTTGTGCTCGAGACAGAAAAAAATATATGAAATTCTGTCTTTGGGTTTTGCTGATTAGATTAGTTTATTCTTAGAGAAATGGCGAGTATTTACTAAGCATATAAAGTTGAGGCTATAATTTTACTTTATATTTTACTGGGCTGAAAAAAGTTGGAAGCCAATTTTTTTTTTTTTTTTTTGCCCTTTGTCATACAGTTCTTTCCTTTCCCTTTCCAATTTCCCTTCTATCTTTGTTTTCATTTATCTTTTACATTAAGATCATTTAAAAAGATTAAAAAAAGAAAAGCTCACCTTACAAACTGATTACTGTTAGTAATTCTGACTTTGTGGGGAAAAAAGAAGTTAAACATTAAATTATGAAGCTGGTTTCCTCAACAAGCTATAATTAGAATAATCATTGTTTCGGTTTCAGATTATTCATAATTTAGAGTTTGGATATAAAACTAAGATAGGGTTTATCAAAAATGGAAGCTTCAAATGGGTGTGATCAGTGGTGGGATTCAAAAAAATTTACTACCAGTTCTGTGGGTGTGGCTTGGTGGGCATGGCATGGATTGGTGGCGTGGCTTGGTGGGCGTGGCAGGGGAAGGATACTGTAAAATCTCCATTCCCTCCCCACTCCAGGGGAAGGTTACTGCAAAATCCACATTTCCTCCCAATCAGCTGGGACTCTGGAGGCAGAGAATAGATGGGGGTGGGGCCAGTCAGAGGTGGTATTTACCGGTTTTCTGAACTACTCAAAATTTCCGCTACCGGTTCTCCAGAACTGGTCAGAACCTGCTGAATACCATCTCTGGGTGTGATTGAGGTATGGGGTAGATGATATCAAAAGTGCAGGTGAAATGGGTGACTGAAACCCTGCTTTTTATGTTTGTTTCCTATTCGTAGTGCATATAGCAATAATAGCAATAGCAATAGCACTTAGACTTATATACTGCTTCATAGTGCTTTTACAGCCCTCTCTAAGCAGTTTATAGAGTCAGCCTATTGCCCCCAACAATCTGGGTCCTCATTTTACCCACCTCGGAAGTATGGAAGACCAAGTCAACCTTGAGCCGTTGAGATTTGAACTGCTGAACTGCAGCTAGCAGTCAGCTGAAGTAGCCTGCAGTGCTGCACTCTAACCACTGCGCCACCTCAGCTCTGTACACATTCCATTTTCTTTGGCGCAACTTCCACCCCACCATCTTTGGATAGCGCCATTTTTGGAACACTAAAGTGTCTTCTCTCCTTGGCTAAATTCCAAAAGAGTATGTTGTACAAAAAATCAGTTTAAAGGATACACGTTTCTTATTATTCTTAGTCAATATAATAGGATGGGAAACTGTATTGTGCTTGATGCTTTTCTTTTCTTTGTGTCAAATTTTGCCTAAATCCTATTTTAGCGGGGAAGGCACATGCTTCTGCAGTCTCAGAATGCACTGGACAAATAATTCATTGTTTTATAGGAACTCTTATAAGGATGGATGGAAAGGAACATAATCGTTATTGCAGGAAATTGACCTGTATTGAACATAACATTCCTATGCAATCTGACACTTTCTAGGCCTTTTCTGCTGCGTTCCAAATAGAAGGTAGATTCATAATTTGGTATTCTACTATCATGCAATTGATTCCACCTCTGTTCTCACTAGTTATAAAGAGACTTTAAGTGAACAAACTCCTTCTTACCTGGATTTTTATGTCACTGTCTTCTTTCAGGGAAAAACATTAAGCAGGGTTTGTCGGTTTTCTGTGTAATTGGCCCATTCCTTTGGTTCCTTCATCACTAGTTGGGAGTCATTTACTCACAAGTGAAGGGGTAACAAAACCCTCACTTTTGCTTTAGAAGATTTATATTGTAAGGACCTCTGCACACACCAACAAGCAAAGAACTAGCTTAGTTTGTTCAGGCTTCTGGAATAATTTAACCACACTAATGCCTTTCTTTAGACCCAACAGCTGCTTGTTATGAGCTTTATACAATAGTATAATCTGTCATGGCCATTTCTGGTGTCAAGGGGGTGAAACTGTTCAAGATGACCCTTAGGTCTCCTTCAAGTCTACTATTTCAATGTTTCTGCCACTTGCCAAAACAAATGAAACCTTCCTAATTGATTCACATGTTTCATCCATCTCCAACCGTGTACTTAATGTTTATTTTTTAATTGGGTTCCTGATATGAAACTCCCACCATGACTAATAAGTTAATATATTTATAAGTGACATAATTAGTCTTTAGTACATTCTGTACTCCCTTGATAAAATCATGCATATGCAGTTTTCTGCTGTTTTGAAATCAGAGTTCCTTTTATCAATTTCTTCAAAATCCATGTCCATTTGTATGGCTCACTAATACAATAATAATAATAATACAGTAACACAGTAATAATGTGCTTGTCCACTTTGTTATGCGTACAGCTAAATTGTCCAGATTTGTTTTCAGTGACAAGACTTCATATAAAATCTAGTGTATTTTGCTGTATTTCGCTGTGCCCTCAAAACCTTGTTGTTCCGCCAGGCTGGGCTATCAATGTAAAGATTTTAATTGGTTTTAAATGGGATTTTAAATTTGGGGTTTTATAAATTGGGCCTATTATTTAATAATTTTAATTATTTTTAAATTTTGTCTGTCTTTGTGCTTTTAATCAGGCTGTACACCGCCCTGAGTCCTTCAGGAGAAGGGCAGTATAGAAATAAAATAAAATAAAATAAAATAAAATAAAATAAAATAAAATAAAATAAAATAAAATAAAATAAAATAAAATAAAATAAAATAAAATAAAATAATAAAATAAAATAAAATAAAATAAAATAAAATAAAATAAAATAAAATAAAATAAAATAAATAGTGAGAAGGAGAGCACTTCTGAGTGCAAGACGATTTAGTCCTATTAACAAATCAAGCCTACTCTCTGGTATAATGGGAACTGCCTTGGTTTTCTAACCAACCTGGTATCAAGGGTTTTGGTTTTTTTTAATCTCAAACTTGGTTGTCTGGCAGCACAAAAAGAAACATGCTAAGCTTCTGCTGCCTGTTTTCCTGGATCAGCTTTCCCACCAACTGCTATTTGGATAGCCCAATGTCCAATAGGCTTCCAAAAAAGGCATTGCAGTGCAGGTGGCAAATCAGTGTCCTAAACAAGGAATCTACTGCTGCAGTGGAATAAAACAGAGTGGAATAACAATAGTCCGACCACTATTATTTATGCCTGTGACATTCCACTGCCTTATAGAAAGGTATTTTCCAGTGGTGGGATCCTACCGGTTTAACAACCAGATCGGTGATCGCGCGCTTCAATTGTGTGCGCAATTGAACGAAAAATCACTTTCCGCGTTAGTGCTAGGGAATTAAAATAGCTGAGGCATGGCAATCCACTCTGCCATGCTAATCACCTGTGAAGAAATAGGTAACTAAAGCACAGGGGCAGGCGGGCAGGCCCAGCTGATCGTCGGAGATACCGGTTTGCCCAAACCGGTCTGAACTGGTAGAATCCCATCCCTGGTATTTTCCCTACCCTATAGCAGTATAGTAAAATGCATCCTCCAATATTTACATTTTTTTTTTTTTTACTAGCTTGGTTTAAACAAAGAACTTCAATAAGTGTGCCCTCTAATGAAATTTTGACAATGTTTTAAAGCTATTAAGAATTTGACATTTAAGATAATGCCAATTAAAGGTTTTCTGTGCAGTAGAGATAACAATGCATTGGATTTTTCCTTAATGGCATGAATCAGATTGTTCTCTATTGAGCACAGTGCTGATGACATTGTTTTTATTGGAAAATGTGTTCCATCACTAGTGCACTCAACCATAAGATATCATAAGAGGGGAAATTATGACCTCCCATTTTTCATTCAGAACACTGACAGATCCTACCTACCTCTTTTCCTTCAGGTTCAGAGTAGTAAGCATGCAAATCAAGCTGATAATATATCATCAGGAAAAGAACTTTCAACAAAGAAAAAAAATATTTTTATTTATGCTGATAAACCTGATAAGATAAAGTTTTGGATCCATGGTGTTAAAATAAGCTCTCATTAAAGCAAAGGGCTGATTTGAAATAGTCTGCCATTACTATATATCTATGAAGTGTTTTAGTATATTTTATTCTGAAATAATATTTTAAATGACCATGTTTGAGAGAATGATAACAAAAGACATTATTAAAGAGAAAATGTATGATAGGCAAAGAACTACCAAGCTATATCCTGCTACCACTGACCTATTAAAATTCAGTTTATCTAGTTTTATGAGAACTTCAATCAAATACTGAGATTAAAGAAATTTATTTGTTCTGGAAGTCATGATGGCAAAAGGAACTTAAAGCTCAAGAACAAATATTATACTTTGGGTTTCAATTATGTTTTCAAAATGGAAAACTTGGAGATTGAGTTCTATTTGTTCTGAAAGGGTCTTCTTTTAAAGAATATATAGCCTAGTTTTGCAGAAGGCTATTTATGTCATCTTGCCTGATTCCAGTTTGCTTGTAATTTTCATGGATGCATGAAGTATCTAATGTTTGACTTTGTAATATGAAGTAGAGACTTGCATAGATTATTAGATTTGGACTATTCTATGCTATCTGACATACTATTTACTCTCTATGGGGGTTTTTCCCTTAATTGTCCTTGATTATTATGTCTCCCCTCCCTCTCCAACATGTATGCCACATGTCATCACTACCCACTTCCCTCACTTTTCCTTTGTTGTTATATATGTATATTTAAGACACTTGAGCTGTTAGATTGCATTCTTACTATTCCTTTTTCCTTATTACACCTATAAAATGCATTTCGAGCAAGAATTCTGAATTCTTTTCTTGCCATTTTCTGATAGATCTTTTATGCTACTGTCACAAGACAAGACATACAAAGCATGAAAAGTTAATGAAGTAGGGGTGTCTTGGGGTGTCCAAAAGTACTGGTAACTTGAGAGATTTTTGATATCCACAAAGAGGGAACTGGTTTGCACATATTTTCCTTCAAACCTCTGCATTAATTACTTGTCTTGCTCTTCCAGAATGTCTTCTAAAATTCCCCCATTTCTCTGAGTACTAAGTTACATCAGTGGATCTTCACTTAAATTAATTTGGATTCGATTGAATAGCCTGACAAAGAGTGTGTATAGTACATTTATATAGCCAAGATCTGTGTGCTACATGAACCAAGTAAGTTCTCTTTATAGATGAGACTGTATTTTGCAATCAATAGCTAAGCAAGTCACTGTAGAATACCAGAAATTAGTTGTGATTTGGATCATTGATTTTTACAGTCAGTATTTGTGGCAGTTCTAAAACACAGGTTGGGTTAAGACTGAAATCCTATGACTAATAAGATGGGAATCAATCTCATTGAATACAACTGGGCATATTTCCAAGTCAACCAGCACAGAACCATCTTGCTAGAGCACAGCAGTTTAGAGTTTTAAAAATATGTCTTTACATAGCCTATGTTTAGTTTTAGAAATGCATTACCTCAAGATGTGACAATGGTATCTTTGACTATTTTATGAACAACATTTTGTCAATGACAATTAGCTTCAATAACTAAAAAGAACATGCCACAGAATACCAGAGAGTAAATAGTATGTCAGAATAGAAGAGTGGTCAGCCATGGAAAAGGACTAATACTTTCACAACTTGCTTGTGAGTTCCCCATAACTGTCTGACCATGATTTAAAGCATAATACTAGATAATGTGGGTTTTTGATCAAATATAGTTCAAATCAGTGGTGCCTGCAGCGCCCATGCCGACTGCCCCTTCTTGGCCAGCACTGGAATGCCATCGTGTTTAAGGGCCAGTAGATGTCGGCCTTTCCTCAAGTGGGCCTGGGCAATAGCTGGAAAGAGATGGGCCCATTTCAGCTCCTGGCTCCCAGATGCCCTTGCTTCCCCCAAGCATTTGTTTGCCTACCTGATTGCATTTCTTTGTCATGTTTCTCACCACCATGTGCAGGGAAACAAGTTTTTATGACCAAAAAAAAAAGTTTAATCAATCAACTCCAACTTCATGAGATCTTTTTTTTTGGCGAGAAGTTGGAATTGATTGATTGAACTTTTTTTTTAGTCCCACAAACTTTTGTTTCCTTGTACATGATGGTGAGAAACACCATAGAGAAATGCGACAGAGCTGGAAATCAGGTAAGCAAAGAAATGTTTGTGGGAAGCGATGGCATCTGGGTGCCAGGCACTGAAATGGGCCTCTCTCTCTCTCCAGCAGCTGCTCAGACCCACTGGAGGGAAGGCTGGCATCAACCGACATTTAAATGCAGCAATATTCCAGCTCTGGCCGAGAAGGGGCAGCTGGCATGGGCACTGCAGGCAAGACACCCACTCACTTCAGCACTCTCCCCGACCCTCTGGTACTCTGCTGGTGCTTTGGCCCTGGGCTGCCACCTTATATGCAGGCCTGTGGGCCAGACCGAGGCACCACAGGCTGGAGGGATTGAAATGGATGCTATTCAATAGGTTTGCCAAACTCCACAAAAATTTAGCTACTGATTCTATTGAACCAATGCGAACCAACTGAATTTCACCACTGGTTCAAATCACATATTAATATTTTCTATTAATCAATCTAGGCTACATTTCAGTTCTTGGGAAGGGGGATGAACACTGATATGCAGATAACCCTTTGTTCTATGTATTCTTTCCACCCAAATCAAGATAGATAACGTGTGGGATTATCTGGAACTGTAATGGAAAGAATGAGAATCAGTACCGTGTTTCCCCGAAAATAAGACCCTGTCTTATATTTTTTTGAACCCTGAAATAAGCACTTGGCCTTATTGCCATGTGCTCAAAAGCCCGATTGGGCTTATTATCAGGGGATGTCTTATTTTGGGGGAAACAGGGTAAACTGAAGCTGACGTTGATAAGATCAAGTACAGTTGATAGAAACAGTAACCAGTGATCAGTTTGAGTTTTAGCATGCCTCCTGGAATTGTAAGTACTGAATTATAAACTATAACTTCCATCAGTGGAAGTTTTCAAATAAAGATTGGACAACCATTTGTCTGGGATAGTCAGAATTCCTGGCCTGGACAATGAGCCGGATTAGCAACTCATCAAAATACTTTCCAAACCTATGATTTTGTCATTCTGTGCATCTATGAATTACAACTATGACTTGTTGTAAATGAGCCTGCATTCTATCTAAAGAAGAGGTATATAGCTTTATGACTGTCCCAAGTCATCTGTCAATAGAAGTGTGAGCAATTTAATAACAAGTGGCACTTACACCCAGTTGGACTGGTATACTGAGTTTCTTTTTCTTCAAAAGAGATAAACAAGAGATGCAGGCTCAAGTGAAACTAATACCCAGGTCAGGAAGCCACAGTGCAGGTAGATGGGAAACAGACTAGGTCCAGAAGGGCAATGGGGTAAGGCAAAGCTACATACTACCCCCTTATGCAGCCTATATGTAGAATATATATTAAGGGAAGTTGATTTAGAAGAAGAAGGACACGGTTGAAAAGCAGGAGGAAGAAATATCAATAACCTGAATTATGCTGATGATATTAGCTGAAAATGCAAATGATCTGCATGCTCCAGTAATGAAAGTCAGACAGCAGAGTAAATAACAGGACTAAGATTAAATATAAATGCCAAACTAATCAAAGAGGTATAGCAACCAGCATTAGAATTAACAATTAAGATCATGAAGTAATGGATAGCTTCTGTTTTTTAGGTTTAACTACCAACAGTAAAGGAACGGGCAGGCAAGAAATATGCCAGAGGCTAGCATTTGGTACAGCATCTATGAAGGCCTTGGAAAACACATTCAGATCTGAACCTACCAAGATCAGAATCATGCAGGCAGTGATTTTCCCTGTGATATTCTATGGAAGCAAAAGTTGGACTTTAAAGAGTATTGACTTATTTAAATTTTGGTGTTGGAGAAGAGTCCTGACAAACAACTGGAACATAGAACAAAGCAATTCAGAGTTCTCATTTGAGGCACAGATGACTATGCTCAAATGATCATACTCAGATACATTCTTATCTGAGAATTTAGCTTTCTGGAGATGTCTGTAATGTGGAAGAGGTAGGAGGTTACAGCCACAGTTGGTGCACATATGGGAGACATAAAGGATGAGATTGTGTACAGATCTTCCTGAGAAAAATCTATGTAATCACTAACAGTTTATCAATTTTATGAAACATAATTAACCAACCAACCAATCAGTCAATCAATCAAAAGTCTGAAATAATATCCAAACATTTCTTCCAAAAGAAAAAGAAAAAAAAATCACATCCTGTTTAGTGACAGGAAATATCCCTATCAGCTAGCACTGACAAGCAGTCCTTCTTATACAAAATTCTGTTTATATCTTGCAACATTGAGCAATCTTTTTTATTATATGGTTCAGGGGGCTAGAATTCTTAACATGATATAGCAAATGTTGAAAGTAAAAATGTTTTCTTCGACAACAGGATTTTAGTTTTCAAATCCTAATATAATAGTTTGTGTTTCCTTTCCTTACAAATACACTAGGTTGGTTTTTTTTAATGAAAAAAGCAATGCAGCCCATTTGCAAGCACATCTGGGCTGCAAATCTACATCCAGAGGTTAAATAGCAGTCAAAAGCTATCTGGTCAATGTATTTTCCAGCAAACATATGGTGATCCGAGCTATATGTGATCACTTGGTGATTAAGAGAACCCCAAATTCTGGTTGAGCTTCATTCAAGAAAACTCATTGGTTGTCTTTGGGTCAGTCACTCTCTTCAACACAACTGATAACTCTGATTTTCTGTAATGGAGATAAAAGAAAGGGGGAGTTCAGGAAGTCATCCTGAGGAAAGTCAAAATGTAAAATATAATACCAGTGGGGTATCCTTCTAAAAGTATTGGGTGGTATTTGGACATCAACTCAATTGAAATATAAATAATATCAAATCCATTGCAGTTAACATTAAATGTTGACAACATGTTTGCTTTCATGTCATGCATTTCATACTTGTCCCTCTTGTGACAATCTTTGAAAGTCTGGGGCCTATATTCAAAGCTGTGAGGGCTAGCAATGCCTCTGAGGCCTTAGGATGTTACATAATGAAAGTCTGACACTCCTTAATTCAGGATTTCCCAACTGTGAAATTTCTAGCTGGCTGGATTTCAACTCCCAGAATTCTCAGGGAATGGTCACCTCATCCAAAGAAGTCATCACAGTTGGGAAACACTGCCTTAATGGACTCTAATCCATTTAGCTGTTGTAAATATCATATTCTTTCTCTTTGGTGGGTGGGGGGGTTGTTTTAGTATTTTTGTCTAGATGTAGTCAGCAGTTTGTTTTTTTAAATGTATCCCCCAAAGCCAACTGCACCACAACCAACTGCAAGGTGAAATGTTGGCCTTTGGAGTTTAATAGCCTGTCACCCTAAATAAACCAGGCATAATGTTGTTTTGACCTTCCCTGTTCACCATATTGTATCTGGATACCCCTTCCTCAAGACTGAATATACTCTTTCATTGTTTCCTGAAGCTTTAAAAAAAATCTATTATCTTTTAAGCATAGACTGAAGAAATTGATTCTACCCCTTTCCGGTTTTATTTTTGCACATAACAAATTTGATATAGCTCTACCCGCTGTGTTTAAGGTCAATAAAAATGTAGATTATGAATTTTGATGCAGTGCTGACTTCAAATATTTTTGAAGGTTTCTCATTAGTGTTCTGTAAAGCACTCCAGTATGCCTGAATCAGAGTACACTTTTACATTCTCAAATATACTGAAGTCTAAGAAAGGGAAAAGAGCAAGCCAATCTATTTTTACTTTTCAAAAAATAGAACGTGTATTTTATGAGCTAACATAGTCTTGATAAGGAGCAAATTTTCTAGTGGTTATATAAATACGCTATTTATCAGCTGCCCTGTAATTTGGATGTGTGTATCTGAATGTGCTATTTTATGAGATTATTACTTATCAAATAATTTAAGGTTTTTTTATTGGTGCTTGGCTAAGCAACATTTGTCGATTAAGTTGGGGGAAAAGAAAGGGTGTTTTAAAATGAAGTCTCAGTGAGCTCATCCTCATTTTTCTGCTAACCTTGGCACAAAAGCTAATGAACATTTTTTTATGATGTGTCCTCCTGCTGTTGCTTCGCTGTCATCCCAAGACTACCACATTATAGCCATTTCATCCCATGGTGGGCTCCCTTCCTTCCTTCTGATTGCAGATCACCTCATAAATATTTTGTTTTGGGACACAGGAGAGAACAGACACCTGGCCTCCACAGAGGCACCTACCTAAGTAACAACTGACTGACACTTTCTGAAGATCTTCCCTGGTCTTAGATTCTACTTAGTCTTCTCACCTATGCAAATTGAACATTCTTTTGAGAAATTGCTAGACCTGAGTTCTACAGAAGGCCATTTGAAACCAGGAGAGAAAGAGGCTGATGCAGCCAGCTTCCATACTTTGCCTCTTGTTTAATTTACCACACAAGTGGAGCAGGGGTGGTATTCACTTACCTTTGCTACCAGTTCGCAAATGGGAGTCTGCACCTCCACACATGCACAGGACCTTCTGTGCATGCGCAGAGCGTAAAAAACGGGCCATGATGACGTCTGAGGGGGTGGGCGGAGCCTCCCGCAGCCGTCGCTACCAATTCGCCCAAACCGGATAACCGGCTGAATAGCACCTCTGAAGTGGAGGCTTCAGCAAGGTGGTGTGTCACTCAAAGTTTGCATGGAGATATACCATGCAAATGGGCTAAAATTCATTTGAGGAAGAGATCTACATTCCACCTAATTGCTGCTGACAAGTTCAACTACTCATTGAAATTGAGTACAGATAGTCCTTGACTTACGACCACAATTGAGCCCCAAATTTATGTTGCTTAGTGAGACATTTGTTAAGTGAGTTTTTCCCCATTTTATGACCTTTCTTGCCACAACT
The DNA here is from genome assembly GCF_059756535.1 of Pantherophis guttatus. Lineage (NCBI taxonomy): Eukaryota > Metazoa > Chordata > Lepidosauria > Squamata > Colubridae > Pantherophis > Pantherophis guttatus. The sequence continues at coordinate 225,673,123 of NC_142063.1, read as the reverse complement.
GTTAGTTATAGTTAGTTATAGTTTATTTGATTTGAGGACTCAGGGCGGTGAACAGCCAACAATAAAATACATAGATACAAAAAATTTAAAAAACCAGATAAAATCAAATTAAATCATTTTGGCCCGGACAGATTAAAACACCCCAATAATTTAAAAACGGATTAAAATTTACATATTTAAAAAAGGGAAGAGATTAGGCCAAGCCCGCCTGATGGAATAAAAAGATCTTCACAGCACAGCGGAAGGTGCGCAGATCCGGGATCCTCCGTATCTCCGGGGGGAGCTCGTTCCAGATGGTAGGTGCCCCCACAGAGAAGGCTCTCCCCCTAGGGGCCGCCAGTCGACACTGTTTGGCTGACGGCACCCAGAGGAGTCCCTCTCTATGAGAGCGTACTGGCCGGTGGGAGGCTATTGGTGATAGTAGGCGGTCCCGTAGGTAACCAGGTCCTAAGCCATGGAGCGCTTTAAAGGTGGTAACCAAAACCTTGAAGCGCACCCGGAAGACCACCGGGAGCCAGTGCAGCTCGCGCAGGAGAGGTGTTACATGGGAGCACCATGTCGCTCCCATTACCACCCGCGCGGCCGCACTCTGTGCCAGTTGGAGCCTCCGGGTGCTCCTCAAGGGGAGCCCCATGTAGAGAGCATTGCAATAGTCCAGGCGGGAGGTGACGAGGGCATGAGTGACTGTGCGTAACGAGTCCCGATCCAGAAAGGGACGCAACTGGCGAATCAGGCGAACCTGATGAAAAATCCTCCCAGTCACGGCCGTCAAGTGCTCTTCTAAAGACAGCCGTGAATCCAGGAGGATGCCCAAGTTGCGAGCCCTCTCCGTGGGGGCCAATGATTCGCCCCCAATAGTCAGTGATGGCGTCAACTGACTATATCGGGACGTCGGAAACCACAGCCACTCGGTCTTGGATGGGTTGAGCCTGAGCCTGTTCCTCCCCATCCAGATCCGTATGGCCTCCAGGCACCGGGACATCACTGTTAAGTGAATCATTGCAATTGTTAAATTAGTAACATAGTTGTTAAGCAAATCTGGCTTTGCTTTGCTTGTCATAAAATCACAAAAGAGGATCCCATGATCCATGGACACTGCAACCATCATAAATATGAATCCGATGCCAAGCATCCAAGTTTTGATCACGTGACCACAAGGATGCTGCAACTGTCTTAAGTCTGAAAAATGGTCATAAGTCACTTTTTCAGATATCGATTGGGCTGAATGGCGCAGAATGGTGGCAGCGCGGGTCCCGAGATATCTCGGGTGCTTCTTTCCGTGGGAGGTGGAGGAGGTATCAGCGAAACACTTTTGCTCAGTCCAAAACATGCTAAAAAGAAAGACACAACCTTACAGACAACCAGGCTGCCCAGAAGCAATATTTTGGATAAGGTGCAGAATTTTCTACCCCAGATGGCTAGTGCAAATAATCAGCTGAGAAGAGAAATGAACAGCAAACCTAGCCAAGAGTTTGACATTGAACATGTAGATTCTTTGATGGAAAAAATAATTGAAATGAATGTGGCCTTAGTAGAACTGAATGACTGTGATACAACAGAATCAGAAGATGATTCGGAATGTGAGGAGAGCTCTACCTATGAAGAAGTTACCGAAGAAAATATTAAGTTTCCTTTGTCAAAAAGAGAAGGACGAATAGAAATGTTGGACGGTAAAAACTGAGTAGGTGAATTGGTCTTATTTTCCTGCCATTTCAATATCTACATGTAATCCTCATTTTTTCAAGGCCTCTGGGAAAGTTGTGCTGTGTACTACTAATAAGCTTGTGTACTTGATATATGGAGAGGTGTAAAAAAAATCTGTTGTAGGTCTGCTATCAAGTCAGAAGAAATTAATGAGGATTTCATTTGTAAAATTGAGGGGAAAGCAGAAAAAATAGTTGGACCAGACAGAAACAAAAGAATAATAGCTATGAACTATTTATGATTTAATCTGTAATAACATTACAGATTACTACCAATTCTTGGGTACATAGAGATCAAAGAAAATGTCTGTGGAAAACAGATAATTTACTCTAGATTGTTTCAATTACAAAGTATTTGGGCTGGTGACCCACTGTTATATGTTAATAGTAGTGGTCTTCCAAATGAACTACATTCCTAACTCCCAGGTCTGGTTGGGATTCAAGCTCATTTGTTTACACCACAGGTTACTCACCTTGCATAAACTGTCCTTTAAGGTCAAGGTAAAAGAATTGTGTTAGACTGAAATATATTTTTGTGGATAAGCAGCATTCATAATGGAGAATGAGGAATGCCATTGGGAACCCAGTATATTTTAAAGGTCCAAAATATGCTACAAATCAAATTGGGAGTTTATAATCCCAGCCAGTTTGAGATCACATTACATCTTTGAAATTAAAATATGCCTTGTATTCTCATAAAGTTTATTTAAGCTGAATAAAAAATAATTTTAAGGTATGCTTTATACTGTAAAAGGCATCAACTTGCAAGATACATGCCAATTTGAGCTGAAATTAGTTTTATTCTTATGGGCAATTTGTTATGATTATGCATTATTACTGGAACATATATTCCACTGAATAAGATCATCCTATTTCTGAATAAATAATATTTGAGCTGTTAAAAAAAAAAAGTCACTTTTTCAGTGCCGTTGTAACTTTGAACGGTTAGAAGGGAAGTAAGTCGAGGACTATCTGTATTGCTAGGTCTTTCCTACTACAAGCATTATGAGCCTTCTCCTGCCTATATGAGCTTTTTTTTCACTATTTAGGTGGGGGGGGGGAGAGAGAGAGAGAGTTTGGTCTGCTGGTTAAGCAGGAGACTATGAATTCCAGTCTCTCAGCCATGAAAGTGCTGGAGAAGACTCCTGCGAGTCCCTTGGATTGCAAGGCAATCAAAGCGGTCAGTCCTAGAGGAGATCAACCTTGACTGCTCTTTAGAAGGCCAGATCCTGAAGATGAAACTCAAATACTTTGAGAAGGAAGGACTCACTGGAGAAGAGCCTAATGCTGGGAATGATTGAGGGCAAAAGAAGAAGGGGACGACAGAGAAATGAGGTGGCTGGATGGAGTCACTGAAGCAGTTGGCGTGAGCTTAAATGGACTCCAGAGGATGGTAGAAGACAGGAAGGCCTGGAGGAATGTTGTCACATGGGGTCGCAATGGGTCAGACACGTCTTCGCAACTAACAACAACAAAGCCATGAAAGTCAGTCACTTTCTCTCAGCCCAACCCACCTTGCAGGATTGTCATTGTGAGGAAAATAGGAGGAATGTTATGTACATTCACGACTTTGAGTTACTTATGAAGTCTGAAAGGTGGTATAAAAATCTAATAAATAAATAAATAAATAAATAAACAAACCCAACACTTGCACATAAAGAACCACTAAAATAGTTCTCTTTAACTTTGCCCGACTCCCTTCCTCTTTTCCTATGACCTGCCAGCTGGGCTATTTCAGGGCATGGATTAAATGGATTTTTGGAAGAGTGCTCCCATATTCAGGAGTAGACTGATCCTGCAAGTCAGAAACTTGACAAGAGGGTAGACTAGCCATTCTAAGCATCTCTGTATGTGATGCATTCTTTCCCTGCCAGATATATAGGAGAATGATTGATGCTTATTTTTCTTGCCAGCAGGTGATGCTAGGTGGGAAGAGAAACAACATCAAGGGAATCCAACAATTGCTTTTCTTTAATTTGTTCTGTGTTAAAACTGAAAGGACAAAACAGAAGTCCTTCATTCCCAGCACTATTTGATGGCACAAGTTATTAATCATAATAGTATGGATACAGAAGCTGAATACAGTGCTGAGTTTAAATATATTTGGGTTAAGGTTCCGCATCTATACGTTTTTATTAAAACCAACGATGTGCAACTAATTCTTTCAATTATTTAAGTAACCTCAACCCAAAATCTCAAACAAGAAAATTTTAAAACAGAAAGAGCATCCCATTTCTTTTTCTTCCTTCTCCCTAAAGTTTCTCTTTCCTCTCCTAAAACCATTGTGAACCCAGAAAGAGGGCGTACCATTCTCCCTGGCTGTTCCCTGGGACACATGAAGTGACCAGATAATGGGAAGAACTCCTGGTTTTATTTTCCATCACTACACAATAATTTTGAAGAAAAAAAAACGAATTAGATAGATCTATCTAAAATAACTACACATTAATTTTCCATGTTTCTACATATTGTGACTTTGTGCTGCCAATCCATGACACACACAAAAGTATTGTACCTTCATCCAGTGGTGGGATTCAAGTAATTTAACAACCAGCTCTCTGCCCTAATGATTTCTTCCAACAACCGGTTTGCCAAACTGCTCAGAAAGTTAACAACTGGTTTTCCCGAAGTGGTGAGAACTGGCTGAATCCCACCACTGCCTTCATCCCACTGAAATCCATGGCTATTTTAACTATTCAAGGCCATTAAAAAAACCAGTTGTGATCATTCCGGTGACATTGACCATCTTCTACATACGTTTAGCACATCCACACTTTACCTTTATAGAATGTGAAAGTGGTTTTAGAAGCTTTTTGGTATTTGACCAAATAGTGTGGAATATAGGACTCTGTGTTGGTGGAGCTGCATTCATGAGATTAAAGGAAGCTGCAATTCAGCCAAGAATGTGAAGCTGTATGTCTTAGACAAAGAAGAAACTGAAGAGAAGATGCAAAGGTGTGGTTCAACCAGTGCTGAAATGCTACTGGTTCGCACCAATTCAGGCGAACCAGTAATAATAAAAGCTACCAATTCAGGTGAACTGGTAGTGAAAAAAAGCTAACGGTTCGTCTGAACTGGTATTTCCGACAATCAGCTGTGCCGCACGATTTATATTCGTTAGAAAGCTGGAAATCCTACTTTCTAGTGAATCTAAATTGTGCGGCACAGCTGTTCCCCCCCTCACTGTTCTACTTACCTTGTTAAGCCTTCTTTTTCCACGCGAAGCACATGTTTGGAGTGCACTACGCATGTTTGTGCAGTGTGCTTTTGGAGCATACTGTGTATGTGCACACAGCGTGCTTTTGGCACACACTGTGCATGTGCATGTGCAGCAAGCTTTGGGCATGCACTGCGCATGTGTGCACATAGCACGCATTTGGTGCGCACCGCGCATATGCAGGCAGCGAACTGGTGACAATCCATGGAGGATTTCACCATTGGGTTCAACGTATCTAAGGCTTCAGAAAAAGTTCTGAAGTTCTGCAGTGGAGCTCCCGAAGTTCCAGGAGAATTCCAGAAATTCTCCAATGGACTTCAGCCTCAGATGAATGGCCAGAAGTTGCACAGAAGATAAGAGAAGAAATTCAGGAATCAAATTTCTGTCTGCCTTTTTGGCTTGGCTCATCCACTCACCCACCCCTTTTCTTGCTTAGCGTATAAGGAAGCTGCTGAAGAGCCTTAACTTAGCAGAGAGGAGAGTGGGAGCAGATGGCCCAAAGTTGCCTAGAAAGAGCAAAGAGATTAAAATTAGAGATAAGCAAGACAGGGATGTAAATTTTGGGAAGGGACAGAAACATGACAATTGAATGTAAAACTGCTGCAGGGCTGTGATATACAAAAAAAACCCTTAAACGTTAAAAAATAAATGGATTTTTTTAAGAACTTGGAGGCTGTAATGGCATGTGGGAGTGACCATGGGGGACAGGAGGAATAACTGCAGACAGGACAACCAGCATATAAAAGAAGTCTCAGTCCACAGGAAAGAAGGCATGGGAAGCATCTTAGAGGGGATCTTGTGTAAATTTACATAGAGAGTAAAAGGAAGGGAGGGAAGAAATACTTTTAGTCTTGCAAGATTCTGTCAACATACCTCTTCAATAAAGATGGAGTTAAACTTCATGATTGTGCTTCCTGTAGGGCTAACAGAGACTCTGTAAATAATATCTCACCAGCAACTGTAAAAAAAATCAAGCCACCGAATAACTTGCAAATAGCCTATTTTGTCAATAAAAGTAGTTGTCCCACCAGATTTATCTGTATCCTGACTGAGTCTGTCACCATCCTTAAATCAGGCCTATGACCTATGAAGAGAAATGCTGGTGCGGATGAGGAGGAGACTCCCTTAGCAATTCAAGGTCTTCGCCCTGACTCAGAGCCCACCGAGTTCAAAACCTGAATGTTGTCATTTTCTAAAATTGGGCAATTATTATATTTTACTTGCACTAGCATGCATCCTGTTGAAATAGTAATTGTACATTTCTGGCAGCCACTTTGAATGCAAATGCCGTTAGAAGCAAAGCCAATAATGCACAATTGTGAAATAACAACTCTGCACTCTGAGAGTAGATGAGGTTAGCGGATAAAGAGAAATGTTTATTCAGCAATGATATTTGGATTTGTCTCACAAAGGCAGATACCAACATTGGGACAATCACAGTATTTATAACTATGCACAGCGCCATATATCCAGTTCTCATTGATTTAATGTGTGCTTTTGCCTGATGTGGTTAAGTTTTTCATTTTTTGCATATTATAAAGCAACATGGTTCTATATTGTCTTTTAAAACGCTGACTGGTCATTTTCTCATCCTAGAATATCCTGACATGCATGCTGATTTATTAACTTGGTTTCATTTACAGATAATGTTTGTCCTTCTCTAATATTCTGTTTTCAACAATTACTTTCACTGTAGTTTAGAAGATTTTAATTCCAGCCGGGCTTAGAATTTGTTTACAAAACTTTTTTTTAGCTAATAAAAGGTTATTTGATTGGAGGTTGTTTGTATCTAATCCTTTGGGCCTCTGATCATAAGAACATAGGAACTCTCTTGCTAGAACAAACCAAGATCCACTACACCATTTCTAAATTATTTTTACAGCAATTAAACAACCAAGTCATAATCTGATTTGTTTCAAATCAGAAAGCTACTAACATCTAAGATACTTGTAGAGGCAACTGGCAATTATACTATATGAATTCAATGGAAATCTATAGAGCAGGCCTGACAAAATGGCTGCCTGAGGGCCAGATTCATCACGTAAAGGCCATACCCACTCCAGTTCCACAAAGGCAAAAAATATCACGATACGTCATGATACATCACGTGACATGAACAAATTTGACACCAGTGCTATAGAGATCTTGGTCATGGTTCGCCCAAAGGCGCTTTTTTCAAGAAGCAACTGGACCTTCTTTGTTTTTCCTTGAAGACTTTTTGCTTTTCATCCTAGAAGCTGCTTCAATTCTTCAGTCAGAGTTAAAGAAGCTTCTTGGATGAGAAGTGAAACGCTTCTTTTCAAAAAAAAAAAAATGAAGAAAGTCCAGTTGCCTCTTGAAAAAGCACCTTTGGAACAGTTCAAAGAAAGATTACCCCAGATTTAACACAAGCTTCTAAAGAGAAAATCTAGAAAGAAAACAAAAACCATAAATGTGCTGTGTGCAATGACTTCTCTACCCTGTCCCTTAAGGGCATATCTGCATTTATTAGTTAGTGCAGAGTCCAACTTTCTGCTTAGTTCATCACCAGTAGAGGTCACCCATTGCTTCCTGGGAGCAGGAACAGATGATGTCATCTTGCTCCCATTCCCAGACTATTGCAAATATATCTGGCAATGAAGTTTTCCAGCTTTCATTCCAAACTGCTGTTTTCTGATCAAACCATATTAAGCATTGTAGTGCTTAAGTCCATTGCTCCATTCTGAAGCAGGCTCAGGCCTGTTAGTATCTGGGTCGGACTCTTCCTGGAATTCCAAAACTATAGATTAGATTGGAAAGTTAAAAGGAAAAAAAAAACATTTTGGCACAAACAATTTCTGTATTGCTGCCAAGAAAATGTTATGATTGTCTAGAGATGGCAAGATGTTCTGTGCATAGAACAGTGATCTGGAGTTATCTGTAGCTAAACCAAAAGATTTTGGCTTTTGGACAGTGCAAAGAAAAAACTGGGCTGTTTTATTCCAGAATTTGTGGAAGGCCAAGAACATTAATAGTGGAGAAAATCAGGAAAGGTGATAAGCTGAAGAAAGGATAGTCCATGGCAGATCTCATTCTGGGAACATGGTTACTTCCTGCTGAGACCATCACTAGAAGGAACAGTTGAATAGAATAGGTAGTTGAGGGGGGAATTGAAGATATTGGAAAGACCAGCGCTTGTGTGGGTGCTGTTTTGGGACATTGGCAGTGACTGAGAGAAGGGAAGGCTCTGGAAAAATCAGGAACCAAAGCCAACGAGTCATGGAATATCCTTTCAAAAAAGCCAGCTTGAAAGTGTGTGTCCTGGACAAGAAAATCTCCTAAAATGTAGGAGTCCTACATAATTGGCTCAGCATTGTTGCAGGTAAAATACCAAAAGAAATTCTTGTTGGCTACTGAAAGCAGTAGATTAGAGAAAGGGTGCTAGTAGTACTGAGGAATGACTCTGTAGAAGTTCTCATTACATGCTTCCAAAGATCTCAGGAGTCTGTTCTTTTTAAGCTTCTTTGCTTATGAAGACTCCCACTCTTATTTAGTTCTCTGCAGAGAAAAGAAGAGCTTCTTCATATTCTTCTGTGTTTTTATGTAAAATTAAGGGGATGGTGCTTACAAGTCAATGAATAATTATTATCATATCCAGGATTCCCAGAAGAAAACCATACGGCTCTCATCAAAATCATTCTTCTTCTAAAGCAAGCAAAGTATACTAAGGGAACAGGAATGGTGAGTGGTGGGATTCAGCTGGTTTGCACCGGATCAGGTGAATAGGTTGTTAAATTACACCCACTATCAAAGTGTATCCTGGGCGCTGTGCTGCACTGCAATGGAGAAACAGGCAATGGAGCAGCTGGTGCGAGGAAGTGAGAAAGCCACTTTCCCTCCTCCTTCCCTCGTGCCAGCCGTTCCGTTGCCTGTTTCTCCATTGCAGCGCAGCTCAGCGCCCAGGATCCACTTTGATGGGGGGAGGGGTAATTAAACAACCGGTTTGCCCAGGGTCAGGTTGGCTGTCCTGCATGTGCAGCAGAGATAGAGGACAGGAATGGGCCATTCCTCCCACGACAGCCAACCTGACCCTGGGCGAACCGGTTGTTAAATTATTTGAATCCCATCACTGGAAATTCCCTGTGCGACAAGTCTCTCTCTTGCCATCGGTATTCCTTGCAGGATACTGATGGTATGGAGTCTTACTTTCCTAGGGTAAAAAAAGCAACTCAGCCTAATTTTTCACTGAGAGTCATGTACTTTTGTTTGCTCCAGATACAACGTTATTCTTCCCATCATTCAGTGGAAACTCCTATTTAGAACTACCTTCACTATCCTCCCTGTTGGAGGATAGATTTGCATCAGGGCAAGAACGGAACAAGGTGACAATCTACTTGACTGTGAAAACAACTGCTTTAAATGGCACTCTCCTTTACGGTGAGTATAGCTATTTTATTTATATAGTGAGTCTCAGAAAGGCAAACCTGCCCTATCCTTTCCTAGCATTTCCACTCTCTCACCTGGAGATAGAGGTCTGGAGGAAAATGTAGTTCTAGGGAAAAAATTAAGCTTCAGTCCAGGGGTGGGTCCTATTTACTTTTACTACCAGTTCGCAACGGGATCACATGCACGCGCTCACTTCGCTCGTGTGCACACCTTGCTTCTGCACATGCGCAGAAGCTTCTGCACATGTGCAGATAACTGATGATGACATCCGGGGTGGTGGGCGGGGCCTCCTGCCGGTTTTACTATTGGTTCTTGCGAACCGGTCTGAATCAGGGGCAACCCACCACTGCTTCAGTCCCTGTTTATGAATGGGAGATGTCCTCTCCTCCTGAAAGATGACTGGAGTAGAACAGGACCACCCCACTTCCCCATGATTAAGCCTTTAAATAAATGGTTCCAGTTTATTTTTTGAATCAGAGTCTTCAGGCCTTTAGTGATTTTGAAGTGTGTGGATTTGAGTAAAGAGAGAAGTTTTATTTTAATAAATAAAACAAAGGGTATACTTGAATAATGGGATACCTGGCCCATATTATAGGACACTTAGATCTGCATATCAAAGTTAACAACCTGTAAATCAACTAGCAGGGACACGGTGGCTCAGTGACTAAGATGCTGAGCTTGTTGATCGAAAGGTCGGCAGTTCAGCAGTTTGAATCCCTACTTATTTTATTTATTTTATTTTATTTCAAATTTATATACCGCACCTTCTCTCGAAAGACTCAGGGCAGTGTACAGCCGGATAAAAACAAAATACTACTGCCGTGTAACGGGGTGAGCTTCCGTTACTTGTCCCAGCTTCTGCCAACCTAGCAGTTCGAAAGCATGTAAAAAATGCAAATAGAAAAATAGGGACCACCTTTGGTGGGAAAGTGTTCCATACAGTTGGCGTTTAGTCATGCCGGCCACATGACCACAGAGACGTCTTCGGACAGTGCTGGCTCTTCAGCTTTGAAACGGAAATGAGCACCGCCCCCTAGAGTTGGGAACAACTAGCGCATATGTGTGAGGGTAAATTTTACCTTTAAGTCAACTGGCCAAACTATTAAGAAGCAAAGAAGTCATGTAGATCTCAGCCACCGGATATTTTGTCAGAATGACAACATCTGTGTCATGATCTAGTAATAGAAACTCTGTCCCTTACAAAGCTATCATCTTCTGTGTTTTGACCCTCTGCAGATACCAACAGGTCCCTCAGTTTAAAAGACAAAAATGGCAAGGCAAAAGTGTTATAAAATCGCAGAAAAAGTCAGAAAAAGTTATGTTGGAATTTAATTGGCTACGCAAAGGACCACATCTTCATGGATACTGAGGGAAGTTAACAAGTCACATAAATTGCTGACATTCCCTGAAGATGATCACAGGAAGGATTTTAAATTATGTCTTGTAAAGCCAGATAAAATATATTGATATTGACACAAGGAGAAGATGGTAGCAAACTTCAAATACCTGAACAAATATCACACACCAGAAAATCAAGGCCTGTCCTCCTGGTTTCCAGACTGCAAAATCCATAATGGTGGTGTCATGATACAGGAAGGCAGATTCTGATTTAATGTTCAAAGAAACTTCATATCATTAAGAGCAGTTCAACAGTAAAATTGAGCACCCAGAAATGGGGTGAGGTCCCCCTCATTGCATTTGGTCAAGCAGAGACAAGATGACTATTTCTCTGGAATGTTTTAGCTTCAGTTCATTCCTTTCAGTCTCAATGCTCCCTTTGAACTCTGGTATTCTACAATAGAACTCTCTGATAATTTTAAAAAAAAAAGATCAAAGAATAATTCTCAGTTGGCAGGTGGGTTCATGGCTGAAAAGGTCTTTGGGAGTCCCTATATAGGAAGAGAACCCCACCCAAAATGTGGCTCATTTTCACTCACCTCACTGAAACCAGTCAGTGAAGTTATAACCCCAAGAATAATTTCAGTGTTTTTACTTTCTGTTGTGACCTAGGCTTACTGAGTCATTAAAACACACGAGTAGTCCAAAAAACCTCTTTTACTGCAACAGCTGTGAATTACGTTTGTTCACAGCTGAGTCCCAATTAGTTGCAAAAAGTCCTTCGGGAGAAGTCCTTCGGGATAATCACCAACCTTTATCTCCTTTGACACACTGCCAAAGACCTACTTGGCAAAGTCACACGGAGTCCAGAATCAAACAGATGCCAACTGGGAACAGAATTAACAATGTTGCTTTCCTGCAAAGTGCCCACGTGCCTTTGCTCCTCTTTTAAGTCTTATGAGAGGGGCCAATCATCTCCAGGCCTTACTCCCGAGTCATCCCTTTTGTTTTAAGTGTTCATGCCTTTTGGCAGCTCTGCGCATACTAGGAACAGACTCCTCCTGTTCCTCTGCCTCTCTGCTGTCCAACTCTGGAGGCTCTGGAGTCCGCACATCACTCCCAGATGGCCCTGGCCCCATCTCTTCCTCCAAGGCAGAGCCCTCGTCCGAGCCTTCCACAGACTCCAGGACTGGCCTATGTTCCTCCCCAGACTCCTCACTGTCCAACTCCACTGCCAGCTCCACAGGCTGCTGGCGGACCACAACACTTTCCCACACAGCTCCTATTTTACTGGATCATAGATTTCTATAGACAACAAAGGTATAGGCAATATATTATATTGACATCAAATTCATTGGAAAGAAAAAAAAAAGAATGGACCATTTGTTCCTGTACCTATCAGAGTCTTAAAACAGTTCTGGCAGAGCCTTACCTGTATATGCTGTGATGAGCTTTGCGGGTTCATTCACTGTGCCATGTATCACAGCCATAACTTGCTAGCTAATTGATATCCAGTTATTCTCTAGGGAACTGTTACACTACAGTCTTCCCAAACACAATTATTTTCCATAGACAGATCCAAAACAGCACTAAGCTCTACAGGATCCTGCATTTAAACTTCTGGGACAATTTTCATCAGCAGCCCAGCAGAGAGCTAAAAAGCAGAACAAAGCCAGATGGTGATTTTGTAAACAATATGCTCCAGATGTTCAAAATTGCATAAAGGTGATTTCAAACTTTTCAGCAAGCAGAATAACAGAACAGAACAACAAGAATTGGAAGGAACCTTGAAGGTCTTCTCATCCAAGCAGATGACCGTATGCCATTTCAGACAAGTGGCTGTCTAGTCTCATCTCCAGTGATGGAGCACCCACAATTTCTGGAAGCAAGTCACTCTTCCACTGATTAATTGTTCTCACTGTCAGGAATTTCCTCCTTAGTTCTAGGTTGGTCTTTCCTTTGAGGAGCACTTTCTCCTAGGTGAACCATTTGCAGAACATTTGCCTATGTGCAGCCAACCATGAGAATTTTGGTGTGGGTTAGAGTTAGGGTGTTCAGCAGTGATTACTCTCATTGGATTGCAATCTAACAGTCAGTATACCTCGTGATGGTAAGAACTCAATAACTAAACTGAAGTCATAGGAAAACTGCAAGGATTGGGTATGGGCACAGAAGATTACCTGGTTGATTATCACGTTGATTAAATATTAAATATTTCCACAGAGCCAACTGAGGGCTGGAAGATTTCCAAATTATTAGAAAACTGTGGAACAGGATGCCCAATATTAAAGGTGCTTGGGAGAAAAAAAAATAGCTTGAGAAAACAAGTAGTAACAATAATCACAAATGGATAGGTAGAGAGGAGACTGGCAAAAATGCATTAAAAGCCAACAAGAAGACTAGGATACAACAATAAACAGAATTGTGTGGTCCGATGGTCATTCTCATAAAGTAGAAGAGGGAGGAGAGAGAGGAGTTCTTGAGGTATTTCAGGCTAATTGGATGATTTTTTTTTAAATGAAGGAAGAAAAATAGACTCAATAGCTACTAATCAGATAATATATCTCTTCTCACCTTCTGAATTATTTTCTTCCTTAAGAATCAAAGAGGCGTCCTTGCTTAATGACCAGTCACTGAACAACCATTCAAGGTTAGTCAAGACTTCAAAAAAAGTACTTAAGTACATCTCACCATTGAAGTTATGTCTGCCTCACTCTTTTCTCCCATAGTCAAGTAGTCACATTCTGGCAACCAGATTGAATTTACAACTGCTTCGGTGTGTCCCAGGGTCATAGGACCATGAATTGTGACCTTTTGTCATTTTCCAGCAGAAAACAGCAGAAAACGCCCACTGGATATGCTAATATATGACCATGTGATTCACTCATTTAATGACCATTGTAAAAATATTGTAAAATTGTGTCAGGTCATATGGTAACTCATATAAAAAAGGCAGCTACTTACAACCAAAATTCAGGACTCAATTGTAGTCATAAGTCAAGGTCTGCCGCTAGAACAGCCATTATGGGTACTTGCTGAGATTTTTTTTTTTTTAAAAAAAAGAGAGCTTCCCTTATTACTAAACAATTTTTTGAATTCTGCTTCCTATACAACAAAGTTTCTTGAGGTATGAGAGAAAGATTTGAAAAAAAGTATTGTCAGATATACATATAAAAATACATAACTACTCTGCCATAAACAAACACTAATTTGGAGAGTTTTGCTATGGGTATAGAAGTGGACTTCTGTGTTTTCTGTGGGGAAAAAAAGAACTAAGACTTTACCACAGTATGCATGATCAAAGTTTGAATATACATTTGACCACATTCCAGGTGGCATATTATACACATTCCTGTAATAAATTATTGATAAGAAAAAGCTTTTTTGCTTTCACAAATGTTGATATTTGAAAGAGAAAAAAAGTGCATTGTTGGATCAAGAACTGGAGTATTGTGGCAGTTTCAATTGCATATCTTTTGCTTGCTTTTTATATATGCAAATATAGTCCAGCTGGATGGCAAACGAAAGAACAAAATCATTTTTATTTTTACTTTTTGACTATAACACATGAAACACTGGTACATAATTGCAGGACTAATTCCAACATTTCTAATGTGCTGTTTCTGAGATGATCTCAAATGCTTAAATTTACAATCAGTGATAAGTCCACGTTTCAGTTGGCTCATGCCAAGGTGCTCTCAATATTTCATTTTTGTTATTCTTCCTTCTCTATTGCTTAAGAACATCTCCCTTTGGAATGGCCATCTCACAAAATCATGTAGATAACTGACATCAGACTTTGTTCTCTTCCATTGGTGGGTTGTGTCCGTTCAGAAACTCCTGCAAGATCCTTAGCTGATCAATTATAACACAGTTCTTGTAGCTTGTTTTCTGTCATGAGTGCAGCCTCTCTATTGTTGCCTTCAGATGGTAATAAGTTATCTCTAATGGACAACTAAATCTTTCAATGCAATTGGTCCTTGAACCAAAACCTGTGAAGGGATGTTCTGATGGTCCGGGATGGTAGCCACCTTTCTTGGCTTTTTCCAACATTCTCTTGGCCACATAGAAAAGTGATTCTGCTTTCCCATTGTTCTGGGGATAAGCAAAGAAACTAAAGACTCCCATCATTTCAGAAGACTTCACAAGCCAATTGAGTATTGTGTGGTTTGGTGCCTAGAGATAAAATACAATAGGTCCAGGTAGCTCTTCACCAATAAAAAATAATAATTTTCCATTGCTTAAGTTTCTTAAATTTTCTTAACTGCCAGTGGGATATTGGAAACAATTCTCCATTGAAGAAAGAAACTCAACAGTAGTACTAACATAACGTCATCGTATTAGTAATGATCACATTCAACTGATACCAGTACTGTTACCAGTGGCTCTATGTGCAAAATCATCAGTTTGTTTTGAAAGCAGAAAGGTCCAAAGAGAATACTATATACCGATGACCATCATGGAACACTCACTGGAAAAATATAATTTGAACTTTCAGAAATCGATGATGATGATGCCCAGGAGCCAACAGAAGAAATGGAGGAAAAGATTGAACCATAGAACCAGAGAATAAAAGAAAATGACAAGGAGGAGATAACAATGAAAATAATAGTGACTGATGAATTAAATCAGGGGGAAAATATATTAAGTGAATTGAAAAGAGAATTGGAGATACTGGAAGATATTTTTGAAAGTGAAATAGGGCTTGGGCAGAAATTTTGGAAACTAGGCAGTGGAAGAAGGTAGAGGTGGGAGAAATATCTAGATTGAACAGCCAAGAAGTAGATATAGATGGAGATAAAGATTCAAGAGAGGAATATGGGAGGCAAGTTAAAAAAAAAAGCATAGCAATTAAAGTATTGAAGCGGGCAAGAGACAATGGATAGATATCTCTTTTTTGTTGTTCTGATTTATTTTTATTTTTCTCTCTCTTTTCTTTTTTTAGGTAGGTGACATGACTAAAAGTTAGGTAGGATAGAAAAAAAACATTTTTTTTAATAAAGGGTGATATGATTAAAAATTAGAATAAGAGATAGAAATAAGAAAGGGGGAATATTAGTGTATACACTTTTATATAATAAAATAAAAGCAATAACAAGAGAAAATACGGAACAATTGAATAATGATAGACTGTAACTTAATATAAATGTGTATTATTATTATTAGAAATATATAAGCTGATTGAATGTAATAACTATGATTAATTTGACTAGTTTTATTTGTATTAGAATGCATGATACCCAGCTTCCACACTGTTCACACATTGATATGTTTGTTAAAAAATAAAAAAATAAATAAAAAACTTGAAGAAATTGATGAAGATTGTAGGGTTTTTTCAAATATTCCTAATATTGATTTATGTTTTTCCATGTTCATGAAAATGTATTTAAAACTGCTTCCCTCCCCCCGTACTTCTAGAGACTTTGTCAATAGAAAAGTATAACAGGTTTGTAGAGTTATGAAAATACTTTTTTTAAAAGCTACTTTTTATTCTGAACAAAGAATTGTTATGTATCAGATTGGTTTCTGGAATAAAGAAAGCCACAAAAATCCTCACAATTGGGTTGGAACTGTAATGGAAAGAAATTGGTGAACAAGGAAGATACATAAAAATAAAAAATGATACTGAAGTATCTCGTGTTCTGTGTTATTTGAAGGAGGCTGTTTCTATACTGTAGATAGTGGGTAAAACACATTTTTTCCGCTTCCCTCTCCCCCCCCCCAAAAAAAGAGAGAGAGAGCAAGGGAAAAAAATAATATGAGTCAATTGGAGAAAATCAAAATGGAGTGTAAAACTGAGCAAGAATTGAACTTCTTTATCTCTGTGTAAGTGTCATATAACTAAATAATTTCATTCTTTTTAAAGCTAATGATGAATTTTCAGAAGAACATTTCCTTCATCTTTACCTCATGAATGGGAAGCCAACTGCTCGATTTGGCTGTGGCCCTTCTCCAAACATTTTGACAGTGACTGCCAATCACTCCATTAACAGGGATGTCCTTGTACCGATCACACTAAGGTAATACTTTCCTGTACTTAAGTGAATGATGACTGAACATATTACATGCTTGCCTTCTTACTGATGAAAACATAAGAAAAATCAAATGTAAAGGTCATACACAGTTATCTCTAGAAAATTATATCTGTCTATCATCTACAGTATCTATCATCTATATCTATTTGATTTGAATGCCATCTAAGTCTCAATTATTCTTGGTGGTTCACAAATAAAAACACTAAAACATACAACAAGGAACAAAAATGAAGAACAAAAGATGGCAAAGACGACAAGAACCAGATAGGAATAATAACAACAAAACAAACACACACACACAATCCAAGGGGGCTTCATTCACCCTTGCCAAAGGCCTGGGAGAAGAGCCAAGTCTTCAAGGCCCTATAAAACACCACCAGGTTGGGGCCATCTGAATTTTGGGCTGGGGGGGGCTCTTCCATAGGGTAGGAATATATGCCTTCTATGAAGAATATTCCTTATGCCATCCTTGTTTCTTGGGTGAAAAGGATTAGGCAATAGATAATGAGAAAGATTCCCTGGCTGAGACACTTAGAAGCTGAGATCAGTCTGAATATACCATACAAAGAGAGATGGTATGGGAATTTGACAGGAAATAAGATAGCTTTATGCATTCCTTTGAAGAATTATAAATATAATGTGGAAATAAGGATGGTGCTGGGGATTTGAATAGACATCCAAAAGTAGCATTGCAAATGTGCAGCTTATTTTATTTTTCACTGTTAAATTGTTTATAGACTACCAGTGCTGCTTTCTCAATCAACACAAATCTACGTTCCCTGTGCAGCCCAGGAATGTTGGGATTAATTAAAAACTCCAGTCCAAACATCTATTGTAACATACTGATTTTGACACCACCCTAATACTGGCAGAACTGTGTTCTTACTACCTCAGAAGTGTAGAAGTGAAGACACTATTACAAAACAGATTTCTAATATTACATCCCTTGATATTCATTTTATCCATTGTTAGCTGTGTGTAAGCTACACTTACACATAGTCAATACACATAAGTTATTATTGAACAGATATGAATCTTGCTTCTTCAGATACAAGCTACAGCCCTTATCAAATCAAAGCATGCACATAGGTTCCTTAATTTATTTTGATCTTTTTCCTTTGTTTTCCTACCTAAGTATTGTGGAATATTTCTTTCTCTTTATAGTGCCTTTCTGTGTGTTTGAAAAAACCCTCCTACATTTAAGTTCTTTTAGTTCAGCTGCCAGAGATAACAAAAATAATTGCTGCAACCTCTCAAGTTAATTAGACAAATAGTTTAAGAGGACATGACCACATTATAGTATCTTTCATGCTCTGTCAAAGGACTTCTCAAGCAAAGTATCCCTGCAGAGGTAGTTTAATAAACATGAAACCATCCTTCTTTCTCTGAATTTTAAGGTTGTATGTAAAAAAAAAATTACAAATTGGGCATAGGAAAACCTCACCTTTTGGCCCTGATGGGCACACTAGGAATGTGGAGGCCAAGTAGCACACAGAATTACAAATGCATATTACGGAAAGGCTTCCTCATTGACAACATGGTGGGCCATGGTGAGTTCTAAAACATGGACCTGCTGGATGGCAAATTATTACGGTGATTTTAGCTTCTTAAGCTGCTTTTCATCAAAATAACACAAGACCATTCTTGGAAACAAAAATAATTGAGGATTTTGAAACTAGCTAGTCTTCTTTTCTTTTCAATTAGAAAAGTCTAATTTGTTTTTCCATAAAGTTATTATGCAAAATAGACAATATACGAAGTAGTATATTTGTGATGTTTTGGCATAGGTGTTTCCTGCATTTGGAGTTTTCTCACCTAAAAATATGATGAGACTTTGGGACTCCTAATGGGAAAAAGAGAGTTAAATCATGAGATCTGGATGGCAGAGAACTCAGGAGTTGCCATCTCCCCTGTTATAGAAATAAAATAAAACACTCAAAAAGTGAACATGTTCTGCCTGCAAATAAAATAGCTTTAAACCTGAGTAGAAGAAAATGAATATTTGTAAAAAAAAAAAAAAAAAAAAAAAACTGTTTGCACCAGTATTGCAAATCTATCATTTTAATGAATAATCAATTGTACAACTAGGAAGCCTTGTTTATTTAAAGATTGCCTTAGACATCTGCATTATTTTGGATAGTCAATGTTATTTGGTTATTAAATTGCTCTGTAGACTTATTCTGCTTCACTTTAAACAATTTCATTTTATGAATAGCATTGGTTGATTCATTATCATGTTTGTGATAATCTATTAATGTTAATAATACACAAAAACAGATTATTATCTAGAGTCTCTTTGGATAGTGAGGTAGGCAACATGTAAAATTGATGGATGGATGGATGGATGGATGGATGGATGGATGGATGGATGGATGGATGAATGAATGAATGAATATGGAAATTTAAATCTGACTTAAAGAATTTGAATAAACTGCAGAAAATACTAGATTTTCATGAAGGGAAGAAATCCTTAATGCTAGCGTCTTTAGCACTGTAGTATTCAATGATATATTGAAGATAGTCTAACTTGAAGGAGAAGATAACATTTGACCTACTGATAAGTATTTCTACCCTAGATAATAATGCTCAAATAATGACATTTATCCTTTTGAAATAATTAAGCCAAAACACTAGAATCACATGGTATGTATGTAGTTCCTTTGATGGCACATCTCAATATAACAAATAAAACATCAGCCTTTCATACATGGCCTGTTTTGATTTTTATGATACAAGCACTGTACATGGAGCTTGCAAAATAAATTTAGAGCACATAATGCATAGGACAAGAAACACCTTAGTGCAAGTAGAATAGTGACCTAGACCTTTGCAATAATGTAATGATTTAGCTTGATAGAATTTAGCTTGCAAATGCAAGGTGAAGAAATGAACAGTACAATTCTACATGTGTTTACATGGTGGTCTTTGATTATATACCTCATTGATTACAAATGAGACTTCCAGATTCCAGAATTATTTTGAGAATGGATTCCCATCAAATACTGTAATCTCAGAGAAGGTGATCAGATCTTTAATTTTATCAGGAAAATTAGGATGGATATAAAAACATTTTGCCCTAAGTTACATCAAATGAGTCCACAGTAACTGAAGACAAGTCAATCTAGTGAGCGAGGAACTAAATCATGTCATGTAGAAGGTGGAGGAAGCAGGAGGTGGTTCAAAGGATACAATTTAACAGATCAGGAGTGTAGAGTTATTACCCTCAGACAAAAAAAAAAAAAAATCAGGAGGACTCTAGGAGCATCTTTTCTGACTAACAAATTTACTGAAAGACATAACTTACATGATCTGAATTTCATTCCATCAAATGCAAAAAAATGGCCAGACTGGTGTAGGATTTAAACTTGGATGAAGGAGGCAGTGGAAAAGAGAAGAAGACAGCATTAATATACAGATTCGGCCTACATGTGAAACTAATTACAGTACCTTATCCATGAATCACCATCAAAGCTGACACAAGCTAAAGCACAGAACAAGTCAAAGAAGTAATGCAAGATCAGACAATGTGGAGACCTGCCCCATAGAATCACCAAGAGTCATACAGACTGAATGGATAACATCGTATCTGTGAACGGTTGTTGTGTGTTAAAAATCCATTGTGTATTTTGAGACCATCTGAGAAGCTTTTGGATATGTTCAGCAGTCATATGCAGATATTTTTCTTTATACAATTTTAGTTGAGCAGAGAAGACAGTTCTCGTTCATTTTTTTTATTTGTTTAATTATATAAAATAGAAAGAAAAAATAGAAATAGGTGATCAAGGGAAGGAAAAGGAATGGGGAAAAGAAGGTGTGAGATACAAGGGGGGGGAGAAAAAAAGGGGGGGTTGTTTTCCGACTCTTCTTAGCACCGTACAAGATAAAAACAGTCCAGCCTCAACTTTTTGCTTTTACACAATACGTAACTAACCATTTCTGTAACTAACTGTAACTAACTTCTGTAACTAACTGTAACTAACCCAGAGGGATGCGGTGGCTCGGAATCCCTAGCACCATGTAACAGAGTGAGCTCCCATTACTTGTCCCAGCTTCTGCCAACCTAGCAGTTCAAAAGCACGTAAAAAACGCAAGTAGAAAAATAGGGACCATCTTTGGTGGGAACGTAACAGCGCTCTGTGTGCCTTCTGCATTTAGTCATGCTGGCCACCTGACCCCAGAGACGTCTTTGGACAGTGCTGGCTCTTTGGCTTAGAAATGGAGATGATCACCGCCCCTAGAGCCAAAAACGACTAGCATGTATGTGCAGGGGAACCTTGACCTTAACCATTTCTGTAATGACAAATCTTTGTGATCAACAAAACCAAAGTCAACATTTCCTTTTTTTTTTTCATCACAAGCACAAAATGCAGAAATGATATCCAAGTGAAAAACATGTTTAAATATATTTTCCTCTTTGAATAAAATAATCAATTTAACCATTCCTGCTTTATCTTCCTTGCTATGGAAATAGTATGTAATAATCTTTGTGAACTGTCACCATTTTTATTAACAAGATTCATTGTATTCTTTAACATTTTTTTACCTTACTGGAGGGAAAAAAAACACTCTTTTTTTCACCCTTTTTTGAAGTGCTAAACTGTCTTTAAACAATTTTTTAAGTCAAAACTTTCTAATGCATATTTTTTTTAACTTGTTAACGTGCAAGCTTTAAACTTCAATATTAAATTTAGATCCCTCCCTGCAAACTCTCCTTGTAAAATATTTTTTTTCTTTTATAAACATCCTTTTTAAAACATAATTTTTTTCTTTAAACTTGTACATCATTTTCTTTAACTTTCTCTTAATGCAGGTACTCTCAAATACATTTTCAATAACGTTTGCCTACTTTAAAGGTTGCCTACTTTACTTAAGAACTTAAGACAGTTCTCAAACCTGCAATAATCTTGCCCTCTTTCCAGTATCGTTTCTATATTGGCAAAAGGTTTGGCACTCTTGAAACATGCACACTCTGTATGAGATGAAATCCCAGAAGCTCATAGAGATTCACTCTGTTAAAACAGCTTTACCCATTCTGTCTTTCAGACACTTTCACACTTGGTTGATAGCATTCAGGAGGGGCGAATGTATGTTACAATGATGTTGTGGGATGAGGAAGTGTGATCCTGCCCTCATGCAACTCAGATTGTTTGGAGATAAACAACTAGCTAAGGCAATGTTGTGTTTGCTAATGACATTTTATCATTTACTTGTAATTCATAAATGATAAAATTCTTACCACATGGCAGGACAATACAGATAATCAAGCTGTGATTAATTAGGTATAATCTCTTCAGGCTCTCAAAGGGTTTTAAGATACCGAAACAATCAAACTGTATCATGTGTGATACAAGATAAATGAATAATCAGATATCTACTGAAAAATCTGACTGCATACAAATGAAGACAAAAAGAGTCAAAGAAGTTAATAGTCTACATTTTAAAGTAGCAACAGATAATCAGGTTCATTGGAGTATATATTAAGTGAGGAACAAAAACCAACATTTGATCCAGTCCACAGAAAAAACAAATTTTCAGGAACCAATCCAATAATCAATCCAATCAGGGTCAATCCATAATCACTTCAGTCAGAGTGACAAGCATTAATGCTGTGTGACCACTATGACTGCAGTATTCCAGCTTTCTGTATAGGTGATATATATACAGCTGATAATGAAACATAAAAGAGTCAAATGCAATTTTTTTCTCCCATAGTTAAGAAAAAAGAAGAAGAGAGAAGTACCGAGGGGTGTTCTTAGAAGACAATGCATTATTAGTCCACTGTCTGTAATAACAACATAGCAATTATTTCAATAGATAAAGGATTCAAAAGAATACAGTTCAGGCATTGGCTCAAGAATCCTGTGACTACTTGGAACCATGGCTAAAAACTAATGCTAGGAAAGGATTCTTATTGGTTTTCTAAGGAAAGTAACAGTTATACCTTCTTGCTTGGACACTATTATTAAGTACAGTAAACTACATGGGAAAATTCCATTATGAATGAAAAAGAATCTAGGTTTACAGTTTGGGTTTGGGTTAGGGTTAGGTCTACTTAGAATCATGGCCTAAAACTAATGTGAAAGATGGATTCTTAGAGGTTTTCTAAGGAAAATAACAGTTATAGTTTTAAATTGGGAGTTGAATATGACACACAGTAAATTACATAGGAAAATCCCATTACCAATGAAAATGAATCTAGAGTTAGGGTTTGGGTTTGGGTTAGGCTACTTGAAATTATGGCCTAGAAATAATGTGAGGGATGGATTACTAGAAGTTTTCTAAGGAAAGTAATATCGTAGCTCTTAGTTCACACTTTATTATGATGTAGAGTAAAATACTTGGTAAAATCCCATTGCCAGTGAAAACAAATATAGGGTTATGATTAGGGTTAGGGTTAGGTCTACTTGGAATCATGGCTGAAAATAAATGCTAGAGATTGAGTCTCAGTAGTTTTCTAATGAAAGTAACAGTTACAGGTTTTTGTTGGAAGTTTATTATGACGTACAGTAAATCAAAGTGAAATTCAACAGGTTCTAACAGGTTCTGGAGAACCGGTAGCGGAAAGTTTGAGTAGTTCAGAGAACTGGTAAATACCACCTCTGGCTGGCCCCAGAGTGGGGTGGGAATGGAGATTTTGCAATATCCTTCCCCCAGGAGTGGGGAGGGAATGGAGATTTTGAAGTATCCTTCTCCTGCCACGCCCACCAAGCCATGCCCACAGAACTGGTAGGGAAAAAATTTGAATTTCACCCCTGCAGTAAATTATATGGGAAAATCTCATTACCAATGAAAATGAATCTAGAGTTAGGGTTAGGGTTAGAGTTAGGTCTACTTGGAATCATGGCCAGAAACTAATGTGAAGGATGGATTCTTAAAGGTTTTCTAAAGAAAGTAACTGTTATAACTTAAAGTTGGGACTTGATTATGATGCACAGTAAATTACATGGAAAAATCCCATTGCCAATTAAAATGGATTGATGGTTAGGGTTAGGGTTTGGGTGAGGTCTATGTGGAATCATGGCCTAAAACTTATGCAAGGGATGGATTCTTAGAGGTTTTCTAAACAAAGTGACAGTTATATATTTTCATTCGGACTTGATTATGATGAACATTAAGCTACATGGAAAAATCCTATTGCCAGTAAAAATCAATCACAGTCAAAAACTAATGCCAGGAATAGTTCAATTTCTTAGATAATTTAGGAGGACCACCTTAGAAGCTTAAAGACTTCGCCCCACACATTAACTCCATGGGGAAATTCATCAAGTTCACACAGGAAGGTGTTGAGTAAAACAGTCTGGCCTTCTTGGATTGTGCAGTACACATTAAGGAAGATAGAAGCCTTAACACTGAATTTTACAGCAAACCCACACGCAGAGGTCAGTAGTTGCTTGATTCCCAGCATCCACTTGAACACAAAATGGGAGTGATCAAAACTTCAGGGTGAAAGTTTGACTACCAGGGAGATGAAAATGAACTAAAACACATCATGGAAACTCTAGTCTGCTCGTTGACTGTTCATCTGTCAACAAGATGAAGAGTCAACAAGAACTGAAGCCATCTTCAGTTTGACATTTTGTCCCGGGCATCCAATGTAGAGAATGGTTGAGATTAGCTGTGTGGATCAATTTTGTTTAAAGGGTGGTTCACTATGTAGGCAATTCATTTTAGTTAGTAGTCATTTATTCAATAAGTATTTTCTGTTATCATCATCATCCTCTTTTAACAACCCCATAATCCCTTGAGAGCTGAAGTCTGGAGAACTGAATGGAGCTGTGTGTTTACTGGCTTGATGCCCTTCCTGTTGCCAATAACTATTTTCTGTTATGTTCCTGCCCTTTTTAAAAAAAGTTGGCTTCTATAAAGTAGATGTACTGTATGTACATACATGGCTCCTCTCTATACATTGTTTGGGCAGATAGGAAGCCTCCAGGTTAGGTATCAGCCTGAGTTAGTGACCTTAAATTAATAAAATGGGGAGACTGGGAGCATTTCAAAGTATTTTCTCTCCATTTATAGAGGTGTTTTTCAGCCTATTTTTGTTGCTTGAGGGCAGTCAGGACCTTTAAGGGCCATGTCAAGTTGTTTGCAGTTGTTAATATGTCAAGTTGCTTAGAGGAAAACTACAGCTATTCTATATCTTTGGGAGGTGTGAAATAAAAAGACAAAGATATCATTGGATTTCTGCAATGAGGTTTAGGAAGCTCTGAGCTGTGTTTGGAAAACTGGAACCTCAGCCAAGATCTGTTTCTTTCCTCCTTTAGGCAAAGTTTTCTCTCCCCCCCCCCCCCACATCCCCTTATATCATTCGGTCTCCCTTTTTATTTTTCACTCAGTCCTGTTCAGGTCTGCCATTTTGTTTGTTTTGCCCTGCAACCCCTGCCTTTTTCGTGTACTCATCCCTACAATCTTTACCACTCATCGTCTTTCTTCTTTAATATATTTCACAAGATATCTAATTTCCCCAGTCATATTAAATTCCATCATTCTATCAGCAAACAAATACCTGTCTGTCTATCTATATGGGAGATTGCTGGAAACTGGCTTCTTCCTAAAATAGTAACGGCAAGCAAGAGATCTACCCAGAAAAACAGCACTTGTCAGTTTCTGTGAAGTATTTTTTTTTCTTCCTTTCGTTCAATCCCATCTAATTCTTGGAGACTGCTAGCCAAGTCTCAGCAATTTTTTTGACAAGGTTTCTTTAGAAGGGGTTTGCCATTGCCTCCTTCCTAGAGCTGAGAGAGAATGATTGGTCCAAGATTATGCGACTTACATTTTGCCTAAGGCAGGACTAAAACTCACAACTGCCTGGTTTTCACCTAGCTGGCTCACTAAAGCAAATTATAATTTGGTTTTATTAATTGTAATGTGACTTTAAAAACTAATTAAAAAATAGGTGCAAGTATTTTACTAAATATAAATCTTCCCTTTTACCCACGAACTTACAAAGGGAGTTTCTTCTATTTTATCAGCTCCATGCTAGGAGATAGTTTAGGCCAAGGAAGTCTGATTGGTCCAAAGTCATCCAGTGGCTTTTCATGGCTGAGGATGGATATGAATCAAGGTCTCACCAGTCCTAGTCCATCATCTTAATCACTGTGACAGACTGGCTATATATGTCATTATTCATGTATTTGACTGATATGTCATTATTCCTGTATTTGAGTCATATGGCCAGCCATCTCACATACTGAGTGGGCCACAATTTTAAAATAAAGACAGATGCAATTGCTAAAAATAAGCCAAAAATAAAACACTCACAAAAATCCTTAGCATAGTCAGGAGATGGGTTTCATTGCATACATGGGGCCCCAGGCTCAAGGGCCTTATGCAATATTTACTTGTATTTACTTCTATTTTGATAATAAAATTCCTTCTCTACCTATTTACATTCCTAAATAAAGTATTAATCTTAACAGTGGGACATGAAATTGTCAGGCTCCAAAACCAAGAAAGACATGCTGAGGTTCTTCTATCCAGTTTCCTTTATGGTTCCTCACCTATAGATAGAAATCTTGCCAAACTTAAGCAGACTATCTTCACCATTAAACATATACTCTGAGAATCATTAGGAAGAAGCTGCCTTAACTCTCTTCTTCCCAAACTTAGCTATCTCTTGGTCCTTTGGAATGCCCACCCTTCCTCCCTCTTGGGAATCCAGAATACATTCCACTATAGTAATATGCCAAATGGTCACATCAATTGGAGATGATGGGGTTAATCTACCACATTGTGAAAGCTACAATAGAGACATTGTCATCCATATGAATGGGCTTTATGCTCCAACTTCATCCACTACTACTACCCCATACTTCCATCATGTTGCTTGAGGTCTTTCTTCTCTTTCCTTCCTCCCTTTCCTGACTCTAGGCAGGCTACTCTTTTATCTTAAAAAGCAGTGAGTGAAACAGGGACATGAACTACAGCTCGAAAAACATGTTTTATTCAAATACACGTTGTGTTTTTGTGCATGTACAAAGCATACTCTGTTGTGGTCCTCCAGTAACCTGCGGAGCTGGCAGCAGAGTTGGACAGTGAGGAGGCTGGGGAGGACCATGGGCCAGTCCTGGAGTCTGAGGAAGGCTCGGACAAAGGCTCTGCATCAGAGGCAGAGAAAGGTCTATCTGGGAGGCACGTGCTGCCTCCAGAGCCTCCAGAGTCAGACCTCAGTGAGGCAGAGGAACAGGGAGAGCCTGTTCCCAGTGCGCGCATGCTAAACAGCTAAAACAAAAGGGATGACTCAGGAGTAGGGTTGGGAGATGATTGGCCCCTCCCATAAGACTTAAAAGAAGAGCAAAGGCTCATGGGCCTTTGCAGGAAGCAACATTTGTTCATTCAGTTCAGCTTAAAGCCTGAAGCTCTGTTTGATTCTGGACTCCGTGTGACTTTGCCAATTAGGTCTTTGGTAGTGTGTTAAGGGAGATAAAGGTGGGTGATTATCCCAAAGGACTCTTTATAACTAATTGGGACTCCTCTGTGAATGAACAGAATTCACAGCTGTTGCAATAAAAGAGGTTTTGGGGACTACTCGTGTGTTTTAATGACTCAGAAAGCCTAGGTCAGAACACATTCATATGGAGGTACTATGAACTGATTCACACAATTAGATCTTGATGGCAAAATCAGTCCTACAACTATAACACTAGCTGTATGGTTGATTGAGGCAAACCACAAACTTATATCAGGAAAAGAAACAAAACCAGCCTCCTCTTTCCCAAGTCCTTCTCCTTCCTTCTTTTTTTACTCAGTGAAAACTTTATTGATTTTCTGCTTCCCTTCTGTATGGAACTCTGAGGAGTTACCAGTTCCTTATCATTATTCACACCCAACCTTTTTCCTCCTGTTGGGTTTGGCACAGGGGTGGCACCCAAGTCACAGGAAGACAGCAGGCATGTGGAGCCGGAGAAGGGGAACCTCCCACAGAGGAAAGACGGAAGGACATTTGGACAGATTATGCCAAGAATCATTTGTCTAGTTCTTTTGT
This sequence comes from Pantherophis guttatus, assembly GCF_059756535.1. Lineage (NCBI taxonomy): Eukaryota > Metazoa > Chordata > Lepidosauria > Squamata > Colubridae > Pantherophis > Pantherophis guttatus. The sequence continues at coordinate 225,645,442 of NC_142063.1, read as the reverse complement.
TGTCAATTAAATGTTACAATCCCTCCCTCTGTCCTCTGTTCATTTATTATGTACCCCTGCTTTGCTAACCTTTTCCTTCCCAGCTAGCTTGTGTGCAATTTATCATTCTCATGACTGCAGGTAAAAAGGATCCAGATACTTGGGTTATTTTAAATAGCTTTGATTCTCCCTTTCATCAAGTAGTTTTGTCTGGTCATTGCAAACTGTTGCATATTTGACTTCAAGCTTGTTAAAGTGACTTCCTTTGAAGCCAGAAGAGTATCTAGGGGCACGGTAGGAGAAACATAGATTAAAAAAAGAAGAAGCGGAGCAGTGGATTTTTGGTGGGCGGGCTGGCAATAGGGAAATTAAGGAAGTGGAAACAAAGCAAAGCCAAGTCTGAGGGGCAATGCACAACCCAGACTGACAAAAAGCAGTCATCACAATTCACACTGAGGACAAACAATGAATGGTCTGCGTGGTTTGTTGCTTAATAAGATTTTTTTAAAAAAAATAATTCAGTAAAAGTTTATTTCATTATTTCCGTTTAAGTTAATGGGACCGATGGATAAACCTCTGGAGAAGAAAAGGGCTATCTTTGTGTGAGGGTTATGGAGTAAATTCAATATACGTGCCGTTTCACTTACTGGCCGGGCTTTGTTCCTTCATTTCCTCCTGAATGTCAACTTGTCTTCATTATCTTTTGCTCTCAGACTGAGTCACACACTGACATGGCACTGTGCCAAGATGTAAATGCTGCCTTTAGGACTTCTTCTAATTTCTCACCTTTGTCTGCCTCTTGTCTCCTCTATCATAAGGATGCCCTGGGCCTTTTTTTCTCAGACTGTTTATTAGAGTTGCAATCTCCCTTTAGAGAACATCAGTTCAGAATCATTGATGTTTTAATGGCAGCGTGATTGAAAGCAGACAGACACGCACCACAAGTGCTGGAGAAGAAAAGAAAACTGAGGTCAGAGCCAACAAAGGAACATGGCCAACTTGCACAAAACAATGTTGTTTACACCAGGGTTTTACTCATGCACACAAAGGAACAACAGAACTGTCAGTTCAAATGAGACTGCAGCTCCCCCCACCCCCCAAGAAAGAGAAAAATGGCAAGAAACTGATTTCCTTACTTTTGGAAATAGTAGCTATATTTACATGAGTTTACATCAATGGTGGGTTTCTACCGGTTTGCCCCAGTTTGGGCAAACCTTTAGTGGCAGTGGTAGGAGGCTCCGCCCACCCACCTGGACATCATCATGGATGCTCTGTGCATGCGCAGAAGATTTTGTGCATGTGCAGAAGCGCCACAAGCGAGAAAAACGCACTCACGTGCGCTCACAGTTCTGGACTGGTAGCGAAGGTAAGTGGAACCCACCACTGGTTTACATAATTATGTAAGTTCATGAGTAGGCTTGTTTTGTCAGCACCACCTTTGCATAAATCATCCACAGATAAACTATATGGAGAACATAAGCAGACCTCCCCCCCACCTCTCTCTCTCCCTCTCCCTGATATGTTTCCCTGATATAATGTAGCTCTGCTAATTTCTGTTATCTCTCTGTAATTCTATTTTAAAAATATTGTTCCCTTTCAGCTACTTATCTAGCTCTATCTTGCTTACACTAAGTTGTCTTCACTTCAGGAAGGGGCTTGCTGTTAGACTATTTTATATAATATCCAGTGATTTTTGGTTTACTACATGAAAAGAAAGGAACTATAGGCCTTTTTATGCATATCCATTATAACCTATGGCTAAAACTTTTACTGAAGTATTCGATCAGATTAAACAGATCCAAATTTCAATTTCCTGCCTTCAAGTCTGAAATGTCCAGTCTAAATCATTGTTTCCATTTTTGAATCTGACATTCAAATTGCACGTGGTTATCTCTTAAACTGCATCCAAATGAAAGAATAGAATAGAATAGAATAGGATAGGATAGGATAGGATAGGATAGGATAGGATAGGATAGGATAGGATAGGATAGGATAGAATAGAATAGAATAGAATAGAATAGAATAGAATAGAATAGAATAGAATAGAATAGAATAGAATAGAATAGAATAGAATAGAATTCTTTATTGACCAAGTGTGATTGGACACACAAGGAATTTGTCTTGGTGCATATGCTCTCAGTGTACATAAAAGAAAAGATACGTTCATCAAGAATCATAAGGTACAACACTTAATGATAGTCATAGGGAACAAATAAGCAATCAAATCATATTAGGAAACAGTCAATATAAATCGTAAGAATACAAGCAACAAAGTTACAATCATACAGTCATAAGTGGAAGCAGGTGGGTGATGGGAACGATGAGAAGATTAATAGTAGTGCAGATTTAGTAAATAGTTTGACAGTAACTGAATGCCGGATCCAAGTATGGATTCCTTTATGGTAATTCTTTTTATAAGTGAGACTGAAGAAGTATTTCTTTTTGAAGTCATAAGAATTATGATTAGGCAATAGCTAAGAATGGATTACTTGTGGTGCTACTTAATCTGGAAGACCATTCTGTGTGTGCAATTGCTAAGCACCTGAACCTATCCTAAAATTCATTTTTAAAATTATCATACCTAGTCTATGCTTTTATTTGTCTGAAGGTTACTAGATTTCAAAATACCATGTTTGACAAAGTTTTTTTAAATGGTGTGTAACAGTATACTCAGGGAATCAGATTAATTGATTCAATAATGGTCATAAACACTTTAAGAAAAAAAGATAAATTGTCCCTCTCTAGTCTCATATTGTTTTATTACATGTATGTTAAAGTTGCTATAATTTATTTCCATAGGCTTATAGACCATTTGTCTTCAAACACAATAAAAAGGAATTGGAATGCCTAAATCCTTTTATATAGAGGAGGAAATTTTTAATACCAACACAAAGTTACACTGCCTACTGAGACTGCAAATACATTTTACCAAATTAACTGCTGAAGTACAATGCACAATTCAGTGTTATTTTGTGATACAATGTCTCAAGTAACAGTTCAGTAGCATGTGTTCTTCATGATTTGTATAAAATGAATCTAATATCATTCCTCATCAGATAACATTAGGAGTAAATGGAAGATGAAGAAGAGATGAATTTTTTGAATTTGAAAGTAGTCATAAGAAACATCTATAATAACAGCCTCTATTATGATAGCCTGAGATATTTTTGAAAGACAGAAGTTAGTCTATTGTGTTACATATAAATATTTTTTATGATGTGTCATTCATTGGAAGGATTTAGTGTTTAGAACTTTAGCGATTCATCATTGTAAAATTTAATCCATGATAAGTTATACTGGCTTTGAAAATAAGTGCAATATATAAGTATTAGCTCCCACAAAATCTGTTGAGCACTCTAGATTTTATTACATTTCACTAGGACTGGGACTATGATTTCTAAAGTCTAGACATGGAGCAAAATATATACTACAAGTTACAGTAGTAGCAGATTTGTGTGTGAGAGAGGGGGGGGGGAGAGAGAGAGAGAGAGAGAGGATAAATAGAGTCAAGGTGGCTCAGTGGTTAGAGTGCAGTACTGCAGGCTACTTCAGCTGACTGCTAGCTGCAGTTCAGCAGATCGAATCTCACTGGCTCAAGGTTGACTCAGCCTTCCATCCTTCTGAGGTGGGTAAAATGAGGACCCAAATTATTGGGGGCAATATGCTGACTCTGTAAAAACCTCTTAGAGAGGGCTGTGAAAGCACTATGAAGTGGTATATAAGTCTAAGTGCTATTGCTATTGCTATTGCTATTGCTAGAGGAGAGGAGAGGAGAGGAGAGGAGAGGAGAGGAGAGGAGAGGAGAGACGGGTGGGGGGAGAGAGAGAGAGAGAGAGAGAGAGAGAGAGAGAGGGGGGGGGAGATTTAGAAAAGAAAAAAACCATAGTTTTTTTCTAGTTAGATCTAGTTAGGTTAAAAAAAGACAGATTAGAGGAATATTAAACAATCCATTGGCTTAAATTTTGTCAAAAGTATTTCTAATTCAGCTCACATCTCTAATCAAAAATATATTCCATAATATAGTCATCAAAACTGTAGATGAAAATGTTGTGGCTGTTAATCAAAGACTGTAAAATCACCCATAGTAATTCTTTAATTTATTAAAAAGCCTTACTTCTATCGAATTGGAATTCTCATGTTAGTTCCAAGAATTTCAACAGCTTTGTCTTCTTGCTCATACTGCGAGGCAGTGGTGAAATCCAATTTTTTTTACTACCGGTTCTGTGGGCATGGCTTGGTGCCTGTGGTGTGGCTTGGTGGGCATGGCTTGACGGGCGTGGCAGGGGAAGGATACTGCAAAATCTCCATTCCCTCTCCACTCCTGATGATATGTATCAACTGCTGCATATGACAAAGAATGTGAGTGTTCTGTTCTCAGAGGTTAGCCAGTTAATTATGATGATGCCCAGTTATACAGCATTCTCACTGAAGATGGTTTTGGGATTGGGGTGATGTCCTAGCTTCAGTTCAAGCATACAAATAAAAATATATCATTTCCTTCAGATGTTTACTCATATCATTATTGGTTTTTACTACAACTACTTGGGGAATTGGGAAGTTTTCTAATTTTGGGGAGACTGACATGTTGCTTATTTAAAACTGTCAGCCCTTCTGAGAATTTTAAAATTGGTTGAGATATGAATGTTCTAAATAATATATTCCAGAAGTCAATTTGTGAGGGGAAAAAAAGCTTAGGATCATATGGAATTGGCTTAAGGCTGAAGGAAACAACCTATGTTTGCAGCCACATGAGTGCAATCCATGATTTTCAGACTTTATAAGGCTTCTAGATCTTATAAGAACCATAGTGGCACAGTGCAGTATTTCAGGCTAACTCTGCCCACTGCCAGTAGTTCAATCCTGATGGGATTCAACGTTGACTCAGCCTTCCATTCTTCCAAGGTTGGTAAAATGAGGACCCGGATTGTTGAGGGCAATATACTGACTCTGTAAACCACTTAGAGAGGGGTATAAAGCACTGTAAAATGGTATATAAATCTAAGTGCTATTGCTATTGCTAGACAGATATTAGCAAGGGAGAATAGCAGAGGATGCTATAGACTACTTCCTGTTATAAAAAAAGGCATTCCTATTGCCGCCACCTCAGATTGTGATATAGTAACTTAATCAGGGCTACTTGTTCTGGGGAAGACCATGACTGTGTCCCTTATTTTAATTTAAATGAATTACTAGCTTGGTAGATTAAGGAATGCTGCACACATGGTGTATATGGATATCAGCAAAGCCTTTGACAGAATGTCTCAAGATATTCTTTCACAACATAATAAAATAGGAACTAAGTGATACAACTGTTAGATTCACAGGCTGAAAAAGCACACTCAAAGAGTGCTCACTAATGTCTCAAGATATTCTTTCATAACATAATAAAATAGGAACTAAGTGATACAACTGTTAGATAGATTCATAGGCTGAAAAAGCACACTGAATTTAGGGAGGGAGGGAGGGAGGGAGGGAGGGAAGGAAGGAAGAAGGAAGGAAGGAAGGAAGGAAGGAAGGAAGGAAGGAAGGAAGGAAGGAAGGAAGGAAGGAAGGAAGGAAGGAAATAACAATGACAGAATAACAAAGAATAACAAAATAACAGAGTTGGAAAGAACTTTGGAGGTCTTCTAATACAACCCCCTGCTCAAACCAGAGACCCTATCCTTGTGATTGTGAACCTATGGCATGCATGCCAGAGGTAGCACGCAGAGCCCTCTCTGCTGGCACACGCGCCATTGCCTCAGGTCAGATCTCCGTGGCGTTTCTTTCGTGAGCTTCTGTTTCCCTGCAAACGATGAAACAGAAGCTCACAAAAGAAAAAGATCTGACTTCTTGCCACACTGCCAGTGTTGGGATGCCCCACCTCCCGCTGTCCAGCTGGTCTTCGGGTCTCTGCTGCTTTCGCGCATGTCTGTGCATGTGCGTATTTGCACATGCACACCTTTTAGTTTGGGCATGCGTCCTTGCGCAGTTTGGGCACTCGGTGTCTAAAAGGTTTGCCATCCCTACCCTATCCCATTCTGTACAAGGATCTGACCAATCTTTTCTTTAAAACCTCCAGTGATGGAGCATCCACAACTACTGGAGGCAATTCATTCCACTGATTAATTGTTCTAACTGTCAGGACATTTCTTCTTAATTCTAGGTTGGATCTCTCTTTGTTAAGTTTCCATCTGTTGCTTCCTGTCTTGCCCTCAAGTGTTTTGGAGAATAGGTCATCCCCCTCTTCTTTGTGACAGCCCCTCAAATATTGGAAAATCTGTACTGAGTATAGTGACATTATACCCCAAAGTACAAAGTGCAATCAAAGAGCATCTGTGAAACCATAATAGAAAAATTACTCTGTTCAGGAATTGGTACTATTAGGAAATAAACATCTAAAGTGAAGGGACTATTTTATATTCATCCCAAATTTTGAGATTTAGAAGGAAAAAGACAAGAAGTTGGTACCTCTGGGAAAAATTCTGCTAGAGCAATCCTTCTGTTTCCAAACTGGCTGTGTGCGCTCAATAGTAAAATCACTATTCTTGAAAAATTTCACATATTACTCGACAGCTGGTTAGATGGTACCCTTGACAACTGTTCTGGTTAATCAAGGGTATCAATGCAGCTATTGCTTTGCTGTTCCGTGGCAATCATTTCCAATTCTCTCCTTAATATCAGCACATTACAGGTAAAAGTGTCTTGATTTCTGAGACCCCAAGTGATATGGTAAGCAGGTAAAGCTGGTTTGTTATGCAAGGATGGGAAATTAGCAGAGAGCTCCACATTCAATTGACTGAGCCTTCTGGTTTATACTTATAAGCAGGGCACAGGATTGCTGAAAGCCCAAACGTCTCTGTTTTAAGATGCCCTGTCAGTGATAAATCTCTCTTAGTCCTTGGCACAAAATCTGGCTGCCTCTATTCTGCAGGGCCAAGGTCAGAGCCTCCCACTGCTTTGTATCCATTCAATTTTTTAGGCTCCCAGAGTTGACATTTTAATTGTGTTGGATCTCTGTGCCAGCCCCCTGGAAATATGGCTGTGGCGATAACACCGTATAAGAACGTAATTGGTGTAAACAAAATTTCCCTAAGTATGTTTGCATGAGCATGAATGCGCTGGGTTGTTGTGGTTTTTTTTTTACATGATTACATTAGATAATTATAATTCATGAGTGCAGTTAGCGAAATCGTAAGTCTCGGGACCGAACCTCATCCAGACTGTCAAAAGCATAATCAAATACTTTGCCATGTTTCCCTTGATATAAGCAGGAAGCTGAAGTAATCATGCTGTCAATTAGGGCTTAAGTTAGACTTCTCACTGACTAGAGAGATTTGGCAAGTGGTGGTGGGGTGGGGGTGTAGATTTCCAAGCAATGTGCAGCTTGAAGATCCTTTTTTAACATGTGTGTTTACTGCCATCTGGTGGGGTGGAAGTGCTGAACACCTCACCATTTTGCCAAGAACAAGTCCCTGATGCAAGCTAAACATTGGCGCTGTGCTTTGAGTTTTGAAAAAGGCCTCAGTATTTATTAGCTGAAGCAGATTCCACTAGACAGCAACTGTAGGCCTCGGAGAACCTTCTACAAATAAAATTGCTGCCCACATTTTGGGAGGAATGAAACTTCAGCAAAACAGGGTGGAGTGAAGATGGCGATTGTGCTAAGTAATTGTGCTAAGTAAATATTACCAGCACTCCTTATTTATGACGAGTTTAAATGCAAAACGGCTAAGTGATTAATCTGCATCTAAAGAGAAATGAAATTGACTGGAAGGTGAATCTTGATCTAGCTTTGTGGGCTTGGAAAGGTCATGGCTTTTCTGATGGTATGAAAACTTCCAGAGCATGATTAATTCTTTTATACTATCCTTAGATGAGACTAATAGTCCAGGGTAGCAAAATCTGTTCTCGTAGACCAAGTATTAAATACAACTCTTTCTCTAACTCAGGGGTCTCCAAACTTGGCAACTTTAAGACTTGTGGTCATCAACTCCCAGAATTGCCCAACCAGCCAGTCTGCCTAGGGAATTCTGGGAGTTGAAGTCCATAAGTCTTAAAGTTGCCAAGTTTGGTGACCCCTGCTTTAACTCATTTAAAAGATAAGATTTGGAGGCAGGAATCAAGGCTACAGTTCTGCCAAGAGATCTATGAGCAATTTACTTAATCTTTATTCATATCTCTAAAATTGGTATACTTTTATTTACAATTTACTTTGCAGAAGGATTATCAAATCAAATAAAAAAACCTGCACTTATGAATTTTAAAAATGCTTTTTTTCAAACAGAAACTTTTATTATAGTGCAGAATGTGTTTATAGTTGGACTTTAAGCAAGGATTAAGGATTGTTTAAAGGATTCAATCAATGATAGTTTTCCAAAGTAAAGATGGCTGATGAAAAAAGTGTGTTTAAGTGTTACTAGACAGTGCAGCTTTTCTCTCCTTGACAACCTCATAAAATACTGCTTCAAATAAGTACTTGGATTAAAGTCATATTGCTTGTAGGTTTTCTGGCCTTAAAACTTCTCTTTTCATTTGGTGTGAAGTAACAGTGAACCATAATAATAAGAAAAACAGATTACTCTTCAGTGTTACAAAGGAATTTCATCTCCGCTATGCACTCAAAGTTGAATTAAAACAGAGACATCATGTGGCCCATAAAACCCAGTGCCATTCCTATGAGATAAGTTGTTGTGTTTACAAAATGGAAGAGGCCATTTTGTAAAGTTCTTTTCAAGTACAGGTAGTCCTCGATGATAATTGAGCCCAAAATTTCCGTTGCTAAGTGAAACAACTGTTAAGTGAGTTTTGCCCCATTTTATAACCTTTCTTGCCACCGTTGTTAAGTGAATCACTGCAGTTGTTAAATTGGTAACACATTGGTAAGTCAATGTGGCTTCCCCATTGGCTTTGCTTGTCAGGAGTTCTCAAAAGGTGATCAAAGGACTCCGGGATACTGCAACCGTCATAATTATGAGTCAGTTGCCAAGTGTCTGAATTTTGATCACATGACTATGGGGATGCTGTGTCCTGTGGAGCCAAATCACTCTATGCCTCCTTGTTAGGATGTTTAGACCAGACTGAATGGGAAAGGAAAGGTGCAAACATTGGCTATTCTTCCTTTCTACCCTGATCTGCTATAGACTGTTGTAGCCCCGCTCTCTGAGCCTATCTCATCGGAGGAAGAAGGCTCCAAACATGAAGAAGAGGAGTCGGCCAGGCCTCCCTCTCCAGGCCCCTCCCCTCTGGTACTTCCTCAAGTGCCGGCCGAGGAAGAGGAGATTAGCCAGGAGCCAGGTGTCTCCGATGAGAGCGAGGGAGGTGATCTGTCGTTCCTGGATCCACGCCAACGAAGGCGTGATAAACGGTTGCAGCAGTTAAGGAGGCGTGCCAGGGATTATAACTGAGTCACTGGACCACACCCCAGAGACTATATAAGAGAGTGTGGTGGCCATTTAAGACTCTGTGACGGATAAAAACTAACTCTGGCTAGTCACTTGAACAACACTTAAAGCTGCCGAAGGTTTCTTGTTTGGAACTGGACTATTTACAAATGTGTGTATTTCTGTTTATCTGGTGAAGGGATATTAAGTAAAAAGCACTTGGCAGTTGGTGCTCATATTGCTGCCAAGTTTTTGATAACAAACTGTGCGTGCCAAGTGCTTCCTTTAACCCTCGGCTGGCTGTGTTTGTGTGTGTGGAGACGGGGACAGAACATAGACAGCTTAAGAAAGATTCTATGTTTCATAGGCTTTGGAGGGCTTTTAGTCCAACCATCTGCACAAGGCAGGAGTCCTTATACCATCCCAGACAAATGGTTCTCCAATCTTTTCTTGAAAACCTCCAGCAATGGAGGACTGGGAGACAAGCTGTTTTGTTGTCTAATTGTTCTCACTGTCAGGAAATTTCTCTTCATTCCAGGTTGGATCTCTCTTTAACAAGCTTCCACCCATTGCTTCTTGTCCTGCCCTCAGATGAAATTAAGACGTGAACTTTTGGTAGAAGGGCAGAGAAACAAGTGTCTGGCTGGTTAAGTTGAGATAGTCCTCGACTTAACAACCATTCATTTAATAACTGTTCAGCATTACAACAGCACTGAAAAATATGGCTTACAAGCAGTCCTCACTTTAAAACCAGAACAGCATCCCCATGGTCATGTGATCACAATTATTTGTTTGCTTGGCATCCAGCATGTATTTACAATGGTTGCAGTCACCTGGAATCATGTGGTTACCATTTACGAACTTCCCACCAGTCTCTGACAAGCAAAGTCAATGGGAAAAGTCAGATTTGGTTAAAGACCGCATGGTTCAGTTACGAAGTGCAGTGATTCATTTAACAACAATGGCAAAAATGGTCATAAAATTGGGCATGACACACTTCACAATTGCCTCGATTGATGACAGGAATGCTGGTCTCAATTGTGGTTATTGGTCAAGTATCTGTATTTTATTCCCTTACTGGACAGCTAGAGGAGGTCCTGGTGAATCTTGGAGGAAATGTAGCTTTCCAAGGACACTGGCTGGGCCCACAACTCGGCATCTTGAAAACGATTCTAAAAATCAAAAGCAACAGAAATGCTTTCAACTTTGAAAGAAAAGAAAACATTGAAGAAAAATAACAAAGAACGAAAAAGAAATATTTTTGCTTTCTCTTCTCTTACTTTTTTCTTTCTTATTTTATATTAGCTTTTATCTTCTTGCTTAAAAGTTTTAATAAAAATTATATACAAAGAAAACATGCTTTTAATCTGCTTGTGAAATCAAGTGATGTTCCGCAACCTTTCTGCAGTTTTCACCAAAGGAAGGCAAAACAATCTTATTGGTTTTTTTAAACACAGCTGAAAATTAAAACTGACATGTTTACCAGGAACACAGAAACACCTTGAAACATCAAAACAAGCTCAACACTAAGAAAATACTACTTGCCATTTTGCCAAGTAACTGAAAACACTACTATTCATTTTTTTCCCCACTTGTCATCTTTCTTGGCATAAGGTCACTTTCTTATCTAGAAAAAAAGTGTTTTTATATAATGTACTGAACTCAGTTGATCATTTGATGTTTTCCCCTAATTTGATCAACTAGACTTCTTGCTGGGGAGGGAAAAAAACTGGAAATTAGATACCTGGGCAGGTTCTGGAAAGTATGTATTAGGCTTATGAGTAGTACATGGGGTTGAATTGATACATTCACAACCTTCTTTTCTTGTTCTGAGGGAATCTGGGTAAAGACTAGACTAGACTAGACTAGACTAGACTAGACTAGACTAGACTAGACTAGACTAGACTAGACTAGAATAGAATAGAATAGAATAGAATAGAATAGAATAGAATAGAATAGAATTCTTTATTGGCCAAGTGTGATTGACACACAAGGAATTTGTGTCCGGTGCATAAGCTCTCAGTATACATACAACAACAGTGATAAATCATTATCATAGTCATTGTAAAAATATATTCATCATAAAACACTAGATACAACACTTAGTGATAGTCATGGTTACTAAATAAGCAATCAACATAAATTATACTAGGATACTAATTAAACAATTTAAATCATAAGATACAAGCAACAAAGTTACAGTCATAAGAAGATAAGGTGATGGGGTATAGGGAAGATGAGAATAATGACGGTAATACTGACTTTCTAGATAGTTTGACAGGCTGTGGGAATTAGTTGTTTAGCAGAATCATGGCATGGGGAAAAAAAACTGTCCTTGTGTCTAGTTCTTCTGACGTGCAGTGCCCTATAGCATCGTTTTGAGGGTAGAAGTTGAAACAGTTCATGTCCAGGATGTGAGGGGTCTGTAGATATTTTCACAGCCCTCTTCTTGGCTTGTGCAGTATATAGGTCCTCAGTGGAAGGCAGAAAGGGCTTCTTTAATTTAAATGTGTAATCCAGCAATTCAGGAATTGAATTAATCCATTGTCTTCCAGCTAATGCAGAAACTTTTCTGCAAGTTTATGGGGAGTTCAGCCAAGATCCTAATCACTGACTGGAATGGGAAGGTGTCAGGGCTTTGGACTTTATTATCTCTGTTCAGCCTCTCCTTGTACACTGGTTGACCAAGGAGCTCTGGGGGATGAAGTTCCAGAAGAGAGACCTGGAGAGCTGTTGGAAGAAACTTAAAATGAATCTGACCATACATGGATAAGAGATCATATTAGGGATTACTTTGTGGTGATAAGGGTGGCCAAATGTCACTATTTCTCCACCATTATTTCATCTGCTGAGCCAGAAGCGTATTTAAGTGGACCTGGTCTCCACTTGGTAGGGAGGACCTTAGTGCATCTCCTGAGCTGCTGTGAGGATTATTTACTGTAGGCATCATTTCTCTTCTTTTCTCCAGGGCTGGTTTCATTCAGTGTTGGTTATAAGAAGAAAGGCAAGAGTTAGATCTTCTGTAAGGTGCTACTATTCTTTCTCCCTGTGTGAAACCACTAGGCGAGGTCATCTGCATTTGAAGTTCAATAGTATCAGTACACTGAAGATATACAATTATATCTTTTGACCCTGGGCCATCCAAATGAGTCTGTTGATCTAGGTCCTGGTGCCTAGATGCTAAGCATGTATGGATAGAGAGGAACCATCTCTAAAACAATCCATCCAAGACTAAGTGCCTTTGATAGGATGGTAGGGATTTGGCTCTCTAGACTTGGAGATATTTCATCTTTTACCTTTGATAGTGTCTCACTTACACATTCAGGGCTGGTGCACAATCTGGGGGATATTCCTGGACTTACAGCTCCTGCTTTGATAAGGATCTGGCAGCTGTGGCAGGAAAGCCTTTGCACAATTTCATCTGTGCCAGTTTCAGCCTTTTCTAGAGAGGGGGGTTACCATCCTGCCCTACTAAACTCGTGACTTGATTACTGCAATGTGTATCGTGGGAATGACCTTGTAAACCACCCAGGAGTTACAGGTGGTCCAGAATGCAGAAGCACAGACAGCAATGGGCATGCCTCAACATGCCCATTTAATACCTCTGGTTCATGATCTATACTAGTTGCTAGTTTGTTTATGGAGAGTCTCAATCATCCTGTTCATGGTTTTCCCAAGGGTGCTTTTTCAAAACTCAACTGGACTTTGTTTTTCTTTGAAGACATTTGTTTCTTCTCCGAGAAGCTTCTTTAGTTCTGGCTGAATGTTGAATGATGGATTGATTTATATTCCTTGCAGTCCTCTGGTCATTAGCACTCTTTCTGGGAATTGTTGAGGTCACTCGGAGGTTTATCTGTGCCTCAGGGTCACCTGAATAGTGCAAATGGATATGGAACCATATTGGAGTTGGTGAAAGGACTGTGTTATAAACAGGAGAGAGGTGGTGTCCCCCCTCTGTTGAGAGAGACATTATGATTCAATCTTAATTGTCATCTTTTTCAAACCAGCAGTTAGAAAATTGCTAGTTTGCATCTGATTCAAGATTCTGGTCATTAGCCTACATGATTCTACATGGCATAGGGACTGGTTACTTGAAGGACCATCTGTCTTCTATAGTGTCTGCATGATTGATTTGATCTGGCAGGGTTGATGTGCTTCAGGTTCCTTCAAATAAACAATATCAGGTCCCTTTAAATGTGCCTTCTCTGGTTCTTGCCTTTACTTATCATTTTTGTCTATTGTATTTAGGGAGGGAGGGAGGGAGGGAGGGAGGGAGAGAGAGAGAGAGAGAGAGAGAGAGAGAGAGAGAGAGAAAGAAAGAAAGAAAGAAAGAAAGAAAGAAAGAAAGAAAGAAAGAAAGAAAGAAAGAAAGAAAGAAAGATCTCTTCATTGTATGCATATAGACAAGGACATTGAAAATTGTACCGAAGACTGTTCCTTTGATTCTCTGCCAAGGAAGATAGGCAATAAGATTGCAAAATTTAGTGTGACAGCCCAGAAATAGGATGTATGTTGATATCGTATTAACATACAAAAGAAAAAAAAATACTAATTCAGTACCTTGATTTATTTTGATGACAAGAAATCCAAAGAGATTATGGATCATCCTGGCCTTAATGGCTTTCTCCTCGTTTCATTGGGATTGGGAAAATAGCATTCTCATGCAGATTGGCTCTTTCCACAAAGATGGATGGGGATCATAAAGCACGCCACGGATTCCTGCGAGGAGCTCATCATTGGGGTTCAGCTGTTAAATGGGATTTCCAAAAGAAGCATGGAGAGAAAGAATGTCTTCGCTGATCTGAGGACTCTTTTTAATTAAATTCTTGCACATTATGGTGTCTCATTTATCAACCCCTGAAATAATAATTAACACTCTTGGGGGTTTTCCCCCTCTCAGAAAAATAATAACTAAGAACAATTACAGGAAAGCCCTCCTTTAGGGATGGATATTTTTGTCATTGAGAATATATGTAGCATTCCTATCCCCCTCATAACCACACTTTATCACTTTTACCGACACTCCCCTCTTCACGTTCTTAATACGGTATTGGATTTTCGGGTATTTATATTACAAATGCCTTTAACTTTGATGTTTGACACTCCTTTGTAGATTATACTTTGATAGCACCTTTCATGAGCTTAGATAAACCTTATCTGAGTGAAATCAGAGGTACAGCCATTCATTCTGCATTGCCCTGCTGTTTCCCCTGTAGGCAGGGGAAGGGAACTGTCTGTCTGTCACTATCATTTCTGGTGGGATATCCTGCATTTTTTGAATTGCGGGAGTCCCAGAGTCACCCAGAGTCATTTGCTGAAATGGACAGCTATTGAAATTGAATAAATAAATAAATAAATAAATGTCCTATTTTCTTCTGGGCTTGGACTGCACCATTGGTAAATGTGTACAACTCAAGGAAGTTTACAGGGAGAAGGTCCTTGCGTGATCAGCTATTCTCTTTGGTCTTTCTGTTCCCCTTGATTTTAAACCCAAGCTAATGTTGCCTTGCTATGTGGCTTTGTTTTCCAGTCATTCCAGAGCTTTGATTGATTGATTATAGCCATTCTTCAGTCCTTTGATAAAAGGTGGGTAATAAATCTTCCGGCAATTAAATACACGCTGCCATTGCAAAGCAATACATGTAGCCCCAAGCATTGGCTCTGGTTCATAGACTCAGTCAGCTGAGCTGTCATGTTCTCAGCTATCTATCTGCTAACCACTCTGTGTTCTTTTACAGGTGTTGATGCGTGTGAAAAGCCAGGCCTGTCTTCCACAATAAACATACCATTCATGTTGGCGGCATGTTTTCATAATCTTTCCTGTTCACTTCCAAAACAGTAATGAGTTTTCTGTTTCCTTCCAGCTATATGTTGTCTTTGGGCAGCCCTGAAGGTTATTGTCTGATTGAAATGGCTGCAGATGAAATTCCTTCTGTCCATCAGAGGACCTCTCTGCCAGCGCAAATGACTCAGGTGAACTTGCCAAGGAGACCCTCAAATCAAATGTTAGCCCATCTATTTTAATATCTCTTACAAAACGCCCATGACATAATTTTGAATTAGTTGAAGCATATTAATAGTGATGTTCATTTAAGATGCAATCAACTGGGGTGGGGTGGGGTGAAATTCTCTTGCATTTCCCACTGCTGTGAACAATATGGCTCTTGCTACAGCTTAATTTCAGTGGGATTTTTATGGGAGAACTCCCTAGTGGTGGTCTTAAGGGGCTACTAAAGCTTCATGTTCAGCCAAGACAGTTGATGGATTGCTTACACAAAGCAGTTCATTTATGAACAGCGGGAACATGTACCACAGTGATGAGTGTCTATATTAAGACTGACACCTTTTTGCAATTTAGATAATTCCATACATGTTAAGATGAAATACCTATCATCTCTAACACACACTCAATTGTTTTATAATAATTTTCTCTGCCCAACAAAAAGGTAGCCAAAGAAGGGGGGAAAAAATATTATTAAGGAGCAATTGTTAGGCTTTATGTTAAATAAATGTAGAAGCAAACAATTCATGAAATTTGTTTAGTTAGTTCATTTATAGCCGTCTAACTCCTAAACAACCTAAACATTAGTCAATTAGGTTATCTTATTTAGGGCACAAAAAATGAAGGAAATACAAACTTAGTTTTCCATAGATGACTTTTCAAGAAGCAACTCGACTTTTCTTTGAAGACATTTCACTTCTCATCCAAGAATCTTCTTTAATTCTTCTTCAGAACTAAAGAAGCTTCTTGGATGAGAAGCAAAAAGTCTTGAAGGAAAAACGAAGAAAGTCCAGTTACCTTTTGAAAAAGCACCTTTGGGACAACTGTGACCTGGATGATTGAGAACCTCTATAGACCAAATTAGTTTTCTTGCTGTGACATCATTTTTTGGGGGGGAGTTTTGCTGCCCAGAAAGAGTAGGGCTTTCTTTATTAATATAGCTGCATGTATCGGCTGCTAATTTGGGAAGTAGATTCAGCAATAATAGCCTCTCCTTTCCTGGACAAAGGCTTCTATAACTCTAGTTATTTTCTTTTTATTTCCTTGATACTCAAGTTCTTTAACAAGTGACTTGTCATGGGGTTTTTCGGTAAAAGTAAAGCACTTTGCTGCTAATTTTCTACTTCGAATGCTTTGGGATATCTGCTGCTTCTTTTCTTGTTGTTTAGAACAGTCACATTCTATAATGCTTTTATCCCCTTGACATTTTCCAGACTTATAGAGAAAATGGGCCAGACTTCACTTAAAAAACAAATAATGCTCTTTGGATGAGGCCAAACCTCCGCTCCCCATGCTTTTCCTGCCCAAACCATTCTGAGTCAAGAAGCATATAATTTTTTTATTATTATTATATACTTTATTCATGAAACTCAAGTCAACTGAACATTCAAAAATGCATCACAAATACTATTGATTGGTGCTAATGGTTGATACAGGTTGCTGCCAGCATTGTGTTGTTGTTGTTGTTGTTGTTGTTGTTGTTGTTGTTGTTGTTGTTGTTGTTGTTATACCACACAGCAGAAAATCTTGGAATGGACAAAAGTCTGGACCAGGCCTGCTGAAATTTTCTTTCTTTAAATGCAGAAGAAGACTTCTTAAAAGAATTGATCTAAGAATCGTAATATATTTCTGTCTGTATTTTCTGACACCTTGCCAGATAGATTCAGAACTAAAAGGAAGGGTGGCCTGTCTTTGCAATTCTGGAATTTGCCACATTGCAGAGGGCTACAATATGAAACGATCCCATAGACAAGAGTAATTTACTTGACCTAACTTCCTGGGGACCTTCCCTCAGATTTTCTTTCATGAATAGAAAACAGTACACAATTTCAGCTGTTCTTATTGGAGCTTTTATCTGTATGATCTTTTTTAGCTTATCTTTGGGCCAATATTCCTTGGAAATGTCCCTTCTCATCGCATAAACATTCATCCAAATTCTGGAAAGATTTATGGCTTCAGGGGCTGCATCAGAGAGTTGCAAGTCAACACTCAAGAACTCTCCATTATAGAGGAAGCATTGGAAGGACAGAACATTGACAACTGTAATATTCCGGTTTGCGACTATCATCCATGCCGCAATGGTGGTACATGCACAAGGTAGGCATAAAGTCATCGCAATTATATATGTCAGTGCATCATTTGACTTATTCCTTGGCTTGTTTGTTTGCAAAAGTTATAGGTTGCCCTATGTCATACTGGCTACAGTTAGTCTTTGACTTACAACAATTCATTTAGAGACCATTCGAAGTCACAATGGCACTGAAAAAATGACTTATGATTGTTTTTCACACTTACGACCGTTGCAGCATCTCTATGGTCATGTGATCAAAATTCAATCACTTGGCAACTGACTTATTGTTATGACGGTTTCATGTCCTGGGGTTATGTGATCAATTTTGGCAACCTTCTGACCAGCAAAGTCAATGGGGAAGCCAGATTCATTTAACAGCCATGTTACTAACTTAACAACTGCAGTGATTCACTTAACAACTGCAGCAAGAAAGGTTGTAAAGTGGAGCAAGACTCACTTATCAACTATTTCACTTAGCAACAAGAATTTTGGGCCCAGCTGTGGTCATAGGTTGAGACTACCTGTGGTATTTTTCTATTGAGTTTCCAGAGGTCTTGCTTGAAAAGTAGGAGCTACTCTTGTTGTTTCAAGATAGATTCAGAGAGCGAGTCCTCAGCCGATACACAGAGAGAACTAAAAAGAATTGGTCAGGGGTATTTAAGAAGGAATTCCTAATAAATGTTCCCTCAAAGTCAAGGGTTTGCACTTGGTTAACCTCTGAGATTGAGGAAGGGATAAAAAGCGGGGAAAAGAAGACTTTCTGTTTGTGCCCTTAGAAACAAATCTGAGGGTAAATAGGCAAGAGCTTGTGATTGTGACCTGCAATTGTGACATATTTATCTTCGTGCCTACAAACAACCTGATATAGGTTTACAGCAAAATAAGCTTGTGGCAATCCTTGAAGGAAAAAATCAAAGGATTGGAGTCCTAAATGACCATGTTTCAGCTGATGATAGAGGATGAGGATTCATCAGTGCAAACTAAGGAGGCCAAGGATTGGTTGCAATTTTTTGTTCCAGTGAGGGAAAAATAGGGAGGACAGCACAAGAAGATGTAACTATACAACAAGTTTAATGCAAATACAAAAACAAATAGGCCTATATAGAAACGATGCAAACTAAAGGAACAGAAGTGAACCTTGAGAACTGAGTGCGACATAGCTGAGAAATATTTGTTTTCTGCTGTATGAATGAGATTATATCTCCAGGAGCAGATTAATAGCATCTTCAGGTTCTAAAGGAGTTATTTTAGTGGAATCCTTACGCATTAACCTTGAGAAATCCTAATGATTTGGTGAAGTGTTAGTTGACTAGAGGAGAGGAAATATCTCTTTTCCTCAAAAATAAAGGGGGGGTGTAGAAAAATCCAGCAAACTGGATTTTTTAAAAAAATTTTTTAAAAAATTAAGGATTTTCATAAAGACGTGGAGGGACTGTGTATTATATTTGCGGATGACACACCTTATGGCTATTACAATTTTTTTAGCATATCACAATATTCTTGATAGATTAAAGAAATGGGTTGAAGGATACGTGGTTCAATGAAAAGATATTGGGATAATTTGAGACTGGAAAGGAACAAGAGAAATGCACTTTTAGGGATTATAAAGTGTATTGTCCAAATCACAGAAAATAATTGCTCTATTTTGCTTTGATCAGATCCTGCCAAGTGTGCCCAGTTCTTGGCATTATACTTTAAGGAAGAGTCAGAGAAATTAGAACAGATTTATAGGATAGCAGTGAGGATGATTAGAGTTGTGAGAAGAAAGACTGAAGAAACAGAGAAAAGACAGTTTGGTGGGGAGAAGCGATTTGATAGCACTCTTCAAATATATCTTCAATATCTTGAAAAAATGTTCCAGAGAAGGTCAGCATTTGTTCTCTCTCATTCCAGAGTACAAGTCATAGATTAATGTTTTCAAATTACAAAAAAAAAAAAAAAAAAGCAGAGGCTGTCTGAATCCTGGAAAAACATCCTAATAATAAGAACCGTTTGACCCTGGAACCAATTACCCACAAAAATGGTGGTTTCCCCTTCATTGACTCTGTTTAAGCAGAATCTAGGCAGTCATTTGTCTGGGCTGCTTTCATCTGGATTTTGCACTGAGCAGGAGGTTGAACTCAATGCTCTGAATAGCCCTTCTGGCTCTACGATTCTAAAATATTTAAATATTTTGCTTACTTATCCCTTTATTAAAAAAAAAAAAACTCCACAAAGTAGGCTACTCTTCAGCCAAAAAGATGTCTTGGACAGTATGGTCTTAGGAAAAGATCCAACTTCTTGGTGTTGCAAAGAGATGCCACATTCACTCCTCCATATTTTAGTGGTCATATCTGAAACTGTGTAAATTGACTTAGTTCTTCTGATGACCAACTGCAATGAAACAGTTCAAGGGAAGACAAGAGAGGCTACCTTCCATCTTTTCTACTGCTGCAGCCTGACAGGAATGGCGTTAGTCAAGTGATTCTATCAATAATAGAAAAAGCCCAATGAATCTGGTTTGTCTGACCTTATTAGAAAAAAGGCATGCTATTTCTTCATTGCAGTCTAAGCTGTTTGAAATATTGAAATCCAGAAACTCTGTTTCGTTTTTTTTTTCCTCCTGAATGGAGCTATTCAAATTAAGAGATTGGCTAAAATGCCTTTGTTTTTAATGAACAAGAACTGTTCACAATGATCATGCCACTTCGTGCGACATTAGTATTAATCCTAATCCAAGCAATGCCAGGTGAAAATTGCTAAATTCAGCAGTTAAGAGGGAAACGATGCAGGAATTTGAATGCTATATATTTGTCCCAGGCATAACATTTATTTGAAGTGTTTCTGAGAAAATGCTTGTGGGAGGCTTGAGGTGCCCTATATATATTAGCATGCCAGCTTGCTAATTTATTATCACTCATGGATTTAGAACTAAATTTAACTGTTATGTTTGCAAAATGATTATATCCAATCAATTTGGTTACAAAACCAAAACAATGTTTAGTAATTTATAATGTTTAATAGCCTTTACAAGTTAGTTGTGTCTGTATGGTGTTGTTTTTTCCCCCCAGATCCTTTTCTTCATTATTTGGAGAAAATGGGGCATCAGCAAAACTTTCCTGGCAATTTCATTAAAAAAAAATCCTTATAAATGTTAAATAAGCAATTAAACCATAAACTAGAAACACAGGTCTTCCTACTGTAGTTTATGATAAAATTATTGGGAGTTGAAGAACAAGACTGAAAGTTATTCACCACAGGCCAGAAAGAACCAGAAAGCTAAACAGCCTAAAACTATAGTGAAATATATAGAGAAATATAGTGGCTCTGAATATTCTAAATTTCAATATTTTTTTCATAGTCTTCTTATAGAGTGGCATGGTGGCCTAATGGTGAAGACTCTTGCCTCCCACCTAGAAGGTTGGAAGTTCAATCTGAGGTCATGGCAGATGTTTCTCACCAGGGTACAAAGAAAAAATATCTGCTGCAAACTCTGTGTGGCGTCAGGAAGGGCATCTGGCCAGTAAATGCTCAACTCCATCCAGTAGTCCAGACTCTACGCCAGATTAAGAGATTACAGGGTCATAAAATGGGAGTTTCATAATCTTTTTATGCAATTTTAAAAGTATTCTGTGAGAAACCTCTGATGGGAAATTATGATTCTGTTGCATTCAATCTCACTGTCCCAATTGTTTAAAAAAAAGAAAAGAAAAGAAAAGACTGATACAAGCTAATGGAAAGCAATTTGTAAATAAGTAACAATGGTTAAATTCATGGAGTTTCATATAATCCTGAGATTTCATCAGAAGCACAAAATGTGCATCATAATTTATTTATTTATTACATTTAATTGATTCATCAACTGTGTCATGATGAAAGCTCTGCCCCTTATAGATGTCCATGCAAAGTTGAAGTGCATGCACAAAGGAAACACAGTTTTTGTTTTGAGACATATTTTATCATTTTCCCCCTTCTTCTTTGGACATCCATGATCAGAAGGTGTCCTGTTCTAGGGCAGCAGTTGGATCAGTTGTTAGAATGCTACATTGGACGCACCTATAAACCTTCTGATCACTTGGTGCAATAGGAAGAATGAAGATGAGCTTTGAAAACATCTAAATCTAATTGCCTCAAGTCCTGCTATGTTGCTTCATTGAAGCAGGAGGGGAGGTTCCTGAGAGGGATTAATTAGATTAGATTAGAATTCTTTATTGGCCAAGTGTGATTGGACGCACAAGGAATTTGTCTTGGTGCATATGCTCTCAGTGTACATAAAATAAAAGATATGTTCATCAAGAATCATAAGTTACAACACTTAATGATAGTCATAGGTTACAAATAAGCAATCAGGAAACAATATCAATATAAATCGTAAGGATACCAGCAACAAGGTTACAGTCATACACTCATAAGTGAGAGGAGATGGGTGATGGGAACGATGACAAGATGACAAGATTAATAGTAGTGCAGACTTAGTAAATAGTTTGACACTGTTGAGGGAATTAATTGTTTAGCAGAATGATGGTGTTTGGGGGAAAACTGTTCTTGTGTCTAGTTGTTTATTTATTTATTTATTTATTGGTTTGATTTATATGCCGCCCTTCTCCAGAGACTCAAGGCGGCTTACAATGTGTTCAGCAATAGCCTTCATACTTTTGTATATACCTGCCTAGTAGGGCTTTCCCCCCCCCCAAAGCGGTGTTCTTTTTTATACAAAGTCAGCTTATTGCCCCCACAAACCGGGTCCTCATTTTACCTACCTCGAAAGGATGGAAGGCTGAGTACACCTTGAGCCTGGTGAGATTTGAACTTGCAGTAATTGCAGGCAGCTGGTGTTGCTTAACAGTGCTTTAGTCTGCTGAGTCACCAAGGCTCTGATGTGCAGTGCTCTATAGCTTCGTTTTGAGGGTAGGAGTTGAAGCAATTTATGTCCAGGATGCGAGGGGACTGTAAATATTTACACAGCCCTCTTTTTGACTCGTGCAGTATACAGGTCCTCAATGGAAGGCAGGTTGGTAGCAATTGTTTTTTCTGCAGTTCTAATTATTCTCTGAAGTCTGTGTCTCTCTTGTTGGGTTGCAGAACCAAACCAGACAGTTATAGAAGTGCAGATGACAGACTCAATAATTCCTCTGTATCAGCAGCTCCTTGGACAGTTTCAGCTTTCTGAGTTGGCAAAGAAAGAACATTCTTTGTTGTGCTTTTTTGATGTTGGGTGTCCATTTTAGGTCTTGAGATATGATAGAAGCTAGAACTTTGAAGGTCTCTACTGGATGAGACAGGAACCCCACCAAGTATATTCTCAGCAGGGTCATCCAAGATATGAATCAGTAATTGATTCAAAGAAGAACAGACAATGATAGGAGGGTTTTTCTTTAATCCTTCAAAGCTAAATCAGACAATATATAGGCCAGAAATCAATAAATGATTAAATGGGGAGGTATCATTAAAATGATTCTTCAGCTAGAGTCCTAAATATGCTGATGTAGGAACAGGTCCTATTGAATGTGGTAGAATATGCTTCTGACTAGACCAATTGACCAATTAGAAATGCTCAAAACAAGCAAAACCTTATTAATCACAGTTCTACAAAAGTTCCTAGACTAGGCTGTACAGCAGGTGGTCTAAGGATTGCTTTCTACATTTGTAGAAAGGATTTCAGGTGGCTGGTTCATTAGATTTAAAGCTCACCATAAACATGACAATCCATGTTTAAATTCAGTCATGTGAATGAGCTTCTGCTAACAAAAAGGAGGCATGGCAGTCACATTATTCTGAAAGACGCTCCTAAATCTATTATCTTGTGATCAATAATGCACCTAACCATCAATAAGGGCTTGTAATTTCATCCAAGAATGGTTTCGCTCACATAATATTGTTTAAATAGAAAAGGTGCATTTAAGATAACTTATGACACTTTTTTAAGAAAAGAAAAATCACAGTTGGAGGTCCCATTTTATTGAGCTGACACAACTTCACTCTATTGCATAATATTTCATCAGTTCTATTCAGGCAGCAATATAGGTGTACATTTTCCTCATCAGTGCAGACATACTTTCTAAACTTCTTTCTTTAGTAGAGAAATAATTGGTATTGGCGAAAACTAGATTTAGCTGTATTTGGTTTTCTTTTTATACCATGACTAATTATTACGACTTAAACTTGGGCCAGGCACATCCCATTTTCACATTCCACACCACCTCAGCTGTGGGCTGTTGCAGTGGTGTTTGGGACATTCGGTGGGGATGGCAGCGGTGGGTGGGCAGCGGGGAAATGTTGGAGGCCAGGCGCATCCCATTTTCACACGTCCTACCACTGCTGCTGCCACTACCACACAAATCTCCAGGAGTCCCACGGTGGCGACAGAATGTGTGAAAATGGACCAGCTGCCTTTCCCTCCCCACAGCCCATCCCACCCACCCCCACTGCACAGCCTGAACATGATTATTCTGGTTTCCAATATATTCAAATGCTTCGGAACAAGGAATCACTAACAATGCTAACTTATATGGATTTTGTTTTGCTTTGCACTGTTTTTGGTCTTAACAGAGTTTTCATAAGGCTGTAAAACAAGAGGCTCTGAACTAAATAAGCAAAAGTACTATTACTCTCTTACATTACCATGCCTAAGAGCTTTATTTTCTCACGTACATGATGCCGAGGGAGGGAAGGACAATTAACAAAAATGTTTCCCCAAAGCACAGCAGTATCAGTTATATTTTTTCTCAATTACCTGTACTAATATTATGTTTCATATATTTCCAATACATGGAAATTCACTTTGGGAGTCAAACTCTTAGAATGTTCATTATGCAGTGAAAATGATTTTTACTGCAAGCCTTGAAGCTCTTCTAACAACAGATCAAATATTCAGAAAACAAGACCCACAATTCTTCTACTCTGTATGTGAATAGACTCTTAGTGTGGTCAGAAAGCCCCTGACATTGTTTTCTAGGTGGTTTTATTGCAAACATCCTTGCCAGTTGGCACGTGTCAGTGATTAATTTGGAATGTGAATATGTCTTAAAATCTCAGGAGCCTCCTTCTGCAATTGAGATTTTTTTCTTAGTGAATTACAGGAATGTCGCTTGATTTTTCTAGCAACTGAAGGACTGGGTGGTGTAGAAAGAAATCTTAATATTCTTGAATGTTGTCTGCAGAATAGCCTGAGGATTGTAAAATAAATTGAAAGTCATGGACTAATAGGGAGTCCATACTTAGTTTTATCATGCCACCTCTGCAGCAAGGTCAAACAACCTGGGGAAGGGTATGAAGAAGAAAGAAGGCCATCTCCATATGCCTGTGGCTAATCAGGGACAGATTAAAATAAATTTGCTCTGATCACTCTTTCTAAGCATAGGGTATCTTTTTAACTTGACATCCTAGCTTCCTGCGCTGGTCCTAGAAGGAAACTCCCTGCATTTTTAGCAACACAGCTCTCTACAACAAATCTACAACACTGAACGACACTGAAAATTGGCTCGGTGTTCATTTCATCCCACTGTTGGTTTTGTTTTGTTTTGATCTGCTTTATTTTAACTTTTTTAATCTGATTTTCAAAGTTGGCTTGTATCCTAAAGGTTGGCAAGCCCTCCTGTAGACTTGCTTGCTCTGCTCCACTTCCAGTCTTTTTGCCCTGAAGGGGGCAATAGGACATGGATATTTTAGAAAGAAATAGCTTAGAAAGAAATCAGCAACCTGATGCAGCAGAGGGACTGAATAAATTTAAGCTATAGAAAAATGAAAAATTGAGTGAAATTGACCTTGACATCTTTGCCCAACCTTGTAACAATAGAGCACTGAGGTGAGGAAAGATCATGGCTATATGCTCAGGAATTGAACTCTAATTGCTTTCAGGTTCATTCCCAGTATCTCCAGTTATAAGTTTAATCCTCCCAAAATTAGTTTTGCAGGATATAATTACAGAATGTTCAGTGTCATGTGAAGATGTATCAATCAGGCAAACACTTTTATTTGTATTATCTCCCTTATTGCTTGTGCGAGTGAAATATTTGCATTAGCTACCAGTGTTGTTTTTTTTTTTACTGAATTTCATTATTATGTTTGAATGGTTCTGTTGAACACTGCCTAGAATTTCTTGTGGTGAAGGGTAGTTTATTTAGGAGGCAATTGTGGCCAACACCAAGAGAATGCAATGATGGAAGGAAGAAAATGCTTTCTATCTTCAATATTGTAATAAAATGCACTCAACGGTGAGTTATGATTAATGTTTGATCAGATTCAAGTTATAATTCCTCCACCTCTATTTGTGTCTCAGCTTGTTTTATTGTAATTGAAAAGGTACCAAGGGGCTGTATGGGCTCTCTGTTGCCCTGGCAATTTCTATTTTTTTACAGAAATTGTAAATTGTAGCCAGAACTACAATAGGAGTGTCAATCGTATTAGGAGGAAAATGTTCCAGACTTTCTGGAATCCATTAAATTCCATCATTTTCCTTTGGTGGACCACTCTAAAACATCCCCAATCCTTACATAGAGGATGTATGTACTTGTTTCAATCCTAAATCTCAACAGGATTGATCTGACCTTGATAAGAGAGCAAACTCTCCTATCAAACTCACTTTCAGACTACTGGTCTCTTGTTCGGTAGGGGGGAAAAGTCTAAAAGTCATATGCGTTTTTCCATGAATAGATTCAGTAAAATTGATTGAACTATAGGTTATTCTAATTTAACTGCCACAATTTATTTATTGATTGATTGATTTATTGGTTCAATTTATATGCCGCCCTTCTCCGGAGACTCAGGGCGGCTTACAATGCGTTAAGCAATAGCCTTCATACTTTTGTATATACCTGCTTAGTAGGGCTTTTGCCCCCCTCCCCCCAAGCAGTGTTCTTTTTATACAAAGTCAGCTTATTGCCCCCACAATCTGGGTCCTCATTTTACCTACCTCGGAAGGATGGAAGGCTGAGTCAACCTTGAGCCTGGTGAGATTTGAACTTGCAGTAATTGCAGGCAGCTGGCAGCTAAGTGCTACTTAACAGCACTTTAGTCCACTATGCCACCAAGGCTCTTCTATTGGCAAATCTATCATTTGTTAAGAGAAACAGCACATGACCACACCAGACTTACAATTTTACTTTCACTGTGGTTGTTATGCAAGACATCACTCAACCACAACATGTGATTTTACTGCTGGTTTTGTCCACTGACTGCTTGCCATAAGTGCTCGCAGGTTGCAGAATGCCCAAATTTCAATCATGTGACTGTGGGCTATGCTGCAACAGTTATAAAAATTTTTTAGCCCTGTTGTAATGTTGAATGGTCACTAAACAAGGCAGTCATTAAGGAAGGTCTACCTGTATTTTAATTATTCTCAAAAATGTTGAGTATCACTGTTGAAACTACTTTGTGATCCTTCTAGCATTTCAAGACAGCAATGGAGTTGTCTTTTATTAGCTGAACATGTTAACTTACTCGCATAGGTATAAGTATAGCTAGGGTTTCATTTTGGCATAAGAATGTGTGTGTGCGAATGCATGTCTTTAAGTTTATCATGGCATACAAGCTATTTAGATATTGCAACAGGAACTTTGATCAAAGGTTTGGATTTTTCAAAATCTTATGAAATCTATTTGGCCAAAAGAAAAGAAAAGAGAAATAACTATGGAACAAAGCAAGCTGGTATATTTTGTAGAAAATTATCATTATGATGATTCCTTTCAAACACAACTTCAAAAGGGTCATATAACAAATTCATAATTGGTTTTTCATACATTGCAGAAAAATGGATCGCTGCTGAAAATCTTAGGGCTGCTATTTTTTGGCTAAAGATTTGACAGTGGTGTTTCATCATGGCTCCCATGTTGTCTTCCCTTTCTACTGAAAGGAAGACAATAATTGGTCAGAGGTCACTTTATAGGACAAATTTTTATTAAAGTTTAGCGTGAAAGATTCTATCTTTGCCTGTGGTGCTTTTCTGAACAGAGGTCTTCATATTATGTGGATAATAATAACCCATATTTAGAACATCTCAACAGGGGAAAAAAATAATCTGAAAATGAAAGCTGTCCTTTTCACTCATTTTTTCCCCTCACAGAAATTAGTTTACATTTTTAGGAAGTGAGCAAAAGGAACAGAAATGTATTTTTTTACCCTTAGATTGCCTGGCAAATCCTGCTGACATAGTACACATTAGTACTTGGAATCACAATTGCTGGGGGCTTTTTATTCATATTCAGCTGTCCTAGACAGGAAAAGCAATAATGCTAGCCAAGTTATGAATGAAGGCCAGAGTCCAACCCAGCATTTCCAAGACTATCCTCTCAGCTGTAGTTCGTCAGGCAAGAAAGGCTGATATCAGAGACATGGCAGTAGCAGGATTGTCATAATATCTTACCACCTAATTTCACTTATTTTATAGTATTATGACTTTAGAATGTTACCTCTATAATCCCTAATTAATTGGGATCGTTTTTCCATATATATACTACCATATTCTACCTGGGTTCCCAGAATTTAATAAGGGAGCCAGCGTGGTTGCATTTTTGTCGCTTCCAGGTTGAAAGGATTAGCTGGTAACATCACCATTGCCCTGAGGACATTTAGTTGGGGAGGGGGCTCCTTTCATGTCTCCAGCAGGAGCTGGAATGAAGGACGAGAGCTCACCCTGCCCCACGGCAGCACTTGGGTCTCAAATGAGAGCTTGTTAACCTTCAACTCGCATCCTAACCATGGGAGCCACCATGCTCCAGCCAATGTGGTAAAGTGCCAGTTTAAGTGCTGCATTAGGAGTGGACAGACTTTGGTTCTCTCTTAGGCAAAGAAGTGATCTCCAGGCACTACTTCCCTCTTTGGTATCCCTCTGCAACAAACTGCCTGAAAAAAAAACCCACATCAAAATCTCTGCTTGCTTCATGTATTGGTAGCTTACTGTGGAACTACAGCAAGCAAACAACAGTACAGAGGAAGTGAATCCTGAAACTCAAGAGGAACAAATGCTAGGAATAACTCCCAGTGGTTAACAACAAGGTATATGTAGTATCAAAACATCCACAGTAAGCACACAACAAGGCTTAAGACTGCAGGGTAGTGAAATCCTAGAGAAAAATAAATGGCATCACTTGGTAGATTCCAGTGAAATGCAAACACCTCTATCTTTTGTAGGATGTCTAGTGTACTTGTTGGATTCTGCAGCATTTACAAAATAAGAAATTATTGCTACAGCCAGAGATCTCCACCGCAGACTGGATATTTCGACACAGACTAAAATTAGTTTTTCATAGGTACATGTCTCTGAAGAACATTTTGAAATCAAGAGTCTGTGTTATGAGTGGGAGGGAAGCTGGCACTTTTTTTGTCACAAGCAGGCCTCGACATGAAACAGTGTGTGTATTGCCAGGTGACAATTGTTTCTATAGGGTCGAAAACATCAAAGGTGAATTGACCTCAGGTGAACGTCGTTGCTGTCATAGGCCTTTAACTACAAGTGACAACTGCCACACACATCTGATGAAAGATAGCTATGGAGTGATTATATTGAAATGTGAAATGTATTGTGGGAAGTTTGTTTTACCATTCTAAGGTCTATTTCCAAGGATCTACAAAATAGGCAAAGAATGGGGAAGTGATAAGAATAATATATGGTGTGACACAGGTGGAACTAAGATATTTATTCCCCCCCAAAATATGTTGGAATAGAGGGTGTAGGCAAAGCTACAAAGTAATAGAAAATGTGGAAATGTTTTTGTTTTTTGAAAATATATCAACTGCCAGTAGATATGATGTACTGTTTATCGTTGTGAATGTTGGCAAGAAACAGGAATCTACATGCCAAATTAGGTAAAAGCCATTGATATGCTGAAAGAAGAGGATGATTTGTGATGTAATTAAATGGACATTTTATGCTGTTGAGTACTTGGTCCATTTTGTGAAAAAAATGCATAACTATAGAGTTTACAAAATTTTCACTGCACAAAGTTCCAAGATACGGTATTTTTCGGATTATAAGACGCCATCTCCCCTCAAAGGAGGCTGAAAATTTGGGTGTGTCTTATACTCCAAATGTAGCCCCACCTACCCACTGGCCCCCACCCTTCAGCCTCTGCGCATCCTCTTCCTGGCTGCAGAGATTGCCACAGACGATGGCTTGCATTTTTGGGTTCCGTGCCTCACGTTTTCAGCCTCCAAACGCTCCGTTTGAGAGCCGTTCAAGGCTGTGGGGATCACCAGAGCAGAGCAAAGCAAAGCACCTGAGGGTAGAACAAGAAGCAATGGGTGGAAACTAATCAAGGAGAGAAGCAACTTAGAACTAAGGAGAAATTTCCTGACAGTGGAACAACTTGCCTGCAGAAGTTGTGAATGCTCCAACACTGGAAATTTTTAAGAAGATGTTGGATAACCTTTTGTCTGAAGTGGTATAGGGTTTCCTGCCTGGGCAGGGGGTTGGACTAGAAGACCTCCAAGATCCCGTCCAACTCTGTTATTCTATTTTAATTTGAATATTTAGCATGCTTTGCAGGGGGTGTGTGAACAACAATTAAGAAATTATTGTTGTTCTGATTACTTGCTGTTATAAGTGGCAAGCCCACAGTAATTTGTTTTCTTCATGGATGCTTTATCTGCAACTTACAAAGGAAATCAATGAAATGTTTCATGTGACCTAGGAGATTCTGTACACAAGGTCACATTGTGCCTTGCATCTGGGAACATAGATGGGATGCCAAGTTGGTGACTGATGCTTCCTTGAAGCAGTTTACAGTCAAAAAGAAACTCCCAGCCCACTTGTACCCTTAGGATGCTTTCTTTAAAAACAGAACAAATGTGACACATCTGTACTACAAGCAAAAATCCAATGGAAAAAAAAATCTTCTACAAGTAGTAAGGTTTTATCAGCTTGTATCCATAGGCAAACAAGAACAAGGGGGACACAATTGGCTATCTATAACTACTCTATGAGAATTTGGGAGACATATAAAGCTATTTTGGTGTCACTAAAATTAAAATGTACCCCTTAAGGGTCTTTCTTTCTTAGTCTCATCTTAAAAATCAGGAAGTAAGATAATGTTTAGCATGTACACAAGTTGTATAGAAACGTAACATACCCCATTGTGTCACACACAAGAAAATTGTTAGGCTATTGTATCCCCAGAACTGGCTAATACTTTAGGGAAAGAGGACAGAATTACTGAATATGAAGTTTGGCATTTTATTTATTTATTTATTTATTTTGAAAAAAGTTTTTTTATTTTTTATTTCTTATACACATATTGTAAATGTACATTCTCTTATCCATAATTAATCATATATGTATACATATTTTTTCTAACGAAAGCATAAAAATAAGACCTTTTAATTACATTTGGGGTTGCTCTTCTACCCTCTCTTTTCCCTCTTGGCATTTTAAAGGAAAGAATAGCACACTCTTGTTGAAATGTAACCATGCTCATCTCAGGCAAAAACAGGAAGTCAGCAGATACCTTAAATGGCGATGATAACATCACTGGTTGAAATAACTAATAAGAGTCCCATATATTGAGCTACATATTATAAACATCATTTTCAGCCATAACAGGTAGATAAATTGTTGGGTTTGATGAGTTGTATCTGGAAAAAGAAATAAGCCAAGATGACAATATTGGGGGGGAAAAAAAGCAGAAATCTGCAAACATTAATAGTGAAGCCATGGGGGAGAGGGGAATGTTGTAATCTTATCTCTATTTCTCTCAAATTAAGACAAATATACGTGTCCCATGGTAATGTTGCAGGACCAGAGGTTTAATCTTCCAAGCTTTCGGACTCATGCTGGAGCTCATCCTCAGGGAACTTCTCTCTAGCAGAGTGTGTGCTTTGGGCTGTTTGATGTACAATATTTATATGGTGTCTGGTTGTGTGTGGCTTTTTAGTTGTTGATTGGGGTGGCAGTTATCCAGTTGTTGATTTGGATGACAGCCAGCTGTCAACACCCCGATCAATAACAAAAAAACCACACAGAACCAGGAACCATATAAATACTACACACAGAATAGTCCAAAGCATACTCTCTGCTAGAGAGAAGTTCCTTGAGGATGGGCTCCAACACAAGTCCAAAAGCTTGGAAGACTAAACCTCTGGTCCCAGTGACCAACCCAGATCTGATTCTTATCTATATTTTTCTAGAAATAAGTCTTATGGGGATTAATGGGTTTATTGTTGACTGTGCATGGACAAGACAAGTCTTCCTTTCTAGTGATCATATCTTTCATTTTAATAAATAATTATCAGATCTGTTTTTTCATATTTTTGTTTATATATTAATACTATAAGATACAAAAATACACAAGAAAATAGTAGGAAAGATAGGGGAGAGAAGGGGGAAGAAAAAAGTGTGGGGAAAAGGGGGAAAAGAAAGAAAAGGCATTTACTTCTGACTCCCTTTGGTGCAGTAGAATAAAATAATAACATCAAACCTCAAACTTTTACTTTTACATAATAGTATAAACTAGCCATTTCTATAGCAACAAATCTATCTAATTGGTAAAACCCAAAATCAAAGTTTCATTTTTTTCCTACCTCAAAGTCCAGAAGCGGCTTCCAAGTAGAAACAAAAGTAGTTGTACTTTTGCCTTTAACCAAAGCAGTCAGTTTAGCCATCTCTTCTAACTCTGTCAACTTCTGCAGCCGTTCATCCATTGTGGGAATCAAAGTGTCCTTCCATTTTTGTGCATAAAATAATCTTGCTGCTGTCAACATATATAGCATCAAAGTTCCAGATTCCCCCCCCCCCCGCCCAAGTCCTTTTCCATGAAACCCAAAAGAAAAGTTTGGAAGGGTCTGTTTTTAGCTAATGTAATTGTAGAAAAGTTGTGTGAAACGTAAAAATGTAAAGCTATGTTTTGTTTTGCTTCGCTTTGTTTTGTTTTTCAAGATGTGTGGATGCTTACTTATTTATATTTCCCAACAATCTGAGTCGACCCTCTGTGGTTTACAAAACACAGACAATTTAAAAACATCTACAGTAAAAGTTAAAGTCTTTACTTAGCCCAATTAAAAAGTAATCAAATTCCAAAGTTCTAGTTAATCAATAAAAAACAAAAAATGACCAAGTCTAAGGAGACCGTTCTACAGAACAGCAGCGTCTTCAACATCTTCCAGAATGCCAACAGGGAGTTAACCTTCTGTTATAGAATAATGTTTTATGCCAGTTTGAGCTTCTGAACTAAATTATTAACTCTGGTTTCAGCGAGCAACAAATCTTCTCAGGTTTCTGCTGCATTTTAATTAAATATCAAGGACATGGGGATCCTACATGTACAACAATTTAATTTGTTGATCACGTACGCCTAAAGACCAAGAAGAAATTAGCGTGGAGTTGAACAGTTTATCTAAAAGCTCTTTTTTTCCCACCTATAAAATAAGTTCTTACGCCCACCACACATACAGTAGCTGTCAAAAAGCCTGGTCAGAAGTTTCCATGTCATTTAGGTTAAAATGATACTTGAAAATATTCAGCACTGACACCAGACATTAGTTGCCCTTGAATACTTATTTGATCTGTTTCACATGCATAGAGTTGACGTTGAAATATGATTTGATACAAACAAGTGTAGTATCCTTAGGGCATAAACTCATCTTTGTAAGTGAAACAGTTGGTGTAAAAGAGACAAGTTGAAAATGAGATGGTGAGTTGGAGATGAAGTAACTTTGTTTGCTAGAGTAGAAAGGTCAATCCCTGGACATTATCAAAAGAAATGGTTTCCAATCTGTGATGAGCTGAGCTGCTTAATCATCATCTATATATAGATCCTACTTTGTTGCCCATAAGCAGAAACTCTATATACACACCTACAGTGCAGCTAAAATAGGTCTCTTTCCTTCAGTCAAACCTTTTAAATAGAAAAAGGGTTTGGGGCTCACCCAAGATATTATAGCGTATGGACGATATTCTCTGTTACTTTGAATGCTTAAAAGAAAAGTAGCAGAAGAAGACAAAAAGCAGAAAAACCTTTTCTTGGTGACACCAGGAATAAAAGATCCTTGCTAACGTTTCAGTTTTGTGCCTTTCCTTCCCATTGTTTTATTTGCTTCGGTTAGTCACTGAATTCACTTAAAGGAGTTTTTTTTTACCCCCTCAAACGAAATTCACATTTGTGTCAAGATTTCTTCCACAGATAAAATAGATAAAGGAAGCTTTTTTTCTTCCGTTTCATATAGCTTGCATTTCATTCTCTGTAATTTTGCTGTCTTTTTTTTTTTCCCTTCCTCCCCTTAATCAGACATGGTCCTTTTTTCATTTTTTGTAGTTCAGGGAAAAAAGAGGTTATTGTTGCAAATGAATTAAACTAACTCATTCACCAAAAGCATCCTGCAGCATTCTGGCTGAGAAGTTCCTCATGTGGTTCCATTAGGAGATTTTCCCGTCTAAGAAGGAAAGGATTTAAATCAGAGGATTCCTATTTTGAAATAACAAGTTTATGTGTGGACAAGTAATCCTTTTTCTGTAAGGTATAATTCAAAATATATGGGATAAATATGCAAAGAAATCCAAGTCACAAAATCTTTTCTCAAAATTTCCTCAACATAACTTAATCAGACTTAGGCAAGTTTTTGGGATTGGATCAGTGGTGGGTTCCTCCCGGTTCAGCCCGGTTCTCCCATGCCGGTAGCGGTGACAGTATGATGTCACCGAACCGGTTCTGCCCCCCCGCCCACCTCCTGCCCACCCACCCATACACCCCCCACCCACACACACCCGCATTATTCTTACCTTTTATTTGGCCCCACCCCCAATCTATTGCTGCCTCCTGAGTCCCAGCTGATGGCTAGAGGGAAAAAAAACTGTTTAAACTCTTGCCGCGGGGCTTCAAAGGGCTGCCCTACAGCTGATCAGTGTTAAAAGAAAACAAATGAGTAGACCAGTGCCTGCAAAAATACATGAGTAGACCAGTGCCTGCAAAAATAAATGGGTAGATCGGTACAGCTCTGCAAGCAGGTAAAAGCCTGGTAGACCAGTACCTCTGCTAAATCCTAAATAATTGTCACATGACCATCAAGACACGCCCACAAAATAAGCCACACCCACAGAACCGGTAGTAAAAAAATTTAGAACCCACCCCTGGATTGGACCATCGACTTGCTCACCACAGTTTTATGATTAAGCAATCCAAAGAGGAATTGAGAACTTCAGGAATGGCTAAGTGACAAATTGAACTAAAGGCATATTATATAAAATATTCAGGGAACCTGCTTCCTTCTTGAGGCTGAAGAATTAAAAAAAAATATTTAAACAGATGAAATGCACAATTTAAATGTTCATTTTTTATTATTTTACCCTATCTTTATTGCTTTATAAATAACTCAAGGCGGTGAACGTACAGATAGTCTTCGACTTACAACCATTCATTTAGTGACCATTTGAAGTTACGACAGCACTGAAATGACTGTTTTTCATACTTACGACTGTTGCAGCATCCCCATGGTCACGTGTTTAAAATTCAAAAACTGGTTCATATGTATGACGGTTGCAGTGTCCTGGGGTCATGTGGTCACCTTTTGCAACCTTCTGACACACAAAGTCAATGGGGAAGCCAGATTCACTTTATAACTTAAAGCTGCAGTGATTCACTTAACAACTGTGGCAAGAAAGATCGTAAAATGGGGGGAAACTCACTTAATAACCATGTTGCTTAGCAACAGATATTTTGGGTTTGATTGTGGTTGTAATTAAGGACTACTTGTACGTAATATTCCTTCCTCCTCCTCTTTTCGCTACAACGGCCATCCTGTGAGGTGGGCTGAGAGAGAGTAACTGGCTCAAAGTCAGCTGGTTTTCACAGCTAAGAAGGGACTAAAATTCACAGTCTCCTAGTTTATAGCCTGATGCCTTAACCACTAGTTTGCTTTCTTTAGAGTATTTATATTCCGTCATTCCTAAGAAACTTGAAATGTCTTAAATGTAGAATATATTTTACACTCATTTTATGAGTGTATAGCAATAGCACTTAGATTTATATACTGCTTCACTATGCTTTTAAAGCCCTCTCTAATCAGTTTTACAGAGACAGCATATTGCCCCCAGTAATCTGGGTCCTCATTTTACTGACCTCGGATGGATGTAAAGCTGAGTCAACTTTGAGCTGGTGAGATTCGAACTGCCATATTTCAGGCAGCCAGCAGTCAGCAGAAGTAGCCTGCAGTATTGCATTCTAACCACTGCGCCACCTTGGCTCCTCAAAGGATTATTTAGGTTTAGAGAAAGTGAGCTGTGTGGTCTACTATTCCTAGGCCAAATTTTTAATGCACTACAACTTTCCTCAGTTGGTATAATTCAAGATTTGAGCCAACAGATTTCATATTTAAGCCCAAGGCTAAAAATCATTTTTTGAATAAAACTCTTGATTGGCTGTCCTCATTACATACCCACCAATGCAAATTGACATTCAACAAAGATACTATACAAACTGAATGAAGTTAATATACAACAAAACGGGAGTTTTTAAAAATGTTCTTTTGGCTAGTCTTTCATTGTTTTTCCCAAAATGTTTTCCTATACCAAATTCCAGTCCAAAACATACATGGGGGGAAATTAATTATGATTAAAATTAATATTAATTAATAAACATTAGAGCACCCCCTTTTTCTCAGTGTGCTATTATGATTGCAACATACAATGAAATTTGGTTCAATGGACTTCATTTTAACAGACTTCAGACGTCACAGACAAAATCTATCTGTAAGCTACATGCTTCTGCATGTTTGCAAAACCTCACATGCTATTTTAAACTGTGCAATCATAAAATCCCATTTCATTATATCTATATGTGACAAGAGTAAAGTATGCACACATGCAATTTTATTTGCCATGTTATCCATGTGATACCCTGTTTAGAATCTGCAGACATCTGCAGACTTACTTACTTGCTTTCAGGGACATTGCTTGCCCCCACCAATCTGTTGGGTTTATTGTAATATAAACTCAGTCAGAAAGAGTGCAATTTCAGGTTGAATAGAAGTAAGGATGCCTGAGAAGTCCAAGAATAGCTTTTTTCCTTTGTTTATTTAAATAGAACAGTAAGTTTACTGTTCTATCCATTCAACGGTTCAATCAATGCCTTTTCTGGTGGAAATTCTCATGTTGCTGTTGTCTTGTGCCTAACAGCAGGTATCCCCTTGATATTGGTGTCATCAATACTGGCATTCTAAATGCTAAAAAAAAAATCAATAGTATTTGTTTCCCATTTAAGAAAGAAACTTGTAAGAGAACTTGCTTGACTCTAGCTTTCAGTGGGGAAATAGGCAAGTTGTACAGCAGTGTTGGGTTGGAATATACTCAGCAGATCTAAAGCAGGTTTCTGGGTTTTAGAAAAGCTTGCCTTCAAACATTCAAATAGACCAGAGTTCTGGTCATATGTACAAGCTCTTTTCCTGCTGCTTCCGAACATTAGGAACAGATAGCATTATACAGAAACTATATGACAGTAAGTTGTTAGTAATCACTTAGGGCCTCTATAGGAAATAATTTTACCAATCCCCATCTGTTGGCTCTACTTGACTGTACTTCACATGGTATTCTCTCAAAATTATAGCCATACAATAGCACTGAAAATAGAAGCATAACAATTGACTGGCTGGCTGACTGAGTGGATGAGCAAATAAATGCCTAGGCAACCATATATATACAGACTCATGCTGGTTACTGAAAAATTAAAAGCATTAATAATGTAGCATAAATGTATTATGAAAGATGCATAATAAATTTAACAGCAGTCAACAACAACAAATTAAAGCATTCACAATAAAAGCAAACACCAATCCCAAACCATCAGATTAAATTATAATCAAGATCCATTGCAACATCTATCTCCATGCAATGAAAAATTGAGCAACTCTAGCAAAATAATAACTCTAGCAGACCAAAGACCCTCTGAACAATTCAGAAATCATGAGTTCAGGAAAACTCCCAAGCCATGGACCTGCTTCTTGATGAATTGTCCTCCCCTTCAATGGGAAACAATGGAACTAGCCAAGAATCTTTCTCCTTCTATCCAAATCCTGACAATCTCAATCACGGAAACAAGATTTCCACAGCATCATCAACTGTGTTTAGGATGGTAATGTAAAATTAGATATCAACTTACTGATGATTCTACTTATTCTCTCACTAGATTCATGTAGATTTTAAATAGAAAAGGACAGAGGAGGCAACCCCTGAGGGGTCTATGGTAACTTGCCACAGCCAACTTGCCATGGCCAAGTTGCCATGGCCAATGCACTGCATCCAACTCAACATGGGACAATTCGCCATAGCCAAGTTGCCATGGGACAAGAATTGCACTAATATTGAATAAATAGTGGAATAGAATCATTAAAGAAAAGATGCCAAAGGAGGGACAAAATGAAATGTGACAAAAATTAAAATAATTTTTAAACTATTTTAAATAATTAAGTTGAATTGTTGAATTGTCGTGCAGCAAGTTGTCCTGTGGCAGGTTGGCCATGGTGAGTTGGCCATGGTGAATTAGCCATGGCAAATTGACTGTGGTGAGTTGGCCATGGCGAGTTGGTCATAGCGAGTTGTTCCATTCGAAACCCTGAGACAGCCTACGTGTTGGGTTGGAAGTAGTTGAACTGCTGAAGAACAGACTTCCCAATTTCCAATGGTTGTAGATGGTCTCAAAGGATAGTATGGCTGACAGTATCAAACGTCACTGAGAACTTTAAAGAACCAGGGGAGGTACACTACCCACATTCAAGTCCTGACAGACATGCACTAGTGCAACCAGTGCTGTTCTATCCTACATTTGGAACTATATTCTGACTGAAATGAATCCAGATATGCTTCCTGTAGCTGCCATCCTATTATGCTATCAATAGTTTTTCAAGAAAGGAGGTTTGGAGACTGGGCAATGGTTGTCCAAGCTGCTTAGATCTAGAAAGGCCTCCTGAAGAGACAGTACACTATAGTTTGCTTCAAGACACAGATACAGCTCCTCTTTCAGTTAACAATTAACTTCTACCTGGACCTAGCTCAGGGGGGGCAAACTTGCGTCATCATGGCATCATCACATGATGTATTGTGACTTTTTTCTCCTTCGCTAAACTGTGTATGGGTGTGGCCAGCGCATGACACATCCGGCCCATGGGCCATGAGTTTAACACCCCCTGATCTAGCTAGTCACATTTCCACCTGCAAGCACAAGGAGCCATATATGGTATGGGTCTGTCTCATTAGTGACAGAAGCCATGCTAGATAATGCAAACCCATTTCCTTGGTGTCCACAAGAGAAAAGGAGTTCCAACTAACATCATAAGATACTGCCTTACTCATCACTACAGACCCAGCCCACAAACAGCTAAGATTAAAGTGAATCTAAGCAACTTTGTCAGCAAAACACTGCGCAAAATAGTCATGGAGGTCAGGTAGAATATTTTCTTATTCTTCTTTAGAAAGGAATTCAAAATCTTAAACAAGGCCAATGGCTGGCAGTCGACTGACATAATAAATCAGAAGAAGTACAAATGCAATACCTCTCTAATCATCATGGTTTAGAGGCAAATCTCAGCTTATACTCAGGTTCAGTTTTAGTCTAAAATTCTGCTCTTTCATCTTCTTCTGCTCTTTCATCTTCTGAAGCTCCTCAATAAACAAAGGAGTCAAACAGGATCAAAGAACAAAAGGAGACCATTAAGGAGCAAGCTTGTTAAAAATCTGGGTCACATCTTGCTAACAACAGTTAATCAGGCAGTGGTTACTAGATTTCTTACCAGATTGCTGGGGAGTCCTTGAAGTACCCTCAAGAATCCTTCTAGATCCTCTAGATGTCTGAGATAGACCAAAAGTTCCTTTGCCTTGCAGAGGTTCTGGGTAGCTATAAATTCCATGCAAATTAGGAGGTGATCTGAATGTGGCAGTGGACTAAGAGAAATGCCCTCCACATGCAGATCATCCAACAATTGCCCCAAGATAGATGGTTCAACTTGTGTTCATGATTATGTGTTGGGGCCATTATTGTCATGGAGGTAATGAAATCTTACAAATTCTAAGACCTCTCTGCCACATCATGGAGATTGTAGTTTTCCATCAACAAAGGTATGGGAAGTCCAACAGCAGCCTTCAGATTGGATCCAGGCAGAGATCCAGCCACAAAGCCAAGTTTATCCCTAGAGCCCAAAGTAAATATAGTATTCATACCTGTATGTTAACCCAAGCAAACCATGGTACTCTGTGATATTAGGTAGTTGTCGCATCTCAGCACATGCCATCCATTTCTCATGCTTACCATCTTGATACTATAGTGCAGAGTATAGTTACTTGTGTGTGTGTGTGTGTGTGTGTGTGTGTGTGTGTCAGATCCCTTTAATTGCACTGAAGCCTATTGATACGAATAATACACACATTTCCTGCAGCTATCAAACTTAATAATTTATTCATTTGTTTGTTTTTTATGAAAAAAATGGTCTTAAATTTCCCCCCAAAAAAATCCTACTGCTTCCTTTTGGATATTGAAATCCCTGGGCAAATTTAAACCTCCGTCATTTAAAAACTTCAGGGTAT
Organism: Pantherophis guttatus; assembly: GCF_059756535.1. NCBI lineage: Eukaryota > Metazoa > Chordata > Lepidosauria > Squamata > Colubridae > Pantherophis > Pantherophis guttatus. The sequence continues at coordinate 225,605,558 of NC_142063.1, read as the reverse complement.
ATTTTTAAAGCACAATATTGAAAATGTAACTCCAAGTAAGTATACAACTAGGTTTAAACTTAAGTAAGATACAAATGGTATTCTAATAAATACAAGTATTTATACAAATACAAATGATATTGCATTTATCTTTATTTCCTTCATTTGGAACAAAATGTGTTTTGTTGCTTAATCTAAAAACAGCTGTGCTTTGTAAAACAACTTTCTTTTTAAAAAAAAAACCTCAGATGTTTCTCTTAATTCTTTTATATCAAGTTATTTTTTTCCTAAACCTGAGTACATCTCTTAACATCAATTCTTGGAGGAGAAAAATGTAGCTGCAAAGAAAATGAAATACCCAAACCACAAACCAGTTGATAGTGCTATAATGTTGTGAAATAGCTGAATGGAAGCAAATGTTTAAAAATGACAGTATAATTCATTTGAATTGCCCAGGAGGAGGACTTGGGTAGTTTCTTTTAAGTATCATGAATCAAAATATTATTGAACATACTGCATGTTAGGATAAAAATCCATTACTAATGATGCTGCCTTTTCAAAAGATGGGACAAAAATGACTGTACTTATTTCTACTTTGAACCAGTACGGCAGTGGTGAAATGTAAACCCCTTCAACCGATGAGGTTGTAAAAAAAAATGATTTTAAAAGGCTCTGACGATCCCAGCTGAGTTGCCTGATCGTCAGAGCCTTTTAAAAGCATTGTTTTTACAACCTCTTCAGCCACAGAGGTTGTAGAAAAAATGCTTTTAAAAGGCTCTGATGATCCCAGCTGAGCCACATGATCATCAGAGGCTTTTTTTTTTTTTTTACTTTTAAAAGCATTTTTTTCAGCCGAAGAAAAAATGCTTTTAAAAGTTAAAAAAAAAAACTCTGATGATCGCATGGCTCAGCCTGGCATGGGGAGGAGGGATTTTTGCTACTGGTTTTCCAAACCACCACCCGCCATTGCTACCAGATCGGGCAATCCAGTCCGAACCAGGAGCATTTCACCCCTGCAGTAGGGAGAATGGGTCTATAATAACTTGACACCACTTGGTGCAGCCAGCTGGGGGTGGCCTTCTTGCCACTGCCAAGTCCCTTCTATCAACTCAGTGCCACCATTTCTTCGCAGGACATCTCAACACTATAAATTTGCCGCGGGGTATAATTCACTGTGAGTGCCAGATGGAGAGCCAGGTGAGTGAGCAAGTAAGTGAGCAAGCAGGCTGTCAGAGGGGAGTGGTGATGGGCAAGGCGCTTGATGCAGAGCCAGCTGGGAGGCTGATTGAGCGGGCTGTCAAAGGGCAGCAGCGGTAAATTGGCTCCACTCCAAACACCGAACCAGCAGTTTGGCTGCAACAATGGAGAGCAGGGAGGCAGAAAGTAGGGACTTTCTATTTTGACATCTCTTGCCATTACCTCCATGCCTTGGATTGCTCTGGATCAAGGGTGAAATCGAGAAGGTTCTGACAGGTTCTGGAGAACCAGCAGCAGAAATTTTGAGTAGTTCAGAGAACCGGCAAATACCACCTCTGGCTGGCCCCAGAGGTGTGTGGGAATGGGGATTTTGCAGTATCCTTCCCCTGGAATGGTGTGGGAATGGAGATTTTGCAGTATCCTTCCCCTGCTATGCCCACCAAGCCATGCCCACAGAACCGGTAGTAAAAAAATTCAGATTTCACCACTGCTCTGGATGGGAAGTAAGCAAGCAAGCAGGCTGTCAGAGGGCAGAGCATTGGCGGCACCAGGTGGGGAGCTTCCCATTTTGACCCCCTCACTTCCACGGTTGCCTCTACATCTTGGCTCTGGCCTAAATGGGCAGTTTGGCTGTGGCAGAGTGCAGGCAGTGAGTAGAGCCTCCACTGCTTGGCAAGTTTTTTTTAAAGTGCAACAGTTCTGCCAGTATTTTTTTCTCTGCCATAGCTCTGCAATTTTTTTTAAGCACCACTGCAGCATTGCACGGTTTTTTTTCCCTTGTAAAGCTGTGGTGGCACTTTTAAAAAAAAGGTGTAGTGTAGCAGTATAAACACAAAACGTGCAGAGCCGCAGTCCCTGCCTGCTGCCTGCACACCGCCACAGCCAAACTGCCCATTGGGCCAGAGCCAAGGCTTGGAGGCGAGGAGGTCAAAATTGGATCTCTGCCCTCTAACAGCCTGCTCAATCACTTCTCATCCAGAGCAGCCTAAGGCATGAAGGCAATGGCAGGGGGTGTCAAACCAAAAAGCCCCCTCCTGCCGCTGCCTCCCCAACCTCTGCCCATCTCCCACTGCAGCCAAACTGTTGATTCAGTGTTCAGGGCAAAGCCAATCTATCGTCATCACGCGCTCACATCTCACTTGCTCACCCTCCCACCCAGATCTCCACCCAGCCCCCCTCCCATTGCCACTCCCCTCTGACAGCCCACTCATTCACTCACCTACTCACCTACTCACTCACCCAGCTCTCCATATGGCGCCCTCAGTGAGTTATCCCTGCAGTGTTTCGGTGTTGAGATGTCCTATGAAGAAATGGCAGCATCGAGTTTGCAGAGGGGACTTGGCGGTGGCAAGAAAGCTGCCTCCAGATGGCTGCATCATGCTAGTGGTGTCGAGTCATTCTATTCCGAGGAAGAATATGGGATATAAATCGAACCAACAATGCAGCAACCATCCTTCTAGTGCTACAAGCTCTGGCTGCTCCATAATATGACTTTCTTTATTTCAGTCAGCATTTTATTTGTAGGGAAATAGCTGAGTCGGTTTTCAGGCAAAAATAAGCATTATAAAATTAAAAAGATACTCTTTAATTAAGCAAATTATGAGAAGATAAAAAGCCGCTTTGTTTAAAAGTCATTTAAAGGTCAAGCCAGACTAATAAGTTGTAGTAATTAATTTACTAATGAAAAGTTGTTTCTTGGTATTGTTATTCTCACACTGTGAATTTCTAATCAGTCTTGAAACTGACAGCCATGAGGTGGACTATATAGGAGCAGCCATAGAAATGACATACTATTGTCCACTGAATAGCTCCAACATTAAAAAAAAAGAGCAATAGCAATAGCACTTAGACTTATATACCACTTTAAAGTGCTCTACAGCTCTTTTTAAGTGGTTTACAGAGTCAGTGTACTTCCCCCAACAATTTGGGTCCTCATTTTAACAACCTCGGGAGGATGGAAAACTGAGTCAACATTGAGCCATTCAGGATTGAACTCCTGACTATGGGCAGAATTAGCCTGCAATACTGCATTCTAACCACTGTGCCACCACGGCTCTTCAGCAGCACCACGTCTCTTCAAAGAATATAACATGATAGCGGCATCTACCAGTAGATCTGGTTCTACTCTTTAACCCATAACCAGAGACCTGCGGTCATAGTGACTGCAACAGTTTTCCAAAATGTTGGGAACATCCCTATTTTTAGAAATGGACCATTCCGGTTGCGAATAGCTTTTGTTTTCCCACAAATAAGAGCGTATACAACATCGCGCTTCCATCAGTTATTCATTGTTTTCTGTAGCGGCATTTGGAAAGGAATTATTAAAGGCTAAAAACTAATACTTTGAGAACAGGATTTGGTTTTCAGTGCTCCCCTACCCCTTTCCTGATTATGGAAGCTGATCCATGAAATCAATTGCAAATATGAAGCCACCATCCTCTCTTCTTCATTGGTGAAAATAAAGAAGTTATCCCAATAGAAATGGACTGCTTATAGAAGAACATTTCCTAGAGCTCTTTTGGATGAAATCCAGTTGATTAAATGAAGCTTGTTTGTAGGGCAACTAAGGTGGATCGGTGTCATGCTTAAGGACAAGCAGGTAAAAATGGCCAGAGTTCTTTCAAGGAAAATTGATTTGGAATCAGAGGAAATAGTAATGTGTTTGAATTAAATTAAGGGAGAAGAAGAGTAGCTACTGGTCAATGATGTGATGGGAAGAGAGGCGAGAGGAAGAGAGTGAGATCCACAATGTGATAGGGAGAGTGGACAATGACAAGTAGGGTGAGTGCTACGGTAGATAGAGGGCAGAGGATGGGGCCAAAGGGATATGTGGAGATGTTGAATTGGTTCATGGAAAGTGATAGGATAAAGAAAAAAGGGTAAAAAAGATCACAGGTAAAGGAGAAGTGGAGAAGCAAGGCAGAAAAGAAAGGTCAGCGTGAATGGTTTCAATTTTAGCATTACAGAAGGAAGTAAAATCTTGAACAGAGAGTCAAGGAGGTGGGAGATAGAAGGAAATCTAAGCACAATTTCAAAGGTAGAAAAAGACACTCTGAATTCCTAGACTAGAAACACAATAAATCGGACAGATGTAACAACAAGATGTTGTTCTATATTAATTCAGATCAAATGTTTGTTTGTTCGTAACATTTATTGGCTGCCCATTTTACCACAGGATAACTCTGGGCAACTTACAATCATAATATTATTCATTTTCTACACTTACCTGCATTATTATAATTGGAATATAAAGTGGGATGATGGTACATGACTTCTTTTTTCTCTAAAAAAAGGGGGCATATCTTATATTTGCCATCATTTAATTATTCTGGATTTTCACCTTGCCAAAGATAATTGCGTCACTGGTACTGATTTAAATGAGTAACAGCAATTGCTGGGAGAGGCAAGGCCATTTTAACTTATCTGAAGTAGCTTTGATGTCAGACACTATTGGCTCTTCACTTGAGGTTATAGAGGAAGCAGGAAGAAAAGGGAAATTTCATTTCTTTTACATCTACTGTATTCAGATCAGAATTTCTCTAGGCAGACCACGGGTATTAATTAGACCACAATCTAATTAAGCACTAATATATGTGCAGCTAGTTCATTATCAAGAATTTAATGATGACTTGGTGAACTGAGAACAGTTAAGATATATTTAGCAAGCATATTTGTCTTATGTATTGATCTGTGCTGCAATGCCATTACATTTATATAAGAATTAAAAGACTGAGTATTTCCTTAATATGCAGCACAGCGTAATGCGTTCATCACTTGTAATGCTTTCTCTTGTTTTATTCTCCTGAGAATAAATAGTCTTTCTAAAAGTGGATGTGTGTGAAAATCAGTTGATAATAAAAGCAATTAGTAGATCTTTAAAGGCTTTATAATCTTGCAAAAGTGTCACTGTTGTTGTTTTAATCCTGGTCAGCAATAGAAATTAAGGTCTTGAGAAAGGCTTCTATGTGCAGAAATTATGTGATGCGGGTGCAGCAGAGGTGGTATTCAGCAGGTTCTGACCAGTTCTGGAGAACCAGTAGCAGAAATTTTGAGTAGTTCGGAGAACCAGTAAATACCACCTCTGATTGGCCCTGCCCCCATCTATTCTCTGCCTTCTGAGTCCCAGTTGATCGGGAGGAAATGGGGATTTTGCAGTAACCTTCCCCTGGAGTGGGGTGGGAATGAAGATTTTACAGTATTGTTCCCCTGCCACGCCTATCAAGCCACTCCCACCAAGCCATGCCACGCCCACCAAGCCACACCCACAGAACCGGTAGTAAAAAATTTGAATCCCACCACTGGGCTGCAGAGCATTAGACCCAGGTCAAAAATAATGGAGCAATATATAATCTAATTCCAGTGGAAATAGATAAGTACCTTTTGTGACCACAGACTATGGCCACGGACCTCCAAGATTTAACTCAAGATTTAATTTATAACATTTCTTTAGGTTCATATAGTCCATTTCCTATAAATGGGTTTTTCTTTCTGTTATAGTTATAAAAATCTGCTTTACTAACTCTTGCACTGATCAGGTTCTAATTTTGGAACACCCACATATTCTCACGAAACATCTACTTGTACTATCTACAATGAAGTAACATGAATCTGACAGTCGGTCTTACTGAACTCATGAATTCTCATGAAACATCTACATGTACTATCTACAACGAAGTAACATGAAGGACATGTAGATGTTTCATGAGAATATGTGGTTAGAATCTGATCAGAGCACGAATTAGTAAAACAGATTTTTATAAGTACAACAGGAAAAAAAATCCATTTATAGGAAATGTTCTATAGGAATGGGCAAAGCTTCAATTTGACAATTGCAGGATTCCTTTGTTAACAAAGGCATTTTGAGCTTAGGGTTTTGGTATTGCTTCCCAGATGGCTATTCTGATCACACAGTATCACCAGGGTTGGAAACTGAGCCGATTTTCTTGGAGCAAAGCTCAAATGGCAAACCTTATGTTACACATTTTGCAATGCTAGAGTTTCCCCAGGTTTGGGGTAGACTGGATTCTCATTAGTGGGAATTCTCATCAATTCCTATTTCCCAGTTCCTTGACTCTCTTTCGTCTTCATTTCTGTTAAGCATGGATGGATTTAATTTTAACACTATGGACGGAAGCAAAATCTTGAACATAGAGCAGGCTAAAGTTAGAGAAGGATTAAGGATGCACCCATAATTTTATTCTCTCCTCTCTACATTTTAAGTTACAGTATATGTGTTTTGAAAGATGTTAAAAGAAAAAAAAACATAGGGGAGAAAAAGAAAGACACATGGATATTACAGAACACAAGCATTACATGTAAAAGCTTGAACATAATGTAACATAAAAGAAAATACAAACTATTCCACTGGATGAAGCATTTCACATTTGTCCTTGGATTAAAACAAATTAAAAAATATCTTCTCAAGAGTTTAAAACTTTAGTGTTTTCAAAATTGTTTAACAGTTTTATTGCTAATAATGATGTCTTTTTAAGAGACATAGCCAATTGTACTTTCAACCATTTAGGGTTGAATGCAGGCTTTGTGATTTTTATTTCAAATGTAGTTAAATGATATTCAATGACTTTCTCCAAATAATTGGCCATTGGACACTCTTTAAACATTATATTTCTGTGTAACTACAGAAAGTTCAAAAGGTTTCCTGACTCGATGCTCTCTATCCTTACAGTGAAAATACGTCCCTCATTATAAAGGACAATTCTTTATTTTATTTCAGGAAGCCGTCCTTCAGATTTATTTTTTCAAAAACTCACTTTTGTCCTTTATATTGATTATTCAACTTTTGCCGTATAAATGATGCTGCTGAATGCAGTCTTCCACAGTCATGTGAAAAACATGGAAACTGAATTGTCTTTTAAGAATAGATTTTAAAATAGATGTGTATACACCGTTGGATTTTAAATATGTTTATTCGAATATATCTTTCTGTAAAGGTTTTCTTGGTTTTGCTCTTGAATTTTTCTTTTTAAAGCAAAGTTATTGACATGAACAATTTTTTTTTTATTCTTATGAACCTCTTTCAGATTTGCTCTTTTTTCAGGTTGGTCCAAGAAAATATAGTCACCAAATCGAACCTCAAACCTACCACCCATAAAATGTAGGTCAGCAGATTCATCCAAAGTGAAAGCCTCCTAAATTTTCCACTGCCAGCTTTTAGCTTGCTTATTTCTTGACATAATGGAGTGGTCTGGGGTGGTCCCTGGATGACTCAAATAATGCAGAAACATCTGTTCATGTAGATCGGCTATATTTCATAGTTGTGGGCATATTAGCAACCTCCTTCCCAGCAAATGAGATATTATTTGCTAGTTTACAACTACCCAAGACAGCAATCTGGCATGAACAGGTAGGCAAATCATCGGAGAGAAGAGAATAAATAAATGACACAGGTTCTGTTGGTTTTTCTATTTATGCGTATATTTACTAATCCTTGTCTTTCTGCTTATTCAGGCTTCAGGAAATACAGTTTTTGCCTACTTTTTTCGACTAAGGCAGAGCTCTTCAGATTTTTAACTGATGTTTGTTTTTCAAAGGAATAATTAAAGGGTTTTTTTTTTCAAATTAAACTTGATTCATATTAGCTTCAACCTAGTTATCTCAATAACAATACAAAATTCGCTTGCCATTATCTTCTGATTAGTAGGTGGGGGGAAGAGAGAGAGAGAATAAAGAACAACAACAGAAAAGAGAATATATGATTTTCCACTCTAGCCTGTCATCCTGATATATCTTGGCAGTGTAAACCAGGACTGACATGGCTTAATTTCTATTATATCCAAAGTTCCTTGGTCACTGAATCATAAAATGGCCACGGTGAGTTGGCCATGGCAAGGTGGCCGTGACTAGATGGATACAACGAGTTGTCCCATTCTGGACATGGTGGTGCAAAGCAATTCCCAAGCAAGTAAATCCCCATTTAGACATGTGTGCTTCTCCCCTGGAAAACTTGTTTGGGCTTCTTGCAGTAAATTCATTGACAGTATTGGGCAGATTAAGATGGGGATAATCCCTACAAGGCAATCATTAAAATTCTGGATTATAATTGAGAAGACCAAATAAAGCCATGGAACCTTATTGGATGACTTCAGGCCAATTACTCTCTCAGGCCAACTTACCACACAAGATTATTATGCTGAATAAAAATTAGAGAAAGACCTTCATTTCACAATTATTGTCATTATTCTGTTTCCTCCTGCTCACAATTCGATAAGATCAGAAAAGAAAAAAAAAGCCTCAAAAGAAACAAGGGGCAGTACGTAGATCCATGGAAAAATGGGCTCCACAGGTAATTTGTAATGGAAAAACATTTCCTCAATTTACTGCATCCAGGACAGGGTCGGGTTTCAAAACCCGTTGCTAACAGTTCACTCGTGGGTACAGAAGCATCCGGGCGGGTGGGCGGAGCCTCTGCCGCCGCAGCTACTGGTTCTCCTGATCCAGTGCGAACCGGTAGCAAGCCACCACTGATCCAGGAGATGGGACAAATTGCAAAAGGCAAGCTCATAGCTTTCCATGTTGGCTTTGTTCTATCTGTCTTGGATCTGCCTGGTTGTAATTAACTCTGCTGTTCTCTTATAGCAATGACTGCACCTGTACACTTAAAATACCCTCACATACCTCCAAATCTTTTATCTCTCAGATTCACCTGTGTCTCCAATGTTCAGGAAGAAAAGCAAATTAGGTTCTTCAAAAGGCAAAGCCTTTTCTTTGGGAATCAGTTCTCTAAGGCTCGAGTATTTTTATTAGTGTTTAAGAGGTAATGATAAATCTTTGTCTCTTTGAGTAATTCTACATCACTTGGGAAATTTGAGTAAAAACCAGCTTGTATTCTTATGGCTCATTACATCCCATTGCTTGTCTAACATTCAATTTTTTCCATTTGACTTTTTTTTTTAATGTTCTTGTAAAAGGTCATATGAAAGGAGCCCAAGGAAATCCAGGAAAATGGATATTACAGCTTCATTTCCAGTGCCCTTACCTCTCTGTCTCGCTTAATAAGAGCAGTTCATCTCTTCATTAGCTCTGTCTTTAATCCATTAGTTCCATTTATACTTAAAAATAGGGCACATGAATGGAATGGAAGATTTTTAAGCCGCATGGAAATTTTTGCTGGCATGCATGGGCTATGACACCTAGTTTGATGAATTACAAGATATGATGGTGAAATGATGGTTTATAACCTTCATATTTAAGCATCAAAGAGAGAATATTGTCCTTTTATCAATAATATGCCACACAGAATGTTAGTTATTAGCACATTTAAGTAATTAGATTCCCCCCCCTTAAAATTGTACTGCTACCATTATGAGCCATAGTTATTTTAGATTTGCTCTCACTTCCATCCTACCATATGTAAGCATACGGTAGGATGGAAGACACTTCCATCCTACCGTATACTTTAGTTCTAGCTAACTGGTGGGGAAATCCCTTCCATTCCCCATCAGTCAGATAGAACTGAAGAAACTTCTTGGATGAGAAGCAAAATATCTTTTTAAAAAAACAGAAGCAAAATGTCTTAAAAGAAAAACCAGAAAGTCCACTTGCTTTTAAAATAGAAACACCTTTGGGGCATCCAAAAAGACAAAGTTCATTAAATAAATTGCAGGTTCCTTAACAAACAGGATGAATGACTGAGCCTAAGTTTTCCATGGAAGAGGCTCCTTCTCTTCCTCTCTCTCTGTGGTCTACTTCCCATACATGTCTCTCCTCTAAATGGCCTAGTGCCATGATGGCGAACCTATGGCACATGTGCCCAAAGTGGCATGCGAAACCATGTCACCCGGCACGCGCAGCCTTGCTTGTTTGTCTTCCAGGTTTCTGGCACACATGCACGTGCGATGTTCAGCTGTCCTTCGCACGCATGGCGGTGCCAAAAACTGGTGTGTGCATGCGCACCAGCCAGCTGATTATCAAGCTGATTGCGCGCCAAAACCCAGAAGTTTGGCTTTTCCGGAGTGTGATCCCTTTGCACATGTGGCAGTGTTGAAAACCGGCCTGCGTATGCGCGCTAGCCAACTGATCGTTGGGTGTGCATGCACACTAGAACCCGGAAGTTCAGCTTTTCCAGAGCACAACCCTGACGACCACACATGCGCGCACAACATTTCTGCACAACCTTTTCGACATTCAATGCCGAAAAGGTTCGCCATCACTGGCCTACTGGTCTACAGGATAAGACAAAGATTTTCTACTGTGTTCCATAGACCCATGAATGTTCCATAAAAATTTCATGGAGTTCAATATGAGACTAAGCCAAAAAACTTCCTATTACATCAATAGAACCGGCTCATAAAAGAGAGTGAACACATATCATTAATCTAAGAGAGTATTGTAAAAGAATTTATGTTCCATATGTCCATAATTCTTCAAATGATGATAGAGTCCAAATATTTGGCTATATAATTCACAATCACATACTTAAACCATGTTAATCTTCCCAAAGCAATATTTGGGATATGGATAATGCATCCTAAACTAAAGTGGGATGAAATTTGGGAAGCCCATATTATATGTATAAGGAATCCTTCTATTATTTTACACTTCCAACCCTAATCCTGACACTCAACCCTTTTTTAAACATCCTATTGGGTACTCAGTTAACATGAAAAACCATTTGGGAAATTAATCTTAATTTAAGTTCATAAAAAATATACCTACTATTCTTTAAAACCTCTAAGCATTGATGATGATGATGATGATTCCAACTCTTTACTTCAGAGTTTTTGCAAATAACTAATACTTATTTTTATCACATTGTCTGTCTGTCTATCAAAAACAAAATCACCCATAGATTTGGAATCATTCAGAACACATTTCTACATCCATGGTAACTTAAGTGTTTTAGATGGTGCTAAAATATTCTGCTATACCAGTTTTATATCATCAATTTTTCTCCTGCAATATCTCAAATAATTTAAAATCTTCAGTAGCTTATTTAGTCATTCTTTTGCTAGTACCGTGTTTCCCCGAAAATAAGAGCCTGTCTTACATTTTTTTGAACCCTGAAATAAGCCCTTGGCCTTATTGCCATGTGCTCAAAAGCCTTATTGGGCTTATTATCAGGGGATGTCTTATTTTGGGGAAAACAATGTGGAAAAAAATGGAATGCTAGTGTCCTGTTGCTTGTTTAACTGATTTATGGGTAACTATATAAGGCCGTGATGGCATACCTATGGCACCCTTGCCAAAGGTAGCACACAGAACCCTCTCTGTGGGCACATGCGCCATTGCCAGCTGGTCTTTCAGGGCTCTGGAGCACCGGAAAATGACCTGAAAATGACCCCCAAAAAAGGCAAAAAACCAGGCCATTTTTCGGGACATTTTTGGGGCATTTTTCAAGCCATTTTGGGCTGTTTTCAGGATGTTTGCAGGATGTTTTGGGGATGTTTTCAGAGCATTTTCAGGGCATTTTTCAGGGCATTTCCAGGCCATTTCCAGGTCATTTTTGGGCCAGTTTTGGCCCAAACAAGGGCCTGAAAAATGTCCTGAAAGCGGCCTGAAAAATGTCCTAAAAATGCCCCAAACAATGTCCTGAAAACAGCCCCAAAATGGACTGAAAATGGACTGAAAATGGACTGAAAAACAGCCCAAAATGGCCAAAAACCAGGCATGCGTGTGCTGGCCAGCTGGTCTTCGGGTTTCACCATCGCTGATATAAGGCATGATTCTGGGAACATTAAGATATGTGTTTGTTAGGGATGTGAATGTACATGTAATTTTGTATGCAGACATTGTCCTGCTGTTGGCTGAGAGTTTGAATTATTGCAGTAAATAGTAGATTTTATGATGAAATAAGGAGCATGGATATGAAAATTAATATATGAAATATTAAATGGTATGAACAATTGCTGGTTATAATTAAAAGGCCAAAGAACAACAAAAAAAAAGCACGAAAAGCATACAAGTAAATGAAAGTATGAACCTTGATAGGGTGTCTAATTTAAAAAAGGGGGAAATTAATGGAGAAAGTTTAGGATGTACAAATGTTGAAAGAAAAAGTAGATTATATGTGCTCTCCTGGAAAGAAAGAAGGTTTGAAGAAAAAAAAAATCAAAAATGTTTGTGTGTGCTATAAGGGAGTACATATTCTCACTTGGGTATATGCAAGTAAGAACTGAATATGTCAAGAGAAATATAAAAGTAAGTTGAAATACAGTGGGAATTGGGTTCCCAATGTGTGTGTGTGTGTCTCTCTCTCTATGTGTGTGTCTGTTGTGGTCCATCAGCTGCCAGTGTAGCTGGTGGCGGACTCAGACAATGAGGAAGTTGGGGAAGGACTTGGGCCAGTTCTGGAGCCTGGGGAAGGCTCTGATGGATGCTCAGCATCAGACACAGAGATAGAGCCAGGACTGTCTGGCATTTCCCAGCCAGAGAGGCAGCTGCCTTTGGAGTCAGAGATGAGTGAGGAGGAGGAACAACTTGGGCCTGTTCCAGATGCACATATGCACAGAGCAGATAGGAGAGGTGAACAACGGAGGACAATGAGTCGGCTCAGGTAGCAAAACAAATGTGGATGCTGACTGGCCCCTCCTTGCCTGGGGAAGAAATAGGAGGAAAAGGGAGTGGTTTGGTTGTCGCAGACAACTGTTTGCATTTCTGGAAAATGTGCTCCTAGTATGTTTCGTGCAACAAAGACTCTCTTGCCAGAACTGAGGTTTGTCTATTTCTTTGTTTGAACTGACTTAATTTGCAGCCTCCCAGTTGGGAGCTCACAACCTTGCATTTATGATAACAAGCTGATAAGGACTATTGTTTCAGTTAACTTCTTGCAGGACTCTTGCCTGGACTTTCTGTTGGTGAATGCAGCTAATTCCCAATGTGTAAATAAAGAGGGTTTTTTCTTTGTGGGGAGTCTGTTTCTTGCTTCTCTGAAGGCCGGGTCAGAACAGTGCCTCCCATGTCCGTGTCGATGTCTGTTTCTGTGTCTGTGTCTCTGTGTGTGATAAAACAAAAAAACATATAGTCAAGAATAAATAGGTGATGAATAAATATGGATAGAATTCCATAGTGAGTTTCATTGGGATGTTTTGCTCATACTACCATAATGGACAAGGATCAGATCTTAAAACAAACATACGAAAGAAGAATCAATAGGTCAAGAAGAAGAAACTGAGAAAATCAGGGTTGGTTCCTATTGATGAGTTCCTCTGAGAGATAGAAGTGAGAGGACAAGAGACCAAACCTCACCAAATGAAGCCGTATGTGATCTGGGTTAGAACCAAATATGGTTTCCAAGGATAGAGAAGTATGAAGACTTACAGTAATGTCTACTTAGCAAGTAATCAGTAATTATGCAAACAAGGTTTAGCTATGCAAGCTACTATATTTTCTTATCTTTCTTCTTAGTTTCTTTTGCTTACTATTGCTTATTTCTTTTATGCACCTGGCCTAGGATAGCCCACCCTGAAAGCAAATCATGTAATGTATGTATGCTTAGATACACATTTTTCACAGCAGTAACAGAAAGGGAACAGACAATGCTGCCAGGTGTGTCTGTGGTTCTATCATATAAAAATTTCAGCTATGAGAGTTAAACATACAGATGGTTTTTGCTGCCATCTAGTGCATTTGGGTACACATAACTATCATTGTGGGAATCCAGTCTGATAAGGCAGAGAGACAGGATTAAATTTATATTGAGAGAAGAAACGAAATGCTGGCTTACAAAATACACAGGATAACATCTTTTTTTTTTCTGTGTATACTGTAGTTAGATGATCAAATGCTGTATATATATCTATATGTTGTGTGTGTGTGTGTGTAATATATAGATGTATGCATGTATGTATACATACATATATATATATAGAATATATAAATTTGGGGGGAAATTTACAATTATACATAATGCTGTTTTGCATCAACCATATTGGGATTTTTTATATAAATGTTATTGAAAGTTTTAAAGAGAACAAAAACAAATACAAACTAATATAAAAAGGAAGGAAGGAAGGAAGGAAGGAAGGAAGGAAGGAAGGAAGGAAGGAAGGAAGGAAGGAATAGAAAAATGATTTTGTTTGCAGCAAACATAATTACAAAATTGTCTCTTATTTTATGATTACCAAAAAAGCTTAGTTTTTCAATTATCCATTCTTTTCCAATCATCAAAACCATAAGTCATAAGAGCATTTTTCCCATTTTATGCAAAAAGGGGTTTCCAGCCAACCATAAGTGTAGATACTTTCTTCATACTGTCAATGAAGTTAATTAGGCATTTCTGCAGGCTCCATCATCTTCACTAACCTCCATTATGGGTAGTGTCAAGCTTTTCCAATTTTGAGCATATAATAGTTTTGCTGCTGTTATCACATATAAAAACAAAACTCCATAATGTTTTGCTAGTTTATTTATTTATTTATTTATTTATTTATTTATTTGTCAAGCATATATAAGATAACAGGTAAAAGTATAAACATAATTTGAATACATGAAAAGAGTAAGAGTAAAAAGGAATATTAGGACAGGGACAGTAGGCACGCTGGTACTCTTATGCATGCCCCTTACAGACCTCTTAGGAATGGGGTGAGGTCAACAGTAGACAGTCTTAGGTTAAAATTTGGGAAGTTTGGGGAAGAAACCACAGAATCAGGTAGTGCATTCCAGGCATTGACCACTCTACTGAAGTCATATTTTCTGCAATCAAGTTTGGAGCGGTTTACCTTGAGTTTGTAGTTGTAGTTTGTATCCTTTAGCCCCATAAAAAATGTGTCTGATTTCAGTTGAATTTTAATATTAAATTTAATGTCTGTATTTGCATCCAAATTTTTTTTGACTTGACATATCTTTTCTAACTTTTTTACATGCCTTAACATAGTTATTTCAAAATAACACACAAATCATACTTGTCATAGTTTTATGTATATGAATATATGTATATGTATATGAATATGATATGAAACTTACCATGAGATTTCTTTTGTTAGCTGTTTATATGAAATATCATCTTGTGATGTGGAATTCCTGGGAGAAGATTCTGCACTCTTGAATTAACTACAGCTGTTATTGATGCTGTTGTCCGGCAGGATTTTTTTCCCAGCTTTCCCTTTCATTGTCTTGTCACAAAGATGCTTTTTCAAGAAGCAACTGGGCTTTCTTTGTTGTTCCTTGAAGACATTTTGCTTCTCATCCAAGAACTTTCTTCAGTTCATTTCTCATCCAAGAAGGTTTAGAACTGAAGAAGCTTCTTGGATGAGAAGCAAGACTTCTTCAAGAAAAAACAAAGAAAATCCAGTTGCCTCTTGAAAAAGCATCTTTGGGGCAACCATGATCTGGATGACGGAGAATCTCCATAGATTTTCATGGTATTCTTTCTCCACCTCCACTAACACAAACAGGTGGGGAAACTATGATGTCATTTCTTCCTCCTCCATGTGGGCATTTGGGACAACAAGAGGACTTCCAAGATATTGTGGAACCACTACCACTTGCATTGTGCCCGATGCCTCCGGCATTTATTCCACTGATAATTAAAAGCTCAATCATTTTTCAGGAGATTTTTCAGGATCACAAATGGCAGGGAAGAACATTTCCACAGCATCTAAACTGACTGATTGTGGAATTGCAGCTTTATTTGGAAATGAGTTTCCTTAAAACGGAACTTGCGCTGAACAAATATATACTTCCTATGACCAGGCACACATCAATAAGAGGGTTTTTTTCATTATAATTCATCTTCATCTCTCAAAAATTAGGCAGGTTTCCAGATAACAATGCTCATTTAAATAATGCACAGAAAGCACGTCCATCTTTATTCAAAAGTAAATCCCTGCTGGTTCAGGGATGCATAATCTTAGTTGAACATGCATATGATTGGATCCTGCAATAATTGCCAGTATTTATTTATTTTTAGACTAGGGGATAATTTTATGTTTCTTAAATGTAGTACATAACTTTGGTCCTGGATTTACAGTAGACTTTTTGCAGTTTATATTTTTAGTTGTATTCCTCACATGTGTTAGATTTATACTTAAAATTTAAAGGTGAGCATAGAACAGAGTTGTCAAACTACTGGCCTGTGGGCCAGAGGCGTCACCTGCTGGCCACACCCACACCCAGTTGTGTGAAGGGGGAAAAAGTCCCGATACGTTATGTGACGCCACCATGACGATGTGAGTTTGACACCCCTGGCATAGAAAGAGGTACTTGCATTCAACAGTCTTTCACAGAGGCAAGAGTCAGGAATCAGGCAATAGCAACTCCATGCTTTCAGTGATTAAAAACAGGATCCCAGTTTTGCAGTATGGCATATGCTCACCTCAGACATTGCATGCATTTCATTTTTCAGCAAGTGTGCAGCAAATGGTGTGGGGGGGAATTAAAAACAAAGTTTATGAAGATTATGGTTGCTGATGTAATGAATAAGCTAAAAGCACAAATGTTTACAATACTGCAACATCTCTAAGCTTCCTTCCTTCCTATTTTTGGGAGGGCTGTTCAGATTCAGGTAGTCCTCAACTTACAACCACAATTTCCATTGCTAAGCAAGACAGTTATTGAGTTTTGCCCCATTTTATGACCTTTCATGTCACAGTTGTTAAGTGAATCATTGCAGTTGTTAAGTTAGTAGCATGTTTGTTGAGCGAATTTGGCTCCCTCATTGATTTTGCCGGTCAGAAGGTCACAAAAGCTGATCACATGATCCCAGGACATCGCAACTGTCATAAGGATGAACCAATAGCCAAGCATTCAATAGCAATGCTACCTTGTTCTTTGCGCTGGCTGCACACATGAACCCAATGGCCTGACAGTGCTGCTTGCAGCCGGACCCGGCTGCTGCACCGGAGGGATGGCATTGCAGTGGAGCTGCTCAGAAGGCAGCTGAAAACGACCGGCAGCTGAAGGCTTCCCGCGAAAGACGGCCGAGCCTTGCCATGTCCGTCCCCCCACCAAGGTGACTGGAATGGAAGGTAGGTGAGCGAGGTGGAGGGCGAGCAGGCAGCGGCTCCAGGGCAAGGCCAGAGCTGGGGAATGGCACGTTCCCCGACCCAGCCGAGGTGGGCGGTGAGGGGGCGGGGCTTCGGGCCTCAGGGAATAGCACGTCCCTGGGCCCCGGCCCCTAACCCAAGGCGAAGGGTGAGCGGGCAGCTTGTTTACCTTTGATGAGCTGAGCAGAGTGGGCGAGGCATGGAGGCAACTGGCGAGGCGATTAGCTGAGGCGCGTGGTGAAAGCAACATATATAAGGCGGGGTAAGTGGGGCAAGCCACGAGCAGGTGGGAGGAGCGAGTGGCGAGCGGGCAAGTGGCCGAGCATGGGCGGGGCCAGTGAGAGGTGGTATTTACCAGTTCCATGAACCAACTCAAATTGCCGCTACTGGTTCTCCCGAACCGGTACGAACAAGCTAAATACTACCTCTGCTTCCAACCAACACATACAGAATAACAGAATAATAGAGTTGGAAGGGACCTCAGAGGTCTTTTAGTCCAACCCACTGCTCACGCAGGAGACCCTATACCCTTTTGGACAAATGGCTGTCCAATCTCTTCTTAAAAATCTCCACTGTTGGAGCACCCACAACTTCTGAAGGCAAGCCGTTCCATTGGTTGATTGTTCTCACTGTTAGGAAATTTCTCCTTAGTTCTAGGTTTGTTCTCTCCTTGGTTAGTTTCCAATAATTGATTCTTGCCCTGCCTTCCCTTGACCTTTTTGTATGGAATTACAAACTTTTGCTTGAATATTGTATAAGCATGTAGTAGTAGTAATATATTGCCTTAATAGAGAACTGTTGGGATAATACAATAAAAACAGAAATAAATCAGGCAGTTTATAATACATTAGTATTATAATGTTAAGGTCTTACGGCTCAGTATATAATTTCTAAGGCACGTTACTCCATTATTTCAAAGCATATATTGTCTAAAATAATATCCATAAAGCCACTGAACTTTCATTTAAACAGGAAAGAAAGAAAGCACATTACTGTAAATGTGCAGTGGCTTATTGCACTAGAGTCCATTGAGATTTCTTTAAATAAAAGGAGCTGAAATGCAAGTGCTAAACTCTGAGTACAGTTTTGATTTACTGTATTAGTAGGAGAGCTTTATTTTATCCTTATGGCTCCAGCATTTACATTAGAGGCACTTGCCAGAATAATAAACCTTACAGATTCTCATAAAGCAATTCTGAAACCTGATGGATGAACCGACTTGTCTGGGCTACCTAGAACTTTAATATTTGCTTTATCTAGTAATAGCAAACTTTGAAGTAGCTCTTGCATTCCTATAACAGACAGCAACCATTAGATCTTTATAATATACAAGCTTCAGGCTTAAACTTCCTACTATGGTCTATGAATACATTTTAAGAAGCAGTTTTCAGGTTTTAGACTATAGCCTAGCAACTATTTAATATGTTGGCATTCTGGGAAGCCTCAAATAAATACCTATTACCTGCATTAAGAAGGAGATCTCCAGGATCCTTTCTTGCTTTACGGGACACTTTTCTGTAAACATCTCCCAGATGGGGAAATGTTTAAAGTGGACCAACTACAGCAGGGGTGTTAAACTTAATTTCATTGAGGGCCGCATCAGGGTTGTATTTGACCTTGGGGGAGGGTGGGGGTCAGGGTGGATGTGACCAGTTTAACATCACTCAACATCACTCAACATCATCAGGGGCACCTGTGGTGTCCTGAGCACTCTGCCAGTGAAAACGGGCTCCCAAGCTCCATTTTCAGCTACAACGGACTCTCGCAACCCTCTGCCAGTGAAAATGGAGCTCGGGAGAGCCATTTTTGTTGGCAGAGATACCACGGGCCAGTCCTTTGCTGTTTCCAGGGCAGCCCCATGTGCCGGATCTGGCCCCTGGGCCTTGAATTTCACACCCCTGAACTACAGGGTAATGTATGGATCAATTACATGGATTCTTCCTTCTTGCCCCAAAATTGGTTCCTGAATGTAAAAAGCAGCCATTTGTTCAAAAAATACACAAAATGTCTATTGCACAAAAGATATTTTAAGATATTTTTTCCAACTTCACATAAACTTCTTATAAAGGTCAGGAAAGTAGGAGGTGAATTGGAACCCCAGATCCCTTTGTGGTCTACCAACCCTTTGCTGCCTCTGATCAGCCACCATATTTTAATGAGACAGTTTCTGAAAGACTATTTCTTACCACTTGGAAGTGAAAACTATGTATTTTGAAAATAAAACTTAGGAAACACCCTGGAAAAGATGGAAAGACAATTTTGTATCCACTGCAGCTTTACACTGCATAATAATGCAGTTTCCCCCAAAAAAGTAAATGTGGTTTGGGCCACAAAAAGTAGCCCACCATTGAATTAAAGTACTGTTTAATTTCTTTTCTTATTAAGCCCACCACCCACAAGCAACTTTTATGGGATGCAGATCTTTATTTGTACCATTTTAATCCTGGGTAGAAGAGTATTTGTTGTTTCAAAGAAAAGTTTTATCAATTATGCCTCTTGGACCACATTTTTGAGGTTCGGCCAAAAATACATTTGTGGTATGCTTATCTTGTATGGCTCAAACCATAAAGAATTTAAGGACATTCTTATTCAATTTACAGATATGAAACTGAGAAAACAAGGAATTTCTTGAATTAATAAGATGGGTATTGTTTTTTTTAGTTTTATAATTAGTTTGGTTTTCTTGCCTCAATTTTATCTTTCATTAATTAAAACCCAGTTTGCTTTACATTTCCTTTTCTCTTTGAAGGAGAAAAAACTTTAAAACAATAAAAGCTTGTTTTGTTACTTAACTATTGTTATTCTTTTATTGTTCTCACTCTCTGTTGTTTCTCATGAATTTATTTTCTTGTATTACTCCTCACCTTTCCCATCGTCTTTCTTTAGGCCTGCTATGCCATTTCCCCCCCATTCACATTCATAAGTTTAAGGGGTATGTTCAAAGGAAAAAATGGTCAGGCATGAAAGACCAAGTGCGCACAGTGATGGCCAATGAAATGGATTTATTGCTAAAAAGCCTATGCACAGGAATTGTCTCAGCTAATGGTTAGCACCTGCTTGGAGTTAGATAAGGATCAGTGGAATATAAAGGGGGTTGGACTTACTCCACTTATGACTATGTAGGGATTCTAGGCTGATCCCCTCTTTTAACTCCGCCCCGACATTCTGTCACTCCTTCTCCTATATGATTCAGCATACCTACTTATAAATCAGCTAAATTCACAAAACAAAACAAACTCTTGAAACTGCAGAAGGACAGTTATCAACTTATCAATGTGTATACTGAGGTGCACTGTCTGCATCACCTGTGCTTCATTATGGGAGAAGGGCAACCAGCAATCCTTTTCAAACCTGAAAAGCATGAGCTTCATCATGTGCTATTAGAAATGTTCTGGCTATGTATGCTGAGTTTTGAAACATTAAAAATAATTGCCTACCATTGGCAAAGCAAATTGATTATAAAGATGGTTGCAATAAAAAAAAAGATATAATGCTCTGGAGCCGGCATCCATTCCACCAATGTCATTTTTAATGTTCATACAAAGAATACGGATGACAAGTTGGAGTTATCCTGTTTTTATTTCCCAGCTTCTAAATGTAAAAGAGGTTAGAGATGATGGTTCTACTTACCATTCACCTGTTAT
The DNA here is from genome assembly GCF_059756535.1 of Pantherophis guttatus. Lineage (NCBI taxonomy): Eukaryota > Metazoa > Chordata > Lepidosauria > Squamata > Colubridae > Pantherophis > Pantherophis guttatus. The sequence continues at coordinate 225,584,797 of NC_142063.1, read as the reverse complement.
TTTAAGTTTCTTGTGTTAACTTGTCTAAAATTGCCTTTCTTAAAAATTATTATTATTTTGAACTATTAGTGTTGAACTGTTAGTTCAAAATTAACTTGCAAAGTAGCCTGTAAAATATCAATCCTAATTTGTGTAGAATAATATTTTTATACTAGGGATAAACCTGGGTTTTGGTTACTTTTGTGGTATACTGGGCCAGAATTAACCTAGTCTACACCACATTTATTAATCAGTAACCTAGTCTCTACCATTTCTATCTTACTAAAAACGTTATGTGAAATCCATAATTGATCGGAGCAATATCTTTGGTCTTGTCTGCTAATGACCATGGCATATGGAAAATTGAGTTAGTTTATTTCTCTTTATTATCTCATGCTTTAATGCTTTTGACTTACTATTTCTTGTTCCTTTTCTGTGTTGAACATGCTATTCATTTCATTTATTTTTTGATTTATATACCGCCCTACTCCCGAAGGACTCAGGGCGGTGAACAGCTAAACAGTAAAAATACATAGATACAAAATTTAAAAACAAAGTAAAATCGAATTAAACAATTTGGCCCAGACAGATTAAAACACCCCAATCATTTTAAAAACCGATTAAAATTTGCATAATTAAAAAGAGGGAAAAGATTAGGCCAGGCCCGCTTGGTGGAATAAAAAGGTCTTAAGAGCGCGGCGGAAGGTGTGCAGATCCAGGGAGCTCGTTCCAGATAGTAGGTGCCCCCACAGAGAAGGCTCTCCCCCTAGGGGCCGCCAGTCAACATTGTTTGGCCGACGGCACCCGGAGGAGCCCCTCTCTATGAGAGCGTACTGACCAGTGGGAGGCTATTGGTGGTAGTAGGCGGTCCCGTAGATAACCAGGTCCTAAGCCATGGAGCGCTCTAAAGGTGGTAACCAAAACCTTGAAGCGCACCTGGAAGACCACCGGGAGCCAGTGCAGCTCGCGCAGGAGAGGTGTTACATGGGAACGCCATGTCGTTCCCATTACCACCCGCGTGGCCGCACTCTGCGCCAGTTGGAGCCTCCGGGTGCTATGATTTTACTCTGGCTGAAAAGGAATAGTGTATTAGGCGTCTATGTTTCTAATGGATCTTACAATCAACACTATCTTGAAGAAACACATACATACACACAAACATAAAAACCTGCTAAATGAAATCTATACCTTTCTCTCTGTGTAATGTAAAATGTTATCCAGGTCATATCAAATAACAAAAATGCCTTTTTATTAGTAATAATTATTAAAGGACTAACTAATAAGCAATTTAAAAAATAAATGTGAGCCTTCTTCCTAATAATTTAAAATTTGATTTAAATAAAGCCTGTCTTTCAGAAAATATGTTACATTGTTCAGTTTTATAGTCTATTAGCTATCAATGGGATTTCTACTCTAGTTTACAAGTCTGAGAAGAATTACTTGCTTTTTCAAAGCTTGGTATAACTATTATGCATAGATCCATATAAATACCTTTTTTTTTTTAATTCAGCAAGAAAAAAAATATAGGCTGGAACACAATGTGGTTTTCATATCCACACCAAATTATATTGCATTTTATTGAAGGAAGAACAAAATAATATTCGTCATAAATTTTAGCTAACTAAAATGATCCAAATATAATTTGTACTGAACATAAAGATAACACACAATGCTAAGCTTTCTTGCCTTTGATGTCTGGCTTGTTTATCTTTCACCTTTACTATTTAGGAAAGTAATGGCAGATATTTATCTCAGAGGATAATATTCTTCACTGACTTGAAAGCAGCAGCAATTTACACCTCCATTCCTCACACTGAATCTGAAGCTCTGATTTGCTATTGATGCTTAAAAGAGAAAGTAACAGGAAGAGTCTTAGATGTGCATCGCCTTAATCAGCTGCTAATGGATATGAATCAGTTGATTCCTGGGGAGAACATCTACAGCAGTGCTATCTACAAATAAACCCATGCAGAAGCACTTGTTTGGTTTTTTAAAAAATGGCAGTAAAAGAAATGATAGTTACCATCCAAAAATTAATGTATAGAAAAGAAAAGGAAAATTAAACCTCTAAGGAGATCCCTGCCAAATCAGATTGAAAGATCTTAGTATTAATCAATGTAAACATCATGAAAATGCCCTTTCTGTGTCATTTAAACAATGTCAGCCTTCACATCCTATTCCCCCAATTCCAGATGATGATTCTGCATTTTATAAACCAGGAATTGAAACTGATAAAGGAAAGATTCAAGGAGAGATAAAGATAATTTTTTTGACAGTGAGAACAATTAACCAATGGAACAGCTTGCCTTCAGAAGTTGTGGGAGCTTCATCATTGGAGGCTTTCAAGAAGAGGCCTGACTGCCATCTGTTAGAAATGGTGTAAGGCAGGGGTGTCAAACTTGATCCCATCGTGGGTCCCATTGGGATTATGTTTGCCCTTGGGGGGCAGAGGGTGGTGTGGCCTGGTCATCACAGCTGACTGGGTGGGTGTGACCAGGCTCAGGGCAGCAGGGGCTGGTCCCTTGCTGTCTCCATAGGCCAACTCCATGGCCTATCACGGGCCGGATTCAGCCTGTGGGCCACGTGTTTGACACCCCTGGTGTAGGGTCTCCTTGGGTGGGGAGTTGCATTAGATGACCTACAAGGTCCCTTCCAACTCTGTTAATCTGTTAATGTTCCTTCCCATGCTGTTAATGGCCACCCCCACTAGGCCCATTACACCAACCCCCTATTAAGAAATAGTCCAATAAGAATCAACAATCTAAATTTAATGGGAATGACAATCATTAGCATATTCTAATTTTCCATCTTTCATTCTATAACAGAGATGACCTCAATCTCTAATACCGTATATAACAAGCCACTGAATAAATATCACTCTGAATTCCCTTCCCCCATTGTTTGCATGTATAGTGAAAATAGATAAGAGGCTTACTGAGAGAGCTATAGACTCTCTTTAAAAAATTATATTTTCATTTTTAATAATCACCAGTTTTCTTTCTGCCTCAGACAGTAGCAAGGAAGCATTTGAGATTTCTATCCAATAAACACAAGCAGCCAGCACAAAAAATGAAAATATGTTAAAGGGAAAAGATAGAGAATTTCTGATTCCTAACAGGTGTCATTTCAAATATTGTTGACCCTTGACCCTTAAGTTGCATGACTTAATATCCCTTAAGTCCACAAGTGGTAAATGAAGGCCATACAATTTCCATCTATTGTCACCCAACAGCAGGCATTTGATATTCTATTATTTTTGTTAGATTTATATCCCAATTCTATTTGAGAAGGTCATGTTATCTTACATAGCTCTTTCCCACTTTATCCTTACAATAACAACGCTGTGTAATAAATCTGACCAAAAGAACAGAGCTGGACAAAACTGCCCAGGGTGCTTCAAAGTTGAGTAAAGATTAGCATCTGGGTATTTCATCAATCTTAAGTCTTAAAGCTCAATCGATGGAGGAGAATATTTCTAGCTCAGGGTTGAAATTAAGTTCAGGGCTTCCAGAAGTTGTAAATGCTCCAACACTGGAAGTGTTTAAGAAGAGATTAGATAACCATTTGTCTGAAGTGGTGTAGGGTTTCCTGCCTAAGCAGAGGGTTGGACTAGAAGACCTCCCAGGTCCCTTCTAACTCTTGTTATTCTATTCTATTCTATTCTATTCTATTCTATTCTATTCTATTCTATTCTATTCTATTCTATTCTATTCTATTCTATTCTATTCTGACTCCTTGGTGCTCTCTGAGCTTGTTGTTTTCTGCAGACATTTTATTAACCAAACTGGTTAACCTCATCAGTGCACTGAATAATGAAATATCTGCAACAAAACAACCAAACTCAGAGAACACCAAAGACCCCTCAGCTAGCTATTGTACCACATAGGATGTTTCTATAATCAATATATTTTTCTGGTACACAATGTGAGGACCTTGGGTATTGTTTCAATATATCAGAACAATGTAGGTAGGGAAGGATGATTATTTTTAAAAGTAGACAAGGAAAGTATACATTGTAGAATACAGTAAGGGAAACATTAACATTTAGCTAATACAGTAATATAATTGACTGTATTTACTGTACAGTAATTTACTGTAAGTTTAAACTGATTTGGAATCAATTTCAATAAATGTGAGAGTTTTATCTACCCAATCTGATTCTTGCAAACTGATTAACTTTTTTATAAATACTGTGTGGAACACTCTAATGTCATTCACAATCTGCAGTCAGGAACATCCAATCAGAATCCCTGCAAAAGACAGGCTACCTCCAGATGCCATGTTTAGAAGCAGTAGCAATAGCACTTAGACTTATATACTGCTCTATAGTGCTTTACAGCACTCTCTAAGTGGTTTACAGAGTCAGCATATTTCCCCTAACAATCCTTTTACTGACCTCAGAAGGATGGAAGCCTGTGTCAACTTTGACCCAGTCAAGATCGAACTGCTGGCAGTCGGCAGAGTCCGCCTGCAATACTTCATTCTAACCACTGTGCCACCACAGGAAAAGAGGCAGTAGCACAAACCCTTCAAAGGTACCTGGTAAGGTCCACCCAGGAATTGTGCAATTGACCACTGACAAGACACACATCCGTCCATTTCAGGAAAACATCTCTGAGCATGTTGTCCTATCAATCATTAAACAAAGTGAAACCAAGACTGCTTATATACTTACTTCAGCTTTGCTTTGCTTTGCTGTACAGACATGAAATTTGTAAATTGTGAAGCCTAGTGCCAAAGTTACGTTTTTATTACTGTTGTAACTGTAAATGGTGTCTATTACTTGTACAAAGCTAAAATCAACTGAATTGCTCAGTGAGGTTTTACAGCTCCCTGTATTGTAGGCACTTTAATACAATGTTCTTACCCCTTTCCACATATGTAGGTTTGTTTTTATGCCAACAGCAGCTTCTTTGAAGAGTTGCCAATAAAAGCTAAAGGGATAAATTGTGGAACTAAAAAAAACTACTTAGCATCTGCAATGATAAAGCTGCAAGCATCTGTTCAGAATGCAATGCAGGATATTAATTGTTTTTGCTTACAAAAAGCTACAAGAGCACATTGTTAGTTGCTAGGAAGGCAATCAAATTAATAAAGTCTGATAAACAATTTTCCCCATTGAATCTATCCTTAGACATTCAGCGAACAAATACAGCTCCTTCCCTAGAAATCTCACTAATGCATTTATAAACAATGTAGAAATATCCACCAGCCCAAATATATACTGTTCAGTAGACTTGCCAGGTTAATCAAGCATGTCTTTAACCAGGGAAATATAACGGGGAATTTCTAGGACAATGCGGTGCTTTTAATTACACTCAATCAGTTAATTTAGGATAAAAGCAAAAATGTAAGTATTTGTAGAACTTCAGGTGATATGGACAAAGCATTCCTTAGCATTCCATACAAAGAATTCCAAACTTAGTGTTTCACTAATCACATTAGCATATGCAAAGCACTCATGTTTCAACCATTAGACCAACCATGTTCCCTAAAATGGTTGGGAATTTTTTTTATATACTTTGTATCAATTGGTATCATCAGAGTGAGGCGCCATCCCAGCCAGTCTTTTGTCCTTTTTGGTCAAAAGCAGACAACTCTATTAGTCTGTTTCTCAGAGTTGTTGAAAAGGTTACTAAGTTTTAATCTTTCCAAAAGGTAATGGTTGCTTTCATCCTTGTTCTTTTCTCTGAAACTGCCATCTTTTTGTTCAGTCCAGAGGCTTCTGGTCCCAGAGCTACCAAGAAAAGATCACTGTGCCAATTGGTCTCTCTCTTTTTTTGTTTGTTTTTAATGCAAGAGATGAGCAGGAAGAAAACTCATAAATTGAAGACTATATTGTTTGACTCCCTCTGCTCTCCTCTTTCCTTCTTTGGCAAAATTCTCAGGAAAAAGAAAACCAATATAGTAAATGTCTCACTTGAAAACATCTTTAGAATCTAGATGGTGTCATTGACATAAATTGGAGCCCAATATCGTCCTGTATTTTCCCAGTATCTTCTGTATTTTAGTATTAAATAAATAAATATTTCCCCCCCTAGTGGGGAAAGGAAATGCATGGACACTCTTCCTGGGGGTAGAAATGGTCAGAAGAAAAAATAAGATAACCAATTTAAAGAAAAGTTAAGGAACAAACATAGAGCTAATTGGTTACTTTCTATTTCTTATGCTCCGGGGTGGGTTCTACTTATCTTTACTACCGGTTTGCAGCAGGGCTGCGCTTGCGCAGAAGTGATTTGATGACGTTGGGGTCAGTGGGCGGAGCCTCCCGCCGGTTTTACTACTGGTTCTATAGAACCGGTGGGAACCAGGGGCAACCCACCACTATTATGCTCACTAGCGCTATTGTTATAGTGAACAATTGATGAGAATTGATTGTTTAGAAATTGAGTTATGCATATGGATGCTTGAAGCTAAGAACTCACTACACCCTTCCTTTTTCCAAAGCAAAAATTAAAGGTTTCACCATGAAATATGTGTGCATTGTCCACATAAAGCAGTGGTATCAAACTCAAGGCCCGCGGGTTGGATCCAGCCCGCAGAATGCTTAGATCAGGCCCGCCGGGCTGCCCTGGAAACAGCGAAGGACCAAGTCGTGGTGCCTCTGCCAGTGAAAATGGAGCTCAGGAAGGCTGCACATGGGCCTCTGAGCTCCGTTTTCACTGGCAGAGGAGTGCAGGAGGCCGTTGCAGCCGAAAACAGAGGTCGGGAGCCCATTTTTGCTGGCAGAGTGCTCGAGCCACCACAGGCGCTGCTGACATGAGTGACATCAAGCTGGCCATGCCCATCCTGGCCACGCCCACCCCAGCCCCCCAAGTCAAACACAACCTTGATGCGGCCCTCAATTAAATCGAATCTGATACCCCTGATATAAAGCAAGCTCAGATATGATTTGTAATTTATATCTGCTCAATATCTATGGAACCTCTTGCTTGGAAGACAGATTGTTATTCATATTAATAACAATAATAATGTTGTTTCCAATTTTCTACTTACTACATGTAAATTATGCACGAACCAAACATTCATAGTAAGGCCATGTTTTTCTTATCTTCAGCCAAAAACGGCATAGAAAATCATACAAACTGTTTCTCCTAAACTCTTCGTTCATAAGCTACTGCTAAAAGCAGGGGATGGGTAAGAAGCAATCCAGTTATCAAACTTTTTTTACAATCTCAAATAACTTTTTTTTTTATTTTAAGGTATACATTTCCCTTTGGCCTTGTTCGTGCTTTTGAAAACTTGAAAGCAAATAGCAATACTTGGCCCTGCACTAAGGCAATAGTGCAAATAATTGGAGGACCTCTGAATATTCTGCACACAAGATAGCAAATGGCAAGAGAAGCTTGGCAAATGCTTTTTAAAAAAAGCTTTGAAATGGTAGCCATAAAATATAAAGGAGCAACAGTTTTAGAGCAAAGAATCCCAAACTTGAAAAGACTTCTAAACCATATGCAAAGAACTTGCCTAGTTGAATATTGCTTTAGTAGATTTGAGAGCGAATGATGACTGCTGTTCTTTTCTATGCGTGCGTGTGTATGTACAGTACAGTATATGTGTGTTTATACATTTTCTTTCTTTCTTTTTTTCTTTCTTTCTTTCTTTCTTTCTTTCTTTCTTTCTTTCTTTCTTTCTTTCCTTCCTTCCTTCCTTCCTTCTTTCCTTCCTTCCTTCCTTCCTTCTTTCTTTCTTTCTTTCTTCCTTCCTTCCTTCCTTCCTTCCTTCCTTCCTTCCTTCCTTCCTTTCTTCTTTCTTTCTACAGTGACACAGAGAACTGGTTCTGTGAATGTCCTCCTAGCTACTCTGGAAAATTATGTCAGCTTTCAAACTGTGAGCAAAATCCATGTGGGAATGGAGCAACTTGTTTTCCTAAATCCAAACAGGATGTTGTGTGCCTCTGTCCGTATGGAAGAACTGGAATTCTTTGTAACGATGGTAAGAACGATTATGAGTTCTAAGCCAGAGCCCCTTCCCTTTTTTTAAGGAAAGTGAAAGGGATGAAATTGTCATTCAAAAGCAAATTTCAATGTTAGAACATTAACCCCTATAAACTGAATGCATCTTATTATACCCCTATTTGAGATTAAAATTATCAATATTGTTAATAATGGGATGTACAAAGCTTCAAAATGTTGTGCAAAATGCACAATCCCAACATTGTGCCAACACTTCTGCCCTGCATCATGCCATTCTGGTGGTGGTAGGCCATTTCCAAAGTAAAGCCTCTGAATTGGATGTAATCTAAATCTTTCCTCTGAAACAATGTCTCCTGGACACTTCAATTACTTTCCAGTTTGCATTATTTACTTTGGGAAATAACCAAATTGCAGCTGGAATGGCATGGTCCATAGGATTTTGCACACGGTCCAGCAGAGGAATAGAACGTTCTGGAGTTCTCTGGAATATTTCATTTTCAAATATAGGGCAGTGCATGTGTACATATTTTCTGTTAATTCATTTAGTATTACACACAAAAACACAAACAAACACTAGAGTGTGTAAATCTTGAAATGCAGATAGTCTTCAACTGTCAATCATTTGTTTATCAACTGTTCGAAGATATAATGGTACTGAAAAAAGTGACTTAAAACCAGTCCTCAGACTTTTGAATGTCACAGAATCTGCATGGTCACACGATCAAAATTCAGGCACCTAGCAACCAGCATGTATCTATGCTGGTTGCAATGTCCCAGGGTCATGTGATCACTATTTGCAAGCCAGCTTCTGACAAGCAAAGTCAATGAGGGAAGACGGATTTGCTTAATAACGGAATGTTTCACTTAACTACTGCAGAGATTCACTTAACAACCATAGCATCATAAAATTGGGCATGACTCGCTTAATGACTGCCTCTCTTAGCAGTGAAAATTCTGGTCCTAATCCTGGTTGCAAATTGAGGATTACCTGTAGGTGTTTCATAATTTATGGGAATACAAAGCACCTCTCTTCAAATTAATAAAGCAGCTATATATTTTACAAGGTTCTTGCAGCTACATGGGAAGCTGCTCCTGGTTGTCTTTACATGGTGTGTAAATCTGGCAGAGCCAGATTTTTTCTCTGAAAAGGAGAAGCGAAGCAACCAAGCGTGCGCATAGAAGTGGTGGCTGTCAGGAACAGTTTTGAAAGCTACCAACATTGCAAAAGATATGGCCATTTTAAAAATTTGAAGAGAGAAACTTTATTTTTGTTCCCACACATTGACAACAGATTGAGAAATATCAGACTGCTGGATCCTAGATGCTTTCAGATGCTGTTTCAACCCCTCCTATTAGGTTTGATAGGCTGGGCACACTCCATATCCACTCTCTTAAAAAACGCCATCTGGTGGGATATTGGAGACACACCTTCCCAGTAGCTGCCCCAGCCATTTGGAGCACCTTCTATCTGAAATTTGAGGTATCCCTACCTTTTTAGCCTTCCAGAGGGCTGTGAAGACCTGACTCTTCCCCCAAGCATTGGGCTAGGATGGGGGTTGAGCTGCCAGGATGTTAATCTGGCCCCTGGGGGGGGAAGGATAGCTTTGCTTTTAACCATGTTTTAGGGAATGTTGTGAGTCATCTAGAGTCATTACATCAGTGGCCATTTATGTCATATATATATATGTACATATATATATATATATATATATATATATATATATATATATATATATATATATATATATATATATATATATATATATATGTACATATATATATAATATTTTGCTGATAAAGAAATAAAGGAAGACTAGTATAGATCTATTTCAAGCTATTTAGCTCTCATCAGCTAGCCATACCCTTACTCGGATTCGAACCTTATAAGGGTATGGCTAGCTGATGAGAGCTAAATAGTTTGAAATAGATCTATACTAGTCTCCCTTTATTTCTTTATCAGCAAAATATAAATTTGGTATAAAAATGGTTTGTCGTGAATGCGACTGCTTGAGGGCTCATGGATTGGAGCTGAAAGGCAAAAGGGAAACAGGATGCTCCCTCCCACATGTTGGGGTAGACCAGGTGCCTCGATAGAAAAACACTTTATATATAAATAAACAAACAAAGAAACAAACAGCAGTGTCCAAAAAGACTAAGGCAGAACTATAAGAAATGAACTTTTTGGTACTTCCCTAATATCTGGAACATTGCCCTGATCCCATGCAGCTCTTGTAATGTTCTTGTTTTTTCCTTTCCTCAATACAAGAGATCTTACAGTGTTCCCAGCCGGAGAGCATACTGTGCTGCTAATCAAAAATCACTCTTCCCTAACAGATCAATCTTCCTTAACAGATTTTCTGTGAAAAGGTGAGAAAAATGAAGAGGAATAATTGATAGGAAAACTTCTAGTGGAATTTAAGATAAACACGTTGAGGTTTGAGCTGGGTACAAGGTTGTGAATCAATGAATATGGAAGGATAATGATTCCAGAAAAGCTGCAGCTGGAAATTACCATAAATTACAATTGTAAAGCTATCATATTTGGAGTGGAAAAAATCTGGAAAATCACTAGATGACAGCAAAGATGTACCATGTTTCCCTGAAAATAAGACCCTGAGATAAGTGCTTGGCCTTATTGCCATTTGGCCTTATTGCCATTTGCTCAAAAGTCCAATTGGGCTTATTATCAGGGGATGTCTTATTTTGGGAAAAACAAGGTATTTCTTTCTTGTCATCTACAGGTCATCCAGAATTTTGTAGGCAAGATTTGGTTGTCATACTCCATTATATTTAAAACAGAGTGGGCTGTTTCATATTTATTCATCAGAAGCATGGGAGCTATAGTGCAAAAAGAGTAAGGAGGACTCAAGAAATCCCAATTCTCCTTCCCAATGTCTATGGTTTAAGAAGGAAGAAAATCTGTGTTTGAGTAAAGTCATTTTTTTAATGCTAGTTTTCTGCAATTTTTTAATTATTTTTTTCACAGCCATTAATATAACCTCTCTTAGCTTCAGTGGAACAGATGCTTTTGGCTATACCTCGTTCCTAGCATATTCAGCAATTCCAAACATCAGCCTATGCTATGAATTCCACCTGAAATTTCAGCTGGCCAACCACAACTCATCGCTACAAGACAATCTCCTCTTTTTCACTGGTCAGAAGGGCCAAGGTAAGGATTCAGAAAGTGTTTCCTTATAGAAGCTAGGAAATTATGATGGAATGTTTATCAGCCAGTAGCTGATTTTAGATGACTATATGAGCATGTGCATTCAAACTCAAAGTAAGGATCTTCCAGTTTTCCTGTGTAATGGTACGTGAGAATGACCTTGGGAGATAGGAGGGAGAACGTCAGACTGGACATCCAGTACGTAAAAGATAGTAAACAGAAGGAGAAGGACTGTGGGAAACATATCAAAAGGGTTCCTCCCTAATTTTCCCAAGAGTAAAAATGAATGAAGAAGGGAAATATTTCCAGCCTTGCAAGATTCTATTAATATAACTTTACAATTAACACAGAGATACTTCTCCTGGTTGTGCTTCTTGTCTGCACTACATCAAGAGTCTAACACCCTGCTTTCTCAGTTCCTTACTGAGCTTTCTCTTTGAGAGTTGTCAGTTCCTCACACTCCTTGTCAAGCATCACATATTTGTTTTTGCTATGAAGATATGACTCACTGAATTATTGTGTTGTGCAGCAGATCTTCCACTGTAGGTTGCTTAGGACCTTGGATGTCCTTGCATGTCTCAGAGCTCTTCCTTCAGCTGTTCTTGGATTGGTTCTTGTGTTCACCTTTGCATTTCATGGTCTTGTCCTTTTCCAGGCTGTTTTTCTTAGCATTCCCTACTTTATCTCTCCAGTTAATTAATCTCTCTGACCAGTTATTATCTCCAGAGCCGAGAAATTAGTTGTTAATGGCCATATATTTTTTTTAAAAAAAATGATAATAAAACTAAGTGTAAATAAACACTGAAGAGCTGTGGGTAAATGCTGCAGTCAACCCCGTGCATGGCCCCATTGCGAACCAATAGTAAAGGTAAGTAGAACCCATCCCTGCATTCCACCATTTATTTTCTAATGTATTCTCTTTTGCTTACAATTGCCCAGTTAAGTGACAGTATTAAGATGAGCTTAGATGATCTTCAAACACTAAGGAGGGTTGGACCTGTTTAGTACTGTACTTTGATAGCAGTCAACCAAGGCTATAGACTACACTAAGAATTTTTTTAAAATCTAGAAAAAAGACAGTAGTAACCCACTTTCATTCTGCTGGCCACAAAACTACATGGCTTTATCTGTATGAAGTTGTCAGAAATTGATTCCTCCTCATTTTTATAATGTAAATGAGTTCTCCTTCTCCAGTTTAGTTTTGCCAATTATGGCTAAATTGTCATTTGGAATGCTGTTTTCTGATATGGTAAGATAATTTTCATTATTGAAGACATTGACACTTTCTGAAAACAAAACCTTTCCAAAAGGTAATGTAAATTCTTGGGTTTTTCAGTAATTAAAGTACTGTATAGATAGTATAGTGAGGGAAATGGGAAAGCCAAAAAGAAATACTCCTGGGTTTTTTAAATGTATTTACCGTAATTGGATTTAAATGGCCACACATTTTGCTATGATGGCTCTGGGCAGCTTACAACAAATAAAAACACCATAGAAAATTACAACCAAAATATAAAACCGATAATGCCCACTGAGGTAAAACAACAAATTTAACAGAATTCAATTCAATCTAGAACTGAAGAGAAATTTCCTGTCAGTGAGAATAATTAATCAGTAGATCGGCTTGCCTTCAGAAGTGAGTACTCCATCACTGGAGGCTTTCAAAAGGAGACTGGTCAACCATTTGTCTGGAATGGCATAAGCTCTCCTGCTCAAGCAAGGGGATGGACTAGAAGACCTCCAAGGTCTCTTTCAACCCTCTTATTTTACATTCTGTAGTAAACTAAAAAACATCCAATGGGTTCTAACTGACTTCCTGACCCATATGCCTAGGAGCACATCCATATCTTTGAGGCTTTTTGGAAGGCTGGCAGGAGGGATTTGATTTTTCTGATGGACAGGAATTCCAATGGAAAGTTTCACTTTTATGCCATGCAAACAAATTACCCATAATAAGGTAATTCTGTCACGCTAACTTTATCACAATTATCTAAAGTGAAGTCTCTGTAACAGTTTTTTTTGGCAGTGATGTGATTATTCTCATTCCAGGTCTTACTGGGGATGATTTCCTAGTGTTGGGACTGCGAAATGGTAGCTTGGTGTACAGTTACAATCTGGGATCTGGAATCGCAACTATTACTAGTGAACCACTTGATCTGACACTTCTCATTCACACAGTCAGCCTTGGCAGATTTCTTAGAAGTGGCTGGATGAAGGTAAGCTCTGTTTTAGAAACGCTTCATCTCACTACTAACTGTAGTTCCTATTGTAGCAAGGATTAGAATTGTGGCTTTGGTCATGACACTATCATGCTTTTGGGTTACCCCACAATGCTGTTAGCAGGATAAAATGGGAAGAAGAAAAATCTAACTTTAATCTAACATTGACGTGCTTTTAATTTAACTGAGAGGCAGTATAGTGTAGTGATTAAGGGTTAGATGTTCACCAGGAAGACCCAGATTCTTATCTGCAGGCACCTACAGTTCTCTTGTAGCTTAACATATTTCACACAGCTGTTGGGGGGTGGGGAATCAGAGGAGAGAGTGTTATAAATATCAGCTTGAGTTCCTGTATGGGGTTTATAAATATAATAATTAAATAAACCTATACATTCCATCCTGAATTCCTTTGGAGAATGTGAAAATAAATAACAATGAGCTTCACTTAGATATACACAGAAATGCATAGCAGGTGCCCAATTTTAAGAGCTAAATCAATCATAGTGAAGTTTGCTTGGTTATGATATAATGCCTTATATGCTGCATTGTATTTTTCAATAAATTATGGTTAAGCTGAATCATGACTTAGTGTGTTGCATGAAACCAGTAATGAGATTCTATGAAAACTTTTGTACAAAGATTTGCACATATACTATAGAAAAGTTTCCCTTTACAAAAACATTGTCAGATGTAAATGCCTTATTCTCCAATGTGTAAATAATGTATATATGGAACATCAGAGGTTAACTTATTCTTTGGACTTTAATGTATTCATAACTTACCACTCCCATTCCTAGCTCCACCCCTTGTATATATAAGGAGCCACCCTCACCATTCTCGTCGCTTCTACCTTGAATATTCAGTGAATATAGAATGCCTATCATAATTAAAAAGAAATATATTTAAAGCTTTAACTTCTATTATCTTTATTGAGTCTGATCCTGAAAATATTGCAACAAGCTGGTAGCAGAGGATGGTTAATTGACTCAATAAGTAATTAAAAATGTCCAAGAAAGATAGGCCCAACACCAGGGCCTACAGCAAAGAAATAGAAACTGATCAAGAGATGATCAACGAATCCACCAATGCGATTTCGAGAGAATCCGAAGAATACACCACTGAAGAAGAAGAACTAATGAGTGAAAATAATGACCAGAAAGAAATCGAAATAGAAAATAACGAACTCAGGTCAGAGATATTAAAGATACTAAAAAGCCAAAAGAATGATGAAAGTCTCATCGCGGACCTCCAGGAGATGCTGAAGAACAGCGGAGCAGCGAGAGAGAAAAACGTCATTAAAGAAAAACCCAAAGATCAAAAAATCGTAAGTGAGATGACTACTGAGAAAATAGTTGTTAAAAAGAAAAGATGTGATCCCGCGCGAAATTTTGAATGGCAGCCATCTTGGTTTCAACGAACTTCAAAAGAGAATGGAGCAGAGCCAATCAAAACGCTCAGTTCAAAATTTCTGGCGCGAAAAACACTATCAGACGAAGAAAGTGAGAAAGAAGTCTCAAACTCTTCAGATGATCCAAAATCAGAAAGTGAAGACGATTTAACAAAATCTCAAGTAAAATCAGCAATGAAAACGCTTTTTGCTGCTTTTGGGCCAAGACTGAAAATTACCAAGACGTCTACGAAGAAGCAAGAAATCAAACCGGCGACTCAAGACCTGCACGCTCCCATCCTGACTTCGAAAGCGACGACGCCCGAGCCCAGAGAGCCATGCCGATTTCGCCCTACACCACAGACAAAATCGAATACCAACGCACACAAAAAGAAGAAAAGAACCGTCACCACCACCAGAACCCCAAAAACCGAGCCAGAGACCGACTCATCTGAGGAGGAGCGGATCGAGAGAGCTGAAAGGGAGAGAACCTTCCACGACGCCACCAAAGAAGAAATGAACAACGCGCATGTGCGAAACTACGTAGACGACCCAGAAGGACTTGAACTGGCCAGAGAACCGCGCAGACTCATTGCAAGCATCCCAATGCCGTTCTGTAATTTCCTGCACTTGAGAGATCACGGACTGCCCCAGGTTGTAAGTAATGGACAGAATAATGTAGGTAACTTACCCAGTGACTTCCCAAAACTTAGAATTGATGGCATTAATTTACAAGAGTGGTATCAACAGCTTCAGGTTATTTTCATGAAAGAAAATTTACTATTCTTTATAACTAGCCCTCCAAGAAGACCTTGGACTTTAAAAATAGATTGTTTACATCATAGAGCATTTTTCATAATAATATCTAGCGTGTCTCCTGCAATGTATCATAGCATCAAACCAAACCTAACTGTATCAGAAATAATTCAATGCATGTTTAATCTATTTCACAGCGATAGCGTAGCTACAACCACAAGAATGTCTAAGGATTTCTTTTCCTCTAGAGTAAAACCAGGGGTTTCTATAAGTGAGCATTTGATAAATCTAAACAAAATAAGAGCTGAGCTACAATTGAGGGGGGAAGTGATTTCAGATCAAACAATGAAAAGTGTTATTATCAATTCACTTGATCCATCATGGGATAGCTTTATGTCACACTTAGATACCATTAATTTGGGATATTTATCCATAGAAAGTCTATCTAACAAATTGATAGCAGAAGACAATTCAAGAAAAAATCGATCCAGTAACCAAACAGACCACAAACCTTTTAGGAAAGTAGTCTTTCAAGATAAATATAATGAGGCCTTTAGATGCTACAATTGTGGATCCAGGGAACATAGTAGAAGAGACTGCCCCAAAGTCTCAAGAGAGAGACATAGACCAGAATATAGGAGCAAATATAATTACAGACAATCTTCCACAGATAGACACAAATATAGAAGCCCACCAAATTACAAAGAAGGTAGAGGGGGTAGAGAAAATTCAAAAGAGAGGAAATCTGGGTCACTGAATGGGCTAAATAAACAAGACAGCACCAGAACACAGCAGGATGAGAATAACAATTGGCTTATTGATTCTGGTGCAACAAATCACACCACCAACAACAAAAGTATATTATCTTCATTTATAGAAGATAAGTTTGTGATAAAGGTAGCTAATCAAGAAAAGGTTCAAGTACTAGGCAAAGGAAATGTGACCTTGCCTGGTCTAGGGAAAATAGAGGGGGTATTATTAATCCCAGAAATACCTCACAACATACTAAGTGCCATAAAATTAAGCAGAGAATCTGATATCAATATAGTTTTCTCAAAGGGGAAAGCAACTATAGAAAAGAACAAAACAAATGTAGGTACTGTAATGATAAAAGGAGGTCTACCCTATCTGATAACTAAAGAAAGATGTTTACATAACATTGATTCAAATATGGAAGATTGTATTGAAGCAGATGATGAAAATGTCAGTAACAGTGACAATGATGAGTGTAGAATAACTCATGATCACAAAAACACATACAAGGAAAAGAAACCAAAAATAGGTAAACCAATTCATGATGAATGTGCTCACATCTTACACAGGAAGTTAGGACATGCAAGCTTTCCTGTAGTACAAAAAATGACTGAACACGCAGAAGGTGTCAAAATAAAAAATTGTGAAAATTATTTGGAATGCTCAGTATGTAAGTCCACCAAACTAAAAACCAGTCCCAGACCAAAAAAATCTAACAGATCAACTAACAATATTTTTGATTTGGTACATATGGACTTAGTTGGTCCATTAAGTCCCTCAATTACCTATAGAAAACGTTACTTCCTAACAATAGTGGATGACTACAGCCGATATGGTTTTGTTTACACATTAAAGCACAAGGATGAAACATTTCAGAAATTTAAGGAATTCTACAAACGTATAGAAACACAACATAATATCAGAATAAAGCAAATTATGACAGATAGGGGATGTGAGTTCATGTCTAAAGAATTCTCCCAATGGTTAAAGGATAGAGGAATGTTACATTTCACGTCCAATCCTTTTTCTGCATTTCAAAATGGAGTTGCAGAGAGGAAAAATTCCACACTACAAACCATGATTAGGTGCACATTAGAGGATGCTGGTTTAGGCAAACAATTTTGGTCAGAGGCATTACATTATTCGAATTACACTCAAAATAGAACCTGGTCCAGTATTGTGAATAAGACACCATATGAGGTGATGTACAATAGAAAACCCAAATTATCACACATGCACATATTTGGAGTCACTGCAGACGTACACATACCTAAACAATTGAGGAGAAAGGGAGAAAACGTATCCAGGAGATTAAGATTCATGGGATACGAAACTGGAACCAAAGGGTACAGATTTATTGATAGTAATAACAAATTTATAGTATCCAGAACAGCTGTGTTCCATGAACAGGCCAATTGGTCAAAATTGCACCTTAATGAAATATTTCCTAATAAATGTAAAGATACGATATCTTGCGAGGAAGGAACAACAGAAAATCAAAATATTAACAAAAGTAAGAACAAAACCAAAACTTGGACTAATAGTCAACATAAAATAAAGACAGACACATTAACAAAAAAGGAAGCTAGATATTTGCATGATAACCATAGCAAGCCTGAAAGAACTATTAGAAACAATAGAAACCAAATACCAAATAAATACAAAGATTACATAATGCATATGAATGGAGAACAAATAACACCTAATACATATGAAGAAGTATTGAAACTTCCACATGAAGAAAGAGAAAAATGGGAACTAGCTATGGAAAAAGAGATGGAAAGTTTACAAGGATTAAATGTATTCACACCTGCGATCGCACCTAAGGATAAAACAATTATAGGTACCAGGTGGATTTATAAAATTAAGAACTTAGAAGGAGGCAATACCTTATACAAGGCTAGACTAGTTGCACAAGGCTATGCACAAAAATATCCAGAAGACTATACTGATACATATTCACCCACAGTGAGAACAGAGAGTGTCAAAACAGCCCTTGTAGTAGCATCTGCACTCAATCTGGACGTATTCCAATATGACATACAGACCGCATACTTACATGCAAAATTAGATAAGGAAATATATGTAAGAGCACCACACAGTCAATACACTAATAAGAACGAAATTTGGTTATTAAATAAGAGTCTGTACGGATTAAAGCAATCCGGCAAAAGATGGTACGATTGCTTGGTAAAAGTACTTAAGACCATGGATTTCAACGCCACCACTGCTGATAACTGTTTCTTTGTAAAAAAGAGTAATGATCATATTGAATTTGTATTAATTTACGTGGACGATATTTTATACATTGGAAAGCATAAAGAGAGCAGGGAAATCTTTGTAAATAAGTTAAATGAACACTTCTCACTGAAATCTCTGGGTAAAGTGAATAAATACCTTGGTGTGCAAATTAACAAAACTAAAAGGGGATTCAAACTTACACAGAAAGATAAAATCATCGAACTCCTAAACAAATGTAACTTAAATAATGCTAAAACCTGTGACACCCCTATGCAAACTGATTTTCTTAGAAACACTGATGAATCTTCCCCTGAGTTTAAAGACAACACATTTTACAGATCAGTTATAGGTTCACTCCTTTATATATCTAATTGGACTAGGCCAGATATTGCATTACCTCTCAATCTATTGTCAAGATATGTTAGTAAACCAACCTTGTATCATTGGGAAGCTGTCAAAAGAATTCTAAGATATCTGAAGGGTACATTAGATTTTTGTTTAATGTTGGAACCCAATAATGACAGAGAACCAAAAATTACTTGTTATGCTGATGCAGATTGGGCTGGTGATACATCATGCAGAAAGAGTACTTCTGGTTATGTTTTTCTATTGAATGATTGTCCAGTTTACTGGTATACTGGTAAACAAGAACTAGTAGCCACTTCTACTACAGAAGCGGAATATGTTTGTTTGTCCAAAGCTGCAAATAACCTTGTATGGTTCAATGATCTGATCACTGATGTTTGGAAGAAACCCACCTTACCATTTATTATGCATGAAGACAATAAAGCGGCCATTGAAATATCCAGATCCGATGCAATTGGACAAAGGTCCAGGCATATTGATATAAAGTTTAAGCATGTGAGACAACTGTCTCAAGACGGATTCATTAAAGCAATACATTGCGATACTTCTGAACAATTAGCTGACATATTAACAAAACCCTTACCTTCTAAACAACACAAATATTTAACTTCTAAATTATATGTATTATATTGTCCTGAATCAGAATGTAATTGGTGTTGTGTAACGAACCGGCATTTAGAGGGGGATTTGTCAGATGTAAATGCCTTATTCTCCAATGTGTAAATAATGTATATATGGAACATCAGAGGTTAACTTATTCTTTGGACTTTAATGTATTCATAACTTACCACTCCCATTCCTAGCTCCACCCCTTGTATATATAAGGAGCCACCCTCACCATTCTCGTCGCTTCTACCTTGAATATTCAGT
Organism: Pantherophis guttatus; assembly: GCF_059756535.1. Taxonomy (NCBI): domain Eukaryota; kingdom Metazoa; phylum Chordata; class Lepidosauria; order Squamata; family Colubridae; genus Pantherophis; species Pantherophis guttatus. The sequence continues at coordinate 225,565,144 of NC_142063.1, read as the reverse complement.
GAATATAGAATGCCTATCATAATTAAAAACAAATATATTTAAAGCTTTAACTTCTATTATCTTTATTGAGTCTGATCCTGAAAATATTGCAACAAACATATTTCATTTTTCACTTCCTACCTGCCTGCCACTACAACTTCCATCCCACTTTTATAAATTGCTCCTGAAATTTTAGGGAAGACTGAGAAATAATGGATGAAGAAGATTCTGCAAAATACAGAAACACAAGCAAAAAGTCTGACCTTCTAATCTTTTAATCACAATCCAGGAAATTAAAATTTTTCCAATTATTTCAAATGATTTGCAAGGCAAAGGAATTTCCTCCTCTGTTAATGTATATGAATGCTTTTATTATTATTTTTAGCATTGTGATGAGAAATAATATACTTTAGCTGCTCATAAATAGCATATTTTTGTTTGTTTGAAAGGTGGACGATCAAAAAAACAAAACTATTACATCACCAGGAAAGTTGACGGGACTCAATGTTTTTAGTCAGTTTTATGTAGGAGGGTATATTGAATATATTCCAGAATTCTTACCCAAAGGATCCAGTTTTAAGAATGGCTTTCAAGGTAAATAACAACATTATTGTCTTTGTGTATCAAGTCATTGTATTTATAGTAATAAGTTTTAATGGAAGAAGCTGGTTTTCTACTAAACACAGAGGGCTCAAGTTTACAGTATATGGACATTAGCTAAATCTAAAACAGGCATACCAAAATTTCCCACAGGTGTCAATTTGGTGAAAAAAGAAAAACACTATCACATAGACATCTGAAACAATAAAAAGATTTGTAAATATAGCTGAATAGCACTATAACAGAACACATAAATCTCAAAACAGCTCTGAGAGGCCCAAATAAATGCTTTCTGGAATAAAAATAAATAAGGTTATTGCTGCAAAGATAGACTTAAGAATAGCATTGAGCAGGAGACAGTGTGGAGCCTGCAAGGAAATCAGAATGCCTGGAAGGGGAGGAGGGGAGGAGATAGTTATTCCCCAAAGAATTTGGAGGAACAAAACTTACAGTTTGGGAAAGGGTATAAACCAAAGAGAGTATTTGAATCAGGGTTGGAGTTCTTGGTGCTCTCAGAGCTTGGTTGTTTGCTTGCAGACCAGGGGTGAAATCCAGCAGGTTCTGACAGGTTCTGGAGAACCAGTAGTGGAAATTTTGCGTAGTTCGGAGAACTGGTAGCGGAAATTTTGAATAGTTCCGAGAACCGGCAAGTATCACCTCTGTCTGTCCCCAGAGTGGGGTGGGAATGGAGATTTTGCAGTATCTTCCCCTGGAGTGGGGTAGGAATGGAGATTTTGCAGTATCCTTCCCCTGGAGTGGAGTGGGAATGGAGATTTTGCAGTATCCTTCCCCTGCCACGCGCACCAAGCCACACCATGCCCACCAAGCCACGCCCACAGAACCGGTAGTAAAAAAATTTGGATTTCACCACTGTTGCAGACATTTCATTTCATTACACTTTGCACTGATGATATTGCCTAGCTGGCTAATAAAACATCTGCAAGCAAATAACCAAGCTCAGAGAGCACTCAGGACTCCAAAAATATACAAAGATACAAAAGGAAGGAAGAGGAGAAGCAGAAGTCTGCTGGAAGCGAGGGGTAAGAAAAAGAGAAAGAAAGAGAAATGGGCAACCTAAAAAAATAAATAAAGGAGAGTCAGACATTTCAAGTAGGAAAAGCAGATTGCTTGAGCTTAAGGGCTAGATTTACAATAAGGGAGAGGCCAAAGGGAAGAAGAGAAGGCACAAGACTGATGTGGATTGTGAGGAGCAGGACATCTCAAGGATGAAAAGTGTCTAGTAGGTGTCAACAAGGAGAAGATCTGAGAGAAAGAGCTGCACTCGGTGTATGTTACCTGAGAGGGAATAGTGGTTGACCGAGCCAGGAGGAAGGTCAGGAAGGATGGAAAACCCAAAAGGAAGACTTTTGCAAGGGAGAAAGAGCTTATAAAGAGGGTGAAAAAGAGCTGAGGTGAGGTCCTGTGCTTTTGAACTGAACAGCCCCTTCTTGGCTGTTGGATGAGGGGGGTAGGGAGACTGCTCAGATCTCTCAGCCAGCCTTTTAGGATTGAGGGATTTATTCAAAGAAAGCTCTACTGTTCTTTAAAGTGGTCTTTGTATCTGTGAGCGTGTGTAATTCTGCCTGTGCACCGTATGTGAATATGTATGGGTTATGGGTTCTGAATGTAAGAAGTAAAGTAAATCTGTCCCTGGTCTTTAGAGCCAGAGGTTTATTTTCCTCGTTCGATTTGTGCAGAGAAAGGCGAAACCATTCTTTAGAGAACCCTCCTGCTGATTGTCAGCAGGCTTCTTTATAGTGAATTGGAGAGAATTTTTGGGAAGCTGCAGAGGGCCTGTTTTAGAGGCTCCCTGGGGAATTAGTTTCTTCAACACTAGCAGTAGCTATTGTGTGGAAAAAAAACAGGGCTCCCCAGGAGCTACGCAAACAATACAGCACATAAATACAAACAAACAAACAAGAAATGTTTTCTAGATGTACAGAACAGTCAAGGCCAACAGCCCAATCTCCACCGCTTGAAATCCCTTAAAGTTCAAGTAGCTTTATTCTCAAGTAAGAGGATATAGAATTGAGGCCTTATATTCATTTATGTTAAGTAGTTTGCTCAGAAATTAAAAACTGTGATTTAATACCTCTTCCCTGATGGTTTAAAAAGAAATATTTTCCACGCTTACCATTTAAGCTGATTTTGTCCTATGCTCAGGAAGGCTTCATTTAGGATTTAAGAAAATCCTCTCCAGAGACACCTTGTCAACTGCTTGCAAAAATGTCCAGTGCAGACCACGGGCTCCCATGTCCTTCCATTGAACACCTCCCTGTCTTTGTGTTTGTTCATGAACATGTATGGATACAGAGACGTACACAGTTCATTTGCATTTATATCTACATCACCATTTACATACATGCAGCACAGCCAGCAGTTTCAAAGAAGGGATTCCTTTCTTACTATTTGTTTCTTTCTAGTGTCTTTGGATAATGACAACCACATAGATAGATTTTCCCAGGGGTGAAATGCTCCCGGTTCGGATCGGATCGTCCGATCCGGTAGCAATGGCGGTGGGTGGTTCGGAGAACCGGTAGCAAAAATACCTGCACACACACCCCCACCATGCCCAGCTAAGCCGCACGATCAGCAGAGGCTTTTTTTTTTTTTTACTTTTAAAAGCATTTTTTCTACAAGCTCTTCCGACGAAAAAATGCTTTTAAAAGTAAAAAAAAAAAGGCTCTGATGGTCGCATGGCTCAGCTGGGATCATCAGAGGCTTTTCAAAGCATTTTTTTCTGCAACCTCTTGGCCGAAGCTGAGTTGCCTGATCATCAGAGAGGCATTTTTAAAAAAGCCTCTCTGATGATCTCAGCTGAGTTGCCTGATCGTCAGAGGCTTTTCAAAGCAGTAGAAAAAATGCTTTGAAAAGTTTTTTTAAAAAAGTCACATTACACCCCCCCCACCAAGCCACGCCCACAGAACCGGTAGTAACAAATTTTACATTTCACCCCTGGATTTTCCCCGTGGTGATCTGTCCCTAATCTGGTCCTTCAATGCTTTTCCAATGCTGCCTTCATCATTACTGTACCCGAGTCCATCCACCTTGCTGCTCTTCATTTTACATTCCATGTTCCTACTGCAATTCTTTCTTTTTGGCTTTGGCTTTTCCTTTAAGTGTCTCATAACAAAAGATTTCTGGTTTGAAACCTAGCAGAAAGCTTATTTTCTTGCTCTGAGTATCCTATTTTCTCTGAGCTTTGTTTACAAAAAGCAAAAACAAAACTTCAGGGATGCACTCGAGAAATGGCTTTATATATTTTCTAAGTTATGACAGATTGAAGATAAAGTTTCATAAAAGATGGTTTGAATTCAAGGACAGAAACTTCATGTGCCTTCATTCTAAAGGATGTGTTTGTTTAAACCATGACTTTCCTCCCATTAAAATGCATACTTACAATTACCTAGGGATTAAACTGAGGGCAGACAGGATGAGGATTGGCATTTTGGCAGCAATGTACTTTAAGTTAATGTTTTGTAGGAACTTTAAGCAGCTACTAGCGACCAAATAGATTTTTGTAACTTTAAAATAAGAAACCAAGTAAAGTCTAGATCACCATGAGAAAATATACTTTTGAATTTGACCTGACCACAGTGGTAAATGTTCATAAATATTTTTTTTATTGTTTTAAAGCAAAAAACTGGGTAATCTTTCATTCTTTCAGGTTGTATTTTTGACCTCCAAGTCCGGGCTGGAAAGGATCAGGAGTTTAAAGCACCAGGAATTCCAGAAGGCCATCCTAACACTGGTCGCAATGTAGGACAATGTGAAGTGTCTCCGTGCCAACTGATAACATGCAGAAATGGGGGAACATGCATGGAAAGTGGCTCTGCGGTATAGTAAGTAAAGTGTGATGCTTTTAATGAACCATTGCAGGGGAATGCATTGAGACTATGCAGATTGTCATATGGTTCTATCGGAGTTTATACATCTATGCTTAAGAGCAGATGTATAATCTTCTTTAGAATCATCTTGCAAGATACACATTCAGTTCTCCTTTCCATGTAGTAGTTCTTATACACATACTTTCTCTCTCATTCTTATTAGCATAAATGCCCATTTCAGGAACCATCTGAAGTGAATATCATACTGGGGTAGCAAATGGAGCAGTGAAGTCTGCCTCATTCAGTAATATCTACCCCAAGGCCCGAAATTATTTGAAGGTTGAGGGTCACACCTGTTTTTTCTATTTTTCTTTGGCATGCTGAGAGTTTTGCTCAATTACTTCCCATGTATTTCTTCTTCTATCAGATTAAAAGTGACAATTCAAGATCTGTAATGGCATTTGAGAATGATTTTGGGAGGTAAGAGAAGAAGTGTTGCCTAATCCCAAAGGTGCTTTTTCAAGAGGCAATTGAACTTTCTGGTTTTTCTTTGAATACATTTCGCTTCTCATCCAAGAAGCTTCTTCAGCTCTGACAGGATGGTGGGGAATGGAAGGATTTATACTCCTTGCAGGCAGCTGGTCATTTGCATTGCAAGTGCAATGCAAATGACCAGGGAGTCAAGCTATTCTCCAAAGCACCTGATTGTAGGACAAGAAGCAATGGGTGGAAACTAATCAAGGAGAGAAACAACTTAGAACTAAGGAGAAATTTCCTGACAGTTAGAATTAAGCAGTGGAACATCTTCCCTCCAGAAGTTGTGAATGCTCCAACACTGGAAGTTTTTAAGAAGATGTTGGATAACCATTTGTCTGAAGTGGTGTAGGGTTTCTTGTCTGGGCAGAGGGTTGGACTAGAATACCTCCAAGGTCCCTTCCAACTCTGTTATTCTGTATTCTGCATTATTTTAGAGAGTCATTGAAGCCACCAGGAGGTTTATCTGTGTCGTCAGGGTCACCTGAGTAGTGCAAATGGGTGTGGAGCCTTCTTGGAACTGTTGAAAGGACCGAGTTGTAAACTGGAGATAGATGATGTTGTATCCCTCTCTCTCTGCTGTCTCAACCCTGATGATACAAATAAACATTCAGGTGGCATCAACAACTTTTTAAAAGAATACAAATGACCAGCTCTCTGCAAGGAGTATAAATCCTTCCATTCCCTACCATCCAGTCACAGCGGAAGAAATTTCTTGGATGAGAAGCAAAACATCTTCAAAGAAAAACCAGAAAGTCCAGCTGCCTCTTGAAAAAGCACCTTTGGGACAACCATGACCTGGATGACTGAGAATCTCCATAGACAAGTGCTGCCTAGGGAACAGTCAGATAAGAGAGGGCATTGCCTATTAATGTAGCTTTACAATTATGTAGAATTGTCTCATCTGGTCCTGTTCCTGTTTGTGCCACATGGGAGGCTGACATTAATCTTGCAAGATATGAACATTAAGGGCTATCCTATTATGCCATTTCTAAAATTAGGGGGGAAATGGGACACAAAAGGACAATATTTTGGTGACTGAATGGAAAGTGGCAAAAGGAAGGTGACTTATGCCTTCCTTTTGGTAAATGATTTTGGGGATGGTGAGGATTTCAATGCACTGGCAATAACTCAGAATGAGTAAGGCTACCAAAAAATATGAGTTGGTTAAGGATGGGTTTGGGGAGCAGCCAAGATTTTCTTTATTTAGAAATGTGCATCAAGCCAACATCAAGTTTTAAAGTATAACTGTTCTATGTATCTCACCTCAAAATGTTCAAAGTGAGACTCCTGGTTTCTCTGCTCCAAAATGCTCTAAGGAGCTACCTTCAGGGGTGGGTTCTAAATTTTTTTACTACCGGTTCTGTGGGTGTGGCTTATTTTGTGGGTGTGGCTTGGAGGTCATGTGACTAGGTGGGCGTGGCTAGCTGGTCAGAGTCATTTCTCGCACTTACGACCAGTCCTCGCACTTACGATCCAACTCATTTGTTTGCTTTTAACACTGATCAGCTATAGGGCGGCCCTTTGAAGCCCCGTGGCAAGAGTTTAAACAGTTTTTTTCCCTCTAGTCATCAGCTGGGACTCAGGAGGCAGCAATAGATTGGGGGTGGGACCAAATAAAAGGTAAGAATAACGTGGGGGGGTGGGAGGGCGGGGGGGAGAACCGGTTCGGTGACATCATATTGTCACCGCTACCGGCTCGGCCTAACCGGACCGAACCGGGAGGAACCCACCACTGGCTACCTTCCATGTTGACCCAGAATGTAACCAAGTCATTTACTGAAGTTTCCTCTGGTTTCATCTTTTGCACCTCCCAGCTGTCGTTGCTCTTCTGGTTGGACAGGGGCTTTCTGTACAGAAAAAATGTCAATGTGTGATCCTGAGCACAAGTCCCCGCATCAGTGCAAGCAAGGTTCCACCTGCGTCTCCGTGCCTGATGGATACAACTGTCACTGTGCCTTGGGAACCACCGGCACATATTGTGAACAAGGTAGGGGACAAACCTTCATCAAAAGTGTATCACATGGTACCATCGGTTTCTTTTTATTCTGTGGTTGGGTGAGAAATGTAAATTGAGTTTTTTTTTTTTAAATTGAAGGTACCAAAGACTCTTTGAGATTAAAAAAGTTCTGTTTTACTGCAATCAAATAACTGCATCTCACCTATTCTGATCATGTCATGTGGGGAATTCAGAAAGCAATTATGTTCAAAAGAGTTAGCAGTAAAAGGAAATGAGGCAGCCAAAGAAATGGAGGCTGGACCCTGTCAAAGTTGACACCAGCCAGAGCAGAGTAAAATCCAAAGAAATAGTGCAAGATCGGAAGATGTGGAGAGACTTGACCATAGAATCACCGAGAATCAGACGTGACTGAATGCATAACATCATCATCATCAATACCTGCAGACTATTAAATCCAAACTGAACATACAGCACTGCAGCCCTCTCTTAAAGTTGATCTCTAATGCAAGAGAGGGTTTTAGAGGACCCAAATTGTTGGGGGAAATATGCTGACTCTGTAAACCGCTTAGGGGGGGCTGTAAAGCACTGTAAAGTGGTATATAAGTCTAAGCTATTGCTATTTAAGTACAAAAAGTGAGCAGGATGATGTGTTGCTGAATCATCTCTAACCTCTCCACTTAAGAGTTTCCCTCCTGAGTTGGGAGTGTATCTCGAGAGAACCCTATAGGGAGATAAACCACAATGGGAAAATCTCTTTATACAGCAGTGGCTTTGACTTAATCACATTAATTTCATTGGTTGGCATTATCTTGACTTTAAATATGCAGAATTGAAATAAATATGCAAATCTATACTATTTTTTTTTTTAATAGATAGACATCTGAAAAGTTCATAACCTATTTCTTTTTAGTTTATTTTGATTTATTCGAATTATAGAGCTTCTTAATGTTGTGACCCTGGATGGCTCACAACAATAAGAAACAAAATTCCAAACAAAAACCAACTAAATAGAAGCAAACATACAAATCATCAATAAAATAGCATCCATTGGACAATTGCCAGCTAAGCTGGAGGGAGGGGTCAAGCAAGAGCCTAGGCTGGAATCTTTGTGCAGCCACAAATGGTATAAGTTTGACCTTATCTAATTTTTCCCAGGGGAAGGCCAACAGTCTGGTGAGAGTCTTGTAATGTAGGTGATAAACAATAAAGTTATTGACTAAGGCTAGTCACGACTTGTTCTGGTTGCTTTTGCCTGACAACAACAACCAAAAAACCACCAATAATCAGCAGCAGAATCCAGTCAATACTTCATGTTCAGCACAACCATTGATAGCTTTCCACTATCATTGGCCACCAAGTACAACAATAGAGCCATGTTTTCAAGGCCTTCCTTTGGTCAGTACAATTGGGGCTAATCTAAACTCTAGAGGAATGATGTTCCAAAGGGTGGTGCTATGCAAAAAAGCTCCTCTTCCTGGGTCTCGTCATATGACACTCCTACCTCAACAAGACCTACAACAGGAGTGTTAAACTCAAGGCCCAGGAGCCAGATCCAACCCATGGGGCACTTAGATCTAACCCATGAGGCCACCCTGGAAACAGTGAAGGACTGGCCAGCGGTGCCTCTGCCAGCAAAAACGGAGCTCGGGAGGGTCGCGTGCGGTGGCCTTTTTGCTGGCAGAGGGCTGCAGGAGGCCGTCTGAAAATAGAGCTTGGGGGGGTCGTGCAGGAGGCCCTTAGCTCCGGTTTTTCTGGCAGAATGCTAGAAAAACAAAGTACTAGTAAAAGTGTATCCCCCCAGTCCTGACAAGTGCCCCTGACATGAGTGATGTTGAGCTGGCCACACCCATCATGGCCATGCCCCCCTGGCCCCCGGCCCCCCCAAGGTCAAACACAACCGTGATGCGGCCCTCAATGAAATTGAGTTTGACACCCCTGACCTACAACATGCCTCTCCTGATGGGACGAATAGACATAACCAGGGAGAGGCTGCCTGCTGGTTTAGATTTAGATTTAGATTTTATTGAACTTCTATACCGCCCTTCTCCCAAAGGACTCAGGGCGGTGTACAGCCATATTAAAACACATATAAACCACAAAATTTAAGAACAATTTAAAAACAAATATATAAAATTTGGCCCACGAAATTAAAAACTAACAAACACCCAATTTAAAAATTTCTTTTATTCCCTGTTGGAATAAAAGAGTCTTCAGGGCGCGGCAAAAGGTTCGCAGGTCGGGGATCATACGAACCTCTAGGAGCAGCTCATTCCAGAGGGCTGGTGCCCCCACAGAGAAGGCTTTCCCCCTGGGTGTCGCCAGTCAACATTGTTTGGCCGACGATACCCTGAGGACCCCCTCTCTGTGGGAGCGTATTGGCCAGTGGGAGGCTATTGGCAGCAGAAGATGATGTCGTATATACCCCGGTCCTAAGCCATGGAGTGCTTTAAAGGTGGTAACCAACACCTTGAATCGCACCCGGAAGACCACTGGAAGCCAGTGCAGCTCACGCAGGAGAGGTGTTACATGGATGCGCCATGTTGCCCCCATAATCACCCGCGCGGCCACATTCTGGACCAGTTGGAGTCTCCGAGTGCTCTTCAAGGGGAGCCCCATGTAGAGAGTATTACAGTAGTCCAGATGGGACGGGACGAGGGCATGAGTGACTGTGTGCAGGGCATCCCGGTCCAGAAAGGGACGCAACTGGTGTATCAGGCGAACCTGATAAAAAGCTCCCCTGGCCACGGCCGTCATATGATCTTCCAAAGACAGCCGTGCATCCAGGAGAACACCCAAGTTGCGAGCCCTCTCTGAGGGGGCCAAGATCTCGCCCCCAATAGTCAGCGATGGAACCAGCTGACTATACCGGGACGCCAGGAGCCACAGCCACTCGGTCTTGGAAGGGTTGAGTCTGAGCTTCCATGCCACACAAGAACCAGCTCTTACAACTAAAACCAGAAGCATACTTGAAGCCAGTGCAGCTCAGGAAGCAGAGTTACGGTATAATATGGTCAAGAAACACCCATACAGTAACTGCCTGTGCTGCTGTATTTTCCACCAACTGCAGCTTCTGGGTTCTCTCCAATACCGTCCCCATCTAATTGTGAAATTCTTGTCTAATAGCTGATGCTCACAACCATTACGCCACTCTTATTAAAATACAATTAAATCCCTCTAATTATGCTTACTGACACAACATCTCACATCTAAATAATTGATATTTAAAAGTGCTTTTGTGCATGCTTTGGCTTTCAAAGTTGTTTTACTCTATAGACATGAAATAAGAATCAGCCATGTTTTATACATTATTAGACAATTACTGAATCAGCACTTAACATCCTTAGTGAGTGGCATTCTACTCCTTACGTGATGTGCTTTGATTTCTTTCTGATTCCTTTCTGACCCATATAAGAACGGCAACTGCAGAGAGGAAAATATAAGCTCCTAAAGTTCTTTAACACTTCTTCCCCCAGTGAATAAAAGTGAGGATGGCATAAATTGGAACAAAATTGATGATTTGTAATGAAAAGGCCCATTACTGCTGTCTCAAAATCTTGGATTTCAACTTCCCCTACACCTAGCAGCATAATGAATTGTCACATTTTTTTTTTCCAAAGTACAGTTTTCCTAGTCTGGGCTGAGAAGAAAGCAAGCATCTTAAAAACAATCAGACTAAATATTTTATTTCTAGGTACAGAATCAGGAAGTGAAGGAGTAAAGTGTCTCTCAGCAGAGCAGGAAATGAACCAAGGAGTCTTGAAAAATAATAACTACTGAGGAAGAAAGGAAACAAAAAAAATAAATAACTGAGAATTTATAGTGCACGTAGGTTAATAGAAAAGAAACAACAAACAGAGAGAACATCAATAGAGTTTAGAAAGATACTCCCTGACACATTGTTTAGAGTGATTTATACAATTGGTAGAAGTGACTTAGTGTACGGTAGGACTTAACTGTTTGCAGCCATTACTTGTAGAATATAATAGGTAGCAATTATCAAAGCAATGATTTCTTATTCTTTCTAGAGGCCACAGCATTGCCTCAATCAAAGGTGAAACAGATGATCCAGCCATGTTTATGTAAGAGTTAGATGTAAAAGCCATACCAATAAAATGTACCATTATACATACCCTGTTTCCCCCAAAATAAGACATCCCCTGATAATAAGCCCAATCAGGCTTTTGAGCGCATGTGCTAAAATAAGCCTCCACCCGAAAATAAGCCCTCCCCGAAAATATTTAAATGCAGAGCTGGAAATCAGGTAAGACGGCGAGAGGAGCCCCATCTTGATCCACGCGCCCCAAAATAAAAGGACCTCCCCGAAAATAAGGCCATGCGCTTATTTCAGGGTTCAAAAAAATATAAGACAGGGTCTTATTTTCAGGGAACCACGGTAGTAACATACTTGTATGGCAATTCTTCATTCTTGGAAAAATGAGCTTGAGGAGCATTTGGCATGAACTAAACCGGATTGCTTTACTCACCAGTAGAAATTTGATTAGTGCTCTGAGCTTTATCAGAACACTTATGTATAAAAGCCAATTACTTTGTAATTTACAGATATGATTCATCTGTTTATCAGGAAGAGTCAATAAGGTCTAGTGATTAAGGACCAGGCTAGAGACCAGGAGATAGTGACTTCTAGTTTGGCCTTAGGCACGAAAGCTGGCTGGGTGACTTTGGGCCAGGTACAGGCAGTTCTTGACTTACAACTATTTGTTGAGTGACCATTCAAAGTTACAGCAGCACAGAAAAAAGTGACTGATGACCATTTGCACATTACCATTGCAGCATCCCTGTGGTCACATGATGAAAATTTGGACTCTTGGCAACTGGCATGTAAATTTATGACGGTTGCAGTGATCCCCTTTGCAACAAGCAAAGTCAATGGGGAAGGCCAATTCACTTAATGATCATGATATTAACAACTGCAGTGATTCACTTAACAATTGTGGGAGGAAAGGTCACAAAATGGGACAAAACTCACTTAACAACCATCTTGCTTAGCAATGGAAATGTAGAGCTCAGTTGGGGTCGTAAGTCGAGAACTACCTCTATTCCCCCGACAGCTAGACCAACAAGCTGGTCAGTCAATTCCTGTCACAACCAATGGGGTCAAGGCTCAGGGTATTTGAAAAACTGCAGAAGAAGCACTTTGCACAGGGCAGATTGTGCCCGAGGGATGTTGCAAAAGACAGTTGTAAAAGTAGGCTGGTTGCCAAGCACCCAAATTTTGATCACAAGAGAACTTTGAATTGCAAAGACTCCCTTTTTCTTCAGTGCCATCATAATTTTAAAGCTGAATGAATGGTAATGCACCAAGCAAGGGTGAAATCCAGCAGGTTCTGACAGGTTCTGGAGAACCAGTAGCGGAAATTTTGAGTAGATCAGAGAACTGGTAGTGGAAATTTTGAGTAGTTCGAAGAACTGGCAAATACTAACTCTGGCTGGCCCAGAGTGGGGTGGGAATGGAGATTTTGCAATATCCTTCCCCTGGAGTGGGGTGGGAATGGAGATTTTGCAGTATCCTTCACCCAGGAGTGGGGTGGGAATGGAGATTTTGCAAAATCCTTCCCCTGGAGTGGGGTGGGAATGGAGATTTTGCAATATCCTTCCCCTGCCATGCCCACCAAGCCACGCCCACAAGCTACACCATGCCCACCAAGCCATGCCCACAGAACCGGTAGTAAAAAAAATTGGATTTCACCACTGGCACCAAGGACTACTTATATTAACTTTCTGTAGATACTTGCTGCTTTAACTGCTGTCACTGTTCTCTGTCCTAGTGATGTAGCAACAACAATAAAAAGTCTCATTAGAAACTCTGTATGCAGAACGGGTGGCTTCCCACACATCATGGACCTTAACTGGTTACCTGATTGTATTCAAAGAGCTCACACACACACAAACACACCAGGACTGATGCATTTCCCAGGCTTGATTATGCTTGATACAACTGCACTTAAGGCATCTAAGGAAAGAAAACAGTCTTGACCCTCTTGCCCATTATCAGGTTCGATAAATGAAAAGAGATGGAGAGAAACTGGAAAAAAATCAGCTTTCCGCAACTCAAATTTAGACTCAGACAACTCTAATTGCCATGTAAAATGAAGGAAGCATTATAAGGCTGGCAGCTGAAAAATAATCGAGAAGGTGCAACACCGAGTTTATTTACCATAAAGTTAAATTAACTGCCCTTCACTGCCCTTCAGTAAATAAAGCACAGCCAGCTAGTTCAAACAGAATAAATGTTGACCTCATTAGTTTGGGAAATAGAAGTATAACAAGTAAAGCGTATAGGAATCTAAAATAAATCTATGGAAAGAAAGATTATTTAACAATCTTGTACATAGAAGACATATTAGACTACTATAATGAAGAATAATCTGTAGATGGCAGCATAGGATAGCAGTTTCTTTTACCAACGACATTGAGTTTTACTTTTACTGGCTCTGTGCTTATAAACAGTGAAGGTGGGAAATGACTGCTCAGGCGCTAGCAATAACTGGAGAAATGTTAATAAAAGAAGAGACCTTCCTGTCTCATCAGCATTCTGGTACCCGCCATGACTGGCGAAGCAGAGGAACAGTACATGTCAAAAAGTGGGTGAGACTGATGGGAGCAGGATTAAAAATAATCACTGCCTATATATTACTGTAACACTGAAATAATGCTGTAATGACTGTGATAGCATTACATTTATTACATATTATTGCATTACAAATGATGCTTCATTTGTACCAAAGGTTGGGAGGGCACATAGCTTGTGCGTTCCTGGCTCATGAGAAACCCGTCAGCAGGATTTCTTTGCTGTCTGCTGTGTCACTCTCATGGCTGGGAACTCCAAGTTATCCTGTCCCAACTATGCTCATATTTGTCATCTCTAGGTCAGGGTGTACTGAGCCTTATGCTGCTGTTTTTGTTGGCAAAACTTTCACTGGGCTTTAAATGCCCAAGATATTAAGAAGAATCAGAATGAGGCATCGATAAGCTCCCATTTTAACAAGGGCTGAATTTTGCTAAGGAAGGAGGGCTCATAGACATGTCCACATTTACTCGACACAGAAATGACCTTGAAAATAGCATACCTCCAACATGACAAGAAGCCAAGGAGAGGCAGATCTGCTAGAAATATTGCCGTAAGTCTCTTGCAGCAAAACAAGGAAGAATTGTTCTGTTTCTGGAACCTGGAATTAAGGAGAAAGTTGCTAATAGGGAGAACAAGTAACCAATAGAACGTCTTGCCTTCAGAATTTGTGGGTGCTTCATCACTGAAGGTTTTTAAGAAGAGACTGGACATCCACTTGTCTGAAATGGTATAGGGCAGTGATGGCTAACCTTTTTGCCATTGCATGCCAAAAGCAGGGGGAGCGCGGGGGGGTTGCACGCGTGTGTGCCCACACCCATAATTCAATGCGCCCCGCTCCCCCACTTTTGACACATGAGGGCCCGGTGGGCCCGGTAGGCCTGTTTTTCGCCCTCCCCATGCTCCAGAGGCTTTCTAGGAGCCTGGGGAGGGGGAAAATGGCCTTCCTCACTCCCCCTGGAGGCTGGAAACAGCCCGTTTCCCAACTTCCAGTGAGCCCGGAAGGCCCGAAAATCAGGTGGCCAGCGAGCACATGCGTCCTGGAGCTGAGCTAGGGCAACATTTGTGTGCCCACAGATATGGCTCCGCGTGTCATCTGTGGCACACGAGCCATAGGTTCGCCATCACAGGTATAGGGTCTCCTGCCAGGGGTTTGGACAAAAAGACCTCCAAGGTCCCTTCCAGCTCTATTCTGACAATCTTCTGGCACCTTAACAAATCGGCAGTTTTATTGTGGCACAAGATTTTCTCTACTGCAGTCACCACAAAGGGTCTCAGAGGTTAATGTAGAATGCGTGTAATGCATGCTTATACACACACACACACACACACACAAGCCGTTTTACTACTCTGAATGTTAAAATGTTGTTTGAGTACACTTAACTTCCTTGCTGCCAATTTTCCAATACATTATAAAATAAAATATTCTTTATTTGATATGCATAGTGAAAGGATGCAATTTTTGGTCTCACAAAATTGCAGGTTTTTTTTTTTTAATTTGATTTATATGCCGCCCTTCTCTGGAGACTCAGGGTGGCTTACAATGCGTTAAGCAATAGCCTTCATCCTTTTGTATATTTATACAAAGTCAGCTCATTGCCCCCACATACTGGGTCCTCATTTAACCTACCTTAGAAAGGATGAAAGGCTGAGTCAACCTTGAGCCTGGTGAGATTCGAACTTACAGTAATTGCAGACAGCTGGTGTTAATCATATTGCTTTTAGTCTGCTGAGCTACCAGGCTCAGTAACGGAACATTGAACTTTATTCAGAAAACCACAGACTTACATATTTAATATAATCCAGTATTGCCATTCCAATACTTAACATCCCCAAACATACCTGTAGAACAAACTAAAAAACTCTACAGTATTCCCATAGAGATTGGCAGTGGAATTTCAGGATTCAGGATGCAACAAATGGGATGTTAGGAGATGGCAGCAGGGCTGCCTAAACCTAATTTAGCAATTAGTGACCCACACCTATGGGTGTTTATTCAGCAACAAGTCCCGTTCAAATCAACAAATTTATTCCAGCAGGGTTAGCATACACAGGGCTGCAGTCCAGGAGTTAATGGAATGTTTTGAGAGTCTGAGCTGTTTGATGTTATGCAGACAGCATTGCAAAGAGGTGGACTGACTCAGCTCCATTTTTAAGCAGGACTGAATGGTTACCTACAGTATCTCAGGTGCCATAACAGTGGATTTCTTGCATAGTTGAGGTCGGAGTCTGAAGTCTTTTCTGATATGATACAGTTTTAATGGCTTTAATATGCTGTATTGAATAATTATTTATAATAACCAGAAATCCTTAATACTTATTTATTTTAATTATACAAGTATTGTTATTTTTTATTAACACTTTGTTAATTTAAAAAAATCCAATTGCTTCAATTAAACCAAAAAAAACCTTTTTTAAAAAAAGAATATGTCTCTACTTTGGCCTGAGCTCCACTGCCACTACTGAGAAGTGTCCCTGTGCTAGCCAACCAGAAGAGCAAAGATCTACAGGGAGGGGGGAATAGAGAGAGAAATGCCTCAAATTTTGGTCATATGAATGTGAGAGTGCTACATCAGCCAAAACTTCAGGGGCCAAAATATCATTTGTTCAGTGCTGCCATAACTTTGGATGGTCATTGAACAAATGGTTGTTAACCTAAAAACAACCTGTGTATATATACATCTCTTTGATTCTCTGCTTAATTCTATGTAGTACTGTGTACAAGTACAAAAGAGGCAGTTTTGTCTAGTGGTTAAGACACCAGGCTAGAAACTAGGAGACTCTTAGTTCTAATCCCATTTTAGGCATGAAAGCCAGTTGGGTGACCTTAGGCCAGTCACTCTGTCTCTCTCTCAGCTTCACAGGATTGTTGTTGTGGGCAAAATGGGAGAAGGAAGGACTAGTGTGTGTGTTTGCCACCTTGTAATATTTATAAAAATAATAAAGGTGAGATATAAATAAGTAAATAAATAAATAAGGCTCAAATTATGTTAGGTATTTTTTCCAACCAAGAAATGTTATTAATAAATCTTGATGGCCACAGTGGTGATTCTGCCTCATGCTTATAAAAATAAATAATAAGGGGGAAAAAACCTTTCTTTTCAGAATAATATATCTAGTGAAGGGAGCTCAAAATGGTGGTAGGAGTAATATTACAGATTGATCTTGTGGATAACAAATATTTCTTACTTAACAAGATTGCAGGCTAATTATCAAGGCATCCACCTCACTGGTGAAGTCAAGTATAAACTCATCCCTTTCCTGCAGGACAGAAAATCCATTTTCATATTTACCCTATTGGTTTTACGCTAGTGTTCTAACCAACTGAACTATTGTTTGACTATGTGCCATCAAGTCATTTTCAACTCTTAGCAATTACACAGATTCCCCCCCCCCACTATGACACTCTATCCCTAACCTGTCCTTTTAGATCTTCCGATGGTGCAATCACAGCAATTAGACCTGAGTCCCATCTACCTTGCTACTGGTCACCATCATCTTCTTTTTCCTTCCACTTCCCCCAGCATTAAGGCCTTCTGTAGAGAGTTAGGTCTTCACACAATGTGCCTAAATTAGGATAATTTGAGCCTTGTCATATGTGCCTCCAGTGAGAATTCTGAGTTGATTTGTTCAGTGAGCCATAGGTTGGGTTTTTTGATGATCATGGGGTTCTTCAACATCAAAGTTCAAAGGTGTCCTTAATCTTCTTATCCAGTAGATTACAAATTGTCCACACAGCTATGAACTATGCAAGTCCAGGTCCAATCCAAGGTGTTGCTTATTACCTATAAATCCCTTTTTGACATAGATCCAGGTTACCTGAGAATGGGATTGGGCTTGTGCCAGCAGAAAGGGTACACTGCAGACCCTGTCAATCAAGGAATTATGCTTAGCGAGATCCAAGAAAAGAGCCTTTTCTTCTGTAGCTCCTGCCCTCTGGAATATTGAGATCCTCACCCACTCTCTTGGCCTTAAGGAGGGACCTTAAAACCTGGCTCTGGCTGTTGGCCTGGGACTAGGATGGGGCCATGTCATCCTGGAAGTGGTTACTGGATTAATAAAAGATCCCACCTCTACTTCATTGTACACCCCCCCCCACACACACACGCACCTATCTTAGCTAATGTATTTCTCTATTATTGTAATGTTATATTTATTGTTTTACTGCTTTAAACTTTTATAATACTGTTTTATCAGATTGTGTGCTTCCAACATTGTGTGACTGTGAGATGGATGGTATATAAATTTAATAAATAAATAAGTAAATGATAAATCCTAAACTGTGATCCACTAAATCTCTGCTTTGTTTAAAGAACTAGCTGGGCCTTCCATATTCACTTTTCCAATACATTAAACAACTCTAGTGCAGTGGTGGGTTCCTCCCGATTCCGCCCGGTTCCGCCGAGCCGGTAGCGGTGACGGTATGACGTCACCAAACTAATTCTCCACCCACCCACCCCACGTTATTCTTGCCTTTTATTTGGCCCCACCCCCAATCTATTGCTGCCTCCCGAGTCCCAGCTGATGGCTAGAGGGAAAAAAACTGTTTAAACTCTTGCCACGGGGCTTTAAAGGGCCGCCCTACAGCTGATCAGTGTTAAAAGAAAACAAATGAGTAGACCGATGCCTGCAAAAATAAATGGATAGACCAGTGCCTGCAAAAATACAAGTAGACCAGTACCTGCAAAAATAAATAGGTAAACCAGTGCCTGCAAAAATACATGGGTAGATAGGTGCCTGCAAAAATAAATGAGTAGACTATTGCCTGCAAAAATAAATGGGTAGATCGGTACAGCTCTGCAAGCAGTTAAAAGCCTGGTAGACCAGTATCTCTGCCAAATCCTAAATAATTGTCACATGACCATCAAGCCACGCCCACAAAATAAGCCACACCCACAGAACCGGTAGTAAAAAAAATTAGGACCCACCCCTGCTCCAGTGGGTATAATGAATAAAGCAGACAGGGATTTCTTAATATATTCTCTCACTAATAAAGGCTTATATGCCATTTCTATCAAACATTTTCTCAATTGCTGAGATTAGTTTAGCAATTTATGAGACAACAAGAATCCAATATAAACCTACAGAGTTGAGATTTCTTCTATAAATTTCCATATGTAATATTCTTAACATTATGTGGGAATATCAGCAGCATCTTCTTTTACTTTACTCCTAATCTAAACAATTGCATATAAAGCAGCTTAGAAAAATGAATAAACATCTAAGAGTTCCAAAATTTGCTTCATTGCTGCAATTGACAAACCATGGTGTCATAGTAATGAGACTATTAATGAGAAAAGAAATTAAGATCAGAGCATGAAATTGATGTAGAGCAATTTTAAAAAATGACATTTCATTTATAGAGGAGTTATACTGATCCACACATCCAAGTTCCTGGCTGTCAAGCCATGCAGCCTAATTCAGTTGCATACTATTTCTAGAAGCTGTTTTACATTATATATAGCGTATTCAATTCTTGTTGGAACTACATTACATAGAACATAAGAAATCCATTAGTAGGCTCCCTAGCTTTTTTTTTAAAAAAAAACAATTGACGTAGCCAAGAGGCTTTTCACAATTAACCAGGCTCAGATCATCCTCTGCTATTCCAATAAGGGGAAAACACATCAATCCTCAGTTATAACACCTTAAATAGGAACAGAAGAGGTTCATTATCTCTTTTTTACACACAGATTTTTTTTCCTGTATTAAAACTCTGGGGAGCAATAAGTACCTGCCATGTGTGACATTGCCATTGCTGTTCATTTCAAGATTCTTGAATGTTCCTGAGGTCAAAGGTTAAAAAGACTCTACTGTAATGAAATGGGAGGGTGCAGGTTGTACAAAGCTGCAGTGCAAATTATTATCTAGAGAGAGGAGCATCCATGACAACAGATAAACCTAGAAGACAAATATGTGATTGGTGAGCTGGGGTGCATTGTAAGGCACCTGGGGGAGAATAATGAGTGCAAGAGGGAAAGAGGAATACGCTGTAGCAACGGTGCTTGTAAAGTCAACAAAGTCCCATGATTCTAATTGGTCAAATGGGATTTGTGTTGTCCCAACATTGAGGAACAGGTTAGTATCAGAGTTTTGTTTTTGAACACACTTGTTATTCTATAAAGGGATAAAGTTACTATAAAGTTACTTTCCAGACCTATCACAATACATGAAATGTCATACAGGCAATCCTTGACTGACAATCAGTTGCTTAGTGACCAGTTGAAATTATAACAGTCCTCTGCGACTCAGTTTCAAGTTCTGACGGACACACACACACATACCACCTGTGGTCACATTATTGCATTTTAGGAGTTTGGCAAGTGGTCTGCATTTACAGCAGTTTGCAGCGTCCTGTGGTCACATGACCACGATATATGAAAGTTTTTTTTGCTGGAAACCAGTGTTGTTGTTGTTGTTTTTTTAATTTGATTTTATGCCGCCCTTCTCCGAAGACTCAGGGCGGCTTACAATGTGCTCAGCAATAGTTTAAATGTTCATCGGGTACAAAGGGTTTGTTTAATGGCCATCACATTTGCTTGATGACTATGGCATTCGCTTAGTGTAGGCTGGCTCTTTGGGTCCTCTGCTGTGGCTCCCTGTCAGGTGATCCCACCACTGGCTGGCCCCACACCTCGCCCTCCCCTCCCAATCACTCCTCACCTGGCCTGAGAAGTTAAGGGCAACGGCGGAGAATGGGGAAGCGGCTAAGACAGAGACAGAGAGATACAAACAGAGGGGGAGAGAGAGAGAGATATAGAGAGAGGGAGAGGGGGGGGAGGGGGGGAGGGGAGAGAGAGAGATGTCAAAAGAATTTTGTGGTTGAGGCCCAATCTAGCATCAGCACAAGTTTTCAGATCTCTTGATAAAAGATCTCGGTACTCTTCTACGCAGTTTTCAAGCATCCTGCTTGGTTTAATTAGTGAAACATGAAGGAAATATATGTATTTCATAAAAATGACAGTTTTTAAGTTACTAGTCAGTGCTTTGGATACTGCTCTCAAACAAAATTGGCAGATTGGATTATCATGATTCATTTAACCCGAGTAAATAAACCAATGCAGTATGATGATGCAGTCCAATACAATGTCATCAGTCCACGCATAATCAGTATGGTTCAGAAAATTCACAGAAGAGTCCAACTTCTGTGACATGAGCCTTGGTGGTGCAGCGGACTAAACTGCTGTTAAAGTAGCACTTAGCGGCCAGCTGCCTGCAATTACTGCGAGTTCAATTCTCACCAGGCTCAAGGTTGACTCAGCCTTCGATCCTTCCGAGGTAGGTAAAATGAGGACCCGGTTTGTGGGGGCAATAAGCTGACTTTGTATAAAATAGAACACCGCTTGTGGGGGGGGCAAAAAAGCCCTACTAAGCAGGTATATACAAAACTATGAAAGCTATTGCTTAATGCATTGTAAGCCACCCTGAGTCTCCGGAGAAGGGCGGCATATAAATCAAACTAATAAATAAATAAAATAAATAAATAAACTTAGCTGTGTTCCCCAATTTGCCATGAGAATGTTCTGTGGCCTCTGTTTCCCCTTTTCTAGAACTCTTCTCTGAATAGAAGCTTTCCTTAATGTAAAGAAGTCACATAATCTGAGACTTGACTGCATCTCTGTTTGGGTCCATTAGACATTGCCTACACCAAGCACACCTGCTCACCATTCCTTGTTTCTAGTATAAAATGCAGTAAATTAAATTAGGGAGGGGAATTTAAATTGGGATTAATGTAACTGTATTTAGATAAGAACAAAAGAAATCTTAAAAGATTCTGTTATTAGTGGAGATGAAATCTCTTTCCTGTTATGTTTCATAGCTTTAACCATTAGCGATGCGTCATTCAGCAACCGCAAATCTTCCTGGATGTCATTTGAGCCCTTCAACATTCGACACAAAGTTCATATCTGGATGCAATTCCAGACCTTTTCAGGAAACGGCATCCTCTTTTACACTGCTCAGCATCTGAGCTCACGATCAGGTAAGGCTTTCATTTTACTATCATGTGATGGGGGTGGGGAGGGGGGGAGAAAGGCCAAATGAAATATTACCTGATTTGATTAATGTGTCATGATTTTGCAAGAGGTGAATTGTTAGGATATTGAATTTAGTAGCTGGAACAGCAAAATGTACAATAGGCCAGAACACACAGTTGTAGTTGATTACAGAGTGCTGACTCATGCATGATGTAATCTACGCTGTTATTAGTTGCTGTGATTATAAAGGGGGTATTTCCTTCCCCCCCCCTCTTTTTTCCCCCCGGTGTGTTCTGTATTCTGTTTTAGATTTACCTCATGACGTGCCTGTGTTCCTGACGATCTTACGTTCTTCCTTTTCTGGATGATGACAAAGACTGCTATAAATTTGAATATTAAATATGTTTATATTTATATAAAAGACAAGAAGTTTGTGTCCGTGTCTCCAATTTCATCTGGACAGGTGCTGCGCAATTCCTTGACATGAATGAATTGATAAACATCCTGTGATGGTACCTTTAGCACCATCAAACAACACCACCTGACCATCCCAGGTCCTTGGAAAGGGCTCGATAACTGAACAAAAATGCCAAATCCAATCTAAAGATCCGGCTCATTGCATGACAAATCATAATGATAGTGCATGATTAAGTTGACCACTTTTACACTAAAAACAAAATGCACTCAAGTCAGCTGCGACCATTACAATTAAGACAGTTGTTGTGGCCTGTCAGCCGCCAACCCCTCCAGCAGCCAAATCAAAGGAGGCGGCGGTGCCATGGGAGTCAGGGTCAGCATCAAGGCAACCTGAGAGCTCTGAGGGTGAAGAGGAGTGGAGTTGGCAGAGAGACAGACAGAGGCAGAGCCTAGGCTGTCCGTCAGCCCTCAGATGGAGAGTCAACAGCCCCCAGGTCTGGAGGTGGCTGATGAGGAAGAAGAGGAACAGCTGGGTCCAATGCTTGATGCACGGATGTGCAGAAGGCAGAGGAGAGGAGAGCAGTGGAAATACATGGGCCGATCCTTGGGAAGGAAGAACCACCGCTGCTAGCGAAGCCCCACCCTAGCTCTGGGGATAAAAGGCAGGGGGCGGAGATGAATAGATGTGGCAGACAACCTGCAATGAGAAACTTTTTTGCCAGTGCTGCCAGCGGTAATAATAATAATAATAATAATAATAATAATAATAATAATAATAATAATAATAATAATAATAATAATTTTATTTCTATACCACCCTTCTCCTGAAGGACTCAGGGCGGTGTACAGCCTATTAAAAACACAAAACAAAACAACAATTTAAAATTTAAAATCATTAAATAATTAGGCTCCAATTAAAATCCCAGAATTTAAAATACCCCAATTTAAAATCGTTATGTTAATAGCCCGGCCTGGCGGAACAACAGGGTCTTTAGTGCACAGCGAAACACCCGGAGGTCGGAGATCTTACGTATTTCCAGGGGCAGTTCATTCCACAGGGCTGGGGCTCCCACAGAGAAGGCCCTCCCCCTGGGTGTCGCCAGCCGACATAACTTGGCCGATGGCACCCTGAGGAGACCCTCTCTGTGGGAGCGAACTGGTCGGTGGGAGGCTATTGGTGGCAGAAGTCGGTCTCGAAGGTACCCGGGTCCTATGCCATGGAGCGCTTTAAAGGTGGTGACCAACACCTTGAATCGCACCCGGAAGACCACTGGGAGCCAGTGCAGCTCGCGCAGGAGGGGTGTCACGTGGGCGCAACGAGTTGCACCCATAACCACCCGCGCGGCCGCATTCTGGACCAGTTGGAGCCTCCGAGTGCTCTTCAAGGGGAGCCCCATGTAGAGAGCATTACAATAGTCCAATAAGTACAATAAAGGACTCTTTGAGTTAAACGTCAGAGAGTTTGTCGTGTTTGGGGAGCTGAGTCAGGACAACAGTATTAGGAGGGTCTGGGAGCAGCAACCCAAAGGTGCTTCTAGACAGGCCACTCCTAACATAGTCAGTAGCTTTGAGAACCATGCAGATTTTCTATGTTTCAGAAAGAATCCTATTTTCTGAACAATTAGCATCAATCACTCCATCCAAAGAATGTGATGCTGCCATATTTTCTGAGTCATCTGCTTCCATAATCTGCTCATTTTAGAAACTTTTGCTTTCAACGATATTTCCTAATACAGTTTCAAAGGGCTACAGCAGGGAAGAGGAACCTCCAGTGTCCAGGCCTATTCCAGCTTTTCAGGCCAATTCAGGCAGCCAGTGGAGCAACAAACAAAGCCACTGCCTCCTTTGACTTACAGCCCCATCAAGCTTCACTCATGCCTCATGCATGGATGGACAAAATATTCCAGACAGTCATTTGTTCTCAACACTGAAACATTTTCTCATGTTCAATTCTACTGCCATTTTTGTCATACTACTCAGCTCAGCCCCTATTTCCATTTTTGTACCATTTGCTTGCTATTTTTTAAAATGTATGCAAATGCTTCTACGTTTCTGAAATAAAATAATATTTGCGGTTTTTCACCAGGATAAAATAGGGGAGGTTTAAAGGTAAGATTATGGAATGTATTTATTCTCTTTGCTTTTGAACTCTGTGAGGAAAATCTAGGACATTGCACAAGGGAAAAGAAGATTTTAAAAGCATGAAGTTTTGTCTGAGTAAAAAGACCGGGAACAGGGGCTTTTGACCAGTCAGGTGCCGTTTTTCATAAACTTCTTTCGAGGCTCTAAACTAGGGATCTCCAAATTTAGCAACTTTGCTTGCTGGGAATTCTGGGAGTTGAAGTCCATAAGTCTTAAAGTTGTCAAGTTTGGAGACCCCTGCTTTAAACTCCTGTGTTGACGTAAACAGAAAAACAATCAAAAAGAAGATTTGTGCCCATGATGGAACTGGTTTGTGAAGAAGTCTATAAAAGAACTAAAGGTTGCTTTTGATTTTTCAAATTTTTGAGCCCAACTTCAAGGTAGATTGTTCTTCTGCCTTTTAGAAAGACTATGCAAATAAAGTGAAGGGCAAATAAAGTGAAAGTCCAATTAAATAAATCTTGCGATCACATTTTATTCCGCTTACTGCCCCTCTTTTGCTTCTTTGCTTCTTTGTGCATTAAAAACATAACAGAACAAAATGAAAGTGCTTTCTTTCTTGGATCCTTCAAATAGGAAAAGGTTGAAGCCTCTGTTATGTCAGTATCTAGGATTAAACTGTGCCTCTCCAAATAAGTCACAAGTGTTGTGCATCTCCGTTCTTTGAGCTTTAAGAAAAACGATTTATTTGAGGTGGTGAAGGTAGTACAAGGCAAATGCTAGACAATCTATTAAATGATGCCTTTGCACAGATTATCTGTTAAGACTGTGAACAAGGGTGACTATTCCAAAGAAAAGTCTGTAGCAGCAAAACACATCATCTTTTTTTTTTTTTGCTTGAATACATGTTGTAATGAAGGTCGGTCACTGGTTCTTCGAAATATTACTTTAAAACTAAAACAGGATGTAACATTTCAAATCCAAAGAAAATGTGTTCTTTCAGTGACAAATTGCAACTCATAAATGTTCCATCCAGCTTCACTGGTGGGAAAATGTGGGTTTTTGGTTTTTTTTTTACATCTGCCACTCCTCATCCTACCCTGATCCACATTGAGCCCAACTGCATGAAGCACACACTATGTATCTTAGTGAAACTTTCTCTCCTTCTCTCTCTCAAATTCCCCAGCTCTTATCAAAACCAAACCTAAACCAGGACATCATTTAAAAGAGAGAGAGAGAGAGAGAAAAAAAAAACGAGCTCCTAATTTTTTCTTTGGAAAAATAAAAAAACCAAAACAGAACAGTGCTCAATACTCAAAAAAGAAATTTTAAATACGGTTTCTTGAAAATGATTTATATTTAAATCCAACAAGGTTGTTTTACTGTATTTAAGAAGAGTATGTGTAACAGGATAGAAGAGAAAGCCTTGGTAGGAAATTTACTTAGTGCCACAAACATACATTTCAAACCACCATTTGAACCCTTAAAAGAAAAAGAGTTTGCCATTTGTCATGTTTGCCTTCCAAGGAGCCTGCCAAAGCAAACATACTTAGAATGACGAAAGGCCCAGGAGAATATTGGTTAGTGGCAGCCAAAACAGAGGGGATGCCGTTGCTTGGTTTGCAAAGCACATTATGTAAAAAAACAAACCAACCCAGACTCTTTTCTTCAGCTGCTATTATGTAAAGCTTAGCAATGCAATTCTTATTTGGTAGTTATGTAAACCTTAACAAACAAGTACCATGAGATTCATCTGAGTATCTTCAGATTGCTAACTAATGGCAGAGTGATATCCAGTGCTGCCTTGGCATTCTGGATGTTGTAATGTTGACACATATGGAAGATACCAGACTGCTAAAAGCTAACTTATTGTTTAGTTGATTTTTTACTTGCTCAGAGATACTAATGTGTTGCATCTTTTTCTCTTTAGGGGACTTCCTAAGTATCACCATGGCAAGTGGATATATACAACTACGTTACAACCTTGGGGACAGAACAGTAGTTTTACAGACATTCCAACCTGTCCATAGCACAAATAAGACCTGGCTTTTAATTAAAGCAGGAAGAGTTGGTAACGAAGGCTACTTGGATCTTGATGGAATCAACGTAACTCAGAAAGCTACTAATGGCATGACTTCCTTAGATACACAAACTGATTTCTATGTAGGAGGACTACCTTTCTTAAACTTGGTTAATCCCAGGGCAATTAAGAATGAGCCCACTGGCTTCACTGGCTGCATTAGGGAGATCTTTGTCAATGGCAAAGAATTAAAACTCAACGAGAAAGGAGCGAAAGGTGGTTCTAATATAGGAGACTGCGATGGAACACCCTGTGGCTATAGAGTATGTAAAAACAATGGGAAATGTAAAGTTGTAGAGTCTGATTTCTCTTGTTTGTGCCCCAAGCAATGGATAGGGAAGACATGTGAGCGGTCTATTTATTGTTCACATAGTAAGTGTCTCCATGGAAGTGTTTGTATACCCAACCCTGTTTTATTTTCATATACGTGCGCCTGTAAACTTGGCTGGACAGGCCTGTGGTGTGAAAAACAGCTCTCATTTTTGATTGCAAAGTTCACAGGCAATTCATACATCAAGTACATTGATCCCAATTATGAAGAGAGAGATCTCAGATTTACTAGGGTCTCTTTCAATTTTACCACTGGTCAAATGGATGGTTTGCTCCTTTGGTTAGGAAAGGCTGAAGACGAAGATAATGACTTCCTTGGAGTAGGACTTGAAAACGGAATGCTAAAAGTTGTAGTTAACTTAGGAGAAAGAATTGCCGTCCCTCTTATTCACCAAAGAAAGATGCTGTGCTGCAGAAAATGGTATTTTGTTGACATTGTGCAGAACTGGACTCTCATTGAAGTGTATCTTGATGAGGAACTTGTTCTTTTTGAAGATCTGGATCCACAGAGAAAATATACAGTTCTAAACTATGGGGGCATTTGCTATTTTGGAGGGTTTGGACTTGATAGGAGAGTAAGTGCTGTCACCTCAGGACTATTTAAGCAAGAACTAATTGGTAAAATAAAGGATGTTGCCCTTTTTCAGGATTCAAAAAAAATAAATCTAACTAAGGCACAAGGATATAATATATATAGTGGAGATAAGGACTAACCAAGTAATAGAGACAAGGCTGTATTGTTTATTTAAATTTGTTATAGTAGCTCACTCTGGTAGACTATGGGCAAGCAGTTATAGATCAGGGGTGTTAAACTCAATTTCGTTGAAGGCTGCATCAGGATTGTTTGACCACATGGGGCCAGGGTGGGCATGGCCAGCTCGACGTTACTCGCATCAGGGGCGCCTGTGGTGGCCCGAGCACTCTGCCAGCGAAAACAGGCTCCCAAAAGTGGAGCTCACAAGGGCCACCCGCAGTCCTCCCGAGCTCCGTGTCCTGCAACCCTCTACCAGCGAAAATGGAGCTCGCAAGGACCACCCGTGGCCCTCCCAAGCTCTGTTTTCACTGACAGAGGCACCGTGGGCCAGTCCTTCAGTTTTCAGATCTAAGCACCCCATGGGCTGGATCCTGTCCCAGGCCTTCAATTTCACACCTGTTATAGATGGTCCATAATAGAACACTTGTAATTTGCAGCCTATTGCTTGTCTGATTTATTTTTTACAAAATATTAAACTCAACATGTTGCTTTCATGGATTGTTTCTATGCTCTTTGATTGTCCACTCAATTCTTCCAATCATACAGTCTGACTTGTAGGTCATTCATTTACCTCAATCCTAGTTTGATTTTGACTCTTCCTTCCCATGTTTCCTTTATGCTTGAAAATTGCTGACTTTGTCTTTTAGGTACTTTTCATGATTCATTCCTCATATTCCTCATCACCATCACCAGAATCACCCACCTGCATTTAATTGTGAAAGAAACCTCTCAAATCAATGTATTTTGCCTCTTTTGTTTCAGCTCCATTTTCTTCTCTTCTTTCTTATCCTCCGCTATCTAATTTCTGCTATTTTAATCTGACCTAAATATTTCCTTGTCAAATTGAATTGCAAAATTTTTAAGAAACTTCATTTTCAAGAAACTGAATATTCAGACTTATTTTATCAACTCAACCAGGGTCAAATGGTTTCCTATGACAAATCCACAAGATGGGGGTTATTATTCAAAAATAAAGTTAATTTTTCTTATACCCATTACATTTTTCTTATTCAATTTACCGTATTACCCATTGTCATTAAAAATATATCAGCTAATAGTAGAGAATGGATCATATAATTTGTCAATGCAAGTACAGGTAATCCTTGATTTATGACAATTAACCCCCAAATTTCTGTTACTAAGGGAGACAGTTAAGTACGTTTTGCTCCATTTTATGACCTTTCTTGCCACAGTTATTAAGTGAATCAGTGCAGTTAACAACACAGTTAAGTGAATCTGGATTCCCCATTGACTTTACTTTTCAGAAGATTGTACAAGATGATCTCATGACCCTGGGACACTGCAACCATCCTAAATATGAGCCAGTTGCCAAGCCTCTGAATTTTAATCATGTGACCATAGAGATGATGAAATGGGTGTAAGTGAAAAATGGTTATCAGTTACTTTTTTCCAATGCTGTTGTAACTGAATGGTCGCTAAACAGATGGTTGTAATTCAAACACCACCTATATCAAATATTATTTTGAAAGTGGCAGAGCTTATATTTTCTATGCTTATTTTTGTGAGCAGTAGCTTTTTTAGTGAGCAATTAAATCATATCAAAACATAAACAATGGTTAATAAATTTCAGAAAGATATTTCCTCAGCTTTAGAATGTATTCCAAAAATAAATACCTAGTACAATGGAAAACATAGTACACCTGCAATTCTCTTACAAATCCCGTATTTTTCAAGGAAAGTAACTTGAAAATACCGTTTTCAAGGTACAATATATACCGTTTCCCCGATAATAAGACCCACCCCAAAAAATAAGGTGGGGTGGGCCCAATATAAGCCCTACCCCAAAAATAAGCCCAGGGGAATGGGCGTGGCCAGAACAAGAGGCATGCGGGGGCTGACGGTGTATGGCAGCAGCCACAGCTCACCGGCCCCCTGGTGCAGCGCAAATACTGGTAAGTCCAAGATAACGCAAAGGTGGGGGGGGAGAAGACAGGCGATCAGGACATGCTGTGTAGCTGCCTGACTCATGGGAGGCTCTTGGGAGGCTTGTGCAGAGGTAGCGGCAGAGGCATGGGGGAGGCAGGCGATCCTGATGCACCATATAGGTACTTGATTGGCACAGCCGCAGGCAAGCGGCTGGTGGGATAGAGTGGCCAGTGCGTTGGAATCACCTTTGCCTTTGCCTGGCTCTGCTGCACACTTTTTGCTCCGTTTCAAAGGGTCCCCTTTACAAGCACAGGAAGCTTTGAGTCTCTGTCATTTCTCCATCCGGGCGAAGTGTTTGGTCGCCTATGGGGTGCTTCGGAATGGAGCAAATCACTCCCAAGCGCCTATAGGCAACCAAACAGTGTTCACCCAGACGGAGAAATGATGGAGACTCAAAGCTTCCTGTGCTTGCAAAGGGGATGGTTTGAAAAGAGCAATAAGCTCCATTTCAAAACATCCCTTTGCAAGCAGACAAAGCTTCATTCCCCTATGGGCGAAAAGTGTTTGGGCAGCTACCATCAGTCCCACCCTCTCCGTCCCACTGTCTGCTTGTCGGCTGCCTCAATTGGGGCCAAGCTCTCAGGATGTCCTGGCCTCCACCCGCCCTGGCAGGAGGGCAAAGAGCCCCCATGAAGCCAACAGCAGCATGGGCAGCCGCTTGGCGGTCAGCAAGCGCCCACTGCAGCCGAGAAGTGTCCCAGGAGCAGCTGGGCCAGCAGAAAGGGCAGGTGGAGGCCTGGGCATGCTGAGAGTTTGGTCCATTACAGCCACAGGCAAGCAGACAGTAGGAGTGTGGGGCCCGCAGTAGCTGCAATCCCACTCCTGCCAGCCCCCTCATTCACCACCTCCTGCACTAAAAAAAAAAAAAGACTTCCCCGAAAATAAGCCTGAGTGATTATTTTCAAGCCTAAAAGAAAATAAGACTAGGTCTTATTTTCGGGAAAACATGAGTAGCACTTGGGGAGATCTATTATCACTGAAAGCAATTAATTTGTTGGAAGCAGGAATGTTCTTGCCCAAATGCAAAAATGTAAGCATTAAACAAAGAAGCTATGGAATTTGGAAGAGTGATGGACAATTAAAGCATTATTTTTTTAGAAAATAATTTTAATCGCTATCTTATGTCTTCCATCTTGTAAGATACATTTTTCCAAAACCACCCCTTACTCAGCAAACCCTAATCCATGCTAGCACTGATGATGTTACCTAATTTGGGTAATGAAACTTCTGTTAGGAAACAGCCAAAGCTCACAGAGCACAGAGGACGCCATATTTCAACCGTGAGCTACAAATATTTTCAATGTCTATGGAGATTCTCAGTCATCCAGTCATGATTGTCCCACGGGTGCTTTTTCAAAAGATGATTTTCTGTGTTTTTTTCTTGAAGATGTTTTGCTTCTTAGATGAGAAGTGAAATGTCTTCAAGGAAAAACACAGCAAGTTCAGCTGCCTTTTGAAAAAGCACTTTTGGTACAAATATTCTCCTTTATTGCCATCTCTCCTTTCCTGAGGTTGCTGTTATTAGATTATGGTTCACATTTACCAATTGGTGAAATGAACTATATGTAACATAGCCTATAGTTTAATTTACACATAAGGGTATCGTATTTTAATGCTTTTCTACAGTTGTATTGAAATTCCTTGGATTATCCATGTTTTGTTGTTGTCCCTCCTGTCTCAAATTATGCCTCACAACACATCTGTGACAACACACGTCACCTCTTCACTTTATTTTCTTGAAATGTTTTGGAAAGCTTTTGATCATTCTTTTAGTCCCTACTTTTTTTAGTAACACCATTTCTTCCTATGTACTTCTCTATTTTAGAATAAGGATTTCTCACCTCTTATTTGAAATCTGCAATAACAAAATAGAAGAAAAACCTTAAGTCAATTTAACTTTATTACTCTAGATTTTTATTTGTAAGGACTTTTGAGGTATGGAAAATGTTGAAATAATGTTATTCTTCACAGCCCTTCGCTCATTCTGCTATTAATTAAACTATAAATTTGTATTCATTTATTATACTCATACCTTACCTTGCAGGACAAGATTCTTCCAAAGTGATTACCTAACAAGCTACCATTACTATTATATGAAGTAGCATCTCAGGAAGAGCCAAAATATGAAAGAAA
This sequence comes from Pantherophis guttatus, assembly GCF_059756535.1. Taxonomy (NCBI): domain Eukaryota; kingdom Metazoa; phylum Chordata; class Lepidosauria; order Squamata; family Colubridae; genus Pantherophis; species Pantherophis guttatus. The sequence continues at coordinate 225,533,939 of NC_142063.1, read as the reverse complement.
ATCATAACACACTATTTTTTTTTTACAATACCTGATGCCAGATTTCTGATTATATCTACTGATTATTTTGGAAGAATGAGGGTATACATAGCAAATATTTAGCATTTTAAATCTTTTTTTAATAGTAAGGTTAACATCCTATTCCTAGTTATGTGGAAGTATCAAAGTGCAGTTAGGATTTCAGTCTTTGAAGCACTGATCTTCTATGCTGCTCATAAGCTTACCTACAGGATTCTCCCACTGAGTATGATGAGACTATTCGGAGAACATCTTCTACATACATATCCAAATAAATATGAATAAAATAGCACAAATTGGGAAGTATGAATATTTAAAATTCACAAGAAACTCCAATTTCATTATCAAAGTGACATCCATCCAACCATCATTTATTATTATGGCTGGTCATGCAGTCAGCCATATGTTTAGACTGGATTTGACATTTTTCTCCACCTATTGAGTTCTTCTCAAGGACAGTGATAGGCAGATGATATTACTGTTACGATACCAATTTGATCTAATGGTCATCAGGCTAGAAACTGAGTGACTGAGTTCCAGCCCCACCTGAGGCATGGGTATCTTGGGTCACATTTTCCCTGAGCCCAACTCACCTCATGTGGGAAAAACAGAAGAAATAAATAATACTAGATATATTCACTACTTTTGAGTTATTTATAAAAATAATAAAGCTGGGATAGAAGTAACTAACACTTACTTATTATGAATAATCTACTGTTAGATTCAGACTAAGCTTGGTGAATATTTAATAATTCAAGTCCTAACCAAGGACCTATCAATTATGAAGGTAGCAACTAAGGATATAGGCAATTCTAAGCAAGTGGTTATTTTTGTAAAATTAGGGTATTCAGTTCTGATTAATTAAAATATTTTCCAAATATGGATGGAATCCTTTGCTCCAAAGGCTCCAATCACAATTGGTCTAACAGAAGATTTCTTTTTCCATAAGCATCCAAACTTGATTTGAAATCCTGATAGATTTTCTTGTTTTCAATAACTGTTTTATCAGACATATCATGAACAAGGAGCCTGTGTGTTTGAATTTTAAATTCCCGTAACGTCTCAGGCTGTTCCTTTTCCAAAACCTTTTCAACTTGATCCTCCCAGTAGTTTTTTAAAAATTTTGCAGCAAAAATTATTATGAATAATAAGCTTGTTATCTTCTTTCCATGACAGACATATAGTAAGAGCCCTTGGGAGAGTTAGACAGCTGAAAATGAACACTAAGTAAAGGGTTTCACAAGGGTTGAAAGTAATTATGGGTGGAGAATGTTGTCTTGTGCCAGATGTTACTCTACTCACTCTTACGGGAAAATTCCAGGCAAAGTCCTCAGTGCCTACACACACGCACACACAATAATTTATCCTAAACCTAGCATATGATTGCATTTCTGTTGAAAATGTACAGACTGATTATATGTATGAATGAATCAACATTTTGGACAGTCACTTTAAAAAAAAAAGGTACCATCAAGCAATTTATGATATAGAGTTTTTAATTTGACTAAATAAAGCCATGTGCAAGGTTTGCAAACTGGCTATTATATTTAAATAGGATTTTAAAATAGCCTAACAATTTATTTTAATCACATATTATTGAGAGATAGTTTCTTTCTTATACCAAAGTGCAAAATCTATGTTCATAGGTAAGGCGATTTAATTAAGGGTTTCTTTTTTTTAATGCACAATGCTCTTAATTTTACTAAATACTTCGAAATAGGATGTTGAACAGAGTAGTGCAATGATATCTAACAGAAAAACCAATATACTATGTTTCACAGAAAAATCACATTTTACTGATCTATTTATTAAAAACCCTGTGGGTTATTAAAAATTACCAGTCATGAACTGTAAAGGCAAGCCATATTTATACATCTTTCTGTTATACTGGTATAGCCTATTGCTCCACATCTATTAAAATCAAGCAAACAACTGTGAGAAGGTTATCATTTGTAGAATCAAAATACCCCTTAAAATATTTACATTTTATAATATAAAGAATAGGAAAACACAAGTCTCATGTACAAGCTTAGATATTCAAGTTTTCAAAGCATGAGAAATAGCTAAAATATTAATTTCAGCTGAAAGCTAGGGTTCTCAAATTGCCATCAGGGATGGTGGTGGTCACATAAAAAGAAAAAGAAAAAAACCTTTGTGTAGATGAAGCGGAAACATGGTCAACCTTGATCTAGGCTTTGTTGTCGCCAATAAAAACCCAAAATGAGCAAAGCTTGAGAACTCCTGAGCATTCTCCTAGATAGTGTTTAATGATTGAAAGTGGAAAAATAGATTTAATTCTAGTCCGAACACTATTGATGTCATTAGTTTTATTCATTTCAGGAGGTGAGCATCAGCGACAGAAAGGCTAAAGCCATAAAATACCCCACTAAAAAGTGTGCCCCAAAGCAGTAAAACCTGGACTCCTTCTGCTCACAGGCCACTTCATTCTATCAGAAATGCTCAATAATTAATACAGGTGGGATTCCCTCTGCCACCACCATTTCCTTATTCTTTGGAATCTTTTGAATACATGAATCTTTTGAATTCATATGCATTGGAATAGGACTGCATTACAATCTCTCTTGTTTTCAAAGCCAGTGTTTTGTTGTCATGCTTAACACTAGAAATCCATCTTCATGTTTGCTGGAGCAGCTCCAAACACAAAGTACAAATCACCAAAGGCTACAAATAGCTCGACTGAAGCCCAATTTGACAAAGAATCTGTATGTGTCTTTTATTGCATATTAAAAGAAGCCCCTTTCGGTCATTTTTCTATACAAGCAGAGTAAAATCTTCAAACTATTCAACTCTACTCCTATGTCAAGAGATTGTAAAAGAAAATGAATGTACGGTACACAGATTGGTACCAGAACAGACTTAGTCCTACAAAACACTAAACATTGAATATAAAAAGAAAGTATTGATGGCACAATTATACCCAAGCACATATTATACAGACAGCTTTAGGACATATTTAAAACATATTATGTTCTATTTGTTTAGAACTAGAAGACAGATTGTGCCTTCTTTCTCTCTCATTTTTTTTCCTTTCACCTTTTGCTTTTACCCCGATCACTCTGGTCCCTGTCTTTGTGATGCCTTTCTCGGTTCTTTTCATTGTCTTGCTCTTTTGGCCGTTCCCTACTCTTTTCTCTTTCTTTCTCTTTCTCACGAAAGCGCTCTTCACTTCTAGGAACATCCTTCTTTTCAGAATTTCTACTTTCTTGTGAGGATTTGCTTTCAGAGTCCTTATCGCTATGTGAAAGCCGCAACCTCTCTTTGTCTCGATGTCCTTCCTCCCTGTTTTTTCTTTCCCTCTCTTTCTCTGAGCTTCTGTCTCGGTGTCGACTTCTTTCAGGATCTAACTCCCAGTCATGCCTGCCTTTTTTGGGGTGGTGAGATTCGCTATAAAACCTTTGCCTGTGTTGATCATTCTTCCTCCTGCTGAAGGCCCTCTCCACGTGAGGACCCTGTCGGCCTGCCCAGGGGTCACTGTGACGCCTTTCATGTCTCCTAGTGTTTTTATTTTGATAAAAGTGTTCAGGCCCTGAGAATCTTGATGGTTTCTGGGTGGGGGGAGGGGCTGGTGTAACTGGTCCAACATAGTGGGGTAGCTGACCTGGCAGGTGAAGTACGGGGGGCCAAGGCATGAGAGGGCTTTGAGCAAAACCAAAGCCCGGAGGTGGAAGGAGCGGTGGGGGCAGATGATGGGGAAACCCAAATACAGGAGTGTTTGGTGGGGAGAAATTAGGGGCAATGGCCCCTTGAAACTGAAAACCAGGGGGAGTTGTTTTAGTGGGCGGGAAGTTGGGCTGAGGAGTCCTAATTGGTGAGAAATTTCCACTTGCGGCAAGTAATTTGGTGCTGAAGTCAGATTGATGACTTGTATTTCCTGCTTCAAATTGAGATGATAATGATGTTGATGAAGAGAGTGGCGGTGGTGGCGGTGGCGGCGGTGGCAATAATCCTCTCTCAGTATTTTCAGTCTCAATGTTTTGCATCAGGGTGTCTTTAAGTTGTGAGGTACATCCACCTTCTCCATTAGAGGCATTTGAAACCAATGTTGTCTTGCATGCTTGGTTATCAGTCTCATCTGAAGCTAATTCATTTCCTGATGTCTGCTTGTTATCAACTTTTGACTGTTCGGATTCTAAAGTATCAAGCTGCTGCATGTCTTCACTTCTAGTACTATCGCCTTCACTTTCTGAACTATTGTTCTGTTGGCCTCGTCCAGCTGCTTGCCTTGGGTCTCTCTTAAGATTAATGAACGGTGGAGATTTAGAACTATGAATAGTCATAGTATCAACAGATGCTGTTCCAACATTATTGCTCCCAACTCCTTTTCCAGCATTGGAAGTAACAGGAAAATCTATGGTTCTTTTATTTTCCTGAGGAACATTATCTGTATCACCCAACTTTAAACTGTTTTCCGGAGTCTCTTGATTTTCCTTATTCTGTGATAGAATAGTTAAGTTTGCTAAAAATACCTCAGTGGAAACATCTGGTGGTTTCTCCTTAAGACTCAGACTTGTAAGAGTTCCTGAAGAGCAAGGGAAATCTACTGATACGTCCACTGCTAAGGTATTATTGATGGTTTCTTTTGCATTGTCCTTTTTATGCCTTTTAACTTCAACACCCACTGGAATGTCTATGTTTTCTTCCTTTACGTTTGTCCGTTTCTCTAATAAAGGAAGATCTTTATTAACTAACTTGTCAACTGTTGGTTGGATATGTTCAGGCATCTGCCCCGTGGTATCCAAAAGACTTTGAAGTATGTCATCTACTGGCAATGGCTTACTTGCTAGTTCAAGAGCAGATGACTGATTTTCCCATCCAACCAAAACCCCAGGAAGGAACCGTAGAGGTTTGGGGGGTTCAAGTTTGATGCTCTCCACAGCAGGTTCATTCGTTGTGACTTCTTCTGTGCTGCATTGTTGGGATTTGATTCTCTGCTTGTGCAGTACTGTGGTGAATGAATTAAAGAAATCATTTTCTTCTTCTTTTTCATTTACCTCAGGATGAAGGACTTCCAATTTGTTCGGTTTACTTTTTTTCTCTGGCTGCAAATTTTCGGGACCTTCTTCAGCATGGGTCATGGTTGAATTAGCCACAGCACTAATCTGCCTTTTCAGCTTCTGGCGAATTATCAATCCCAGCAGCAAGTTGGGTCGATGGACTTCAATTCCTACACACACACACACATATAGTATATTAAAAAAGGAACAATGTAATAAAGGAAAACATGTATCTTGGATTTTTTTTTTCAATTAAAACAAGCCACCCTGAGTCTCTATAATGCCAAATAGTTAAATGATTCATTGATGTTACAAAATGTACTTTAAGAAGCACTGACAAAATTTCACTCTACAAATAATTGCTATGTAAAAGTACATTTTACATTGTAAAATGTTTATCTGTTAAATCAAGACTACTGATTGTATCCATGAGCTAAACAGAGAAAGAAATCCATGTCTGTTCTTTGAAAAAAATCTCCATGCAAAGCTTCATTTCCAATATTCATGAATGCTCTGCAATAAATCATCAAACTATTTGACTTCTAGCATAGTTTAAAATATAACTCAGAAAATAAAAAGGTTTTGTTCTTGGGTTTTTTTTTTTTATCAATAATACTTTAATGCAAAGGACAATTCAGCCTATCTTTGTTACTTACCAGGACCATCAAAAGGAACCAACTGATGTGGAATTTTATCAGAAGCACCTAAAGGGATAATATATAAATCCTTGATTTGCTTCATGTTATTCGCTGCTACACCATAACGTTTTCTGCTGCTGAAGTATGCAAAAAGCAAAGTGTATGAAATTTGATCCTCTTCTGTAACAGGAGTAAAACGAACCACACATATTTCCTATTATGAAAAAAGGGAAACATTTATTAATTATCACCATGTTCTTAAAATAAATACACACAAACACATCTATTTTCATTCCTCGGGGTATCAAAAAGTTTGTACTTCATTGATTTTAGATACCGGGAAATTCACTCATGATGATATTACATAGCGAACAAGTAAAAGTCACCTAGAGCTGCTTGATAGTGAATCATATTGCTGTTACATGCCAGGAAGACCCATGCAGTTTGAAACTATCTCAAAACAAAGGTAATTAAATGCTGGACTATTTAAACAGATCTAATTTGTATGCCTATTGCTTTGCTACTGAGGAAGGCAAACTTTAAAATGTATGCAATATAGTAAATGATTCTCTCAAAAAATTTGTACTGAAACAAAGTTGTGCACTAAACCATATTATGTATTTTGAATATATGAAACATTAACATGAATCAAAACAAAATCATTTTTCATAAATTAAAGGAAGTCTTAGATGCCACCAGTGTAAGTGTACAGAGAAATGACACACAAGCTATATCAAAAAGAATTTTAGTGCTTAACAGTATTTCTGAAATGGGAATATGTACAAGTATCATAGTTACAAATTATTTTCTTCATTTATAATACTCTTCTTGCCCTGGGTCTTTCTGTATCTTAATTTTTCTAGGCTTTCCATATACTGAAAATGAGCATGTTATCTAGCTACTGGATTCATTACTGAACAAGGAACAGTGCGGTTTATTTATTTTCTGCATTGGATTTCATACAAATGGTACTGATGAATTTATTTCAGGTAATAACAGCACCAGCATGAAATCCTATTCTTTTTAAAAATCAAAGAACACTGAGCATCTAATGCTACATTATATTACAAGAATACATTTTTACCTTTGTGCCCGAAGCCTTTATTTTATCAACATATTCCCAAACAGTCTGAGGTGATATCCTGCCACCTACTTGGATGCTATCTGGCAAATCCTATGGAAGAGAAGTAGATGTATATTTTTACCCCAAGACAATAATTTTTCCTCAATAAAAGCAATATAACTTTCATAATCTACATGCAAGAGTACATTTGTCTAATGCTCTCCTTGGTGATTTTACACTGCAACATTTCATTGTCCACAGTAAAAGAAAATTCAGAAAGTTCCCAAGAAAATGGCAGAATTGTTGAGTACCCCATACATTACCTCTGTTAAACTTTCAAAAGAACCAGAGATTGGGTAAGCCTTGATAACAAACTTTGCCACAGATGGCATGTTGATAAAGCCTTTCCAAATGAAATTCAGGTGAGCTAGAAATAATGTTTCACTTTCAACAGTTCCAGCTGTTTCTGATCTGAAACACAGAAATGAAGGGAAACAAAACAACTTAATGTGGTAAGCAACTTACTGCATTAAATATGAGTGGGTGAGAAGGAAAAAGAAGGAAAATATTTCCTATATGTGCGCAGAGGCCTTGCGGGCTTTTCTTAGTTAGCAAGACAATTTTACAAGTGAAATTGACACTGGACGCCAGATCTGAGTCAGCGTAATCTTTCAGGAATACAGGGGAGAGTGTTGAGATGATCCATGAGATTCTGAACAGCTATTCTTCATTAGATTGTGGAAATTGTCTTTTTTTGCGGTCAGCTCATGAGTGGAGTGGCTGAGAGTTGGAATTTAGATCAAACTCCAATTTGCACTTTATGGATTGTGCTTGATTGAGCCTTCTACCTTAATCACTTTTTTCAATTATTTTCTTTATTCTTTGCATATTATAAAGATTAAGACCCTTCAGACTAGCAAGGTTCTACTGTATTCATTAGAAGACCTTGAGGACTGAACATGAGAGCCAGAGGATAAGGAAAACAGAGCAAAAATCCTTAGTCAAACTTTTAACTACTTTACAGCTAAACATTTGGGCAGAATGAATCAGATGCTTCATAAAATTAATAGAGCATTTTCATATAAAATTATAAAACAAGAATGGGCTGCAATTGATGTTTATGAAATTAATTTGAAGGGGGATTTAAACCTATATAAATGGATCTGATGGATGACTTATTCCCTTCAGAAGTTGAATAGACATTAAATCAGAAACTTGATTTGAATATTTTTTCCTCTCTGACTATACAAAATAGTTCTGCTAAGATTTGAAAGGCCTTTTTTAGAAGTGACAAACAAAAGGATAAAGTAGAGAAATCTATTAAAGTTCTGAAGGATTTTTGCTTTGAAACCTAGATGAACAGCAAATGGGGGGGACTTTTTTTGAAAAGGTCAAAAATTATCTTAATTTTTAGGATAATATAAAGGAAGATTTAAAAGTTTGGTGTGTTTGATAAGGGTTAAAAGAATTCTATCTGATTGCCCTTCGTTTTCCTTAACTAATAAGAGAGGAACCAAGGAGTAGTTAAATCAAATGAAGTTTCATTTAAAAGCAAATTATATTAAATAACATGAATGCAGGTTATAGGATTACTTCCCTTATGTGGTGATTTAAAGTATACAGAGTAAGATCTAAGTCACAACGTTTAGCATTTCCAGACCTTTTTCTCCTTTGGAATAGCAAACTTTCCACATCATTTTATAAAGGACTTTTGAAAATTATAATTTTGTAAATTATTTACAAATAAATAATTTGTAAAATAGTATAGTGGGTGGTAGAAGAAATAATGTTAAAAACTCTCATCATTTACAATTTGTGTAATGCAAATATTCTTACTATTTTCACAGTACTCTTATAGTGCATTACATGTCATGGCCTTTCATTGCAAATTGTTTTATTATATGATAATGGTATTATACTGATTCATGTCATCTTGAAATGAAAAGCATGTGTTGCAATACCAAGGCATTTCAGTCTGTTAAAGAGTAGGAGAAAAAAAGAAGACAGAAGGAACAAAATAATGTTCACTTTTGGCAGACTTCTGAAAGTTTCATATATTACAGTTCAGTCTGAAAACCTGAACATTTTTTAAAAATTTCACTTCTGTTTGGAATGTTTTACTCCCTCTCTTCATTTATGGAAAACAACTTTCAAACAAGAAAGCAAAACATTTTTATTCAAAGTGCATATGGTAGCTTCTATTTTCTTAGACACTTGAGTAGCAATCACAAATGATTACCTAGAGCTGGAAGTGGATGCAAGCCCTGGATCTGATAACTCTTTATCTTCCTCTAATAACTCCAAAGCTAAGATGTTTGTTGTTGAAGTAAGTGCATCTGCTATATTGTCAGCTTCATTGTCTGATGGCTTCCGAGCAACTCCAACTGATACTTTCACTTTTTTCCCAGCAAGATCGTCACTGGGTGGTGCCATTCGACCTTGAGAAGAAAATTAAAAAGCTTTATTGAGTATTTATCATATTAATCCAGTTCCAAATGATTATAATATATAGTAACAATTACTGTCACCATAACGCTAAAAAATCTTGCTGGTTGAAATTAAAAGCACAGTAGTATATCTCTAGAATTTCACTCAAGCAGTTAAAAGAAGTTTAGATAATTATCAAAGAGATGTAGATTGTAGATGTAGAGATTAATTTATCATAGAAAAATAAAGGCTTTACCCAAACACAATCATGATGAAGTTTTATATAAATTTAAAAAAAGAACAACCTTGCCATCTTCCTATTTCTCTACAGTGAACTGCTGTGAAGTGCAGTTCTGAAGCCTTTATGCCAGGTTTAAATTGCTTTGTTTTGAACTTCAACTATTCACTGGTTTGTTAATACTTCAAACTATAGTTTGAGATGGGCTCATTTGAACTAAATAGAATTAGGAACTATATTCTTCTTCTGAAACTTCTGAGGGAGAGAGAAGGTTTTAACCGCCTTCTAACAATCAGGCCAGATGCACAGCAGCTTTGAAGCTTCGTGTTAGAAAAATGGCCAGTGGCAAAAAAATATTGCTGAACTACAACTCTTAATAGCCATGACAAATGTAATCAATGAAGAGAAATGCTGGATTTGTACTCAATAACATCAGGTTACCTGCAGGTTCTGCAGCCCACTCTAAACTATCAACCAATCAAACAGGTAGAATACTGTTAATTTAGTCTTTGATATTAATTTTACTGAGTTTAGCATTATTTATGGTATGCAGCAACCTCTGAATGTAGACAAGACAGCAGAATCCCATTTCTGACTTATTCAATTGATATCCCATTGTTTCTTCAGGTCAAAACAGTATGGATAGCACAATACTTTTTGTTGTTGGGGGGGGGGGGGTTGCACAATCCTCCCTGTTGTAGGTTGGTCTGAGCAGAAGGATTTGCAAAATGTCATCCAGTGAGCTTCCTTGGCTGAGGATGGATGTAAATCTAGGGCTCCAGAGTGCCAATCATTACATTCCTCTGACTTGCACACAGTGCCTCTGAAATCCACTTTGCTTCTTCATAATTTAGGGCACATGAAAGAGCTCTAATTTTAAGATGCGGTTTGGAGAGAGTCTGAACGAGCTTGGAAGTAAAGGAAGAAACAGTCACCCTGATTAGACTGTTAGAAGGATCTGCATCAAAGAATGCAGTATTAACTGGAGTGACTGACACAAATTCAAATAATCATTTGTCCATGAAACTCACTTTATGACTTGAGTTATTCATTCTTTCTTGGTCTAATTTACTTCCTAGAGTTGCTGAAAGTACAACTGGATATCATTTTACAATTAATTCCACTGAGAAACTGCCATTGTTCTAATCTTAAACTGAGAAGAAATACTAAGGACCAAGAAGTTCAAATAGCACATATAATTTTTAAACAAGCTCGTGAATACTACCTGTGCAAATTTTACAATTAAGATCAAATAGGTGGTTTTTATGTTGATTTGTTGTATCAGAACTAGAAGAATCATTAGCTTCTTTAACTTTTTCAGTTTCCTCCACCTTTTCTACAATTTTAATTGGAACAGGTTCCTACAAGAAGAAAACAAATTTATTTATATATATATTTATACACACACACACACTCAGGTCCTTTGGCCATAATAAACATTCTATACATCATTTATTAACATTGCTTTATAAAAGAAATAATATTACACATTTACTAAAGGAGTCCCTGTTGGCATTATGCCAAGTAACTTAAAATGACATGAACAACACTAAATGCAATAGTAGATTAAGAGTAGGCAGCTTATTGTTTTCAATGTTATTAATTCTGTTCCTATTCTTCAATTAATTAATTTCAATGAAATAAAATATAGCAACAGTACATAGACATATATACCACTTCATAGTGCTTTACAGCCCTCTAAGTAGTTTACACTCAGCTTATTGTCCTCAACAATCTGGGTCCTCATTTTACTGACCCCAGAAGGATGGAAATCTGGGCCAACCTTGAGCTGATCAGGACTGAATTTTTGGTAGTGAGCAGTGAGTTAGCCTGCAGTACTGCGTTCTAACCATGACTTTTTTCATGTTTCAAATAAAATACATGTACGCAGAAAAACAGGTCACCCAGTATTATGACCAGTTAAACAAATGAATGTGCTTCAGATCCAAGGAATATTGCTTAACGCATTGTAAGCTGCCCTGAGTCTCCGGAAAAGGGCGGCATATAAATCAAATTAAAATAAAAATAAAAATCCAGAGCTGTCTTTATCCTGATCTTGAATACCTATAGATTCATTGCTGCTGAGTAATATTTTCACAGGGATATTAGGAAGGCCTGTGAGGAAACATCATTCATATCCTAACTTCTGCTGATTACCATAGAAGCTCTAGATCCGTGATGGCGAACCTATGGCACGCGTGCCACAAGTGGCACGTGGAGCCATATCTGTGGGCACTTGAGCGTTGCCCTAGCTCAGCTCCAGCGTGCATGCGCACGCCAGGCATCTGATTTTCGGGCCTTTTGGGCCCACCGGAAGTCGGGAAATGGGCCGTTTCCAGCCTCCAGGGGGATGGGGAAGGCCATTTTCACCCTCCTCAGGCTCCTAGAAAGCCTGGGGAGGGCGGAAAATGGGCCTACCTGGCCCACTGTGCCATTGCGTGCCAAGAGCGGGGGGGGGGGGTTGCACGCACATGCATGGGGGGGGGCAGGACGCATTGAATTATGGGTGTGGGCACGGACGAGAGAGAAGGCCCCCCACACTCCCCACGCTTTTGGCACGCAACAGCAAAAAGGTTAGCCATCACTGCTCTAGATGTTATTATTGAATCCTTCATGCAGAAACTGCTATAATATATTTTCAATGTTCTGGACGTTACAAGGAAACTTGTTTAGCACAAACATGTTTTCATTTACATACTGCTAGCTTTCTCTTGTAAAACAAGGACACATGTAGCCCATGAAAGGTAATCACAGATCTCTAAACTAGGCTGAATAAATCAAAGATTAGACAACCTACATGTTATATTCTAGTGCTTAAGACCTGCTAGTGAAAAATGTTTTATTGTTACAATACATTCAAATTATACCTGAATTTCCATAATAGTTGCTTCTTGCTCTTTAACTGGAGCTTCACTTTCAATTTCTATTTCTCCTTTATGAGTAATTTTTGTGATTGGCCGTCTTTCAACTTCCCTCTGCTCTTTTTCAATCATTTCAATTGTCTATCAATAAACAAAGAACACGTTATATATACAAGGCAAGAGCCTCCAGAGACAAAGTTCTAGGACATGAAACCATAATTAAGAGATGGAAACTGGATTCCTTCCTTTATACTAGAATACCTTTAAAAACAAATGCCAGTAAACTAGTTTGTAAACACGTAGAAAACTTGACAACAATTTTATGTACTAGAACAGCGGTTCCCCAATCTTTGTTGTCTGGCTGGGGGAAGGGAAGGGAACCAGGCCATGTGAGTGGCCGGCTGGTACACATGTGTGCAGCTTGACTTGTGCATGTCATCTTGAAAAAGATTTCTAAGATATTTTGACCAGAGAGCAATTGTGGCAAGAGAACAAAAAAATGATGTAAAATGAATTGGGGCAAGAGAGAACCAAATTTATTCCACACCCAAATCTTATATTAGGAGAACAGTTGCAAACCTATATAAAATAAAATACTCAATTGAAACCAGAAGAAAATATTAAATAATTTCCTGCATGCTAAATGCATGCTGTGAAGGGGCTGAATTTATCCTATTTAGCTAGCTTAATGTGAGCTGAGGGAAGCATTGAGCATTTGATTATTTAGGAATGAGAGGATGGGCAGGGACAACAACTTTTTGAAATCAAATAACTTATAATCAGGAATTAGGGGACCGATTCAATACTGGTAGATAAGCCATACATGTCTATTTTCTCTTTTCCTCCATGCTGCTAGTTCTTTGGAAGCTAGTTCTTCAGGGCTCATTCTTATGAGATGGTCTGGAGTAACTTCACCTTTCAATACTCTTTTAAAAAGTATCTGGAAGAGAATCCAATAATTAGTTATATATAATCAACCAAAACCTGAATTTTTCTAGTATCAATTCAACGAGAAAAGTATTAACAACTGCAAGCCAACTATACTTATATGAAATTCTATTAATTTCCCTTGCATGACCATTTCTCTAGTGCAATTGTATACCAATGTAAATATTACATATTTAGCTTCAATGATTTTTATATTATGTAATATACTAATAGAAAGAACAATTGGTTTTCTGTTTAAATCCTCTAAAACATTCTGCAACTGAGCTGAAAAGTTTAGGCCAGTCTTTGAACCTAAGTAAAAGAAACCTATAAATTTAAGAGCCTATAAATGTATTAATGAGTATTAATGTTATTGCTGAAAGCAGAGGGGATACAAACACAAACTTCATCCAATATCCATTTCTACTCTGCTAATCTGTATCTGTATCTGCAAATCTTAGGATACATGCAGAAGAACAGGATGCATCTCTCATTTTCTGAAAGTAATGACTATGTTATCTAAAACACAATAATTAGATTCAATGTAGTTTTTTAATGGGGGATTTCAAATCTGCCTTAAAAAGAAATTCTCAAAAAATTAGTTGGAAAATGTTTATGTTTTTCCTGCCTATCTAGCTTGAACAGAGACATGACTCCTATGCCATCCATATACTAGATCTATAACGTAAACTGAGTGTTAGGTATATGCAGTTTGATACAGTCCTTGTACATATATACTGAAGAACAAACCCTTGTGGCAAACCGCACAGGCCAGCAGCGAGACACAAAAGTTAAATCCAAATCAGAAAGATCTAGCAGTTAAGGCACCATATTACAAACCAGAAGACTGTGAGTTCTACTCCCACTTTAGGCATGAAAGCCAGCTGGGTGACTTTGGGCCAGTCACTCTCTCTCAGTCTAACACAGTGTTGTTGTTGTGGAGAAAATAGGAGGAGGAAGTAGTATTGGATAAGTTTGCTGTCTTGAGTTGTTTATAAAAATAATAAAAGCGGGATATAAATAAAATATATAAAAGTATTAATTATTAGTAGACAGAATGATTTAGGAAAGAAATTGTTACGTTAAATCCTCAATTTGCTTTCCTAGGATGTAGTAACTTATTGAAAGGTTTTGCTTCAGTAAAGATAGTCCTTGACTTACGACTATTTGTTCAATGACTGTTCAAAGTTATAATAAAACTAAAAAGCAATTTACGACCAGTCCTCACACGTACTACTATTGTATGTACTATTGCAGTCACGTGATCAAAATTCAACCACTTGGAACTGGCATACAGTTACAATGGTTGCAGCATCCCAGAGTCATGTGATTGTCATTTGCAACCTCCCCAAGAGGCTACCAAGAAGCAAAGTCAAAGGGGGGAAGCCAGGTTCACTTAATGACTGTACTGATTCACTTAACAACTGCAGCAAAACAAAGGTCATAAAACTGTGCATGACTCACTTAACGTCTGCATGAGTTAACAATGGAAGTTCTATCCCAATTGTGGGTACAAGTCATGGAATACCTGTACGGTAATTATGCTGATAGTAGGGACAGTGCACAATTTTCATTCATTCTTTGCTCGTTTAGCATCCTATCCATTGAAATTTTATTCTGGGGAACTATCCAAAGGTAAAAAAAGGTGACACACTAGTAAAAATGTCTTCAACTTATTTTCATCAGCAGGAAGTTTGTGGGCACAGCTCTATTCACATATACTATTATAGTTCTCTATTAAATCTATTTTTTTAGGTAAAGAAATGTGAACCTCTATTTTTGGGAGGCAAAATGCCTCTGAAAAAAATTAACAAGTAAGATATTTTAGCATGAAAAAAGAAAATGACAGTGTTTTCATTAAATATAGATAGAAAAAAGTGGATGCATCAATCTGGATATGGAATAAAAGTAAGTCAGAAAATTTAACTCTCGCTCTGAGACTTCTAAAATGTGAATAATCAGGATGGAAGAAGAAATTATGAGCATTTAAAATTATTCTAGGCCTCCACAATGAAACAAGAATTATTTTTTGAATCGTTCCCAAGTACGTAAGAAATGTTATGACATACTTTATTTTTTGGATCTTTCAGATTAAATATCAAGCTTCTGTACTTATTTTTGTACTTGGAATCGGTATCCCGGAAAAAGGAAAACAGCTCTTTTTCAATTTTATTTGCAACTTTTGCTGCTCTTTCTTCAGGAATCTTTAGTGTTGAGTCTGCAAGCCTGAAAAAAAATATACAGATTTTATTTTATTTTTTTCAGGAAACAACTGGAGTAACAGGAATGGCTTCACTGCAGAACTCATACCTTTTTTCTAGAATTTCTTTCAGTGACTGTTTAACACTTTGTCTTATCTGATCAGCAGAAGGTTTGGGTGCAGAAGCAGGAGATGAGTGTACATTACTTGCTGTTCCCTTCTCAGTTCTCTTTTTCTTCATTTCCTGCTTCTCCTGAATACCTTTTGAAATATAACCAAATTAACTGTTTTAGAGAACTATGGAGAGATAAAACTACATTTCTCCAACTGACCATATTCTTGATAATGAGAACAAGAAGTTTTACTGTTGAAAAGATTAAGTGAATTGACTGAATTTATTTTAACACTATTTGTAGACTGCCCCAAACTGACAGACACTGTGAAAAAGCACAAAATCATAAGTAACTCCCTGTAACAATAAAAACAACCAATAGGAATCACAAAAAAAGTCCTATGGTGGGCATCTATATCTAGTGTGGTTATGTACATTGGAATAATATTGGTTTTATCTCCCTGCAGAGTCAAAAAAGAGATAGTGGCCAACGTGTCCCCGAGGAAAGTGTGATTAAAAGTGTGGGAGTAACCACAAAGAAGGCCTGCTTTATGATGGGATGGGGTTCTTAGCAGGCCCTCTCTAAAAGTTCACAGCACCAAAGGAAGTTTCCATTCTGGCAAAGTATTGACCAATGTATCCAAGTATTTAAAGGTAACCACCGACATTTTGAACTGGGCCCAGAACACCAAATTTTAAATTGGTTTTATTCTGCATTGGCAAAGTTTCCCACTAGTAACCTGGCCACCATGTTTTATGTCAACTACACCTCCTGGGTCACCTCCAAAATTATAGTAATCTAAATGAATGGGGATCAGGGCCAAAGGCATCCTGATCTAAGTAGACTTTTAACTACCAAACCAACCAGATTTGGATCAAGGTCCCAGACTATAATTTTCCCTGCTGCTTAAGCAAGTCTAGGGTGATGTCCTAGTCATTACAGGGAGTAATTTAATATTACTCAAATGCCCAGTTCCAAAAACTCCAGCTTCAGATTTGTTCAAAAAGAAGAAACTTATTTTTAAGATTTAATCTAAGCTTTTTTACCCATTAGTAAATTCCACAGAGCCTTTCTACTGTATTGTTCAAATGTAATATGAATAAAACTAATTAATAAAAAAAAAAATAATATGAATTCCTGTCTAATCTCAGAAACATTACCATTATTATAACCAATTAGGCAAAATTTAATATTTAAACCCATATGTTATCAGAAGCTCATACTTCAGATGTAGTCAAATCTGTGTGGCAAAATTATAATTATGTAAATTAAACCAGATTAAACTATATTCAGTGTGAGACTTGTTTTTAAACAGAAGTGTTATTTTTACAGTGTTACATATTCCCACAGCAGAGTGCCATTCTTCAAAAGAATTTCCAATAAAAGATACCTTTCCAATAAAAGGTATCTTAGAAAACTGTTAGCTTGTACAGAGTCTATGCTTTATAGGAACGTAAGATTTATCCATGCTTTAAAAAAAAAAAAAAAAGCCGGCAGAAAAAAATTTTTAAAAATTATTTTATTCAATGAATAATTTTTCAGATTTATTAAGATTTATGATATTGGTACCAAATGCAAAAAAAATATTCAATCTGATTGTTTTATTTCCAGCAGTTTTTGAATATGACTTACATATTTTGGAAATCATTATCACCAATTTTGGTTTTAATTACCTTGCTTTGGTGTGCTTTCACTTGAACAAGAAGTATTATCTTTATTCAATTTTTCATATTTTTCATCAGAAGATCGTCGGGGAATTGAACCCATTTGCCCTGTTTTCTTAAGAGGAATCTGCTGCCCCTTTTTACTTTCAGAATCTTTGCATTCCAATACTGCTTTTCCTTCGCTAGATTCCTGAAACAGTTACAACACTAATTATAAGCCTTTTTTCTGTTCAATTTTTCTTTAGTCTCAGGATCAAAGCATCTATAGAAAAATATGCATTTATATAATCCACGCCACAACTTCAACATAAATTGTTCCCAAGAGAGCTAGCTATGTAAAAAGAAGTAGTAGTAAAAAATCAAATACCTTTGAAAAATAAAAAAATATAAAATGAACAGAATTGCACAGAACATTCTGTTCAAACAGACTGGAGAACTTTGATTTGGACTAGCAAAATAACTCTATTGCAAAGACCTTTTTTTTTTTTTTTGCTATTCTGATTGCACTGACTGTAACTATTATGAGGAAGGAGGGAAAAGCCCAATCATATATCTTGGCTTAGAATGCTACCCAAACAAGAACATGTCATTAGATAAATAGTATGGTGGTTGTACATCTCTCAAGTAGTAAGGATTATTATTTACGGAGGAAAATATCATGTAAAATAATGGACTTCTCTCATACAACTGAATATTGATCGTTTTCAATTTTCTTCCTCTCAGGATCTGATCAGAACACCTTTTACCAGACTAGAGGAAAAGAAGAGGTATATGGAAATAAGAAGAAAAAAAATAGGTCCCCTTCTTCAACCCAGTGATAAAGGGTCTTGTTCTCTGGTGAAAAATTAGATTTCATCCAGACATTGTCACTATGTAATTAATAAAAGCATACATCTATAAAGGACCATAAATCTTCTAAGGAACCAACTGTTCATATTTAATGCACATTAAAATGCTCCTTTGCATTTTACAATCTTGGTCAACATTCCCTTGCAGAATTGCATTTCTAAAAACAATAGTTCAAGCAATACTAGCACTGATTTGTTGCTCAGAGGCATTTTTATCTAAATCTGAGCATTCTGAAATATAACATAAATATGAATAATTAGGGTTATGGGAACTTCTGAAGAAAGCACAAGTTGCAACAGAGTAATTGTTTTAAATTAGCAATTAATCTGGGATCTTATCCATATTTAATAGCACTTAGATTTATACCGCTTCATAGTGTTTTCCAGCCCTTTCTAAATTCTTTACAAATGTCAACATGTTGCTCCCAAAAATCTGGATCCTCATTTTACTGACCTTGGAAGGATGGAAGGCTGAATCAACCTTGAGCTGTTCAAGATCAAATGCCTGGCAGTGGGCAAAGTTAGCCTGCAATACTGCATTCTAACCACTGCCTCACCATGGATCTTTATTCATTTGTTTTAATTAAATAATTTAATTATTAAATTATTATCATTATTTAATATATATAATAAATAAAATAATATATAATAAATATAATATTAATACTTAACAAGTGACATTTTTCAGGGCTTGAGATTGAGTCAGGAAGCCAAATATCTATTCAGAGTTACATAATTGTTTATTAATCATACATTAACTGGAAATGACAGCAATATAAGTATACCTTTTATTGTGAAAATCCTCAAAAAGATGATATATGTTTTATATCAAACTAATTTAATAAAAAATTTAGTCACTCTTCTTTCTTCTTCCATAATTTAGAAAATAACAAATTGGCAAAAGCTATAAATGACTACATATTAGGCAAATTAATCTCATTTCGAAGAATACAGTTATTTAAAAACATTTAAAGGATTTCTCACCTTTTAAAACCAAAAATAGCACATTTGAAAGAAAACACTTTAAAAGGGTTAACACAAAATTTGCTGTAATACGTCCATACCATAAAAAGAAATCTCATTACTTACCCGCTTAAAAATTTTGACCTTATATTTCAGAGAGTCTTCTCCTTGCTTTGGGGTCTTGTTTTGAGGGCCCATTAAAGTTTGCTTGGAAATTCCAGGCTTCTCACTCTCCACTGATCTATTGTCTCTGGCTGTTTCAAGTTTCACATTGGCATCCAGCATATTCTGATCAACTGAATCTGGTTTCTTGTCTTCCTCAGCACAGCATTTGATGCAAACATATTCTTTGTCTTCTTCTCCCATTTGCTGTGCTTGAAACAAACTCAATCCAACACAATCGCCATGAAACCAATCGTCACATCTACCACAGCCTACCATGAACCTAGAACCAAAAAAATAATTTAAAAAATCATCACATTGCTTTATCATAATCTTTATATTATACTAAACATAAAAAGTTTTTAACTGTCCTAAAAGGCCTTCCATATAGAATAGGTCCTCCTTTGGCATATTTTGCGCAGAAGGGTGCATCCATTTCTCCAGCCTTACAACATGGTGTAAAATGCCAAGGTTATATAGCAAGAGGATTTTGCTTTGCTAGTCAGTACAGTCTACTATCATTCTTAATAAAATATACATCTGCAAAAGAGAATTTTAACTTTTGAATTTTGTTCCAGCAGCCTAATAAAGATGACTACTTACAACTTCAGAAATAATTCAACTAATGCATACATACAGTTAGATCCCATATATCAGCAAAACACTTGCAAATTAGGATCTGGTTTGGACAAATAGGCAATGCCTAAATGTTTTAATAAACAGATTAATCATTCTTCCTTATTCGATTACATAGTAAGCAGAATTATAGCTGCCACTATACTTATCAAATAATATAATAAAATCCAGGACACTTGCAAACTTCATTGAAGAACTCATTGAAGGCAAGAGTTGTCCTTAAATTGATAATTTTCTAAATGATGTAAACCGCTAGTATTCTTTCTTCCCCAATGAAATTTGCCAGGAATAAAACCCTCTAGTAAGATAAATTATTCATACTTTAGCATACTTAAATGCATTAGAAGGCAAGTCAATCCCCTTCCCCCCAAATGGAGCCACTGGGAGGGAAAGAAAGGAAATACTACCTCTTTTTATTTTCAGGTTTGCCTTTCTAAAGTTTTAGAAAATAAGTTACTTGAAATATTTGAACTGATTTCAGAAAAATATTGACTATTTTCAAAATAGGCAACTGGGTCAAACTTCAGTTGCCTCAAGAGAACAATTCTGCCTACATCTTCAAGGCCAAAATCTCCATTATCCCAAATTATCTTGAAGGTATTTCAGCTTGAATAACTTTTTTAACAAGCTGATGAATTTAAATGATCTGTGAATATATGCAGTCCATATATTTTATAAGGTGATAAAAAGCAATTATTTTACCTAATTAAAAATGTAAATTTTCTTCTGACTGAAAAGTGTATGTTGCTCTGCATGTATATCTTGTCTACATGTGTGTGCACGTTTCCACATCCCAACTGCTTATCCAAATGTAGAAACTTTTTAGATAAATATCTTGAATTTATTTTAATTCTATAACTAGAAAGTAAGATAGCAACAACCTTCTAATTTTTCCATGAATGTACATCATGGAGAATGGTCACATTTCATTAAAGACAGAGCATGCTAGGGAATATAATTTATATTTCCGAAATGATTGCAAATAAAGCAAATGACAGTATTAAGTATACATGAGACTTTCATGAAGTTTATTAATATGATTCACTCTGAAACATGACACAGTGAAATAGGCCACAGATATATTTTATGAATGGGTGTAAAAATATTCTTTATGGTTTAGTGTGTTCATAAAAATTAGAAAGAAGGAATTTTTAAGAAAGTTGTAAACGTATGAAATAACAGCAAGCCCAGAACTATCTTGTAGGGGCCACGGATGGCACAGAAATTTATTAAATAAATAAATAAAGTTAAAAAGACATTCCTTTCAAGGAAACTTGAACTTGGCTGTCACCAGAAAATTGTCATTAGAAATAAGTTCACATTCTTGACAAAACTGACCAGTTCTGTTTTTGAATAAAAAAGGAAAAATGTAGATGACTAAGAATGTAGAAAGACAGGGATTAGTACTTATTCCATACATTTAATAATATTCTAGTGGCTGAGAAACTGGAAGACCAATACAAAAAAAACCAAACACAACAATGGTGACTTTAAAGATAATACTGAGTCATTAAAAAAAGTACTGCACAAACTACTTTTGAAAAATAAAGGGTTAGAGTGTAAAGAAAGGACAATTCATATATTATGAAAATATACGTAGCCCTTAAATATATCTTTGGATAAATTGTATGTTTATCAGATTAAACAGGAAAAAATTGTTTGAAAAAAGACGTTTTCTTCTTATTTAGTGAACTTTTTTTTAAACAAAGTAAACTATGTATTATGACTCTTAAAGAAAATCATGAATTTTCAGATGTTAAAAAGTTCATTTCATTAATCTCTAAATCACACCTGGTTTTAATGGAAATGAACTTGTTTTTACGTTGTCCAGTTTACAGTAATCTAAATTTTCACATTGATAGTTCAATAAATTATGTGGACATATTACAATGTTTTAGTTATTCTATTTAATAAAATCATTTCAGAACAGATGAATGTACTACAAACTTTATATAAAAGGAGTTTTCTTTCTTTTGTTCCCTATTAACAGAAACTAATTCTGCTAACTAATAAAACTTTTTTTGCTTGTTAACCTTTCTCTGAAATAACACTAATTCTTGATCTGAAAAATAAAATGTAGAAAATTATTAAGCAACAACATTAATGTGTCCTTTGGATAGATATATTAACTTTATCATTAGCTTAAGTCTCGGAAATGACAGATTTCACTTAAGCATAATGAAATCTGGATATAACTGATAAGGACTGAGTAATGACTCAGTAAGCGTAACAGTTGATGCTTAATTTACTGCAAAACAATTCAAACTGGTAATGAAAAATTGGACCCTGTATTAACTTGCACTATAATTAGATTTAATTGGCTATATTCAATAGAATATAATGACTATATAGTCCACTACTTAAACAATGTATGCTAATTTAGTTCTTATTAGTATTTTACCAAAATATTATAGGGTTCCAAATACAGGCAGGATTCCTTCTTATTCTATCCTAACTAATTCACTAATCCTCCAACTGTATCACAGAAATTGGCAGGAAGAAAGAGTACATTTCTGAACAATAAAATGTGGATGGATACAATGGAAATTTTAATAATTTGATTTTTTGCAAATTATATTTCTAAAGAACCTTACAATTTTTATTAAAATCTTTTTTGAGTAATAGGGAAGAAAAATTCTTAATAAGCTATTAAGTAGCCATTTCCCCAATAAATTTAGATTTCATTTTTTAAAGAAACTACTAAACTTTTGGCCACTAGGTTATTACTTTTTAGTACTGACATTGAAATAGAAGCAGAACTAATAATAGAAAGAAGCAGCTAATAGTGTGGGATAATTGTGGTGGATAGGAAAACTTTCTAAAAAACTGTCATTCAGGAAGAGCTGGTAACAAAGCATTTTTCTCTGACAGGTTTTGTAGTAGCATTCAACATGTTGGCCCACTAACACTAAAACTCTGGATGTAGATTGCTTCTTAGTTTGATGTCCAATTGCATTAACCATGTTGTAAGGTTGGAGTGGATACACAGCTGGAACAGAAAGAAAATAAATATTTTAAGATAGTAATTGATGATATTTAGCAGATTCAACTATCATGAAATACAACCTATACAATCCTTAAAAGCTCTAATTACATATATTTGTATTCTTAAATTCTACCTTATAGTTCTGTATGCAACAAGTGACTGTAAGCAGGAACATCTGCTGCAAGCATACTTAAATGTGTTAAGATATGGACAACTCATTTCCACAGGATCTCACTGTTACAAGTGGATTCCACTACTCAGAGGAATCTACTAAAACATTCCAATGTGATATAGACTATCTTTTTCAAAAAAAAAAAAATCAAAATACAACTTTAATATGGGTAAAGCAAAGCTTTTTGCTGGGTAAGTCAGAATCTCCTTCTGGAAGGTAGCATTAAAACAAACAAAATTAGAAAACAAAGAAGAATACACCAGTCCAAATTCACTTTATTGTAAATACAGTTTAAGGTTGTTTTATAAAAGGAATCAAGCCAGTTGTTTAGGAAAGTCGTAGCACAAGATATACTATGTGTCTGTCAATCAGTTCATTCCATTTTACTTTTTTGTACAGGCATGTACAAAACATGTTGTACTTCACATGTAGTAAGAAATATATATACCCAATATGACAAGCATCAAGTGTCTTTAAATAAGCTATTCCAATAATGACAACTTTTTAAACATGTTTTGCATGTAATAGGTTGCAAGAATAATCTTGAGGAAGGGCCTCAGAAAAGACAAGGGTCAGATAAGAGAAATCTGAATCCAAAGCAGAAATACAATTTTAAAGAATGTCTCAGACATATCTTACTACTATTAAAAGGTTTAATTAAAGAGTAGCAAGATCTTGCTCCTGATTCCATAGCTGATTGACCTAATCCATCTCTGACTCATACATACTGCATAAAGGATTAAAAGGGGAATTCAGCTTCATTAACACTCATATTTACTAGATAATGGCTTATAGATTAAAGTGTCTGATCTCCAAGTTTAAAAACAAAACAAAGTAACAAGCAAAAGACACTATACTTTAAAAAAATCTTAGTATGAAGTTTTCAACGTTTTATAAAATGCAAAAAATCCATGGCTCTCATCTGAAAGTTTTTTTTTTCAAAACACCATTAGCTTCTTTGTTAAATAGTCATTAGTTTAATGAAGAAAATTAACACACATTGCGATATAATAAAGTCCAATGTTTCTTACCAAGGAGCATTTTCCAACACTTAAGTAAATAGGAAAAACTTTTTAATGTAGTTTAATTTTCCTACAAAGTAATTTGCACTTATTAGATCTCAGCTTAATGAGGTCTTTAAATTATATTAGTATTTTATTTATTTCTGAGAATTTTAAATAGCTTACTGCAATACATTAAAATGATTTAAAGAATGATGCAGATATAGCAATTATTGTCACTTACAGTTACAGAAGTTAATAGAAATCAAATAAATTAATAATAAAAAATAAATTGTCATAATGGAAGCAAATGTAAATAGAGGTAGTCCTCAATTTATGACAATTCAGCCCAAAATTTCTGTTGCTATGCAAGACAGTTAGATATGTTTTGTCCCATTTTACAACCTTTCTTGCCACAATTGATAAGTGAACCACTGCAGTTGTTAAATTGGTAACGTGGTTAAGGAAATCTGGTTTCCCCATTGACTTTGCTTGTCAGAAGATCAAAAAAGTGATCACATGAACCTGGGACACTGCAACCATCATAGGTATGAGAGAGTTGCCAAGCATATAAATTTTGATCACATGACCAGGGGGGTATTGCAGCGGTTGTGTGAAAAACTGTCATAAGTCACTTTTTTGTGTCATTGTAATTTCAAAAGATCCCTAAATGAATGGTTGTAAATCGAGGACTACCTGTAAATAAATCAGTAAAGGTAGAATATTAGACATTTGATTATTTCAGAAATACTAAGCCATAATGAATTAGTTAACTATGCTAAATAAAAAGCAATAAACCCAAATCATGTCTTGACATCGTATGTGAAACACACTATAATGATGGAAACAAAATGAAAACGCAATGCCATATGTATATATAGTTAGTTAGATGTGATGCAAATCTAGAATTGTTTGCAAACTAAGTCGTTTTCACTTTAATTTCAGTTAAACCAGTGTGAAAGTTTAGTGCTTATAGCATAAGTAATTTAATATCCAAATAAATCCAAAATAAACTAAAATAAACTAAAAATATAAAACTTGTATAATGCATAATAAAACCATATAAATGCTTGAATAAAAGCATAGCTCAGAATTTACAATTATCATTATAAAAAATAGAAATTGTAGAAGATATGTACCGTTCAGATTTTTTTTCCATAACTGAACTATACAAAACATATATATGTAAACTATATAGAATGAGTCCAATCCAGAAAAAGACTTAATTTAAAATAGGTGTGAATTAGATTTAAATTTAAATTCATGCAGTGAGGCAAATAGAATTGAAATGGTTGTTACATAGCCACAAAAGTGTTAGTTTCCAAAATTACTGTGAAAGCTTTTTTCCATAGCAACTATAAGGCATAATGAATGGAAGGATCAACTTCCACTATCCTATTGAATAGATCAGAATCTAGATCCATTTATAACTACTTTAAAATGTGTGCGTTTAGGGTGAGAACTGTGAGTAGAACTCAGTATGAGGCCTGCAGAGTAATGTTGTTCTTCTTTTAACTATAGCCTTTTCAAAATTTCTGAGAAATGTAGGGAACCTAGGTGTATGGGAGAAAGAAACCAAGAAAATGGATTCCACCAAGAGAAGTGTACTATTTGGAGTCTATCAATGCAAATAGCAGAATCTTTTTTTATTACGTAAGTAATAATTGTAACTTTATATTACTGTTAATTTACCATTTCTACAAGATTACAAAATATTGATCTCTCCACCTCTACTGCAGAAGTCATTATTGCAAATGTCTTTTAATATTAATTGAACTCATTCTAATTAGCCTTTATTGTTTTAATAAGTGTTGGTGGCTTCTGAAATAAAACAAAATCTGGATGGGGATGGTGGAAACCTAGCTTAATAAAAAGATCATAGAAACAACTGATTGCAAACCAATTATCTGTCAACAGTATAATATGGCTGAACAGAAAGCTAACACCATCTTAGCCTACATCAACACAATTTCCAAATTATGAAAAGAAATAATTACACTCCAACTTGCTTTGTTTAGTCTTCATCTTCAATATTCTAATTTTGGGCATTTATACTCTACAGAGGATTCAAAGAAAGGCAACAAAGATTACCTGGTGACTAGAAATTAAACCTATGGGGAAAAAAATATTGAAGGAGCTGGGCATGTTTGAAATTGAGAAAAAAATGATATAGCAACATTCAACAAAAGCTTGAGAGGTTGTCTACAGAAGGCCAAAACTTGTTCTTTCTCAGTCCAGTAATCATGGCTTTAAGTTAACAGTAAGTCAGGTTCCAACTGAATGTCAGAAAAAAAAAAATAACAGTAACAGCAATTTGATAGTGGAATCAATTATAAAGACAAGGGCTGGTCTTTCCTTTACAGGATATCTTCAAGCAGAAGCTAGCCTGTCACATGTTAATTTGATTTGATACAATGAAGAGGAGTTGGACTTAATGGCCTAGACAGTCCCTTCCAGCTGTATGATGCATTCAATAGGTGTTAGGTGCCAGTAGTGGTATGAACTGCATTAATTTACAATAGTTCAAAAACTTCTGCTCGCTTCAACAGTTCTATTAGTGGAAAGTACCGTTTCCCTGAAAATAAGACATCCCCTGATAATAAGCCCAATCGGGCTTTTGAGCGTAAGCGCTAAAGTAAGCCCCTCCTGAAAATAAGCCCTCCCTGAAAACATTTAAATGCATGCGCAGCTGGTCCCCGCTATTTCCTCTGGTTTCCTCCACGTGCCCCAAAATAATAAGACCTCCCAGAAAATAAGGCCAAGTTCTTATTTCAGGATTCAAAAAAATATAAGACAGGGTCTTATTTTTGGGGAAACATGGTACTAGATACGTGTCTATAATTTTCAAATAAAACCATATTTAAACTATATTGATTGATAATACAATATGTGAAATTTGTATCAAATATTTTTATTCCTCTTGGCAATAGGGCAAGGAAAATAATATTTCAGATGCTATACATTCCTAGTTCCTAGGTGTTTCAAACTATAACCCCTACTGTTTCTAATTAACCATATAGCATGAAGTGTAATAGAATCATTGTCCACAATATCTAGAACAGCCCAAATTAAAAAAGCTGTTATGCAGAACAGCTGGTACATTTTATTGCACACATACATGATAATGAAATCAGGTTAAAGCATCAAAAGTTTTCAAAGATTCTCAAAAAATCTATCACAGCAAAACTGAGTATTCTTTAAAAAATATTCAGGATGGCTACAAGGTTCAATTTTTGCTATTAAAGCTAACAATGGATATTTTAATATTTATCAATAGTGTTTGCTATTTTTAATATAACTAGCAGGAAAAACTAGCAGGAAAATATTTATTATTTGGTAGGCTGAAATATGGAATATATATACTGGAAAGTATGCAAAATCTAGTAAACTAGATTTTACTTGAAGAAAAATGTACATAGGCAAGGTTTACATATAATGCTAAATTAAAGCAATATTTATTTGGTTTTGGCTTAGAATGAAGACTGAATTCCTCCTTAAAAAAAAAAAATCTAAGGTTTATTTTTTTTATTACCAATCCAGAATTTGAAACCAAGGATGGGCTATTGATGGTTTGCAAATCCTGGTTTATTTCACTTGTGGCTTATAGTTAGATCTGAATCCTTGCTTATTCCTGGCTTATATTTGTGATCTCTAGGTACTAGCAGAATAGAAAAAAACCAGAAGTTGTGAAAAAAGCCATTATTAAATTGTTTGCCCCAAAAGTGTTCTGATTTTCAAATTATTTAAACAAGCTTTTTCTTTTTGCAAACAACCAGAATATTTTCTTTTATCTATTTCTTCTTTTGCTTCTTCTTCATTATCTTCTCCTTCTTCTTTCATCTTCCTTCACTCCCTTAGTGTAGCTGAAGGATATTCTGACTTACTTCAACAATTCTAGATTTTAGGTTACAAATTGATTAATCTGATTCTATGTTTTATGTTTTAATTTGAAAAAGATAGTCAAAAACCTAAAATTAGACTGGAGTGGATCATGTGTGACTGCAAAAGATCTCTCTGAAACTCTCTTAATCATCTACAGCCCAAGAGCAACCCTTTTGTAGTCTACCACTATAACATGTTTGTCCCACTTCACCATTTAGCCTTCAATTCTCCCCCCCACCCCCCCCCCAAAAAAGCCAAAAATATTGGTCCTGTCCTATGATGACATAACTGGCTATGTGATCAATAATGTGAAGCATTCCGATAAAATAAATAAATAAAGGAGTCCATTCATCCCCATCAGAAGAAATTCACCTACCCCTGCTCTAAAATATGAGAAGCCCATTACCATTTTTTTTGGTAAAATCAACAATGTGTTTAAAACACACACCTGTTGCCATGTGGCTTTCTGCAAAACCCACACTGCTTACTAGGTATCCAGATACTTTTGCTTTCACTGGGAGACAGGAGTTCTGTGCTCTCTCGTTTTACAGTAGAAATATTATCTGGGATAAACAGTGGTGGTTCGTCAACTGAAAGACTTTTACTGCTTCTTCTCTGTCGAGGCTGAAGGTTCTTTTCTAACTTTCTAACTTTCATTTTCTCCTTTTCATCATCTTTTAAATAATCCACAAACAATGCCATGGAATCTTTTTTCCCTCCTTCTTCCTTAATGCAATTATTTGTTTTAAGGTGATATTTCTGTGGCTGCTTTGGACTCTGTTGTGGCAACTGCCCTTGTTTAAAATTAGCTGTTCCCAACGCTAAATGTAAACCTTCTTTAGAACCAGCATGATGGCTGACAGATCTGTCATTCATTTTTTCTGTCATTATCTTTCGTACCTGAACTGGTATTTGACCCCGGGAAATATTTTTCCCTACCTCATGGATTTGCTTCTTTAGAGGTATTCCAGAGTCACAGCTCTGAAATCTTATATCTTTATCTGAATGTTGTTTTTTAACTTTAATTATTTTCTGACAATGTTGAATGTTTCCTTGCTCCTCCATGTGACGTTTCAGACTTACTGAAAATTGACTACGAGGACTTGGAAGAACATGAATTTTACTGGGTGTGTCGTGGCCTACAGTAGCCAATCTCTGTTGTGTGACTATAGTTTTATTTTGTTTAGTTTTGGTATTTTTGGACTTCGTCTTTTTTAGACATTTTAATGGAACACCAGAATGCCTATCTTCCTGCAATCCTGAAATCTCAAGCTCTCCTATTTTTACACTTTCAGGCTCTTGATATACTGTTTCGGTTGGAATGTCTTGAATAATATTATCTTCCAAAGTACTTGCTTCTAATTTGATAGAATTCGTACCATCCTCTTTTAAATCAGCCTGTTCAAATTCCATGCTATTTACCAGGTCATCTGAACATTCTTGCTTGTCTTCTTTTTGCAAATTAGCATTATGAGCAATATCATCACTAGCCTTTAAAGTTAAGTTGCATTCAGCCTTTCTGTCCACAAAATTAGACTGAACTAAAAGATCTTCCTGAATTTCATTTGAATTTTCACAGGTTTTGGAAATAAGCAGAGTATCATTCGTCCCAGTTTCCTTGTTTTGATCTTCTATTTCAGTTCTATTCTGTTCTTCCTCAGTCTTATGGTTTGCCTTTTCTGATGAAGATATTTCAGACGTGTATTTCATAACTTCATCGCCTTCATCTTTCAAGCTATTGCTATATGTAACTTTATCTGCCTCCACAAAAGCAGATGACACGGACTCTGTTCCAATGGTAGCACCATAATTTTCTGTAACAGCCTGTGCTCCATTTTCCATTTCTTTACATAAGGTAATAGAATCTGGCAAATTAGAAGAATTTCCTGTTTCATGACATACTTTGACTTTTGGCTCAGTGGGAATTTCATGCTCATTATCTGCTTCAGTGCTTTCTGTTTCTGCACAAGATGGAACCCATTCTGAATTGCCTGAAGATGATGGTGGGATTTCTTTTGTTTCTTCCAATTGGGAACTGTCGTTACTTGGCTCAATCTTTTTTAACTGCTCTGGTGCATTATTGTTATTATTATCCTGTTTAGCCTGTC
This sequence comes from Pantherophis guttatus, assembly GCF_059756535.1. NCBI lineage: Eukaryota > Metazoa > Chordata > Lepidosauria > Squamata > Colubridae > Pantherophis > Pantherophis guttatus. The sequence continues at coordinate 225,504,017 of NC_142063.1, read as the reverse complement.
CTTTATCGTGTTGTTTCAGTCCTCCCTTCTGGGCAGGTCCAGACTTTACAGTTTTCTTCGCAGGAACAGAAGATGAAGAATTTGAACGTTTAGCTAGCGTGCTCTGCCGCAGACTTCGTACTGGCTCTATTAAAAAAATATATATATTGGTGTTATTTATACCAATAAAAACACAATATACACTAAAAACAGGTGGATTTATATGTAATCTAACACAATAAACACAAAAGTTAGTAAGTTTATCCTCAACATCTATTCAGGTAAGTGGATTATAGATTGTTCTGTTCATCAAATTATAAACACATTTATTTCAAGCAAACACTAAGTTATATTTGATCACGGAAACAGGAACTCTACAAAATGTATAGCTATTAATGTGTATTTTTATTTTTTTAAAAAAACTACCTTGGTTCATTAAACGTGGAGACTTTCTTGGTGATTTGGCTGAAGTTCCATCCATTTGGTCCCTCAATTTCCTGTTGGATGACAGATCACCTTCATCAATGGTACTGTGAGCAGTTTCCTTAACTCTGTCATCCATAATATCATCAAGTCCGACAGCTAAAAAAAATGAAGAAAAAAAATCCTAAATCTTAAAAAGACTTTTTATTAAGTCTACAATGTCATGAAAGATGTGAAACATAAAGAAAGCAATGGCAATGAGGAAGGGGTAGGATGGGGAGGGGAGAAGAAAGAGATAAATAAGATTAAATGCATGTGTAGGAAATGAGATGTACAAGTTTCCCACAAGGCAGATAAAACAAGTGGTCATCCAGAGCAGTATTATTTCTCATACATGGTCCTTGAGAAAGAGTCATAGCCATTTTTAGTGGACTCACATTTTATTGATTTGCCACAGGAAGTTCTCAGTCCTTAAAGGATCAGCTGTCCCCTCACTGTCCCTTCCCACCTAAGAGAAAGAGAATTTAATAATGGAAAGAGCTGATCCAAAAGTGACAATTTCCTTTATCTATATAATTTTAATAGTTTCTTTGTAGATGCTAAATGTAGAACATGATAGTCTGGCAACTATTAATAAGTGTTTCACCTGCTAAACATCTAGCCAAAATCTAAGGGCTACAGTATAAGGTTGCAATTTTATATACATCTCATTAAACACAATGAGATTTATTTCCATGCAAACATACTTCTTGGAATTTGTTACTGTATATTAAAATAGTGTATGCAGGTATGTATCTATATATTAATGTACTTATTTTATGAGATGTTGCAGAACACATTCAATAAATGAAAACCTACTAGAAATGTCTATGTTCAGAAAATAGGAATTATATTGATTTTCCATTACAAAATCCAGTTTCCTTTCATTCCAACTTTCTGATAATGGGTGTTGATTCAATTTAGAGATTTACTGTCTCTGTCACTGATACAGAAATTATTTTAATACTAACCAAGAAGAATTTAAAATTTACATTATTAAATATATAAAATATATATTAGCAAAAAAAATGAGTATTTTCTTCCAATGACTTTGAAAAAGGGTGACTCAAAGTACACAGGAGTAGAGATGCTCAGTTTTTGAATTATTAAAGGATGCTGACATGGCTGCTTTGTAAGTTGTTCTGACAAAGAAGCTGTGCATATATTTCTTTCAAAGAACTTGAATAGCCCTACTCATGGCAGATAGTTGTCCAGACTCTGCTTTAAGATTTCTAATAAAAGTAGCTTGCTCTTCTTGTTATTAGTTGCAACAGCCATGGGTTATTGCTACTTATAAATCTTAGTTAATGATAGGCCAAAATGTAGCCTTTCATAGTAACCCTATTAAAATTCAATTACCATAATTATCACATCCACGGTTTGTTTCATCTGGCAATATAAGGATTCCATCTTTTTATGAAAGGCAATAATGAAAGATTAAAATACAACAGGACCCTAAAGTTAACCCTAATGCATTCCAAACTTCCACTTAGTCTGATGAAAAGACACCAGAGAGCACCTACCATTACAAACCTACCTAACATTATACAATATGGATTTCAAGGGAAATTAGAGAAATGTACAAAAAGCAATAAGAACTATCAATAAGATATAGTATGATTAAAAAGCTAACAACAAAACAATAAAATATAATTTAATTAGAGTAAATTAAAATTTGTTTTATAAATTGTTTTGATTTTTTAAATCAAATAATTGCTAAGGCCCTGCTAAGGAACATGTGTTCAGATGAGGATTGATTTATATGTTGTCTCCATTACCAAAGTAACTCTAAGTGAAAACAATAATAAAAACAATAGAAATAATAAATACATAACATTACGTCACTACACATTAGAAAGGATAGCCAACGAAACGGATGAAACATCAGGATAGAATTAATTGTTACACTTCAGAGCATGCAGGAACTTTATAAATGCCCAACAGTGTCGGAACCATCCAAATCTAAGAAAGAACATAGTTCCATAAGGCAGACATAACTACAAAGGAGACCTCCTAGGTCCCATAAGGTGATAATGCCTTACAGCTAGGACGTAAGAGTGCACTAGCTATATCTGAACTTTTCAGTTGGACAGAAAAGATAGGAGTAAGAAAGTCCTGAAGATAAACCAATGTAAGGGTTTACGTTAGATTGTACTTGAAACATTTCTGATAACCAGTAATTTATGGACCAGAGATGTTAAACAGTAAAATGAGGGACCTCCTTAACTGCTTATGAAGCCATGTTCTAGAGTAACTGTAGCTTCAAGATGGTCTTCAAAGGTAACTATCTTGGCTTCACTGCAATAGTTGAAGTAGGAGGTAGCTAGGCTATGAGTGACTGTAAAACCATACTGATCCATAGTTGGTGCACAGGATATATTTGTGCAAGGGGCCTCATGGCAATAGCTGTCACTGCTTGCTAAGCAGGAATCAAATGTTCAAAGGATGTGACATATAGTCCAACTTCCCTTTATTGTCCGATAGAAAGATACAGATGTTACATTATGTCATGTTTTCATATACAAAGTTTTACATGACTTCCCCCCCCCCACCCCCCATGGAGTTCATGGGATTTATTCCTGGTAGAAGTTTTGAATCCCACACTAAGATCTGCAGCTACATAAATCTGAAATCTCAAATAGGATGAAGTTGGTCACATATGGCCAACATAAGTAAAAACTGACAAGCCACTTTTGAAAAATATTGCCAAGAAAATTGCAGGTACTATACTAGTCCATTCAGTCACCAGAAATCAAAAACTAAATTGAAGGTGTGCACACATACATACGCACATAAAAACACACACCGAAAAAGAAATTAAAATAAATATTGTAGCGAGTTAATTCCCTGGGATAAATACTTCTGGACAAGTATGAGTAACTTCCAAAGCCCAATGTTTAACCTTTTCAGTATCGTATAAATATATGTACATTACTAAAATTTTGAGTAAATGTAATATATATCTTATATAGTTATAACAAACTGAATTTGACAATCCTGATTTCTCACCATAGGCCATTCTATTCAGAATGCATCACCAATAACACTAGCTGTCATCTATTATTGTATACATTTTAATGCTTCTTAAAATAGAAATTATTTAAAATGGAAACAATGCAATCAATCTTTCAAACAGCAGACTTCTTCATTTAAGCCAAATCAGCTTCAATTAGTTATATTAAAATATCATATATATTTATTATGCCACAATGAAGAAGCAACAAAATGATTAAGGCAGCAAAGCAAAATAGAAATTAAATAGGCATCAACTGTATTAAAAAAAAAGACTATAAATTTCTGCATATGTAAATAATAAATCTGAAATTCAAGTTGTAGTAGAGATAAAAGAATTGGATCTATTGACCTTGCTAAAGAAAAACCTCGATTTGCTTTCTCTATTCCTGGATTTCTTCCATTCTAGTCTGCTAATTATAAATATGATATAACTTAAGAAATTGCCTGCCATTGCCTTCCTTGCCTCTGAATCAGGGTGGATAAAAATCAATGATTTTTTTTAAAAAAATAAAAAAAATCAGATTTTTTTGATTTAAATCAGATTTTTTTTATTTTTATCAAATTTATTTTAATAAAAAACTTTTGGGGTAAAATCTATTGTAAGATAGTTTTCTATTTAAGATACATAAATAATTTAGTTTATTCAGCATGAAATGGAGCTTAGTTATGTAGCATGAGGTTGTATATTCTGCAACACTGGGACTATCGGTGAGTCAACAGTGAATCAAAGGAGTAGCAGAGATGACAGTTGCTCTTTAAAAATTATGATTTAAATCAAGTTGATTTAAATCAAGCCTTTTTACTAGTGATTTAAATCATGATTTAAATTGTGATTTAAATCAACTCGATTTAAATCAAATCCACCCTGCTCTGAATTTTATTATTTAAGGCTGTAAACCAAGGATGTCAAACTCAATTTCATTCATTCATTCAATTTCACATCAGGGTTGTATTTGACCTTGGGGAGCTGGAGGGGACATGGCCAGGGTGGGCATGGCCACCTCAATGTCACTTATGTCAGGGGCGCCTGTGGTGGTCCAAGTGCCCTGCCAGCGAAAACGGGCTCCTGAGCTCTGTTTTCACCTGCAACGGCCTCCTGCAACCTTCTGCCAGCAAAAACAGAGCTCTGGAGTTTTTGCTGGCAGAGGCACCGCAGGCTATCCTTCAATGTTTCCGGGGTGGCCCCATGGGCCAGATCTAAGCACCCTGTGGGCCGGATCCAGCCCCTGGGACTTGAGTTTGACACCCCTGCTTGTGACTCAGGGTTGCATAGTGGTTCAAGTGCTGGATTGAAACCAAGATCTACATTCTATCCACTCTCTCCCAGGAAAATTCACTGGTGATTTTAGGCCAGACATTCTCTTTCAACTCAATCTGTCCCACAGATTTGTTGTTGTTGTAAAATAAAAAATAATGTTATGAATGTTGCCTTAAGCTCCTAAATGAAAAGGTAGGCCATAAATTGAATCAATAAATAAACACCCTGCTTTTACTGACCTTGCCACTCTGGAAGGATTTTAGGATGAAAGAGTGTAAACATTCTATTTGATGTGTATTTATAGTTCATATTATATGCATGAATATGTAATACAACAAAACAAACATATGACAATTTTGAAACAGTCAAATGAAGGGCAAGCACTAAATGATGAAAAATCTATAAAAATATATGATTCTACCTCTCTGAAAACTAGCTGCAGAAAAGGGAACATAGGCACGACTCAACTTTACACAGATTCTAACTTAGTTTATTAGTATTACTCATAGTAGCGAACAAAGAGCAAAATAGAACTGTTGATAAATTACTTTTTAATAGCTTATTTATTACCATAGTCCAGAAAACTAAATACAAAGATACTTTAAGTGAAAAGACAGAAGTATTATGAAGTGGAAGCTATAATGTTCAGTTAAAAGAAATTATAATATTCAGTTAAAATTCATTCAATAAATTCTTATTTTAAATCGCAGCAATATAAAAGCGCAAACCGCATCATTTAAAATAACTTTAAAAATGTTATTCAAATAAAGAAAACTTGGAAAAGCAAAAAAAACCCCAAGCCCCTATCAAATTAAATGCAAACAATTAAGTTAGCCAGGAAGAACTAGATAGAAAGGGCCAAAAAAATTTTTGGTCTTCATCTAATTTGCATTAATTTATTCCCTCGGACTCATTCATTTCCAATCTTCTTGATACTGATTTTTCAAATGGTATCTGAATTCTAGGAAGGACAGAGAGTACCTCAGGAGCTAAAATATATGCTTGGACTAATTTCTGCATGAAATCTTGGAGAGACTTGGGCAGTCAGTGTTAATACTGTGTTAAATAAACCAATGGAGTGATCTAACATAAGACAAAAGACAGCTTTTTCCATGCACATTTAATAAGACCTCTCAACATCTTTATCTAAAAAATAAATTCCACACCTATTATAATTTCTTTTGGAAAGTCTCCTTAGTTTCAAAAATAACTTTGAAATGCAATAAAAGGTATAGCTGTTTAAGGAAAACATTTCACTGGGCATAGTTATACTACCAGGAGCTGAGAAGAAAGGTTAAGAAAGGAATGGGGAACTACTTAACAGATGGGACAAAATATTTCTCCCTCAAAACAAATGCAGAAAAGAGTCAGTGGGAATTTTTTTTTACATCCTGATATAGCATGCCTTATTGTGCTTCCTCGTGAACCATTAATGAGGCAAATATATAAAGTCCTGATGTATACATGTATGTATACATACATACATATATTCCTTTCAAATTAATATTAACACTATTATTTGGATGGGACACTGTCTTCTATACAATTATATTTTGTTTTTTATTATTTATTTGTTATAAAATAGTAATTAAAGGAAAAGCCTTACAATTCTGCAGATAATGCTAAGTTTTCGATGATTACCGCAAAGCTCATAAGACTTAACAGTGTTCAGAGACTTACTGAGTTTCGAACCTTGAGTAAAGTTGGTATTTATTTATTTAATGTAAGATGCAATTTTTTTTATATTTCTCTTCAATTTCAAAATGAGGTGTGTCATGAGGAAATGGCCACTCCTGTTTGAGAATTCAGATCTTAGGAACACATAGCTAGTTGGAAGAATCACTGAATCACAAGCAACTTTCTAATCTCTTATAATACTCTATCTTGTTCATTCAGTTTGAATAACAAAATCTAAAACACAGTTAAGAAATACTTGTTTTAACAAAATGGAGCCATCTATGCTGTTACAATTCCAAATAGACATTTTTGTTTCAACATAATAGTTCATAGATAATTATATGTAACATATATTGTGCATACTTTGAGCATCTACATTTCTCCTCAAGAGTTTCAAAATTCAACAAAAAACTTAGAACTTTAGCTAAAGGCACACCAGACGCCTGATTGATTGATTGATTGATTGATTGATTGATTGTATGACAAATACATGGACTTACAGTGGTTCAAATGTTAATGTCCAGTCCACCCAGCCATTCAAGGACAGGGTTGTCTATGTTGAAAAAAAAGCAGACACTGGGCTGGTGTAAATTCTTGATAGACATTTGGACACAATGTGATGGATATTTTGTCGAGGAGCACCACAGTCACACTGAGGGGTAGAGACAAGGCCGCACTTAAACAATGAGCCTGATGCCTATGCTCATCTCAAGCACTCAAAAATTTAAGTCACTACAAGTCTATTCTTGATGATCAACCAATTCAACATCCAAGTCTTTATTACAATTTTTTTTTACCAAAATTGCCATTGTTAATAAAATAAAAAAGACAATGTAGCTATTATTTTCCAACAGTATTTATCTACGGTTTCAGCACAATTTATTTTTAAGAGGATTTTACCACAACTTTATGTACTGCTACATTAACTTAATACTGACTGTATCATTACATCTCAGTGGTCACTGTAGATAACTGAGACTAAAATAATTATCAACGCTAGCTATTCAATATTGAATTCATCAGAGAATTCAAAATCTAGATCTTTCTGTTTTCAAGAAAGTGATAATTAAAATATATCCTAGATTCAGGATAATAATTTTTTTCTAGATTCAAGTACCCCAACCCTACAAAATTTTATTCAGAGATAAATATAATAATGTTCAATGAAGTCCCTTCCTAGATATGTTATACATGAGTGGCATTCTTAACTATTAGCAAAGTTGAAGTAATTAACTGTATTACCATAGATAAGGATTGGCTTAAGTTTCTCTTCAGAACAAGTCTATCATATCTTCAAAATCATTTATTTCATTGGCTTAAGATACGGAGGGATGTTCATATTGTTTCACAACCAACCTCTTCTACATTCAAATTATATGTATGGTAATGGAATTATTATTTTTACTATTTTTTCAAGAAACAAAAAGGGACTAAGATTTGACAAGCCATAGCAATGACATGGGATGAAGCACACACAATAGCTAGAAAGACAGAGGGGAAGTGATACAGAATGTTTAAAAGTTGTGACACATGCCAACTTAAATTGTTTATAACATCTAAGGATCAATATTGAAACTCAAACATGACCACATATCAAACAATGTCCTATTCATTTCTTACAGAAGGTCAATATACCCATTTTATACTGATAGCTATTGAGCAAAAAACACTCCGATTAACAGGATCACTTTATAGCAAAATTCTAAAGGTCATCTTTAAAAACCTTCTGTGCTAAGATACAATACACAACAATTAAATTCCCTTAAAAAAAGTATGTCCAAAGTTACATCCTATTCTGCAGCACTGCAACCTTGATGAGTCTGATAGTACAGTGGACTAAAGCACTGTTATTAACATCTGCTGCTTGCAATTACTGCAAGTTCAAATCTCACCAGGCTCAAGGTTGACTCAGCCTTCCATCCTTTCAAAGGTAGGTAGAATGAGGACCCAGATTGTGGAGGCAATAAGCTGACCTTGTATAAATATACAAAAGTATGAAGGCTATTGCTTAACGCATTGTAAGCCGCCCTGAGTCTCCGGAGAAGGGCGGCATATAAATTAAATTAAAGCAAAAAAACCCATTAGGTCTGCAGAATGGTCTTTACAACTGATCAAACTCTTATTCCGCACTGTTCTCGATGCCCCCACTCCACAGATCTCTCTGCAGAGTGAAGATCTATCTAGACACAGATTTGTGAGGAGTCAACTTCCATTGTAGAAGTGGAACTTTGCTTATATTATATAGACTTTCTTGGCTTTTTAAAGAAGATTCCACAGATTCCTTAGTTATCTTAAAATATATTATTCTGAGTTGTGGTGGTGCAGTGGTTAGAATGCAGTATTGCAGGCTAATTCTGCTGACTGCCAACTACCAGCAGTTTGGCGGTTCAAGTCTTACCAGCTCAAGGTTGACTCAGCCTTCCATCCTTCTGAGGTCAGTAAAATGAGGACTCAGATTGTTGGCTGTAAACCGCTTAGAGAGGGCTGTAAAGCGATATATGTCTAAGTGCTATTGCTATTAGAATATCTTTTAAAGTGAAGGGTAGAGTACTAGGCACACCAGTGTCTTCATAGAAAAAATAGTCTGAAGCAACATGCATCTCCATTATTCCTTTTAAAGTTTCTTAAATAGAATTTTCAAGTGAATTTAGGGACAACTAGCAATTTAACGTTTTGCTCTATACTATAAAGCAGAGCAGAAAGAAAAATGTATTTTGAAATCAAAAAAGGGGAGAACACTACAATACTGCTCTAAAAGTCTTTAAAAGTGTAGACTTGAAAATATTAAGAGTTACCTGTAGAACAAGGCATCTGGAAATTGGGATCAGTGCTATCCAAAACAGGCAAACAGAACTGAGCACTTGCAGATCCTAGCATAGGGTCCTTATCACTGAGCATGTTCTTCAGCGAATCCTCTAAGACATTTTGACTTGTACTAAAATCCTCACAGACTTCATTCTCCAGGTTGGATCCTAGAAATAGGGCATCATCTAAGTGTTCAGTAGGAATTAAATGATTAAATGTATCAACTATATCCATGAAGGCTCCTGTGTGTCTTTAATCCCTATAGAAAGACAAGAAAAATACCATAAGAAAAATAAACTATGGATTAGAAATTATCTAGAAATATCAAATTTGATGTGGCTTACCACTGTCTTATATAACTCACTGTAAATTATTTCTATTTGTTAAATTAAATTAAAATTTAAAAAATTCAACAAGAAATCCATTTTTTTGTAGATTTGATGAATTTCAAATTAAAGGCCAACCAGAGATTTAGTGACTCTAGTCACAATTTCTCAATTGCAAAGCTGGCAAAATGAAAGAAATGGGAAACAGGGATGTAAATTTAACACCACCACCCTGGATGGTGCATACACAACCACTCCTGAACTTTCTTGCACTACTTAACTTTACAAGGTATGTATGAATCCTGAAAACAAATAATGTAAGAGTTCAGAATGCATTCTACTCAACTGTTTTTGCATTGCAACATCCTCCGCATCTTATTTTCTACCAAGCAAACTTCCCATACATGGAATTTCCTGTGACAATGGGAAAAGTAAATGAGGAATGAAAATGGGAAAGAGCACATAAAAGAAAAGCAGAATACTACAAATTATCCACTCCCATCCCTGGGCAAGGATGCCCAGACTCATGCTTCCTATGGGAAAATGATCAGCCATGCATCACATTAAAAAAGTGATGAAATGGAACATTATCTTTAAAGTTATACCATACCATATAGACAAGTAATAATTTTCAATTGTTACTGAAATTGAATGAGTTGAATATTAACCAGGGTGGATTTGATTTAAATCGAGTCGATTTAAATCATGATTTAAATCATGATTTAAATCACTAGTAAAAAGACTTGATTTAAATCAACTCGAGTTAAATCATAATTTTTAAAGAGCAACTGTCATCTTTGCTACTCCTTTGATCCGCTGTTGACTCACCGATAGTCCCAGTCTTGCAGAATATACAGCCTTGTGCTACATAATTAAGCTCCATTTCAGGCTGAATAAACTAAATTATTTATGTATCTTAAATAGAAAACTATCTTACGATAGATTTTTACCCCAAAAGTTTTTTATTAAAATAAATTCCATAAAAATAAAAAAAAATCCGATTTTTTTGATTTTTTTAAAAAATTATTGATTTTTATCCACCCTGATATTAACTGAATTTCAGTTAATTTAATTGCATATTGGCTAAATGTTCTGCTGTGAGAATCACTTTAGTCCATGTCAACAACTGCCGCTGTAAAATATCAGCCATCTTTTAACAAATAAAGAGGGAATGAAACTGTTCCATGATTTTTCTACAACTGTTAAACATAATTGATTAAAGTACAACTGAAAACAGAGATTTTTTATTTAAGACTAATGGACAGGAAACTTAGTTCCTAAATATGTCATTGACTGAGATGGGCAACCACAGAAATTGAACAAGTAAATAAATAATGACAACTGCAGCAATATTATTATATTTGCAAAAATGGAAAGGTTTGACACTATTCACAATGAACGAATTGTTGGTGAAGATAATATAACTTGGATAGGTGGTTATATTAACTTTCTCTGATTCAAAAAAGGTAGTATCTACATTTATGACTGATTGGAAACCTCCTATAGATTTTTTTCATGAAAAAGGGAAAAAATGCATTTGTGGTTTTGATTAGAAAAAAATGGATAATAGAAAAAAGTGAACTTCTTGTAATTATGCAGTAAGAGATAATTTTGTAATCATACTTATATTTTCTGCAGAGGAAATCAGAAGCTTCTTCTATTTATTTTTATTTTTTCTCACTGCACTTTTGTGTTTTCTTTTCTTCCTTCTCTATTTCTTCTATTTCATATTAGCTTGTGATAGATTTTATGTACTCCTTAAAACTTTTAATGAAAATGTATTAAAAAATAAAAATGTTAAACATAATTTTTATTGATATAAATAAAATTTATAATATATGATAGACTATATCCAAGACAAAACAGCATTAGCGTATGCTACATTAACAGGAATAGAAAAAAATAGCTATTTTTAAATCTTCAGACATTATTTTTAAAACCTTTTGGGGTTAAAACAGAGAAGACCAATCTATCTGAAAATTGAAATGTAGCAAATTTATGCCAAATACAGATAATAGTAAAACTAATGAAGTGTGTAGGGAATAGATGAGTTTAATTTAAAAAATCTTAAACTTTGATATCCAATCTTTCTTTTTTCAATCTTTCCACTGTTGGATTAATTTTTTGAATCTCTCATATACCAGTTCTACAAATATTCAAAGGGTGAAACTAGCTTCATAACTATCAAGTTTTTGAAAATGATTACTTTAAAACAAAATTGCTTCCTACATAAATTTATTTACAGATACTGACAGTTCACTTTAAATGTAAGTATGTAAAAATTGACTTCGTTGTCAAGAGATTGATGATCTAAATCCATAAGTTCCAAGGATTCAATGAAACTGTAATGAAAGGCTGCTACATTAAAGAACTATCACAAAAGCCTCTGCCAGTAAATCATATAAATTATTAGTTAAGATTATTTATGCTCAGGATAAAACTGCAAAATGTATTGGCCAAAACAGAATACTACCAGTTTTCTGTAATCAGTAGCAAATAATTCACACTGCAGTCTTATGCTTCCAACCATCTACCACAAGAAATAATGCATGGCGGAAAATGTGGAACCTTATACTTATGCTTAATGAACATTTCTGTAACTGACAGTTTCATACATGTCTTCTATCAGTTCTTGCCTTGAAGCTAGCATGTTTTTCATACTGAAGGATTCTACATAATGAGCTGGAAACATAACGTACTGAGTCATGGGTTACTTCACAATGATTTATTTTATAAAAAATGTTGACTGAATTCACACGTTATGAACATTATGCTATATTTACTATTACAAATTATAGTGTCATTTAAGCCACAAATGAGTTGTCAAATTAGTGTGAGGCCATTAAACCAACTGGCTTTTTTTTCATTCTTTCAGTCAGTCAGTCATTCTTCCCTCCTAAATTATGGCAGACTTGAGCTGTGGAACTTTGGTATCTCTGAACTTGTTTGTAACGTCAACAGTGCTGGTGAACGTGTGGTTTGCTCACTGTTTATGTACAGTAGTTTGCCCTGCCAGTGTTGAGGGTTATGATTTATTCCATGATAATTCCTTAATTAGCAATAGCACTCAGACTTATATACCACTTCACACTGCTTTACAGCCCTCTCTAAGCAGTTTACAGAGTCAGCATATTTCCCCCAACAATTTGGGTCCTCATTTTACCCACCTCAGAAGGATGGAAGGTGAGTCAACCTTGAGCCTGGTGAGATTTGAACTGCCAAATTGCAGGCAGCTGGCAGTCAGCAGAAGTAGCCTGCAGTACTGCACTCTAACCACTGCGCCACAACAGCTCAATACCTCAATTAAGGTATTATTTTCTGCTTGATTGTTTGCTAGGTGTTAATCCTTGCTTAACTGTGTGTTGGTGCTGGAGAAGATGTGTTCTGGTCTTTTTGTATGCTTTTAAGCTTTTTATTTTTCTGGGAACGATTGAGGGCAAAAGAAGGGGACAGCAGAGAATAAGGTGGCTGGATGGAGTCACTGAAGCAGTCAGTGTGAGCTTAAATGGCCTCCGGCAGATGGTAGAGGACAGGAAGGCCTGGAGGAAAGTTGTCCATGTGGTCGCGATGGGTCAGACACGACTTTGGAATTAACAACAAAGCTTTTTTATTGTATTTTTTGAATGGTGTATGGGAATGACTTTGGGGGGAAAGATAGAAAAGAAACAATCAGTCAAGAGAGGCAGGAGCATCCATAGCTAATCATCTGAGGAAGCAACTTAGAAAGGACCCACTTTAATGGATCAAGGAATTAAAAGTAGTAATGGGAAATGTTGTATTTCAGACTTGCAAGATTCTTTAAATATAGCTTTAGAATAAAGTAAATTTAGCTCATCTAGTCATGTTTGTTATTTGGCTTATTTGGAGGTCTGACATCAATCTTGCAAGTCTTCTACTCTTTTCCAAAAAGGAATTTCAAGACTCACCTCTGATACTCAAGGAACCCAGCTAACCACTAAACACCTGACAAGGAAGAACAGCAGCCAATCTGAAGGAAAAGGACGGGGAGCCTGTATAGTTCGTGACTACAAAAATGTGAACAAAGTAACAATTAGAGACCATTGTCTACTCCCACTTATCTCACATCTATCAGACAGCTACAAAAAGCACACATCTTTACAAAACTAGAATTGAGAAATGCTTACAAGCTAATCAGAATGAAAGAAGGACATGAGTATTTATGATACCTTTGATACAAGATAAGGAAAATCTGAACATACAGTAATGCCTTTTGGCCTGGTTAATTGTGGAATGATTTTTTAGAATCTAGATTCATGAATGACAATTTTGCAGACATTTTAGATAAATATGTCATCTATTTAGATGACATCTTAGTTTGTTCCAAAAATCCCTCCTTGCATATAACTCATGTCAGAAATGTACTGCAAAAATTACGGGATACTAAATTTGTGAAATTACAAAAATGTGTATTTCATCTGACTCAATGGACTACCTGCAATGGACTACCTGCAATACGGAATATCTAAAGAAGATATACAGATGGATCCAGCAAATGTGCAGACTGTTCTATCATAGAGCATATACATGCACACACACACATACATACACACACAATACAAAAGAGGTGCAGTGCTTACTAGACTTTGCTTCTATAGAAAATCTCTAATTTTGCTGGACTTGTAAAACCACTATAGCAGCTACTGAGAAAGGGTCAGCAATTCTCCTGGTCAACCTAAGAGCAAGCTGCAATTCAAGAGAAAGAACTGTCAATCACTGCACCCCCCCCCTCCCAGTAACAATACTGCAGCCAAGCAACTTTGAGTCCCATTATAATGCAGATCAACTCTAAAGGCTGGGAGCAGGAAGGGAACAGTGATTTCTTTGATCCAATTAAGCACAACAGCTGCAGGGTACCTATGCCACCGTGAAAGATTAAATGATATCTTGCTGGGGTTCCTTGAGTTCATGCATCCAGGCATGAATTCAAGGAAGCCAAACAAGACATGTTTCATCTTTCACAGTGGTGGGAGGGTAGCTGTTGCACAATGGACATTTAAATGTGCCTCGTCCTCTAGGGGGAAAAGCAGTAGTATAACTGTGCCCAAGACAGCAGGTTATGTAGGAACGTTCAGAACCCAACGAAGAGCCCTCAGAGAATTTGGGTGGTCCTGCATCGACAGATAAGATTATGTGTCCTCTTATCAAGTTTGTTGGGAGAGCAAAACCAATCACTGCTAGAGCAGTTGGATTGTTGCAATCAATAAACATGCCCTCCCCCAAAACCTTGGGACATTTTTTTCACTAAATTTCATCAACAATCATTGTCCAATGTGGGGTATACTACCAAACTGGTAGTAATGGATTTATTTACCAAATTGACTAATTTAATTCCTTGCAAGAGATTCCTAATGGCTCAAATTCTTTCAGAATATATTTTTACATATAGAGCATTAGTCAATCATGTGATAAGTCAGAGGAAGTAAATTCACTTCCAAATTTTGGAAGGCCCCCTAGCAATGATTACATATTGAAAGTCATGTCATTCATCCTACATCTGATTTCCAACAGAGAAGCTGAGGTTAAACAGCTATTGCAATACTATTTAAAATGCTGCATTTCTTATCAGCAAGACAACTGGACTGATCTCATATCTCTTGCTGAGTTTGCTTGGAACAATGCTGCAGACTCTCCTCTATTGGTATGTCTACATTTGAAACAATGTATGGCATTCACCCACAGGTCTTACCAACAAACAGACAAGAAAGTGCCCTATCTCATAACACATATTTCCTGCAGCCAAAAACTTCTTAAGAAAGCAACTCAAACTGTAAAAAAAATTCATACAAAAAAGCAGCAAATACACAAGAAGTGGCTAGAATTCAAGTAATGCAGCTTTCTACAAAATTATTAAATTCCATGAGACTTTCAAAGAAATTGGACTCAAAAGAGTTGCTGGTCCTTTTCCAGTAACTAATCAAATCAATCCAGTACATTTCACTTGCAGTTGCCATCAATGAAAGTTTTCCCTGAATTCCATTATCGTTTATGAAAGAGTCCCCCCACTGAACTCTACAGAGACAACACTTCTGTCTCCCATTCTAATAGATGGGGAGAGTATGAGGTGGAAGTAGTAACAGACTACAGCACCATTGCACTCATTTCACATGCTAGCAAAGTTATGCTCAAAACCCTACAAGCTAGGCTCCAGCAGTATGTAGACTGAGAACTACCAGAAGTAGAGGCAGGATTTCGAAGAGGCAGAGGAACTAGAGATCAAATTGCCAATATATGTTGGATCATGGAGAAAACTAGGGAGTTCCAGAAAATATCTACTTCTGCTTCATTGACTAGGCTTTAGCATTAAACAACAAATTGTGGCAAATTCTTAAAAAGATGGAAGTACCAGACCATCTTATTTGTCTCTTGAGAAACCTATATGACGGTCAAGAAGCAACAGTGAGAACTGGACATGGAACCACTGATTGGTTCAAAATTGAGAAAGAAGTTCGGCAAGACTGAATACTGTCGTCCTGCCTATTTAACTTACATGCAGAGCACATCATGAGAAAGGTGGGGCTAGATGAATCACAAATTGGAATTAAGATTGCCAGGAGAAATATCAACAACCTCAGATATGCAGATGATACCACTCTAATGGCAGAAAGTGAAGAGCCTCTTGACGTGGGTAAAGAAGGAGAGGGCAAAAGTTGGCTTGAAACTCAACATTAAGAAAACTAAGATCATGGCATCCAGCCCTCTCAATTTCTGGCAAATAGATGGGGAAGAAATGGAGGTAGTGACAGATTTTATTTTCCTGGGCTCCAAGATCACTGCAGGTGGGGACTGCAACCAAGAAATTAAAAGACGCATGCTCCTGAGGAGGAAAGCTATGGCAAATCTAGACAGCATTCTAAAAAGAAGAGACATCACCCTGCCAACAGAGAGAGCCTGGTGGCGCAGCAGACTAATAGCCTGTTATTATCATTCAGCTGCCTGCAATTACTGCTAGTTCGAATCTCCCCAGGCTCAAGGTTGACTCAGCCTTCCATCCTTTCTAAGATAGATAAATTAAGGACCCAGTTTGTGGGGGCAATAAGCTGACTTTGTATAAATATACAAAAGTATGAAGGCTATTGCTTAACGCACTGTAAGCCGTCCTGAGCCTCTGGAGAAAGGCGGCATTTAAAAAAAGTGTGTATAGTTAAGGCTATGGTTTTCCCAGTTGCAATGTATGGCTGTGAAAGTTGGACCATAAGAAAGGCTGAGCGCCAAAGAATTGAACTTTGAACCATGATGCTAGAGAAGACTCCTGTGAGTTCCTTGGACTGCAAGGCGATCAAACCGGTCAGTTCTAGTAGAGATCAACCTTGACTCCTCTTTAGAAGGCCAGATCCTGAAGATGAAATTCAAATACTTTGTCCACTTAATGAAAAGGAAGAACTCACTGGAGAAGAACCTAATGTTGGGAAAGATTGAGGTGAGGGCAAAAGAAGAAGGGGACGACAGAGAATGAGGTGGCTGGATGGAGTCACTGAAGCAGTAGGCATGAGCTTAAATGGACTCCAGGGGATTGTAGAGGACATGAAGGCCTGGAGGAACTTTGTCCATGGGGTCACGATGGGTCGGACGCAACTAATAACAACGACAACGAAGAAGAAGTATTAGACTCTGGATGCAGAGGAAACTGGCTGAGTACTAAATTCATTGGAAAGACTACCCAGACTCAGAAAGAACATGAGAGGTAGCAATAAAACACCAATATTGATATATTGTTTTCACAATCAATACACCAATAAATCCCAACCTAAGAAGCTCATGGCCTTGCAGGAGCCAGCCGCTAACCATGATGAGTTGGACAAACTCTGGGGAGATCTGTGAGATGGAGGAAGCTTCAAGTATATCTAGGACTAAGCAGAGGAAAATAATTCAGTTCCTTCCTTGTCAGGCATACAAGACATGGGGGAGAGGGGTTTCCACCAGATTCCCAAGGGAAGGGTGACTGCCACCTTAACTGGAGATGATTTATGGGACGCCTCGTGTGCATGCGCTAAGTTGCCAGGAGAAGAGGAAATGGAGCCTCTAAGAAGAGTTTAAGTATAGTCAAACTGTGTGGAGGCAAAACTAAAATTAAATAAGTATACTAATGTAAGAGTATTTACATGTTATCACCTAACTTATTTTTATAGATATAAATTAATTTCTATGAAACTGTACAAAACAGAGTCTGCCCATCAAATTAATCCAATGATTGGCATTATATAAAATAGCAAACATTTTAAAACAATATGCCATGATATCAGAAACAATGGGAGAGAGACAAAGAGAGAACACAATATATTTGTGAAATTAGCAAGGATAAGCTTTACATAACCAAAAGAATTAGCTGCAAAAATATCATTCCAAATCCTCAATGCTAATTCTCTTTAAAGTCTAAATATGATATCACAATAAGGATTCTATTTAACCAACTATTTGAGTGTATGTTATATCCAAATCCATCTCTTTTGTGTGTCACATCTGCATAATTATATAATTGTGTTCAATAACAATATCTGCAACAAACTCTTGATTAAACAGACATAAATATGAACAAAACATATGTTTATGATATACAAAGTTCTCTAAATCAAGGTCTGCGATACCAAGGATTTAGTGCACTTCACTTTCAGTTACTCTTTCAAACATGAATGGGAGTATTAAAGTTGCTGTCAAAAAGAGCATTATAAAAACACAAATATATTTTAACCAAAGAATCAGTTTGAAAATAGAGTCAGGGTATAACCAAACCATGACATTACAATAAACTACACTTGTGGTTTAATATTCAAGTAATTTAGTTTTCAATTATGTCATTCTTACTGCAACATAACAAATTTTTCATAAATCAAATATAAATATTTTAAGGAATAGTATAGGTAGTCCTTGATTTACAACCATAGTTGGAAGCAGAATTTCCATTGCTAAGTAAGACGGTTGTTAAGTGAGTTATTTTTAAAAAACTGTGCTGCACTCCTTATTTCTTTATATGTAATTTGCACAAAGGTTAAAATGCCAACAAACTCAACTGTGCTGTGTTTGTTAGAGCTGCTGAGGATATACACTTAATGGAATTATTTAGTTTGAAGGGCAGCAGAAATTTAGCCTGGTGTTCATGCTCAGCAAAATTATGTATTCTTTGTACAATAATTTCTAAATAATTTGGGTGATCCTCCATATTAGGATAATTATTTTCCAGACATGTCCTTAAAGGGAAATGTGTACCTTTTATTTAAGCTGCAGAGGTCAATAGATTCATCAAGTCTACTGTTAAATGCAATGCATAATCTTCATAACACAAGAATGGAAATCTAACACAATTTCCTTAAAAAGATTTATGAAGCAATGTTCTCATTAAAACAGTAACCATGAACCAAGAAGTCAAATAATGAAATACAGTGCATATTAGAAACTAATAAAGGTAAAGGTTCCCCTTGCACATATGTGCTAGTCGACTCTAGGGGGCGGTGCTCATCTCCGTTTCAAAGCCTAAGAGTCATGGCCGGCATGACTAAATGCCAAAGGCACACGGAATGCTGTTACCTTCCCACCAAAGGTGGTCCCTATTTTTCTATTTGCATTTTTTATGTGCTTTCAAACTGCTAGGTTGGCAGCTAATATACCACCTAAATACTTATCATGATTGCCAAGCTGAAGATATTGCATATGTAAATAGTACAGTTATCCCAAGTGAAGATCTCTCAAAACTCGTAGAAAAGCATTTTATCTATAGCGCAAACTTCCAAAATTCATATTCCACTCTGAGTAGACTCCAACAATATGCTTCTGTCAGTGGGGCAGTTTCTACTAAAGGAAGAGGAAAAGAACAACCCCACCTACACTCAAAACTTTCCACTGAGGATGTATCTTTAGAGTATCTAAGAAGAGAATTGCCAAGAGGAAAAATCCTCTTCCAACAATTTTGTTTAATCTACAGTTTGCAATTTTGTTTAATCTACAGTTGTGAAAACAAGTAGCCTGTATAAGATTTTTTTTCTTTTGACATGTGGATGCATCAATGCTTATTCAAACAGCATTAAAAGTAAAAGTGATGCAACTGAACTAAAAAAATGACCTTTTTTATTCAATAAAAAATTAACAGATACTGTATGCCATTTGTTTCTGTGGACAAAGTACGGCACCTAGAGTTGCTTGAACAATGAGATGGGCAGCATAAAATTTTAATAAATAAATACTGTTGGAATGAAGATAAAATATCTATGTTATACTATATTTAAAATGTTTTTAAAAATAAATCAATTTACTTTTTTACTTGACTGTAGATCTCAGGTAAGCAAAAATGATACTTAACATCATAAACCAGAATGAAATGCACATAATTTAAGGAATACTATTTATTTATTTATTTATTTATTTATTTATTTATTTATTATTTAATTAATTAATTAATTAATTAATTAAATTTCTATACCGCCCTTCTCCAAAAAGGACTCAGGGCGGTGCACAGCCAAAGTAAAAACAGAGCATACAAAATTTAAAAACAATATTAAAATAATTAAATATTCTGGCCGTAAATTAAAACAACCCAATTTAAAATCAATTTAAAATTAAACTCAAGCCAGCCCAGCTAGTTGAAATAAATAGGTTTTCAGGGCCCGACGAAAAATCCGGAGGTCTGTTATTGTACGTAACTCTGGGGGAAGGTTGTTCCAGAGGGTGGGCGCCGTCACAGAGAAGGCTCTCCCCCTGGGGGTCGCCAGCCGACATTGTCTGGCGGACGGCACCCTGAGGAGGCCCACTCTGTGCGAGCGTACTGGCCGGTGGGAGGCTATTGGTGGCAGAAGGCGGTCTCGTAAGTGAAAGTATCTGAAAGTACACCTGCTTAAATATTAGTTATTAGAGGAGAGCCCAAAAGTTGAGTTCTAGTGATACTTAAGGATAAAAGGGGTTCTCTAACGATAGAATGCATTGAGTGCTCGTGCCCTTATGCCATAGGTGTGGCACATATCAGTAGATAAAGTGTGCAAGAAGATATTTTCATTCTATTTTAAAATCAAACCATAATATGCAATGAAAGGCACTCTCCAACATCTCCACTGACAAGGCGAAAAGGACAAAGGTTCAAAAATATGCAAGAGGCTATTAAAACCACAGAACTGCAGCAGAGCTGAAAAACAGAAGTTACTAAATAGTACAGAAAGATGGAACTGATAACTGAGAAATAATACCAAAGATCAGCCAGCTAAAAACAGAAATATTCTTAGAGAAAATAGCACTTTTATAGACATCCTAAAAATAGCTGCAAAAAAAATCAGTACCTTAATTTGATTTCAAAACTGTTTCCACCTTTTCTAAAATTGATACATTATTAAAACTTTCTAATACTTAGAACTTCCACCCTCCTGAAGAAAAGCATTGACTCTGTACAGCCAACTAAACAGCCCTAAATTTAACACAGAATAAGTTATTTAATAAAACAAAACCTTAACATCTACAGCATGGGGACAATTCAAAAAAACATCAGCAAATGCTGTCAATATGATCCCTCAAATGTGCTATAGCAGTAATTCTCACATCTACAGTATTATTATTGAAATAAATTCAATACACCTATGATTAAATTTTAATGTTTCTGAAAAACTTTGCCTTCTAATTCAGATCAGACAAATCACAACAACTTTACAAATTCAGTTGGGCTTATTTGGAATAAATTTCAGTGAATTTAGTAATATATTGGTATAAATAAAAGTCTACAAGAAATGTAACCTAAGATGATCACATTATGACATACACAAGTTACCATCTCTATGTTCTTGCAATAGTTTAGAAATCATGAAAGCTGACCCAAAATAACACCACAGCTGAAAGATAATACCAACCAGATGTCCATAAGATTAGAGCCATTATTCAGAATACCCATTATATGAAAATACAAAACATGAAAACATTTGAGCAAGAATTAAGCAACTATAAAGTAAGTCTGAAAATTATAGTGATTTCATATTGTAATACATTTATGAGGCTGAGCAATTTTCAAAATTACAAATTTAAGTAAAAATATATTCCTTACAGAGAAAGTATAAAGCATATGTCTTTGCTTTTTGCAATATCTGAGAATATCCCTTAAGACGGAGAAAGGAAATGGCATTAAATATGCTGTCAGAATGTGAATAACAATTCAGTAACAGCTGGGGGGGGGTGGGATTATTCATACTGGCCCATGGTTGACCCACAGTTCTTCCATGGAAAACTTGAACTTAAGCCATTTTACAAAGCCTTAATGTCATTTTATAGTTATGTTTTTCACAAAACATGAAAGATTCGTATACATAAAAAAGGGATACATGTATTTAAAAAAATAAATACAGGTAGTCCTCAAGTTACAACCATTCATTTAGTGACTGTTCAAAGTTACAATGGCACTGAAAAAACTGACATTTTTTCACACTTTTGACCATTACGGTATCCCCATGGTCACATGATCAAAATTTGGACATTTGGCAACTGGCATGTATTTATGATGGCTGCAGTGTCCCAGGGTCATGTGATCACCTTTTGTGGCTTTCTGACAAAAGTAAAATCAATGGGGAACCAGATTCACTTGACAACCATGTTACTAACTTAACTGCAATTATTCACTTTACAACTGTGACAACAAAGGTTGTAAACTGAGGCAAACTCATTTTACCACTGCCTTGCTTAGCAGTGGCAATTTTGGGCTCTAATGCGGTCATAAGTGGAGCACTAGCTGTACCCTGTTACTCACACAAAACATTTATTATAGCGCAACAGAAGGGTCTCATCTGTAGAGCACATGTTCATGGACCAAGTGAAGTGAACCAGAGCAGTTCCCAAGAAGTGAAGGGAGATGAGCACAATTCTATAGACTGCACTCCCCAAATCTGACATTCTCTAAATATGACTGACTTCAACTCCCAATGATTCAGTCAGATCTGCACCATTATGGCAAGGAAGATCAGGAGAGTTCTAAGCCACCTCCCGAGCACCAAATTTGAGGTGTCTGTCTAGACCCATTCAATCAATTTAATATAAACAGGCTAATGATTGAGAGCTTAAGAGTTCTACCCACACAAGTTAATCTGAGGGCAAAAGCCAATTAACTCCGGAAATTTCTTCAAGCCAAAAGTCCAGGTAATCCTCAAATTACAACAGTTCATTTAGTGACCGTTCAAAATTACATAATCACTGAAAAAAGTGACCTACGACCATTTTTCACACTTACACCCATTATGTCACCCCCATGGTAACATGATTTACATCTGGACGCCTGACAACCGACTCACATTTATGACCGTTGCAGTGTCCCAGGGTCATGCGCCCAACTCTTGAGACCTTCTGACAAGCAAAGTCAATCGGGAAGCCAGATTCACTTAACAACCGTGTTATTAATGTAACAACCGCAGTGATTCACTTAAGAAACGTGGCACCAAAAGTCGCAAAATGGGGACAAAACTCACTTAACCAATTTCTCACTTGGCAACATAAAACTTTCAGGCTCAATTGTGGTCGTAAGTGGAGGACTACTCGTATTGCTTTCAGTTACCAAGTTGCTAGTTTCCCATATCCTGCCAACCGCTGTCATCACTTCAGAACAAATGTTTTGCTCCGTGTTATCTACCCAAAAAAAAAATGACCGGGCAAAGGATGAGGGCAAACTAGAAATGGCAAATTGGGAGTTGAGAAGGTTAAGCAGGGCACAGACCGCCGTATGCAAGGGGGCGGGCTACGCCTGAGGTGCCAAGAGACCGCTCAATATAACACGCCATCCTTCAGATACAGAACAACTCCCCACAGTCCCAGTCGGGCCATCCCACTCCAGTCCAATCACCTCGTGGGGGCCAACAGCCATTCGGAGCCCCCCCTCCCCCTCAAGGCCCAGACCCACCGGTAAGCAGCGCACGAGCGAAGGGGCGGGGCAAGGGGGGAGGCCGGAGAAAGGAGGGAGGGCCAATTGGAAGCATAGCGGTAAGAGACAGTGGGGGAACAGAAGCCCCGGATCTTGGACGTTCGAGCCGAGGCTCATTGCCTCGAGTCAGCGAGGGGGGAGGGGTCTAGAGGGGGAATAGAAGCCACGATCGCAGTCCCCAATCCGTCAACTGGCACCCCGATACAACTCGCGTTCCTAGGCCGCGAATCTAGCCCCCGCCGCCACCGCCCAAAGACGACATATTTACCTGTGTTGGCCAGGGACTCGCGCTCCCTCGCTCGGCCAGTTGACTGTTGCACTGGGGCTTTATTTTTTTTTTTCTCCCTTCCTCCCCCTCGCTTACGTCTCTCTCTTCTGGCTCCGCAACCCTCCCAGGCCAGGGGAGGGGAGGAAGGCTGCCGTGCGGAAGTGAAAGGGCACGAGGGAGGGCTGGAAGGGGGCGGAGACAGAGCGGGTGGCTGTTACTGCTTGGCTGGCTCCAGGAACCACGTCCGGGTTTCTTCTTGCCTCTCTCGCTCGCCCTCTTCTCCGCCCATTTTTTTTTTCCTCCCCTCCCCGGAGCGAGAAAGTGGTCCCTCCCGTTTGTCGCACGCGCTGCTTGCTTGGCCCTTTGGGCGCGTGCTCACACTTGTCTTCTAAGCTCACTTTGCGGGGGCGGGTCGAGAGCGGGGTGGGGGGTGGGGAGAGCAATGAGGCAGGCGAGGCTAAGCGACCCGCGAAGGCCGCTTTCACGTGACGGGGCTGTTTACTCTGCGCGTGGTTCGCTATGCCGCGGCGCGTGTGCGCGCATGCGTATCCTCTTCAAGCGTTTTGTTTCTCTCCTGGAAACCGTTTGTGGTGAGCGGGTCACGCTTTCCGTCAGCGTCCTGGGCAGATGTGCTCAGTTCCAGTTTGGAAGCCTTTTCTGTAGAAAATCCGTTTGTGTGGAAGTACAGTTTAAGCTGAAAAACTAAAAATGTTTCCACACATAAACCATATGTGGGTTGTCCTCCAAGAAAGCATAAACTAGTGTTTCCGAAACTTTATTGTCAGGACCATTAAATATTACGGAGAACCCCAAAGAGATTTTGTTTGTATGGGTTATATTCATCAATATTTATTTTTATCCTATTAAAACTTAAAAGCTGCATTTGTAGAACGTTGTATTTATTGAATTAGGTAATAACATGAACCCGTAAAATATATTTTTTCATGAAAAAAAAACCTTTTAAAAAATGATAGAAGTTTGACGTTTAAAAATGCATCTCCAGCATCTGGCAAATAATGTTGATTTCACAGATCCCCAAGAAGAGCATGGAAGATCCCTTCCAAGAACTCAATGGACCAAACTTTTAAGAAACAGACGTACACAGACAAAAAAGAGAGATTGATTTCAAGGTGACTAAACAGGTGCATTTGAATACAGAGAATGCTAAATAAATTATAAAAAGTCATCACCATATTCCAAACTTAGGCACTGCAACAGAAATGGCTGGCTCAGGAATTTTGAGAGTTCAAGTCCACAGCTTGTAAGGAGACCATAGTTGCCCACCGTGGTCTTAAAGAATCTCCTGCTGTTTGAGCTAGACTCCCTACTTTCTATTCCCTGCCACAGGCCTACTTGTTCACTTGAGCAGTTGTTGCTAAGGCACTGTATAAACAATAATTGTCCTCAAGCCAAGCCTGGTGATTACATAGACAAAACCAATTTTCTTGGTAACAGTAGTTCATTGCCATTACCGTTGGGCTTCCCACTCCAACTTGCAGACATGGGATCCTCTGGTGCAGGGGTCACCAACCTTTCGGACCTCAGGGACCACTAAATTCATAATTTTAAATCCCACGGACCACTAATACGATCCGCCTAATGACTAGCTGGGTAGGCATGGCTAGGTGGGCATGGATGGGCATGGCTAACTCGATGTCACTCATGTCAAGGGGCGCCTCACCGACCTTTATGTGCCCCTCCCCTTCCAGACACTCTTTAGGGCCCGAACAGGAAGCAGTTGTCAGAGCTAAGCAGCCACCACGAGAAAGACTTGGCAAAACAGCTGGCTCAATTCAAATTGGATCTGACCAAGAAGGTTCAGCAGAAGCACCTCACTGAGAACTACGAGCATAGGCTTTCCAAGCAGAGAGAAGACCTGTGGGAGTGCAAGGCCAGGTACCAGCACCTAGAGGCTCAGTGGGCTGAGATGGTCAGCCAGTTCCAGGCCATGATGCAGTCCCACTGGAACAAGGCTCTCTGGTTCTTCACCACAGTGGCACTTCCCTCCAGCCTTCACCCAAAGCCTCGCACCAGGAGGCTGAAGCAGACCCCAAGTCGGAATTTCTGTCCCCCTCTGACCCACACAAAAAGACCCTGAAGGGGGAGACTCTCTGCAGCAACACAAGCCTCCATTGCACATATCTATCCCAGGGGCTGTAGTTTGAGGACCCCTGATTTAGTGCAATATAAAAAATGCAAGTATTTTTTCTGCGGACCACCAAAATTTTCTCGTGGACCACACCAGTTGTGACTGCTGCTCTGGTGGTCTGTTATTCAAATGCTAATCTGGCCTGCCTTAATTTGGTTCCAAAACTCAAATAGGATCATCCAGGTGCTTTAAAAAAAAGCCTGTTTGCTATTTAAACCCTTTTACAATTTACCAGTATAAAATGCTGGTCAGTAACTAAAGAAAAAAAAATCAGTTTGGTAAACCTCTCTAGAAATATACAATACTGAACATGATAAATGCAGTTTTGGTAAACTTTGTAAGTATGAGATTGTACATGATTAGAAGTAACTTTTTATTATGCAAACTTTAAAATCCCTAAGACGGAGTTAGAATATGTATTCTTTTCAATGAGTAGAAAGAGATATTTTTAAAATAATGGATCATACCATTATGGGCTACATAGAGTTTATTCAGTTGGAACAATCCCCAGAAACAAGTTATTCTGGCTGTTGCAACAAAGAGCAAAATCTAGTGGCTCCTTAAAAATTGAATATCAGCAAGATTAATAAAGCACTATAGTCATGGTTTCTCTCGAATGCTGATTTTTGATGTAATGGTAATTTAAAGGGAATAGGATGTACAAGCATGAAATCTTGTGATATCCATTAAGCCAATGTTTCCCAAACTGGGAACCTTTAAAATGTGTGGAAGTCAACTCCCAGAATTCCCTCCCCCTCCCCCAGCATGGCCATTGCTAAGATTTCTAATAGTTAAAGTCTGCACATCCTAAAAGTTGCCCAAGTTGAGAAACATGGCTTTGGATTGCTGCAAAAATCAAACTGTACGTAATATTAAATAAATAAATCCACAAAAAAAATATAAACTGAATCCTGCTATTTAAGAAATATATACATTAAACACAAGTGAGTCAACTCTCCAAGAGGTATTAATTGCATTCTTCTTCTTGTGCCATATCTGTCATCAGATGTTGGCGATCATGTTGGCAATCCTATTTTTGTCAACAGCCGCATGAAAAAGTGCTGCTGAGTTTTGTCCAAACTAGTCTCTTAGGTTTTGAAGTCATGATGTTCTTCTTCTGCCTGCACCTCGTTTGCCTCGTTTGCCTTTCCCTGGAGGATTAAGTGAAAGATGCTGTATTTTTCTGGGTGTCGCATTACATGTCCAAAATATTCTAACTTTCGCTTTTGATGATTTCCCTTTGCTTTCCCAGGTGGCTTATCACCTCCTCATTTGTGATTTTGTTAACCCAGGTTATACGTTAACAGCCATCTGTAAATCCACATTTCAAATGCTTCTAGTTTCTTCAAGTGGTTTTCTGTCACAGAACAACTCTCTGCTCCATAGAGTAGGATAGACAAGCCTGATTTTCAGTCTTAGTAATTGCATAGATGACAAAATTGGCCTCCCTGCTTACTATATTTCCAATGCCAGAAATTTTTTCTGTCATGCAACCATATGTTCATACTAACAAGTTCAGGAATTAAGATTATACCATGCAATGTTTTATACAATTAAATCTAGGATGAGGAGGAGAAAAAGGAACTTAGTATATTACTTCATGTCCACTAATAAGTAAATCTACAGTAGGTATTTTCAGCAAAACCCATTCCCAAAATTACCTAAATCAGCATCTGTCTGTGTGTAACTGCAATCTCTCTTGATGGTTTTCAGACAAAAATAGAAAAAAATGTATAATAGCATTTGTTCATTTTCTTTCAATATTAATTGTTTCTGAAAATTGAAGTTTTATACAAATAGTTTGTAACCTGAGATGTCATTCAAAGCTGGAATCATTTTAATTTAAAAATACATTTAACAATTAGAGACTTATATTCTGCTGAATATATCTACAATACTTAATAACATTTATTTGCCAAAAGAAAAAAAATGGGGTTGGGGAGTAGTTGGATTTCAGAAAGGACCTCAGCTATGTAGATATTCAAATCTCAATGACATAAAATGCCTTAAATTACTCTGCTTTTTTTATACTTTTCAACTATAACTGAATTCATTGTAAAATTTATCCACAAGGGCGTAAGCAAGGATAATGACACTAAGAAACATTTCTGGCAACTTAAAAGTGAAAAAATAGTAGTTATAGCATAATTTTAAGGGATTACAGTCGGCTCTGTCAGATGTATACAAGTAGTCCTTGATTTACAACAATTAAGCCCAAAATTTCCATTGCTAAGCATGACAGTTAATTGAATTTTGTCCCATTGTACAAACTCTTTTTGCCATGGTTGTTAAGTGAATAACTGCAATTGTTAAGTTAGTAACGTAGTTGTTAAATGAATCTGGCTTCCTCACTGACTTTGCTTATCAGAATGTCGTAAAAGGTGACCACATGACCCTGGGACACTGCAACTGTAATCAGTACAGTACAAGTCAGTAGCTAAGTGTCTGAATTTTGATTACGTAACCATGGGGATGCTGCAATGATTGTAACTGTGAAAAGCAGTCAAATCACTTTTTTCAGTACTACTGTAACTTCAAATGGTCACTAAACAAATGGCTGTACTGAAAAACAGGAGATGACCAGAAACAATAGTTTTAATCCCATGAGTTTCCCTTTCAGTAAAAGATAGGATGATAGGTAAGCTGAGTAAGGAGCCGAGTATCTCTTTAATGCGTTCAGAAATGTAGGAAAATATTTATATGTACAAAATATTTGTATATGTATATACTAATTAATATCAACAAAAATGTATGGCCATGTTAAGAAATACTAGGTTGTTGACTTTAGAAGGACATGACTTGTTGTTGGGCTGGCATGCTTTCTTATGGTACCAGGGCACAAAAACACAGGGGTATTTTAGAAGACATGTTGTTCGAGAGTCTTTGCTATTAAATTGGGAGATTAAAAGACAACATTATTTAAAAATTCCAGTCTGGTTATCTACTATTGAAGCATTCTCATATTCAGTAACATTTAGAAAGGAACAAATTGTTAGATAAAGTGAATTACTGAATGAAAAGGGTGAACTTAAATTGAAGCAAGAACTAGAAGAACAGGATATAAAAATGGACTGGTTTTCGTATATGCAAATACATTCTAGATATGATAAAGATTCTAAGACAGAAGGTTTTTATAGTAATCTTACTAACAGATAAAATTTTAACAGGTTCTGATGACTATGTAATTAAAAAATTGTATGGTTACTTATTAAAGGTAAAATTGGAAGAAGAACAAGTTAAAGAAACAATGATTGCATGGGGGAAAAATTTTGGTTATGGAATTGGTCTAGAGAAATAGCAAAAATTGTGGATGCAAAATTATAAAATGACAACAGCATATAAGGAGAATTTGTATAAGATGTTTTACAGGTGGCATCTACCCCCGACAAGAATAGCGAGAATGTTCAAGAACAAATCTGATAAGTGTTGGAAATGTCATCAGATACCGGGGTCATATTACCATGTGTGGTGGACATGTGTAGAAGCAAAAAGATACTGGATTAAAATCCACACATGGTTGGAAAAAATGACAAAAAAAACATATAGACTTTAAGCCAGAGATTTTTTTATTAGGGACTGTGCCAGAAATATACAATAGAGAATTGAGATATTTGATTGTGAATGTTTTAACAGCTGCTAGAATTGTGTTTGCTAAAAACTGGAAAAATGAGAAAATACCAACGCAAGATGAAATTATTAAGAAAATCATGGAATGTGCTGAAATGAGTAAATTGACTTTTGAAATTAGAGATCAAGAAGATAAACAATACTACAAGAAATGGGATTTATTTTATCAATGGCTAGATAATAAAACATGGAAATGAAATATGAAATATGAAATGAATGTTATAAATATATTTGAAAATATTTTTTTTGAAGCAACAAAGTTTAGTTAAATAAATGATAAATGAGGATGTTGATTTGTTTGACAATATGAGAAATTAGATAATTAGTAAATTTTGAATATGGGGATGAACCACAAAAGATTTGTAACCGACTGACACACTGTTTGCATTTGTAATGGATGATGGATTTGTTTTATGTTTTGTTTAAAAAATAATTTAAAAAAAAACATATGGCCATTCTAAGATCAGTTATGGAATACTAGGCATGATTTTGGGCAATTTCCACAATATGGACAGGTCAAGAGTTTAGAGAAAGGCAGTAAAGATAGAGGAATGAAGATATGACAAAGTGAAAACAGAAGTTTAGAAATGTCTGCAAAATTATTAAAAAGGAAAAAAAACTGAAATATCACATTGGCATAAGGTATTCAGACCCTTTGCAACAACACTTGAAATTTAACTCAGGTGCCTCCCTTTTCTCTTGATCGTTGCTGACATGTTCCTACACCAGTTTGCCCTGATTTGGGCAAACCGGTAGTGGCAGCGGGAGGCTCCGCCCGGACATCCTCAAATACGCTCTGCCCATGTGCGAGTGAACCAGTAGCAAAGGTAAGTGAAACCCACCACTGTTCTACACGTTGATTGGAATCAACCTGTTGTAAATTAAATAGATTAGAAATGATTTGGAAAGGCACACACCTCAATAGAAGACCTCTCAGCTGACAATGCATATTGTGGCAAAGCAAAAGCCATGAGGTCAAAGGAATTGCCTTCAGAGATGAGAGACAGGATTATTTCAAGGCACAGATCTGGGGAAGGCTACAATAACATTTCTGCTGCACTGAAGGTTCCAAAGAGTACAGTGCACTCCATAATTCTCAAATGGAAGATGTTTGGCACAACCAGGACTCTTCCAATAGCTGGTCTCCCAGTCAAACCGAGCAAATGGGAGAACCCGATGGTCACTCTGACTGAGTTCCAGAGATCCAGTGTAGAGATGGGACAGAGTCCCAGAAGGACAACCATCTCTACACCCTTCCAATGATCTGGGCTTTATGGCAGAGTAGATGGAAGTTTCTCCTCAGTGCAAAACACATGAAAGACAACTTGGAGTTTGCAAAAAAGCACCTGATGGACTCTCAGACAGAACACGATTCTCTGGTCTGATAAAACCAAGATTGAATTGTTTGGCCTCAATTCTAAACGTTGTCTGGAGGAAACCTGCCCAATATCATCCCAACTGCCCAATATCATCCCAACAGTGAAGTATGGTGGTGGCAGCATCATGCTGTGGGGGTGTTTTTCAGCAGCAGTGTCTGGGAGACTGGTCAGGATTGAGAGAAAGCTGAATAGAGCTAAGTACAGGGATATCCTCAATGAAAACCTGTTCCACATTGCTCAGGGCCTCAGAATGGGTCGAACGTTCACTTTCCAACATGACAATGATCCTAAGCACACAGTGAAGACAACACTGCAACTCTGTGAATATCCTAGAGTGGCCCAGCTGGAGCCCTGACTTGAACATTTTTGGAGGGACCTGAAAATGACTGTTCACCAACAGTTGCCATCCAACCTGACTGAGCTTGAGTGGATTTGCAAGGAAAAAGGGCAGAAAATCCTCCAATCCGGGTGTCCAAAGCATATCATGTCAAAGCCAAAAAAGACTCCAGGCTGCCAAAGGTGCTTCAACAAAGTAGAATGAAGAGTCTGAATACTTACGCCAATGTGATATTTCAGTTTCTTTTCTTTTTAATAAGTTTCCAGTCATTTCTAAACTTGTTTTCACTTTGTGATTACGGAGTACTTGAGAAAAAAATGAATTTCAACAACTGCAGAATTAGGCTACAGCATAACAAAATTGACAAAAGTGAAGGGGATCTGAATACTTTCTGAGTGCACTGTAAATTACAGCTATCTAGATTTTAAACCCACAAAGGTAAGATCTGTACAATAGTGGAACGCTGTCTGTAAAAGCTGTTGAGTTTCTCAATTTCTGGAAACTTTTAAGCAGCTGAAGAATCATCTGTCAGAGGGTTTAATAAGTTTTCCTGTGCGTTGTAGTGTTGATTCTTGTGGTCCTTTTCCATCTTTACAATATTGTGATTCTACATTTCCAAAAGGGGTGAGATTCAGCATCAGTGATGAGGGAAAGTAAACTGCTCTCGGACCAAGGAATAAACTGGTGGATGCCATTGACCGTCAGTTTCAACTTCACAGAAAATTGGGATTCTTTGGGGAAAAAATTGAGAGGTACCAAGGTAATAACACATTCCCCAAATTTGTCCTACTAGTTTATTCTGGAATATTGGGAACAGAATTAATATGGTCCAAAGATAAAACACCATACAAAATGCTAGCCTAAATCACAAACATCATTCAGAAATCTTCCCACAGAGCAAAAGGTGAAAAATAGCCTGAATCTGTAAGTTTTTCTGCCAGCATGATATAATTCGGGCTGCTACCAGTGTAATTGCATTGTATCACCAGAATCATTTTGGGAATCAGAGGTAATAGTTTTCTAATATCTAATTGCCTGTACATCCTGGAGATTCAAAACATGAGTCCATTTGGCATCCATATCAGTGTATTGGAACAGCAATTTTGACTAGAGTATGTCCTTTTCGTAAAAATGTCTACACTGTGGAACTAACATTCTTCAATGACTACACAACACCATGTTTAAGACAATGCTCTTGAAAGCTGCATTTTCACATTAATGACAAAACTATGCTGGTAAAAATGTTTTTGCCAGATTAAGCAACTGCACAGTCCAGAGTCCAAACAATGTGATGCCTGAAACACAGTCCTGAAGATTAGGCAAAACATAGGATGATAGGGAGGTAGATCTTCTAGAAAGAAACTAGCACTGGGAGAATAATAGCAGGTAGCCAGTTCTTTATGTAAGTGGCTACAGCACTATTTTGCTGTCTTGTAGTTTAAGAGGAAAGTAGTTTGTGTACATCTATTTGTGAGAGCATTCTACATATTCAAATGCATTTTAAAAAGTGTTACTCTGTGACAAAGAAAATGTGATTTAAAATTGGAGGCCTTTTTAAGATTAAAAAATGATCCACAATCTTCACTTAACAGCAATAGGAACTGCTGTAGCATAATGCGAACACAGGGTGTCATGCTTTACAATTGCATCACTTAACAATAATTGGAAATCAGAATTTCCATTGCTAAGTGAGGAGTACATATCCTATACTCCAAACTGTCCTGCAGGAATAGCAAGTTAAGAGAGAAATTGTGTGGGTCAATTTCAGCACTGTTAAGCATACTTTTTAAAAAATCCAGTGTATCCTTAATTGTAAATACAGGAGATTTTGCATTACAAAAAGAAATCATGCATATAAAAACATTCACCTTAGGAGAATTAACATCTTTCTTACATTATGTTTTCCATTTGAAGAACTTCAGAGCAAAATTTCAATAGAAGTCTATTTTCCCATTACAACAAAATAAAAAGCTCCCACACAACCCCTCCCTGCAAAAATGAAGGAAATTGCAATGCAGGTTTGACTTTATTTAGATATTTGAGCTCTCGCACTAAATTTTACAAGCTGGTGAACACTGGCAAATTATTTCTCCCACAGTACTATAACCACACATTCCCAAGACAGTATAAATATATGGTTTAACATTAATACACACCACCATTTTATCAATTACATAACAAATTATCAAGTATCCAAATATTAAGTTACGCAGCTCAAAAGGCATACAAAATATTAGAGATCCACCAAATTCATGGTAGAAACTCAAGAAAAAACAAAATCACCTTAAACAAAGCAATAGTTGGTAAACAACTTCCAATAAGTACAGTAAAAGAAATTACAAGATCTTCAGAAATATGATTAAGAATTTTCAGCTACAATAAAGCATTTCTACATTAAAAAAATATTTACTAAAGTAAAGGGCATATTCTATACTTCCTGCACAAGACAAAAGGCAACATTTTACTAGAAATATTAATTAGTCCCCTCCCATTCTTTTATAGGCCTTCTACTAAAGTCGCACATTAAGTGCCAATATATATTTATTTAACTGTAAGGCTTTTTGTCTGGAGTCATTAAAGACTTGTGTGCTTCTGTACAGCGTGACATATTACTTTTCCATTAATAACCAGAGAATGTTTTGTGAAAGAGGGTTTAAGTAATAAAAGTTTAGACACCAAAACTGACTAAGTCAGTAAATTGTGTGCAAATCCTGATAATCATTATAGTGTGACTGTGGGAGACAAACAGTGAATAGGCAGATTACTCTATGAAGCCCTATCCACCAAATCAGAAGACAAGTTAGGAAAAGGGCAAAGGTCCATATAGTTGTAGTTATTAGGGTTATTACACTGTGGTATACAGAAATAGTGTATTGGGCGTTTGGCACCTAATCTCTATACATGTTCTGATATAACTATTGGGACTTCAAGGAAAAAACTGAACTACATGATTAAGGATAGTTTAATGATACATACAGTAAGACATTTTAAAAGGCCATGTACATTTGTTATCTAAACAGATCATCTAAACAAAGTTGCTCCCCTGCCAACATTGTGGCCTACACCTATAGAAGCTTCATGTAATCTAGTTAGACATACATGTAGTTTTCCCATGTAACCTGCCTAATTCTAGTTTTAGTCTTCTATTTCCAAAGCAGCAATCAAGGCAGCTTTGTTTTTACTGAATACAACAGTTGTTACGATGACCATTTGAATCTTTAAAACGGAGGCGCATTTTGGGACGATATTTCTCCAAATAGAGAAGCTGCTTGCTGTTAAAAGCTCCACGTCGCTTCCTAAACAAAAGCACAGAATATATTAGTCACAAAATGTTGTTCAAATAGCAACTTTATCTCTTGATACTTTCTGTTCAAGATAGCAGAATTGTTCTTTTTTATGGCCCACTTTAAGTTCCTTACCCAACTTTTACATCACAGTATTTAGTTTACTACTCCTACACTGCAATAAATTTTAAAATATCTCTATATACTTCACTGCAGCAGACTATTTGAATTATTCTAACATCAGAACAATCCTATACTGGAAGAGAGGCAGCTGTCTCTGTCTGCAACTCATTAAGGCAGCCATGTCTTCTTCAACAGAGTATGTGGCAGAATCCTAACAAATGCTGAAGTTGAACATTCTTCATTCTGAAACATGGCTCCTGAATCAAATCCAAAGGAACCACTCTGAACATTATTTCAGAAAATAATTTGAATTAAGAGATAACTGTTCCAATACTTACTGTCTTATGAACTGCACCGCATCCTCATACTTCATTCCACATTCAATAAGTGCAAGAGCAACCAGCACAGGTGCCCTAGAAATTTTTTTAAAAAAAATATTGAAGTCCGTGTGTCTACCATTAACAAAGGATATCTTGTAAATAAGCATCCCACAATATAGGATTGTCTAACAATATAGGATTGTCTAACAATATCTGGAGGATGGAAAATACATTTTGTTTCAAGAATAAACTTCTGCATCCAGAAACGTTTGACCCATTTTAAGACAGTTTGGCAAAAGCAATATTTAGATTGTCAGAATTGCTTTGGATTTTGCATAAAACAAAATTCAGTTGGGGTAAGTAAAGTTGGTGCAGAATGTTCCCTTCTTCCCTCAATAACGTCCATTACCATAGTATGGAAGCTGCTCTAGGAAGGAGAGAGTAAAAGTATACTAGCATTGTCATTCAGTTCCTCCCTTCATCCACCATTGCCATTATTTTACTCTTCTCCCCCTTCCCAAAACCACTTCTGCCTATACAAACATCTGATGTTATTACGCATAAGCAGGGACCACCCAATTGCTGTTACGGACACAGAATAGTCCATACCTACCTAAAACACTATTTCATACACCATTCCTAAACACTAGTTAGGCCACGTGGGCACTGTAAGACAATCCATACTGGAGAAAGGCTAAGATATTAAACAAAATCTCAGTAATTTAAGGCAATCCAACTCTTATTTTTGTGTATCCCAATGCAATTAAGCTTACATAATACTAATGGATTCAATTAATATATTTAGAAATCCAAGTCAAATTAGTTAATAAAACCTATAAAAGAACATGACTTTTTTTGCCAATTCTAGTTGTACAGAACTATCAAGTCAAACCTTTATGATGGTCATAGATGTACTACAAAAGTATAATTTTTATGATTTCAAGGTTTCAATTTACCTTCCAAGACCAGCAACACAGTGTACAGCAATGCAACAGCCAGGCTCTTCACGAAATTTAACTTTCAGAAGATTTAGCCAATCATCAACAATCTGAAGAGATGGTGGTGCCCCATCATCAAAAGGCCAGTCCTGGAAAGTATGCATTAATTGTTTTAAGTCTCATATTTCTCAAAATCACAGATACAAGCTAATTAAAATTGTTATTTAAATTATATTGGATAATGTTGCTTTTTACATCTACACTTCTGAGAAACTTCTATTATGCCAGTGCTGCTCACTCACAATAATAGATATTTCCATCTCACTTGTTTGGGGGGTTAACTGTCATGCACCCAGTACACAAGTATTAATATTTAAGGCACAATATATAAAGTATTTTAAGAGCAACCCTAAACATCCTTTTAATTTATCATATTCATATGGCCACCCCCATGACTTTAGATGGCATACAAAACAACCATAAAAACATTTTAAAATACAACAACAAAAATAGTATTATAAAAGACCAAGATAGACTGCCAGTTTGATCTAATGGCTAAGGCACCAGGCTAGAAACCAGAAGACTGTGGGTTCTAGTCCTGCCTTAGGCATGAAAGCCAGCTGGATCACTTTGGGCCAGTCACTCACTCTCAGACCATAGCATCAGCTTTGGGCAACAAGCTGGTTGATCAATTCCTGTCTAACGAATGGACCAACATTCGTTGGTTGATTTGGGAAAATAAGTGAGCCCTGCACTTGCAACAAAAATGCTAGGAGGAAAAAAAAAATCCTGTGAGATAAAGAGATTATAAACAATGGAGCCATCTAGTCAAATTACCATTCCCTTATTATTCCCTAGGCCCAGATTCTCAAAAAACCAAGTTTCAATGGATTTCTGAAAGGTCTGGAGATGGGGACTTCAGGAAGGAGGATGTTCTACAAGGCGGATGCTACAGCAGAAAAAGCTATCTCCTGGGTTCCATCATATGGGTTCTGTCTTCCTATCCCACAGACGGGACCCACAATATGACTCTTCTGCCAGACCTTAAGGGATGGGCACAGGTAATTGTACAATACCATACCTGACAGAAACATTGTCTGGCTGAAATTTCTTCATATTTTCATTCCAGGCTTGTATTATTTTCAGGCTGTATGCTATTTTTTAAGACTATATCCTCCCATTCCCAGTAAGATTAGGTATTAATTCAAATATTAAACTGTAATGCTCTGGATTAATGTATGCTGAATAACAAGGACCACAATAAACTTCACAGGCTAGTATCTCAAACTGTTCAAGTAAGCTACTCACCAAAACCTGAATGCCTTCTTTTTCTAATGGAGCAGTGTCATAAGTGGCTTCACATACTCTTACTATTGTAGTTACTCCGTACTTCTTAAGTTCCTAAAAGAAAATCAGAATTATGTCTTTAACTGAATCAACTATGTTAATGTTTATGGTTTTAGTACTATACTTGGTGAGAAGTTAACAGTTTATCATACTTAGAGATTTGTTTTGCAGAGTATCTCAATCTTACCCAATATAATAAATCACAACATAATCCTCCATGCAGCTTGAGCTGCCTTTATGCAGCCTCACCTTGTTGTTTAAATGTATTTAAATGACCCTATGAATTAATCACTGGACAGTCATAAACAAATCTGAACCATCTTTTATCTGACCAAACAGAAAGATAATGAAGCCAACTTAAGGAACTGAAACATACTTTTTAGGAAACCACTATGATTTTAAAAGTTAAAACCACAGAATAAATCAGCATTTTGGATACTACTTACCTCTATGAACTTGTTTAAAGTTGCATTGGTTGGATTATGAGTGATAAGGAATCTCATGTTCTTGTAGGTGATTTCCACAGGAGCTGGGCGGTTCATTCGGGCCATGGTTTAATTTAGTTAAAATGTGCAATGACTGACAGTTTCTTTTTTTAAAAAAAAAACCTAACTGATTAATGGAGAAATTAAAATCTACTTCACAAAAAGCCACTAAAAGTTTCCAGTGCCAACAAATATGAAGTTGGGAGGAAAAGGGAATGAAATGAACCTCCTAAACAAGAAGCAGCAAATCTTTAATCTTGTAATACTGAGGCAAAAAGAAAGGCAGTGCACCGAGGTTACCCCATCCAGGTCAGAACTCCTTTGTAAAATGCGCTGCCAATTTCAATCCAATACTTCTGCTTATTGTGGTAACCACTCTTTAAGGGGGCTTCTTGGTGGAGCAGTAATCAATTTCTACAGTTCACTTGTCTGCATAAAGGCCGTGCTGTGCCTGGCAGTAGTCCCCACTGCCCTTCAGAAACTCCATAAATGTGTGACCGAGAACACCACAGAACTGCTGCAAAGAGAAAAAGGAACAGTGGTCAATAGCTAAGGATACACTTTCCAAGCATCTTAGTGTTAAATAAATATGCAAGAGTCGGGAAATGTAACCTAGAAGTGTTCTGAATCTTCAAACTAACTAACTAAAATAGCCCCACAACCTCATTAGGTATTAATCACACTGCAGGTTATAAAATAACCTACATATACTTTAAGGCAATAATGAGCAAACCCCAAGCCCCAGAAGTCCCTCTACAGCCCACACTAGAGTATACTAAGATTGCACAGTAAATGTTTAATGGCAGAACTTCAGCAGCATGAGTTTTCTAACCAAAAATGGGGAAACGAGGATAGAGATGGAGGCACAAGACCTTTGGACAATGAAGAGTTCACATTCCCACTCTTAAACCATAATAAAGAAAATTCAGTTCTGTTCCTTTGAAAGGCCCCCTACAGTCCACCAATTGCTTGGGACAGTAAATTGCACCTGTTAAGCATAGTTCATAGCTTGCTTTTAACCAAGATTGAAACTTTGGATGAGTAATAGAAGTAACGTTCAGGCTAATAGTTCTTACTTATTGTGTTTCCCAATGAGGGGGCAAACCTCAGTGGCCAATATTCAAAATAGTATCATTTAAATTTAATATTTCTGATGCACAAGAGCAGTCTTACTTCTAGCAACCAAGTAGAAGAGAACAATTTATCACATGTATCCAGAACAAAGCTTATACATTAAAGATCAGTATTGCCCTTCAGAGTTGGAAAAACAATTTACTAGTAGCATTTGTTCAACTTTCCTTTAACTCTTTGGATTATAGCAAACATCCTAAATTAGAAAACAGGGACTAATAATCACAATGGGATCTCAGGTTTCTCATTTAATGTGGGGCATTAAAAAAAACATAGCAAGTTCTTATGCAAATTCAGCTCCAAACTGAGCAGAATGTCGTCTTTTTTGACTATACCCTTTAATACACTATGCTAAGCATGATGCAGCCTGTTTGCTGAAAGACCTTGCAGACCAATGGTTTAACAAAGACTTACCATTCTGTATTTATGAACATTTTTATTGTATCAATCTTGGGTATTGATAACATACTACCACAATCATATTATGACATAAATACTATGGTTTCACAAGGCTTCACAGCTACTCTAAGAGGAGCCAATAAATAGCAAATTCCAAGAAATAGACTAAAATAGTAAGGAAGTAGATTTATGTGCATGTTATTGAGCAAGAAAATTAAATCTATCCCAAGCAAATCAAGAGTACAAACACTGAAATGAAAGGTCAGACAAAATAGATTTTCTTACACAGGTATGAAAATAGAGCCGAACAGGATGCTCAGACAATAAAATGTATAAGTATTCTGAAAAGACTTACGCTAGGTACTCAATGATAGTTCAAATATTCATCAGAGGGAGCAAGATAAAGAACCCAGCAATATTAT
Source organism: Pantherophis guttatus (assembly GCF_059756535.1). Taxonomy (NCBI): domain Eukaryota; kingdom Metazoa; phylum Chordata; class Lepidosauria; order Squamata; family Colubridae; genus Pantherophis; species Pantherophis guttatus. The sequence goes on along the minus strand of NC_142063.1, from coordinate 225,464,401 downwards.
GACATAACAATGTACACATCATTTTACTAGGAATGCCTGTGCACATAGAATCAAAGTAATAAAGATGATTCACACATTAATTTAGCAGTCAAAAGCAGTTAAAGAATAAGGTTAAACTATACATCAAATTCAGTAAGAATATATTCAATTGGAATGGTAGTTAAGTGAGGTACTGCAGACTAAAGAGTTAAAAATGACTATTAGCAAAGGTATCATGTTTCAGATACATATTAGGAATATGTAGGAAGGAAAAAAACCCTCTTATTTTAAGTATTTGAGTAAAAATACATATATTTACAGTTGATATATTTAAACCAAAGCAGCATTTTACTAATGTAATTGATGGCTTCATTCTTTTTGCACAGAGTGCTCCACAGTTCTAGACTTTTGAGCAAGATGTAGTTTCAATCCAAGGTTTGGATAAAGCTCTTCTAGCAACTTTGGGCCAGTCACTAACTCATTCCAAATATGTTATGTAAAAGGGACTTGTGCTGCTCCTCTTTCATACTGTTGTCATACTGCTACAGTAAAAAAATAAAAATAAAAGTGAATATAAAGCTAGTATGATCTAGTGGTTAAGGTACTAAGCTAGAAATTTGGAGATCATGAGTTCTAGTCCCACTTTAAGCATGAAAGCTAGCGGGATGACTTGGGTCAGTCACTCTCTCATCCTAACCTACCTTACAGGGTTGTTGTTGTTGTGGGAAAAATAGAAAGATGGATTATTAGGCAATGTTTGCCACCTTAAATTATTTATATCAGTAATTTATATAAATAAAGGTTGAATATAAATAAATTAAAGTTGATGGGAAGCAGAGTTCTTCAGAAATCTTTTCATGCAACAAAACACTGTTGAGCAGTTTATTTCCTCATATAAAATTAAAAACCTTAAACCTAAATAAAAGAACAGAATAATTTAACACAACATACTTGTATATAGTATTCAGCCACATTAATTCTGTATAATTTAGATAAAAGCAAGCAAATGCTACAGTACTGTGCATCTGTTTTCTTCCTGAAATCAAAGCAGGAAGAATCAGAAATAATCTCAGAGAAACCTACATGCCATCATAGTGGCCCTGCTTTTCATTTTCAGGTACATACCATAGTATGCCTCTAAACCTAAAAACATACTGCAGCAATCTGCATGGAAGAGGCCTGCATAACAATTATACCATAGGGCTGAAAAGGTAATTAGTGCTCAAAATAGCATAAGAGAAATATGGATCACCTATAGGCATTCATAAAACATTTAAGAAAAAGAAGAGAAACAGACTAAACAAGGACTAAAAGCAGAACATATTGCTGCCAGAAGTTTTCCTGTTATTAAGTATATACCTCCTCCCTTATTAAAAGTATGAATACCACTGTAAAGTAAGTACCTTTTATGGACTTTTGGGATTTCCAACCTATATAACATATTGTAACTTATGAAATTAGATTGCAGCTAATTCTTTCCTATAGACTGATTATGAATTGATATTCTTTTGCTAAGCGATAACAAAGATTGAAATATTAGCATAAGGCTTTTGCAATGGATACAGCCTGAATTAATGTCAAGCAGCTGAGCATTGAATGATAGATCTGAGCCCCCAGTTGAAACTCAACCCAGAAAAAAATCGTTTGAGAAGACTGAAATATCCTTTAAATGACAGCCTGTTATGACTTGCCTCTTAAGGGGAAGAAAATACAATACTCTGACTCAGTAATACTCTTATGTTACTTTAATACACAATAATAAAGTGCCTCGCTGCCCTTTCTCTCACGTGTCACAAAAGGAAGTAATTCCATATGCCAAGATTAAAATGCTGAAGCGATTAACAATCCTTGGTAACAAAGCTGCCGTTCCCACCACAGGCAGGAGGGGAGGTTTTAAACTGCCTTTTCCTCCCAGATTCCTTCGACTTTTGTTAACGCGGCCTAGATGCTGTGCTGTATTTTAACAGATTGACATCCCATCGATTTAGGGGGAGCACTAGACCAAGTCCCTTATCGTCCCCTCCCATCACCCGCTGCGAGGAAGGCTTAGCGCGCCAGACAGCAGTTTATGAATGGAAGGAGCGACCCGTTATCTGCAGGCAGGAGGCGCGTGAAGGAAGCGCCGCCGGCTTCAGCCCGCCAAATGTCCTCCTGGCTCTCGCTCTCCCCCCCCCCCCCAACCTCGCCCCGCTTCGTGACTCACCCGGCGGTAGCGCAATAGCCTTCAAGCTCCCTACCACACGCGGCAGGCGAGGAGGGCGGCCGCCGGCCAGGCAGCTCGGCGCGAACAAGTCTCAACTTGTTTCCCAAGTGGAATATTACTCCGTTTCCCTTCCCCTCTCCCCCCCATCACCTTTCCTCGCTCACGCGTGGCCAAAGCGTTTGGGTTCGTCAACCACAAGCCCCAAGGAGATCGGGGCCATCCAGCACCACGTGAATGGTACTGAAAGGATTAGAGCATACACAGAGTGTAACCTAATTCAGTTTTTGTTAATTGCTGTTGAGAGAAGCTCCACCGTAACCTAACCTTACAGTACAAAAGGACGGGGACCACCCAGGACAGGATCGGCTGTAGGATTTAGCAAGGAGCCGCCCCCTCCTCTCCCCCAAAAAGGCTCTCAGAGAGGGCACAAACTCAGAATTCCCTCTTGCTCCCAAAAGCTTTTTTTTTTTTTTCTTTTCAAAATCGGGCAGCCACGAGGCATTTTCTCTCTCTCTTTCTTTCTCTGCCTCCTATTCCCGTTCAAGCCGATCATTCGGAAGAACCCCCTCCTCTCCAGCAGACATACGTGTCGGGTCCACATCTCTCCTTTCCCGGCTTGTCGGTAAAAGCAGCAGCTCAAACCCGGTTTTAAGCGCGGGAGTTCCTGCTCCGAATGAGCACACAAAGGAATCCGAAACTCATTCGGGCGGGCGGACGGGGTGAGAGAGGGAGGGAGGGAGGGAGTGCTTTCATTCAGACCAGGTTTGTTCTTACCTTCCTTACATTGTTCGCCGTTGTTGGGGTACAAGGAGAGAAAGGGAGGGAGGGCCAGGTCCGAAATGCCGGGCAGGGCTGGAGCACTTCTCGTAGTGACCACGTGCTCGGCCCGGTTGCGGAACTTCTCCCCCCCCTCAAAAAAAGCTGCGAATGTGGGGGTGGGGTGGGAGATCTACATAGCCAGACCCCCCCCCACCTCCCCGCTTCGTTTCCTAGCAGCAGTCAGTCCTAAGGCCGGCAATTGACTGCTGTTTTTTTTTTCCCCTCAGGTTCCCCGGCCCTTCTTTCGCCAGACAGCGGCGTCTCCTCCCGTCCAGACACTCCCTGCTACCCCCTCCGACGTCCCCGTCTCCTCGCTTGCCACGTCCCACATCTCTTGACTATAGCCGGGCCTCGCAAACCGGGCCGGCCAGGGCAGTTTCTTCCCGCTAGTGTCGGAGGGGAAGGGCCAGTCAACGACCACTGAAGTTTTAACAACGCACGACGGCTGGAAGGAGGAGAGCCGGGTCGGGCTCGTCTGCCTTGCCCTCGGCTGGCGCGGAGACCCAGCGAACAAAGAGGCAAACATGGAGGGAGAGAGAGGGGCTGAGAGAGATTAGCGCAGGGCTGGCAAGACCAGGAAAGAGGCCGCTACTCACAGGAATATGGTTACTCATTGAAGACTGTAGCCTGATCATACAGCCTCGGTGCTGAGGGCGCCACCGCCGGGGGCAGGAGGAGCTAAGCCGAAGGGAACTGGAGAAGGAGGCGGCGGCGGAGGTGGTGCCGGAGCAGGGCGGCGGCGATGGACCATACAGGGCGCGGAGCAGCCGGGGAGAGAGAGAGAGAGCGAGCGAGACGGGGATGCCAGGAGAAGGCGAAAGAGGAGGAGCTCCGGCCGCTGGCGACGAGGCTGTTGCTAACGCGGCACTGACGGCAGAAAGAAAAAGCGGCTGGAGGAAGGAGGGGGCCAGAGGCGGAGGGAGGGCGCTTCCGTTCGTTCGCGCAAGGCAAGTAGGGGGACGGGGGCGGGCAGAGATGTCTTAAGCACCGCCTTGCACTCTCCAGCGCGCAATCGTGCGACGCCCCGCCCCTCTTAGCTGACGCCTTCAAAGCTCGGCCGCTTGGCGTCACAAACGCCTCTCGCCGAATGGCACCGCTCCTGACCAATCGGAGGGCTCGGGCGAGTTGAGCCGATATGGCCAGGCGTGTGGCAGTGGGCGGGGAGCTGAGGATGTGGTGGAGGGGGTGGGAGGGAAGGCCAAGAAGAATGCTAAGAGAGGCGCGAAGCGAGGGCGGGGCGAAGGAAAGGCGGAGAAAGCCGGTGGAAACCGGTTACAGAAAGTCGGCTAACTAGCCGTGGCCGGCCGAGCTCGCAGACAGACGGGGTGGGTGGGACAAGGCGAAGGCTCGCTCCCATTGGTCGGCCGCTGCTGCTATTCCTTCGACTCCGCTCCTCTTGTTGCACTTCTGAAAGGCAATCGCAGGAATCTAACTTAATGGGTTTTTGCTTTGAGATGGTTCCAGAAGCAGAACTCGTGATAGCCTTTTGCAACGCAGTGCAACTTACAAGCCGACCTGTAAAGTAGCATCACCACGGAATATAGATGAGAGATCTTTGTAGCATTGCTATCCTCCGCGTCGAGCGTTACGTATTTGGAGTGAGATTCCCCCTCAAGCTCAAGATTGACAGATCCCTTTAGCACCGTGCGGCTAAATTAAGTGGTTTTCATGGCGGCAGCTGCTGGGTGTGGGGTCGGCTTGCTACTCACGAAGTAAAGTAACCCCTAAATCTCCCCAGATTTTATTGGGGAACAGCGCAGACCCAAATTGCTTCCATGCAGGCTGAGGATAAGAGTCCATGAGGACAGGCATCAGGCGAAGTGTATTCTTAAAAATTATTCCACAATTTGCGAATCAAGATGTTGCAAAGGATTAATTTTTATGAATGTCTAATTAGAGGAAAGCTTCTGTCTGCACTGGCTTGCCTGACCTGCAGGAGCATTGCAGCCTCATCCCATAAGCAAGCTTTATTACATTTATGTGCTGCCCATCTTACTCTGAAAAGTGACCCTGGGTTTTTGTTCTGGGTAGTTTCACAACAGATTGCAGCTTTAAAATAAATAAAAACCTACAAATGTTCACTATTTACAATTCAGATTCTAGTTTATGTAGGCGTGTTTCAGCAATACAATATTGCTGGTTGTGTTATTCAATTAATTTCTAATATTGACTCTGACAAATTCATATCTCCCCTGCTAGAAGAAGTTTCCAGAAGTCTTAAATGGACACTTCCCAACGAAGGAAAGCTGTTCTGCAATCCTTTTATTCTAATATAGTGAATGTTGTAACCTGAGTCTACAATACATTTTAATGTGCTACAACTTCTCCAGAATTCAGTAAGGTGGGCTGTGGTATACATTATCTAAATAAATACATAAAAAATAACAGACTCCAGTAGAACAGGCATTTATTGCTGGTGATACCATAAAGTGAAAATCTTGTGTCTAAACAATTTAGGATTAAAAGTGTATTCCGTGCTAGGGATATATGTAGAAAAAATAGCATTGTGATTAGGTTTAGAATGATCACTCTCCACATTAGTCATGCAGCTTGGACATGGATCTATTTGAACCTAAAACTGTCTGGAAGAACACTCACATTGAATATCTGGATTAAAGTAATCATATTGGGATTAGGAGAATCTAAATTAAAATACACAACTGACCTTAAGGAATAAACTATATATATTGATATTTTGGTGGGCAAACTGAAGATGGGGGAAAGTGCTACAATAACCCAGCTAATTTTATTCATTTTTTAAAAGGTAGCATTTCACCTTGTCATTCTTCCACATGACACCAGATTTAAATAATCATAGCTCTGGATATCAGTATAATGCAATTTTTCAGTTTTACTTTCTTGTTTGCTGATTATAATCAGAAATCAACCATATATTTTTCCTATGAAAATAAGTTTCTTTGTAGACATTCTATAAACTAGGCTAACAAAACAGTAAATTCTTACACTATTAAGCCAAAATGTTTTATTTGGTTTTATTTTAGTGTATTCTGTGAATCCAACCATTTATATACCATTAGAAAGTCATTGCTATTGAATTGCAGTTGTTTGCATTTGTGACACAAATGTTTTTGAAATAATTATATTAATTAAGCTAATGTAATTATTAATTGTATTTTTTATGAAATGGTCATCCAAATTAAATTTACCTATTGCTTTGCCAATATACTATTTTTTTGGGAATGTGGCTTCTTAACTAGAAATAATAATTTCACATAATTTAACAACCGGTTCGCCCAGTATCGAAAATGTGAGTGCATGCTCACATATATATGTTATAACATATATGTGGCGTAGTGCATTGTGTGAGTTTAGCCACTATGATTTGTTAATCAAGTTTTAAGACTTAGATTGTTAAAAGAATTCACTCTTGAGGCTTGTTTAGTAGATCATGGTTAAAAAGTCAGAGTTTGCCATGTTGTGTGAACGGTAATGCAATATAATCAGATTTCAGCATAGAAACTTGCCATTTGTAATGATTTCGTATTTGTGGCTGTTATTAAACACCTTTTCAAAGCATCATATTATTTTACATTGCAAGTTGAACAGTTCAGTTGTCCTAAACTTTAGAATGGAAGGGATCCAAACAGTTCAACCTTAGTTGGAACATCTATTGGAATGATAATGTTTTGTTGATGTGAAAATACAGTTGCTTGTTTGCTTGTGTTCCACTTTCCTCTTTGTGCTGTGCTTGTTTCCTGTCGCCACGGATTAAAAAACTGGGGGATTAAGGATGGAGGTAGTTACAAAATTTAGGAGATGGGGAAAAAAACACCACAAATGAAATGTGGCGATAAAAAGTTGATTTTCCCAAAAGGGTTCTCCAACACAAAGTAATCACAGCCCCAGAAAATACATAGGTATAGATGTTTACAACCGATTGAGATTGCAAAAATAAGGACATTTGCAGTAGCTTCATAACAGCGCTGTTGCATACTTATGTCCAAATCTAAAGTATGTAAATTTCAGTTTGTGCATCTTGATGTATGTTTCATTATTTGCCTCCATGTGCCATCTACCTTCAAGGGTATTTTTATTGTTCTGTTTTCATTTATATCTCTGCAATGGAAAAGATTATATAGTGAAGAAATTAACAACAGATGTATGTTCACAAAGTAAACAGGTTCACATATTATGCTAAGATGTAATTGTAGTTTGGTTTTCATTCCAATGTGATCTGTGAATTCAGGTGATAGCACCTTATTCACTACATTAAACTTTAACCATTAGAGAGGGGTGAAGTAGGTTACTGGACATGATACAAATATTAAAACAAAAATTTATTGTTTAAAAAGCTTCAACTGCATTTCCTTATTCTTTGGAAAAACTTGGGTTAAATTTAATATCATTTCTGCACCTGACAGACCCATTTTGTATATTTGTATTCTTCCTCATTCCATCTGTAGCTGATGCAGATAAGGTTTCATCACACCTTATAGTTATTCCTAATTCTCTTCCTCATTTTTGATGATTGGTTTGTTTTTTTGCTTGTTTACTATCCATGTTGCCCCAAAACTCCAAAGTGTTGTGCAGTATCAAATTTAGGATATTACTTCAGTACAAATATAGGTCCAATATGATTGTTAACTATTTTTTTAAAACCAACTGCACTCTTTCCATAATCAAAAATATTCTAAGAATGGTATATGCATAAGGAAAGATGGAATGCAATTTGAGCTGTAAATTCTTTCAAACAAAAGAACCTCTTGCCTAAAGCCTAAATTATCCGCCTACTTTGTGAATTTAACTAAACTGATAGTGTAGAACTGGAAAATATGATTTAATTAACAATGTGATGTTTTGAATGATGCTCATTTAAAAAATAAAAATGTTCAGAGTTAATTCAGGGAAACCAGTTTGTTATTATCTGATTTTTCTGCAACACAATAGAAGGTGTTGGTCAAGAAGCTTTTAATTTCATTATGGTGTAACCTTGAAAGAAAGGGCACAGATGGCAATTTCCTTCAGGAGAAAGAAACTAAGTTACTCTATTGCAGATATAACCCTGTACCCAGTTTCATGTTAGCTATATAAGAAAGATAGAACCATTTTGGGGTAGTGGTTAAGGTATCAGCCTAGAAACTTGGAGATCATGAGTCTTAGCTCCACCTTAGACACAAAGCCAGATGACCTTAGGCCAGTCACCTGCTCTCAGCCATAAGAAAGAGACAATGGCAAGGCACCTCTGAAAAACCTTGCCAAAAAAACTGCAGGGACTTGTCCAAGCTGTCTCTGAGAATTGGACATAACTGAACCAAAAAAAAAAAAAACCCATAGAAAACATTTTTGTCTCAGGGCTTGGAGGAAAAAATAGCAGAACTTGATTTCAGATAGTAATTTAGGTCAAAGTGTAGCTGTGTCTTCTGCCACTCCCACCCCCACCTCAGTCCCACAAGCTGCTCTTAGCATTCCATAATACTGATCCAAAAGAGGTGAAAAAGAACAAATTTTACAATCTATAAGAATAAATCTTAAGCTCTCTTTCCAGCACGCTGACCACCTGTTCTAAACAATTATTCACTCATATCAATAAATCTTTGGTCCTTCAGGTATATGTTGGAGATACCCTATTAAGCTGTAGTGGCACCTTGGTTAGAATGCAGTATTGCAGGCAAACTCTGCCCACAGCCAGGAGTTCGATTCTGACCACCTCAAGTTTGACTCAGCCTTCCATCCTTTTGAGGTCAGTAAAATGAGAAGCCAGACAGTTGGGAGCAATATGCTGACATTGTAAACTATTCAGAAAGTGCTATAAAGCACTATGGGGCAGTATATAAGCCTTATTGCTATTGGGTTGAGGTTTTCAATATGCTTCTGCCATAGAGTGCTCATTAGATGGTCTCAGTGGTGAAATCCAATTTTTTTTACTACTGGTTCTGTGGGCAAGGCTTGGATGTGGTGTGGCCTGCGCGGATCGTGGCTGATCCCGACGACGAGGAGGCTGGTGTGATGCGCCAGCAGCCTGTGCAGCCAGCGCTCGCGTCGGACAGCGAAGAGGCTGAAGAGGATGTGGTGCCAGAGGAAGAGACTCAGCCAGGGCCTTCAGAACCTCCAGAGGCTCCTTCAAGTGGAGAGAGCGAAGTGGAGGAGCCTCTCCTCAATGCTCGAGCACGCAGGGCTGCCAAAAGGCAGGAGTGGCTACTCAGGAGGAGGAGGTCTCCTCGAGAGTAAAGCTTGAGGATAATTGGCCACTCCCTTAGCCTATTTCTGGCTGGAAACAACTTGTAATTATCAGAGCATTTTTGGAAAAGTCTTATCGTATCTTGTTTTCTGGGCTGGTTGCCAACCTTTGCCGGACTTTGGTTTATTCTTGCTACTTAATAAATTTGATAAGGACCGTTGGTGTGTGTCAGTATCCTCAGGAATCCGGAGCTGGGGCAGAACAGACAGTGGAAGGATACTGCAAAATCTCCATTCCCTCCCCACTCCTGGGGGAAGGATATTGCAAAATCTCCATTCCCACCTGACTCTGGGGCCAGCCAGAGTGCCAAACTAATTGCCAAACTACTCAAAATTTCCGCTACCACTTCTCTGAACTGCTCAAAATTTCTGCTACCGGTTCTCCAGAACTTGCTGGATTCACCCCTGGATGGTCTTCACTAAGTCATGGTCTAGGACAGTGGTCAGCAAACCACGGCTCGCGAGCCACATGCGGTTCTTTGGCCCTTGAGTGTGGCTCTTCCACACTCGTGATGCCCTGGCCGGCTGTGGCTGAGCCGGGAGCGTGCGCACACGCAGGGACACCCTTCTCAAGCAAGTGCTGAAGCTCAGGAAAGGTGCGCGCAGGGTGAGAAGCGGCTTGCTTAAGGAGGGTCTCTCCATATGTATGCATGCTCCCGGCTCAGCCACAGCCGGCCAGGGCATCACGAGAGTGGGAGGAGGAGGAGAGTGCAGGAGAGAAGCTGCCTTCGCGCCACATTTGCACGTAAGGCAGCCTTTGCTTCCTGCCCCTTCAGGCTGGAGTTTGCACCTTCCACACTCAGCCAAAGAGCTGCTGGGGGTGGGGGAATGAAACAGCAAGGCGATGGCCAGAGGAGGGGGAGGAGGACGGTCACCCGAAGGGAGGGGGAGAGACAGAGAGAGGGAGAGAGATGGGAGAGAGAGAGACATAGAGACACAGAGTGATACATAGGGGTGAGAGAGGGGAAGAGAGGGAGAGATACAGAGGGAGAGAGACGGGGGAGAGAGGGGGAGATAGGAAGAGGGGGAAAGAGAATGGTTTTGTGGCTGGGTAGGCATGGCTGGGGGGGTCATGTGACTGGATGAGTGAGTGACATCGAGTTGGCCACGCCCACCCAAGTTTTGTGGCTCCTGTGTGTTTTTTTTCTATGGGAAACGGGTCCAAGTGGCTCTTTGAGTATTTAAGTCTGCTGTCCCATGGTCTAGAATAAATAAGGACTCAAGGCTCCCCACCTCTCACCCCATATGCATCACTTCCTTATTACTTACAATGCACCTCAGAGACATTTCTTATTCACCCAGTTTAGAAATATCTTTTTGGGAATATCTTACACGCAGTTTAAATTTTCCACACCATTAACAACATAATGGTATCTTCAAACAACACCATTCTTTCCAGTCCTGAGTTTTTGTGCAATAATTAATTTATATTTCTTGGCTGGTGGGGGATGGTTTCCATTCTTACATTTCATTTTTGTGAATACAATATTGTCTATTTAATAATTTTCTGGATTTCCTATAGTTAAAATAGCTATTAAACCAAAACAGGCCTCTTGCTGCTTTATTAAGTGAGAATTAAAGGTTCTCATAACTACATTAAAGTTGATTCTTAAGAAGGAAGTTATTCATTCCAAAATCGTACTGCGCAAAAAAAAAAAAGTTTCACAGAAACAAATACCACCCACTTTCCTTGTTAGTATAAGACAGAATATAGATAAGCAATTTTTAAATCTGTGCTTAGTCATTCCATAACTAACCAGACTAAATATCTATAAGAAGACAGTATGACAAACATCAAATCTTTTGTGGGGGAGTAAATCCACTGAATTCAATTGCGCTTACATCTGATTTGTCATACATTGGATTGAACTGGATACAGTTCAAGGCATACATTGGATTGAAATGATTACCATTTAGTAATCATTTCATCTGAATATTTTAATGTACATCTAATCACACCATTTTATCTATATTTTTGAAGGAAAAGGAGCAAGGCTGCACCAATCAGTCAAGCTTCCACAATGCTTACCATTCAGTTACTGAATCGTGTTAGGTTAAGAACAGCAAGCTGTTAGCAAGAAAAGCAAGTGCATATTCAAAAGTACTTCAAATCCATATATACAGGCTACATCCGGAGAAGAAGATGCATTTACAAACCTTGACAGGACTGAAATTTCAGATCCAGCTCATACAATTCAGTGGCAGCAAACTGAAATAGCGCTTTAGACGTGTGACAGTGAATGCGGATGCTCTTATAGAAATCATGTGAGGCATATAATTTGGGATGGCTCTTATATGAGCCTTGCAGTTCAGTTTTCATCAAAGACTGACCAGTCCTAAACTGGTTAGGACTTAGTTTGTGTTTTTATTTAGCTAAACAAAAGGTATCGTAAGCTCCCTTCAGTGCAAATAAAGCACAAGTCAGAATTTCTAACCCATAGTAAACAACTTGCTGTTTAGGGAACTTGCCACAAATCCTATAATAGAAATTCATGTGTTGAGAATGCTATTATTTTCCTGTAAACCACAGAATCATTTTTTTTTTAAAAAAAAGACTCTTATTTATTCTTGCACAACAGTGGCTTATGGAATGAATGAATCACCCAGCTTGTTGTTGTTATCTTTAAAATGAGACTCTTTTTGGGGGACCTTTACAGAAGTTGTTGAGATAAAATGAAATTGTTTTCTGGCAACACTATAGCAGGGCTGTTGTTATCTGTTGTTATCAATAGACCGAGAAAGGCATTATATACACCACTGAGACCATCTACAAGAGAATCGGTTCGGGACTTCTCTGGAGAATATAATACAAGTCGTGTTGTTTTCATTTTGTTCACTGGTTTGCAGACCAACAGGCCCTGGTTAGCTGAGAGAATGTTTGCAAAGGTTTTATCCACTGAAGTTTAAAAGTACTATAATACAAAGTTTCTGATTTTAAAAAACAATACTATTTCCAGATCATCCAATGCCCGCAAACCTAAAGTAGAATATCACCATTAGAATAATTTAAAAAAACCAATAATAGCAAATAACATCAAATAATGCAGGCACTTTTTTTTTTATAAAATAGTTTTTATTGAATATAAATATTAAAAAAGACATACATAACATATACACAACAGACATTTATACAACATATACACAAAAAGAGTGTAATTTCTTCTTAAGCATTTTTTCAGAGTGACGTTCTACAATTCTACTTATAATATATTCCTTCACCTCTCTTTAATAATATTTTTTATTACATATATATGTATCAATCGGTAATATATCCCCTATATTTTTTGTATATTTCTAATTTTTAACCAATTATACCAATTATTCCATATTTTATAATAGTCTGATTCTTCTTTTTCTTGTAATTCTTTGGTTAACCTATCCATTTCAGCGCATTCTAAAATTTTCCCTATTACTTCTGTTTCACTTGGTATTTTTTCTTGTTTCCAATTTCTTGCGTAGGTTATTCTTGCAGCAGTTAATATATGGATTGTAAGATATTTGATATCCTTAGGGTATGATTTGTTAAATATTCCTAATAAAAATGTTTCTGGTTCTTTTTCAATCTGTGTTTTTGTTATTTGTTCCAACCATTTTTTGATGTTAGACCAAAATTTCTTTGCTGCCGGGCACATCCACCATAAATGATAGAAAGTCCCTTGTGCCTTTTTGCACTTCCAACAAATTGGGCTATTTTTAGGTTGTATTTTTGCCAATCTGGTTGGAGACATATGCCATATGCCATATGAATGCAGGCACTTTTAATCAACCAAAGGCTCACTGAACGAAAACCATTCTATGACCTTTTCATTTGTGTGTGTCTAGAAGGAAAGCTTTCCATAAAAATCTGGAAATCATGACATCACATCTGAACTACTGCGATATGCTCCACTTGGGGCTGCCCTTGAAGAGCATTCAGAAGTTTAGTACACATGCAGTAGCATGTATAGTAAATGGCAGTGGGTCCTTGACATATGTAACTCCACTACTCTGAGCTGCATTGGTTATCAGTGTGCTTCCAGCTCCAGTTCAAGGTGCTGGTTTGTCACCTTTATAGCTCTTCATGGCTTGGGATGGATTATTTGTGGGCTGTCTTTCCCCCGTTGATTCCAACTGTCCAATCTGGTCAAGCAGGATGGGCATTAGGTCCCATCAGCTAAAGAATGCCAGTTGGTGGGGCCTAGAAGTTGTGGCTTTTGTACCTTAGCCCCATCCCATGAACCATTCTCCCTCTGGATATCAAGATGGCCCTCACCCCACTGTCTTTTCATTAAGTCCTTAAGGACTGGTTCTGTGGCCAGGCCTGAGACACCAAGTGTAATCCTGTTTCTTAGTTATATTAGTGATTTTAGTGTATGATTATTTTCCTCAGCTATGTATTTTGATTTTTCTGTAGCCATAATTACTTTTATGCTTAATTTTGTTCATCGCCCAGAGTTACTTGTTGAGACAGGCAGCCGTACAAATTGAATGAAGAGTAAATAAATGTCTCCTGAAATGTGGATAGTCATCTTCCAAACTCAGTAATTAAAATACTTATATAAATCTGTAGGATTAGAATTTTTTTCCCAAGCAGTAGCATTACGACTTGTGTAAGTAGTGTTACTTATACTTCATATCTAAGATAATATAAGTCACGCAAAGGATGTTTCTTTTTTAGCTCAGAAAGAATCCTGATGGCATCATAAAAATTAGAATAGAATAGAATAGAATTTTTATTGACCAAGTGTGATTGGACACACAAGGAATTTGTCTTGGTGCATATGCTTTCAGTGTACATAAAATAAAAGATATGTTCATCAAGAATTATAAGGTACAACACTTAATAATAGTCATAGGTTACAAATAAGCAATCAGGAAAATATAAATATAAATCGTAAGGATACCAGCAACAAGGTTACAGTCATACACTCATAAGTGGGAGGAGATGAGTGATGGGAACGATGAGAAGATGACAAAATTAATAGTAGTGCAGACTTAGTAAATAGTTTGACAGTGTTGAGGGAATTATTTGTTTAGCAGAGGGATGGTGTTCGGAGAAAAAACTGTTCTTGTGTTTAGTTGTTCTAGTGTGCAGTGCTCTATAGCGTCGTTTTGAGGGTAGGAGTTGAAACAGTTTATGTCCAGGATGTGAGGGGTCTGTAAATATTTTCACAGCTCTGTTTTTGACTCATGCAGTATACAGGTCCTCAATGGAAGGAGGTTTGGTAGCAATTGTTTTTTCTGCAGTTCTAATTATCCTCTGAAGTCTGTGTCTGTCTTGTTGCAGAACCAAACCAGAGAGTTATAGAGGTGCAGATGACAGACTCAATAATTCCTCTGTAGAATTAAACTGCAGAAGAACAATATGGTGAAAAGGACAAATATGATTAAAAACAGGGGGAAAATAATTTTTAAAAGCACTGCACAAAATTATATTTTCAATCACGCTAAACATCTAAAGAAACAAAACATTTTAACAAAAGAAAAGAGGCAATTGGATTTCTTTTAGAAGTTCCATAGTGAGAATGGGGGAAACTGACATACAGTGTATCTTTGCTTTTATCAAAAGAAAAGAAATCTGATTATAAATGATAGGCTTCCTGTTTTACCTTGATATGTATTGGATACTTGGGCATTCAGAGTTGAAAGGAAATAGGCTGAAAATAGTAGTCAGAGCAATTAGTGTTACTGCCAGTGCAGCATCTCTAGATATTGTCCAGTTCATTTCCTTCCTGGAAAGTTCAGATTTGAAAAGAGAAGAGCCACATGTGCACACTAATTAAAACAAATACCATCAGAAAACAATCTTCAAGCCACAATTTGCGAAAAGAGATTGAAGCCAACCAATGATAGTCTACCTCACGATGAATAAATTGCAGAAAGAAAGAATGGTATGTAGGTGGAGTTCTTCCCAAACGCAAAGCAAGGTTAAAGAATTACAGGTAGTCCTCGATTTATGACCACAATTGAGCCCAAATTATTTGTTGCCAACATTTGTTAAGTGAATTTTGCTCCGTTTTACGATCTTTCTTGCCACGATTGTTAAGTGAATCACTGCAGTTGTTAAATTAGTAACCTGGTTGTTAAGTGAATCTGACTTCTCCATTGATTTTGCTTGTCAGAAGGTTGCAAAAGGGGATCACATGACCCCGGGACACTGCAACCATCATAAATGTGAGTCAGTTCCCAAGCTCCATAATCATTTGATTACGTGATTGTGGAGATGCTGGAATGGTCATAGGTGTGAAAAATAAGTCACTTTTTTCAGTGCCATTGTATCTTTGAATGGTCACTAAATGAACTACTTGTACCTTCTTATTCTTCCTAAACAGATTGGAAAAAAAATACCTTAGTACAGTTTGCTTAGCCACGTTTTTATTGATGTCACAGATGTATGAAAACCTGAGCAGTTGGTATGAGGCAGTATTTCAAAGCTGCCAAACCACAATTTTTGTCCACTGAAAAAGCAAAGAAATAGAAGCCCAGATCACAGTGAGGCAAAGATTCCAACCAGTAAGAAATCAGCCTGTCCACGAGATCTGCAGATCCTAATAATGGAAACTAAAACCTCACCTTTGGTGCTATTTCAGAAACACTGCTGTTCTGCCAGAAAGCAATTGGCTTAGCTGTTGCATATAATTCATGTGATATCAAATGGATATATACAGTGGTGGGTTTCTCCCAGTTCGGCCGAGCCGGTAGCGGTGACGATATGACGTCACCAAACCGGTTCTCCCCCCCCGGCCTCCTACCCCCCTACCCACCCACATTATTCTTACCTTTTATTTGGTCCCACCCCCAATCTATTGCTGCCTCCTGAGTCCCAGCTGATGACTAGAGGGAAAAAACCTGTTTAAACTCTTGCCGCGGGGCTTCAAAGGGCCGTCCTACAGCTGATCAGTGTTAAAAGCAAACAAATGAGTCAGGTCGTAAGTGCGAGGATTGGTCGTAAGTGTGAGGACCTTCCAGAAATGACTGACCAGCTAGCCACGCCCACCTAGTCACATGACCTCCAAGCCACACCCACAAAATAAGCCATGCCCACAGAACCGGTAGTAAAAAAATTTAGAACCCACCCCTGGATATATAGCTGATTTTTAAACTGATGCAAAACTTTCATGTAGAAGCAACCAGATAATGCCAGATCGTTGGTGCTATATGTGAGCAGCGGTAGTCGATGAATCTGTTTTATTCTTATTGCTCTTTAGGCTGAAGTTCAGTGGAACAGATTAATAAAGATAGCAGCTTCAGAACTGGGACCTACCTTTTGGGAGAAATATGATTTCATTTTAAACCCATCTACGATGAACTAAAAGTGGCCAAATGTTTTGGGCTTGCCCACTCCAAGGGTGCTCTGAGATCCAGAAAGAAGCTGGGGCCTTAAATGTAGCCTATTTTACATACATGCTATATAGGTAGTCCTCGACTTACGACTACAATTGAGTTCAAAATTCCTGTTATAAAGTGAGACATTTGTTAGTGAGGTTTGTCCCACTTTACAACTTTCCTTGCCATAGTTGTTAAGTGAATCACTGCAGTTGGTAAGTAAGTAACCCGGTTGTTAAGTGAATCTGGCTTCCCCATTAATTCTTTTTGTCAGATCACATGATCACCTTTGGGACACAGCAATGGTCATAAATATGAACCAGTTGCCAAGCATCTGAATTTTGATCAGATGATCATGGGGATGCTGCAAAGGTTGTAACTGTGAAAAATGGTCATAAGTCACATTTTTCAGTGCTGTTATAACTTTGAACAGTCACTAAACAAACTGTTGTAAATCAAGGATTATCTGTTTTGCCTGCAATGAATTCATACTGTATGCTAAGCCCCAATTTACTAAATAAAACATAAATCCCAAGATTCCCTTAAAATGTCACAACTTAAACTTATGCTTTGCAGGCATGCTGAGTCAAAACAAGCAAAACCATTTGATGGCTGAGCAGGATCTGCAAGCTTTAGCTGGGTTTCAAAATCTTTGCCTTTCCAGGAGAGTAATTTATATTTCAAGGGAATTCAATTTAGGGCTTTTTGCATACAAAATAAATGTTCTGGAGCAACGTTTCCCAACCTGGAGGACTTTCAGATGTATCAAATTCTCAGATTAGCTACAGCTTTAAAAAATCTGAGAATTGGAGATCGCATTCTGTATTTGACTGAACCACAGTCCTTATTTACATCATGTGCTCCAAGTCAGTGAACAGGATAGTGAAGGGTGTTAATCTGATTACTGTTTCCTTCACATGTATCAAAATCTTTTGTCTATGGAGTTCAGTGCCTTTAACCCTAACTAGCAAAAGCTTTCTAGAGGCTTCAAGATTTTACTTGTCATCTGTTGGCTGATCCAATTTTAGTGGAGCGGTCAGGAACATTAATTCTGGATCTGGAATTTTAAATGTTGTGCCTTTCTTTCCAGTAACCTTAATTCCCTCATTTTCTAAAAATGTTTCTTCATGTAATATAAACCAGCCTTCTTGAGTCGGA
This sequence comes from Pantherophis guttatus, assembly GCF_059756535.1. Taxonomy (NCBI): domain Eukaryota; kingdom Metazoa; phylum Chordata; class Lepidosauria; order Squamata; family Colubridae; genus Pantherophis; species Pantherophis guttatus. The sequence continues at coordinate 225,446,739 of NC_142063.1, read as the reverse complement.
TACCTAACTGATGTCGGTTAGGAATAATTGGAGTTGCATTCTAACATATCTGGAGAATGCCAGGTCGGGAAAAAGAATCAATCAGGAAAAGAATTGATTAGAGCTGTACTTTTTAATAAGTTTATTTGGTAAGGTAATAATGATAGAAACATTAGTAATCAATCATCATTGTCAATAATTAGTGGTGAATGTTCAGGGCATTTTAGTTTTTAATGAAACCTAGATTGTTTTTATAAATATAATAAAGAAAAATGTTATTGGACTTTCTGTTCACAATTATGGACACTTTATTCAAGACTCTTTTTCTCCCCATATCATATCTGTATTGACACACTGGATCATTTTCAGATGGATTTAAACTGAATGGATTGGCTAAAGGGAAATGTGATGCAGAAGTCAGCTTTTCTTTATTTAGTCAACAGTGTTATGTATTGTATTGAACATGCTAATAATTCATTTTTGAATTAGGTTTTAATTCAAAATTCTTGACTGAACTTCTAAAATGCTTAAAGGCAATATTTCCAGACTGGAAAAACATAACAATATTTTTGTATCGCTATTAAGCATTTATTCCTCATTTTTACAACTACACAAAGAGGTAATTAAGGTTGTCTCTCCTGTAGTTAGATTTAAATCCTTTCTAAGTAAGAACAATGGAGCACCTTACTTCTTAGAATTCATCTTGTGATTTATTTTTCACTTGTCCTGAGTAATTCTGTTTGTTAGAACTAACAGAGAGGTCCTTACTTCACCTTTGGAGAAGAAAGATGTTAAAGAGATCCTATTTTTAGCATAGTTTTATTTCACTGATTTTTCTCATTTCCCTTTTGCTTTTTTCTGACATTTAGATTTGAAATAAGAGGTCCTTGGTGCTCTCTGAACTTGATTGTGTTCTTGCAGACGTTTCCTTGTCCAAACTAGGTATCATCATCAATTTGAAATATCTCTAAGTGCTAACTAGAAAAAAAAAGCAGTGCAGGTGCATGTAAATGGAACTTTATGGCCTTGTTGCTGAAATAGGACCCAAATAGGACCCAGAATGAAAGAATATGAATGTAAGACTGCAGAATTTTTTCTATGTTTAAGAATCCCACAATCTGAACATACATCAATCTCTAATATGTCTTTCACTATCTTTTTCAAAAACATTGTTGGAAAAATGGAAATATTTCCTTGTTTGTGTCGTGGTATTATTTGGGACAAACTGAGTGTTATGAGCATCTACCTCAATTGAAATGTTCCTTATTTTTTAAGCATGTTGTCATACTTACAGCTCATTTGATCACATTATTTCTAAAAAAAATTAACCATGTGACAGGCAAAAATGCAGTCTGGGCTGGATTTTTTGTCTTCCAATTTGCAGATGGTTACTCAATATTCATTACTCATTACTCGTGAGACATACTCTGTAAATGTAGATTGTTATATATTTCATGAGATGATTGTTTAAAACAGTGTGCTGTGATTGGCATCCATTTTATCCATAGCATTGCTTTAAACTCAGAGTATGCAACAATGTGACACTTGCTAAATATTTGAAACTGCAACTCCCATAATTTCTTATCAGTGATTTTGCTAGCTGGATCTGAAATCCCAAACATCTGGACCAATCAGGTAAACATCAGATTGCTTATCTCCTCTTTCTATTGCCAACTGTCACAGTGACATAAAAAATATGCTGCGCAAGATGAGACTCAGCGCTCTTATGAAATCTGTGGGGCTGTAAATGCAACACTGAAGATCCCAATCTCACCATTTTCTAAGTAGAAGAAGGTCAACCTGCTCTGGGTAGCTGTGACTTGCTTGTTCAGAAGAAGTTACTAGTAGAAGAGGCTACTTTTGCGCAGTTTCTTCTGCAGAAAAACAAACACAAACAAACACACAAGTAAAACTTCAAAGATGAACATTAAGTGGAAAGGTGGCGCAAGCCTTAATCTGATTCTAAATTTCCCTTTAACTATCATGTGGTGCTACCACAACATCCGTGGGAGGAAAACAACCTTTTGAATCCATGCATTCAAAAAGCAGTGGCATACATAAACAATCATTAGTGGCTGTGCATCTCTGCAGTCGTCACTGGCACGCCGGTGAATTTGAAAGACTCCTACCTATTTGGGACGGGCCTAAAACAGATTTGGTAAGAGGCCCTCTGTTTGCTGCATCTAAGGATAGTAAAATAATGTTGTAGCTGAAAACTTCTGGCGTTCAAGAAAACCTTGATTTCCTCCACTTAACATGTCATTGGATATCACAGTCTCCTATTTAGCTCTAAAACTGTAATTTCATTTTCCTGCCTTCCTAAAAAAAAACTTTCTTAAAAAGCAGGGTTAAAAAAAGCAGTCAGTAAAGTATCAGTAGTTTGATGAGTAGGTAGCTCAGTTGACAAAGGCTGGAGGCAAGAAGGACAAACTGTTTGCTCCAGTTCACTGGACTGCTGGGTTAAGGTCCAAGGATTAGACAGAACAGAGGCTGTTACTCAAAATCATAGAAAACTGATGCAAGCTTAAAAATACTTTCTTGTTTTCTTATGGGCAGGGCTAATACAGGTAGTCCTTGACTTATAACCATTTGTTTAGCAAGTGTTCGAAGTTGGTACAGTGGAACTGAAAAAAAGTGACTTATGATTGGTTTTCACACTTATGACTATTATAGCATCCCTGTGGTTATGTAATCAAAATTCGGGGGGCTTGGCAACTGGTTCATATTTATGATGGTTGCAGTGTCTTATGTTCACCATTCCCACCCAGCTTCCAACAAGCAAAGTCAATGGGGGAAGCCAGATTTGCTTAACAACTGCAGTGATTAATTTAAGAACTGTGGCAGGAAAGGTTTTAAAATGGAGCAAAATTAAACTGTCTTGCTCAGCAATGGAATTTTTCGGCTCCATTGTCATCGTAAGTCGAAAACTACCTGTACACTGTACTGTACATGCACCAAGTGGTTAAGGCATTGATCTACAAACTGGGAGACCATGAGTTCTAGTCCCACTTTGGACACAAAGCAAGTGAGGTGACCATGGGCCAGCCCCTCTCTCTCAGCCCTCAGAAGAAGGCAAGGGCAAACTACTTTTTAAATCTTGGCAAGAAAAGGCAGTTGCTAGGAGTCAACAATAACTCAAAGGCATTATATGTAGGGGCTATAGATCTCTAGATGTACTGCCTTAATCCACTTGGGCTCTAAGTAGTGGTTTGTTAAATAATCCACATCCATCCAATGAGGTAAAAACATTATCTTCAAGGCAAAAAAACTCTTATATTCAACCATGCTGTTTCTTTATATATTTAATTAAAAACAAGCTAGGCAGTTAAAAGCATAGGTACAGGTAAGTAAGAGAAGCCAGTTTGGTGGGGTGGTTGAGGCACCAGAAATCATGAGACCACAAATTCTAATCCTGCCTTAGGTCCAAAGCCATCTGGGTGACCTCGGGCCAGTCCCTCTCCCTCAGCCCTAGGAAGGAGGCAAGGACAAGCCACTTCTGAAACACCTTGCCAAGAAGACTTCAGGAACCAGTCCAATACTACATGACTACATGACCATGCGGACACTGCAACAATCATAAGTGTGAAAAATAGTCATCAGTCACTTTTTTCAGTGCCATTGTAACTTCGAACACTCACTGAACAAATGGTTGTAAGCAGGGGTGGGTTCTACTTATCTTTACTACCGGTTCGCAACGGGGCATAAGCTTCCTGATGACGTTGGGGTCGGTGGGTGGAGCCTCCCGCCGGTTTTACTACCGGTTCTATAGAACCAGTCCGAACCGGGGGCAACCCACCACTGGTTGTAAGTCAGGGACTATCTGAATTTAAGACATGGTGTTTCGCGAAGAATGAATGAAATGGCGATTGGAGACAATATTTTTATAGCATTTTATGATAGCTCTTCTAGACAGACCACTTGAAACATTTGAGAACTGCAATGCCTCCACAGAAACTCCAAACTACTGAAAGTTGCTTCTTTCCATATCCACGCAACTACTCTCGGCTCCCAGAAAAGCTGGTGTTTGTGCAGGGATTCCTTCCACAGACAGCAAAGGCCAATGCCACCTCTGTTTGACCAGCTGCCATGAGAAAATATTTGAACTATTCTTCCTTGGACGAGCCATACATTTGATTTGCACTCAGTGATGTACCATTGCTAAATAGTGTCTCTTTAACAATGGTAATATCTCTGAAATCAGAAATGCCTTTAGCTGTTTGCTTGACTTTGTTTATATATATCATACATCTTCATGAAGACATTAATTTATGACATGCTTCTCTGAGAATGTTGGCTGTTCAGTGTAAGTGCCTAACTTCCCAGTATAATTTCGGTTTTGTACAAGCCTGTGACACAATGTGCCAAAACTTCCGGACGTCATATGAGTAGCAGTGAAAACTGTAGGCGCATATTTCATTTTTTGCCTGTGTTATTTGTCTACTAAGCTTCTGACCATCTTTCAATCAAGGATACTATATTTAACATGATTTAGGCAGTGAAACTAAAAATAACAAAAGCTAACTGACGCTGTAGCAAGAAGCCTAAAAAATACTCATTCAGTAATATTTAAACAATATTTTTTAAATAATATTTTAGCTTCCTGTGAATTCAGATGAAGATATCATTTTGTCTTTTTTTTGGCTAGCACATTTTGGGTCCTCAGAGAAACATACTGGCTGCATTTACGCAACAGATTCTCACCCTGGTCACCACTTCTTTATCCACCTATCATCGGGAAGGAGATATAGAAGCATAGCCAGCCGCACAAACAGGCTGAAGAACAGTTTTTATCCATGGGCTGTCAGACTCCTGAATGCGAAATAACTTCATAACTACTTAGTACGATGGACTTGCAGGGCCGGCACAATGTGTAACATGTGCAGTAGGACTGGAGGTTGTTAATATGATTTCTTGGGTTAGGGATTTTCTGACTTCACTGTGAGTTGTATTGTATTGGGGAGGGTGCACTGAGGGAGTTCAACCAATCTCATTGTACATATATTGTGCACTGACAATAAAGATTTGAAATTTGAAATTTAGACACTAAACCGGAAAAATGGTGGTGTATTCATTTGGGATTCAATTTACTGAGTGAACTAAATCAAGGTTTCCAGCAGTAAATTTTGTAAAAATAAATTGTGGCTTATTTAATAAACCATAATTAGACAAGCATGGCTTATATGTTTGGTGACCACAGCCATGTTCATATTAACATTAGGACTGTGTGGATATGGAGTAATTATCAGCTGATTAAAAGTCTATGTGAGGCAGGCATTAGTTGGGTTCTGTTATGTAGCCTCAGCAAGGGAAGAATTTTCATATTAGTCTGTTTCAGCGAAAACATTGAGACCGCAAGACCTAATCATATGATGTCTTGTGGCATCTTAAAGGTAATTTACTGCAGCATTAATCAGAAGTGTGCAATCTTTTTCTGCAGGTCACACTTGACCTTCCTTAATGTGCTACTGTTGGCCAATTTCACCTGCTTTGAGTGCCCTGGCCTGGTCCCGGGCAAAGGATTTCCATATCCTGAAGGGATTTCTAATGGTTTTGATTGAGTTACTAATGTCTGACAGCTTCCTATTGATTTCAAGTGTCAAACTAGGCTGAATGTCTCAAGTGTTTCCTTCTTTAGTGACCCAGGCTTTCCTGGGGTCAAGCTTGGCCAAGATTAGTGTGTGATTGGGCTAAAAAATGTCATGGAGACTTTTTCCTCCTAACAGTACATTTCCATAAATTCTAACAGAGCATGGGAATTCACTTTAAAAATGCGAAGGACAGGACAAAAAAGTAAGTGGGCCAGAAGGGGGAAAAAGTAAACACTGATTTAATTGACATTTGGTTCAAGTTAAAATAACTTAATCATGACTATAACTACTTGCCTTATTCAATCATTCTATCTCATCCAAAAATCACAGTTCAGCGGCCAGTTCTGAAGGAGCTTTGGGAACCACAGGCATAATCATAAGCTTCGATGGAGGTATGCTTTCCAACAGGATCCTCTTAAGTTGGACAATTACAACAATCTTTTTGTGGGAGGACATTGGCAATCACAGCCTAGAAGATTGTGAAGGTATTTAAAGGAGAAGTATTTAAAAGCAAAGATGAAGGACAATGTGGAAAGTACCCTCTGTGATCATTCAAATACAGTTAAAAAGATATGCAAAGAAGCACGGCAGCCTTCAGAAGAGTTTAATGATAAGACAATCTATAATTGCTAGTCAGGATGAGACAGCAGACCATGCTTTTCAAATGCAAATCAACTCACCCTTTGGAGAGAGGGAGAGGTAAACAAATATAAATAAATGCATAAAAGTATGTCTCCCTTTGAGCTTGCAAGGCCAAGCAGGCATTTATTTAAGTGAATAAGTTCTTTGTCCCATTTTTTCCCATTGAAGTTGCTGAGGCCAAGCAAACAATCCTAGATACTCATCCCCAAATTGGGCTGGATATAGATGGGCACATATCAATGCAGGAGAACAAGCTGAAATTAAATCCAGATGAGAGAGGGGTGCTATTGATAAGGAGAAACCTGGATTTTCAGGGAAAGAAAGTTTTGGATGGGGTTTCGTTCCTCGAGAGGGAACAGCTTTGGAATCCAGAAGTGCTGTTTGAACCCCAGCTGTCACTGGATTTGCAGCCAGTGATTGTGGTAAAAAAAGCACAATTGCATGAGTATAATTAGTGTACAGATTATAACTGGACTGATGATGATGAAACACCTGCAGGAAAACAACCAAGCTCAGACAGCAAGAAGGACCCTTTATTTTAATCCTGAGCTGCAAATATTTTCCTTAATTAATTACAATGGTCCTGAATTTATTAGACTTTGTGACAATTATCAGCTTCTTATTACTAGCCTGTTTTATCCACTGCATCATGCTCAATGTGAGGTTTTCCTTTAAAATTATTCAGACATTGCAATGAGTCCAAATTGTAATGGCCAGGCAATTTAGCAATATAAAGTATAGAAAAAGAAGAGTTTTTGCGGATTTTTTCAAAGGTGCTTTTTCAGGAGGCAACTAGACTTTCTTGTTTTTTCTTTTGAGGACATTTCGCTTCTCATCCAAGAAGCTTCTTCAGGTCTGACTGGATGGTGGAGAATAGAAGGATCACCATCCAGTCAGAGCTGAAGGAGTTTCTTGGATGAGAAGCGAAACGTCTTCCAAGAAAAAAACAAGTCCAGTTGTCTCCTGAAAAAGCACCTTTGGGACAACCATGAACTAGATGACTGAGAATCTCTACAGATTTCTTGTGGATTTATTCCGTTAGTTGTTGCTGACTACAGGGGGCGGCACTCATCTCCTTTTAAGGTCGTTGAGCCAGTACTGTATGAAGATGTTTCTATGGTCATGTGGCCAGCATGAGGTTGCAGAGCACTGTTTCCTCCCCACTGAAGTGGTACCTATTTATCTATTCCTATTTGCATGCTTTTGAACTGCTAGGGGGTGGGAGCTAGGCAAAGATGGGCATTCACCCTGTTGCTTGATACTTCGGTCTTGAACTTGGGCTGTCAGCCGACAAGCCCAGTGTCTTAATCATTGAGCCATCGCACTACCCAAATACAAGGTATAGAAATCATAAAATGCTAGTTGTGAAAGACTAGTTCTGGCTTTGCCAATTGCCTCTTGCCACATTTCAAGGTATTCTTTTAAATGCTTAAGCCCGATGGTCTGAATGAGTGCCCACCCTAAAATGAACTCCACTAAGATGGAGGTCTGGCTATTTGGCAGGAAAAAGCTTTTTCCTCACCTTTTCAGGGACTTGTGTATTCTCTTGCTTTTAATTTTCTTGTGTTCTATAATTTGTGCTTTCTTTTATTTCTGTAAGCCACCTTTAATGCTTATATAGTCAAAAAGGTATGTTCTATATTTAATTCAGATGATTGGATGTTCCTATGGGAAGGAGTAGGCAATCCAAACACTTCCATACTTTTGCTAAGGAAACTATGCAGGCATGTTCATAAAGTCCCTAACATTTCAGTTTGACTTAAGTAGATGTTACCCTTTAATATTTCTTTAAAAGCAAATGGTTAGCTCAATGTATTGAAAAGAAAAAAAACAATTTGATGCATAGCTCACATATTTTGCTTAACATATTTAAGCACGAGATTTACATAAACTACAGCACAGTCCTTAACACCTGCTTCAGAATATATTCCTACGAATACAATTAAATCCATATTCCTATAATCCATTTGCCTGATTTCCTTAGGACACAGTACTGAGTCAAAAAATAACTCTCTCCAGAATTGGTCCATTGTTGTCTGTTTGTTTAAAGCAGCTCAAATGTCAATAATTTAATTGTGTATGCTGTAATGATATTATGTAGCACTAAACTTTGATTCTTAAGAGATGTATATTTTCTCAGCTTTTTCCATTCTCCTTTTTTTTTTTGCATGTAATAGTTTCAGAAGCATGCATGAGTCTTCACATGTTTCAACATGTTGCTATTTGGATAAAAAGAAAAAAAAGTAATTTTGAAAAGTTTATGTGTTAGGACTGAAGAATAAGCCATATTGTTCAGTAAAACTATAGTATACAATTCCTTATCTTAGGCACTTTAATTATCTGCGAAATGACATATTAATATCTTTATTATCTAAATGGCTTTTCTTTAACAGAAGGTAGCTGTGTATATTTGTTTATAAAATTACAATGCCTACCATTGACTAATCAGTAATCAATAGTCCAGAGAATGGTGTTTTTCCATTTTGTTTTGAGAAAATAACTCCAAGATTAATTTCTTACATGAAAAGCAGAAGATCTCAGTGAAATAAATATCCCATTAGTTTTGCATGATCCGTAGTACTATTCTGCTTTTTACAGCCGGTCAAATCAGTGGTTTCACATACATTCTGAAATATGAATATTTTGCTATTGACTTTACCTGTTTATTTTTTATTTGCCAATGCAGAATCAGGGTTCCTTGTCATGGTCCATGTCCTGGTCAGAGTCTTCTCACCTGAGATCCTGCTGCCTGTCACTGCTTCTTGCAAGATGCATTTACGGTGATGAGATAGGTATATATGTGTATTTAAGAGTGTGTGCCTTCCATGAGAGAATCTGTGTGTCCTTGAACAGCCCAAGTGGCAAGCTTTTGTTTCATTTTTTTTTAATGAGAAACGTGTGTCTGGGCAGCTATACATCTACTGTATTTGGTGGAAGTGCTTGAATTTGGAATTATAACAGTGTACCAAATACCCTAGAGCAGGGATGTCCAACCTTGGCAACTTTAAGACTTGTGGAATTCAAGAATTCCCCAACCAGCATGAAGGGAGTTGAAATCCACAAGTTTTAAAGTTGGAACACCCTTGCTCTAAAGGTTCTAAAACTATGGAAAAATATTGTCAAATTAGCAGGAGTAAAAAAACCCACAAAAAATGTGATTTAAAAAACAAAACTAATGGTTTCACAATTTTAAATCCCAAGCAGGGGTGGGTTCTACTTACCTTTATTACCGGTTCGCAGCGGGATCATGTGCATGTGCTGATGACGGCATCCGGGGAGGTGGGCGGGACCTCCCGCCAGTTTTACTGCCAGTTCTTGCGAACCGGTCCGAACCAGGGGCAACCCACCACTGATCCCAAGGATACCTTCTGATCTGGAACCAGTTATGCAGTTTGCTTTTGAGTTTGCTCCACTTAGAAGTAAGTCCTGTTAGTATTTTGATTTCCTTCTGGTTCCATCATCTTGGTACCTTGTGAGAGAACCTGGACAGGGGGGAATATACTGATTCATGTTTATAGATAATTTTAATTTTCATGAAATCAGGAAATCCTGTTAGAGGTCAAAAGACATTGTTTTTTTACTGTACACATTTTCTATATACTGGCTTTTTCATATGGATGCTTAATTTTATGAATTCTATAGTTTGAAGGCACTATGCTCTTCACAAATGGTAATATGGAGCTATATTGGCTATTTGCATAAAACATGAAAACATGACATCATTTCAGTACATAGCTTTAAGTTTCTGTGTGACTGTTTTGTCACTGCACTAATAGCCAATTTAATTCACTTAATCTACTAAGCACTGATTACTCCAACACTGGGAAACTAAGTAAATTAAACAATTAGAGAATGCATTTTATATTTGTAGCAGTGTTTCATCATAGTGAAAACACGTTACAACTAATGTGACTCTGGGATGAGGATTAGCATGCTTGTTCAACAATATCATAGCCTAGCCAGAAGTGAGAATTCTCAGTGTTGTAGTTCAAATACATTTAAGCATACTCACGTGTTATTAAATCCTATTAGAACCAGTGGAATGTATTTGTAACTAAATAGTTAGCATGTTTTTAAATCCAGGGTGCTAGTCATATGAGTGTTCCAAAGAAACCTCAGTTCTCTGACCATCTGTAATGCTGTGAGAAAATGACCTTGAGAGACAGGAGGAAGAGTCACAACTTAGTGGTCTACTAAACAGAATTTGAGTCCAAAGCCGAAAGGGTAGAAAAAGCATCTCAGAAGAGATCCTTCCTAGTTTTCAAGAGGAAAAGTGAGGGAGGGTTACAAGTGTTACTGTCAGACTTGCAAATTTCTCTTAATGTAATCTTACAATAAAGACAGTAATTATTGTTGTGCTTTTTGACTGGACTGCCCAAAGGGCTGACTCCATCACCGAGATAACGTTCACATTTTTTATTTATCAGAAGCATTTTTAAAAGAAAAGCCATTATGGATGCAACTTTCTGCAATTTTTGCTTCTGGGAAACCAATCTTACATACTTGTTTTTCCAGCAGACATTTGGGCTGAACATAGGATGCTGATATAATGTAGCCACATGAATAGAAGACAGGCTAAGCATTCCAAATTTTAGAATGCTAGAACAGGGCTTAAGTCATAACTTAAAGTACATTGTATAGAGTGACAAGGGCGAAAAGGAACAGAGAATATCCTACAATTAGTCTAAGGCTTAGCTGTGCATTAAGGCCTTCTTCTGACAAATAAAATCAATGTTGCTACCCTAATAGTCTGGGTAGTATCATTTTGTTATTGCTTGCTGGATTCTATAAGAAGGAGAATTTTCTGTCTCCAAGAAAAAGAGATGACCTGTATATATGAAGTTATTGGGTCAAGAAGATGGGTTTTCTGCATAGAAAGAGCATATATGTGTAGAAACTGAGGCAAAATCCACCACAAGAGATCCTGTGTTTTATGTAAAGTAGTGAAGTAGCTTTAGGGTAAAGCCTTTACCACTGAAATTGACTTTGACCATGAACTAAAGGGTTGCATGAGAGCCAGTTTGATACAGTGATTCAGGCATCAGGCTAGAAGGTCATGAGTTCTAGTCCTGCCTTGGGCATGAAGCCAGCTGGATGTTCTTGGATCAATCCCTGTTTCTCAGCTTTAGGAAGCTGGCAATGCCAAACCACTTCTGAAAAATCTTGGCGAAAAAACTGCTGGGATTAGAATAGAATTCTTTATTGGCCAAGTGTGATTGCACCCATAAGGAATTTGTCTTGGTGCACATGCTCTCAGTGTACATAAAAGAAAAGATAATTTGTCAAGAATCATAAGGTACAACACTTAATGATAGTCATAGGGTACAATTAATTTAATTTAATTTAATTAATTCAATTTGTATGCCGCCCCTCTCCGAAGACTAGGGCAGCTCACAATACATTTTTTAAAATAATTATAAAAAACATTTAAAAATTAAAAACATTAAAAACATTAAAAACTCATTCACACCATTTATGGCTTGATATCCCCAGATCACAAGAGCGAGATCAACGGCCCCAGGCCTGCTGAAAAAGCCAGGTCTTCACCGCTTTTTGGAAGGCCAATAGGGTGGGGATGGTCCGGACCTCAGGAGGTAACTGGTTCCAGAGAGCTGGGGCAGCCACAGAGAAGGCCCTCCCCCGCGGGCCCGCCAGCCGGCATTGTTTAGCTGACGGGACCCGGAGGAGACCAACTCTGTGGGATCTTACTGGTCGCTGGGAGCTATGCGGCAGAAGGTGGTCTCGAAGATAGAAATAAGCAATCAAATCATATTAGGAAACAGTCAATATAAATTGTAAGGATACCAGCAACAAGATTACAGTCATGCAGTCATAAGTGGGGGGAGATGGGTGATAGGGTGATAGAATCATCAAGCAGTCACCAGGAGTCAAGACTGACTCAAAGACAAGACGTAAGAGCAGTGCTATATACCGAAGAATTGAGTTTCTTGAAGAGTAATCCTGTATACTGCAAAATTAGTCACTTAAGGAAGTTTCAGGAAGTGAAACAGCTGCTTGTAGTCCTACTTTTAAAGCAAAGGTCTATCTGAAGCCCCTGAATCAAGAACTTTGGGGTGCATTGGCAAATTTGGTCTTTGGATGCTGGCAGATCTGTTTTCATTTGGTGGGCTGTTGATAGGATGAAATTCTTGAATGTTGTATCTGTACTTGCTTCCACATATCTAAAGAGCCCCAGGTCCTGATCAAACAAGTACACTTTTAATTTTTTTCTTTTTCTCAATACCAAGTGAAATAAAGTGGCAGAGAGAGAAAGGGAAGGAGAGAAGCTAAAGGCACCCTCACATTAATGGTTTGTGTCCCTTGAGCTTTTCATAATGTAGTAGTTGCTGTGAAACATGATGGAAGCTAGTCTGTGAGAGATTATTGGCTAGATTAAACTCTGGAGAGTACCGAGAGTACAGAGCCTGAATGTGTTTACAGAATGTACTTAAAACTCAATATAAATAGGACTACCATATCTGTGGTAGACAGAAATCCTGATGGCCATTAGATGGCAGTAAAGATGGTGTTCTTGCAGCTTAGCAGACAATAATTTATGGTACCGCCGCTCCTGTGTTTAATTCCACAAATCATGCTGGTTTCTGTCCTTCAGCAAAACTGATAGCTATCATGCTGGAATCTGATTCTAGCTATCTGGTTGTAAAAATGGAGAATAGCTATAAAAATATTTACATCTTTTTTCCCCCCCTCCTCTTCTTCACCGGAAACAGATCCACCTACACAGCAGCAATAATTTGAGTAAGCAGACTTGAGAACATTTCCCTAATTAATATCCCGCTACATCACTGACAGGAAAAAATAACTGGTTTTTGGAAGAAGGACTCAGGAATTAGAATATTCCTCACAACAAAACTCTGCAGAATAACACAAACACTGTGTCTACAGGGAAAGCTAGTGCCAAGAGAACCGGTAGGACATTTTGCTCCCATAGGCCTGTGTTGCCATGGTAGCATCCAAACACAAACATAGAAGTAACACCAGCCTTGACACCCTGGACAGTACATGATGCTACAAGTAGAAACGGAGCAATGGAAATAAATACAGGAGGTAAACTCCATCATAGCACCTGGCTTTTCAGCAAAGAAATTGTAAAATGTCAGGTCTATTCTGCGTCAAGGGCATGGACAACAACCAGATAATACAAGAGAAGCTCTGAAGAACGCCTGCTCGGCAGAACAAAACAAAACCTCGTCCCCTCTGCCTCTTAACATAAATGTCTGTGTTTTCCTTAGTTGGGCATTAAAAGTGATGCACAACATACGACATTATTTCAACCCCATTGTCAAGATCCTGTTTAAAGCACCAGTGCTTTTTGAGAGCTAACCTATTGGCTACATCCTCTTGACCCTCAAGATCTGATTGTAAGCCTTTTAGTTTAATCTGAGGGATTTTGCAGATCAGGTGTTGCAGAACTACAAGTTTTAAGAGCCTCAATTAGAATAGCCAAAGGAAAGAATGCTGGCAGTTGCAGTTGTGCAAAAACTGGAGGTACTTGCAAAAATTCAGGACTAACACCTGGGAACCCTTAATAGTGAGAAGAATGCATTAAAGTATAAGGCAACTCAATCTTTTCATACTATACCGCTAAGTTTTGCATTTTTACTAAACCAGGAGTTATTTTTCTGTGGCTTATTGTTTAAACAATAGTACTAGGACTTAGACTTGTATACTGCTCTATAGTGCTTTGCAGCACTCTCTGAGCAGTTTAGAAATGTCAGCATATTTTCCCCAACAATCTGGGTTCACATTTTACTACCTTATAAGGATGGAAGGCTGAGTAAACCTTGAGCCGGTCAGGATTGAACTCCTGGCTGTTAGCTGCAATATTGCACTTCAACCACTGTGCCACCAGGGCTCCTCTTCAGCCACAGTTGACTATATTTGCACAACAGTGCAGAGTTGCAAAAATACAGATACCTGCTAGATGATAAGAAAGATAAAAAAATTTCTTGTCATTTAGTGGTTTTGCAGATTGTTGAAGGAACGTGTAGTAGCCATATAGTAAATTAAGCCATAAAGCAGTTATAGATATTTTTTTTCCTAGCCAGAAACAATTTTTATCATTTTTTGCCCCCTTAAAAATAACCTGCAGCTGGCAGATTGATAATATATAATGGGCAGGGCTGTGTCATCTACATGGGCAAAACCTGGATTTTTAGTTTTTCTGGGATAAATGAAATCTGGATATGTTCATGTTGTTTTTCATGTTTTTTAAAAAAAAACAAATATATTTTCAATAATGTTCTTCAATAAATTTCCTGCTTTAAAATGTCTTCATGTTTCAGGGCTCTGGCTGGTGAGGATTCCAAGACCACCAAGATAAGGTTCAGATCTGCATATTGCCTGAGGTCTTTAGTTGCCCATCTCCATAAACCATGATTTACAAACTATGAAACTGGATTTACAAAACACACTAAGCCAAAATCAAATATGTGAAACCAATTTATATGTTCAGTAGTTGAAGTTTAGCACCACAAACTAGTATGAAAAGAGATTAAATCAGGGGTGAAATCCAGCAGGTTCTGACAGGTTCTGGAGAACTGGTAGCGGAAATTTTGAGCAGTTCGGAGAACCAGCAAATACCGCCTCTGGCTGGCCCCAGAGTGGGGTGGGAATGGAGATTTTGCAGTATCCTTCCCCTGCCACGCCAACAAGCAACGCCCACCAAGCCACACCCACAGAACCGGTAGTAAAAAATTTGGATTTCACCATTGGATTAAATCCTAGCATAGTTCAAACACTGTAATTAATTGAATACACAATCCCCTCTGGTTTCCTGTCTGGATTTAAAAAAAAACAGAAACTAGAGAGGTTGAACCACTTTTGAGCAATGAGCATATGTTGTAGGTATTTCTATCCATTCTGAGACCAATCTTGATTCTTATTTATTGAATATTTATCCTGCCTTTATTACTTCATAAGTACTACAAGGCAGTGAACATACCTAATAACTTCTTCCTCCTCCTCCTACTTTCACCACAACAATCCTGTGAGGTGAGTTGGGCTGAGAGTGAGTGACTGGCCCAAAGTCACCTATCTGGCTTTCATGGGACTAGAACTCACAGTCTCCTGGTTCCTAGGCTAGCAACTTAACCACTAGACTAAAGTGACTCTTTTCTTATGTGATATATTAACCAGAGTAACTATTTGCAATTTAATCTTTTAAGATAGAGATAGAAATGTGTGTGTGTGTGTGTGTGTGTGTGTGTATATATATTCATGTGCAATATGATCTAATGGTTATTTTGGCAAACCAGGTTAATTTGTTATGCCAACACAACTGAAGCATATTATTAGTGACATAATTTTTCTTTTTAAATTCATGTTAATACTGAATGCAAACCTGGCAACTCTTGCAGAGACAAGTCAAGGGTTCATGAATGAATTAGCCACAATTATAGACACTTCTCCCTAATCATGTAATCAATCTAAGATGTGTGGGAGCAGTAATACAGACATAAATATAAATTATATAATTGTGCCATACTGCAATTCTGCAGTATAGCTAACTTGAATTTCTCAGATGTTTCAACTAGACAATTTATTCTAGAGTTTATGAATATACTGATTTGGGCTATTTTCATGAGTAGCCTTAAGAGCTCATTTGTATATTCCTTTAAAATGTTCCCCTCAAGATGTGTGTAAATAGGCACAGGTAGTTCTGTAACTATAATTATTCATTTAGTGACCATTCAAAATTGTAATGGCACTGAAAAAAGTTGCTTATGACCATTTTTCACACTTACAACATTTGCAGTACCCTCAAATTCATGTGATCAACATTTGGATGCTTGACAACTGGCATGTATTTATGATGGTTGCAGTGTCCTGGTAATCAACTTTTGCGACCTTCTGACAAGCAAAGTGACTGGGGAAACCAGATTCACTTAACAGCTACTGTATGTTACTAATTTAACAACTGCAAAGATGCACCTAAAACTGTGGCATGAAAGGTCGTAAAATGGAGCAAAACTCACTTAACAACTGTGTTGTTTAGCAGTGCAAAGTTTGGGCTCGGTCGTAAGTTGACGACTACCTGTAATGTGTCATGTGATGCTGAGGGCAGCTATCTAAAGGTAAGAAGCCACTCACATTACATTCAAAATAGCTTCATGTTTCTGCATTGATAGATTCTGGGGAAAAATGGGATTGTAAAACTATGTCATTGTTGTGTTTGTTTTCTATCCACCACCAGTGATGGGTTGCCTCCGGTTTGCACCCATTCTATAGAACCGGTAGTAAAATCGGTGGGAGGCTCCGCCCACCAACCCCAACATCACCAAAACACTTCTGCGCACGCACAGAAGAGCGTGCATGCTTCGCTTGCGCGTGTGTGCAGCCCCACTGCAAACCGGTAGTAAAGGTAAGTAGAACCCACCCCTGTCCACCACTATCTCTTTCTTATAATGAAACATCTGTTTGAAATGAAAGTCTTTCATAAAAGAACTATCTGCAGAGAGAGATCCAAGGTCTCAGAGGTTAATAATTTTTGGAGCTAGCATCAACATCAATCATGCCTAAAACCAAACAAATCCATACCGTGTCTTAAATGTGTTGTAGGAATCAGCCAGCACATTAAGTCATGGTAGTTTGTTAATCGTGCTTTTGGTTTAGCATTATGTGTGAACTCAGCCAAAGGCAGTGGTGGGATTCAAATAATTTAACAACCGGTTCTCTGCCCTAATGATTTCTTCCAACAACCAGTTCACCAAGCTGCTCAGAAAGTTAACAACCGGTTCTCCCAAAGTGGTGTGAACTGGCTGAGTCCCACCACTGGCCAAAGGGCGTAGAGGACATAGAAGAATAAGAGAGCTATGAAGTGGTGGAAACATTTTGAGGAACAAGATCAGTAGACTGAACAAGCAGTTGGTATCCAGTGATTTATGAACTTGTCAAATTTGGTCCAGATGTAAAACATGCTTGAAAGCAACATTTTATTTATTTATTTTTTATTTTATATTGGATTTCTATACCGCCCTTCTCCCTGAGGACTCAGGGCGGTGTACAGCCAGATTAAAAAACATGCAGAACAAATATTAAAAACAATTAAAAGATATATAAATTTGGCCCAATTAAAACTCATTTACCAATTAAAAACGTTTAAAACATTTAAAAACAGTTAAAAATTTCATCTTAAGCCAGCCCGGCTTGTTTAAATAAATGGGTTTTAAGGGCGCGACGGAAGGCACTGAGGTCTTGGATTCTCCTTATCTCTGGGGGGAGCTGATTCCAGAGGGTGGGAGCCCCCACAGAGAAGGCTCTCCCCCTGGGGGTCACCAGCCTACATTGTCTGGCTGATGGCACCCCAAAGAGGCCCTCTCTGTGGGAGCGCACGGGTCGATGGGAGGTCGTTGGTAGCAGCAGGCGGTCTCGAAGATAGCTAGGCCCTATGCCATGGAGCGCTTTAAAGGTGATAACCAACACCTTGAAGCGCACCCGGAAGACAACTGGGAGCCAGTGCAGCTCGCGCAGGAGCGGTGTTACATGGGAGCGCCATGCCCGCTCCCGTCACTACCCGCGCTGCTGCGTTCTGGACCAGCTGGAGCCTCCGGGTGCTCCTCAACATGGGACATATGTTCAGGAATATACATATACTATGCTATGTTCAAACGAAAGAAAATAAACATTGTCTTATTGGACAATATAGATGGCCAAGACAGGGTGTCACCATATATGGGTTTCCATATATCTATAGGAAGCATATGCTTCCAGTACAATATAATAATTGCACCAAGATCTGTTTCAAACATTCAAGTACTTTGTTTCCTCAGAAGTGGGAAGGAAAAAGTGCTGTAATGTGGAATGTTTCCTCCAGGCCAGTGTTTCTGAATCCTGATAACTTTAAGATGGATGAAACAAAGATGGGGAATTCTGAGAATCGAAGTCCACCAATCTTAAAAGTGCCAAGGTTGAGAAACACTGTTCCTACATGCCTTTTATTGTTTGCCCCCTTTTTTCTTACCTGAACCTTCAGAGAAGACCCCCTCCCCCACCAAGTTGTTCCCTATTCCATAATGAATCGGGGCTAAGCTTCCACAAACAGAGAGAAAGCTCTGGAGAGATTCATCAGAATTCAGCACAGCACAGTTGTTTGCAGTATATGACCTCACATGGGGCAGTATTAAAATGCTGCTTTCTGGTCTCACACCCATGCAAAAGTTAACTCTCCTATCTACATCCTAAGCTAACAATCCTCAGGATTCCAGAATATCTGCTTTTCCTTATAGTTCAAGAGTTTTAAAAGCATGGTGACACTAAAAGTCTGTGGAGAGTCTCAGTCATCCAGGTCATGGTTGTCCCAAAGGTGCTTTTTCAGGAGGCAATTGGACTTTCTTGTTTTTCTTTGAAGATGTTTTGCTTCTCATCCAAGAAGCTTCTCAGCTAAAGATAAACCTCCAAGTGCTCCAAAGACTCTCTAAAACAAACTTGAGTCATCACAGGGGCGTTACGAGACGTATCAGGACTTTTCCCTCCTTCACTAAATCAGGCGGGGCTGGGGCCAGATTCGGGGAAGAAGAAAATGGAATTTTTGGCATATTGATCAACCACAGATCAGTCAATAATCCATGTGAACAAGCAAACTAACCTTCTGTTCCAATGTAACATGTAACATGTAACAATGTAAAAGTCACGGGCTGTCCTCTGATACCACTAGATGAGATCACTAGGACTCATTGCCTTAGAAGAGTGAGGAAAATTCCCAGGGACGACTCTCACCCTGGTCATCACTTCTTTACCCTCCTACCAGCGGGAAGGAGATATAGAAGTATAGCCAGCCACACAAACAGGCTGAAGAACAGTTTTTAACCGTGGGCTGTCAGACTCCTGAATGCGAAATAACATCATAACTATGTAGTATGATGGACTGCAGCAGAGGTGGGTTTCAGCAGGTTCTGACCAGTTCTGGAGAACCGGTAGCGGAAATTTTGAGTAGTTCGGAGAACCAGTAGTAAAAATTCTGACTGGCCCCACCCCCATCTATTCTCTGCCTCCAGAGTCCCAGCTGATCAGGAGGAAATGGGGATTTTGCAATATCCTTCCCCCAGGAGTGGAGACGGAATGGAGATTTTACAGTATCCCTCCCCTGGAGTGAGGAGGGAATGGAGATTTCCCTCCTCACTCCAGGCCTTCCCCTGCCACGCCCACCAAGCCACGCCCACCAAGTCATGCCATGCCCACCAAGCCACACCTACAGAACCGGTAGTAAAAAAATTTGAAACCCACCACTGGACTGCAGGGCCGGCGCAATGTGTAACATGTTCCCACTGGTGCAATAGGACTGGGTGTTTTGTTAATATGATTTATTGGGTTAGGGATTTTCTGTCTTCACTGTGAGTTGTATTGTGTCGGGAGTGCACTGAGGAAACTCAACCAATCTCATTGTACATATGTTGTGCACTGACAATAAAGATTTGAATTGAATTTGAACACAACTTTCCTTTGTCTGGCAACCAGAATTCCCAGCTGAGTTGGAAAAAGGACAAGAACTTTCCAGATCTACAAATAGTTTTTCTCTATATTGCAGTGAGATCTATTTTACAGTGCTTTAAATAAGCTCTGCTAATTGTTATACAGATAGTCCTCAGTTTATGGCCACAATTGAGCCCCAAATTTCTGCTGTTAAGTGAGACATTTGTTAAGTGAGTTTTGCCCCATTTTACAACTTTTCTAGCCATGGTTGTTAAGTGAATCACTGCAGTTGATAAGTTAGTAACCTGATTGTTAAATGGACCTAGCTTCCCCATTGAGTTTGCTTGTGAGAAGGTTGCAAAAGGTGATCGCATGTCATTGGGACACAGCAACAGTCATAAATGTGAGCCAGTTGCCAAGCATTTGAATTTTGATCACACGGTCATGGGGAGGCTGCAAAGGTTGTAACAGTGAAAAATGGTCATAAGTCACATTTTTTTCCAATGCCATTGTAACTTTGAACAGTCACTAAATGAACTGTTGTAAGTTGAGGACTACCTGTATACCATAACTTTAGCTTAGCAAGCAATATACTAGTACTAATATACTAATACAGGTAGTCCTTGACTTATGACCACAACTGAGACCAAAAATTTCTGTTGCTAAGTAAGTTCTGCCCCATTTTACGACCTTTCTTGCCATGGTTCTTAAGTGAATCGCTTCCATTGTTAAATTAGTAACATGGTTATTAAGTGTCTTAATCATTGACTTTGCTTGTCGGAAGGTCATAAAAGGTAATCATGTCATCCCAGGACACTGCAACCATCATGAATATGAGTCAGTTGTCAAGCATCTGAATTTTGATTATGTAACTATGGGGATGCTGCAGCACTTCATAAGTGTGAAAAACAATAAGTTGCTTTTTTCAGTGCTGTTGGAAGTTTGAACGGGCCCTAAACAAACTGTTGTTAGTCGATGATTACCTGTGTATCCCCATTTTTGTACAAAGCTTTTTATGGGAAGTTTGCTGCCTTCCTCTCTCTTTTATTCCACAGGTGTTTGTTATCTCCAGCTTGATATGCTCTCCACTTTGACATTCTCGCTCATTAGATAGCAATTTTTGGTACCATCGTTCCTTGGGCTGGCTTTTAGCCTAAAGAGAAGAGAATCAGGGGAAAAAAATAATCCTTTCTTTTGGAATTTCAGCACCTTGATCAAGATTTTCTTGCAATAGAACTAGAGATTGTTTCTAAAGTCAGAAATGTATCAAAACATATAGTGAATTCTATTGGTGTAAACTAATTTTAGCTATGTTTTCTTTCTTCATCTCACATTCTTAATTTCTTTGGTTTACTCTTCCTTATTCCTTTTCTGTTCTTGGAGTAAGGTTGCTTTCTTTGTAACAGAATGGTGTGATGTGTATATCTGTATTTATATCTGAGCTGCAAAAGTCTTATGTATTCCTCTATTGAGTTTTGAGGGTCATCCAGATTTTTGCAGTTCAGATAACTAACCTGACAACATACCATACAATAGTAATTGCATGAGAATTTCACGGTCAGAATATAACAAGATTCATATATCACCATAATGTGATAGTGTGGGTTGTGTGAACCAACCTATTATGATTTGCAAATCATGATTTATGCGTTTTGCATGCTGTGGAAACTCATCTAGTTATGGATATTAGATTGGTTTGCTGCTCTAAATTGTTTATAAAAAATAGTAGAGATGGGATAGTAATAAATAAATAATACATTGATGAAAAAATAATAAAAAAAAACCAAATACTTTATTTTTAAGAAGGAAAATTTTAAAGATCTTTTTCAATCTCTGGTCTGAATGCCAATAGCTCCACTATTATATTATTTAAAGATAAATCAAAGTACCCCAAAAGAAAAAAGAATAAAAATTACTAAAAACAGTATAGAGAAAGCTGATTTTTTTTTTTAAAGTGATATGTTCTTTCATTGGCAGAAATTCACCCATATCTACTTTGTTCCTTCTTTTTTTCCTCCTCCTCCTGAGAATTCGATCGGCCAGTGGGAAGACTGATTGGCTTATAAAGTTCTTTACTTCCAGCTCAGCTCAATGTCCTTGAAAGTATTATGAAATTGTTGAGATGCTACTGTAAAGTAATAGTTGATAGAGGGGTGTTCTTTGTTTGCCAAAACTGTTGCCTCACAACTCCTCCCTTGCAGAGGATTTACAAATCTTGCAACTTGTTGTGAAATCCTGCAATACAGCTAATGATATCTGCACCAAAAGACCTTTTTGAAAGAAATATGACTTTGTGGCTATCCACAGCCCCCAATAGGAACTAATATGTTCCCCCATCTCCCCCACCCCACCCCAAGCCAAGCAAATGAATGCAGGTAATGAAGTATACTTCCCTTGAATGTGGATGGTTGGAAGTAAGGTTTTTTTCTTTTCTGGGTATCAGTCCTGTTGGGGTATGAGGCAGGTCAAGATACAAAGTGATTTTCACTTCTTGACATTTTTCAGTCAGCTGAAATGAAGATAATTGTGGATTGCATTTACACTTCACTTGAGGGTATTAGGCGCACAAATGTTAATGGTGTGAAAGATCTCAATTCTAGCTCTTTCTATTTTTCAGGACAAGTTCACATTGCATATGATTGAGAAATCTTGCAAATGATGTAATTCAAGAGTATCACTGAATTAAGATGGTAAAACAGTTGTCTGAGGAATGCAGTCCACATTTTACATATTTTTTTTCATTAAAAAATTAAAGCTATGGTGGCTAGTAGATTAGGTAGAATGTTTGCTATTATGCTATAATTTAGCAGCACTAGTGGTAATGTAGAGCTAATAACCTTTTACGTAAAATAGAGTGGGGGGAAGGAAATTACATTGTCAAAACAATCCCTTTTAGCCTACATAGGTTTTTAATGCTTAAGAACAGTTTAAGAACTATTTGCTAATGTTGGATCTGTGTGAAGAAAGTGAGAGTGCTCAATTAAAGGTTTTTTTTGTGCATCTTAGGTAATGTGGAATGTTCTATTTGAATCAAACACCACCACCCCATTCTTATAATAACAGTTTTAAAATAACAGTTTTCTCATGGAAATTCTTTAGAATAATGTGTTATACCTCTTGCCTCATTGGAAAAGACCACTGGTGGGTTTCAAAATGTTTTACTACTGATTCTGTGGGTGTGGCTTGGTGGGCGTGGCATGGCTTGGTGGGCGTGGCAGGAGGAGGATACTGGAAAATCTCCATTCCCTCCCCACTCCAGGGGAAGGTTAGTGCAAAATCCTCATTTCCTCCCGATCAGCTGGGACTCTGGAGGCAGAGAATAGATGGGGGCGGGGCCAGTCAGAGGTGGTATTTACCGGTTCTCCGAACTATTCAAAATTTCTGCTACTGGTTCTCCAGAACTGGTCAGAACCTTCTGAAACCCACTTCTGGAAAAGACCCTTATGTTGGGAAAGATTGAAAGCAAAAGGAGAAGGGGAGGACAGAGGATGAGATGGTTAGATAGTGTCATTGATGCAGCGGGACTGAGTTTGGGCAGACACAGTGAGACACTGGAGGATGTATGTGTGTGTGCTATGTATCCATGGGGTCTTAGTGACTGAACAAGAACAAGAACAACCCTCTTGCAAGATAGATTTGACGGAGAGAGAAGGGTTTAGTTAACAAGTACTAAGCTCTAACATTAGTTTTAGATTAACAGGTGGGAACTCAGCCAGTTGTTGTTTATTCAATAACCATAATGGCTACTAAATCACTTATGGTTACACATTTAAAATTCTTCAAGACAGTATTAAAGTATGATCCACCAACTCTTGAGCCAGCAGAAACATAGGCGAGACTAAATTATGCTGCTTTTATTGTTTGTCACTATTCTGCAACAGCTGTCAAAGGGTGCTGCTTTACCCACTGTGGTACAAGTGTCCCCTGCTGGCATAAAAATAACCACTGATCTCAACTAAACAAACCTCACAGCATGGTTAAGAGGAGTGTGATGGAGGAATTCTGGTTAAGCAGCCTGGTTACAGTAATTTCTAGTAAAAAGTAAATCATCATACAGTTACTTTCTTCAGTTGGACATACTAAGGATTTACAATGCCATAAATCAAGTTTCTGATGTTTGTCTGTTCTAAATCTAAAGATCTACAATGCCTTTTTGTGAAGCTTCATGCACATGTTTTCAGTTGGATAGACAATAGAAACATCAATATTGTTTTATTTACTCTTCCATTACCTTTAACGCTGATTTCTAAGCATGTGTGGCTATTTTAAAAACGCAGTGCAACTCCCTTTTTTCTATCATTTGTTTCCTTTAAGCAAATCACATGAATACAGACATATCTATTATGCTACATCCGCATTAAGACATGCATGCACACACACAACATCAGCAAAGTATGATGAACTGTATTAGCCAAGTTTTGACAAGATTCACAATCTATACTGAATCCTGATTTGCAGAATAAGCTACAAGTAGCTACATTCACTAGCATCCATTCCTGATTCTGGTTTATAAATGGGATATAGAGGAGTCTGCATCTAACAATACATTCTAGGAGTCACCTTACAATTGCACATCTGCCAAATGCAATGAGAAAAAAAAAAGGAAAAGGAAAGGAGCTGCAATTCTTTTTCTTTTTTAGGTTCACACTGAGCCCTGAAAAATGTTAGGTTGATGTAAAGAACAAGAAATTCCTGTGGTTACCCTATATCCAAGACATCCCTTAATCACCTCTGATACTTCTCTAATGAAAACCAAATTCAGTGTTTCCTCTTGAGTCATAACAGTGCAGAATTTCAATTGAGTGAACAAATGGTTGAACAAAGATGAAGCCATATCATGGTGTGACAGAAGTGTGGAGTGAATTCAAGAACAATATGCATGTCACATGTAGAGGTGTATCACCCCTACTTCTACCTCTATATTTAGCTACTTGGCTAACCATTCAACCATTTGTCTTAGATACATTTTGAAGGTAATCATTATATTAAGTCATAAAATGCATTTTTTCTCACACTCTTTAATATAATAAAAACCTCATACCAAAATGCCACAGTTCTTATGAATAAATGCAGTGCTTCTGCCTTGCCATTATTACCTTAGAGATTTGCAAAATGTGCATTTATTCTAGTGAAACTTCAGTCTAAAATGTCAAGGTTTCTGTTTTTAATGCATTTGTCAATGGTAGGTGATTTTAAAACTGAACCATTCTGGAAGCCTTGACCTTTGAGGTTGGTAACAAGATACAATGATTACTTTGCTTAGTAATTTAACAGCTTCCAGATGTAGAAAAAATACACTGCATCTTCAAAAAGAACATACTGTAGTCATTAAAATAAGAGGAACAAAATTTGAATATACTGTAGTGCTTAATCATAATATAGTACAGCCCTTTCCAATCTGTTACCCTCCAAGTAATTGGACATTCCTTCTCATAATTCACCCAACCAGTGGGGATTTTGTTTGCTATTGGATTTGAGATTCCACTATATGAAAATGAGCCATGATGTATCTAAGGATGGCTCAAATCCATCCCAGATCATGCCACCAGATTATACCTCAGACACCTCAACCTGTTCTACCCAGAGTCCCAGATGGAGTAAATCTGAGTGACTTTATTCACCAGATAATCTGAATAACCTTCACAATGGCCCACAGATGTTCAAATAGGGAATGGCTAACCCTAAACAGAGTCTCTGGACAGCTATCAGCAGGTGCAAGAAAGAGAAGTATGGCTGTTTCACCCTTATATGTGAGATAATCTCTAAAGTGAGCTCTTATTCATCTCCAGTCAGAGTCATTTTGTGTCTTCTTCCAGCAGTGTTCTAGGCACTTATTTCATCTTTCTGTTCAGTAAATCAAGATGCACTTCGGGATCGGTGCAGAAGGAGAGAATGCATAAGAGTAATGCAATCCAAGGCCACAGCCACCTGTCCATTGTAGGCAGTGACTAGGGCCTCAGCTGAGATGCCTATCAGATCCTCAAGCTCTCTCTGGAATTTCACTGGGTCCATCAATTGCCTGAGGTGGGCTGATCAAAGGGATCCTGTCTCCCTGCAGGGAAGGGTGACACCATGAGCTAAAAGGCATCCACGACAACATACTGCTATTAATATCCTCCACTGGCAGATCACATCTTAAGCACCCTAAGACAAAAACCAGACCTAATATGCGTCAGACCATCGATGACTTGGGACAGGTCCTTGTGCCAAAGATACTAAAACATGTTTAGTAATAACCACAGCAAAAAACAACATGTACAATTCTTCACTGGGAATAATATTTCATTATGCAATACAGAGTCAACCACACGGAAACTCTGCAGAGTTTTGGGAACAAAATAGATTTCAGCAGCATTGCTATCAGGCCTGTCTGGCTGATTCTTAAAGCTGCTGGAATGCAAGCTGGTTGCAGCATATTGATGAAAGTGAGGGCAATAAACTAGAAAATCTCATGATGGCCTTTAAGACAATTGCTGATCCACTGCAGTAACTCCCACCTGAAATACAATCACAGAGAACAGACTTCCTGAACCTTGCGCCCTCCAGAAGAGTTTGGAATTAGGAAAGTTGGAGTCTTAACACAATTGGAGAATGCCAAGTTGGGAAAGGTTAATATGTAACTATCGTACTGTCAATATTTCCAAGGGACATGAAGTACTCTGAATGTTTCAGATAGCATTAAATGGCAGTACTTGACTTCAGGGCATGTGTCTCTCCTTCTAACTACAAGTATATCAACCCTAACTTGACATACAACCATTTGTGACCATTCAAAGTTTCAACAGTCCTGAAAAAAGTGACTTATGACCGTTTTTCACACTTACGACCTTTGCAGCGTCCTCCATGGTTCACGTGATCAAACTACTGTCGACTGCTTGACAACTGGTTCATATGACGGTTGCAGTGTCCCGGGGTCATGTGATCATCTCTTGTGACCTTCTGATGAACTAAGTCAGTGAGGAAGCCCAAGTCTCTTAATAACCGAATTACTAACTTTACAACTGCAGTGGTTCACTTAACAACTGTGGCAAAAAAGTTCGTAAAATGGGGCAAAACTCACTTAACAACTGTCTTGCTTAGCAACAGAAATTTTGGGTTCACTTGTGTTCATGCACTGAGGACTACCAGTATAGGTGGCACTTCAGATCTTTGAATCCAGTCACTTCATAATAGGTGGAGTGAAATAGGAACCCTGCGAGAACAAGAAGCGATGTTGTCTCTCTATTCCTTATGTTTAGAAAATCCAAATTCAGGCTTGTAGGAACTACAGATAGTCCTTGACTTATGACCACAATTGGGACCAGAATTTCTGTTGCTAAGTAAGTTGCACCCGATTTTACAAGCTCTTTACCACAGTTAAGCAAATCACTGCAGTTGTTAAGCAACTCCAGCTTCTCCCATTGACTCTGCCTGTTGGAAGCTGGCTGGGAAGGTCGCAAATAGTGATCGCATGACCCCTGGATGCTGCAACCCTCATAAATACAAGCCAGTTACCAAGCTCCCAAATTTTGATCACATGACATTGGGGCTGCTACAGTTGTAAGTGTGAGGAGTGGTAATAAGTTATTTTTTTCAGTGTCTTTGTAATTTCAAATAGTTACTGAACAAATAAGGACTGAGGAATATCTGGCCTTCATTTCCACCAAGCCTACCTAAGGCTTTCACTGTCTTTAGCACTGATCTTTTCATTTTAAGGCCAGCAGAAGCTAAACTGCTTTCTGATGGTTATGGGGAGAATAATATGGAAATGTTCTCATCTCAATAAAGGCATAGGCAAAGGTGACTTTTTTAAAAACAACAACAACATAAAGACTTCAAAAGAATTCTTTGATCTCTTGAACCATAATAGGACAGGCATCTTCATTGTTCATCTTTCCATTGTTTTTGAGATGAAAACAACTGGAAGCAGATACAGATGTCAGAATGATTGATTCAGAATACGGTATTGCAGCTGAAAACTAGGAGAAGAGAAAGATTGGCAAGACATGGAATAGTGTTGCATGGCTGTGGAAAAGATTTATGAAGATGGTTGTACCCAAGGGAATGATTTCTATTTCTCTATACAGCTTTGCTTAGGAATGTTTAACCTTTTTTTTTTTTGAAAAAAGATTTTTATTTTTATTTTGAATCAACATGTTTAAATGTACAGTCTTTTATACATCCTTATACATTGTTCGTTCATCATCTTCTTTAACTTCCATTAGGTAATTAATTAATTATTTGTTCGGGTCCGTTCTTTTACCATTTCCTTCTTTTGTTTTACTACAACCTTTCCTTTTCCCCTTCCCTTCTTTCTCCTCCTTTCTTTCTTCTTTCCTCATTCCTCCTCTCTTTTCCTTTCCTACTTCCTTTCCTCTTTCCCCTCTCCTCTCTTCTTCCTCCCCTTCTTACCTTCTCTCCTGCTCTTTTTTCCCCTTCCTTCTTCCTCTCCTTTTCCCATTCTTCTTTTCTCTTCTTCTCACCTCCCAACTCCCCTACTTTCCCCTCTCTAGTCCTCCCCTCTTTTCCATAGAAATGTTTAACCTTAAGCATTACATTCCTAGGAACGTTAGACACAATACTGCACTCCCAGTCCTAGGAAGGAGCAAGAGGGGTGTGAATGAAAAAGAAAAGCATCAGATTATTGTAGAACAAACCATGCAGTTTATGAATATACATCCAACATCAGGGCACAAGTATAAAAGGTGGGTCATGACATTGCAATGGACATTTGGTAATATTTTTGTCATCACAATTTGTACTGGCACATCTACTCATAGCATTTTGTTCTCTGTGTATTGCAACACAAATCCAATAGTGGACTTTGTGGCTAACAATAGAGTAATTACATGGCAGTTTTCCATTTCATAGCTAGAAAAAAATATTGGAAAATGGTGCCTTCTCCCTAGTTTTGATCAGAGTGAGCTAAATAGTTAAAAAGCTATAGTGGCAGTGTCCATATATTGTTTTATTGTGTGGGTTCCTTAGCTGTAGCCCGTAGACCACTGTAGTCAGATGGGGGTTGTTTTGGAAGTTCCTAGGGGCTTAAATAATGTAATGTTAATAACAATATACAGTGAGTCCCAGACTTAAAACCACAGTTGAGCCCCAATTTCCATTGCTAAGTAAGACAGTTGTGAAGTGAATTTTTTGCCCCATTTTATGATCTTTCTTGCTAAAGTTTTAAGCGAATCACTGCGGTTGTTAATTTAGTAACACCGTTGTTAAGTGAATCTGGCTTTCCCATTGACTTTGCTTGTCAAGGTGATCACATGACCCCAGGATACTGCAACTGTCATAAATATGAGTCAGTTGCGAATTTTTGATCAGGTTGACTGGGGATGCTGCAATGGTTGTAAGTGTGAAAATAAGTCACTTTTTCAGTGCCATTGTATCTTTGAAAACTCATTAAACGAATGGCTGTAAGTTGAGAACTATCTGGTAGTACTTTCATGGATCAATTCCTTGCTACATTATTATTTCAAATATGACTTCATTCAAAACAAGAATATGACATTTTATCTATTTTAATAGTGATGCTTCAGAGGATGTTAGTATGATCTGACACTGCACATTTCATGGTTGACACATGGGAGTCTAAAAATTAATCTGCAACTTTAAAACTGGTGTTGTGTTCCCAGTCCTCCCTCTGGTCCATTCCCCTAGTGGAGCCTAGCTTTGCCTGACTGGTTTCTGATTGGCTGTCCGTTTGACACCGAATATAAAAGGAGCTGTCAAACGGGTAAGCGTTGTTGTTATTCTGTTCTGTTGCCCGTTCTGTTGCCTTGTTACTGCACTATTAGAAAGAAATGTTAGCTATTTGTGGAGGTCTGTTTCGCCTCGGTTCTTGCTGCACCCACCCTAGCCCAAACAGAACACTGGTGACGAAGGTAGGATTGCAGCACTGAGAGAACAGATCGAGCTGAGACACTAAAAAAAAAAAAAAAAAAAAGAGCGAGTCACTTGTGCATAGCTCAGTTGTGAACGACAAGACGTCATTTCCAGATTTAATTACATAGTCGAGGCCTAAAGCTGCCAAAATCTGACAGAGATGGTGACCCACAGTAATTTCACACCCTTCAACCTGGCCACCGAATCCTGGGAGGCATATGTGGAGCATTTCGAATGTTTCCTCATCACTAATGCCTACACAGACCTGTCAAGAGACAGAAAGCACACCTACTTCCTCAGCTTCTGTGGAACAGAAATGTTCGAGACCACGAGAACACTCATGGCCCCACAATCAATCAATTCGGGGTCCTGGGATGACTTTATGAACAAACTGAAGAATCACTACGCTCCGGCTCCCTCAAGGATCACTCATTGCCAGGTTTTCTATCATAGGGACCAGGCAGAAGGTGAAACCATTAATCAGTATGTAGCAGCTCTGAGGAAGGCAGCCCTATACTGCGAATTTGAAAACCTAGACAATTACCTTCTTGACCGTTTAGTGAGTGGAGTAAGGGATGGCCACCTCAAGTGTTGACTACTGGCTAAAGCAGACATCACATTCCAAACCACGCTAGATAAAGCACGCATGGCTGAACTGTCCGCACAGTTGATGTTCGACATGCAGTGGAACCAAAGTCCTCCGCACTCAAGGAAAACATCCATTCATTACAGCGGAGCTGACCCTGAGTGCGAGTCCGATGAAGAGGATGACATCAATCATTTTAAGGAGACAAGGAAAAAGAGCTGGCTCGAAGGACTCCTCAGGCGGAGTACAGGGGCTGCGGTGGGAATCATCCCCACATGGTTTGCCATTATAAAGACGCCATTTGCCACCATTGTGGAAGGAAGGGCCATCTGGCCAGAGTCTGCAGATCTGTACAAATGCCTCCAATGTCACCACCCAAACAATCATACAACAGACGGACCCCTCGGAGACCTGCCAGAGCAAGGAATGACTGCTTTGCTATTTTTCGCGACCTGCCCAGGAAAGGAATGGTTTTCCGCCAAACAATGCAGTCAATAAAAAAAAAATTGCTTCATGGTTCAGATTGAGGGGGCACCTTGTTTGATGGAAGTGACATGGGGTCAGCCACATCAATAGTCTCCTGGAGCACTTTGAAACATCTAGTACCCAGAATCACCAAAAGACATCTTAAACCATGCAGCCCCATCTTACAGGACTACCAGGGAAGCCAAATTTCCATCATGGCAGTGGTAAATTCAAAGTTCAATTCAAAAACTTTTCAGCCATCTGCCATTAGTGGTAGTAGATGGCTCGTTGCCTAGTCTCCTAGGGCTGAATTGGTTTGAGGCTCTGGGATTGACCATAAGCAGAATCAATTCCATTAGATCTACAGAGTTGGAGTCATTAGCAAAGAATTTCCCACTGTCTTTGATGCTAAATTGGGTACCTACCAGGGAAACCAGTATCTTTCAGCTTGGACCCCAAGGTCCAAGGACCCAGATTGTGGGGAAAATAAGCTGACTTTGTATAAATAAAGAAAAGTATGAAGGCTATTGCTTAATGCATTGTAAGCCGCCCTGAGTCTCCGGAGAAGGGTGGCATATAAATCAATTTTTTTTTTAAAAAAGGTGACTCCTCGCAGACTCAAGCTGTGCCAAGTACCGTTCACTTTAAAGCCAAAGGTAGACACCGAGCTGGATAGACTCATCAGCCAAGGGATCCTCGAGCCGGTGGACCACTCAACATGGGAAACGCCAATCGTAACTCCAATCAAAGCTGATGGATCGAGCCGCATCTGCGCAGACTATAAATGTACACTGAACTGCGCATTGCAAGCTCATGCATATCTGGTGCCCATCGTCCAGCACCTCCTGCATTCTTTAGGAAATGGATCACTTTTTGCTAAGCTGGACTTGGCTCAGGCATACCAACAACTGCCTGTGGATGATGCCACCGCGGAAGCCCAGATGATAGTCACGCAAAGGAAAGCGTTCAGATGTTGCCAGCTCCAATTTGGAGTTAGCATGGCCCCGGGGCTGTTCCACAGCTAGATGGAATGCCTGCTTCAAGGCATCCCCGGGGTCGTACCCTATTTCGATGACATGCTGATTTCCGCAGCTTCCAGGCCAGAGCTGATGTCAAGACTATGCATGGTGCTCCAATAGTTCCAGCGTGTTGGCCTCAAGGTAAAAAAAGACAAATGCTACATCGCGGTACCCCAGGTCAGATTCCTGGGGTTCCTCATTGACGGTTCCAGTCTCCACCCCAGAGCAGCGAAAATGAAGGCGATCCTAGCGCCAGCACCAAAAAGTAAGGCTGAGCTCTAAGCTTTCCTGGGGCTTTTAAATTTTTACGCAATTTTTCTCCCCCACAAAGCGTCTGTGGCTGAGCCTATCCATAGGCTCCTAGATGTCAAGTGTCCATGGTCATGGGGCTGCTGCTGACTTTAAATGCAGTTCTGGCCCAATATAGTGAGAATCTCCCACTACTACTGGCTTGTGACACCTCCCCATATGGGGTTGGCGCCTTACTCAGCCACATATTACCTAATGGCACCGAAGCCCCCATAGCATTCTTTTCATGAACCCTGGCCGTCGCTGAAAGAAACTACAGCCAATTAGACAAAGAGGCCCTGGCTTTCATGGCTGGAGTCAAAAGATTCCACGACTACCTCTATGGCCGCCACTTTCAACTCCTTACTGACCATAAGCCTCTGCTGGAACTGTTAGCCAGTGACTGCCAAATACCACAGATGCTCTCTCCATGGATGACAAGGTGGACTGTGTTCCTTGCTTCTTATAACTATACCTTAATCTACTGCCCAGGAAAACACCTCTGCCATGCTTATGCACTGAGCCATTGCCCCCTGCATACCACTGTAGAAGACCTTGCTCCTGCAGTATCGGTATTGCTGATTGAAAGCCTTCCGGTAACAGCTGCTGATATTGCCAGGCATTTGTCACAGGATCAGGTAATCACCAGTTTTGGACTGGGTACAAAGGGGGTGGCCACAAGGACCTGTCAGCCCAGAGCTACAACCGTACAAAGCTAGACAACATGAGCTCGCAGCCCATAGGTGTTGCTTACTTTGGGGACACTGGGTGGTGGTTCCCCCCCTTCAGACACTCCATTCTGAAGACCCTACACTAGGGTCACCCGGACATAGTTCATATGAAGGCCCAGGGAAGGAGTTACCTTTGGTGGCTGAAATTAGACCAGGAAATCACCAAATGGGTGTCCACTTGCCACCAGTGCCAGGAGTCGAGACCCTTATCACCTAAAGCACCAGCCCAGGAATGGGAAACCCCGAGGGCACCCTGGTCTCACATACATATCGATTTTGCGGGACCATTCCAGGGGCAGGTTTTCTTAGAGGTGGTAGATGCATATTCGAAATGGCTGGAAATCACCTTAATGCCATCTACTACCTCTGAAGCGGTCATTAGGGCACTTAGGAAGCTGTTTGCCACTCATGGGCTGCCCGATTTGTTGGTGTCCAATAATGGCCCACAACTAACATCCGCCACATTCAAAATATTCCTAGCGATGTTAGGAATTCGCCATGGCCTAATCTCTTCCTTCCAGCCAGCCAGTAATGGCCTTGTGGAACTGATAGTCTGCTCCTCTAAGGAAACGCTGGTAAGAATGGGCCCGGGGAACTGGCAAAAGAGGGTGGATGAATACTTCGTAGTGCAACATACCATGCCATGCCCGCTCACAAAAGCCCAGCAGAATTAATCATGGGTAGACGGTTAAGGATAACATTAGATAGGTTGCACCCCCAGTACTTTCCAATAAAGCCCCTTGATTCCAATAGCGCACCCTGCTCCTTTAAAATGGGTGACACAGTGTACACCTGGAATTATGTAGGCCATCCCCTGTGGCTGCCTGGCAAGATAGTGGGGTTACCCGGGCCCTGTTCTTACAGGATGGAGTTAGGCGATGGCAGGTTGTGGCATCGCCACTGTGATCAGCTATGGAGCCGATGGAACACCTCACCACCACCACCAGATGAGGCCATGCCAGAGAGTCCTCCTGTGGCAACACACACTGAACAAGCCAATGCCCCACCATGAACTGAACTAATAAACTCCGACGAAGATAAACCAGAGGACTTACTGTTAGCTCCCAAGATTCCTCCTGCAGTTCCATCTCCTGATGGGGTCATGGCAAAGTCTCGAAGTAGTCCACAAAGGAAAGTCCCTTGCCAACCAGAAATTTCTGAGGCAATAGAGCCCCACAGATCCGGACGGATCCAGCGACGCCCTGCATATCTACAGGACTATGCATGCGCCGACTAGGTGGGAAGGAGTGTTGTGTTCCCAGTTCTCCCTCTGGTCCGTTCCCCTAGTGGAGCCTAGCTTTGCCTGGCCGGTTTCTGATTAGCTGTCCATTTGACAGCTGAATTTAAAAGGAGCTGTCAAACGGGCAGGTGTTGTTGTTATTCTGTTCTGTTGCCTGAGCTGTTGCCTTGTTACTGCACTATTAGAAATAAATGTTAGCTATTTGTGGAGGTCTGTTTCGCCTCAGTTCTTGCTGCACCCACTCTAGCCCAAACAGAACAACTGGCATATTCAAAAGAGCTCCTGCTTAACACAGCTTCTAAGGATATAATGATCTGCATACAGAAGATAAAAGGATTGCTCTGCTAAGCCATAACCCATGTCTTAAAAATCACAATGGTGAAGATTTCAAGTTTAAGATGTAAATCATCTGTAAACTTCAAAGTTACAACCTCAAGGAAGATTCTCAGGACCCAGTTTCAAAATTCTGGCCTTGCAGTTCCTCTGCCTATGTTGACCCTTATGACCAACCACAAGGATGCTGCAAAAGTCCTCCTCGCTTATCTTCCCCACTATCCAGTTGGGTTCCAGCAAGCCTCGGGCCATTCCCAAGCCAGCCACTCAGGCACACAAAGGAGCCTAAAAAAGCTACCAGCACACAGAAGGCAGTTAAACCTGTAGGCCCCGGCCTACTTCCCATTCAGGTACCTGAAGGCCTTCCAAGGCCTGGCTCTGCCCCTTGGGATTCCCCCAGGATTCGGCCACCTCTTAGGTCAGCCATTCACTCACCCAAGGGAGCCTAAAGCTAGTCAGCAGAAGCAATTGGCACATGAAAGATAAACATACAACCTGTGGCTGAAGCTTACCTTCTCATCCTCCAAAGGCTTCCCTCTGCCTTTCAGGATTCCCACAGGCGTCCCAAGCAGGCCTTTCAGCTGTGAGCAGTTTTATATCCAAATATATTCTAATCTTTATACTGTTCCCATCTTCCCTTAAAATATTAACAGAATCCCCAATGGTCTGAAAATCAGTGTCTCCACTAGGCAGTCAGGCTTGAAACTCAGTTAATCAACTGAAATTATCAAACTTCCTCAAAACCCCCAAATAAATTATCCAGACTTTATCCACACATCAAAGGATACGATCTGCAAACACAGAGTTAATTAAATTAGGTCTCCCAAAGGAACTGCATATTTACAAGAATAAGCATTCCTACACACGCCCCTCAAGTGTCACCCTAGAATCAGCATGTAGACACTTCACCCTGGACAAGCTCCCCTTACGAAAATCTGTTACTGTACCCCATTTCTCTGCAGCCTTCCCCTAAAGGCAAACTGTTTTGCTTTTAGAAATAAATATTTCTTCTGGATCTCATTTTTATTTATTCTTGCACAGTCCTGACTCAAGTTGGAACCCCAAATTATTCTTCTGACACAATTGTGCTAGGGAGCCTAAAGGAGCTCCCAGAACTCGAAGGGCAATTACAAGTGGCTTCATTTATTTGTGAAGTATTTATGGAGATTCTCAGGCATTCAGGTCATGGCTGTCCCAAAGATGCTTTTCTAAAAGGCAACTGGACTTTCTTGGTTTTTTTTTTTTCCTTGAAAAAGTTTTGCTTCTCATCCAAGAAGCTTCTTCAGTTCTGAATGAATTGGTGGGGAATGGAAGGATTTATATTTGCAGTCTTCCGCTTGTTAACTCTCTGAGAGTGCTGAATCTCCTAGACAGGAGATTTATTCCTTAAAGAATGGAAGCTCCTACAATCTGGCTAGGAGTACTACTTACTAGGAGAATAGCACAAAGCTGTCATGATGTTGGCAGCCTCTGCAAGAAAGCTAAGCCTCGCATCACATCAGGCTCCTCTGCAATACCAAAAAAAGTAAGTTTGTTGATGTTGGGCCCTGGAGATGGCTTGAGGAGCAGGCCGAGTTCTGCAAGGCCCTGGAGTGATCAAATGGAAAGTAGGCCGAGTCCTAAAGGGCGTAAATATCCTCCATGTGCCAGTTGCATCTGCTGACCGGCTTTAGGCTTCCTTGCCTGTCTGAATAGCTGGCTTGGAACCAAATCAAGGGAACCTGGAGTGACAAGGAACAGAGCACCAGGAGCCTCAGGGACAGGGAAAGCCTTGAGAGGCCCAGGTCCTTCAACCCTGAGGCACTCTGTGCTTCATTTAATGACCTGCACATTTGTTTAATAATTGCATTGGGCACAGCAAGGATGAGGCATTTTTAAGTGAAATGCTTAATGCCATTGCAATATTCAACCGTTAATGTGCAAGCTCCATTGCACATTGTTGAGGATTATCTGTAATACTGGGAAGACCCAGTGTTAAGTTATTGTCATCTGGCGAAGGTAACAAGTTGATTTTTGATCATTTCTCTCCACTAGGCTCACAGGGATATTCCTGTGGGGATAAAATGAAGGAGAGGTCCATATAAGCTACCTGGAACTCCAGGGCTCATCTTCACTTTCCCCTAAATCATAACAAAATATTACACTAAGGATCCTAAATAATTGTGATGGGTCATAGGCTTTTACCTTTTTCTCTGTGCTTCATCATGATTCCTGTATTTTGGATCCTCCATTTCCCTACAGTGTTAACAGGGAATAGCCTGTCTCAGAAGATGGACACCACCACACACACTTGATTACATATGCTATGAAATATAAAATATTTGCTAACTGTTACTGTTTAAAATGGAGCCTTTTACTCCATTCTCACTTCTCACTCATTGATACAGTGAATGAACATTCTTTCACGGTGCAGCATATTTTTCTCTAGTTAAATGAACCACTTTTCATGCCGTGTGTGTGTGTGTGTGTGTGTGTGTGTGTGTGTGTGTGTGTGAGAGAGAGAGAGAGAGAGAGAGAGAGAGAGAGAGAGAGAGAGAGAGAGAGAGAGAGAGAGATTTGGCTGGCTGAGGCTGAACAGTGATTGCTTGAAGTTGATCTGACAATTTCATATTTGGTGCATCATGATGGTAAAGTATTGATTTTAGGTTTTCAGCGTATTCTATTATTTTGGAAAAACAGGTAAAGCAAGCAATGTATTTCTTTTTTAAAAAAAGAAAGACTGCTTAGATCAGCGAGAAGGTAAATTAGATACCTACAGTATGAGAAGCCCATAAGCAG
This sequence comes from Pantherophis guttatus, assembly GCF_059756535.1. Classification (NCBI taxonomy): domain Eukaryota; kingdom Metazoa; phylum Chordata; class Lepidosauria; order Squamata; family Colubridae; genus Pantherophis; species Pantherophis guttatus. The sequence continues at coordinate 225,409,789 of NC_142063.1, read as the reverse complement.
GACCTGAATGCAATTGTATTTTCATGCTAATGTTTGCCAGCATACGGATTTCAGAGACAAGCGGCCTCTAATACTGGAGTTTTCCTCAAGACTTTCTAGCACTTTTCTCTGCGGTAATTCTATCTTCTATAATGGATTGTGAAATGTACTTTGTACCTGCAATAACTCTGAGAGTCAGCTATTAATAACCCTTCTCTCCATAAAACTCCGGAAGTAAGTCCTATTGAACTTGGTGGGATTTGCCTCTGAGTAGACATGAATAAAGTAACTTGCCATTGCTTAATGACCTTTGACTAGGATGTTTAGAACTTGCACTTTCTACTTACTTACAAAGACGGCTCTCTTTTCCAAATCCCAGTGGTAAGAATTGGCCTTCCTTTAATGGCAGAATCACGTCCTTCATAAAATCTCATATTTAGAAATAAGTATGCCTCTTAAACTTTGCTTAACCTTTAAAGCACAACATCCCGAATCAAATCCCATCAGAAATCATTTTTTATATGATGGTTTTTTTTGGTGGGGGGCATACTCTTGTCACCTGGTTAAAATCATGATCATTCATCATTTCAAAACTATTTTTTGTTTTTCTTAAATCCCTGATAAAACTCTCTGTTTAAATTGTTGGCTAAAATTATTATTGCAGTAGGTGGCACAAGGTCCAGAAGCAGACATCTCTTGGCCGTGCTGGACATAATTTACCTGAACTTTGAATGGTCTTATTCTATTTTTAAAACATTATATAAAGTATACTTAAAAGAAGAACTCTGGTGCATCTGGTTTATGTTTATAGAAGAATAACTAAGGGTGTTCTAGAAAAGGTACATAGTGTCTCTGCTCTGTGGATTTAGCTTTGATCTGGCCTAAGATTTCTTGACATTCTTGATGAGGATTTTTGTTTACATTTTATTTAATACATTTCTCAGCCACCTTCTGAGATTTCAGTCCTCCTAAGAGGGGGAAGGGAGGGAGGGAGAGAGAGAGAAAGAGAGTGAGAGAGCGCAAACTACCATACAAAGGCACGTATTATGTCCTGAAAATGTGAACTAGAGAAAGAATACTAATTTGGCATCTCATTTATTATGTATTATTAATTTTGATTTTTTTTTAAAATCCTACCTTTTTAATTTGTTTTTATTAAGAAATACATAATACACAGGGCAATTGTTTATTAGATTTTTATCCCACCTTATTGCTTTATAAGTAAACTAAAGTGGTGAGTGTACCAAATAGTCTGCCCTTCTCCTCCCTTCCCCACAACAACAAGCCTGTGAGGTAAATTGGGTTTAGAGACAGTGACTGGCCCAAGGTCACCCAACCAGGTTTCATTCCTAAAGCACACTAGAACTCACAGCCTCCTAGTAAATGGCCCAAATTCACCTAGCTGGCTTTCATGGTTAAGGCAAGACTAAAACTCAGTCTCCTGATTTCTAGGCCAGCACCTTTAACTACACCAAATGTGGGAATGGAGGTAAGAAGACTGGCTCCATTGCTACTGCTGCTGCTCTATAAGCCACAAAATAGCTGACTGGGATGATAGGTGTTAGATCCCAGCTCTACTCTCAACCAGCTTGCAAAATTCCAGAAGATTTAACAATTCACTCTCATTGGAGCCAGTACAAGCCAGTTATAGACAGTTGTGGAGCAGTAAAATCCAGAAACTTACAGAGTGGTCCAGAAGCTGCACTTCTAAGCCAGAGGTGGTTTTTTTTTTTTTTAAAGCATGCTATGTACGTGGCTTACTATGTAGCTTACTATGTGAAGAATGTATATATCTTACTATTCGCAGTCATGCTGTAATAGGCTATGAGAGTAACCTTGAGAGACAGGAGGAAGAGCAGCAACCTAGAGAAATGTCTGATAAACGAAATCTGAGTCCAAACCAGAAATGTAATTTGAGAAAGCATCTCAGAATTGACTCTAGTTCTCTGGACTGGAAAGGCAGGGGATGGGAAAAATGCTTTCAGACTTGTACTTGTTTCTGTTACTTTAACTTTCCAATAAAAGTAGTATTAGTGTTCTTAATCTTGGTTTCCTGGTCTGGGCTACCTTGAAAGGCTGATATGTGCAAAACCAAACTTTGTGAGATAAACTTGTCTGCAATGCCTGGCTTATGCCCCAAACCCTCTTGATCTTCCAGAAAGCCATGAAGACCTGACTATCTCCCCAGACATTAGGGTCAAGATATCATTGGAGCCCAGTATATATATTTGGCCCTAATCAGTGAGGGGTTGCTCCTGGTTCGGCCCGGTTCTATACAACCCGTAGTAAAACCGGTGGGAGGCTCTACCCACTTGACACAACATCTTCATGGCTGATCTGCTCATGCGCAGAAGCTTCTGCGCATGCACAGAAGCACAAGCAAAGTGAGCGCACGCACGCGTTCCCGCTGCGAACTGGTAGTAAAGGTAAGTAGAACCCACCCCTGGCCCTAATGCCTGGTTATATATTTAATAAGGTACGGTGCCAGGTTTTTTCTTTGTATTGGATTATTTTAACATTGATTAGTTATGAGGTCCTTTTGTATTTTTTTTATATAAATTGGTTGTTAGTCTCCCAGAGTCATACCATATAAATATTCAAAAACAAAACAAAACAAAACACTCTCTGCGCGATGACTTGGCGTGACATGTGAATCACAAAAAAGTAATTATGAATCTTTTTTAAAGGAGTATATTCCTATTTTGGAGAGGCTCACAATCCAAGTTCAGTCAAATGATTTTCAAGAAATCATAAGAAGGGAAAGCCCATCTTCAACCACAGACAAATCACAGACTTGTATGCCGAGATATTCTGCATTTCGATATAAGTTTTTTTTAAAGGTAATTTTAAATTGTATGGGATAATAAGATCGTTGTGAGATAAGCCTTGGGGAAAGTGGAACAAATTGCTGCTCAGCCATGAAATGTATTGGGTGAAGTTGGTCCACATGACTGCTTTTCTTCCCAATTTTCAGATTCTGTTGTTTGAGTGGATTAGCCTCCTATAAACTTTCATGGGTCTTGTATTTTTCTTGTTTATAATGGGTTTTTCTTTGTAACCAAATCCAAAATAAGGTTTAGCACTCATTGGAATATAATCAGATCATTTTCATGAATAGTCATGAGTTTTAACTGTAGATTAAGTTACACAGGTAGTCCTTGATTGACAGCCATTCATTTTATGACCACTCAAAGTTACAACAGCACCGAAAAAAGTGACTGTATAACTGGTCCTTACAACTTACAACTGTTGCAGTTTTCCCCATTCACATGGTCAAACTTTCCCAGACAGCTTTCAACAAGCAAAGTCAAAGGGAGAGGGGAAGCTGAATTCACTTAACAATGATACGATTTGCTTAATAACTGCAGTGATTTGCTTAATGGGGCCAAAATGGTTGTTAAACTAGGCACGACTCAGTTAAAAACAAACTTGTTTAAGTCTTAATAGAAATGCGGTCTCATTTATGGTTGTATGTTGAAGACTACCTGGGCTACTGATTCAAAAAGTCTAACAAAACTCAACTGCCGCATAGTAAATGATTTAATAGGTACACAACATCCCTTCCTTCTTCTCCTCTCCTCTCTTTTTTTTCTCCAAACCGCAGTGTTTTCAAACCAATGGTGGACCACTAACAATGGACTGTGTTCAGCTTATTACAGGGGTGTCAAACTGGCAGCCCTCGGGCCGGATGTGTCATGTGCAGGCCATGCCCATTCCAGCTACGGGAAGGGAAAAATCATTGCAATACGTCACATGACAGTAACGTGACACCGCGAGTTTGACATCCGTGGCTTAGCAGATCTCAGTTGGTGTGTAAACTTTGTTCAGAACTTGGCTGTTCCCTGTGCATATGCTTTTAACTGCCTAGCTTGTTTTAATTAAACATATATTTTAAAAAACCCTTCACAATTGAACATGGCAGGCTCTTTTGGCCTTGCAGGCGTTGGATGGATGTTGTTGCACCTTGACTGTTGAAACAGCTCCATGAGACCTTTTTTTTTTCTCAGGCAGAGAATAGCCAGTAGAGACTTCGAAGCGACATGCTGCTTAACTAAGGAATGCCTCTGCTGTCTCTCATTGCTTTCCCAGGGAGCACAACAGCTTGCAGAACAGTAAGTGGCAACTGTTTATTATAACATTATGCCAAGCTAAGGACAAACTGTTCTTCTGAAGAATGTTTTACAGCCTTAAATAGAAAGAAAAGCCATTTGACAGGCCTTAATGCTTACTGAAGAAGAAGAAATTGCCACTGAGTGGCTAATTCTGAAACAGCACTTAAGCTCCTATTGTTGCTACTTATTGTTATACTTGTTATTATGGTTATTATTTTGCTACCATCATCTAGTACTTTAAAGATAAGTATATATCATACAGTCACAGCAAATGGGATTAATACATCAGTATGGCTGATGTAGCATAGTTTCTCCCACAGGGCATTTCCTATCTGTGAATGTGGATGTGGGAAAGACTGCAAAGAGGTGAAACAAATGAACACATTAACTAATTTATTAACACAAAAGCAATTGTTCACATTGGCAAATGCAGGTTGATTTTTTGGGTCCTTTATTTTATTTATTTATTTATTTATTTATTTATTTATTTATTTATTTATTTATTTATTTATTTATTTATTTATTTATTTATTTATTTATTTATTAATTAATTATTAGCCCAATTTATATGGCACCCTTCTCCGTAGACTCAGGGTGGCTTACAATGCATTATAGCAATAGCCTGCATACTTTTATGTATATACCTGCTTATTAGGGCTTCCCCCCCCCAAGCGGTGTTGTTCTATACAAAGCTGGCTTATTGCCCCCACAATCTGTGTCCTCAATTTACCTGCCTCGAAAGGATGGAAGGCTGAGTCAACCTTGAGCCTGGTGAGATTTGAACTCTCACTAATTGCAGGCAGCTGGCAGCTAAGTGCTAGCACTTAACAGCACTTAGTCCGCTGCACCACCAAGGCTCTTTTAAGCCTCGGTGGTGGCTTAAATAAGCTCTTTAGGACTTATCAAAGCAGCTAGTAGTTCTACTTTTTTCCCCCATAATGTCCCAAAGGTCCTTTGCATTAAAGGGAAAAAGAAATATTATCAGCAGCTACTGTCATTGAACATAGGCATCTGCTCCTAATTCCATCAGAGATAGACTGAAAATCTCAGCAGCTGATTTTAACTTAATCCTTTAGGGAGATTTTACCTCCTGAGTTAGTTTTCTACAATCTGAAAATGGATTTTCCATTTGGAAGATTTCAACCTTATAGCCATTAGGTAATGCTTTACAAGTTGGCTTAATTCTTTTATCAGATAAAATACTCATGTGAGTTCGTGTTTTATTCATAAATATATGTATATATATTCAGGTTTTAATATACAGCTTACTATGTTTTTCTTTATTTCTGTTTTCTGCTAGGCCACAGCCTGTGTATTCATCTGTAAGACAAAACAGATTTTTCATTTAAAGAACTGGGAAGTCAGCTCCTATTTCTGAATTTGCAGATTACGGTATTAGGTGGTAATCTGATATTTGTAACACCTATCAATTATTAATGCATTTGGTCTGTGATCTGTTTTTCTGAGAACAAATCTAAACAGCAAATCTTCTGACTGCAATACCCACTCAATTCTTTGGACTTCTTTACTGCTTCCTGATGTTTTGCTCTTTGTCTTTTCTCACCTGTGAAGAATTCAGGAGAATCTCAAAAGGCTGTGTCCACTTCTGAGCCATTTTAGTTGGATCCTATAAAAATATCAAATCGATAAAAGGTTTTGGAGTCTCTCTTTTTTCTCCCATGCTCTGATTTTTTCTGTGAGTCATTCCTGCCTGATGCTTCTGTATCATCTGTAAAACGTATGTCTTTTGGGAAAGAAGTGAGGCATTAATCTGTGCCGCTGGTGCCATCTGCTGTAGGAAAATGTGCAAAACATACTTTGTATTTTATTTGGTTGTGCACAGCTTGAAGATGGTTGGAAAAATGTGCTTTGGATCTTGCATATGTCCAGAACCTTTAAGTTAGATGTTATTTTTTTCAGCTTTTCCCCAGAGCCTGAAAAGATGTCTCTTCCCTAAGAAGGTCACTCATTAAAGTTAATGCAACCCTTAATGCAGCAGCATCTTAGTTGATTGATTGATTAAGTGCCATCAAGATATTTTCAACTCCTAGCAACCATACAGGATAGAATAGATCGTGTCCATAGATCCAGTACCATTAAAGTTAACTCTTAAAGCAGCAGCAACTTTGCCAGGCCTTCTTTAAACCAGAGTAGAAAGGCGATAGGCTTGTTTAAGGGCTGACGTACCTTTTCTAAATCATTTTTGACTATTTTGCATAGGAAAGTCCTTTTTGTTGTTCAATTGCACAAATTTGGTTAATAATGGATATTTAATATAGAACACTTGAATATTTGACGTTTTTCACTTTTGTAGACACGTGAAATGTATTCACAACACATCTGGGTTTTTCTTTACACTGTGCTCTTTTCCGAACTCGTTTAATGTTTTAATGTTTTTATAAAAATACCATGTGTGTTACCTGTTAAATATTGAATCTCTTTGATCCAGAGGCATATGCAATAAATACATGAAGTATTAAAAAATATCTCTGATCCATTATTAAGCATAGGTGAGCAAAATGATGTACTGTACATGTGGGTTAACATCAATATTAACATGCAATTTCATAAAATTGGTGAAAGTGCTGGTCTAAAAATCAGGAGAGTGTAAATTCTAGTCCAGGGCTGTCAAACTCATGGGCAGGATGCGTCACGCGCTGGTCATGCCCTCGTCCGGTTTAACAACGGGGGAAAAAGTCCCGATATGTCATGTCATGCCGCTGTGACGATGCAAGTTTGACACTCCTGTTCTAGTCCCATCTTAGCCATGAAAGCCATCTGAATGACTTCGGGCTAGTCGTTCCCTCTACCTCATAGGGTTGTTGTGATGGGAAAAATAGGAGAATTAGGTATGTTTGCCACCTTCAGTTACTTATAAAGCAATGAAGGTGGGATAATATTTGCTCTGTGTATCATGTATTAATAAAAACAAATATCTTTCAAGCAGTTTTTAATATAGAAACCTCACTTAATCTTAGAGTTATGGACAAAGAAGTAGCATTATGCTACTTAGTTTAGTATTTAATATTTAGTATTTCTTACATCAAAATGGAAAGGAGTTCCTGGAAGAACCCAACTCTATAAGTTTTGGAAAGACATTTTTTCATGCTGGTGCCAAGTGTGATTTACTACTCCTTTTCAAAACATAAGATAGTCCCAATCCTCTAACCATTCTGGAATAAAATTTAAGACTCATCTGTTTAATTTAACACTTATATTGTTGCTGTTGTTAGTTGCAAAGTTGTGTCTGACCCATCGTGATCCCATGGACAACTTTCCTCCAGGCCTTCCTGTCCTCTACCATACCCCAGAGACCATTTAAGCTCACGCCGACTGCTTCAGTGACTCCATCCAGCCACCTCATTCTCTGCTGTCCCATTCCTCTTTTGCCCTCAATCGTTCCCAGCATTAGGCTCTTCTCCAGTGAGTCCTTCCTTTTCATTAAGTGGCCAAAGTATTTCAGTTTCATCTTCAGGATCTGGCCTTCTAAAGAGAAGTCAGGGTTGTTCTCCTCTAGGACTGACTGGTTTGATGGCCTTGCAGTCCAAGGGACTCGCAGGAGTCTTCTCCAGCACCATAGTTCAAAGGCCTCAATTTTTTGACGCTCAACTTTCCTTATGGTCCAACTTTCACAATCATACATTGCAACTGGGAAAACCATAGCCTTGACTATACACACTTTTGTTGGCAGGGTGATGTCTCTGACATCTTATATTGTTAGTTGTGTTTAAATGATATTTTTAAATAGTTTCAATCCATTTTATTGCTTTTCCTGCGTTGTTTAAATTTGTGGTAGGCTTCTGCGTTGTAATATGGGAAAAGGTTGCATAACACAATTAATTTGAAGTTCCACCTTAACTCTTCTTTCTTTTCAGGAAACATACATTCTCCTAAAAATATGAATAAAATCCACACCTTTGTGATACTGCTTTTTAATTCTAAACAACTAACAACTAACAAAATCACTAAAGATTTTTAATCTTTGTTCATCTACATTAGTCATCTTTAATTCAGAGATTTCTTCTTCTAAGATCAAAGACGGCCTTTTCTTCTCAGCAAACTAAAATTGCATCAGAACAATGATTTTTGACATCATGACACAACATTCACATAGATCAGAGCTGTCAAACTCCCGGCCTGTGGGCCAGATGTGTCACACGCTGGCCATGCCCCCACCCAGTTTAGTGAAGGGGAAAAAAAGTCCCAATACATCATGTGACACCACAGTGACGCTGTGAGTTTGACACCCCTGACTTAGATAGTTGCATCACAATGCCTGACACAAATATGTAAGCCTTGGGTTTTGTGTACATTGTTGTGATGAATGTTTTGTTACTTTCTCCCCCTTGCTCCCACTGTACATGCCAACATTGGGATATTTTCAGCCAGACAAATCAAAATGATGAAAAGTGTATTGTGGCATCATGGTGCCAGTAAATAATGTGAACCATATTTATGGTGCACAAGGCAGGCATTGGCAAGAATTAATGGATTCTCCTGGCTTTGTTTCCCTCTCTCTTACTGAATGTCACCACTCAGTTGGAAAACATCCATCCATCTTTCTCAATGGAGCTGGAGTTGGGGGGGAAAGTGTATTGCAAGTTGACTTGACTGACTGATTTTACACAAGTGTTTCTTCCTCAATGAGTATGTTCAAAGGTATTGGTGGATTCCCCCTGTTCAACATGGGTTTAGCTCTATTCGAATGTTCAAAAGAAGCCTGTACAAAAGGTGACAGGTGCAAAGAGTTGTTCTGTGAAGCAGTAGAGAGATCTGCACGTACACACACATACACACACACACAAATTCCACTAATTAGCTGCTTTTCAACCTGATTTATGTCTCTTAACCAGGATTTAGCCTGAAGACCTGGTAGGTACAGGGGAAGAGTAATTCTGGAGGACAGTTCCCTGGGCCCAGAATGGAGAGGTTGTACCCGGTGAGCATACCTAAAACTCCTGCCTCCTATTTTCCTCACAAAAACAACACAGTAAAATGGGTTTGGCTGAGAGAATAACTGGCTAAAAGTTATCTGATGACTTCCATGCCTTTAAGGGTGACCTAGAACTCATGTTCTCTTGGTTTTTAGCCCAGCAGTTTCACTACCACACCAAATTGGCTTTCTAAAGTGGCCAGTAGGTTCAGAATTAGGTCATTCCTTAGTAGTTACCTTACTGCAGGACTGTCAATTTCACGGCCTGCAGGCCAGATGCGTCATGTGCTGGCCACGCCAACACCCGGTTTAGCAAAGGGAAAAAAGTCCCGATACGTCACATGACTCCACCGTGACAATGCAAGTTTGACACCCCTGCCTTACTGCAGAGTTAACAGAATGATTGGCGAGGTATATCCATGGCAAAACCTATATTAGGTAAAAGAAAAATGCCATTATTTTAACATGGGTACAGCTATGGACAATTACCTCCACAGGTATTAATGTGAGGGAATCAAATGCATGTTCGGAGAACACATCAAAAAAAAAAAAGTTTCCACAACATGTCTATATTGCTGTTTATGCAAGTGAGGAAAAATAGATCCTCTGAAATCAGTAAGCACTAGTTTATATCCCTTTGATTTTAGTATCGATGAATCACAGATCCCAGACCCCCAAGTAGTAAAGTGAAATAAATAGTACTCACAAATATAGTATCATCCTGATCTCATAGGTTGAACATTAAGGAATGATTTTCTGTTGTACTTCAACCATCCTGCAAAGGAATCCTCAATCCCAATCCAGCAAGTTGTTTCTTTCTATGCCTCTGCTATTGTTTGATTTCCAGGGATTGCTTTACAAATTTGTAAAAGAGGAACAACCTATGGTGAGTTCTCATCTCATATGAAGCAGGCACTCTTCAATTTCACATGTTATAAACTATATATGACATCAGAACACATTTGCTGTTCCAGTGGTGATCAAGTAAATGGAAACAAGTCTTTAGCTCCCCAAATTACTTTGTTAAAGTGTTCAGATTTCATGTTTATTCTGCTGAGTTAGTTAACAAAATGCACATGTCCCCAGTGCTCACTTAACAACCTGCTTTCAGTGATGCCTCACCTCGATCCACAATGGAGGGAAAAGCCACGACAATGCAAATGTGTTTGTTCAACACAATTCTGAAAGCTTTGTAGAAAGTGCTGAGCAAAACAAGACCCACCAAATTCGAGCACCATTAACAAGGGATAGAAGCTGCCTCTGTGGCCATGGTTTTTTGTTTTTGTTTTTGTTTTGTTATGGTTGTTGTAATACTGGGTTCAACAGCATTTTAATTATAATCTTTCAAACAATATGTTGTGTTTCAGAAGAAAGCAAGACAATCCCACTGTCTTGCTGGGAAAAAAAAAGAGTGAAGCAAATGTTTTGTGTTTCCTGTAGTTGTTTACCTATCATTTATCAGGTGACTATTTCCAAACAATTCTAGAAATGTACACTCATGAGATTTATTTATTTATTAAAGAGCTTTGTCCTCCCTCATCCAGATTCATTATTAACAGAGCCTTCAAAAAGAGGGAAACTCTTGGAAATTCTGTGCTAACTCATCTTCATTACGGGAACATCTATAAATTCTGAGGACACGTTTCCAACTGAAATCACAGAGGGATGCAACCAAAATGTGTAGATGGAGAAGATGGAGAAAGACACCTTCAGCTATCAGGTAAGAAAAAAATGACCAGGAGAAATATTTTTATTCTCTCCTCTCTTGAGCATTAGTACTTCACAAAGATGGAGTATGTTTATATTACTAAATAATTTGATATAGACTGATGTGAGCTTCCTCCTAAAATAAAGTTTTAGTAGGCAATGGTGGAGAAGAGTTTAACCAGCCACAAATCCCACTTCTTCTTGTCTTGAATCTGAATCTGGCAAATAGGCAAAATTAGAGCTATCTATTATGGGGAATACTCAGCAAGCAGCTGAAGTACCTTTTTGTTTGAAGCTGAAAGTCTCTTAAAGTCCCCTGTGCCAGCTGATTATTTGTGCTAAATTGGAAAAGTTAACTACTCCAAGATGATACAATGATAAGGTTGACAGAAAATATATTTAAATAACTATCATTGCTTCAGATCCACAACACAAACTTTCTATATCCATGACAGTACTGGTTTTATAAAGTGTGTGTATATGTGTGTGTGTGTTAGGTATGTGAGAGAGACACAGAGAGACAGAGACAGAGATAGAGAAACAGAGACAGAGACACATAAAGAAAGGATCTAAGGCTTAGATTCTAAGCAGTTAAGATACGTCCAGATAGTTGCTTTAAACTGATGGAGATAGAATGTTGGATTATCTGGAACTTGTATGATGTTGAAAGATAAAACTTATGTTCTTTACTTGACTATTGTGAATTTATTCTCAGCTTGTTTTATTCAGCTTGTCACATGATATTGCCATCAATTCATGCAATTTTGAATGGACTGTTCACACTGGGATTTTGTTTACTGCTAAACCAGTATACAACATTTCAAAAAGCGAACTGCCCATTTGAGAAAGTATGACTTGGCGGAGATACCATGCAATGTAACAAATCCCATCCAATATTTCTACTATGAAATCAAACATTCAAGTGAAACATTCTGGTGAATTCAAGGGTATGTCCTTCGACTTTTCTTGGCTACAACACAGAAGAGAAACCCTTATGGAAGTGTGGTTGACTTGTGATTTATGGGTTTGAACATTTAGAAGGGATAATTTATGAAAAAGAAGGAAATTGGGATATAACCTTAGAGAGGGTAAAATACAAACTGTCAAAAAGATCAGAAGCTGCTTATTTATAATCTTTTCTTTCTATTTTCTCCCATGTTTTACTTATTCACTACTCTTCCTTATTTTCTTTGTTTGTTCTCTAACTTTGGAATTGTTTTTATCCCATTAAAATGTCTTCAATAAAAGTTATATATAAAAAAGAAGAGGTTTGTCATACTTGTTTTCACTTTTCATTTCAGTTTATAGCATTGCAACATCCTGGTTGTTTTCTATCCAAGTCCTATGCAGCTTAGCTTTGTGAAGCCTGCAAAGGTTGGCTGCTGTTACCAATTGTAAAAACAAAGCAAAAAGACATCTTCTATTGTCTGGATATACTTTTGCAATATAGCAAACATATTTGAGGCTTAAGCTATGTCAGGGCTCTCCTGAGTTCAATTCTAGCATCTTTTTTTCAAGGCCAAGCTTAACCTTGACATTTACGATGAAAGAGAAATGAAAATTGTCTTGAGCAATTGTATGTTCTCAGCCTTTTAAAAAATTTTACAGTTCCACAGGTTGGCATTTTGGCAGGGAAGGGAGTGAAAGACAATTAAATCAATGCACTGGTTTGTTTTTATTAGATGCGGTGTATTTAATCCCAGCAGCTAGATGGTAGCACTGGTTTGTGCATGCATTTATGAGCAGCACAGACTTGGATTGAGGATGTTGAATTGACGTTTACATATCAGACAAAAGAGGCATTTTCCTTTTTCTTAAGAAAAATCATTGTAAGATCATAGGAAGTTTGGTTTTCCACAAGGAGTATTTGTGCTGATAAAGTGAAAGGCTAGTTTGCCTATAATCTGCCAATTCAAGATAATCAAGAAAAAAAAAAATAAGGGACACATTATTTAAATATTTAAATTATATTCAAGGGGAAGCCTTTGAGTAGATGATGTTTTATATTTTAAGTCATTGTGACTAAAATGTGACCTTTTAGAATGTGTGGTATACACATATTATTCACAGGTCTCATTTCACGGTCGAAGCATTATAGTCTAATTTCATATTTCATTTAATTGAAGCTTTCTGAACAAAAAGAGTTTCTGATTTTTGCAGACGTCTGCTGGAGTTGACGATGAGGAAACTGATGGCAACCGTATGTGTGGATTGAGTAGCAGACAAAGAAGCAAGATCAGTGGGACACAGCTCTCGGCAGCAGAACGTGAAACAATGGAGGAGCCTCTTGACGCAAACTCTTTTAATCAAGAAATGCAGGAGCTGTATGTAGATAAACCTCCTCAATTGCAGGAAGCAGGTGAGACCCTCCCCAAAGATTTCCAGGTAAAAGAAGGCTTATCACATAGCCAAGAAGAATCGTGCAGAGATGACTCAGAAGATTGCAGGGGTGTAGAATCCTTTGGTAGAAAAAATCAAACATTTGAAGCAGACGTAGAGAGCAAAGATGAGCAACTGGGGTGGCTAGACACGAGGAGAAGCCAGGAGACTTCTGAAATAGCGTCACACGAAGATAAAACTCACTCAGTGCGGGATGGGAATAAGTTCCACCCGATAGAGGAGATGGACGGGGATCATCCTATAGCAACCCAGGAAAAAGAAGACAGCAAAGACGTGTCTGTTTTGGAGCCTGGCATACCTAACCAAACTTCGCAAGAGTTTAAGAGTGTATTGAAAGAGAGTCCCCTGTTAAGCAACTGGACCTGGGACAGCACTGAACTCAGGGCTACCTCTTGTCGTCCGTTTCTGAAGTCTAGGGAGGAACAATGTCAATGCATGGAAACTCTTCCTCCTCATTTAGGAGGCACTGACCAGAAAGTTCCCATTGTGCATACGCATGGATCAGGGCAAGGAGGAAAGCCCCAACTGGGTTACAATTCTGCTGGGTTGGAGAAAGAGCCGTCAGAAAGGGATGATTTGGAACAATCTGTTGGGAGTCAACAGACCCCTTTTCCAAAAGTGGTCAGAGCTCCACCTACTAACTTTGAGCCCACATCTGGTAAGCACATTAAGTCCCATGTGAAATAGAGGGATTGTGCTATTATCAGCTAAGCATGCAATTAAAAATAAGATTGCAGTAATCGATACTATGGCATTATATGCTACCTCCATTCAAAACCAGTGTCATATCTATAAGGAGATATAAAAGAAAATGATAAACCACAATAAGGAAATTATAAGGAAAATTAGTGTCAAAACAGTATTAGATCTGTTAAAATGGGAGCAAATTGCAGTATAAAGATAGAGTGAGATGGTGTGGACTATTAGGTGCCATTGCAAAGATTTGATTCTCACCTGGCCACTATATAGTACAGAACCTATGCTGGAGAATTATGGGTTCCAATTTGGCAATGACATTTGCACATGTCAGATGGATCTTAATCATTCTGTTTAACATTATATCTTTCTTGAGGAAGAGTAGTGTCTATGCATGTGTGTTCTTTGTGCCATTAACAATTAGAGAGTGGCTGGCTTTGAGGCATAGAAATGAGAAGAAACCTGGGTTAGCTTTTCTTCTTTGTTTGGTGGGCATTGAGTTGTGTTGCTGTCAGTTCTCAAACCCAGGGAACCATGATTTGTTAAAAAAAAAAAAAACAACCTTCAGAATACCTGATCTGAACTGTTTCCTCTCCTCAGAGAAGCTTTGGGGCTAATATTGATGTGAAATTAAATGATGAGACCTGGTGGACTGTATCTTTGGATTTCAAATCTCAAAAGGTCTTTACAAATGCAATGAGTTCTTTACACTTTAAAATTTTAATTAATAAGTTACTTGTAATGTGTCTTAAAGATAACCTTCATCTATATAATCAACCTGGGACCCCCTTCCTGCTCCCCTTCTCATCTCAGTTTAAGTACTACATCAGTATAGTTTAATTGAATTGCAGCTCACAAAAGTTTACAGTTTTTTTGGTGTTAGTCAGAACAGGTGCTATCAGGCTCCTTCTGATTTTTCAACAAGGGTAGATACCGCGTTTCCTTGAAAATAAGACAGGGTCTTATTTTCTTTTGACCCCCCAAATAAGGGCTTGGCCTTATTACCGGGGGGGGGGAGGGTCTTATTATTTTGGAGGTGCAGGAGGTGGTAAACGTGGGACTGGATGTCCTGTTGCTGCCGTCGCCTCCCCTCCCCATTCTTTGCGTTGGCCGCTGCCCTGACATCTCCCACCGCTGCTGCTTCCTTATGGAGCAGGCTCTGCAAGGCTTGTGCCGTTGCATGCACAAACTGCAGCACTGCCATGAGCTTCATCATACCGACACAGCTGGCATCCTGCCGTTCACAGCTGTGCCAGTATGTCAAACTCGTGGCTATGCTGCAATTCCTGCATGCAATGGCACAAGCCTTGCAGAGTCCTGCTCTACGAGACGGTGGCAGTGGCACGATGAGTCTCACAAAGACTCGTTTCTGGCAGGTGGGGCGGGGGAGAAGTAAGACACGTGGAGCGGGATGTGGCTCCCCTTGCTGTCTCTTCTCCCACCCATCACCCACCAGGCATGACAGGGCTCTTGCCCCTCACTTAGCCACCCACCACCACCTGCCCCCTTTAGGATGCAATTTGGGGGTGACAGGTGGGGCGGGCGAGAAGCATCTCGCTTTTCCCCCGCCCTACCTGCCACCCCTCTCCATAAAGAGATGGTGGGGAAGGGAAGCAGCCAGGCTACTATTGCCATTGGGGTCAGCCACATTGGGCCGCAAGACATGCGTCTTACCTTTCCAGCACCATCATGTTCCTTGTCTTTCTGTCCAGGGAGACACATTGTAGAAAAAACTTTCTCGCAAGTTCAAGGAGTTTGGCTGAACTCGCGAGAAAGTTTTTTCTACAATGGGTCTCCCTGGACAGAACGGCAACGAACATGATGGTGCTGGAAAGGTAAGACATGAATCTCGTGGCCCACGCGGCCCACCCCAATGGCAACAGCAGCCTGGCTGCTTCCTTCCCCACTGTCTCTTTATTGAGAGGGGTGGCAGGTGGGGCAGGGGAGAAGCGAGATGCTTCTCCCCCGCCCCACCTGCCACCCCCAAATTGCACCTAAAGGGGGCGGGTGGGGGCGGGTGGCTAAGCGAGGGGCAGGAGCCCTGTCATGCCCGGCAGGGGGAGTGGGGCACATAGTTGGTGGGGGGACTTATTTTGCAGGGGTGGCTTATATTATCACATGTCCTGAAAAGCCCGATTGGTCTTATTTTCAGGACATGTCTTATTTTCGGGGAAAGATGGAATATATTTTATTTATTTATTAAATGTATATGCCACCCATCTTTCTAAGGAGTGACTGGTTTCTCAGTGGTGAAATCCCAATTTTTTTTACTGCTGGTTCTGTGGGTGTGGCTTGATGGGCGTGGTGTGACTTGGTGGGCATGGCTTGGTAGGTGTGGCAGGGGAAGGATATTGCAAAATCTCCATTCCCACCCCACTCTGGGGCCAGCCAGAGGTGGTATTTGCCGGTTCTCCGAACTACTCAAAATTTCCACTACCAGTTCTCCAGAACCTGTCAGAACCTGCTGGATTTCACCCCTGGGTTTCTAGCAAAAAAGGCTTATAAGAGATATATCAAAGAAGAATTGTATGGCTCTCAAGTCATTTGGCTATTCTTACTGAAATTCTCTTAAAAGCCTATTACATTCCAGTTTTGACGATATAGGAGATTCCATTTCCACTCTAGATTGTGTGGGAAGCAAAATGTGGTAGCTTTAATTAGCTCCTGTGTGGAAAGAATCCTATGGATCTTTCACATAAAAGAATCTAATGAATAATAGAACTAGTAGGTCAGAAAGCATAAAAAAGACTAGTATTTCCCTTTTTATCGTCAGCAGATCATTAATTAGACCCTCAAATAATCTGTGGATTTACTATCTTGGAAAATTGGGATTAAAATTGATTAATTTTGCTTGATTAGGTACTATCAAAATTGTGTTTTCTTTTATCAATCACATAGATAAGTTTTGTTCATGATGATCTATGCCTAGCCTGTTTTTTCAGGTCTTCAAATGGTGCCCTCATTGCCACAATAACTGAATTTGTCCACCTTGCTGTTGTCCTCTTCTTCAGTTTTTTTTCCACCTTTTCTGGGATTAAAGCCTTTCCCAGAAAGCTGGATCTTTGTATAATATGTCGAAAGAAGGATAATTTATCTTTGTAATTTGTATCTCCAGTGAGAACACTGGTTCGCATAATTAGCTGTCATAGGTCTATTTTATATATTTCCTTTTCCCTTCCCCTTTATCCACCTCAATTTTAATTCAGTGAGCTTCCACAATGTATAGCATAGTATATTTGCAGGTAATCCTTGATTTGTAAGTGGTCACTTAGCAACCATTCAAATTTCCGACAGCCACCTCCCCTTATATGATCACCCGATCACAATTCCAACACTTGGCAATCAGCCTATATTACAATTTGCTATATCCTGCAGTCACATGACTGAGATTTATAACTTTTTTTGCTGGAAACTGGTGCTTACTTCCTGTTTCTGGCAAAATAAAAAGTCCGTTGGGTACTATGGATTTGCTTAATAACTGTGGTATTCACTTAATGACTATGGCCCAAAAAGGGTGTAAAATTGGGGAAAGTCATAGGCTCAACTACAGTTGCAGTACTCCAAGCTTGGTTTTATTTGAAAATCACATACACATACAAAAATCTCTTATTGGGGTACCCGGAATATTTGGATTGAGTTATTCTCGAAGTCCAGTAGTATTAAAGTGACTGGCTTGTTCAGAAGAAGAACAGCTGCTTTAAAGGCTTTCTTGACATGCCTGCATATCTTTGTCATAAGTATGAGAAGTGTAGCTATATAGATTTTACAAACCAACAAACAAGTGTGTGCATGAAAAGTCAACACTATTGGAACTGGCAGCACAGGTGCATAGGTAGTAGGGAAAACCAAGCCAAGTCTTCCAAAGGAAGCAGCAACATTAACACTTCAAGGAGGAGCACCTTACTTGGGCCAATGAGTTTGAGAAGGATCTCTTTTGAACTCTTTGCACAGTCCTATTATTTATGTTTTTTGCTAGCTTCCTTCTCGTGTAAATGTTCATCATTCAGTCTTAAGACATGTACCCTTCGTTCCAACCCAGAATTCAAAGCAGGGTGAATCCTTGAGATTCTTAAGGGCATCCATCTCTCAAATATTGTGTCGGAAAGATACGTTAATGTCAAATATTTAAATCCTGCCACATGGTGATTGCATTTTAATTTTTCATTTAAAGAAAAAGAATCCAGAAGAGATTCCAGTGGGAAGAAACTGGGCAGTGAGAGTTTTCTTCACTTCACCTCTGAGATAGAGCACATCGAGGAACAGATGGCAAGGGACAATGTCCACTTTGTCAGGTTTGAAACCACAGATATCCACGGTGTGTCAAGATCCAAGAGCATCCCTTCTCGCTTTTTCCGGGTATGTTTGTATTCTTTTCCTGTTTCCTGGGCTCAGTGGCCGTCCTTTTGCTATTCTGCAAACCTTTGTTATTGCAGTATGCCCTTAGGTTGACCAAGAACTTTCTAAATATGTTTTATTCATCTCTCTCCCTCTATTATTAAGAAAATTTAATTCATGCAACTTGGCAACGTGGGTTCTTTTTACTCATCTAAGCTTTTCTTCCTCAGATATATCTTTTTTAAAAAATTGATTACCTTAAGAAAAGGTTGGTTTGATCTAGGGGTGAAATCCAGCAGGTTCTGACAGGTTCTGTAGAACTGGTAGCGGAAATTTTGAGTAGTTCGGAGAACCAGCAAATACCGCCTCTGGCTGGGCCCAGAGTGGGGTGGGAATGGAGATTTTTGCAGTATCCTTCCCCTTGAGTGGGGTGGGAATGGAGATTTTGCAGTATCCTTCCCCTGCCACACCCACCATGCAATGCCCACCAAGCCATACCACACCCACAAAGCCACGCCCACAGAACCGGTAGTAAAAATTTGGATTTCACCACCGATTTGATCTGATCCTAGAAAATTTCAAGGGTCCAAGGCAAACAGCCAGATACTAAAGGGACAGCATGTGAATTACACTAGTGACAAAAAACCCAAAACTTACTGAGTGATTCAATCCAATCAAATCATACCACAGAAATGCATAATGGTTTAAATTGTAACACTGTAGTATAGTATTAGTTATTTTGTTAAGCAACAATTAAAGGTCACATTATTCGGTAATTTTTCTATGGAAAATAGAGATCACCAGTAGCTTTTTTGCAGGTTGTTTCTGCAATACCCAGCATAGGCAGTTTATAGGGAACATTTTTGTTTAATTCTTATCATGAATATTTCAGGTTTCATTCAGTGAACATAAAAATATGCTAATACAATTAGAAATGCAGTGGCATTTGCTTCCATGCTATATTTTCTTTGAACTGTAGAAAAAATACATTTTACTTTATTTTGTTTTTAGCTATTGCTTCATTAGGCTCTGTTCTTTCAACTTTAAGGTTAAATATGTTGTATTTCACTGATGTCATTTAGGCATTAACAGATATCAACTGTTTTCCATGGAATTTAGTACTGCTAAAAGATAATAAGCTAATATTTTTGGTAGTCATTCTGTGTGTGTTTGCCCAGCTCAGTTTTCTAAAATAACTTATACTTGTTTGAATTAATGCCATCTTAAGAAAATTAAATTTGACATGGAAATATAAATCATTACTTTAAAATACTATTATTATTGCTGCTACTGTGATACCAAGAGTCATAAAATACGATAGGATTACTTTTTATTCTTATTTATCTAGAGACTTAGATCACGAAGAAGCAGGAATACAGCTTTGTAATTCACTTTCCGAATTAAAAGCTCTATTAAGTCATGGTCACACAACTGTGCATACCCAATTCACAATCTAGCTAGCAAAGCTGGATTTCAGGAGAATTGAATAGTATGCACAGTACCTCATTCTGTGTAACAGCTCCTAAACACTATAATTTCTTCCTAATATTATAATTTCCAGCAAAGCTTGGCCTGTCCCAGTGTGGCAGTCTTTTCTTACTGCTTAGTACTTTTCCATCAGAATGCCATTGCCTCATTCAGTTCACATGGGAAATATCTCTTGTTCTGAGAAGTTTTTCTTGTTTTCAGAACCATTCCTATTTTCATAGTAAACTTCATTCTGTATTTTTCCACATGTGTAGCGGCTAACATTTCTTAGAACAATCCTTATATCTTTATGGCCTGTTTTATGGAGCTCTCATGTATTCCATCTTCTACGCATGTGCACTCATACATTTATTTTTATCTTGCCTCCATTATTTTTATAAATAACTTAAGGCAGCGAATGTACCTAATAGTCATTCCTCCTACAATTTGTCCACAACAAAACCACTGTGAGATGGGTTGGGCTGAGAGAGAGGATTGGACCAAAGTCATCCAGCTGGCTTTCATGCCTAAAGTGGGACTAGAACTCACAGTCTCCCGGTTTCTAGTCTGGTGCCTTAACCACTAGACCAAACTGCCTAGCACTGACAATATGGCAGCTACACCATGACGTTAATGATAATACTGGCCATACCTGATGGTTTTGCTGTATATTGGTGTATGGTTAACTACGGAATAACACTATGATGATTTTTATTACTGGTGCTATTTTTAGAAGGTGAAATAAAACTCTACAGCCTGAGCTTTACTTTGTGCACTACTACAAAACTATTACCAAAATGATGGGTAGACTCACTGTGCTCAAGTACTGAATTTATGCTACTATTTGTTGGGCTGGCAAGATTTTGCCATGTTCAATAGGCCACTCTGTCCACTCCCATTGAGAGAAACACCCTAGAAAGCATTTTTTAGCACAAGAAAGAGAGAAAAAAACATATAGATGTTTCCTTGCATTGGTAGAAAATAGGCAGTGCAGCATCTTCTTTGATAACCACACAGATTTGGAGTGGTGAGGTTTCCAGGTCAAGGTAAGGTTTTTCCTCAAATGTGTGGCCTGCTTTAGTGCCTCTGTCCTTGTGTTGTGCCGAGGGACCTGAGGTCACATTCAAAAGGTGGTTGTCTTTTATACTCTGTGAAACAGACAGTCTTTTACCAAACTGTTGGGAACACAAAACAGTGTGCAAGCTTTCCTTTTTCAAAGGTCAACAACATGCACCTTTTCACAATTTATCTCTCCCAACGTGGCTTGTTCTGTGATTCAGCTAATGCATTTTGCAATCAACATGCTGTTGCTACTAAATTCAAGATTAATTTACACTGGGCACACTGTAAGATAAGCATTACTTGCTCAGTTTCGGAAACAACACAACAGGTAGTGGATTGGGATCATTTGCATTTTTTTGGGGGGGTGCATTTTGCCAAGTACTGATAAATGATGCTGTAGGGAATTGCTTCATTCCAAAGCCACTTAATGTCTACGGTATATTGCCAATATTTTCACACGGTCCCTTTTTACCTGGCTTAACTAGTTTTGCAATTTGAATCATAATGCTCAGAATGTCAGGCACTCTGCTGCTACACAGGCTGTGTTAAAAGGTTTAAAAGATCTCGCAATAAAACACATCTGCAATGGTTCAACCTATTTTACGTTCAATCAAGTATTCACTCGCTCCCAAATATTATTCAAAGGCCAAGAACAGCGAATTTAAAATCTTTGTTTTTAAATTCAGACTTAGCAGTAAGATATTCTTTGTAAGCTGATGGGGAAAAAACCTTTATTGTATATAGAATGGCCTTTACAAGTCTGTAGTACTCTTAGACATTTGGATGTCTTACCAATTCACTGCGTACTGCCATTTTTTGGTGTGGTCTATTGGGTAAAATTTTATCAGACATGCAGGGTGATACAGACAAGAAGCACATGCATATGAACTACATCTATTTTATTATGAGATTACATTAAGAGAATCTTGCAAGTCTGAAAGTACATATCTCTTCCTTTACCTTTACAGCCCAAGAAACTAGGGAGGGATCTTTCTGCAATATTTGCCATGCCCAAATTCTTGCTGTGGGCTAAGGATCTTTTTATCTGCCCATTACTCTGGCTGTAGCTTTTCTCCCTGTCTCCCAAATTCATTCCTACATACCATTCCAAATTTGATGGAAACAGTTCCATCATAGTTAGCCTAGATGATTTCTTAAGAATTTCCATAAAATTTAAATTACTATCACCATCTTTCATTTCAGGGAGGACATTACAAAAGATTTCAAAGAGAAAATGGTGCTGGAAAGTAATTTTATACTCTTGACTTAATGATCTTAGGCAGGATCTCATTAAAAATTACAAAGGTATTGTTTCAGATGTGATATACACAGCTAATATTCCTTTTCTCTTCACTGCCATTCCCTCCTTTAAGATTGTTTCTACCTCCCTAATATTAGCAAATACAACAGAATAAGCCTTCAGAAATGAAATACTCTAGGGCATGTGGAAACTCAAATTTTAAATTCACTTATAACATTGCAACACTGTTAACATCATTATCATCATTATTATTATTTCCATTTTTAATCTTCCTTTCTACCCAGAAAGCACTTAAGGCAACAATGAAATTGAACTTGCTTCAGGTTCTTCGTAGCTGAACACGTTTTTTAAAAAATAAAATCATAAATTAAAATGAATTCACAGAGAAGCTTGGTCCTGTTGCTGATTCTTGGTATTCTTTCTCAAAAATGTAGTGAGCAGCATTAGTTCCATAATGCAACACTGTGGTCATTCTAGCTGGTGTGTTATCAGACTTATGTCATCATCCTATCATTTGCTACTTTCTGAAGGTCATTTAGGAACTGTCTTGATTGTGGGGGGTCTGGACCCAGAGGCCTGAGGTCCCTTTCTTAGCAACATTATGGCTAGTTTATTGAGCCTTTTGTCTCTCCACCCCACATATACAGACAAACACATACAAGCATACACATACAAACACACATGCACACATCCCATGTCAACTCCTAATGCCTTCCATGCTTGGCTGAAAGAAGTTTCTGATTGAAAATCTACAGTGTATGGCTTTTCTCTTGGACAATTGGTTATGGTTCCTTCTGAAACTTCCTCAGAAATGTAATCTGTCAATGTGATAGTGCTACTTAGGGATTATTTAATCCATCCAAAGCACAGCCATATGTTCTTCTTCCTTCTGTTTAGACCAAAGCAATCAATGGGGTTGCCATGCCAAAAGGCTACCTTGAACTGACCCTGAATCCAAGGGACCGTGAGACATGCCACGTTCCTGCAAGCAGTTTTAACTGCGACATCATCCTGAGACCCGATTTATCAACATTCCGGATCTTGCCATGGGTGGAACAAACAGCAAGAGTGATCTGCGATCCCTTTATGGTGATGGGAAACCCTCTCTTGACATCGCCCCGGCACATTGCCAAGCAGCAGTTGAATCAGCTCCAGAAAAACGGCTTTGCGCTGTATTCTGCCTTCACTTATGAATTCTGCATCTATGGCATTGCTGAAATTGTCAATTCAAAGACAATCTCTTTTCCCGCTGCCACCCTACTCAGCAATCATGACCAGTCCTTCATCCAGGAACTCATGGATGGCATGTATCATGCTGGGGCAAACATTGAAAGCTTCTCATCCTCGGCTGGGCCTGGCCAGATGGAGATCTCTTTTCACCCAGAGTTTGGCCTGGGTGCAGCGGACAGTGCCTTCACTTTTCGGACAGGCATTAAAGAAGTAGCCAAAAAGTACAATTATATTGCCAGTTTTTTCACCGAGGATGGATTCTATAATTCTGGCATTCTGACCCATAGCCTTTGGGACAGCAGCAGACAGCATAATTTGTTTGCTTCTGGAGCCCAAGAGCTAACTGAGATAGGGAAGAATTGGCTGGCTGGGTTACTGATGCATTCTGCAGCTCTCAGCTGCCTGATGGCCCCCACTGTCACCTGCCGCAAATGCTATAGTGGGTGTAGCAAAGGCTCCAAAGAGGCTGTGGTTGCCAAGGGAGCATGGAATGACAACAGCTGTGCATTTAACATCCAAAATCATGGTGACAAGGGAACCTGGATAGAAAATCAACTGGGCTCAGCCACAGCCAACCCTTACTTGGTGCTCTCGGCTACAATCGCAGCAGGTCTGGATGGGGTAAAGAGAAAGCTCACTTTCCAGGAGACCTCAGGGAAGGCCCAGAGTTCCACTCTGACGAAAGCAGGCATGATCCCTCTGAAGCTGGAAGATGCTCTTGTGGCTCTCCGAGAAGATGAGTGCATCAGGGAAGCGCTGGGGGATTATTTTGTCCAGTACTTTATCAACATAAAGCAATATGAGGTGGAAACTGAGGAACTGGATGTGGAAAGGAATAAATTTTTGGAATATTTTATCTAGTGTGAAGATGAGATTGGAGAGTTAATAGAAGCTAAGCAATGCAGCTGTAGATCAGAAAGTCTCTAGATCACATTTCTTTTATAAGTGACCTTTTTAAGTGACTTTAAGGCACTCCGTCTTTTTCTCTCTTTTTCTTATAAGCTGCAGTACAGCTAATAAAGGTGCAGGTAGCAACAAACTGATTTACTGTAAATGGCTGTTACAAAAATCTTGAGAAAATAATGCACATGAAGTTTTAGTAGAATATTAGTTTCCTATAGTCCTTTATTTGAATATAGGTTATTTTGCATGAGACTGTTTTTCCTGGAGACTCCAGATCAATCTGCATGTCCACTTGTTATATAGATTTCAGCTGCATTCAGCTTTATGTCTTGTTTTCCTCTGATTAATTACAAATTGGGAGGAGGAAATATTACCTCACAATATACCATGAAAAGAGATCTGTTTTCTGTAATCTGTTTTCTCTCTCAAATAATCAAAGGAAACTTTCTTCCTGGCTAGGAAAAAAGTTTGCATAGTTTTTTTTTTTTTTTAAATAAAAGACATCATTTAGTTGGTCACGTAGTCAGCCAAGTGTTTAGACTGGATCTGGCATTTTTGTCCACTTATCGAGGCCTTTCCAAGGACTTGGGATAAACAGATGCTGTTGTTTGATGGTGTTACAGTTACTGTTGCAGGATGTAAGCTGTTCTGAGTAAAGCTGCCTTTTGCAATTGACTGAAGAGGATTTTGTCAATGCTGATGGTGTTCAAATGGTACTTCAGTATTTTGGGATTGTACTCAATTGTACCTATTACTATTGGTAGTATCTTTGCTTTCTTTTACCACAGTTGTTCTACTTCTGTTTGCAGGCCTTTGTAATTTTCTCCAGTTTTTTATCTTCTCTTCTGTTGCTTCCAGGTACTGCAACTGTCCAGTATCCAGACATTTTTGTCTTTCTTATCAACAATTTTAAGTCTGGGCTGTTATATGACAGGCGTTTATCTGTTGGATGTAAAGTCCCAGTTTTTGCAGCAGCCAAGTAGGTGGTCCACTATTTCTTTAGCTTCTTTCCCTAGGTGGAATTTGCTATCTGTTGCTGTCTTCTCAATTCTGGTTTTGTATGCATTTGTTCTTAAGGCTTGGTCTTGTGTAGCCAGAATTAGTCCCTCGGTCTCTTTCTTGAACTTTTCTGCCCTTAGCTATTTCTAGGCCTGGTCTTCTTTACCTGCAAGTGTGTGTGTGTGTGTGTGTGTGTGTGTACTGGCCATGTTTTGCTTTGCCCTGCCATGTATCTTTTCTATTCTTCATTTGCAGCCCTGTTTAGTCTCTTCGGTATTCAATAGGCCTTCATGGTGTACTAGTTTTAGTGCATCTTCTTAGCTGTCCTTCAGGTATTCTTTCAATGCTCTTTTTTCTTCCTCAATTGTCTGGGGTACTTGAAGCATTCCATGCTCATCTATGCTCCTTGTTAAGTAGAGTCTATCAACATTGCTGCATGGATAAAGGACATGATTCATTGTCACTATTTTTCTGTTCTGCCTGTCTAGTCAAAGCTTCTAGTGTGAAATTCAAACTTCTTTACCTCCTGATTTCTTGGCTTGTAGCTTTAATCTGCTGCTTTATTTTCTCCAGTCCTTCCTTGATCTTCCATATTTCTAGGTGGTGCTTCTTGATCAGGTATTCTTTGCTTTGCTTTGCTGACCTTATTTTCCAACTTGGTCTTTCATTTTGGTGGTGCTCCATTTGTCGTTCTTCTTCTTCTTTTACATACAAGGTATTCAGTTATAACTGCAGCCATGTTGTTTTGTATTTTAGTGGTTTGCTTCTTGCAGTGAACAGTTGCTTATATTTGATATTATAGTTTTGGTGTCTTTTACTTTTTGTGCTAGTTGTGTTTTTTTGTAATCAGATTCAGTGCAAGCAACCTTTTGCCGTTGTTTTGTACTGTTCTAGATGCTCAGTTATTATTTGTTTCAATTCTTAGAGGGCTTTGTTCTTTCTGAAGAGAAGTGTGAGGACAGGGAATGTCAGTCTGAGAATGAAAACAATTCAATAACTATGCTCTACTGCCCAATCTCTCTGGTTTGCTTCTACAAACTGAACTTCTTCTGGCAAGGTTTCAGATTCTTTACCCTGGGTAAATCTTCACAGTTCTTCCAATTCTGCTACTGTAAATTCTTTATTTCATATTATAAATTGGTGTTGATCTGCTTAGCCCCTGTTCTGCTATTTCTGATTCTAGATGTTGTTCTTTATAGAACCAGCGAATTGTTTTCCGATATCCTCTTTTTATTGAACTTCATTTACAACACCTAATCATTATACCTTTGTTTTCAGTCCTCATATATTTGCAATGAATAAACACCTTTTTTTCCCAACAGTCTTGCAGCTACTGGCCCTGGTTGCTCAGGCAACAGTCCTGAGTCCTATACACCAGTTGTCACCAGATGTTCAGGAATTCCAACCCCCAGCACAGTCTTTATTGACCTAGCACAGTCTTTATTGATGACCGATCCAGTAAAGGCTTCTGTACATTACGTCTACCATATTGTTTATGGGGGAGACACACTTTGTCTGGCTTCTCTAAGAGACGTGTACATATTGTTGAACCTCTGTCATAGCTTTCATTCTCCTCAGAGCATGCAAAACCTGCAACCACTTCAAGGTAGTGCCTCACTGAGGGATTATATTTCCATTTGTCTTTGAAGATGTACTCTCAGATGCTGAGGACAAAAAATATAAGTATCTAAACTTTTTGCACTTCATCCCAGAAGATTCATTTCCTCATTTGTAATTAATTAGCGGAAAACAAGTTAAATAGCTGCACGTTATCAAAACAATATCCATTTTAGCTCTCTCTCATCATCCTGTTTTAAAATCTGCCCAGCACCTGCCCTTAGATCACAATGATTTCTCTGCCAGCTCTGTCCAGTAGGGATGTGGAATGTGGACTGTGGATTGCCCATTTGATATATTCTCATTCATTTGAAGAAAATCGAAACTCCCCTTTGATATATAATTCTCCCTCCATGTACAAATACTGTAAAATGAGTTTAAAATACATATATAAATTCAATAAATCATAGAAACTATCTTAATAGATAAATAGCTTAGTTGAGAGTTTGGACTTTGCTATTTTTTATGATATTCTACTATGTGGAATAAAAGCAATAACTAATAATTAAAATGTTAGCCTACTCTGTTCAGCAAAAAAGCAGACTGGAATCAAAATTGTTTAGGACAAGTGATGAGAGAGAAAATTTAGATTTCAGTTGGAATAGTAATTTTCTTCAAGAACCACAAAACTCAGTTTTCTTTGAAGTTTGTATTCTTTGAACTGAAGTGCTGTATTCCCATTAAATCTCTGTACAAAATAAAATGTTGTACAATACCAGAAAAGCATTGAAAAGTATATGTTGGTGAAAATAAGACACCAAAATCTGCTGTGTTAGTTAAAATTGCTTGCAGAAAATGGGTGTATAAGGCAAAGCATGCACAGGAATGGTCACGCTTGGAAAATTCCAAAATGCAGGCACATTTTCATGTTTTTCTTTCTTATTGTGAAAATGGATGGTGGAATGAAACAAGCTGAATCAAAGTTGGAAGACCTGAAATTCATTCATGCCTATTGTGGAACTGTCTGTGGGCTGATCATCAACTTTCCCTAATGGCAGCATGATAATCATTTTTAAATGACATGCTTCATGCTTTATAACCAAAGCAGTACTGAAGCAGCTTGCAGCTAGTCCAACATGGCAGCATATTCTATAACCAGCATCCTTTTCTGACTGCTCCAGGACTGGTAGACTACATTTTATTCTGGCTATCTAGCTGTGTCCTAACTGAAAGAGCGGAATTTAACTCTCAATTCTGTGGTTATATACAGGAAAAATCTTAAACCAAGAAGTGACCAGAGTTGTTGAATTAAATCTTATGATTTAAAAATGCTGACCTTGTCAGCTTGTAATATGACAGCCTGGGTTTGAGAACGACACAACAGGGTGCATGCAACAGGGTGCCATGTGCCATGTGACAGGGTGAAGTCTCATTACTTACCCCAGCTCTAGCCTAGTGAAGAGAAGGACCAGGGGAGACATGATAGCAGTGTTCCAATATTTGAGGGGCTGCCACAGAGAGGAAGGCGTCAAGCTATTTTCCAAGGCACCTGAAGGCCAGACAAGAAATAATGGATGGAAACTGATCAAGAAGAGATTCAACCTAAAAACAAGGAGAAATTTTCTGACCGTGAGAAAAATCAACCAATGGAACAACTTGCCTTCAGAGGTTGTGAGAGCTTCATCACTGGAAGCTTTCAAGAAGAGATTGGGCTGCTGTTGTCAGTAATGGTGTAGGGTCTCCTGCTTGGTGGGGGAGGATTGGATTAGATGATTTATAAGGTCCCTTCCAACTCTGTTAATCTGTAATCTGTAAAGTCCTGTTTACCTAGCACACGGGTGTCAAACTCTCTGTGTCACGTTGATGTCATGTGACATATCATGACTTTTTTGCCTTCAAAATGCTTTGCATTTTACCTCTTATCCAAACTCATTTGATACAAGAAAGTCCCCTTTTTAAAGTACCCTTCTCATTTCTCATTTCACCTGCTGCAGATATTTCTCTTGAAGATTATGTAAAATATCTACCTTTACTGGTAGTATTCTAAGAAAGAACTTGAATTAAATTAGAGTAATTCCAACAGTCCATTCATGTTTAATTGTGAAATACGTTATTCCTACTTAAGTAACTGATAGGTTGTCTGATACAAGTCTTCTAAGAAGCAAGTCTCTTTTAGGTGTTTTTTTTTTTTTAACTGATTCCCCAATTTGAAAACAGAGGACTACAGTCAGAAATAATTTTAGTTTACATGTAAGTAGTAAACCATAATTCTGATAGGTAATGAAAAGATAACTTCTGGGAGATAATTGTAAAAACAATAGGGTGTATCCATCTGAACCTATCAGCAAACAGGGCAGCATGGATTAGATCAGTGTTTCTCAACCTTTACAGCTTTAAGATTTCAACACCCAGGATTCCTGCTGGGATGGCTGGGGAATTCTGGGACCACAGATCTTATAGTTGTTGATGCCAAGAAACACTGTATTAGATGAATTCATTTACCTCCACCTGCGTTCCTTATGCTCTACAAGATGCTTTTCTCCTGGGGTCCATCTGGAGTGAGGAGGAACAAAAAGGAGAAAGCTTGTTGCTCAAACAGAAACACAGCCTTGATTATGAGTGGCTTCACTGAAAGGCATCGAAACTAGAATCTCAGTTTGAAAAGAAGTTTGTAGGTTGTACTTGACAATGCTTTTGATTGGGCATGTGGAACTTCCATTCTGAGCCTTTCGGTGGCTGTGTGTGTGTACGCGCATGTGTATGTGTGTGTGTGGAAACAGGCAATTGAAATAAGAAAAGTGTGCTAATAAAAGAGCAACATAATGCAAACACAGTAAAGTCTTTAAATATCTTCCGTCTTAGATGGGAATAATCTTTTCTATTGATTGTTCTGAAATGCACCAATTTTATCTGCAAATAAAACTTAATTCTCTAGAATATACTTGCTCTGTTACTTGAAATAAAAGCAAAGCAACAAAAGGATTGTAATGTTTTGCCCATATTTGCAAAATATATAAAGTGTGCTATTTGATTTTTTCCCCCCATTCTGCCAGTTGCAGAAACATAAAATCAACATTTGACCAACGGAAATATTTTGTGAGCATCTTTAAACGTGGAACTCTAGTATAATTTCAGTTGCTTTGGAAATACAACACCAGCATGGTATGATTTGGCTTGTTTTAAGAAAAAGGATGCAGTTTGGTTGGTTTAGCTGTTTATCAGGGTCATTCACCTATCCCTGTAATATGCGCCTAAGGATGCCACACAAACTATTAAGGACAACTCTTCTTACGGAAGCCTTCTCATTCCCAACCCATAGCTGGTGATCCCGAACTTTTTATTTAGTTGATCTAGTGTTAAAATAGTATTTCCAATTCTCTGCTGGCACAAGCCATACTGAATGCATGGTTTCTGACACTGGGAGCCACTGTGGTGATGATATCCTCAAAGGTTGGAATCTGCCCAGCTCTTTTTGGTTACTTGGGGCTGCAGCAACTCCCTGCCCCCTTTCCTCTGTTGCTGAGATTGCTTTCCATGGCCAACATGAGTGTGCTACTTGGATGACTTGAAGCCTGGTTTCTGCATGCCGCTGTCTTTGGGATGCCTGGTCTAAAATGCAAGTCAAGGTTTAGGCAGACTTTTTATAGTACATGTTCACCACTCTTGTGGAATAACACTACACTGGTCTTTAAAGGAAAAAAATTACACTATATTGGTCTTTAAACAAACAAAACAAAAAAAAACCCAGATGGAATACTAACAGGACCCTTAAGGTTACCCAAATTCTGCAGCCAATCAACTCTGTCATGAAGTTTCAGATTGTTCATCGACCCCCAATATTTTTATTGTATGAACAATTTATTTTAACTAATAGTATTATGAATAATAGTAGTAATATAGACTTCTTGGGGATCAGTATTAGCTATTTAGGAGAACCCTTGCCCTAAAATGAAATTAAAGATGCTTCTCAATGCTGGCTGCTGGAGAACCTATCTTGTTATAGGCATCTAACTGGCCAACCCAGATATATTGTTGGATTAGATGTGCTTTAATTGTCAGCTTGATTGGCCCTTATGAAACATGATGTCAGGCCTGGAAGCCATCTTTTGTATTGGGCCTTCAGGCCTGCCACATTTATTACTGTGGGAAATTGGGAGAGGGGATTGTATGGAGCATGGGTGATATATAGTCAAAATAACATTCCTTTCTCAGGGAGTCAAGGACATCTTGCCCTGCACCTGGAGGGTTGGAACTGGAAGGTATCTCCAGTTCAGACGGTGGTTTGATTAGGCCATGTGATGGACATCTGGGTGCTGGGCAGGAACTTGAACTTTCCTTTGGGTGGGAAAAACCTGGAAGCTTTCAGATTCAGGTTTTCCCAGATGTGCCAATATGACATCTCTAATAAAATGGAACTTTGATACAGTGCACGATATCCTGTCATGAAACGCTGCAAATGTTGACAACTCTGCTGGAAAGGATGTGCTCAGAAGTTTCACAGCAAGTCTGTATGGCCCAACAGTTCTGTTCTTCAATTATTGGAAAATGTGTGAGTGATTGGGGAAGGAGGTCCCCTGAGGTCCAATCAGAGAGGTTTGCTCCCCGAGAATGAATAAGAAAAAAATAAGAAAAACCAATGGCTACATCAGAGCTGATAAAGATGTCAAGTAGCAGAACACAACGATGCCTTCTGGAGGAGTACTGAGTAACTGTGTTATGACTGCAGAAGGAAATCTTCTATTGTGCAGGGAACAATCACGACACCATGTACCTGCTTATTATGTCTTGTGTGGATATCTTTTGAAATACAGTAAGACAGGCAATTTCTTTCCTTTAAGAGACAGAGCATGGCATTCCTGTCTTTGAATCTCACCATCCCATCTGTTTAATGACAGCTTTAGATTCATGACTTTATGAAAGTGAAATTTGATTTGCAGCAGGCTGTCTGTCACAAAAAGCTGAGTAAAAAGCTCTCCCAGAGATGTTAGGCAGAGGGCAGCAGTGAGCCACAAAAAAATCAACCTTGCTCCACCTGACAGAAGTCACAGCTGGCTGGCAGAAAAATGTTCTGCTTTTTAAATGACCCCTCTTTTATTTTAAGGGTAAAAATAATGCCCACGGCTGTTATACCGGCTTTCTTCTGCCCCATCATGTTTGATTAATTTGTTTTTGAGTTGGCATAACCTTTCCAGACTCTGCAGGATACAAAATTAATATGTGAAGGGTTCCATAACACAAATATGGCTATTTGGAATATAAATGTAAGATGCAAATAGAGAGAGTAGTGTTTCTAGGGCAAAAGAGAAGTGGTAGGGTGACATGTATTCTAAAATACCTTGAGAATGGGATACTGTCAACAAGAGGGCATGCATGATGCCCCACCCTGGGGAAGAACAATATGACAAAGCAGACACACACACATCTAGAATTTTATTTAACATACAATTGAATAGTATTTTGCTGGCATATATAATATTTAAGGTAGCAAGGTAGTAGTTTATCATATGCTGGTAGCTCCGGTTCCTGTTAAGTAATATCCATTTTTTTTAAAAAAAAGTTTTTTATTCTATACACAAACAAACATTTAATACATCAATCTTCCCTTCCATGCAACCTCTTGGTGTTTTCTCCGTGACTTCATCTTCTTTTTTTTATTTCTTCTATCTTCATTTTTACCTTTCTCCAAAAGTACAATATTTTAATTATACCATTTTTTATATAGCTATTAATTTACTTATCTATATCTCTTTTCTAACCAATGGTAAAATTGATCCCATATCTAAAAGTATTCTGAATCCTCTCTTTCTTTAATCATCAAAGTTAATCTATTCATTTCTGCAGAATCTACAACATTTTTAATTACTTCTCCTTCCAGAGGTATTTTCTCTGCTTTCCAATTTTTTGCAAAAACTATCCTTGCAGCTGTTATTACATGTATAATCAAATAAGTATTTTCTTTGCTAATTTTCTCTGGAAGGATACCCAGTAGGAACAGTTCTAGTTTTAAATCAATACGTTGTTGTGTCATTAACCATAACCATGTCTTAATTTTATTCCAATAGTTTTTAGCTTCTGAACATATGATAATAAGATCCTGGTAACTGGTGACATTTCCAACATTTAGCTGATTTATCTTTAATCATTTTTGCCAGTTTTTCAGGGGGCATATGCCATCTGTAAAACATTTTATATTGATTCTCTTTATATGCAGTGGACATTGTTAATTTATAATTCCTTTCCCATAACTGTTGCCATTTATCTAAATCAATTGAATGTCCAAAATTCTTTCCCCAAGCTATCATTGTTTCCTTTACTTGTTCTTCCTCTAACTCGATGCTAAGTAAAAAATTATAAATTTTTAAAATGAATTTCTCCTCTGTTCCTGTGAGCATCCTATCCAACTCTGTCTTTTCTAAGTGAAAACCATATCGTTTAACATCTTTTTCATATCTTGTTTGTATTTGGATGTACATATACATATACATATACCAATCCATCTCAATCCCCTGTTCTTCCAATTCTTGTTTCCCCTTCAATTCCACCTTATATGTTAATAACTCCTTATATCTAACAATATTTCTAAAGTTAAGCATATTTGGGTGTATTAGAGCTTCCATTGTTGATAACTTTATTGGTATTTTCACATAGTATTTATCTCTAACCTTTTCCCATGCCAATAACAATGCATTCCTTATATAATGTCTATGAAAGTACATGTGTATCTTACTTCTACCATACCATAAAAATGCATGCCATTCCAATTATAAATTGTGACCTTCCAATATCCATTATTATAATATCCATTGTGATGGGTCCATTTTCTGGGCTGTAGAGGGTCTGTGCAAACAGTCTTAACCTCATTTGAATGATTATTCTGGATCTGTTCTTCAAGTTCAAGATGACTGCTTCAAAGACTTCCTCAGTTTTGGAGAGCATCTTCTGTTTTGTAAGATTGTAAGATGTTGTGACAAAACAACGTTCATGGAAAAAAGAGATGAGAGCCATGCAGAAACAGCCTACCTACTTTTGTGCAATCTGTGATTTACCTCTCAATCTCCAGCTTTGGTAGGAGAAGGAAGGAAGGAAGGAAGGAAGGAAGGAAGGAAGGAAGGAAGGAAGGAAGGAAGGAAGGAAGGAAGGAAGGACATTTAGGTGTTAGAACAGAGGTGTCAAACTCATGGACGGAAGCACAGATGCATCACATGCTGGCCCTGCCCCTGCCCGGTTTAGCAAAGGGGAAAAAAGTCCTGATACGTCATGTGACGCCACCATCACGATGCGAGTTTGACACCCCTGTGTTAGAACTATTTTTTCTCTTGAATTGGGTCCCTTGTTTTAGAAAGATTTGACACACCTACAGGCTTTAGCCCAAGCACATCTTAGTAGATTCATATTCCCAGAACATTGGAATTCAAATTAAACTGGGTTAGTCTAGAAATAAAAAAGATATTCCCACCCTTCTTTCCTTTCTCTTCCTTAATATATGAGGCACAAAGATGGTCTGTGACCAGAAAGCCTTTTATAGGAAGTAAGACAACCCAGACTAACTTGTATACGATGAGTAGGGGATACCTCAAATGAATTTTTAGGAAGGCAGCCGTATTCCTGAGATCAGATCACCCCTAATGAGAAGTGCATCTTACATATCTTTTTAAGTTCACCAGGGGCCTAATATACTAGCAGCAACAAGGTGGGGTTAACGTTTTGGAATGCTAATAAAATCCTTTATTTCCCCCCCAGCAGTATAAGGATTAGTATGTTAGAATCCTATCATGAAACATTTCCATAATAGTCCTTTCAAAGGATTTTTATTATGGCTATGTCATATTTTTGCCAAAGTAGACAAGACATTAGATCATTAGATAACCACATAAACCTCTGCGCCTATCTCTACACAGCAGTAAAAAAAAATACCCATCTTTCATCTCAAATACTATGAGACCTTTATGTATCGTGACTTCAATGCAGCCAAAATGGAGATTTTTCACACTGTTGTTAACAGTAAGATGATTGTAATCCTCCTCAGGTTCAATGGGTGTAAGGTTTCACTTTGCTTTTCTAATGATCCCAGTGCAGATTCAACTTCTGTGATATATCTTAAGAGCTTTGAACTTTCTTGTGATGATTGGGAGAGGAAAGACAGTGTGAGCACAAGATTGGAAAAATTAAAGATGGATTTAAGAAGGGGAGTTAAAGAGAAAAGAGACGGACGATCCTAATTAAATGTATATTCCCCTACTATAATAGAACATGTGGCTTAAAAATTACATCTGTTGCAGTCAATTGGACTTAAGATGGTAATTGATGTCAGCAGACTACAACTGACTAAGACTCATGTTGGCTTACAAGGCTGCATATGTGTAGTAATAACAAGGGTTTTTTTCTTAGAAAAACCTAGAAAATTTCCATTACCTAAATAAATATTTGGAGACAATAAACAAGGCCAGTGTTTAACTTCACACTGCTAAATAGCATTAAATCCTGTGATATAATCATTACCTGCTAAGAAAAGAAATAATTTCAAAATCGTTTTATTTCTGTTCTTTTTTTTAAAAAAAATCCTGTTCTTTCTCTTGGCTTAAATAGGGCATCTATATTACTGTTTTGGGAATCTGAGAACTGGTTTCCTTAAACACTTCAAACATTATTTAAAGGAAGAATAATTTACATTGTTGAACCGGCAGGGTACCTAAATAACATTTCAAAATAAAAAGTAAACTGTAGAAAAATGATGAGCATGCTTGTTTTTGATACATGACTAATTAAGCCCAAGAAACTGGGGAGAAAACTTTAAATGGTGACCAACACTGTATTTTCAAATTTATTTATTTATTTATTTATTTATTTATTTATTTATTTATTTATTTATTTATTTATTTATTTATTTCTTCAATTTATATGCCGCCCTTCTCCAGAGACTCAGAGTGGCTTACAATGTGTTAAGCAATAGCCTTCATACTTTTGTATACACCTGCTTAGTAGGGCTTTCGGCCCGCACTAAGTGGTGTTCTTTTTATACAAAGTCAGTTTATTGCCCCCACAATCCGGGTCCTCATTTTACCTACCTCGGAAGGATGGAAGGCTGAGTCAACCTTGAGCCGGGTGAGATTTGAACTTGCAGTGATTGCAGGCAGCTGGCAGCTAAGTGCTACTTAACAGCACTTTAGTCCACTGCACCACCAAGGCTCAATTTGATTTTGGTAATCAAATTACTTTAAAAAAAGCTTTTCTTGCTGTTTTTTCTCTTAAGAATTTTCAGATCAATAGGAGCCATTCACAGACCAGTAGAACTCAAAGATTTGAAATTAACTGATTATCTACAGCTGGAATTTATGGAGCACAAATCTAGTGTGCCAAAATTATATTATGACAGATGACACAGAGGCATAGATGGATGAGGCTGTCTTGTATTGAGTTTCATAGTTGGCCCATTCAGTTCAGTGCTATCTATTCCAGGGAGAAGGAATTGATGCCATCTAAATGTTCTGCACTTTAATTCCCATCTGCCTTAGACAGCATAAGCAATAGCAAGGCACTGTGGAAGAGGTAGTCCTAAATATATGGAGGGCCCCCTATTGTTTAGCCTGTTTTACTCCAACTGGTGGCATCTGCCCACTAGAAGGTTTCCTTGCCCCTCTCCCTACTTGACTGCAGTCACCAAACCTTACACTGTTTTCTGTTTTGCTGCTGAAGGTTGATTTCTTATTGACACAGCATTGTTCACTGCTCCTTCTCTCACAAGAGCCATTAAGGTCAGATAAAATCAAGCCTGATTTCCCAAGTCTTTGCATGCAGCATAGAGAAGAGGGCTGAAAAGAAAAGGAGCCAAGTGTTTGTGTATATGCAGCTGCAACTCTAAAATCTAATGCATCCAGCCAACCAGCAAAGTCATTACTGAGCACTGGATGGCACTGAAGCTACATTGTGAGGAGACACACAGTGTCACTGTTTCCACAATGAACAGTATTGGGATGCCAGTCTGATGGAACTAACTTTGTTGTTGTCCAAAGGCTCACTGAATTCAGATTCATATCATAAACCGGTCAGAAGAATATTCATCTAACAGCCACTGCGGAAAATATAATAACAACAGCAAATACCCACAGATAGACAATTTTGTAATAGGTAACATCACACTGTTGCTACTGTAATATTATGTACCTATAAATAAAATACTTGTGCATCAGATTTCAGAATTTATTCCACAGAGCCTCAATTTAGCGCCGGAAAAGGGAAAAAAATGCACCCAGGTTGCATTCTAAAGCATCTTTAGCATCACAGTGAATAAGGTTCAAAAACAAAGTTTAATTTCACCTGTTGTTTTCCTTGCTTATTAAAGATTCACAAAAGAATAAAAAATGGGGTTTCAACAAACAGATTTGATATCTTACAACGCTGAGGTTGAAAACATTCTTTTTTGCTTTTTCTCATGAAGCTTTCAAAAAGTCGCTAGTAATGACAAGATTTTGCATGTCTGAAGATTTGGTCACTTTATTTTAGAATGTTAACTGGTGGAGATGTGGCTTTAATGCCAACAATGTTTTTTTTTTTTAAAAAAAATATTGTATGTTTTTTCATCTTGCCTGATGAAGTAAAAACAGAGGCAAGGTATGTAGATAGAGCACATTATTTTTGCATAGTTACATCTGGAATGGTTTTCAGCTGGGCTGAAATAAAACTTTTGCATCATGGCAAATCTCTCAGATGCCACACGAGTCATCAGTTAAAAAAATTAGTGGGTACATTGGAAGGAATAAACATATTCAGGTGGGGGGGAGAAATTTCCAAAAAGCAGGGGCAATAGCAGAGAAGGCTCTCTTTCTGGACCCTGCCAGTTTAATTTTTTTTAACTGACAGGGTCTGCAGCTTATTTTCCCTTCCTGACCTAGTGAGATGGGCCAATGTAATCACTGGAAATTATAATTCTTAGATGCCATTTAGGGTTAAGTTGGCTTCTCCCATTTTGCTAGTCTTAGTAATGAATGACCTACAGTGGTGCAGTGGTTAGAGTGCAGTACTGCAGGCTACTTCTGCTGATCACTGGCTGCCAGCAGTTTGGCAGATCAAATCTCACCAGGCTCAAGGTTGACTCAGCCTTCCATTCTTCCGAGGTCGGTAAAATGAGGACCCAGATTGTTGGGGGCAATAGGCTGACTCTATAAACTGCTTAGAGAAGGCTGTAAAGCACTATGAAGTGGTATATAAGTCTAAGTGCTATTGCTATTGTTATTGATGCAAGCTCCCAACAACATTCTGCTGCAGTTCATCACTAAGAATGACCCTGGTGTTTACACAACTGAATATGTCTACTCAGTGGTGGGATTCAAATTATTTTTACTACCGGTTTTGTGGGCATGGCTTGGTGAGCATGGCAGGCGATGGATATTGTAAAATCTCCATTTCCTCAGCTGGGACTTGGGAGACAGAGAATAGATGGGGGCAGGGCCATTCAGAGGTGGTATTTACTGGTTCTCCAAACTACTCAAAATTCCCGCTACCAGTTCTCCAGAACTGGTCAGAACCTGCTGAAACCCACCTCTGTGTCTACTCCTTCCAATGTACCCACTAATACTTTCCCCCTCCTCTCTTTTGTGAATCTTTAATAAGCAGGGCAAATAACTCCTCTGTTTTACATAGCCACAGGGGTAATCCATGTAGGGGATTCGGTACATTGGAAGTATCTCCCATTTCCAAGAGATCTTTACAATGCATAATTTGTCCTCGTATGGTAGCCTTTGGGCGATGTGCAGGGCCCACCTGCAGATCTCAGAAGCTGCGTTCTACAGATTCCAAAATGTTTTTGATGTATGGCAAGGTTGTGCCATGTGGTTGGTCTTGCATCTTGTTTCTTTCTTTCTCTCCACACCGTGTTGTGCAGACATCTTGTGACAAATGATTGTGGGTACCCATTCTGCTTGAATTGTTCACATAGTTACCTGCTCTCCAGCTGTTTGGCTTGCTGGGGACTACAGTGGGTTCTAACCCTGCCATATAGTGTTTTTATGCAGCTCTTTTTGTGTGACAGTGGATGAGTTGCTGTTGAAATTCAGAGTGCGTCGAGTATTGGTGGCCTTGCAATGAACTATTTAAGTTCCCTCAGCTGAGCCATTCCTCGTTAGGTTTCCGTGACTTTCGTCATCATTCGTGATGCATAGGCTTGTTCATGACTCACAGGATGGAAAAATTATCAGGTGTGGAAAAAGAACTGGAGAAAAAATTTGGAACTTTGTTACTATATAGGTTGACAGCAGCAAGACTTGTTGTATGCCCAAAAATGGAAGGATACTTCGGTTCCTGTCATGAAAGAATGGTTGCAAAACTGATGGAGCTGGCTGAAATGGCAAAACCGACTACATTGATTAAAGAAAAGAACACAAATACTTTTGTTTTCACATGGAACTTCATGCTTGATGTGGAAAAGAATGAAATGCTAACTTTGGGTTTTACAGCTTAGACTGATAGATCGTTACAGAAATGACTTGTTCATACTATTATGGAAAAGCAAAAAGTTGTGATTTGATGTTGATGTCTTATTTTACTGTAAAATAAGGAAGTCGGAAGTCAGTACTTCTTTTTCTTTTCCCTATCTTTCCTCACTTCTCTTCCCTCTTTCCCCTCCCCCCTCACTGCTCTTCTATTTACTTTTGTATTTTGTATTTTATAACACTCTATAACTGAATAAAAAAATGTTGATATTTTTTTTTGAAAAAAGAAGAATTATCATGTGTGAAGCAGCCACTTCTGTTTTAACAGGGTAATGGATTTGTATGTACTCAATGAAACAAACAGATAAACATAAGGAAATAGAGCTTTCCAACAAATTGTTCCTAGTTCACAAAAGGGTTGTAGTACTGTCTTATGATTAATTCATCATCATCATCTTCACAACCATTATTTCTGCTCTCCTTTTCTTCTGTTATTTTGATTATTACAACTATTTATAATAGAAAAACAATAAGAATGTATAAAAGCCACTCTCCTGGTACGTGAGAGAGCTGAAAAACAAGAACTAATTATAAAAGCAATTTTTAAAGGGCTGGGAGAAAAGAATACCTTGGCCCGGCACTAAAGAATTACCAGAGGGGCCTTAGACACGCCACAAGATGAGCACAAATGCAAGAAATGATTCTTTCCACATCAGCACATTGGAGAAAACTGGCTGCCCTAATTCAGAATTCAGGGAATTCTATTCCCCAAACATCTGGAAGTTACCAGCTAGAGAAAGCAAGATTACGATTTCTCTCCCTGAGACAAAGAGAGAGAAGTCTTTAAAGGTGACTCCAAGGACGAGTGAAGATTCCATATAAACATTTCCTTTATTCTTGCCGACTTGCCAGCATTATAATGTGGTTCGTTCAATGTAGTGTATGTGATATGGTGCACAAAAAACCCCTTTGCTCTTCGATTGCAGCACCCAAGCTCTAAGGAGACAGATCTGACAAAACAAGACTTGAGAAACAGAGGCTGAAGCAGGGCTTTGGTCCTGTGGGGAGTAATCTTCTCTATACCCAAGGCTAGAAATATGTCTAAATAACGAGTGAGAGGCAGCAATGGCAGGTTCTTAATTAAAACCAATTGGGTTTCCCTTTTGGATTTTTAACAATAGTCTTTTTGTGGGTAATTAAATGTTATATCTGTGAAATTCATAGATTGGTGGGTTTACCTGCAAGTTCCCTTTGGGCTTTATCCCTGGGTACAAAAATGAAAAAAGAGAAGAACAATATATTTTGTTTTTCTTTTCTAAGTTCAAATGCATTAATAGTACAGTGGAGCATATGTAGAAGCAAACCACACCAACTCTTGCCTTGGCTTGTGCTTTTATTAAACTTTCTACTTTGTGGAAATGAGGAAGAGAAGAATGGGTGCTCCCAGAAACCTGAGAGGATCTCTCTCTCTCTCCCTCCCTCCCTCCCTCCCTCCCTCCCTCTCTCTCTCTCTCTCTCTCTCTCTCTCTATTCTGCCTTTACCATTTTTACAAATAATTCAAGCTGGCGAACATATGCAACATACCTTTTTCCTCCTATTTTCTCCACAACAACATGATAGGTTAGGCTGAGAGAGAGTGTCTGAACCCAAGATCACCCAGCTGGTTTTCATGGCTAAATGTCTATGGAGTTTCTCAGTCATCCAAGTCATGGTTGCCCCAAAGGTGCTTTTTGGATAAAAAGTGAAACTTCTTGAAGGGAAAAACAAAGTCCAGTTGCCTTGTGAAAAAGCACCTTTGGGATTTTCATGGCTAAGGTGAGACTTGAACTCATAATCTCCTGGTTTCTAGCCTGGTGCCTTAATCACTAGGCCAAACCAGCAGAGTGGCTCATAACCTTCCTTTATCTATAGCTGTTTGCAATTCATAGCTGTATCATAGCTTTCTCCTCTAAGAAAGACACATTGGAAAAAAGTAGATATCATCATCTCTAATTTGCACTTGATGCCCTCCCTTATCTCTTGCCAGAGGAAAGTGGGCTCAACATGCCAAGCAAAAAACTAGGCAAAGAAAGATGCTTTAGATGGGTAACTATTGTTTTAATTAGTAGTTGTCGGAAGTCAGTCAAATCAACCAACCAAACAACAAACAAACAAAACATCCCAAGGATAGTTACCCACCTCTGATCTCCTCAAGGAGTGAATTAATAAGGTATGGTTTCATTTGCCTCCAAATTATATTTCCACATTTCTTTTTCAGGTCAGTGCATCTTACTGATGACATATCAATAGGGCTAAGGCTAGGGCTAGGGCCCCCAAATTAGGATTTTTCCAGAAATCCAACCTACATTTCATTGTCCAAAATTGTGGTTGTCCAGGGTCATATCTAGACAGAGGTAGGTTTCAGCAGGTTCTGACCAGTTCTAGAGAACCGGTAGTGGAAATTTTGAGTAGTTCGGAGAACGGGTAGTAAAACTTCTGACTGGCCCTGCCCCTATCTATTCTCTGCCTCCCGAGTCCCAGCTGATTGGGAGGAAATGGGGATTTTGCAGTAACCTTCCCCTGGAGTGGGGTGGGAATGGAGATTTTACAGTATCCTTCCCCTGCCACTCTCATCAAGCCACGCCCACCAAGTCACACCCACAGAACTGGTAGTAAAAAAATTTGAAACCCACCACTGTATCTAGATAAATGTAAAATTCTGTCCTGCAAGCCATTTTGTTCTCTGACTTTCAGATAACTATCTCCGAGCCCTGTCAGAACACCGACACCCAGATACCTACACACATGGGGGGGGGGGAGAACCACACACATAAATAAATACACACACACACATGCTCCCACAATCCCACACTATAGTGGGTGAAG
Source organism: Pantherophis guttatus (assembly GCF_059756535.1). Classification (NCBI taxonomy): domain Eukaryota; kingdom Metazoa; phylum Chordata; class Lepidosauria; order Squamata; family Colubridae; genus Pantherophis; species Pantherophis guttatus. The sequence goes on along the minus strand of NC_142063.1, from coordinate 225,367,857 downwards.
ATAGAGAATATTGAACCCGTTCTTCAGGCCTCTGTAATTCCATCGTCTAGAATGGCATTTAAAAAAAAAAATAAGTGGGACATTCGTTCTCTGCCTTTTTTTTAATCAAAAAGAAACAATCTAAAGTGTCCTTTTTCTCATTTTCAAACCCTCCTGAGGGCGTAGTCAGTACAACTCTGCTAGTTACAATTCAATTAAATGACTATCTCTGCTGAATAAATTACTGACATGTGCATGCATTTAAAGTTTTCAAATTATCCATGAAAGCTTCACCAAAGGATGAAAAAAATTGCTCTCCATGAGTTTTACAAATGTGCATCAAAGTACGTTTCTGAATGTTTCAAACCTGATAGACCTTCCTTGTTCTGTTGGCTTCTTTTTCTTCTTTTTTTAAAGATTAGAAACCAATGCTCTGATTCACCTGCTCCTTAAAAGAAGGAGACATCTTTGTGGGGTGTTTTTCCAAAACAGATTTGAATTTTCAATAAGCCGACCTTTTTACATTTTAATGTAACCACGACTATATAAAATCTCCCTTTGAACTTCCCTCCAAATCCTTTTTTTTGTGTGTGTGTCTAGGTCACAGGTAACTGAATAACAGAGTTGGAAGAGACCTGGAGGTCATTTAGTCTAACCCCCTGCACGAGCAGGAGACCCTATACCATTCCAGACAAATGGCTGTCCAGTCTCTTCTTGAAAGCCTCCAATGATGGGGCACCCACAACTTTTGAAGGCAATGCCGTTCCACTGGTTGATTGTTCTCACCATTAGGAAATTTTTCCTGAGTTCTAGGTTGCTTTTCTCCTTGATTAGTTTCCGTACAACTGTTCTATATTAGAAGAGTGAAAGCAGAGTTGTAACTAATGTGTCACTGTCTCTCTTCCTTCTTGAAGGTGGAGGGGGGGGGGTTGTCGCTTTTGAAGGTCCCAGACAAGCATCCTCTCTCGTTTATCAAGATATAAAATACAAAAGAAAGTGAAAATATTGGGAAAATGGGGGAGAAAAAAGGGAGGAGAAAGAACTGTAGGGTGAAAGGGAAAAAAACAAAGGAAAAACAACTGACTGCCAACTCTTTTCAGCTCAGTAGAATAAGATCTAGTTAGTCCTCGACTTACAACTATTCGTTTAATGTCTGTTTGAAGTTTCAACTGTCAACTGTGAAGTGAACCTGACTGAAGCCATCTTGTACTGCCTCATAGTTGCCACGCAGCCCGAGAGGGGGAAGGGAGGGGGGAAGTAGCTAGCCCGGCTACAGCCAAAACAAAAAGTTTTTCTGTGGCAACCAAGGTCATTGAAATAGATGCCTGTTGAAGGAGGAGAGGAGCCTGCCATCCATCTTCATTGGACTGTTACAGATGAAAATACCTAACCTGATATCTGTAAATATGTGTGCTTGTTTATATGTCATTGTGTGATGTCATTGTGTCACTTACCATTGGTTAGTACTTACCATTAGCCCCGCCTTCTCTGTATATAAGTTCTTGCTCCTCCCAGATTAGTGCCTGTCTAATTGTGTTCCTGAGGAAGAAAAGAAATAAATATTACTATTACAAGAAAGCCTACAGTCTCTTATATATGGGCCTAACCAGGATAACCAAACTAGCAACAAATTGGTAGCAAGAGGATGGTTTGGTAGGCCCAACCGAACATAAAGATGCAAGACTCACATAACGACAAAAGAAGACCTGCCACCAGATACATAACGAAAAGAATGGCAGCTCAACTAACTCCTGACAAATATACACCACTTGAAAATATTAAGAAACAAACGCAATTACAAGAAAATGAACTGCTAACACCAAACAAAGAAGATGAGGTAAAAAGAAAAATACTAGAATTAATAGAAACAACTACAGCTGAATCAAATCTGCTTGTGAAAATCCGCAGCATAATAAACGACCACGGAACAGCAGCAGATAACGAAAATAACAAACAAGAAAACTGCAAGGTAAGAAATTCAACCCCTGACTTCAAAAATGACACCAAAGATGGCGACAGCTTCCCGCCTTTTTCATGGCAGCCATCTTACCCACCTAATACCTCTAAAATGCCTGACCAATTACTAAAAGAATTCCAAACCTCAAACTACGAAATAAAAAACAAAACCTACCAAGAAGATGATTACCCGAGTCCAAAAACAAATAAAAAACAATTATTTAAACAAAACAAAGCTCAACCTACTGAAGTAGAAATAGACAATGCTATACAGGTGCTAACTGCAGCACTCGGGACTAAACTAACAATACCAAACAAACAACCAGAAAATGAAATAGAAAATTCTAAACTACCATCTACCAAAGGCCAAAAAGAAATAGACTGTCTAAAGAAAGGCCTAGCCACCCAAAGAAAGACAAGCTGGCAATCATACTTACCTACTGAAGAGCAGCTCCCTGAACAACCCGGCTCCATTGGCAATGGCGGCCCGCCTCAAGCTCCACTTACTGACGACCTCAGAGAAGACTCCCCGATGAGCAGAGCAGCACCCCAGGCATTCTTCAGTCACCAGAGGCCCTCCGGAAACAAAGCAGAGCAACAGAAGGCCGTCTGGGACTTCACCCCAGGAGCTGCAGACACAGGAACCTCCCTCATCGACTGCTGGAGAAAAATGAGGACTGAGCATGCCCAGAACGAGCCTGCAAAGAAAGAAGAAGGAAACATAAATACAAGTCAGCGCAACATAGAGATAAGTAAATACAGACATACATCTACCATACCCAGGCCTTATTGTGAGTATGCTAAGGTCTTAAATCATGGACAGCTACTAAACATGAATAACACCTCACTACACTCAGGGACAATACCTCCAGACTTTATAAAATTGAAATTAGATGGAAGCAACTTAATGGAATGGGATCAGTGTTTACAGATTGTATATATGAAAGAAAATGTTTTATTTTTTATTGATAACCCACCAAATAAGCCTTGGACCTATGAAATAGACTGCCTCCACCACAAAGCATACTATATGTTAATTGTTTCTATTTCCCCAAGTATACTCCCCAGTATAGAGCATAATTTAACTGTATTTGAAGTATATCAAAAATTATTCAGACTGTTCTATAGCAAAAATGTAGCCACTACCACAAAAATCTCTAGGGAATTCTATTCTGCCAAACTAAAACATGATACATCCATGAGTGAGCATATCTTGAATTTAAACGCTGTAAGAGCAGACCTTATTCAAAGGGGAGAAACCATTTCTGACAACACCATGAAAAGCATTATAATTAACTCACTAGATCACAGCTGGGATAACTACATTACACTAATAGATAACCTAAGTATAGAGCAAATTACTTTAGAAAACCTTACCAATAAGCTTATTACTGAAGATAGACTTAGAAGAGAGCGATATACACAACAAAGAGAAGGTAGAAATCAAAGAAGGACTGATTTCAGGGCCAGAGACAGATACCCACATGAATGTCTCACATGTGGATCTGAAAGACATCAGAGTAGAGACTGTCCCAAGAATATAGGATACAGTGACTCATATAAACACAAGGATAGAAGAATACACTTTTTAGACAGAACCTCCCCAGATTACAGGTATAAGAGAAGAGAATCACCACACTCTAGAGAAAGACAAACATACAGAAATAACCCTAGAGAAAATAAGAAAGGATCACTATATGGAATAAGAAATAATAACACTTTGATATCTGATTCACTCAACACCTGGCTCATAGATTCAGGAGCCACATGCCATACAACTCATAATAGAGAAATATTAAGTAACTTCACTGAAAAGAAATATTATATTAAAGTAGCAAACCAAAATAGAGTCCTAGTGAGAGGAATAGGAGACACGCATATAAAAGGTATAGGAAAAATAGAGGGGGTACTATTTGTGCCCGAAATTCCAAATAACATATTGGCAACCCTAAAGTTAAGCATAGACAATGCAATAGAAACCACTTTCAGAGGTGGAAAGGTATTCATGACTAAGAACAACAGAAACATAGGTAAACTATTTACAAATGATGGACTAACATACCTACTGCCACAAGATAACGAACTAGTCTATGCAAACTATCAATTAAGAAACAAAAAACCAAATTCAGATAGCCATGATGAAAATAATGATAAGAATGCATCAAACACTGATACTAATATGTCTGAAAATTTAAACAATGGAAAACCTATTCACGATAATTGTAGTCACTTACTCCACAGAAAGCTAGGACACGCGAGCTTTCCAGTCATACGAAAAATGTTAGAGTGTTCCGAAGATTTAAAAATAAAGAACTGTAAAAATTACTTAGAATGCTCTGTATGCAATTCTTCCAAAATTAAAAACAAGCCAAAACCCAAAAAAGCCACCCGCACCACACAATCAACCTTTCAACTAATTCATATGGATGTAGTAGGCCCATTAAAACCTTCAATTAAATACAAAAAAAGATACTTCCTGACCATAGTCGATGACTATAGTAGATTTGGTTTTGTATACACCCTTAACCACAAAAGTGAGGTTTTCAAAAAATTTAAGGAGTTCTTTAAAATGGTAGAAACACAATACAATACCAAAATCAAACAAATAATGACTGACAGGGGGTCGAAATTCTTATCCAACGAATTTTCAATTTGGCTAAAATCACAAGGAATATTGCACTTTAAATCTTGTCCATTTTCCCCATTCCAAAATGGAGTCTCTGAAAGGAAGAATGGTTTGCTACAAACCATGGTTAAATGTGTGTTAGATGATGCTGGTTTAAACCAGTCATTCTGGGCTGAAGCCCTTAATTATTCCAATTACACTATAAATCGCTTATGGTCCAGTACAATCAATAAGACCCCATACGAACTCATGTATGGAAGGAAACCAAAAATTGGGCATTTACACGTATTTGGTGTATCTGCTGATGTATATGTGCCCTCACAGTTAAGACGCAAAGGAGAGAAAGTATCCAAAAGACTGATATTTATGGGGTACGAATCAGGAACCAAGGGATATCGCTTCATTGATAAAAATAATCACTTCATTGTATCCAGATCTGCCGTGTTTCATGAACACATGAACTGGTCAAAATTACATCTCAATGAAATTTACCCAGAATCAAAAAATATTACACACACGCACGCAAAACATCACACATCAGATACGAACCCCAAATCCACATCTACTAACAGAATCAAATGCCCAGTAATAGTTAATGATGAATGGAAAAAAGGACACCCCACTTTGAAAGTAGATCAATTAACCGAAAAAGAAGCTAAGTATATGCATAGCGATGAACATCCCCAGAATAGGCCCATTAGATCCAATAGGGGCATAATTCCTAAAAGATTAGATGATTACGTACTGTCTATCCAAGCTAAACACCTGACTCCTAACACATATGATGACATACTTAAGCTACCCCTAGAAGAAAAAAGTAAGTGGGAGGAAGCAATGAAAAAAGAGATGGACAGTTTGAGAGAACTAAATGTATATACACCAACAGACCTGCCCACTGAGAAATCCCCTATTGGCACTAGGTGGATCTATAAAATCAAGGAGCTAGAGGATGGTAAATTCCTATACAAAGCCAGGTTGGTGGCTCAAGGCTTTGCCCAAAGATTTCCGGATGACTATGAAGACACTTACTCCCCAACCGTTAGATCAGAAAGCGTGAAAACAGCACTAGTGTTAGCTTCTATCTTAAATCTGGAAGTATATCAATTTGACGTGCAGACAGCCTATCTGCACGCTGATCTAGATAAAGAAATTTATGTGAAAGCACCCCCAGGAAAGGATACAAAAAAGGGAGAAATTTGGCTATTAAACAAGAGCCTTTATGGACTAAAACAGTCCGGTAAGCGGTGGTATGAGTGCTTATCAAAGATACTTAAAAATATGGGTTTTGTAGCTACTTCATCTGATTTTTGTTTTTTCACAAAAAAAAATAATGATTCTATTGAATATGTTTTGATTTATGTTGATGATATATTGTATTTTGGACACGACAAAATTAAATGTGATAATTTCGCTGAACAACTAGGCAAAAATTTCAACTTAAAAATATTAGGAAAGGTAAATAAGTATCTAGGAGTCCAAATTGACAAAACAGATAAGGGGTTCAAATTATCTCAGAAAGACAAGATTATGGAACTCATACAAAAATGTAATTTAATTAATTCAAAAATTTGTGATACTCCTATGTCAACTGATTTTTATAGGAATGTGTATAATGAGTACGAACCATTCAAGGATAACACGTTATATCGATCAATTATTGGGTCCTTATTATACATATCTAATTGGACCAGGCCTGATATCACCCTTGCTGTAAATTTGTTGTCAAGACATGTAAGCAATCCTAACTCATACCACTGGGAAGGAATTAAGAGGATTCTAAAATATCTAAAGTCTAGCATTGATATGTGCTTATTCTTAGAACCATTCATTTCTGAAAAACCAACTTTGACCTGCTACGCTGATGCTGATTGGGCTACTGATTCAAAAACCAGAAAAAGTACTTCTGGATATGTTTTTCTTATAAATGGCTGTGCGGTGCACTGGTACACAGGCAAACAGAATTTAATTGCCACTTCCACAGCGGAAGCCGAATATGTTTGTTTATCCAAAGCGGTCAACAATCTAACTTGGTTCGATGACTTGTTAACCAATGTGTGGGATGAACCTGTTTATCCAATTATTATCAATGAGGACAATAAGGCAGCAATTGATATATCAGCTTCCGAAGCAATAGGTCAACGATCTCGACATATCGATATAAAATATAAACATGTAAGACAACTGTCAAGTATAGGATTTATTAAAGCTATCCATTGCAATACTAGTGAACAAATTGCTGATATCCTCACTAAGCCATTGCCAACCAAACAACATATGTATTTGACTTCCAAACTTGATGTGCATATATAATCTTAATAACCCACCATTAGTTAGGTATTTTAGAGGGGGATTTGTTACAGATGAAAATACCTAACCTGATATCTGTAAATATGTGTGCTTGTTTATATGTCATTGTGTGATGTCATTGTGTCACTTACCATTGGTTAGTACTTACCATTAGCCCCGCCTTCTCTGTATATAAGTTCTTGCTCCTCCCAGATTAGTGCCTGTCTAATTGTGTTCCTGAGGAAGAAAAGAAATAAATATTACTATTACAAGAAAGCCTACAGTCTCTTATATATGGGCCTAACCAGGATAACCAAACTAGCAACATGGACAATGTGACCGGTGACCAGGGAATTTTTGCTCTTTTAATTAGGTGAAAACCACGGGAATTGTTACAGTTGGTTTTCACCGGCTGTGCCGATATGATATATCCAATAAACATGTTCTTTGAGGAATCTACCTGCTTCAGAGTTATGCTTTCAATGGGTGCGTTACTCAGAACGCTGACAATAACAGCACTGAAAAAAGTGACTTAAGACAGTTTTTCATACTTATGACTGTTGTAGCAACCACATGGTCATGTGATCCAAATTAGGATGCTTGGCAACTAGCATGTTTTTATGAAGGTTGCAGTGTCCTGGAGTCATGTAATCACCATATGTGACCTTCTGTCAAGCAAAGTTAATGGAGAAGCCAGATTCACTTAATAACTGTTATTCTTAATTTAATGATTGCAGTGATTCAGTTAAAAACTGTGGCAGGAAAGGTTATATAATGAAGTAAAACTCACTTAACAATTGTCTTGCTTAGCAATGGAAATTTTGGGCTCAATTGTGGTTGTAAATCGAGGATTACCTGTAGTAAAATTACAACTTCAACTTTTTACTTTTGCGTAGTAACTTGTCCTACACATATCTATAATAACCAACATATCTAATCAGAGCAAAATCCAAAGTTTCATCCCCCCCCCACCAAACTCAAGCCCAAAATCCAGAAGCGGTTTCCAAGTAGAAACAAGTTGGAGATGTTCTTTTCTTTGATTAAATCAGACAAGAATTCTTATCCTCTTCCTCACTGTTCCTTCCTCACTGCCTATTCTCGGCTATTGAGGCCTCACTGAAATTTATATCACCTCCCAGAGTCGCAATATAGTGAGATGAGTGGCATAGAAATGTAATAAATAAAAATAAATATTAGCAACAGCAGCAGCAACAAAAAGTTTTGCACTCTCTTTGAAGCAGTTATTTACTCTGCAAATATGAGGATATTGGTAAGCCAGATCTTGCTTGAAAAACGTGGCCTTTTTATATCTCAGTGGCCTGTTTTGGTCATGAATCCTGATTAGGTTCAGCTTCGGAAAGAATATTCCATATTTGCCAGAATAAGGAAGGAAAAAATGAAATGAATCTCATATCCCTCAAGCAATAAGGTTTCCTCATGAAGAATGCATGGCTTTTCAGCTGACAGGTAGAGAGATAGGGAAGATTTTGCTTCAGGATGGAAGTGTTCATGACACTTTCCCCCTCTTTTATCACCTGGACGTAACTCGTTTTGACCTGATGTCTCTTTATTGCATTAATAACAAAGGTTGTGGAGATTCCCTTTTTTGAGACATTAGGTACCTACTTTGTTTGCCCTGGATCTCTTGCTGAATAGAAGCGAGACAAAAATGTTTTTCATTACCTAATGAATTATTTGTACCAAGAAGGAAATAGAATCGCAGACTTTATTTCATTATTCATAACCTTCTTCAGTAAATCACCTTTTTACAACTATTTTATTATTTGGATGTCCAATGGTCATGGAAAAGAAATCACTTTTTTTTAACCATTTAGGAAGAGAGAAAGGGACTTAGAATAGAATAGAATAACAGAGTTGGAAGGGACCTTGGAGATCTTCTAGTCCAACCCCCTGCTTAGGCAGGAAACCATACACCACTTCAGACAAATGGTTATCCAACATCAACTTAAAAACTTATTTATTTATTTATTTATTATTTTTATATGCCACCCTTCTCCGGAGACTCAGGGCGGCTTACAATGCGTTAAGCAATAGCCTTCATACTTTTGTATATTTTATACAAAGTCAGCTTATTGCCCCCATAAACCGGGTCCTCATTTTACCCACCTTAGAAGGGATGGAAGGCTGAGTCGACCTTGAGCCTGGTGAGAATTGAACTCGCAGTAATTGCAGGCAGCTGGATGTTAAATGCTGCCTTAGTAGGAGGCATTAGCCTCCTATGCCACTCAGGCTCCTAAACTTCCAGTGTTCCACTTGTTATTGTCAGATAATGTAACAAGATAATTTTAGAATTCTACAGAAAGGAAATCTCAATTATTATCAATTCATGTCTTCTGAACAATTTAGTAATTGATTTGATTTACAATATTTTCCCCCAGAAAATCCAATTGGGTGCAGCCGAAATGCATGAGGAAGAACTCTGCTTTATGTGTACTTCCTCCCCTCCTCTCCTGTTTAATTAATAGATGTGCATTACATTTCCTACTTCCTGGGCTTTGTATATATCATTAATGAGCAGCTTGATCTAAACTGATCATCTCTTTGCTATATGGCTTATGTTGTCCCATTCAAGCATCTCATTTTGTTCTTTCAAATTAGCTGCACACATCTGAATATATTGTTTGTATCACACAATGTGCATTCCTTTCTAAGCCTCTTCTGTGAGATGTTCAGGGCTTGGTCAGATTCAGGAAGTTACAAAATGATCTTATTTCAGTATGTCTACTCTGAGAAATGGAAAATTAGGATATGAGTTTGGTTTATTTATTTACTCAAGGGTGCCTTTCCAAAATGCAACTGGACTTTTTTGTTTTTGTTTTCCCTTTGAAAATGCATGACTGCAAAGAATATAAATCCTTCTATTCCTCACCATCAGTTAGAACTGAAGAAGCTTCTTGGATGAGAAACAAAATGATTTCAAAGGAAAAAAAAAAACCCAAGAAAGTCCAATTGCTTTTTGGAAAAAGCACCTTTGGGATAACTATGACCTGGATGATTGAGAATCTTGTTGAGACACTTATCCACTGATCATTTTCAATGTAATTAAAAGCTTAGGAACTCACACGAAATGCGAGATACATAGAAGTCAAGCTTTTCCCAGCATTGCACAATATCTGGCGATCATCACATTATTTCTATCAACAGAATTGCCTCAGGTGTCCATAATATGCCTCTTTGTGTGCTTTCACACTCACATAGTTATGGCCTGCCTTTACCCATGCCTCCCTTTGAACAAATCAGATAGAACATGTTACATCTCACAGCCAAAGCTAACAAGTAAACATCTGTCAAAGTATAAGAAAAGCATGCAGACAAGAACAACTGTTGGCTTCTGTTACAATTTAATGAATCAAGATGTACAACATTTTTCTTAACCATTCTAACCTGTTCAATACCTTGTATGACATTATTTAGGGTTCTTATCAAGAATCTTACCCATATCAAAGCAACTTACCTTATGTGCGACCAGAATCTGAAAATAACATTTGACACAGCACAATACTTAAGCAAAATAGTTCGGTTGAGATCTGCATATGTGGGACTAATTGGGGTAGATTGCAAGGGTGACATCAAAATATAATCTTATCATATTTTATCTATATCTTAAATTATTGTATTTTATTCCAATTTCATTTCAGACTGTATTTTATTTTATTCCAATTTCATTTTAAATTGTATTTGTCAGGTGAAATGTCTAACTTGCTTGTGTCCCTATTCCCTACTACCCTGCAAGGGTTAACTCAACCACACAACCCATTATCCCCATAGTCCCACCTTACCTTAAAGCCCCTCCCTCCGAGTATAAAAGACCGCTCCCACGTGGTCACCCAGTAGTTCCAGACACACATCTGCAAGGGAAGGACAAAGGTCAGTTGAGGATGTATTCATAGATTTAAACCATATATGCATCTTTGAATAAACAACTTTGATAAGGCAATCATTTTGTATAGAGTGTTATTGGGCTAGATCCATCAAACCTAACAGTATTTTATCCAATTCCATTTTAAATTGCTTTTATCAAATTTTAGTAATAATTTGTTTCTGGAACTCTGCACATTGATATGGCCCAAGGGCCAATCAATCAATCAATCAAATAACTAAATAATCTTATTGCAAAGGATCTTATGATTTTTTTTTTCAAAAGGTAGGCATAGAAATATAATTGAAAAGGCATGGGCTAAATTAAGTCTGAATAAGACTTAAGTTTTTCATAATCTAATATTTTATTGTAATTTTTTGTTTGTTGTGAGTCATTGAGAGTAGGTAGCATGTAAGTTTAATACATTATTACGATCATTTAGCCTTTAGGCTGATATAAAATATATCTCACTTCCAGTGGGAATAAACTTAAAGGAGACTTGACTATCTATTTAAAGAACATAAAACCTAAAGAGACAACTATCTTGCAAATTACTTTTGCCCTATGTCTAGATCCCTCCATTTAATCTCTTGGGAGAAGACTGAGAGCTGTAGTGGGAGGGATATTGGTGTAAACCGGACATCCCATCGCAGTAATGGCGGAGAACTGAGTGTCAAATTATGCTAGAATGAGCACTGGGTAGACCATAGTTGGGCATGAAATTGACAGTTTTTTTTTTTACAGAAATATGCCTCAATGGCAAGCATTTTTTGGCAGATCATTTTCACCTTGTCCTGAGGAATTGGATTTATGGCTGTGGTTCTGGTCATGTAATTTCTGAGTCTCATTTCTTATGTTGGAATTTTTAGTACAAGCTGTCCTCAACTTCCGACTAGAATTGAGCCCAAATTGTTCCAAAGATGCTTTTTTTTTCCTTCCCCAAAGGCAACTGGACTTTTGCTTTTTCTTGATAGTGTTTCAGTTCTCATCCAAGAACTGAAACACTTTCAGTTCAAAACTGAAGAAGCTTCTTGGATGCGAAGTGAAATGTCTTCAAGGAAAAATGAAGTCCAGTTGCTTTTGGGAAAAAAAGCATCTTTGGGACAACCATAACCTGGATGACTGAGAATCTCCATAGACAAATTGAGCCCAAAATTTATGTTGTCAAGTGAGACTGTTAAGTGAGTTTTGCCCCATTTTACCACCTTTTCTTACCATGGTGCAGTTTACACTGCAGTTGTTAAGTTAATAAAATGGTTGTAAAGTGAATCTGATTTCCCCATTGACTTCGCTTGTCAGAAGATCACAAAAGGTGATCACATGACCCTGGGACACTGCAACCATCATAAATACGAACTACCATACACAGGTAAACAAAAACTAGTGGCCACCTCCACCACTGAGGCAGAATTTGTTTTCATGTCTAAAGCTGCCAATAACCTAATCTGGTTCGATGATCTACTCAACGACATCTGGACAGAACCGTCATACCCCATAATCATTCACGAGGACAATAAAGCAGCCATCGAGATATCAAAGGCCGACACGGTGGGTCAGAGGTCACGACACATAGACATAAGATGTAAGCATGTTAGGCAACTATCTGAAATCGGATTCATTAAGGCCATACATTGTGACACAAAAGAGCAAACGGCAGACATACTCACCAAACCATTGCCACACAAACTGCACGCGTATCTCACGTCAAAAGTGTGTGTATATATGTAAATTGTTTGCGTATTTGTATGTAGATATATATGTATACTGATATTGTAAATATGCCAACAGTTAGACATTTAGAGGGGGTTTTGTCAGGTGAAATGTCTAATTTGTGTCCCTATTCCCTACTACCCTGCAAGGGTTAACTCAACCACACAACCCATTATCCCCATAGTCCCACCTTACCTTAAAGCCCCTCCCTCTGAGTATAAAAGACCGCTTCTACGTGGTCACCCAGTAGTTCCAGACACACATCTACAAGGGAAGGACAAAGGTCAGTTAAGGAGTTTTGCCCCATTTTACCACTTTTTCTTACCACGGTGCAGTTTATACTGCAGTTGTTAAGTTAATAAAATGGTTGTAAAGTGAATCTGATTTCCCCATTGACTTTGCTTGTCAGAAGATCACAAAAGGTGATCACATGACCCTGGGACACTGCAACCATCCTAAATACGAACTACCGTATTTTTCAGTGTCATGTAGTTTCTTGTAGCAAGCACACTATAAGCCATCACTGTGAAGAAGTCATCTTGTTAGAGTGAGTAATACAATAAGAACAGGAAGTGCATCACAGGAACAATAGAGATAAAATCTAGAGTGGCAATGTGATCCAGGAAACAACGCATTGTAAGCCGCCCTGAGTCTCCGGAGAAGGGCGGCATATAAATCAATTTTTTTAAAAAAACTACAATAGAGAGGAATGATAGAGTTGCATATAAGATAGAGGCTGATCCGGCATGTGTAGCCTTCTCCTTGGCCTCCTGTATATAAGACGCCCCTCTATGTTCAAGAAAATATTTTTAAGAAAAAGTAGCGTCTTATACACAGAAAAATACGGTGGTTGCCAAGCTTCCAAATTCTGATGATGTGACCATGGGGATGTTGCAATGGTTGTAAACGTGAAAAATGTCACAAGTCACTTTTTTCAGTGCCATTTCGTGGTGGGTTTCAAAAATTTTTACTACCGGTTCTGTGGATGTGGCTTGGTGGATGTGGTATGGCTTGGTGGGCATGGCTTGGTGGGTGTGGCAGGGGAAGGATACTGTAAAATCTTCATTCCCACCCCACTCCAGGGAAAGGTTACTGCAAAATCCCCATTTCCTCCCAATCAGCTGGTACTTGGGAGGCAGAGAATAGATGGGGGCAGGGCCAGTCAGAATTTTTACTACCAGTTCTCTGAATTACTCAAAATTTCCACTACCGGTTCTCCAGAACTGGTCAGAACCTGCTGAAACCCACCTCTGGTGCCATTGTAACTTTGAACAGTCACTAAATGCATGGTTGTAAGTCAAGGACTACTGCGAAGGAAAAGCATAGTAAAAGCAGCTCTTTTCCACTCTCTGTCCTGTTCCCAAATATGTGGAGCATTTGGTGAAATCAAATTTCACATAGTGCTCTCCACTCTTGTAACAAAATGGGATCCTAGCAATCTTTTAAATGAGGGGTCCTTGGTGCTCTCTGAGCTTGCTTGTTTTCTTGCAGAAGTTTCATTTCCTAACTAGGTAACATCATCAGTGCTAGTAAGCCTGTCAGTTTATATTCTGGTGACCTGCCTGTCTGGGTGGGTGGGGCAGTCTTAAAGAATCTTTGGTTGGGCCAAGGGTCAGCAACCAGCGGCTTTGGAGCCACATGCGGCTTTTTCACCACTCTGCTGCGGCTCCGTCACTCAAAATATGCGTCACAACCGTCAAAGTGGCACATGATTTATTGAGCTTTTCAACCCCCGGTAGGCCAACCATGGATAAATCCAAGAAAAGAAAAGTTTCAGAAGAAAACAGAATGTTTAATTCAACTACATATGCTAGTTTTGTGGCCACTCAAGAAATAGTCAAGCACGGGAAGGGTTTTGTGGCTCCCGGTGTTTTCTTTTCTGTGGGAAACGGGTCCAAATGGTTCTTTGAGTGTTTAAGGTTGCAGACCCCTGGGTTGGACTGTTCACTGATGGGCTCTTCGATGACGTTACCTAGTTAGCGTAATGAAATGTCTTCAAGAGAACAACCAAACTCAGAGAGCACCAAGAACTTATCATTTCAACCCTGAGCTACAAATATTCTCTTTTATTGGAATCTTTTGAATGTTAACACTGGCTAGAAATGAATGGAAGGTGTTGTTCATTATTTATTTACCTTCCACTATGTAAGGATTGTTATCTGGCCCTGGAAAGCAGCATAGGGATAAATACTCTGAATCTTTAACTGCTAAATTTTTAAAAGAGTTTTCTCCATGCTATCTAAATGGTGGTATTGCTTTTTCAGTCTGCAAGGAAAGTTTGCGTATGACTTCAAACAACTTACGGAGTTTGATAGATAAATTTATAATTATGGTTTCTCCCATATGCATTATGACATGAACCTTTGGAGAAATACAGATTAAAGTACAATTGACAGTAATGTTAGAATTGTTTGTTTAATGGGAGAAGTGCTTTGTTTTTTAAAAAAAAAAAAAACTTTGTGAAATCTATGCAAATTCTTTAGATGAGAATTTTCATGGTTAGCTACTGAACTGAGGGAAGGGGAGCCACAGAATTGATTTCTGGTAACATAGGTAAGTGTGTGTGTGTGTGTGTGTGTGTGTGTGTGTGTGTGTGTGTGTCAATCTTGATTCCTGATGACAATATGGATAAATCCATGCAGTTTTCTTGGTAACATTTTTTGAGTGCTTTCCATTGCCTTCTTTCTAAGGCTAAAAGAGACTGACTGGCTCAAAATCACCCAGATGACATCTGTGTATGTAGCAGGATTAGAACACACAGATCTCCTGATTTCAAGACCAGTTCCTTTAACCACTCTACCAAACCATAGATGGGCTATGGAACTGTGTTCTAAAAGAAGACACCTGGAATAATAGACAGGAGACCTGATCACTAATCTAGATGAAATCCCACACAACGAGAGACCTAGCTTCAATATATCATTCAAGTTTGAAGCTCATGGATTACTAACAACACTCAATTTAGCCTACATCACAGGATAATTATTGCATATACCTTGAACACTTTGGGGGGAAAAACAGATGATATAAATGTTACAAATAATCATCCTAATATAATAACCACTTTTAAATTGTGGGATTTCAAATTCTTAATTTGCAAATTCATAACGTCTGCTTCCTGACACTCAGTTCTCTTGGTTATTATTATTTCAAATCTCTATTCCAGTTTATGCATTTCAGTAATCTTACATCACTGCCACACCTAATAAAATTAAAAAATAGGGTGATAGAAAGTTAGTGTGGTGGTTGTAACTTTGAATTTCCTTGCTTTTATTGCCCAAATCTATATCCTTTAAACATTCATATAGAAATTGTTGTTTCACTCGCTGAAACCCCTCTTTAACTAAAATGATCAATTGAATTCAATTTAGTTTTATGTAGTTGCCCTCATATAAACATCTCAAAATGCTTTACAAGATGAAATAAAATAATGAGATACGGCATCTTAAAAGAAAAGATAAATACCCTGAGATTTAAGCACAGGACAGAGTGCTGTATTAGGAATAAAAGGAACAGAGGAATGAGATATTCTTGGAGATAAGTAACAAATTGTTCATGTAAATCACCTGTAGGAAGTTAGCACCCCCCCCCCTAGAAGAATGAAATATTCTGGGAAATATTAAAAAGGCAGAATATTATATATCCCTGGATGAGAAAAGAAGAAATATGTTTTTAAAGACAAAGCAACTTCCTGCAGGTCCCTGCCCCCCCGCCCCCCCAGCTTCAGGGTGATGGGATTAAGACATGGCCCTCAGGACATGATAGGATTAGCCCTCTACCCCTCTCACCACATGGAACCTAGGAAGATTACATCACCCATCAAGGCTCAACCAAGCCTGGGACACAGACAGCCTACAAAGTTAGTTAAGATCCCCGCCCCCTGGGAGTCTCTCTCTCTCTCTCTCTCTCTCTCTCTCTCTCTCTCTCTCTCTCTCTCTCTCTCTCTCTCTCTCTCTCTCTCTCGTGCCTTTTTGCACAGGACCTCAAAACCATGTTGTTCTGTCCACCATTAAACCATATTTTCAAACAATCTCCATGTTTCCAGTGTCTTTCCCCTGACTTGGAACTGAACCTAGATGGACATTTCTTCCAACACACCCAAAGCAGGAACTATGTGCATGAAAGTTACTAGGACAGGCATTGTTCTAAGAAACCTGCTTTGGAAAGTCAGAAGTCACGTGATGTTGCATTTCTTAAGCTTTAAAGACAAGTATAGTGGAAACCTAATTTGCTATTAAATCCCATCAAATTCAGTAGGATTTACATCTAAGTAATATGACACCAGATTTCACATTAGGAGTTCTGTACAGGTAGCCCTTGTCTTGTGATCACAATTGAGCCCAAAATTGATGTTGCTAAGTGAGACATTTGTTAAGTGAGTTTTGCTCCATTTTACAATCTTTCTTGTCACAGTGGCTAAGTGAATCACTGCAGTTGTTAAGTGAACTTTGCATGTCAGAAGATAATCACATCATCCTCAGACACTGCAACCAGTTGTCAAGCATCCAAATTGTAATCTCATGACCATAGGGATGCTGCAGTGGTTGTAAGGGTGAAAAACGGTCATAAGTCACATTTTTCAGGGATGCTGTAACTTTAGATGGTCATTAAATGAACTGTTGTAAGTTGAGGACTACTTATATATTAAGGCCTATGAGATCAGGACGATAAATCTGAATGCTTGGCAGGTGACAGAAAAAATGCTTAATTTCCTTTAATCTATAGAAATATAATTAATCAATTATTAATCAATTATAATTGTGTTCTTTAATCAACTGTATGGAAGGAAAATAATTGTATAACCAATATATTAAAGGAATTTAATTATAGAAATCATGAAAGAGGAGGAAATAAAAACAATCAGAAGAGAAGAAGAAAAGGTAGAAACAACAGTGGGTGGGACAGGTTTATTCTTTATAGATGTGTATGTATTCCACTGTTTAGATCAGGGGTGGGGAACGATGGCCCTTTTGGACTTCAACTCCCAGAATTCCTGAGCCAGACTTCCTGAGTTGAAGTCCACAAGTCATAAAAACTTGGGAGAGATTGGACCAGGGGTGTCAAACTGGCGGCCCATGGGCTGGATGCATCATGTGCAGGCCACGCCCACCCTGGCTCCGCAAAGGCAAAAATGTCACAATACGTCACATGACATGATCGAGTTTGACACCTGTGGTTTGGACAATGCAAATGGTATCATGTGGGATACTTTTGTTTACCAAATAGAGAAGAAGGGAGGAAAGCTTCAAGTAGCTTCAAAGCTTTTCCAGATGTGAAAGTCTCAGACATTTGAGTCCCAGAGTCCTATGCCAACCAATCAAGGTCAGATCTTGCAGTTTCCTGACTGTAGAAGGGCCGTGAAGTCATGGGGCCAGATTTTGGTAAAAACGGATGTGTTGTCATTACTAGTTGGGAACTTCTGCATGGAACCTAGCACTAGGTACTGTGGAAACTGAGTTCCCTGGGGGTATCCCTGCTGTCATTATTAAGAAGCTCCTGGCAGCTTGTAAGAGATTTGGGTATTATCTTGCTTGGCATGTATGCTTTTTATCTTATGCTTTTCAATCTGTTTGCTTGAGCTAATAATAAAAGTTAGATTCCCTTTATTTAGTGGAGAGTTCATTGTCTCTCGAGCCCAAAGAACCAATTGCCTAGGCCCCTGATCACTGCCCTGACCCTTGGCCAAACAGCTTCTGTCCTCATGTCCTTCCTCCACCGCGTCTCATCCCATGAAGAGTGGTCCCTTCACCCTCTTCTCTCCTAGGAAGTAAAATAACTCACTGGCATAGTGATAGACAACCTGTGGCACTCTATAGCCGATATTGCTGAACTATTACACATCCCAGCTCCCCTGAAAGGATCGCAAATTGTGAGGAAAGCTCCATTGGTTGCCTACCCTCTATTACTTCTCTGCTTTCGCCCATATCACCATGACCTGTTTGTCTACTGAAAATGCAATATAAGCCCTTTGTAACCTGGCAGGAGATTTTTCACCAGCTTCAAAATTATGGTGGTGACAGGATCTCGGAAGAATGATTGAAGGAGCATCTGAGTTCATGAATTTAAACATAAGCCCTTCAGAACTTGGCCAGCTGTTTAAAACCCTGAGAATGATGGTAGGGAGGAGAATGATGGTAAGGAGAAGTAGGGGCTGAAGTTTGGAGGGAGCATGAGATGAGTGGTAATATGCATGAACTGGGAGTGAAAGTCCTGTGGGAAAAGCTTCATGATTTAGATCCTGTGTGCTGGAAACCTGCCCTGAATGTAGTGGTGAGGCAATATGGTGATA